>NC_137180.1:35332276-36532276 GCF_951804945.1 Podarcis cretensis
CCAGCGGGAAGGTAAACGGCGTTTCCGTGTGCGGCTCTGGCTCACCAGAGCAGCGATGTCACGCTGGCCACGTGACCCGGAAGTGTCTCCGGACAGCGCTGGCCCCTGGCCTCTTAAGTGAGATGGGCGCACAACCCCAGAGTCTGTCAAGACTGGCCCATACGGGCAGGGGTACCTTTACCTTTACCATATATATATATATATATATATATATATATATATATATATATATCTATCTATCTATCTATCTCTGGCAGATGAAGAATTGGATGGCCATCCTGACTCGGCCCCAGACACACTGGCCAGATGTTTGGAAGCTGTGGCTGGATGGTTACGTGGGAGCCGGTTGTAGCTAAATCCTTCGAAGACAGAGGTCCTGTGGCTGGGACGGGACGATATGGGATTGGGGGGGGCAACTCCCATCTCTTGCGGGGGCGCAATTAGTGCCAGCACCGTCCATTAAGAATTTGGGTGTAATCTTTGACACCTCCCTTTCCATGGAGGCGCAGATTGCAGATATAACAAAGGCGGCATTTTTTCATCTCCGCCAAGCTAAGCAGTTGGCTCCTTACCTCTCTCGCCCTGACCTAGCCACTGTGATCCACGCGACGGTCACCTCCAGACTGGATTATTGTAACTCACTCTAAGTGGGGCTGCCCTTGAGACTGACCCAGAAACTCCAGCGGGTGCAGAATGCTGCAGCGAGACTCCTTCCGGGGTCCTCGCTGCAAAATCACATTCACCCGGTGCTATACCAGCTGCACTGGCTCCCGGTGGAGTACAGGGTCAGGTTTAAGGTGCTGGTTTTAACCTTTAAAGCCCTATACGGCCTAGGACCCTTGTACCTACGGGACCGCCTCTCCTGGTATGTCCCACAGAGAAACTTACGGTCTTCAAATAAAAACATCTTGAAGGTCCTAGGCCACAGAGAGGTTAGGCTGGCCTCAACTAGAGCCAGGGCTTTTTCGGCTGTGGCTCTGATCTGGTGGAACGCTCTGTCACAAGAGACAAGGGCCCTGCGGGACTTGACATCTTTCCGCAGGGCCTGCAAGACAGAGCTGTTCCACCAGGCCTTTGGCCAGGGCACAGCCTGACTCCCTCCCTCGGCAATCTTCGCGGAGCTCTGGCCCAATGGTTGCCAGTGGTTTGCTTTGAATTAATTTTATAATAAATGATTTTAGAGTATTGTGTTGTGTTGTACTGTTGTACTGTTTTACTGTTGTTAGCCGCCCTGAGCCCGGCTTCGGCTGGGGAGGGCGGGATATAAATAAAATTTATTATTTATTATTATTATTCTCCTTTTTTCTCCCTTTCCTCTTTTCCCTTTCCCCTTCCTCTCTTTTTCTTCTTTCCTTTCCTTTTTTGGCTTGTGTTTTTGCTTAGATAAGTTTATCTTTGGTATTCTAAAAAGATACTGAGCCTTTGATATTAACTTTCGTAGATCATTTCCCCCCAAGCTTTAATAAAATCTAATTTTGGGGGGGGAGTCAGCATAGCCAAATGTCAAGGGCCAATGGAAGCTGAAGACCCAGAGCGCTAGGAAATTGCTCAATCTTCCCCCATTTCCATTTTATCTTCTTTAGGCTGAGAGATAGTGACTGAGCAAAGGTTAATCAGTGAACAACATGGCAAAGTAGAGACTTGAACCTGGTCTCCCCAGTTCTAGCCTGAGGAAGGAATTCAAGGTAGTGCTATGACAATCCCTCTGTTAGTGTGTGCTTTTCAGCTTGGCAGATCAAACAACCCCCTTCTCCTACACATGGCATGCTGGCCTGGGGAGTTTCCCTGAGGGTTTCCCCTCCTGAGCCAGGAAAGGGGGGGGGGGAGCCCCATTACAATAGTAGAAGTCCTTGTGTGGGCATCTGCTAACGAGACTAGTTAACTGAATCCTATCCTGCTATCCCACCCTTGTGAGATTCATGTGCAACACAGAAGAGGAAAACCTGTCAAACCACAGGGCAGTTCTACTAAGGAGAGTATCACTAGACTGCAATTCCTGCTGTCAACAAGAGTTACCACACAGGCTGTTTCAAAGACCTCCTGGGCTTCTCCACTCCCCCCATTCTTAGTTCATGTAGCCTATAATTTCCATAAGCCATGCAATTTCCATCTCCATGTTTACTCACAACCACCCTCCAGCATGGGGCCTGGACGCAGAAGAGAGCTAAAGCTTTGTAGCCGCTGCAATGCAGAACTGACTATTATGCAATCACTGCTTGGGCCTCCCACCCAAGGAAACATCATCGGGCAGCTCCCACGGGGAAGGAGCAATTTTGTCATATTCTGGACCATTGACCTTCAGCAAACTATTTGCTGAAGCAACAGAGTATGTATGAATTCAGTCGAGCAAAACCCGAAGATAAACAAATGCACAGAGTTGGCCAGACTCACAAGAGAACTGCACCATATTGGAGTGTTTCAGAGCAGTATCACTGGAATATGGAAAATCCAGTTCGTATGCTGGCAGGTTCTATAGAAATGATACATAATGGCAACTGAAACAAGTTTTAGGTGGGCTGGCTGGAAGCCACCTGTGTATAACTCTGCCATGGGACTTTATTTGTGTTGTTTATGCATTCTAATACTGTGACACCAGATGGCACTGTGGAGTTCCATTTTTGCCAACCCGATTTCTCATACAAAGTCTGCAACGCATTTAACCAAAATGCTTCTTTGATGTGTCTTGATCTAGCTGCATTCTTCCTTGCTTTGTATGACTCGATATTTTTTTAAAAAAGAAAGCAAAACAGCAAAGTTTCTAGGACTTTTGATTAAAAACGCTTAGAAAAGTGAAAGTAGATGCAGTTCTGAAGCATCAGGAATGCTGTTGTGTACTTCTGTTATCCACACTCTAAGCAATCTGCTCTAACAAACTTCCAGGAAACTTTAAGGACAAAATCCAGACGCAGCAGGATGCCATGGTACAATGGAGGTGTGTCTACAGCACTGATGTTCCCCCTTGACCCCTGTCCATCTAGGTTTCTTTTGAACTAGCTGAAGGGAATTGGCTGGGTGGGTTCAGGGGGCAATTAAGACGCTCAAACTCAGGATGAAAGGGAGAAATGTGCTAAGAGGAAGGCATAGTTGGCAAACCCTCACTGTGATCAACTCCCGCCCGGAAACCTGTGTCCCCACTGTGGAAGGACACTTATGGACAGTCATTTATGGACTCACTGTGAAAACTGTGTTTATGGAAGACAATCTTACTCGGCTACGAGCGATTGCCAAAGAAGAATGCTTCATTGGAGGAGGGGAAGGTACCATCTGCCTTGAAGGAAGTGGTAAATAAGGTAGGAAGAACGTGGCAATAAGTCTAAGCCGTATAACGCATGGGATATTGCCATAGGTAGGACAGGAATTTACTCCAAGCCAATAGGTAGACTGCTTCTGAGATAGGCTGTGCTGGTTCACTGAAATGGCAAGGGGAGCTGTTGGGGACTGCAATGGAATTGGCCAGTGCAGCTACAATTTTATTTAAAATAAAATTTAAAAACAACATAGTGGTCCATCTGAGGATGAGAGGCCGGCATGGGATGATCACTTCCAGCTCGTCTCTGGCTGCAGGGCTGAGGCTGCATAAACCAACCACCAGATTTATTTTCTTCGAAGTAATTTCCATTAGTCCTCCCCCACTCCGTAAGTAATCTTCTTGAGCCTTTCACTCTCCTGACATAAAAGTATTTGCACATCTCAGTGGCCAATAGCAGGGGACTGTACCCTTGCACAAATAATATAATGCAAATTTAGAAGAAGAAGAACTGTATTTAGTTTAGTGGAAATTATATCCTGTTTAGAAAAGTTACCCTGTTCGGAAAGGAACTGAGCCATCACGCTGGGCATCTTGCTGAACAAACATACCATTAAACCTTGCTCAACTGCTATCTGAGTCTCATTTTTTAAATTGTGCTATTTCTGTTGCTATTCCTTGGGCTTTGTGGGCAGAGTGTGAGAGACATGGCTTTGAGCAATCTTCCCAGACAGAGAGCTAGACCATTCTGCCATGAGGGGGCCTAGAGGGGCATGTCTGGAGGAGAGCGGATCAGTGCAGAAGACCCAGAGCCCAAATACCAGTAGCAAAATAGATGAAAAAGTTATGCAACTATATAAAGCGTTAACAAAATGCATTTTAAATTTATAAATATTAAAAATTAAGTTTAGTCTATACCCTGACAGTTATCCTTATGCCTTGCACTCCTTAGCATAGAAATAATGCAAGGCAGCTTCTTACTGTGTCATTGGGAAGAATGTGGCCTCCACATTTTTCATTAATCTCGACAAGTAAGAGGAACAGAAACATATTTTTACCTTTAACGAAAGGTTCCCTGAAATTTCAGGGAAGGGGCATGGAATGATCCTGCAAACCCTCCTCCTGACCTTTCAGCTTCAAGTGTTTCCGGCCTGGTAGAAGCTGCTCATAGAATAATTAGAGGTAGATCATAAAAATCAGCTGCGTACTGAGTCACTAGAAGCTACAATTCCTTCCAAGCATGCATGTTATCAAACCTACTGCTTGCTTGTCTTGTGACAGAGGCATAGCGGTGGGCGGACTATCACATTTCTGTAGGCTGGCAATGCATTTGCAAGCTGAAAAAAGTATTACTTGGGCAAAATGGTGCAGAACTCAAAAGACACAAAATATAATGCTAACTATATAGCTTTAATCCAGGGACAGGAAACATGTGGCCTCTCCAGATGCTGTGGGACTCTAACTCCCATCAGTCCTAGCCAGCATGGCCAATGGCAAGGGGTAATGTATATAATATAGCTCAAAACCTAAGAGGACCACAGGCTCCCCATCCCTGTTCTCACGTTTTATCCCTGGGGGGAAAGCTTCCTTATCATCTACTGTTGGCCTACACTAACCAGTCCACCAGGTCTCTTACAGGCTTACTAATAAAAGGCTTTTCTTTTTACCTCCTCTACGATGTAATCAGAGAACTTTCTTGCAAGCGTCCCTCCCTGATTCATTTCAGAAAGAAACAAAGCCTACATTCCTATGCACACCCAATAAAAAGGCTTAACATCTGTATAATACATTCCAGTCTTCAAGCTCTCTTCACATGCACTATAGCTGTAATCTGTAGTCTGTAGTACTACTATATCTAGCTGTAATCCTCACAACATCTCTGTAAGGGTTGCAGATGGAAGGAGCATGGAACTGAGGCTGAGAGAAAACAAATTTCCCCTAGTGAGTTCATGGCAGGGACAAGATTTGAACTGGGAGAAATTTCCTGATGCTTAGCTCAGTCTCTATGTGGCAAGTCCTATGGAAATCTGTGGGGTTTACTTTCGAGAAAACATATGCCAGATTGAGCTGCACATTTCATTCAGCAAACCTGCCAAGACACAAACATCTCACCAAAGAACAGATCCTTAGAACAACACTGTAGGTATAAATCTGTAGAATACTCTCTGTGCCATTTCTATAAAAGGGTGCTTTCCCCAGTGACAGGGCAATAAATCATGCAAAAACCACAATGAGGGAAAGGGAATGCAAGAAAAGGCTGGGCCTCAAAACGAAACAAAAACCCCAGGCAAACCATCTCATTTACTTGTTTAGTGGACCTTCTTAGAACTAAACACAGGACCAAAATTGCAACCACTTTCTTACAGTCATTAGCAGGCTGCGTAAGGGGGAAAGACCTATTAAACCTGCATTGACCCAAAAAGGGGAATGCATCTAAGCTGTGCCCATAGATGCCAGAGATAGTGCAAGACCAAGCAACTCATCAGGAGTGACACTCCATTTTAGTTAGCAGGAGTTTGGCTTACCAAGTCTGATGTATGAAATGCAAACATAACATCCTTGCAGCCAGGCAGCAGACAAAGGACACGTTTTAGAAAGGCAATTTCCAGTTTGAAGTAGTAAGAAGATAGCTCAGTTGGTAGAACATGAGACTCTTAATTTCTGGGTCGTGGGTTCGAGCCCCACGTTGGGCGAAAGATTCCTGCATGGCGGGGGGTGAACTAGATGGCCCTGGTGGTCCCTTCCAGCTTGACAGTTTATTATTCTATGAATTCAATGTCAGCATCCAAAAGCCCCAATAGCATTCCTGGTGGGACACCAATGGAGCCTTGGTATCACAGAATAAGGTGTACTCTTTTCCTTTTTGCTACAGACAATAATGCTAATTAAAACCAGCTGGGAAGAGGGGAAGCGGAGACGCTGCATACCCCAAATCGGTTCAAGTACTCAGGCAGTCGTGACACCTCTGCTTCTTCCGATTGCGCTTCCTTCGGTGTTTCTTCTGAGTCCTTGGTGTCCTCCGGGGAAACTTCTGTCACAGGGACGGGCTGCAAAGTGGCTGCCAGGACATCAATCTTTGCAACAGAAATGAGAAAAAGATAATAAGTGCTGTTTAGAAAAACTGAAGGGCATCACTGTTGCCGAAATTGCAGGGATGGTCAATATACTGCTCCTGTGGGCCTTTTTATGCAGCTTCTGGATTCTTGTTAAAATTCCTGAGAATACCACCTATTAGTTTAAACAAGGAGGGGCATTTCTAACCTTTATGGATCAAATTTGATCACACAAGAGCAACAGTGCTAGAGGGTCATAAACAGAAGGCCAAGCAGACAATACTCTAATTCACTGTTTTTTCAAATTCAAGACTTTCCTGTCCTATTAAGGCTGCACATTTTTTTCTCCAGGTCCTACTGCAGAAAAATTGCTCAGGGTCTCTGAGAAGGAATGCATAAACTTGAAAACCATAAAGGCACAAACAAAAAACATAATTTGATAGCTTCAGCAGTGAATTATTTTACCATTGCTATGAAATGAAACCCTGGGAAATTAAAGGCGAGTCTTGTTTTTCTTTTGAAGTGCCTGCACAGTGGCCAAAGTTAGTGAGAGAAGCTATATGATTAAGCCCAGCCTTTCTGAAATTACTATTGATTTTATGATTGGCTCTGGACAGGTCACATAGGCTCTTACTGATATTCCACAATTATTACATGTATATTGGAAGAGATTATTGTACACTTATATAAAGCCAGCTGGCATCTCAATTCCTGTTTTGCTGAAATGCATCATGAGCTCATTGTATTCATTTGATTTTCAGTGGATTCATCTATCGGCTCCCTCTCTTTGATACTGGACAGGAGAGAAAGGCAGGCCTGGGTGGGATGGGGGTGAGCTGACTCTGCAATGGAAGCCACCTGGGGGGCAGGGCAAAAGGCAGAAATGTAGAAGAACAGGAAGCTTGCAAGGCACTAGTAGCTCCTGTTCCCTTGGTGTCAATGCCACATCCAAGGTCACTCAATGAGGCCATGTGAGGAGTACGGTGGATGTGGTTCTCCAGGACTCTCCTGGGCCATGCCAAGTCCATACTCGTCTCCAGCCCTTCTGCACACCCTCCAGTGGTTTCGCTTGGCTGGAATGTGCCCTTGATCTGCGACAATGCCTCTTGCTTGCCTGGGTTTGTGTGTGTACATGGCTGGCATGTTTCCTACTGCACAAAGATAAGAGTTGCATGCCTGTCTCTGCTCACTCTTGCCTCTGGCTTTGATCATCACTGGCATGCAGGATGCCCAAAAAGCAACGCGGCCCTGACTGAAAGAGGTTCCCCACCCATGCATGCCAACAGGAGAAATGATTATTTCATACAACTCTAGAGAAGTTGGAAGGGGAAATCTTTCTCTATTAACTTTACTCTCCCTGCTGAAATATGAGAGGCCCCATCAGCATGGGCATTCCATGGGCTCCTAAAGACAAACCTGTTTAGACAAGCATTCCCCTGATGCCCTGATTTGAACGTCCTGCTTTATTTGCTGTTTTAACTCTTTCAGCAGGGTTGTTTTACTGTACATTTCAACAATGGCTGTTTATTTTAATGTTCTGAATTGTTTTATGGGTGAGTTTATATGTTTAGGTTTTTTTTAAAAAAATTGTAAACTGCTTAGCAGAAGTATAAATAAATAATCTATACTGTTTTTTATTCTCCCCACTACATGAGGAGAAGAGGGTGAAAAGGAAAACTCTGCCAGGCACTTTGCCTCTTTGGCACCCTCCAAGTCAGAAGCAGAAGCAAGAAGCTGAAAAGTGAAAAGTTGCCCTTTCTAAGTGTGCACCTCTAGTCTTTTGGAAAGGATGTTCCTCCTCAAGGTGAAGAAAAATGCCACTGAATGCAATCAGTTCAACAGAAATTTGAGCAACATAAAACATCAGGGCAAACAGCAGTAGCCACTAGGCTGCTGGTCTCCTTTGAAAACCCATAGGATCTCTTCTCAAAAATGCACAAGGCCCTGCTTTGTAAAACAACAGTTCTCCACTTACAGCTTCCTTGCAGAGCTTTGTATCATCAGGAAGCAACATCACTTTCTCCATCACTTGCAAGGCTCTGTTCAGGTACCCGGGGGTCCACATGAGCGGCATTTTGTGGTACACAGCTCGTAGCCCCTTGTGCAGCTCCACTTTTCCTGTTATTATTAAAACAGACACTGTGAGTGTTACTGCATTATTTAAAGTAGAAAGCACCGTTAAAATTGGAAGCAGCTTTCCCATACTCAAAGTAGACGAGATGCTAAACACATCACTGTGAATCACGTCAGTGTCTTTACTTGGACAGCACATCCAGAGCGCCTTGGTTTTCACTGGGGCTACAGCATGTTGGAAGAGAAAACTTAAATTATTTTCTCCCCTGCTGGGGTCCTGATGAAAATCTCCACTTGTTTGCTATTAACACAGCACCAAGGGAAGAGTTTTGTCAGGACAATGGTGTGGGAGGAAAGAGTTAAACCTCTGCTTTCATTCCCACCTCAGTTTGGCCTCACATAGTCATTGTTTGTACCTGGAAAATGAGTAGAAGTCAGTCAAAAAAGCAACAATGGGGTCTTCCTGTCTCTTTCTTGCCACATTATCCCCCCCAAACACACAACAAAACCCCCTCCAGAGGGTCAGGTAGACCTCAAGAACTACCTCACATGGAGGCTTCAGCTAGAGGAGTGGGAATCCTTAGTCTCCTTCTCTGCTTGATCATATCTGTAAGTTTCCTGAACTTGGAAAGAGCCAAACAATGTTCAAAATATTCACACTAGTTGTATGGTGAGGGGAGTTGGAGGGTAGTGTTAACTTGCACATGACATATTAGCGTCCTTTATTACCTAGAGACAATATTTGGTTTCTTTGATTATTGTATACTCATAGCACCAAGAGCCGTAACACATATTACTGTTTTCCCAAGCGCAGGAAGTTACACAGATGTCTTCAGGCAAATACCGTATTTTTCGCTCGATAACACGCATCTGACCATAACACGCACATAGTTTTTAGAGGAGGAAAACAAGAAAAAAAAATTCTGAATGAAACAGTGGATGCATCATTTTTGTGCTTCATGCTGTGGCCACAGACATGTGATTTGACGGTGAGTTTGGGGTAGCTCAATGCAAAAATCCTGAGAATCCATGTGGATCTGTGCTTTGTAACCACATTTTTGCACCATTGCAGCCCCAGGCAACAGTGGGTGCGTGATTTTTTTGGTGCAGGCTGTAGCCATGGACATGCTATGTGATCTGATGGTGAATTTGGGGTGACTCAATGCAAAGACCTGAGGATCCATGTGGATCTGTGTTTTGTAACCACGTTTTTGCACCATTGCAGCCCCAGGCAACAGTGGGTGCATGATTTTTTTGGTGCAGGCTGTAGCCATGGACATGCTATGTGATCTGATGGTGAATTTGGGGTGACCCAATGCAAAGACCTGAGGATCCATGTGGATCCATGCTTTGTAACCACGTTTTAAGTGGGGAGGGAAGGAAAAACATAGAAGGGACAAGGAGCACCGAGAGGCGTGTGCAGAGAAGCAGCTGGCTAAGAATGCAGGAGAGGGGTTTTACCGGAGGGAGGGAAGGAAGGCAAAAGTTCCCCCACCCACCCAGCTCGCGCTCTCTGTCTCTTCCCCCCCCCCACTTGCATGTTGCCTGCGAGTCCCTAGACGCAGCAGCAGCAGCAGCAGCAGCACCGGAGCACGGAGAGGAGTTAGAATGAAGGACACTCTGCTTTCCCCTCTGCTTGCCTGGAGGGGAGGGGTTTTCTCTGCTCTTTGTTCCGTTTGAGCAAACACAGTAACGAAACAGAAGAGGGTGGGCAGTAAGACCCTGAGGCAGAATGCAGGAAAGCAACAGCTTTCTCTTTCGGGAGGCTCGAACGCACGTGTGGCTGCCTGCAATCAGTTTACCACACCGAGAATGAAGATAAACTGGTAAAATAAGGGGGCTGGGTTAAAGCTAAAGGGAAAACCTCAAAGATCCCTCAAGAACAAGGCAGGGGTTCAGGGCTCCCAAAGCCGAGCTGCAGCCTTAGAAGGGAAAAATGGGGCTTTCGGAGCTGGTTTTTACTGACCCGCTGCTTCCAATTTTTTAAAAGGCAAATTGCAGGAGAAGATGCAGCAGTCAATCACTCTCTCACTCCCTCCAAGCACCCACGCTAGCGAACAAACACACAGGCAACCACACACTCACAAAGCACACACACTAGCAAACACACAGTCGGGCTGCAGTGGCCAAACCTCCTAGCAAGCACTTCCCTGGCTTCTGCTGGTCGCAACGAAGACGACCCTTGAAGAAAATGTGTGATGCACTC
The DNA here is from genome assembly GCF_951804945.1 of Podarcis cretensis. NCBI lineage: Eukaryota > Metazoa > Chordata > Lepidosauria > Squamata > Lacertidae > Podarcis > Podarcis cretensis. The sequence goes on from NC_137180.1 coordinate 35,342,856, forward strand.
GGGCCAGTCGGCTCCAGGGACCACACATGCGCTCAATAACACACATAGACATTTCCCCTTACTTTTTAGGAGAAAAAAATCTGCATGTTATAGAGGGGAAAATATGGTATCTGTTTTACTATATTGAAAGACCTTTTCTGCGTATGAAAATTGTAACAGTTCAAGTAATCCTAAACTACGCATGGATTAAAACCTGAGCAATGGCTAACCTAAGATTATTTATTAGCAGGATCCACCCCTTGCTGTTGTCTTTCTGGTGAAACCCAATAATTGATGTTAAACATTTCAGATGTGGCCTTGATTCTCTTACTGGAGTTTCTATCACCTTTAACTGTCTACGTTAATCACAAAGGTACATCTAACAATGAAAACCACTGTGACACACCTTCATCTCTCTTCCCCAAACAGGGAAGCCACAGAGAAGCACGGGAATGTGTGCGCAAACAAATGCTCATTGGGCGATGGCTAAATATAAACTGCTAAGGTGCTCCAGGCCAGTCTATGCCCACAGACATCTTTCACTCTTTGCAGAGGTCTAGTCCATTAGAGCTGGCAAGACTGCAGAATATGTGACATAGCAGAAAATAGCTTTTGATCTTCTGAATCTCAATGTCAGCGGGGTCACTAGCACACAACAGTAAAATGATTTGCTAAGTGCAACGCCTTCCCATATTATTTGGGCTATATTTAAATATACATACATACATACATACGTCTGCAGTAACCAAAGAGGGGAGGAATGCATTTATGTGTCAATAGCTAAAGCGAAAAGCAAACCAACAGTTCTGCCAATTTGCAGCAGTTTTCATCTTGGTTCCTACTGCAGATGCAGTTTTGTCTTAAAGTCAGGTAAAATCAGAATCAGCGCCCTCCTCCTGACCTGCCACGGGCATTATTATCATTGTTAACAAGCTGTGAAACTTAGAGAGAGAGCAACTATCCAACTTTTTTTTTTGACTAAAACTGTATTGCACCTAAGGGTAAACATGCCATTAACAGCTAGGAATGGAGAAGAGCAAAACTTTCATGGACTTTTAACCTTGTATGAAATAAAATCATAATACAACGTAAGAAGGGTGTTGAAACAGGGGACTTCAGACACTGTAGCCTCAGAATTAACCCTCCCCCCCAAAAAAAGGTGTGGAATCTCAGTGGGTTTATGGAATCATGTGGAGAAACAGGATGAAAAGTTGCTCTTGAGTTGACACCCTTCCCTTCCCTTCCCGGACAATATATATAGCTTCTTATATCTGCTATTGGTATTCTGGTGATTAGGAAACTTTGGGAAAGCATTCTTTATTTTAGGGATAGAAAAAGTTTTTAAAGGTGTGAATTCAAAATGCACCACAACCTGAAAAATCTGGTCCCATTCTGAGCGGGGTCCTGCCTCCTTCAAGCTTGGCCCAACTCAAAATAAACGCCACACCAAACCTCTGCTGGTGCTCTGCTCTCCCACCCTTCTTGAGGAATAAAGGGTCTTAGTCTGATACAGAAGAAACCTCACAAGGACTCATCTTAGATGCAAATGATGCCTAGAGCTTCATCTACTGCCAGGGATCTCATGGTGCTTGTAGTTTGAAAACTGCAAAAGAAAGGACTTCTTCACAGCACAATTGGGAGTCACAATATGTAGCAATGGCCACCAACTTGGAGGTCTTTAAAAGGGGATTAGACAAATTAATAGAGGACACAGCTATCAAGGACTACTATTTTTTATTGGCGTTGTATATCGTCCTACACCCATAGATCTCAGGGCAGTTCACAGCATAAAATCACAATACAGTGGTACCTCAGGTTACATACGCTTCAGGTTACATACGCTTCAGGTTACAGACTCCGCTAACCCAGAAATAGTACCTCGGGTTAAGAACTTTGCTTCAGGATGAGAACAGAAATTGTGCTCTGGCAGTACGGCGCGGAAGCAGCGGGAGGCCCCATTAGCTAAAGCGGTGCTTCAGGTTAAGAACAGTTTCAGGTTAAGAACAGACCTCTAGAACGAATTAAGTACTTAAACTGAGGTACCACTGTATAAAAAACAAAAAATACATAATAGAAACAAAAACAGACAACCCAACTAGTCCTGGTTAAGGATTCAAGTACTTAAACTTTGCAGGGGTCAGCCAACTTTTTCAGCAGGATGCCGGTTCACTGTCCCTCAGACCTTGTGAGGGGGCTGGACTATATTTTGAAAAAAAATAATGAACAAATTCCTATGCCCCACAAATAACCCAGAGATGCATTTTAAATAAAAGGACACATTCTACTCATGTAAAAACACACTGATTCCTGGACCGTTCACAGGCCGGATTTAGAAGGTGATTGGGCCGGATCTGGCCCCCGGGCCTTAGTTTGACTACCCATGACTTAAAGAATAATTACACAAACACTCACCCACACTCCGTACCAGGTGGCCTTGCTCATGGTTCCCTCAACGGACATGGTCTATGGGGCTGCTACACATGGCAGGGCCTTCTCATTAGTGGCGCCCGCCCTGTGGAATGCCCTCCCATCAGATGTCAAGGAAATAAACAGCTATCCTATTTTTAAAAGACATCTGAAGGCAGCCCTGTTCAGGGAAGTTTTTAATATTTAATGCTGTACTGTTTTTAACACTCGATTGGGAGCCGCCCAGAGTGGCTGGGGAAACTCAGCCAGATGGGTGGGGTATAAATAATAAATTGTTGTTGTTCAAGTAACAACTTAAAACACATTTATTTCATCGGGCCTCTGGACAAAATCAGAATTACACTGCCATATCACTGTCTGTTAATACTATATCCGATGTTTTATTTTACTGTTATGTTTAACTGTGCATTTTTATGATGACTGTTTTTAGCAACCTCTGAGCTGAGCATGAGGAATAAATAAGCGACCTTTGGTATCAGAGGCATCAGTGTATCTATGAATATCAGTTTATAGGGAGCACCAAAAAGGGGAGTGATGCTCAGGTCCTGCTTGTGGGCTTTCCGTAGGCATCTTTTTGGCTACTGTGGGAGGCAAGATGCTGGACTAGTCTTTCCTTATGTTCTTACTAGCTGCATACCCAGTAGAAAATGACACCCTGAACGTCACTTGCAGTAGCCTTTTAGGCCCTGTTCTGTGTCGAAGTGAGCCATCCATCACTTATAACCCTTTACTCTTTTTCCAAGGTAGGTATTCCCGCTCGCCCACCAGCTTGGGGATAATGGGTGGGAGTAGAGAGAGAGAGAACTTGGCAGGAAGCAGGGTTCATACATACAAAGCTCAGTTGGCAGAGCATAAGACCCTTAATCTCAGTGCCGTGAGTTCAAGCACCACGTTGGGCAGAAGATTCCCACATTCCAGGGGGTTGGACTAGACGGTCCCCATCGTGGTCCCTTCCAACTCTACAATTCTATGATTCAACCAACTGGGGTTTTCATGCATTCAGCAGGAATTTAAAGCAGCAGCAACAACATCCAGTTGATTTTTGAACCTCACACATCTATGATTTATTTGGACTGCATGCCAAAACACAAAACTTGATTTAGTTCTAATTCTGCAACCCGTCAAAGGCTAGACAGTGGTACCTCGGGTTACATATGCTTCAGGTTACAGACTCCGCTAACCCAGAAATAGTACCTTGGGTTAAGGACTTTGCTTCAGGATGAGAACAGAAATCGCGCAGTGGCAGTGGGAGGCCCCATTAGCTAAAGTGGTGCTTCAGGTTAAGAACAGTTTCAGGTTAAGTACGGACCTCCAGAACGAATTAAGTTCTTAGCCTGAGGTACCACTGTATTAGAATTTAAATCAAAGAATCTCACTAATCCAGCTACTTCTAATCAACCAATAAAGGAGCATGGTAAAGTGCTTGTAATGAAACACTATATAACTTACCGAGAAGTGCTAAGCCATACAGCTGGGAACTGAATCCCACCGTGTTGGTCTGCTTCAGGCCTGCCAAGAAGAGGGACGCTCCGAGATTCCTCTCTTCCTCCCACTGAAAATAGCAAACATTGCTGTTACATTCGCTGTCACATTTGGTGCTTGGTTTTCACCACCATGCAAAATATATTCTCTGATACAAGCTGGCCCACGTTGACTCTTCTGTAATGGAAGCTGCTAGTCAGATGAATGGAGCACGTACCCCTTCATGTATCTTACCATCTGAGCCACAGCTTACCATAAGTTCTGATTTTGTTGTCAAATACTTGTACATCACGTAGAGTGAGAGAAGTTGTGTAGAAACTTTGTCAAAAATTTCCTGTATCATTATCTCAGTGACCACAGCCATCGCATCTAACAATAAACAAAACATTTAAAAATTAAAGGAGTGGTTTGCCAAGACTCTTCTTCCCACAGTAGTTTCAAAAGACATGAGTGTGCTTTCCTCTTTTACACCGGAATCTTGATGTGCAAAAAAATGCAGCATCAGAAGAAGAACACATTTGCCTTTTGCAGAACCAGGAGGCACATAAGGAAAACATCTGGAAGCAGTCACAAAGCTGGTGTATCTTATCTATGCAACTGTTCCGCTCTGTGCCAGGAGACCTTCCTCAAAATTAAAATGGGAGTGAGAGAGGATAAGAGTCATGGTACGCAAGTGGGAGGCAAGACCATAGTACTTTACACATAATGACTTTAAACTCACAAACACCCTAATCAAAGAATACTTCATGGACTGTGTCAACAAAGCTAACTCCAAAATGAATTCAGGGGCTATCAGCTTAAGGCAAGGTCTCTTGACAACAAGCCCTAAGTTTGCTGGAGGGCACAGCATCTCGATACGAGCAACAATGCACAAATTCTTGGAATTATTTCCTGAGTGGTTTTAGAAGTGCTTAAGGAAAGGATGGCACTTTCCACTAAAAAACTTTGGAAAATAATGTTGATACAAAGGAACTCTCGGTCAACCCTCGTTGAATTGCACTGGGTGATTTGATTACATTAATAACACACCCACCCCGACCTGCTCAATTTTTACCTCCTCGCTTGCAGAAGGGCTACAGAGGCTTAGTTGTAGAAGATGCATTAGGCATACAAAAGATCTCTGGCTCATGATTGGCACTGGGGTTGAGAAAAGAATTTTGCTGGAAACTCTGAACTGCTGGTGCCGGTTAATGTCAAAAATACTGAGCTGGAAGGATGAATGTCCTGACTCAGTAAAAAGGTGGATTTCAGTGTTCTTTACCTTTTTTTTGGCTCCTCCCATTAAAACCACAGCAAATCAGATAAACAGAAAGCGGTCCAAAGGGGGCCATATATAATATAAATATGAAGAAACAGGGAAGAGCATGATGACCAGCAGCTGACATATGCTTACTTACCTTCATAATTCTCATCCTTTATAAAAGAATCCAACAATATATTGAAGGTAAAATAATCTGGGATAATTCCATACTGAACCTGCAAAAAACAAGTGGAAAGCACAACAGTCATACTTCTAGCATCTCATCTCATTTCATTTTGGACTATGATACAACTGTGTAACACAGTACAGCAAGGTCAAGGGGATGCCTGGACCAGTAAATCTCCCACTTTTACTTGTCTTTCACTGCTTGAAATGGGAGCAGGATGAAGGATGTCCTTTGGAACATACCACTGCCCAGTACTGACCAGGCAAGTAGAAAACTGCAACTGCATATAGCTGGCCATTCATCCCTTACCGCCTATCCCCTTGGGCCACCAGAGCTCTCATAGGCTTCAGATGTTCAAAACTGGTAGCATGGATTGTTCTGAGCCGTGTTCTTTGGGGGGGGGGGACCTAGTAAAGCTACGTTTGCCAACTTACAGCAATGTCTCTGCTCTTAAGGTAGTCCTTCAACAAGAAGGAAAACAGAGCTCTACATGCAGCAATGATACTGCTGCTACAGCTTTTCTTCACCACCACGAAGTCTTTGTCTTGGTTTTCATCAATCTGGAAGGTGCTCTGAGAGCCTTTAAAGCTGAAGAGCAGGGTTTTAAAAACGCTTCACAGAAACAGCAGTCAGAAACTTGTGCATTCATGCAACCAGCCACCTGTATGCATGCATTCTTCCAACGTTCCCTATAGCTAAAAATTTGCAGTAAGATTGCACAGGGATACATTTAGTGATGTGCAGTGTGGAAGAGCCCTTTATATTCTATGCCAGAGGCAAAGATTGTTCAGGGATGACTGTCACTTCACTGTGTTTCTTGCCAAGCAGTAGATTTTAAGGGGATGGTTCCTGCATAATTTTCCCCACAAGCCTTTTGGTCCTCTTAGGAGCAAGACTTAACTCCTTTGTGCGCAGACATAAGAATGTCTCTGCATCACTAAAGCAGGAGACATCATTTGCTGCCAACTTAAAATTTAAGCTAAAAGGAAAAGCCAAAAAGCAAAACAATAAATGCTGCAAGGATCATGTGCCTCTGGGAATGCAAAGATGGTTATCTACAGGCAATTATTGCCCACTCATGTTCAAAGCATTTCGGGTAGAAAACATCTTGCTGATGCTGCCTATAAGGCTCACAACAGGTTCCACAATACCATACTTCGAATAAATTAAATAATTCATTCAACACAGAACTTTAAAATAAGTGGTGGGCACAATCCAGACAATAAAGAACATTTTCAGGTCTGACTGATTCCAGCAGGAGATATATATATATATATATATATATATATATATATATACACACACACACACACACACAAGCATGGGTTTAACTCCCCAATTTGGCTTGTCAGCTCCACTGCGAAAAGGAAACAGCAGAGATTGCATGAAGTTTATCTAAAATTCCACACTTTCATCGTAAACAAAGAATGCAGTCTTCTGAATGGGAGACACGTTCACAGAAAGGTTTCAGATGCAGCTAACTATGCACGTTTAACAACATTTGAAAAAATGTCTTGTTAAAACATCACCTTATTTTGCAAAGTGTACAAAGCTTTATCCTGTGCCCCAAACTTCAGGCATTGCCTGATCCAGCTGTGGATGATCCAGTCTCTCAAGTAAAAGCAATTTGGGCTGTGACGAAACCTAAGGGATGAGACAAAACATAAAGAATTAAAAGAGACCCAGACACATGCTGGCCTACAAAGGTATGTGAATTAATTAAACATAAGCGGTATAAAACACAGATTTTCTTTGTAGTTTCAGGGGGTAGATCTATAAAGAGAGCTGGATCCAGACTTAGCCATGTTTAGTACAGAGCTACTGAACAGGACCTATGCATAACCTTGTTTGTTTAAAAGGAAGGGAGAAACATGAGAAAATCCTCTTCCACCCAGTATTATATAGAAAAACATCACCACCCCTGCCTTCAAAATGCCTTTTCATCTCTACCCTTGTGGAAGTGACAGAACCACCTTTCCACATGACAGACACAGTTCTGTTAAGGGGTGCATGTGTGAGCTTTTCGGCCCAGTGCCAGATACCTCCATCTTGTTTTTAAATGGCTACAGAAGGACCTAGTGCGGAATTCAACCAAGTTGTGTGCATGGAACAAGGTCCACTCACATAATTGGCTTTCTCCCTCCTCTCTCTTGCTGCAAGCCACCCACTCCCTAAATATGCTCTGGAGGGAGATGGAACCCATAACAAGTTGAGGGGGCACATGAGGCGGAGGAGAGGAGGAGTCCTGTTGATTTTATTCTGTGTACACACACACACACACACACACTAGTGCTACGTTGAATTCTACCTTCTTGTTCTAAGAATGAGTTAGTATGTGGGATACATCAAAATGGAGTTATGGAGGAGATGTACAAAAAACTGCCTCTTGCATGTTACTCAGTCGTGAAATGGAAGTGCTTTGCAAGTAGGAAGTTGTGGAAACTTGTATGTAGGTAGTCGAATATTGCTGACGGCAGCATAATATGAAAGTTCTTATGTGAAGCGCTTTCTTAAACAGAGGTAGCTATTTAGAAATCAGGATAACAAAAGAAACAAACCTATTTCAGAAAGGTAATACTAATATCAGACTAAACAGCCCCTCGCATTGTCAGCTCATGGATTTTAGTATTCAGAACAAGCTGCAGCAGATCAGCTTCTGCCATTGTGATCTATTATTATCACGGTGGCTGGGGTCAGGGGTTCGGCATTGTTGGGCACTTGCCAAGGCTCGCTGCCCAGCAGGGGCCCACTGCCAATCCCGTCAGCCTTCTTGCCCTGCTGTCGCCGCCTGTTTCCTTGCCCTCTCTCAAAGAGCAAGCAGTGAGATGAGCAAGGAGAGGCACTGAGTTCCGCGTGTCATATCCTCTCCCGCTAGGAGCAAGTGCAGGCTGGGCCCAGAGGGAGAAGCAAACAAAGGAGCAGATCAAGGTGGGTGAACTGTGCACATTCAGGGAGGGAGGCCTTGCGGGAATGAATTTCCCAAAGCAACCCTTCTCCCATTCCCTCCCACCTCAAAAAGCAACAACACCCTGCACTGATTGTTGTATTCTGTACTGTCTTCTTATTTATTGTTGGCTATATTTTCAAAATAAAAGAGAAGTTACTTCCAGGTAGGGATAGTATTAACCATGAGATGCAGCCCTGTTAGGCTTAAAGGGTGCTGTGGTAGGATTTATACATTGCATGCTCTGGCATGCGCACCACCAAAAAACTTTTCCCCAATGGGAGAGCACGGCCTGTGCTGGAGCAGCATGCATTTGTGTTCTGAGATGTCTCTGTGCAGTTTACACCTCAACAAAAATAAATGTGCATTATATATAAATACAAATCTCACCTTCAACTCAGCTTGATTGCATATGCTACTATTATAGTGTGTGAGAAGCCTTTTGGCAGCAAGATGCAAAGCCTGAATTGGGTCCCAGAGCCTAGAATCAGGCCCTTTGTGCAAGACAATCTACAGAAGGTCAAGGCATAAAATCTGGTAAACCAAAGTAATTGCCCAGAGGAAGTCATCCTTCATGGACAAAAGAGGTCCAAAAATAAAAACACCACCAACAGTAGTGTTGAAATGCCACAAGGTTTTAGGGCTAGATAACTACTTTACAGTGGACGCTAGTGGTTTCCAGACTAGGATTTAGAAATGGAAATGTTGGTTTAGGTTGTAGAAAAACATATAATTATCTTCAGTGTTCCAACAACTTTCTCATAAACTCTCATGCCCTTAAAGTATTCCTAAAGGACAGAGTTTTACAATTGACAGTTTAATCCGGGACTGGAAAATGCTAGAGGGGCCTTATCTGTATAAAGAAACACCACAACATTTTATGGGGGAAATTAATGGTATAAAAGAATTCAATTGTGTTTAATAGTAGGAAGGAACTGGGAGGGTAAGGCTGAAGGGGAGAAGGAACTCCCTCAACATTTGTCTCGATCGTTGTCTGAGCCTCAGACAGAAGAACCTAAAATCTATGTAACCGTGAGCAACAAGGGCTAGCAAGCATTAGATCAAACCCCCAGTGAGCTCTAGCCCAGACCTCTTTTTGAAGAACATCAGGATGAATGAACAGCACTAATACGCAGATGCTAGCAGCCTGGAGCCAAACTGCAGCACCATTTAGTGGTAGGATTGGTTCTTCCATCTGAATGAGCATGCTTTCCAGAACATTTATCAGACTATTATAGCCACCAACCCTTTTCACTTCCCTCTAGTGAGTTTCAGAGAATTGTCCCTTATGGCTACCGGCTATACAGATTACCAAGGGGAGGAGGGAGGTTGCAGCAGTCGGCCGTGTTAGTAGAGACCCAGCTGCTAGCTAAAGGATGTATATATGCTATGTTGTAAGTGACAGATTATCTCCCTTCATATTAATGCTAGACTTATGTGGTTTTTTTTAAAGGCACATTTAAAATATCAAGCCATGAATGTCCATTTGGATGATCTAATTGGTTCCTACATTTCTCGCTTGAACTCTTGATATTAAGAACAGGAAGATCCTATATTTGCTTTCATTAGGGGCCTGGCTCAAAAATGCTTGCAGGAAGCATCAATTACAGGCAATAAGGCTGAATCATATTATGATGGATCAATTACCTAATTGGTACTGACTGGCTCACTAGACAGCGAGAGAGAGAAGAGGTCAGACAGCAAGATCTGCATCCAGTCACAAAGAATGGAAAATCCTGTATGGGGCCCCAATTATCTCCTAAGTTTCCTGTTCCAAACTGGCAAGTGTATGGGTGAGATAGCGAGTGGTCAGAATCGTGGATAGCAGGACTGCAAGGCTGGATGCAAAAACAGGATGGGCCACAAGGTTCACTGTTAAGGAGCGAGTGTTGCTCCAACACTGGCCTGGAGCAAACAGAAAGGTCCTACAGGGTGAGGTGCACGTGAAGCCAAGAAGCCTAACTGAGAGTTGAAAGGACCACACACGGGCCAGAGCTGGAATGCTTCCTGCAGCCTTGGCTGAAAGGTGAGGTGCAGGTGGTGAGCCCTTTTTCTTCCATGTGACTATCTAGCAGCCACACTTGACAGCCAGCCACCTGTGGTAGTTCATGAATCCTGTAATCTTTGTCACGACATATGCTGCCTTCAGTTTCTTGAAGGAAGGTGGAGCATAAGTGCAAAAAACCCCAACCACAATAGCTAAATAATCTATGCACATACAACTGCCTGCGCAAAGGGTCTGGTACATGCAATTTGGAACTCAAGACATTTAAACATTGCTGCATGCTAGCAAACTGTAATGTCTTGAACTTTACTTGTATTCTTTTTTTTGCAATAATGTTTATTAAGTTTCTTATAAATGTAACACATATTGTAAAAACAAATACAACAGAGAATAAAAAAAGAAAAAAGAAAAACAACATAAAACAAGTACAGCAAATAACAACAAATAAAAAATATAACAACTAACACATAAACAATACAAATTGATTATTTAGTTAAACATCCAACATCCTAAACATGTTGCTTGACTTCCTCTGGTCCCTTCCATCTGAATTTTCCTTGTAACTAAATGTAGCAGTTTTCCAATATCATTATTCCAAAACAATATTCTAATTATAGTCTAATTTATTAACTTTTCTTAATATTCTAAATCTCATTTATTTAATTAAATACTAATTTAATCCTAGGCCTGATTAGTACTTTCAAGTATCTTCTAATTTTTAATATTACAATATTTATTCAGATAGTCTTTAAATTTCTTCCAATCTTCTTGATGTTCCTCTTCTTTCTGGTCGCAGATTCTTCCAGTGAGGTCAGCTAGCTCCATAAATTCCATCATCTTCATCTGCCATTCTTCCACCGTTGGTAATTACTGTGTTTTCCATTTCTTGGCTATTAAAATTCGAGCAGCAGTTGTGGCATACAAAAATAACTTTATATCTTTCTTGGAAATATTTACTTGTATTCTTAAAAAAAATCTAACAGAAACAAATTTAAAGCTTTGGATTCATTTAAATACAACATTTAAACAACACTAAGCAGAGTTCTCCATTGATTTCCCTCTCTACTCCATTACTTAAATGCTCTTTGCCATTAGAAAACTCTTGAGATATTTATACAGCATGTAAAATTAACGTTCTGTACTCGATGAAGTTTGTTGGCTGAATATATAATGTTGTTAAATTTGATCTCTAGAGATTTAGGACATTTTGAAGGGGGGGGGGATGAGTTGAGGAAACCTACAAGTTTCCAGTCAGTGGAGATGCTACACATTTGTCTTAAAAAAAAGAAAAAGAAGAAAAAGAAGTATTTAGAGTATCTGTTTACCAGCAGCTTAAAGCACAGATCTGATAACAGGGATATGCTTTAGACAGCATTGCATAGTATTGCAATTAAAACAGAAGAATATATTTACTGCTAAGAAAACCAGAGTTCAGATGGATGTTCCAACTGTAACAGGAACTGGAAATCTGCTTCTTCAGAATTTCCAAACACTGCATTTTAATGCAAAACACACACCAAACACTATTTGCAAAGGGTACCAGCTCCCCTTGGGAATGGAACAAGTCACAGCCCTGGATGGCCACAAGAGGAATGGCCTGGGAAGACATGAATGATGTCATGTCTAGTATAACTTCTCCCTAGCAGCAGGATTAACATTTGAAAAGGGGAGGAGGGTTTCAAAGAAAGGAAAACAGAACCCACAACGTATTTCCTAACTGGCCTGGGGGGGGGGGGAGTGTGACAAGTCTCTTGCTAGTTGTGACAGACAGGAGCACACAAAGAAAGTAAATGCAAACATACACACACCAGCTGACAAGAGGCTTACAATAGTTGGGGGTGGGGAGCATTGGGGGCCTTACTAAATATATGAGCTAGACAGCTTTGATTAACCAAACAGCAACACCAGAGCACTGTGGGTTATGTTCATGACACCACCTCCAGTTTCATATGCCTCCCAGGTATCACTTTGGGGCACAGTAAAGGTAAAGGTAAAGGTAAAGGGACGCCTGACCATTAGGTCCAGTCGTGGCCGACTGCGGGGTTGCGGAGCTCATCTCACTTTCCGGGCCGAGGGAGCCGGCGTACAGCTTCCGGGTCATGTAGCCAGCATGACTAAGCCGCTTCTGGTGAACCAGAGCAGTGCACAGAAACGCCGTTTACCTTCCCGCCGGAGCAGTACCTATTTATCTACTTGCACTTTGATGTGCTTTCGAACTGCTAGGTTGGCAGGAGCTGGGACCGAGCATCGGGAGCTCACCCTGTCACGGGGATTTGAACCGCTGACCTTCTGATCAGCAAGTCCTAGGCTCTGTGGTTTAACCCACAGCGCCACCCTGTGGTTTAACCCACAGCGTTCCTTGAGGCACAGTAGGGCAGGAATAGAACAGATACAGAAAGAAAGAACTGCCCCTACTAAGAAGATGTGGAGTTTTCAGGTCCATGCCTTTTCCAACAGGAGCCCTTAAATCTTACCATTAACAACTGTATCAGCCCAAGATACCAGTCCATAGTGAGCAACAATTCCTACTGGGTATGTCAGTTTCTAGACCCAACAAGTAGCTTTCACTCATATTCCCCTGTCACAACGTAGGTAGCCAAGGAGCAACTGGTGAGATTTGTAGCTTCAAAAGTTATACAAACATAAAATCATGGTTCATTTGAATAATGAATGGCTGCTGTAGAATCATAAATGTAGGACATATTGCCAAATTTCTAGACAACTCTATAGCCATTTTGAATGTTCCCTATCCTGCCCTCACTGTGGGTGTGGAAACATGTGAATTCTGAAACATGGTAGGAAAACCTTCAAGAAAAAATATTCTTCAGTACTGTATCATAAACTTCCTACAAAATTCATTTGTTCCCTTACTAAGATTATATTGCAAAAAGATAGGCTGACAACTGCTTTGTCCTTATCTACAAAGACAAAATTTTGGGGACTCATTTTGTTCCTCATATTCTTAAGCCTGGGGATTCTTTCTGATTTAGGATTCAAGCTGAAATGGAAGATTTCAGGGCCTTTTAAAGAGATGTTTCTACAGTTGCTTGCTCTCTCTTTTTGTTCCTTCCCCCTTTTCTCTTTATGTTGCCTGCAGACAGAGTTCATCTGGTTTTGTCTTTCTATGGCACCATTTCAGATGCTGGACAGATAAATATTATTTTTCTTTAAGCAGAGAGAACAGTTTTGTTTGCCAATAACTTAGCATGAAATTAAACCAGTCTTGTTACTCTGGTACATTATAATAATTGGCTCTAGATAACCAGTCACAGCCATTGCCAAGGTAATGGCAACCAGAAAAACAGTCTTCTTCCTGTGATAAATAAAGGCTGAACAGCCATCCCTCTCTCTCCCTCCTGTTTAGCCTGGGCTAGGGAAGAGATACTGGATTATTCTGTAAAGGAAGGATAATAGATGATAGAAGCAGCAGGATCTGGCCTGGGTGGGGCAAATGCCACTGGCAAATAGTGGGCAGCAATGGTCCCTTCCAACTCTGCAGTTGTTGAGGTGATTAACTGCCTAGAAATTCACTCTGGGATGATTATGCCTGTTGATTATTTGGGAAGAGTGGCCTGAAAGGCAAACTGTTACTCCGAATATCAAAGCACCAAAATGTGTTTTTAAACAACTTCAGGTGGATTCAGACAAACAACTGAGGTAATGAGATGGTGACTAGCCACCAAAGGCATGGATCACTCATGTGAATATGTGACTCATCACTGTCAAATAGCTATGGTGTAGAATTCAAAGAACTCTGGGTAACCTCACCTTTTGGTTGCTGCGGCAGACGCCCCTTTGTGACTTTCTGCCTTTCTGAATCAATCGTCAATTGGTTTCATTTGGGCTGTTTCCAGCACAAATGACTGAAGGATTGGGATGATCACTTCTCTTGTTGAGTAGCTCCATCAATAGTAATAAACACCAGCATAAGTAGAGAGATTGAGCTGTACTCACGGCAGAGCCAAGTTTGGGTACTGTAGGTTACCGTGCTCAGATGACTGTTGGTAGCAGTGTGTGCACGACCGTGTGTAAGGCTCCCTAAGGACCCAACACTCCATTCAAGAAGGGTCTGGTTCCTTTTTGTCCATTTTAGTTCCCTATGACCTGGATGAAAACTCAAAAAATGGCATAGTAGATGCTTTTAAAAATATGTATTATTATTATTATTATTATTATTATTATTATTATTATTATTATTATCATTCAACTGAAGGAATTGTTAGTATATCTCTGCTCATAAATCTTGATAACAGGATATAACTAGGCTGTGCAATATGTCCAAGGACCAGAGGAAGACTGGGGGTGGGGGTGGAATGTGTAATCTATTTATCACAGTTCCTGCGCAAACCTTACTGAAAGGAAAGAGAGCTGTGTGGAGCAGTGCTTGGTGCATTGCATCTTAAGACTACAGGAAGCCAGCTATGATAATCGAAAGAATACCCAATGAGTTAAATGAAGAGGGGACCCTCTGGCACTTCTTGTGTACTGAATGGAAAGACCATGAGGTTTCCCTGTGGCTTTCTGCTATCTTTATTCCTCCACGTTCCTTATCACCTATTCTTTCAAAAGGAAAGATCCCTAAAGAGCCCCTCTGTAACTCTGGCCTTCTGTTCTTTAATATTTATGCAAAGAAATCAATCCGACAGATCCTCAGAGCCACTGAACTGGAAGGCATTTCCAAACTCTCCCTCTCAAGCAGCGGAGGATGACTAAATCATACTCACCCCAGGATTACGCTGAAATTTCTCCAAATAAGATAGAGAAAGCTCCATGTAAGAAACACTGTCACAGCCTGTGAATTCTTCAGAAGGCCACATTTCATTGATCAGCTGCCATCAGCTGTCAAGGCTTCACTCTCAAGCAGCAGCCAGGACTCTAGCACAAAAGAAAAGCCCACTGGATGAAGAGAACCAGTGGAGCAAGTCACAGCCCCTTGAAGTCAGAGACCTCTGAACTGAGAACTCCCCTACGACAGATTCTTTCTACACCCTCAGACTCCTCAGTGCCTGCGCCCCATCCCAGCAGGCACAAGGAAGGCACTGACTGAAAGGTGACAGAGTGCTAGGCTCTTTTTTTAAGGCCGTCCATTGTTGGCAACGAAGCAGAGTCTGGGAGGAGTAGCCTGGGTCAAGAGGGATAACACGTCTCCCTTGATCTCCAGACTTGTCTGAGCAAGTTGACTGCTTAGAACTAGCCAAGGTCCTGTAACTCAAGCCTGACTATGCAACGCTGGGACGTTACACCAAAACTTAAGTGCAAAGAGTATGAAGGCAATAGCGGGTCTGGAAGGCCACAGCCCCAGCTTTTTCCAGCTCTTGGAGCAGATGAGAGAGGCAGAATGTGCTACCTGCCAGAGGGTCATAAAAAGGGGACTAGAATCTCTGTTTCAACTCTGTAAGAGGAATGGAGGATCTGATATATACCAGTGATTGAGAGTTTGGAGCCACAGCCAATAATTCACTGAGATTACTTAAAGAGGAACAAGAGGATATAATTTGTGTATACAGTGGTACCTCGGGTTACAGACGCTTCAGGTTACAGACTCTGCTAACCCAGAAATAATACCTCGGGTTAAGAACTTTGCTTCAGGATGAGAACAGAAATCGCATGGCGGCGGCAGTGGGTGGCCCCATTAGCTAAAGTGGTACCTCAGGTTAAGAACTGTTTCAGGTTAAGAGCGGACCTCCAGAACAAATTAAGTTCTTAACCCGAGGTACCACTGTATGCCCTTAAAAGCAGAAGAAACAACACAAGGATCTTAAAATTTTTGTTGGGTGCTACTACGTTTCAAGGACGGGGACGCAGGTGGCGCTGTGGGTTAAAGCCTCAGCGCCTAGGGCTTGCCCATCGAAAGGTCGGCGGTTCGAATCCCTGCGGCGGGGTGCGCTCCTGCTGCTCGGTCCCAGCGCCTGCCAACCTAGCAGTTCGAAAGCACCTCCGGGTGCAAGTAGATAAATAGGGACCGCTTACCAGCGGGAAGGTAAACGGCGTTTCCGTGTGCGGCTCTGGCTCGCCAGAGCAGCGATGTCACGCTGGCCACATGACCCGGAAGTGTTTCCGGACAGCGCTGGCCCCTGGCCTCTTGAGTGAGATGGGCGCACAACCCCAGAGTCTGTCAAGACTGGCCCGTACGGGCAGGGGTACCTTTACCTTTACCTTACTACGTTTCAAACTGCTGTATTGACATGCTCATATTTGTACAGCAATCCAGAAACCCAGCTGCACTGTAACTACATACAAATTCAATGCTACACCCAAAATTTCATGCATGCAACAGCTGATTACGTTCATGCTTCTAAAATAGAAACTGTAGAGAGAAAAAGCTGTCTTTCTCTAAATGTAAAAAGGAAAAAGGGGAAAGGGTGAGAGAGCAGTATTTACTTCCTTCCTTCCTTCCTTCCTTCCTTCCTCCCTCTCACTCACTCACTCACTCACTCATTTAGTATACTGCCTTCCATCCATGGATCTCAGGGCGGTTCACATCATTCATATCCAGGACAAAGAAAACTGGAATTAGCAGGAATTAATGCAGTGGAGGCTGGTCCACTTGGGACAGGCATGTCCAAAGACCATTTCAGGGGCTTAATCTGGGCCGCTGGTCGGTTTAATTCAGCCCCTGTGGCAGTTTATTTTATGGGTAAAATCCTTTAAAAAAGGTCAACAACTTTGGTTGGTCCTCACAGCCCTTCACTTCATCAAATCGGGCCCTCTTTTGAAAAAAGTTTGGACACCACTGATTTGGGCCACTGGGGCATTTCCTCTGCCCTCAGCCAACCCCTGCGTCTTACTTATAACAAGCCCAGGGGGTAGCACTGCCTGTCAGCTTCTTCCTCCTTAGCCTCATTGTTGCTCAAGAAGAACTCAGCAGGGAGGAGGATGGGTAAAAAACTATAATTAGTTGGCTCTGCCCATCAATGGCTCTGCCTCCACTTTATGTTGGTCTCTCCACCTTATGCCCTACTGGTTCAAACAAGCACCAGGCACCACTGAGGTTGTGACAAATTATGGAGTCCCTAGCTTAAGAATTTACTTTATTTCTAAGTTCTAAAATGAAGTAGCCCAAGTCAAAGGTTGTTTTAAGATGGGGTTGCCCTATTTCAGAATTTCTCAACCTTGTGTCCCCAGCTGTTGCTGGACTACAATTCCCATCATCCCTAGCTAGCAAGACCAGTAGTCAAGAGTGATGGGAGATGTAGGTCCAACAACAGCTGGGGACCCAAGGTTGAGAAACACGGCCATATTTCAAACAGTGAAAATCCAGACAAAGATGAGCTGTTTTCAGTTTTGCCCAAAGTTGTTGAGCCCAGACACTACTGCCAACTGCAGTATTCCAGATACGTCCGGATGATGTATGGCAACCCTATTGGAACCACGTTCCATATCATACATACAGTATACATACACTGTGCATGAAGTATACTTGCTCGCCTCTGAAGCAGCCAAATGTGCCTATTTTACCATGTTGCCTATGCACCAGGGAGCTGTTTCCAAGTTCTTGCTCAAGGTAAATCAGATCCATGTGTCTTAGTGAAATGCAGTGGCATACATTGCATGTATGCGTTCCAAAAATCTGCATGTGAGCATTTATTTTCCTAAACAGATTTCCTGCCCTACCTCCATCCTGGTTTACTTCAGATTTTAACATAATTTCAGAGGAAACCAGACAGAAAACAAATGCTTCAGTTGCTGATGAAGCTTTCAAACTGCCAGAAATAAGCTGATCTACTGGAATGAATCCAAAGCCACTTCACTTTGTAAATGTAAGTCATAGCTCTCTGTGTTAAAGCTTTAGCTTTAAAAAAAATGCCACGTTCTCTCTTCCCAGGCATATTTTTAGGTACAAAGCTTAATAATCAAATAGATTCCAGGCAGGCTTAGTATAGAAACTAGAGGGCTTGGGAGGACATCACCAGGAAATCTCCTTTGTCTGCCATTTCAAGCTGTAAGCAGTGGAAGAAATCCTCTGCATTATAAAATAAAAAAATAAAAAAGGGCCAGGGGCATTGATCACGTCTCACTGTCAAAAGAAAACTGCCCCACAAAACCCTTTGCTTCTTGAAAGTTGGCTTTTCATCATCCATGAGTAAAAGAAGCTTTCCTTTTATCTCCTGGCCTATGTCAACCTTGCATCATTTATATGTATGCATGCACATGCCCCCTCCCCCTTTTCAAATCCTTGTACAACCTATTCAGTGCACAAGTTCTTATAGGAACAGTGCACACTTTAACCCTACATCCCAGGGAGTAAAAGAAGGGATTCCCTCCCAACCCAGCTTTGTAAAAATTAAAATTTCCAATGGCATTAAGGAAACATTTCCTCTGTGCAATGTGTCACAAATCTATTTAACAGCTACAGCAATTACTATTATTATTTAAACCTTTTACACAGCTACTGAAATCAAGGGGGAAGGAGAGAATTTCAAAGCAAATGAGGACAAAGAAGTAGCTTTCTTCTTTGCCCGCTTCCCCACTGAACTAGGCCTGTTATTTACATTTTCCAGTAAATAAACTATGAAAATGCAATCATTATTCATCCACTCTTTAAAGAAAGGCTATCAGACCTGCAGAGGGGTTTTTTCAGCAAAGAATTTAAAGAGATAACATTAATTTTAAATATTTTGTTATAACCACTAATATGGAACATAAAGGCTATTTTTTAAAAACAACAACAACACCAACCTAATCTACTGAGCATCCAAAGGAAATTTCCTTCAAAATTATGAAATTTATCCCAATAAATCTGCATATAGGATAGGTTTACTATCCGCTTAATTATATGGATCTCAATTTGGGCAATCGCTGAATGATTTGGTCCAAATTAAACACATGCTTGAATTTGGCTGTATCTTGCTCGATAAATGCATCTAACATTGTACAACAATCCATACAGAATTATAGAATTGAAAGCTATTTCAAGGGTCATCTAGTCCAACCAAATCATCTAACCAATGACCGGCACAGTCAGCTTAGACATCACTTCTCATATGCGGGGTGGGGGGAGAGAAAGGTGAGTTGTGGTATAAATGCCTAAAACTCCAAGGTTCAAGACACACATTCTTTAGAGACTGCCTCATTCCGTTGCACGGTCGTAACTGTACCATTTATGCACCAAGCTCAATGCAACAGCATTATCAGCTGCTGGCCACAGTTGTGGAATTACCTTGCCTCCAATAGGTCTGCCCAAGCCCACTCCCAAGAATCCATCAGGAATCTGGAATATTGTAACTACTAGCTTCATGGCCTGAGCCTCAGCACTAGCCTAGCTGAAACTAGCCAATCAGAAACTCTTCAGGCACAGGATTATGATATGTTGCCTCTGGAATAAAACACAGATGCATCAGACCAGATGTGCTCATGCACAGGATTTCTCTATGCAGATGTCAACTCCAGTTCAGTACTGTGCAAGATGCTGGCAGCTAGGACCAGATGCACAGTCCCACTACTATGCACGAATAACACCTGAATAAGATTTATGTCAAAATCAAACCCTTGACTGTAGCATCTAACCCGGTACAAAAACACAAGCACCAGTTAGGCGCAGTTTTCCATTTTCTTTACATCTTAGGTTTATTACATGTATGATGTAAGAGAGTTTTGCTTGTTTGTTTAAAACCCCTAAACATAGCTTTGGAATCTTCTTTAAAAATAAAAAAATAAAAATCCTCAAAGGATAGGAAAGAAGAAGAAAGATCAATGTTTCTCTTTTGTTGTCATCACTGTTCAGTGATGTTTGCCTAAAGAACAAACATTTTAAGAACTAGTTTCCCTGAGGTTCTGCTCTCCTGTAATCCCCCGCCCATTCCTCCTCTCCTTCTGTAGGAAAAAAAGAATATGCTTTTTCATGTATAAATAAAGATCGGATACTGTTTTCACTGTAAAGCTACAAACTCTTTGAAATACTTAAGAAACCAAACTGGGAAATGCCTTTCTTTTTTTTTAAAAAAAAAAAATCTACTCACAATAAAGAAAACAGTCATTAAGGATTTCTTCCTCTTAAAAATTACTTTTGGGCTTCACCCAGTTGAAAATGACTGGATTTGAATACAAATTCCTTTAATAATCTAGTGTTAGAGCACACACTCTGATAGGCCCCTGAAAACACTGGAGGATGATGGAGTGAGCTGTTACTATAGCAACCTGAAAAGAGATTCTCTGGTGCTTTCCATAGTCCCAGCACAACTACAATAAAGTCTAATTTACAGCCAGACATTTGCTTGAGTAATATTTTCCCCTGTTGCTTATGTCATTTATATTATTATTTTTTAATGAGCCATTCAAAACATTTAACTTCTTACTTTGGAAACATTATCCAAACATCAGCAAGTCTGTAATGCACCAGATAAAACTCATACAAGTACTGTTTTTTTCAATAATGCTTAAAAGGTCAGGTTTACTAGTTAGCTGCATTCCTTCCTCAGTGAAAATTATACAGAGCCATAACCGCAAACAGGATAGAAACGGTATTTCGATTTCTCCCCTTGACCCACTGTAGATGTATGTAGTTAACCAATTCCTCACTATAATAAGGACACATTGTTGTGGCAGCTATCAACTCTGAATGGGGGCACAGAGCACAATTAGAGAGGAAGATATATCTGTTCAAGAGCAGGCAGCAAACAAGTCTACACTACTAACTAATCACATACTTAAGCTGCGAACACTTCATGCAGTGTCAAATAGGGCACATCTTCAATGTTTAAACAAGGCCTCTGAAAAATGCCTGTATTTTTTAGCGACATGAGAGCTTGAAATCCTTAACTGTTTCTGTAATTACCAGAAGAGAGCAAATAATGTAAGGGTAGGAAGCCTTCAGAGATATGTTTTCCATATCTCTGGAAAATGTTTCCCATAACAACACAACAAGTAGACATTGTTTGTGTGAATGAACAGGGTAGCACATCCTAGACCTCACAGTTATTTTTCATGTTTTGAGCTGAACCGAGATGTAATCTTCAAATTCTAGTTGTGCGCTGTTGCTGTTTTAATGAGAATGGCAATCTTAAAACTGTTTGGAAAATCCCAAACCCTAAAGTAAAAGGCTAATAAAAGTTCATTAGTAGTACTAGTAGTCTTTGTTGTTCCATTACTTTTTGGATCGATAATTTTCAAAGGCTGTCTGTGGCAGACTAGAGTTGGAGCCCAAAATCTTTGAGTGGCAAAGGCTCAGTAGATTATAAACAACACAGGACCTGTGTTGTTATTAAATCTTTCTACAGCACCTGGAAAGCTTAATTTAAAAACTTGGTGACTGAATTTAAATTTGGTATGATATAATATGAAAGGAACACACATCGCATGGCTCTGCTGTTAGTCCAAAAATGTTCATTTGCAACTACTTTATTTTTGCTTAAGCTATGCTAGTGTGGTATCTTTTTGCACCCTCTGCCCCTCATTACTTCTGTACAAGGCAGCTGCTGCTATACTCATTCATTCCTACCCACTTAATCTCCTAATTCTTCACTATGACAACCATATTCCACTGTGTGCGCCTGCCCCCAGCACTGCACCAATCGAAAATGCCAGAAATATAATGGATGAGATGAAATGTCAAGAAAAACAAATGGAGGCCTTGTATTAAAAACAAATCAAGTCTCGCTTCTTTTTACATTCAAACACAGGTTAGGAACACATGGATCTGATGTTTGAGGCTTCGCACCCAGGGGAACACGGGTGTGCAGGGCATACCAACAATGCCTTACTCCTGGGAAACAGTCATGAATATGTTACCAAAATCAGCCTCTCTGATTAATGATGCACCCAAGATGTCTACCTTCAAGCTGTGCTGCAGCTCATGACTGTGAAGTCACATGCCAGGCTTATCATGAATACGTAATTAATTTTAAAAGCCTTATTGTATTGAACAATATTACACTGCCTCGATTATACCCAGGAGGTAATGGGGCTCTAACAATAAATTGTTGTACAATTAGCTCCATCTGCCTCCTTTGGTTATTAGCACTGGTGACACCTTTCTTCCTATGATTCAGGATTAGATGCCAGGGAGCTCTTTACCAGGAGAATGAAGAAAGCAGAGCCAGCCTCTGTGTGTGTGTGTGTGTGTGTGTGTGTGAGAGAGAGAGAGAGAGAGAGAGAGAGGTGTGCAAATGAGAAAGATGGTGAGCACAGGTGACTATATTTTAAGTGAGCACATGCGCCAGAGAGGTGTGCTGGGCATTTGTGAAACGCTGCTGATAGGAAAGTACCCTGGGAGGTGAGGGGAAGCTCTCATTAAATTTCTGATAACCAGCTGCTATTGGATGATCCCTCAAGAGATCAGAGTCTTACAGCAGCGTGGAATAGATAAGGGAGCTGGCCTAAATCAACTTAATCAATGAATCAGTGGCCTCAGCCAGCTCTGCTATTATGCAGAGTAGGACAGCCGCCTCGGGCAGCTGACTGTAGGTACCATGAAAGGGCTGCAAATTGCTAAAACATTTAATTTATTATTATCATTGTTGAATCTCTACTGCCAGCGATGAGGACAGATGCTTGTGGGATTTCCTGTCTCAGGTGCCAAAAGAGTATGACCAGCTTTGGATATTATGCATCGTACCATAGGCAGCAAAGTCTTGGGCCAGCCCTGACTAGGGGCAATTGGTACTCTTTTCCTTCACTTGGAGTGAGCGTTTTGAGGACTGGAATACTTACCGTATTGGCCTGAATATAAGCCACACCTTTTTTCCAAATTCTGACAGTGACAAGTTAAAGTGTGGCTTATATTCTCTCTGTGGTGTGGGGGAATGTCTCCCCCCCTTTAATTCTGAAGTTGTGGCTTATTTGAGGGTGCGGCTTATATTCGGGCCAATATGATAAATCAAGCATGTTTGGGGGGCCTAAATCGGCCCGCAGTGTATGTCCTGGGGCAAAATTCGAAAAAGCAAGCTCAGCAAAAAAAAGCTCAACAACTTTGGTCAGCCCTCACACATGTTCACTTCATCAAATCTGGCCCACTTTGAAAAAGGTTTGAGCACCCCTGTGGGGTCTGACTTAGGTCCAGAAAGCAGAAAAACAGCAGACACTTTATCAAGTTTTCTTCTAAATGTTTTGTGGCGTGAACAACTAACAGCCAAATAACGTCACTGTGAAGTCACTAGAAACAAACCATCCATCAGGGGAGAAATAAGAGCTACTCCAAACAACCCCATTTATCAAGTGGTAATTTGAAAGGGAATGAGTCACTCCTGGGAGAAGAGACATTCAATTCTTAATGCTGGCTCAACATCCAGATGAGAGAATTCCCACACAAGAAACCAGAAGTAGCTTAATCTTTCCAGGAGTTACTATCATAGTGCGCATTCACACTTATTGCTAGATTTGTGGGTCTTGTCTGAAAGCATTTTAATGGGAAACTTCATCAGTCAGCTCCCGTAACACAAGTAATTAAAAGAACCAGCTCCTGTACACATAAAATGATCTGTACACATAAAATGGCTGTTGTGCAGAGGCTGCTTTAACAGATTTTTTCAGCAATTGCATCCAGGCAAAACAGTGCAGCAGTTAAAATTGCTTTCCATTTATATGGGGCACAATTCAGTCAAAAGTTGTTGTTGTTGTTTAGTCGTTTAGTCGTGTCCGACTCTTCGTGACCCCATAGACCAGAGCACGCCAGGCACTTCTGTCCTCCACTGCCTCCCGCAGTTTGATCAAACTCATGCTAGTAGCTTCAAGAACACCATCCAACCATCTCATCCTCTGTCGTTCCCTTCTCCTTGTGCCCTCCATCTTTCCCAACACCAGGGTCTTTTCCAGGGGGTCTTCTCTTCTCATGAGGTGGCCAAAGTATTGGAGCCTCAGCTTCACGATCTGTCCTTCCAGTGAGCACTCAGGGCTGATTTCCTTCAGAATGGAGAGGTTTGATCTTCTTGCAGTCCATGGGACTCTCAAGAGTCTCCTCCAGCACCATAATTCAAAAGCATCAATTCTTCAGCGATCAGCCTTCTTTATGGTCCAGTTCTCACTTCCATACATCACTACTGGGCCAAAAGTTTAGTAAGTGCTTAATTCTCCCACTTAATATGTTTAATATGCTTCAGGTACTTTATTTCTATTTTACTTACAACAAAGATAAATACAGCTCTATTACAAATACAGCAGCACAAATATAAGATGGGGGGGGCACCTGGCTTACTAGTAGTACATGTGAAAAGGATCTGGGGGTCTTAGATGTATCAACAGAAGTATAGTGTCCAGATGAAGGAAAGCCACAGTACCACTCTATTCTGCCTTGGTCAGACCCCAAATGGAGACCTGTGTCCAGTTCTGGGCACCACAATTTAAGAAGGATACTGACAAGCTGGAATGTGTGCAATCAAGATGAAAAGGGGCCTGGAAACCAAGCCTTATGAGCAACTTAGCTGGAGTTGGGTATGTTTACCCTGGAACAGAGGAAATATGATAGCCATCTTCAAATATCTTAAGGGTTGTAATATGGAAAATGGAGTGGATAGGGCAGCTTCTAATAAATAAATAAAATTAAATAATTGTATATTTCATTTATATCCCACCTTTCCTCCAATGAATTCAAGGTGGCATACACAGTTCTCTCCCTGCCCTGCCCCCCCCTTTATCTCTGCAACAACCCTGTGTAGTAGTTTAGGCTGAGAGACTGTGACTGGCCCGAGGTCACCAAGTGAGCTTCAGAGCCGAGTGGGGATTGGAAGTCTCTCAGGTCCTAGTCCAAAATTCTAACCACTACACCACACTAATTATTTTCATGGGTTTTTTTTGGGGGGGGGGGGAGACTGAAGCAAATCATTATTTTTAAATGAATTTCTTACCCATTTTTTACCATGAGGTCCCAGGGGTTTAAACAATATAGGAACCCAGTATTAAAATTAGTTGAAACGATTCACAATCAGTAAAACAGAGTGAGTCCTAAAATATGTATCTCAGGTTTCAAAAGACAGCATTCAGCAGAAACTATACAAAGAAGGAGCCAGGTGCAACCCTGTGGGGGAAGGAATTTCACATCTTAGGGACTGCCACAGAGAATGCCATGTCCTCGGCCATCTCCCTCCCAAACTTTTGAGGGCGGCAGAACTACAAGAGGGTCTGCCGGGAAGCAAGCAAGCAAGCAAGCAGTATTTCACATATCAGGAGCCTAAATCATATAGGCCTAAACACCCATGTGTTTTACAGTGGCTTGTAATTCAAGGCAGAAGTGAGACTGGACTGGGCACTTTCTGTTCCAAAACAACATGCAAAACACTGGCTAGTTCATCCCACAGAGAGAAGTCATGTTCTTTCCCTCATTTATAACAATAACCTTTTTCCTGCTCTACTTAGAACTCAGGCATTTAAAAAGAAAGAAAGTTGAGTGAACTGCCACTGAGGAAAAGGTGGCAATGTATGTGCTATAAATATCGCACTGTGTTATACAAACCTGAGAAATATCTTTCTCCACTTTTCTTTTTCCTTGGCACATGGCTGTAGCTGTGCATTTCTGCACATTTTGATTTTATTTAGAATTTAGAGCATATTTCAAACAGCCTAGAATGTTTGCATTTACTATTTCATTACCATTGGGATGGTAATTAACTGAAGCCCTTTATGACTTGCAAAAAGGAGTCACATTAGTTTCTGAGGTTAGAGATCCCTTCCTACTACCACTGTCGTACAAAAATGAATTAGGTGATATTTAGCTAAGTTTCACTCAGAGAAGATCCAATGAAATTAATCCACATGACTAAGTTAGGTTCATTAATTTCAATGGATCTACTCTGAGTAAAACTCAGCATTTCTCCTTTCATTTATTGAAAGAAGTGCAAAAGCTCAGAACACTATACTGTACTCTCTCTCTCAAAATGGTGCAGTATGCAAGTTTTTATTTTTTTTTAAAAATGACACTGAAAATTGGGGGCAAAGAGGAGAAAGCAAGCTGAAAAACACAGACCAGCTAGGCCCATGTATAATATTCACCAATTTCTCTGAGCTGTCAATTTATTTATTTTTCCAGGTTGGGCAATGTGAGCCTTGGAGCTATTTTGCACGTGGGAAAAAGTTAGTTTCACACTAAATGTGTATTAAATAGGAAAAAGCAGCCAACCACAGCTCCCCAAAGTGTGCGCCTGTTACCCTTTGTTCTCTTTGTTTTGTTTGATGTTTAGGAAAATGAGTACCATCATAACTAACAGCTAATTTAACAGTGACGTTACAATTCAGGAAGAATGTGCTACGTTTAAGCAAAAGGAAATATGTCGCATTAAAACAAAAAACAAAGAAACCGAAGAGGAAACACTATTATTCCCGAGATGGCTGAGCAGTTCACAAATTCTGAAGACGGATCAATTAGCACTTAGGAAAATCTTCCCATTTGCCAGTTGGTGCTCAGGCTTGCCTCTTAATTAGCCCTTCCAAGCAGGCATATTTCCACGACATTGGGGGTAATGGACAATGAAATATCCTTGTCCTCCCCCAGCTCTGCAGATGCTTCCCCTCCAAACTTCTCCAGGAAAGACTTGGCCAATTTGCCACGGTCATTTCCATAAATCCCATTTACACTCTGTGCTCACAGGTCCCATTGCCCTCCTCCTGCCCACTTATGGCATCCCTTCACTGCCCATGCTTAGGTGAGGCAAGACAGCTATAAAATCATAAATGAGTTTTCCCGTGAAATAACAGACCAAACAGGTAATTACAAGTTACTAATGAATCCAAAAGAGCTTGTGTTGAAAAAGAGAAATCTGTGCGCAGTTACTTACCTGTACTAGGCAGGGTGCCAGCCATGTTTACTGTACCATCTTGGCTGCCATCTGTATTTTCCAGCTACTGCTGACCTTTCTACAACTTCTAAACCTCATTTCCCAGCTGTTCCTACATAAGCAAGATAGCTAAGAACGAAGCAATAATTAAACGCTTCTGATGCCAAGACGATATGCAAATTAAGACCATATCTAAGGTCCTAGCCAACGAGATGCTGGTATCTTTGAATAATGAGTCAGTGGTAGCATTTTCGTGTTTAATCTTTCACACAGCCTTTGACATTTGGCAGTAAAAAAGTGCTGCGTATTTTTTTTAAAAGGTAAGTGAACAAAGCATTTATGGATGGTGATATGTAAGAGATAAATATGTCACTACCATAAAGCTGTGTAAGTACTTTTTTTAGCCAAGTGAGTTGGGTGTTTTTTTAATAATTAATTCTTACTGCTTTTTAAAATATACAAAAAACACAACTATAGCAACATATACAGACAACGTAAACTATCAGCTAATCAGAATGGGTGTTTTATTAGAGAAGAAAAAGAAAAAGAAAAACCATGCTAAGTAAAAGGAAGGAAGGAATTCCAAGTATTACGTTTTGTTGGGGGAGTCCTTTGATGTTCTTTTTTCTCTAATAAGCTAATAAAAATCATACCACCCTACAATATTACCTTTCTTCAATTGTCCACTGACCACTCTTTAAGTTTCTGAATTACAGTATTTTTCACCCTAGAGGGCGCACCGGCCCACAAATAATATATTCAATAGCCTTGATTTCTTTACCTCATAAATCAAAGTTTGGAAACCAAAAAGGTTGCTTACTTGTAAAGATAATACTCAGCTTGATCCACTTGTTCACGTGAAGTAATGTTGTCTATAAACTGCAGGAGAAAAAGATGATCAGCTCAGAGTGCAGAATGGTGCAAACCTAACTAGTTTTGTGAATGGTTCAACAAGTGTTACGGTTTGCAACTGAAGAACATTACAGTTCCAATCACTTGCCAGGTAAAAGGAACATCATATAATTGTACTGAACACAGTCAATTACAATTGGGACATATGGCAAGCCATTTACAAACCAGTTGTAACTGGGCTACTCAATTCTATTCCCCGTTCCACCTGTTTTCCTGCCCCCACCTTGCAACTGTCAGTCAGCAATCCTTGGTCTCTGAAGCTCACTCAATCCTCAATGGCCTGTTTTTGTGCTTCACCTCTCTTAGCCCTCCCCCACAAAATATTTGTACTTCTACAAACTTTGGGGTTCCCCCAAATCTGCTAATGCCTCTATCTTGTGCAGTGCAGAACAGGTTTCATGCAACAGCACAGACATCTGAGCATCAGAAATAGAGGGAACGACTCCACATTATTTATGTAATTGTTAAATTTATATGGCTGTCCATCTATGCTTTTTTAAAGATTGTACATTATGAAGATAGGCTCGAAATACACAGTAATAGTGAAAGGGAACAATGGCTGGCAAAATCTTGGGAGATGAAGCATGAGTAGGACATCCAGTGACCATTGGGTGGGGCTCCAATATATTGCATAGTTCCTTCAACCTTTCTTTAAGCAAAAGCAAAAAACAAATTATGTAAAACAGTTGAAATATGCAAAACTTGCTTGATTTGCATAATCTATGCAGCTCACAGGACTCCACATGTTTTGGTAACGTCACAGAAATTCTTTTTTCTTTTTTCAAAAAATGCAAAGTGCATGTAGCGCCATCAGAAATCATCACTATGAAGTCTACCCTTCATGTTTTCATTTATCATTTCCTTCAGAAACGCCAGGTCGTTCCCCATTTCTAGGACATAGTGAAACATGAAACGCTGGGAAGCCTAGGAGGGAGCACAGCAGGACTTCATCAAAGGCAATGGAAGCTCCTGAGAGAGCTCCTGAACAACAACTACTACTAATTAATTATTATTATTATTATTGTTGTTGTTGTTGTTGTTGTTGTTGTTGTTCGTTAAATTTGTTCGTCACTTTATGTTGCCCAAGGCAACCCAAAGCAACTTACAACCAAACTTCTAAGCTGTAGCAGGTGTAGCTTCTCCTATCACTACAGCACTGTGATTAGAAAAGTCCTGTATGGTGAAATCTTACTGGGCTGGTGGATCCCTATTTTCCAGTATCTGTCAGGGGCAGGGAAAGAGCTACCCGCTCTTAAGTCCTTGGATGTCAGTGAAGAGCAATCATCCATTCTCTCGACTTTGGAGATTAAGGACACATGTCCAGTTCCACATGAATGCAGTATATTGAGCTATGTATAATTATCGGTGAACTGGAAGAAGCTAAACGGAAGCAGCTGCTTTCTCTTTGATGTGGTACCGGAATTGGAGAAAAACACCCAATTAAATGAACAAACAGCATGTGCTGCTCTGGTTTTAAATGAAATGCTTTTTTCACAACACACTTAGCTGACCTATGGAACTTTCTTCCACCAGCTTTACTTATGGCCAACAACATAAGCCATTTTTAAAAGGGGGATAGGGCAAACATATTACCGGTAATTGAAAACAGAAGTATCAACAGTATTAATATAGTTCATTTTTCCTCCATGAAGAAAAAGCACAGCTGTTGGTAGAGCAACTTCATTTTCAGAAGGACCCAGTTTCAATCAACTGAGTCTCAGGTGAAAAGAATCAGGAAGCATACAATGTGCAAGGTTCTGCCTGTGACCCTGAAAAGTCACTGCCAAACATAGAATAGATAAACAGGAAACTGATAGCTCCCAAGATTTTTGCAGACTACAACTCCCATCATCCATGACCATTGGTTATCTGGCTGTGGCTGATGGGAGTTTGAGTCCCAAAATAAAGTAGACAATCCTGGCCAAGCTGGATAAACAGCCTGAGCCGGATACAAGGCTGTGTTCCTATCATATAATATCACAGGTTGCCTATTTTAAGATATTCCATTAATTTATCTGGACTCTTTTCAAGCCAGGTACAGGCCCAGGTATAGCATCTAAACCGATCTTTGTAGGGAGAGGTCTGGGGGAATGATAGTTGATTCTCTTTGAGGGGCCCTGCACTGCAGTGGTTTCATTTCTATATATGAGACGATAGCAATTGGAAACTATTACTTGACAGCATGTGAGTTAACTTGTGGTGTCCCACAAGGGTCGACCTTGTCCCCCACGTTATTCAACATCTATATGAAGCTGTTGGGAATGTCATCAGGGGTTTTGGGATCCCACTGATGACACACTACTTCATCTCTCAATGCCATGTGAATCAGGAGAGGCGGTTGAGATGCTGGGCTGCTGCCTTGAGGTGGTAATGGGCAGAGTGTGGGCCATTAAACTGAAACTGAACGCAGACAAGCTGAAGGTGCTGAGTGTTGTGGGCTTTAGGGTCCAGGAAGTGAGCAGACAACCTTTTCTTGACAAGATGTACACCCCTGGAGTGATCAGGTCCATAGCTTGAGTTGGGGGTGCATCTTGAACCAAAAATTGTCTTTTCATCTGACCTCATCGTTGTATAGATTTCAAAAAAAGGTCAAGATGCATATTTTTGTCCAGGCCTTTGTGGGTGGAGGATGAGACCAGAATATCCTTCCCATTGCAGTGCTGTAGTTATTTCCAACTGATTCTCTAATCTGTGGTCTAGTAATGTTTATGCAGAACATTTTATTTGAATTGAGCAACATGTAACCCTCTCTGGGACCATAGGCCCCAACTCTACGGGGCTGAGGGCCCTCCCAAAGTAAGCAGGGACAGGGCTGAGTCCCCCCAATCTTGAGGGGCAGGGCCCCACCAGGCCTCCCCGCAGTGGTGGAGGGCCACCCCAGGGCCCGCAGCCTCCGCCCAACATCACATGTGTGATGTCACAAAAATACGAAGAGTCCTCCCCCCCCCCCCATATTGTCACATGGAACTTGGCATCTCTGTCTGGGACTGTGTGGTGAAGTGTGGGCTGTATATGACTACAAATAAAAAAATGTAACCCACCAGAGGCTGGGATTGAAAGACAGGGAATGGAATATTGTATCAGGCTACTAGTTTGATAAGCTATTAGTTGTAGAATGCCCAGTACACTTTAATATGAATACAAATAATTAATAACCATCAAGTGTCCTCATGTTTCCACATCTGGACACTACAAGAACATCTGGCCTAGTACGGCTACAATGTTCTTTTCCAGGCAGTCTTATCTTTCTTTCTTTTTCAAAATCCAATTTAGTTGATTGCCTTGATGCTATATTGACATGCATGACCTCCACATGCCAGCAATACTTTATTGACACTTTAGAACTTGGAATCTTATCTCTAGGCCTGGGGGAGTTAAGAAGTAGAGCTTGTACTACAAAGCATTAGCGTTATAGCCAAAGAAGGTCAGCTCAATAGTGAGACAAATAATGTACATTAAAAAGTAATAACAAAGCTTGAGAAGAGAGATTAGAAAGAAGGCACATCACACTGAGGCAAATCATCTCAACTCATCTCAGGGCTTTAAATGACTATCATTGTGCCCTCAGCACAATACTAACTCAGTAACTTTAGATCACAGTATAGCATATGCAGCAAAAAATATTTCAGTTCAAGATCTCCTGGAAGAAAAGAGGTTATATCTGACTAGGGGCTTTTTAGCGAGGGTTGGGGGTATTGTGGCTTTCATCTTTAGCCAAACTGGAGTTTGCATTCTTACCCGGGATACAGTTAAGGAGCTGACAGGAAGCTTTCTTTCATAGGTTCTGTCCATCAGAGTGGCTAGTTCAGCTGTAGAAAGAAAATAAAAAATCTTCAATTATCACTAATCATTTCTGAGAAGGAAAAAAACCCAAAGGAGTATAAACAAAGTTACTCAGTGATCTGGACTAAAAGACAGATAAAAGCATTTAATGTAAGCCTCCATTTTTAAATATCAGCCATGGAAATGTAATAACTTCTCACTCCAGCCATAGGATTTGCTGCTAGCCTACTCATCAAAAGTTAACACTGCCTTCTCAGGGAACAGTGGACATGGAAGTTAGCCTTTCTTCCTACAACCATAGCTCTACGCCAGGCTTTCTCAAACTTGGGTCTCCAGCTGTCTGTGGACTACAGTTCCCATCATCCCTGACCACTGGTCCTGCTAGCTAGGGATGATGGGAGTTGTAGTCCAAGTCTGGGAAACCTTGCTATAGAAACACAGCATAAAGCTGCATAAACTAGAACTATGGCTTTTGAATTGGACACAGACTTGAAACATGTATGTTCCGAAATTATCAGAATGAAAACTGAATCTGCACAATTTATTCCAGATGTAGACTTCTGATTTTCTATTTCTGAACTTTCAAACCCCTTGGGCAAATGCTGTTGAACTACCACTCTCATAATCTCATAAGCCATTCTTGCTGGGGCTGATGGGCTTTGTAGTTCAGCAACATCAGGAGGGCTAAAGGCTCTCACACCTCCCACACAGTAAGCCCTACTAGAGCAGGTATGGGCAACCTGTGGTCTTCTGGAGGATATTGGACTCCAGTTTCCATCAACCCCAGCCAGCATGGCCAATGGTCAGGGATGATGGGAGTTATGGTCCAGCAACATCAGGAGAGTAACAGGTTCCCCACTCCTGCAATACAGCTTCGTCATGCTAATCATTGGTGCACAAGACTCTTTCTTTGGTAGAAGCATAGATAATCTGGTCCAACCCCCTTCAATGACAAATGACTGTCCAAGCTCTGCTTA
The DNA here is from genome assembly GCF_951804945.1 of Podarcis cretensis. NCBI lineage: Eukaryota > Metazoa > Chordata > Lepidosauria > Squamata > Lacertidae > Podarcis > Podarcis cretensis. The sequence continues at coordinate 35,375,492 of NC_137180.1, forward strand.
ATAGCCTCCAAGGAAGAAGAGTCCACAGCCTCCCAAGGGAGATAATGCCACTGCCAAACAGCTCAAAAGTTTTTCCTGATGTAGTCTGATGTCTTCACAAAGTACTTGGAAATCTTTGCCAGAGCTTTTGCTCCAGTATAAAGCATGCTCTGCTGACACACATTCATCAGCCCCATCGTGAAATGCTGCAAAAATAGGTAGTAGAAATCAGGTTAACTGAACAGAGTAGCATAGCAGTTCTGCCAGCAAAGCTTCAATTACTGTTTCACTACTGGGAAAGAAATGAATAATTCATTTTGCATTTGCCTCTTTTATACACTTGCAGCATTCCTGCAAAAAAGATAGGACTTTCCCTTGATTCATCGTATGTACTCTGTGCAGCTTGTTATTTAATATTTTAAACTCTATTTGTCATTTAGTCAAATTGAGTCTCATGTGTCAGATAACAACAACAACAACAACAACAACAACAACAATTTTATTATTTATACACTGCCCATCTGGCTGGTTTTCCCAGAGAAGGCCCTCTGTCTGGTTCCCTGCAACCTTGCTTCTTGCGGTGAGAGAACCAGCAGGAGACCCTCAGAGGAGGACTTCAGTGTCCAGGCTGAACAATGGGGCAGGAAATACTCCTTCAGGTATACTGGGCTGAGGGCCTTTTGGGGCTTTAAAGGTCAGCATCAACACTTTGAATTGTGCTCAGAAGTACACTGGAAGCCAGTAAAGATCCTTTAGGACCTGTATTATATGGTCCCAGCGGCCACTCCCAGTCACTAGTCTAACTGCTGCATTCCGGATTAGTTGTAGTTTCCAGGTCACCTTCAAAGGTAGCCCCACATAGAGTGCATTGCACAGCAATGCACTCTACGTGGGGTGTATGTACCACTCTGGCGAGACAGTCTGCAGGCAGGTATGGTTTCAGCCGGCGTACCAGATGGAGCTGGTAGACAGCTGCCCTGGACACAGAATTGACCTGCACCTCCATGGACAGCTGAGTCCAAAATGACTCCCAGGCTGTATACCTGGTCCTTCAGGAGCACAATCACCTCATTCAGGACCAGGGAGTCCCCCATACCTGCCCGCTCCCTGTCCCCCCAAACAGTATTTCTGTCTTGTCAGGATTTAACCTCAATCTGTTAACCGCCATCCATCCTCCAGACACTCACACAGGACCTTTATTGCCTTCACTGGTTCAGATTTGAAGGAGAGGTAGAGCTGGTTATCATCTCCATACTGGCGAATGCCCAACCCCTTGATGATCTCTCCCTGCGGCTTCATATAGATGTTAAAAAGCATGGGGGAGAGGATGGAGCCCTGAGGCACCCCACAAGTGAGAGCCCAGGGGTCTGAACACTCATCCCCCACCACCACTTTCTGAACAGGAAGGAAGGAGTGTAACCACTGTATAACAGTGACCCCAGCTCCCAGCTCCTCTAGGCGGTTCAGAAGGATGTCATGATCAATGGTGTCAAAGGCCGTTGACAGATCCAGCAGGACCAGGAAACAGCTTTCACCTTGGTCCCTGGCCCGCAGAGATCATTGACCAGTGTGACCAAGACAGTTTCAGTCCCATGATGAGGCCTGAATCCCGATTGGAAGGGATCCAAATGGTCCGCATCCTCCAGGCTGGAGTTGTTCAGCGACCACCCGCTCGATCACCTTGCCCAAGAATGGAAGATTTGAGACTGGACGACACTTGGCCACATTGGTTAAGCGTCTGTTCCCAATATGAGCAAGACTATTCTAATCAGATGGTAAGTGGCAAACTCTTAATTTAGCTGGATCAGTTCTTTATCAGTATAGCAAGATTACAGATGCTCTGGGTACAGAAGGCAAATAGTATTTCCTTTAAGGCACTGTTTTTCTCAAACTTGGGTCCCCAGCTGTTGTTGGACTACAACTCCCATCATCCTAAGCTAGCAGGACCAGTAGTCAGGAATGATGGGAGTTAGTCCAACAAGTTTGATAAACACTGTTTTAAGGGCTAGGGAGAATAACTCACTAAAAAGAGACTTTGGGCACCTCTGGGTTGAACAGTTATTGGCTAGTTTCCAATCTCCCCTTTTCAGTGTGGGTTATTAGGAGAAAATTGTCAATCTTTGTCTGGTGTCTATATTACCTATGGTGTACAAAAGATATATATTGTCCTTCTACAAAGCCCAAATTACTGAAAGTGGTATGGAAATCTCATGAATCAGCCAAAGAAAATCATAATTAATTCTAAATTCAGAGTGACATCCATCCAACAACTAAGCATAACCTTCCAAAATAATGAGATCTAAGATTGCCTATTGATGAAATTTGCTTTACCACTGTCTGTAGAGATTAAAATTCCCAGTCCCTATAAATGGGTGACTCAAGGGACTTGTAACTAGGAATAAAGCTTTTCAACTCCCAAAACTGCTGGTTCAAATCTGGTTCAGGTCAGCACCAATCAATGGAAGGTTATTGTATAATAGCTGCTTGGTATCCTCTTTGAAATAAATCAGTGGTCTCAAGTTTAGTTTCTAATGGACAGGAGGAAAAACCACTAGCACAAAGAGGTACTGTAGATTGCAGGCAGTCTCCTTAAGGATGTCAGTACTCTCATATGGCATTCAGTATTTCAATATGTCAGTATCCTCATATGGCATTCAAAAAACCACTGTTAAGCAGTAAATTTCTCCTGCGGTTTAGACAAATAATGGGATTTTCATAAGTCACGTCCGAGGCCTCATGCGACCTTCAATGCAGCTTCTGGTTTTCTACCAGATGTTACGTTGGAGGCTTTGCAAGGCCCTGCATGTTGCCTGGGAGGTTAGCACCCACACAAAAAATAAATCTGTGGGCCCCTTAGAGTTGGCACCAGTGCTTGGCAAGAAGAACCCTGCTGGAACAGACAAAATGGCCTATCTAGCCCAGCATCCCATTTCCCATAGTGGCCAACCAAATGCCTACAGGAACACAAAACATAAGGGCAACAGACACCTCCCTTTGTCGCCCCCCTTCTACCTGTATGCTGCATCAGCATCTGATTATGGAGAAAGCATATAACTAGTAGCTGTTGACAGCCAATGGCCCATCTAATAAAGCATCCTTTCTTCACAGTGGCCAACCAGATGTCTATGAGGAGCTCAAAAGCACTCTCCCCTCTTGCAGTTTCCTGCAACGGGCATTCAGAAGCCTCTCACCATGAAAGCAGAACATAGCCATGGTGGTCAGTAGCGACAAATAGCCTTATCCTCCATAAATGTGTCTAATTCTCTTTTAAAGCCATCCACATTGGCAACTATATCCTTGTGTCTGTGAAAAACTATTTCCTTCCCCCCCCCATCCTGACTCTCCCTCCATTCAGTTTCAGTGGATGACCCCAGGGTCTGATACAGTGGACGCTCGGGTCGCGAACATGATCCATGCGAGAAACACGTTCACAACCCATGGAGTTCACAACCCGCAGCACCTCGTCTGCGGACGTGTGGGTCGCGATTCGGTGCTTCTGCGCATGTGCCAAAACCCGGAAGTAACCCGTTCCGGTCATTCCGGGTTTGGTGCGGTGCGCAACCCGAAATCACACAAACTGAAGCGTCTGTAACCCAAGGTATGACTGTATTATGAAGGAGGGAGAAAAACCTCTTTTTCTCCACTTTTTCCACATCGTGCATTAATTTCATGAAGCTTGCTTTATTCACTTGAAAGCATTCATAAACTGCTTAATATTTTTAAAACCTCTAAACACTGTACAATGTAAGAACAATAAAAAAATCAAAACAAAGAAACACAACATAAAACTTGTAAAACATTAATGTAAAGCTTTATAAAATCAGGAATTCAAACAATTTTTTTAAAAAAACAAGGTCCTAACTTAAGGATCAGGGAAACCTTGGGCAAAAAAGTGTGTCTTTACGAGTTTCCATCCCCACCCTTCAATACTTGCATTTTTCTTTTTTATTACACTAAAAAACCCCCAAACATTTCAATCTTTCATAGCCTAAGAATTGTTCTAGCCTTTTGTTTGTCAATTTCTGCACCTTTTTCTGCACATTCCATCCCCTTTGTCGACACCGAGCCCTGGAACAAACCCATGATTAATGCTTGCATTCTTTCCCTTTTCAAAATTAATCAACCTGCTGTGTAATCACAAAGGTGTTTCAGAACCACAACCCATTTTAATGTTCTTTTAAAAAGAGTGGTGAAATCCAGGCTTTAACTGCTATGTCTGTGAACAATAGAGCCTTTAAATGGTGCTAAGGGAAGATTCATCCACACCACGGGCACTTCATGCGTGACTCCCCCACCCACCCACAGGAGAAAATGCAGAGCAGCTCCTGAAAATGGGGAGCCCCAGCAACATCCACACTTGTGTACATCACACAGCACCAACATTTCCCCCTTACAGAGAGATTATCTCCATCATGTGCAATTGTAATGCTTCCCTGAGTAAAACTAATGCATCCCTTGATTGAGAGTTGCCATCATCTGCAAAGACAGCACTGCCATCTTGTGATCAAATAACAGATAATGCAAGATTACTATTTGCAAACTGAAAAGCCCAGATTTTTTCAACCAAATACGGACAGGAATTGTTACATTCCACATCCAATTATTTATCCCAGTCTCTATTTCTTTGACCTTCTGTCCATTCAGAATCCTGACTTGACAGCTTGCCTCCTAGGATTTCTGCCCGTTTTTCCTTCAAAGTTAGATGGTCAGCTATTTCTTCCTGCCTAAATCATTGATTAATGCATCATCTTTTAGCATTAATCCTGTGGGATTTGCCTGTCCAGTATCACAAATAATCCTGTGGGATTTGACTGTCCAGGATTCTGTGGGATTTGACTGCCCAGTATCAAGGGCATAGCCATTGATGAGGAGCTGGGATGTGGGATGCCATGATAGAACCATGGGGAAAAGTTATGTTACATGTTATGGGAAAGAGGAGAAATAACTTCCATAGAAATGCCATTTGCAATAGCAGCCCCCGTTCTGCTTTGAAAGGCTCTTGGATTCTGCAACCACAAAGGCCGCATCTACAATGTACGTTTAAAGCAGATTCAAACCACTTTAAACAGTCTGTGAACAGTAGCTTGTTAAGGGTCCTGAGAGTTGTTAGGAGACCCCTCTACCCCTCAGAGAGTTACCATTCCCAGTTTTTTAAAAATCAATCCCTCTTCCAAAGGAACTCTGGGAATAGTAACTTTGAGCGGAATAGGGGTCTCCTCTCAGCACCCTGAACACACTTTCCCTGGAGGAAGCCATGCCTCCTGAAAGATATACGATACTACTTTAAACATATAGTGCAGATAGAGCCAAGGGCTAACATAACTTCTATTCCAGAATTTAATGTCTCGACAGTTCTCCACTTCTTTCTCACATACCTCACCCTCAACAACTCAGGTGTCTTGCTCTGGGAAAACCTGGTGAAGACCACTAACGAATGTGAATTTACAGGGCCTTTTGGCGGCCCATAGCAACATTTGACACTACGCTCCCACCCCAGCCCTCACACCGCCTTGCCAAAACCAGTGAAGTGAGGTGCTAGGCTTTGGGAAGGAGGCATGAGGGATCTGACAGTGCCTTAGAGTCCTCCCACCTCCTTCCCAAAGGCTAGTTAGCACTTTCCCAGATTTAGGACCGTGCCAGAGCCAGGTGCTTCCTTCCCAAAGTCCAGCGACTCTCTTATCTGGCTTTGGGAAGGCAGCATGAGGGCTGGGGAGCAGTCAAATTTTGGCTTTGCTGCCCCCACCCTGCACGACAAGGCAGTGTGTGACCTGCAGATTCTGTGTCAAAGTACTCTTGCAGCCCACTTGGTATGAACAGTTGGACTGCCCTGAATTAGACAATAGTTCATCATTATTTTAGACTCCAATGTATTTCCTTACCCAGGCTCTGCTGATCTTTTTGTCTTTGTTCCCATGTTGAACTGTCCACATATGCAGCTGAAAGAATACATCTTCTACCTAATAAAAAGAGAGTCAATAGCAATATATAAGCACTATCATTTAGAAAGGTTTCAATTTCTCTAAATGCACATTTTATTAGTCACCTTCTTTTTTAAACATTCAGTTCTCTAAATTAAATGCAATAAATTGACATCATGCTTTGGAATCCAAACACTGTAGAACTAAGAACTCTGATCTCCCTGTCAGCTTTACTGAATATGGCTTTAGGGGGTGTCCGGCCACTACATCATAAATCAGACCTCCATAAAACACAGGCTGATCTTATAATTCATTGCATATTGGCTTGTTATTAACAGGAGTACATAAACATGATTCCCCATCTAAAAGGTGCTGATTAAAAGGTGAAATACTAGTTCCTTTCAAGTAACGCAAAAGTGGAATCTGAAATCCATATGCCTACAATTAATGCAAAATATCTGTACTGCCAAGACTACAGTATTTATTCCAGCCCTCCAAGTGAATGTTAGATGTTAGACAGCATAGGGGATAATTATGAATCCTGACAAACCCCATAAGGAAGGCTTCACGGGGCCAGAGCACTCCCCAAGCATCACCCTCTGGAAATGACCATCCAATTAGGAGTGGAACCACCACAAAGCTGTGCCACCTACCCCTTCTGGACAGCTGCTCCAGAAACATACCACAGTCGATGATACTGAAAGCTGCTGAGAGGTTGAGAATTAACAAAGACAGATTTCCCCTGTCTCTCTCTCTTTTGACATAGGTTACCATATAGGGCAACCAAAGTAGTTTCGGTGTCAAAACCGTGTCTAAAGCCCAACTGAAATGGGTCTAAAACCAGTTTCTTCCAAGAGTGCCTGGATCTGGTCTGTGACCAGATCATGCTCAAGAACCTTGCCCAAGAAGGAGAGATTGGCTACTGGCTGGTAGTTACAGTACTTAGATTTTCTATACCCAGGGAGGGTTTCTTGAAGAGTAGTTTTACCACTCCCTCCTTCAAACAGGTAGGGATCACCCCCTCTTGCAAGGAAGCATTAATCGCCTCCTGGCCTAGCAGGTTGTCTCCCTCCCTGCTAGTTTTTCACGGCCAATAGAGAGGGACTGTTTAGCCTTGGTGGGGTTGAAGAAGCCTACAGTTGCCCCACACCCTCAAACCACCTGATTAAAAAATGGTCTAGGTGTATATTTTAGGATCATAGAGTAGGAAGTATGCTGCGTTCAGAAATAAATCTAGTGCTGGACAATGTTCTTGATAGTCCTTGCTCACTTGGTCCTCTTTAGCGTGCAAGGGGGTCAGACTAATGCAAAGGAGTCAAATGAGATTTGTAACCATAAACCTGACCGGGCAACCTAACTTCATTCCAACAGCACAATTTCCCATTCCCTCATTAAATTTGAATGCAGGAGTCAAGATAGGGCTCATTGCTGAAACACAAAACGTTCCCCTGAGCAAGCCCAACAACCATAATTCCAATGTCTCATTGCTTAAGATATCACACTGCACTGGCTTTTCCTGGACATTTTGACATGTCTGAGGTGGCCAAACTCCAAACTCAAAATGTAGAATTTGAATGCTTGTACTCAATGTCATTCTGACATCTTAGATGTTCAATACACTTAGTAGCAGGAGACTCTTTCAGGTGGTTCGCAATTTAACGGAACCACCTTTACCACCGGGGCCTTGTAAAGACCCCAAGATCTCATGCAACGATTTTGCAAAGTTTTTTGCAGATAAAATCACTCATATTCAGAAGGAGCTAGACACCACCGTGGGAGCAGGGCTGGGGCGGGAGAGTGCTAGAGCTCTGTCTATAACATCCTTCTGGACCGTCTAGAGGGGCTGGGAGCTGGGGGCACTGTTATACAGTGGTGCCCCGCAAGACGAACGCCTCGCAAGACGGAAAACCTGCTAGACGAAAGGGTTTTCCGTTTTGGAGGCGCTTCGCAAAACGAATTTCCCTATGGGCTTGCTTCGCAAGACGAAAATGTCTTGCGAGTTCCTGCGGTTCCCCCCCTTTTTTCCCCCTTTTCCTAAGCCGCTTATCAGCTGATCCGCTGATACGCCGCTTAACAGCTGATCGCTAAAAGCCGCTAAACCGCTAATAGCGCTAATCCGCTAAGCTGTCAATGGGCTTGCTTCGCAAGACGAAAAAACCGCTATACGAAGAGCCTCACGGAACGGATTAATTTCGTCTTGCGAGGCACCACTGTACAGTGGTTTCGCTCCTTCCTCCTGGGCCGTGTTCAGAAAGTGGTGGTGGGGGATGAGTGTTCAGACCCCTGGGCCCTCACTTGTGGGGTGCCTCAGGGTTCCGTCCTCTCCCCCATGCTTTTTAACATCTATATGAAGCCGCAGGGAGAGATCATCAGGGGGTTTGGACTGGGTGTCCATCAATATGCAGATGATACCCAGCTCTACCTCTCTTTCAAATCAGAACCAGTGAAGGCGGTGAAGGTCGTGTGTGAGTGAGTGCCTGGAGGCGGTTGGATGGCGGCTAATGGATTGAAGTTGAATCCTGACAAGACAGAAGTACAGTGGTGCCTCGCAAGACGAAAAGAATCCATTCCGCGATTCTCTTCGTCTAGCGGTTTTTTCGTCTTGCGAAGCAAGACCATTGGCGGCTTAGCGGCTTAGCGCTATTAGTGGCTTAGCGGATCAGCTGATAAGTGGCTTAGAAAAAGGGGGGGGGGGAAGGAAAAAAAACCCGTAGGAACTCACAAGACATTTTCGTCTTGCGAAGCAAGCCCATAGGGAAATTCGTTTTGCGAAGCTCCTCCAAAACGGAAATCCCTTTCGTCTAGCGGGTTTTCCGTCTTGCGAGGCGTTCGTCTTGCGGGGCACCACTGTACTGTTTTTGGGGGACAGGGGGCGGGCTGGTGTGGAGGACTCCCTGGTCCTGAATAGGGTAACTCTGCCCCTGAAGGACCAGGTGCGCAGCCTGGGAGTCATTTTGGACTCACAGCTGTCCATGGAGGCGCAGGTCAATTCTGTATCCAGGGCAGCTGTCTACCAACTCCACCTGGTACGCAGGCTGAGACCCTAGCTGCCCGTGGACTGTCTCGCCAGAGTGGTGCATGCTCTAGTTATCTCCCGCTTGGACTACTGCAATGTGCTCTACGTGGGGCTACCTTTGAAGGTGACTCGGAAACTACAACTAATCCAGAATGCGGCAGCTAGACTGGTGACTTGGGGCGGCCGCCGAGACCACATAACACTGGTCTTGAAAGACCTACATTGGCTCCCAGTACGTTTCCGAGCACAATTCAAAGTGCTGGTGTTGACCTTTAAAGCCCTAAATGGCCTCGGCCCAGTATACCTGAAGGAGCATCTCCACCCCCATCGTTCTGCCCGGACGCTGAGGTCCAGCACCGAGGGCCTTCTGACGATTCCCTCATTGCGAGAAGCAAAGCTACAGGGAACCAGGCAGAGGGCCTTCTCGGTAGTGGCGCCCGTCCTGTGGAACGCCCTCCCATCAAATGTCAAAGCGATAAATAACTACCTGACATTCAGAAGACATCTTAAGGCAGTCCTGTTCAGGGAAGTTTTTAATGTGTGATATTTTACTGTATTTTTGGTTTCTATGGAAGCCGCCCAGAGTGGCTGGGGAAACCCAGCCAGATGGACGGGGTACAAATAAAAAATTATTATTAGTAGTATTAGTATTAGTATTGCATTACAAATTAAAACCAGAGTAGAGGTTAAAACAAAGGCTCACTTTGCTCAAGGGAGGTGGGGAATGGGAAAACTCCAGCTTTCATCTTCAACCCTAGAGGGAAATACTGTACATTGTGGAAAGGTACTACAGAATATTTAGAGGATTCCACATCCTTTCTCTCTCTCATGAGGCAGTTAAGGAATAGAAGAGGATGAAGTTGAAAACAGCTATTTTTCTCCCTTTCTGTGTCTCGCCTGCTTGCTGTACAAAAATCCTCCATGGGGACTTAGCTCTGACTCTATGCAAATCCAGGATTATAATGCAGCACTACACATCTCCCAATGGAGGCTACATGATGATGGGTTTATAGTTTTATGTATACAAAAAGAAAATAGCCCTTGTCAACCTGATGTCCTCCAGTTGTTGTTGAACTCCAGCTCCCATCAGCTCCAGCCAGCACATCTGGAGGGCACCAGGTTGTCAAAGGTATAAAATGAGCAGCCAAAAGGCCAAAAACATATTTGTTGGCCACAGCCACTATGCTATTGATGTAAACAAGGAAGGGCATAATAACACCAAGCACATTTTTCTAAACTCCAGGTTCCCATTGATTTTGGCAACGACAGCATATATGTATATATATGTGTGTACACACACACAGAGGGAGAGAGAGCGCATGGAGGGAGGGCAACCACGAGCCTTGATGGAAATGCCAAGTGGTCAACAGATAGATCATTTGACCAGAGGAGGGAGAGATAACCCTCCTTCTCAGCTGGCTGAAATGTATACAAGAGCACTTTTGCTAACTCTCAAAAAGGCTGGCCAAATGAATGTGGCTCTCACACCAAAAGGTTAGCCGTACTCTTACATAAAAGGTCAACGTGGTAAAACGATGGGGGTCATGGAATCACAGAACCGTAGAGCTGGGGAAAGATCATTAAGGGTCATCTAGTCCAACCCCCTGCAGTGCAGGAATCCTTTTGCCACAAAACAAAAAGATGCCCCAGAAGTGACCTCAGGGCTCCATTGATAACCATGAATCCTTCGCAGCGCTGGATGAAATCTCTGGCAGCTAACACGGAAACTCTCACATATAAAACGGCAAAGGCTGTAGTGACACGAAAGCCGTTTAAACTCGAGCAGGCGCAGGAAGGTCAAGCGAGGAGGCTGCTGCAAGCCTGACGCCCATGTGCTCCAATATCTGAGGGCACGGAGAACACATTCCGGGGCGCAGCCTGGCCTCACGCAGACCTCCCCTGCGCTGCGCTCGGGGCCCCTGGAGCTCAGTCCCCGAAAGACCCGCCTGGCGGCCCCACAGCCCACACCCACCTGCCGCAGCCCAGCTCCGAAGCGCAACCTGCAACCCTCGCCTCAGGACGGGCGCCGCCATCTCGGCCCGCACCACCTCTTCGACGGGGGGGGTGGAGGAGCTTAGGCGGCACGCCGGCGCAGCCGCTGGCGAGACGCGGGAGATTCGGCGAGGGCGGTCCCTGCGCGCCCCTCCTGCCGCGGCCGCTCTTGGTACGTTCCGGGGACAGAATGGCAGCGGCAGTGGGCAGTTCCAATGGAATCCTGCGAGAGACCGTCCGGCGCTGCATGCGGGGCATGCTCGCCGCAGCCGGCTGCCTGAGCTGCCCGCAAGGAGGTGCGTGAAGGGCCACAGGTGGGGAGGCTGCAGGGGAGAGAAAGGGACGCTCTACGGAACGCGCTGAGCCGACCTTGTAATCGGAGGACTGCATATCCCATCGTCCACTGCGGCGCCATACGCCAAAGTTTATTTTACCGTGGCGGAATGGTGCACGCTGGGGGTTGCAGTCCCGAACGTGACGTCGCAGGAAAGGCCTGATGTGCTCAACCCAAGGTCCTTTAGGATGTGAGAACCTGCGTGGTTGCGCTCCGCGTGTTTCGAGCGCCGGGCTTTTCTTATCTCATCCCAGGGATGAATGTGGAACGCCCTAGGAGACAAAATTTAGAAATTCGTTCCAGTGATACCTTAGAGACCAACTAAGTTTGTTATTGGCATAAGCTTTCGTGTGCAAGCTCATGCCAATAACAAACTTAGTTGGTCTCTAAGGTGCTACTGGAAGGTATTTTTTTATTTTGTTTCGACTACAGCAGACCAACACAGCTACCTACCTGTAACTAGCCCTACGTGACGACTGCATTGGAGCCTGTTGCGTGGAGTGTGTACAGCCTATGAGATCCACAGAGATCTTCCATCAGGCGGCAGAGAGAAAGTGAAAAGGCGCCATGCTTTTTAACATCTATATGAAGCCGCTGGGAGAGATCATCAGGGGGTTTGGACTGGGTGTCCATCAATATGCAGATGATACCCAGCTCTACCTCTCTTTCAAATCAGAACCAGTGAAGGCGGTGAAGGTCCTGTGTGAGTGCCTGGAGGCGGTTGGAGGATGGATGGTGGCTAATGGATTGAAGTTGAATCCTGACAAGACAGAAGTACTGTTTTGGGGGGACAGGGGGCGGGCTGGTGTGGAGGACTCCCTGGTCCTGAATAGGGTAACTGTGCCCCTGAAGGACCAGGTGCGCAGCCTGGGAGTCATTTTGGACTCACAGCTGTCCATGGAGGCGCAGGTCAATTCTGTATCCAGGGCAGCTGTCTACCAACTCCACCTGGTACGCAGGCTGAGACCCTATCTGCCTGTGGACTGTCTCGCCAGAGTGGTGCATGCTCTGGTTATCTCCCGCTTGGACTACTGCAATGCGCTCTACGTGGGGCTACCTTTGAAGGTGACTCGGAAACTACAACTAATCCAGAATGCGGCAGCTAGACTGGTGACTGGGGGCGGCCGCCGAGACCACATAACACCGGTCTTGAAAGACCTACATTGGCTCCCAGTACGTTTCCGAGCACAATTCAAAGTGCTGGTGTTGACCTTTAAAGCCCTAAACGGCCTCGGCCCAGTATACCTGAAGGAGCGTCTCCACCCCCATCGTTCTGCCCAGACGCTGAGGTCCAGCGCCGAGGGCCTTCTGGCGGTTCACTCATTGCGAGAAGCAAAGCTACAGGGAACCAGGCAGAGGGCCTTCTTGGTAGTGGCGCCCGCCCTGTGGAACGCCCTCCCATCAGATGTCAAAGTGATAAATAACTACCTGACATTCAGAAGACACCTTAAGGCAGCCCTGTTCAGGGAAGTTTTTAATCTGTGATATTTTAGTGTATTTTTGGTTTCTATGGAAGCCGCCCAGAGTAGCTGGGGAAACCCAGCCAGATGGGCGGGGTACAGATAATAAATTATTATTAAATTATTATAACAGGGATAGCCGCAAATAACTTAACCCAGCGTGTTTTTGTATTTGAGAAGAGTTTTAACGCATTTGAAATAAATGCTGCTGCCTTTCCCAGTGAATTCAGATGGGGACATTGTTGAGTGTTGGAGCACACTATTTCTCAATAAACCTCTGCATGTGCATAAGCATATTTAATTACTGTATTGCATTTGCTAGTTGCTGCCCATGAAACATTCTGAAGCAACTGAAAAGTAAAAACATTTTCAAGGCTAGTATAGGATACATAGTCGTATCCAGTGTTAGCTGAAAAAGCCTGCTGAGCTAGTGGAGCAGCAGTATTGGCTATGACCTGATGGCTCTGCTCTGAGTAGAACCACATCTGTCTACTCAGCATACCTTTTTTTCCCTTCTGCCTGCACTGCAGGGGGTTGGACTAGAACTCGTGGTCTCTTCCAACTCCTCAAGCCTATGATTCTAAGCTTCTGTTTTTAGCCCTGTGCACTATTACCGGTATACTTTTCTGTTCTGGCTTATGAGGGCTAATGCTTGCTTATGATCACTTGATGGTGATGGTGGTAGTTAGACAAAGGGAAGCTAATTATAGGTGTACCTCCTTGGTCCATGATGTCCAGTCTGTGACATCTTGTTTCAAACAGACAAGTTATTGAATTAGTTAACAGATAGCAAGGGAATCCTCTAACTGGAGCAGGCCTACTTACCTTGCAGAACAGGAGCTGCAGAGAGGGGTGCTTTTCAGCTGTGACTTTCAAAAGGCATGTGCTGTGAGGTGAAACAGGGGCAAAGCAGGAGGTGTAAGTGAGGAAGGATAGGAAGGCATCAGTCAATATAGGTCTGCACCTGAGAAATAAAAATACAGAAAAGCAAACATATTTATTGTTACAGGTTGCTGGCCGTGTTGGTCTGCCATAGTCGAAACAAAATAAAAAATAAAAAAATTCCCTTCCAGTAGCACCTTAGAGACCAACTAAGTTTGTTATTGGTATGAGCTTCCGTGTGCATGCACACTTCTTCAGATATTCAGATATTTATTGTGTTGTGTGCTTTTATGGGTTAGAGCAGACTTTCTAAGCTTATCCAAATATTACAAGAGAACGTTTACAGTCATTGAGTAGAAGAATATTATATCTGCATAAGGGATGTGAGTCCCCACCATTCTCCTTTATGTTAGTAGGTGAAAGTATGAGTATTTCTGAAACTGATACACAGTACAAAGCATCCACTTCCTTTACACAGCCTAAGGTTTAAATAGATACTATTATTGAAATCTTAAATGTATGGTGTATTCTGAATATCTCTCTTTTCCTCCCTTTCATTTTCAGCCAAACGCTATTTGTTAACAGAAGATGTTTTGCAATTACATGCATTTCAGCAACATAAGTTGGAAGTGGGATATAAACTATATGGCGAGAAAGGTAAGCCCTTCAGGGAAATGTTGGTCTCCCAGGCTGAGAGGCTGGGAGGAGAAAGAAAAGATCCCAGGCGAGAGCTGTGACCTTCTGTGGGTGGTAACAACCTTTACGAGAGGATTCTGTACCCTCCTGGTAGTGCCAGGAGATAGGCACGCAGCGCTTGGTTCCAACTATATGCTACACTTTAACTTTTCACAGTAGGAATTTGGGAAAAAAAGTGTGGCTTATATTTGGGTCAATACGGTATGTGCTAAATGTCCCTTGTGGTTGGCTGGGGAGCAAGGGTTCATCTAGGCACTAGACTTGCCCCCAGTAGATGATCACTGCTTAAGGGCAAAGCTATTGCAATGTGACGTGTGAGGGCAGAAGTTTTTGTGGGGGTGGGTGGGAAACCCAGTATGCTCTACAACTAATCCGGCCATGACTACCGTAACTGGGACAAGGCATGTAAACTTGACAGTACGATTTTTCTATATAACCTAAATACAAATAAATATATTCTATCAATTCTGTTTCAGACACATATTTCAAAACTATTGAAGACAAGTTAGCGAAAAATATGCTAATTCTCAGAGATGAATTGAAATTGTTGCTGCATTTGTGCCAGACGAAAGATGAAGTGGAAATAGTCAAGAGGGTGATATACAGGTAAAATTCAGAAGAAGAGATTCTAGTTCCTTCTTTTGCATTTTCTTTAGTCCAGAATATCCTGGACCCTGCGACAGTTAGTAGGGAACTTTGATATTTTTAACAGGATCAGCCTTTATACAGTTACACTTCAAAGTTTTCAGTCCATGCCTGAGGTCATTGGGTTGTATTCAACATAGCACTAAAGTGGACTTTCCATCAGTGCAAAGGTTTGTAACATACCCCTTAAAACCCTCCAGAACAAAATTGAGATGGCATAGGGCATGCATACAGGGATCCCAGTGTGCTGGCAGAAATATTTTGTTGACTAGTAACCACTGGGCAAATGCATTTAAAGCTAAGTAAAGTAACATGATTTGCTTGTGGCTGCCTATCCAGGTTTATCATCCTGAAATGCTGTTGCTGTGAAGCAAATGCAATTTTTATCATAAAGTTAATCAAGTCGATTAGGTTGAATCAGCCAATAAACGCCTCTGGTGTCAATGAAGAACAGCAAATTGGGAACAGAATTACTGTTCAATCTGCAAGTAGATGTTATGAAACACGAAATACTGACTAGAAGAAGATAATTAATTAGAATCCCGTGCCATCTTCCAAAATTAGTATTATGCCTATGACAGAGCAAAGGATTAATTCTGAACAGGGCTGGCCCACCCTTGAGGCAAGGTACGGCAACCGCTTTAGGCGGCAGGATATATGGAGCAGCAGATCTTCACTCCCCCCTTTTCCTGATGTAGCTCTTCACTAACCCCTTCTTCCCTGGTGGGGAAGGACGTGCCGTTTTGTTGTTCACCTCGGGTGCCAAAATGTTTTGGGCCTGATCTTGAAAGATATCATTTCTCCTCTTTGTTATGTTGCATCACATGGTAATTCTGTGCAGTGGCTCTGATTGGTTTTCTAGTCACATACAAGCAGGCAGCAAGTAACTCTGTGCATGTAGGTTCCTTTCATTAAGACTACCTTGTTTCTGCATTTATCTGCTCTTTAAAACTAGATTGCCACACACACAACAAATTCCATGTCTTCTCTACAGGTACCATGCTGAGAACAAAAATGTGGCCTTTGGTGGTTTCAAATTTGGTCCTCTTTTTATGAGGCTGTGTTATGAAATGAATCTTGAAGCAATGGCACTGGAGCTCATCAAAGACCAGGTAGAATTCAGAAACACACGCGTCTCTTTTCTTCTCTAGTCCAGTAGGAACTCTTCCCTATACCAGCTCCCTTAAATCCATTGGTAGCTGTGAAAAGTATATACCGTATTTTTCGGTCTATTAGATGCATCGGACCATAAGATGCGCCTAGTTTTTAGGGGAGGAAAACAAGAAATAAGAAAGCAACGCAAAGCCTCCTGAGCGCTCCTCCCTCTTCGCTCAGGAGGCTGTGCGGGGCTATCCCTGAAGCCAGGAGAGCAAGTGGGATCGGTGCAAGCCTCGCGCTCTGTCCCTTCCCCCACCTCCCGCAAAAGCCAGGGATAGCCGCGCGAAGCCTCCGCAGGGCAGCGGGATGAAGGCTTACCGCTGCCCTGCGGAGGCTTTGCGCTGCTAAGGCAGAAGCTAAAACAGCCAGAGGGAGCACTGCACAGTGCACAGCCCGGGTTTTCCCCGCCAACCCCAAAGAGCAGCTCGGGCAGCAGGCAGGCCGCGCGCAGCCTGTCCACTGCTCCCAGAGCTTGTCGGGGCTTGAGGGGGAAGGCCCGGTTGCTCTGCCGGCTCCAAAGAGCAGTTCAGGAGTGCACATCTGCATGCAGTCTGCCCGCTGCTCCCGGGGCTGGAGGGGGAAGCCCGGGTTTCCCCCGCCAGCCCCAAAGAGCAGCTCAGGAGTGTGCCGCACTCCGACAATTTAGCTCCAGGGACCACACATTCGCTCCATAAGATGCACAGACATTTCCCCTTAGTTTTTAAGAGGAAAAAAGTGCGTCTTATGGAGCGAAAAATACAGTAGATAAATAATAAGCACAGAGGCTTCTGGGAGAGGGTCACTTTGCTCTTACCAGAGTTCTGAACTGATTACACTTCCCTCACCCCTTTCAATGACTTTTTCCTCCCACCCTCCTTTTCTCCCTCTGCACTCCCCCTGCATGCATGAAATTAGGCCAAGGAATGCAAATTCCCCACTCCCCCTCTGTGGACCCATGAACACCCATTTGTGGAGGGGGGAAACCCTCTGCTATGGTTTACATGCCATCATGTAATATGAATAAACAAGCAAACAGCTTGTGCTGCAGTGGAAAGAAAATTCCCGTTTCCCTCATGGATCTTTCCCATTCTTACAAAGGATTGTTTTTAAATGGTAGGAATAAAATCTCTGGAGAAATGTGATGAACATCATATTTTTCTCTCTAAATGTGGAGGTGTAAGGTTGGAACACAAAAGGCTGGAAAAAAGGGGTTGGAACCCCAAAAGTGGGGTGCCACAGGGTTCTGTCTTGGGCCCGGTCTTATTCAACATCTTTATCAACGACTTGGATGATGGACTCAAGGGCATCCTGATCAAATTTGCAGATGACACCAAACTGGGAGGGGTGGCTAACACCCCAGAGGACAGGATCACACTTCAAAACGACCTTGACAGATTAGAGAACTGGGCCAAAACAAACAAGATGAATTTTAACAGTGAGAAATGTAAAGTATTGCACTTGGGCAAAAAAAAATGAGAGGCACAAATACAAGATGGGTGACACCTGGCTTGAGAGCAGTACATGTGAAAAGGATCTAGGAGTCTTGGTTGACCACAAACTTGACATGAGCCAACAGTGTGATGTGGCAGCTAAAAAAGCCAATGCAATTCTGGGCTGCATCAATAGGAGTATAGCATCTAGATCAAGGGAAGTAATAGTGCCACTGTATTCTGCTCTGGTCAGACCTCACCTGGAGTACTGTGTCCAGTTCTGGGCTCCACAGTTCAAGAAGGACACTGACAAACTGGAACGTGTCCAGAGGAGGGCAACCAAAATGGTCAAAGGCCTGGAAACGATGCCTTATGAGGAACAGCTAAGGGAGCTGGGCATGTTTAGCCTGGAGAAGAGGAGGTTAAGGGGTGATATGATAGCCATGTTCAAATATATAAAAGGATGTCACATAGAGGAGGGAGAAAGGTTGTTTTCTGCTGCTCCAGCAAAGCGGACACGGAGCAATGGATCCAAACTACAAGAAAGAAGATTCCACCTAAACATTAGGAAGAACTTCCTGACAGTAAGAGCTGTTCGACAGTGGAATTTGCTGCCAAGGAGTGTGGTGGAGTCTCCTTCTCTGGAGGTCTTTAAGCAGAGGCTTGACAACCATATGTCAGGAGTGCTCTGATGGTGTTTCCTGCTTGGCAGGGGGTTGGACTCGATGGCCCTTGTGGTCTCTTCCAACTCTATGATTCTATGATTCTAGGCTTTGGAGCTTTGTGGTTTCTGAAAGCTAATCCTGAAGGCTGGAGGAAGTGCTAAATATTATTTGTTGTTGTTTATTTAGCAAAAGATTTGCAGTATTTATTTTTTAACCAAAGCAGATATCTTTATTCAAAAAGCACAAATGAAGAGAGTGAGATCAAAGGAGATTTTTAAAAAAAGTTAAAAGAAGAAAGAGAAACAAGATAAATGAAGAAGAAATTTAAAGGTTGCATTAATTAAATGGGAGGGGAAAGTTTTTTTTTTTTTTTAAAGTTGTTGTTTTGAAGCTGTTGTCTCCTACAGGCTTTAATAGAATGCTAACTGTCAGGAGTTTGAAAATGAAATTTTAAGACCCTTAATTTTGCCTCCCAAGCTTTGAGGGTTCAGTGGCTTCAGTTTGAACTATTAATTGGGTGTTGAAATAACCAATATCTGTGGGTTGTCCCAAACTGATGTTATTTATATTCTTCAGGCCTTGCACGGCTTCTTTTCAGAAAGCACATCATTCAATATTTTGATGGATCTGCTCTTTACAAAAGGTCATTATGAAAGTAAGTAGCGTAAGATCCCTAAAAAGGAATATATTATTGACAGCGAAACTGTCTTTCTGATGTGAAAAAATAGAATATTAAAGTGCTATAATTGACACTGAATTAGTTGATCTTTTGAGCTGGCAAAGCCTGATGTGATCACTCATGGGTGTTAAAAGAGCTGAAACACATTTTGCAAATATTATTGAAGAGTACTCATTGAGCACTTGATCTCTCTCATCAAATGTAATAATACAACTCATGATTAGGGCTTTTATGGATCTTTTTTGGTAACACTTTTTCATCTTCTAACTTCCTGCCTTTGCTCTCAGCCAAGCAGTCTTTCATGAGCCTGGGAATTTTTTAATCGCTGCAAGAAAACATGCTATATTTTCTGAACACCACATATTTTCACCCCCCAGCCCATCTCGCACATGTGCAGTATGATCTACTTGTCTACTTGGAGACAAGATCCTTTGAGTTCAGTGGAGTTAACTTTTAGGCAAATGTGCATAGGATTGCAATCGTTAGACTTGGGAGAAAATGCCACCAACCTTTTGAGGAAGATATACAAAGGAACTGCATGCTGGGAGGGGGGGTGTTTATTTAAAATCATATTCCTTTTTTCATAACATCTCAGAGCTTTGTGCGTATTTTCAAAACAATAAAAACCAAAGCCCCAATTTTAAAGTACAGTTACAACAACCATCAGGGGGGAAAAAACAGTAGAGAACAAAAGAAATCAGTAGCTCAGTGGCAGAAGGTTTTCTTAATCAGAAGCATCTTAGGGAGCAATCCTATGGTGAGATCCACTGCAATGAGCTGCTCAGGATGCAACAGATCTCAAGCTTAGCTGGTTGATTCCATGCTCAGCTGGCATTAAGTCCCTGGTGATGATGCCCAGCTGATGATGTGTGATTTGCCAGTGAAATTTGCTCATCCTAGCTCAGCTGGGGTTCATCTGGCCGAGGCTGATGCAAATCCCCAAAAGGGAGTGTGGTGGGGGCATGGTGGGGGTGGGAATGCGGGGCTTAGGCTAAGCCTGTTCAGCTCAGTCACATGACCTGGCAACCTGGCAGAGAGCACTATTTAGGAGGCTTGTTTTCCCTCTGCCAGGTTTAGGCAGAGCAGCAGCAGCCTGTTGCCAAACATAGTTTGGACCTGGTATGCCAGTTTTACTTATCCTGTATGAAGGAGATGATATATGGAAACCATCTGGATCTGAGGATTGGAAGAACGGAAAATTCACACAGGATTATTATATTGGTGTTTATCGGCTTAAGGAGACTATCAGAAGAGATCTTAAAGAAAAAAGAGAAAATATATGAAGAAGATGTGATGTGGAAACAGCAATATAAGACTGGATAGAATTATGAACCCTGTTTGGACTGATTTGGACTGATTTGGACATTAACGCAGTAGCAAGAAGATGATCAGAATCCCCCTTTGGATCTTGAAGTATGGGTCCCCCCAACAAAATTCAAAATTTGGCTTTGTAATTCAGAATTTATCTGATGTGATTTAATTTGATGTGATTGGCCAGTTAATAAAAAATATTTTTTTAAAAAAAGTTTTACTTATCCTGGCTTGCTTGATGCCAGCTTCTTATAGAATAATAGAGCTGTAGAGCCAAAGGGTCACCTAATCCGACCCCCTGCAAGGCGAAGGAATCCCTGACAGATGACCATCCAACCTCTGTTTTAAAAAAACCTCCAATAAAGGGAGAGTCTACCACCTTCCGAGGGAGTCCAGCCTCGGAGGTAGTCTTGTGAGTAGGGTGGTTCCCTTAATCTGTCTTCCAGAAGACAACAGGGAGGGAGCTTTTTGGAGACAAATTCCCAAAGCTTCAGAACTACTGCATTGGACTCTTTGCAAACAGGACACAGTTCTGGCCACTGTAACTTCCTTGTACGAAGAACATGCACATCATGTCGTTGATGAGAGGTTGATGCGCTTGTGTAAAATGTGCAGTTTTCTTCTTCAAATAACCATGAGTGATTCAAAATGGATCCTTTCCCAGAACATGCCATGCTAGTTGCTAAAAACCATTGCTATCATTGGGTTGGGGGCAGGAGGGAGGTTATTATCTTTGTCACTTATCACTGGTACAATTCTATGTCTGTCTACTTGGAAGCAAGTGGTAGGACTGTAGCCTTCATGTGCTAAAACCTATGACAGTCTAAAAAGGCCCTTGACCACCTTTCCTAATTTGTGTGTGCTGCTTTAGGTGTGTTAGGATGAAACCATTGTATCCAGCTAAATCATTCCCCTCCTGTGCACCCTCCCAGCCTTTGTGCAGATTTGTGGGAGGGAAGGGAAATTTGGTTGTGCTCG
The DNA here is from genome assembly GCF_951804945.1 of Podarcis cretensis. Lineage (NCBI taxonomy): Eukaryota > Metazoa > Chordata > Lepidosauria > Squamata > Lacertidae > Podarcis > Podarcis cretensis. Next base: position 35,396,614 of record NC_137180.1, read on the forward strand.
CACAAATTGTTCTATGTGTGCAATGATTTAGTTAGATTCAACTCCAAGCGTATTGTTTGTATGGCATTTTGTTCTGTCAAAATCACAATTGCTAAAAACTTAATCAGTGAAAATTGGTATTCCTAGGATTTCTAGGATTCCTAGGATTTTCCCCTATTTTGGTTGCACATACTATAAAGCTTTCATTAAATTTGCATAGCCTTAGCAAGTGGATTATATAAAGTGCTATGCATCTCATCTGCAAAGTTTTGGTTTTTTTTACAAATGATAATTTTTTTCAGAACTCTGCTTAGGGCTCTCAGAAGTGTTATTAATTAGCAGTTAATACGCTAATCAGAAAATGATGGAAGTAACAATAACTGAAAGTCTGTTTGACAGGTGCTCTGGAAGTGCTGTTGGAAATGAAGAGACAAGGTGTCAAATTCAGCAGTGATACCTATTTGCTCGCAGTTGCGATATGCTACAAGCTGGTAAGAACACATTGTGTTAAAGAGTTGCTTCTAGGGTTTTTTTAATACAAGAAAGATGAATATTGGAAATGCTGTAAAACCTAAAGGTGGTTTTCTTTTCTTTCTGGAATATTACTTATTGATTTATATTTATTTCCAAAAAATAATGAATGTAATATATGGAGTCAGTGTACAGTCAGGCACCATAAAACAATCTAATATTAAAAACAATGCATAAATAATAACCATAAGCATGACTGGCTCACCCTGAGAAAGTTTAAACAACTCTATAGGCCTGTAGGCAGTCTTCAATAGATAAATGGAAATTATCAGTTTGGATGATGGTCAAAACTCTGCTGGAAGAGTATTCCATAGCATGGGACCAGTGACATTAAATTCCTGACTCCTGGTTGAAACTCGTTGGACTTCTGAACCACAGAGAACAACTCACTGCTCTTCTCAGATGGCCCTTAATGTAAAGCAGAGGCCAAGTTATTTAAGGCCCTTGTATATTAATACAAGACCCCTAAATTTGGTCCAGCCAGGCATATGTTTTAGCAGAGGTGTTGCATGCTGTCAGCCATCAGCAGTCTAACTGCTGCCTTTTGAACTGGCTGGAGCTGCCAGTTCCAAGGGCAGCCTCACATAGAGCAAATTGTAGTCATCCAGTCTCAAGGTCACCAGTGCCTTGACTAAAGTGGCCAGACTTTCCTGATTCAGATATGGCCATAGCTGATGTGCCAGGTGAAGCTGGTAAAAGGCACTCATAGCCACAGAGGTCATTTGCGTCTCTGATGAGTAAGGTGTATCCAGGAATAGCCCCAGACTACATACCTGCTCCTTCAGAGGGGTTGCAGCCTCATCCAGGCAGGCAGTTGGCCTGGGTATCAGACACACAAGAGTCTTAACAACTTTTTTAGTAAGTTTATATCTCGTATTTTAAGCACGCACCTCTTACGGCAACTTAAGTGAGGGCATGCGCAACCAATACAGTTAAATAATGAAAAAAATGACAACCAGCAGTCGATAATAAGACTGCTCTTGACTAAAGAGATTATGGTTTACAACCAAATAAGTGGCAAAGGGTTATGTTTCAACCAAGAGGCTTTGATTAGAACAGGAAGCTTTTAAGATCATTTAAACTTACCAAATGCTGTTGCATTCAGGTCCTGGGCTGCCTCTAAGGATCTGATTAGCCACTGTCAGAACAGAATGCTGAATTAAATGGGCCATTGAGCTGGTCTTATGTTCTTATAAGCATTTTAAAATTGGGAGACATTCCGTGTTTACCAAATTAATTAAAAAAATTTTTAAAAAGATTGGGAGGCAAAAGAAAAGTGCATGAGATGCATGTCCAGATATTTATTCACTACTTCACGAATAAAGCTCGTGATGCACAAGTGCTATAATTGACACTGAATTGGTTGATCTTTTGAGCTGGCAAAGCCTGATGTGATCACTCATGGGTGTTAAAAGAGCTGGGCTCAGATGCACTTACTCTAAAATGTTTATGTAGGAATGGTTAATAGAATCTGTTGCGTTCACCTTTTTCTTTTTATGTAAGGAGCTAATCCCTAGTATGCATAAACATCTATATCTCGTACTAGTAAATAAAGCTTACATTCCACAAAGACACATATATATGTTCCTTTCTGCATCTGGAAGTGCCTTCTTGCCTCTATTCCAAGTCTAAAGAAGCGCTAAAACTTCCACAGCCCATCATTCCACCTCATGCAACTTTAGGATGGAATGCTCATCACTTTTGGCATTGGAGTCTAAAAAGTATTGCATTTTCAAATTCTGTAATCAGTGGGCTGCATGTGTGTCTAGTGTAAACTTTCTGGAAAGCTTCAAAGTACCTTAACTGTTGGCTCTCATGCAGTAGGGCGGATTCTTCATCCCGTGGATCTGAACTGTGAGTCATTAATGCATTGAAATCTTTTATTCTACAGAACAACTCGGAGTCCAGAAGAATTTTTACTACGTTACTTGAAGATGGGCAGCTCAAAGGAGTTAATATATCAAGAAGAGTTTACTACTTTGCAGTAGTATTTGCTTTGAAACAGGTACTGGATGGTTTTGATTTATTGTCAGGGTTCCTGGAGTCTTTGCATGTAACAATAACATGCACTCCTGGCTTTCTGGTTTCCTGGACCCATTTCTCCCCCATTTCCTAGAGAAACTTGAATACACTGGTACTACATAAACAATTGTGGTATGTCATATGCATCATACATCATTTTCTAGACTATTTAGGGGGGAGCGGGGGGAGCTTCCTACGGTACCCGTTTTGTTGGGATAGGAATCAAAACTGTAACTGCATTTAATATAGCCCATCAGCTTGAAAACTCAAAGTAAATAAAAAGAAAGGGTTACAAAACAAACGACAACAGATGGCTAGCTGGCACACTCTAGATCAGAAGTGGCCCCTGGGCCATCTTTATTTGGCCCCCTGGAGGCCTTTATGTACCATTTTTGTAAGCATTCTGGCAAAGGACCTCAGTCAGTCCGTCTCTCTGTAAATCAGATACTCAGTCCCCAGTCAGAGATCTTAAAGAATCCAAGCTCACGTGCTGTATAGCTGTGAGGTCCTTAATAATACCAACTTTAATGAAATGCTGAGCACAGCTTTGATTTACGTGCACAGTTTGATTTATTGTCTCTGTTTATTCTTCCTAGAATGATATTTCCAGGGCTCGCTCCTTCTATTCTCACATCATAAACACAGAAAGCAGAGTTTGCACTAATCTGACAGTAAGTCTGCTGGATTTTGTATGTTACTCCTGAGCCATGAATGGGAAATGCATTGGGCTGCATAGAAATTTAATTAGTTAATTAATGATAATAATACTAATTAATAAAAAATGTGTGGGTTTTTAAAATTAAAATTAAAAAGGAAGGTTGTCCACTGCTTTGAACAACTTTAGACACACAAGATGCCACTTCTTTTGATGCTGTTCTGGAAAAAAATCCAGTTCTCTTGGGGGTTTTCTGGATTATTTCCAAACGGTTTTAGGATTGCTGTTTGACAGACCCTCTAAATTGAAAGGGTATGTTATAAACGGCTACCTAGCTCCTCCTCCTCACCTCTACATACAAATAACCAAAGATTTGAAGTTTTATATTGTAATATGCAAAGCCTCTGATGCTGATGGATGTTAATTCAGTGATCTTACGGAATATATTCAAACATGTTGTCAACTAAACATTCCATGACAGTGGAACTGTGAACTGTAACACAGGAGGGGCCGTAACAGGAAAGCTCAGTGTGGAGGGGACAATGGTAGCACTTAAACTCTCAGGGGCAAGGAGCCCATGAACATAGTAGTCAGAGGAAGGGGGCACAATGTGGGAAATAAATAGAGCAACAGAGTCAGGTGGTGGCTGGCGCAGAACTGAGGAAGAGGAAGGCAGAGGGGATGGGAAACTGAGGAAAGGATGGGTAAATGAAAGTGAAAAATACAAATCGGCTGTATGCTGTCGGCAGTGAGTGAGGCGAGCAGAAGACTGGAGTAAACAGGCTGCAATTAGCTAAATGAGTAGCAAGCCCTGCTTCTTCTTTTCCCAGGCATCCTCACGTCCCACTCCACAGTATATAATTCATAATCCTTCTGACTTGGTTTGTTAGAACATACTACTCTACATCCAACATGCAAAGCCATTTTCCTTCAAAGCAATTTATTTAATTTCATTTAGGCACATTTCCTCTCCAAGGAAGCCTCACAGAATATTGGGGGGAGGGGGATTCCTTAGAGAATGTGCCGTTTTCATGCTTTTATTTTTTTAATTCCACAACGTTTATATGCCTCTTTAAAGTAAAAGTGTTATGTAAAAAGAATAAAACAATAACATTACCAGTGGTTTGTTCTTTGTTTTTGTTTTTTTTAAACCAAGTATTTAAAAAATCATTTTCTTTCACTTGGGCCATTGTGTTATCTACAAGGGCAAAGTATTTGTCTGTTTCCACTGTCCCTTTTACTAACTATTCCAAATCATCATGGCTCTTAGAAAGGGGGAAGGGGAAAAAAGATCTGTATGTTTGGTGGGGAAAACAATCCATCCTTCTGACCTTTCAGGTTTTAGGGGTGTGTTTTGTTTTTACCTAATCCAGAGCTTATTAAAGCTTTACTCATTAATGTTTTGTTTTGTTCAAGATTCTTCTTCAGGTTGCAACTGGTGACCTGGAAGACCTTGTCCAGAGACTGAAAAAGGCTTCAGAGTCCAGTGTTTCAAGTTTTGTGAAAAAACCAGAGTTCTGTATGGAAGTGGTAAGTGGATGGGTACTGGGGAAGCCAGTGGATGACCAGCAACAGTCTTCATAGCAGAGGTAGGCCATGTGTGACCTACCAGATGTTGTTGGACTCAAACTCCCATCATCTCCTACCAGCATGGCGATTGGCCAGTAATGATTGGAGATGTAGACGAGCAACAAATGGAGGGGAGGGTCACAGGATCTTCATCTTTGCTGTATGTTTGTTTCCTTGTATGCCCTATTCTGAACTTCTACCCAATAAAACGTTTCCCTAACCTTATGGCATGGGTCCAGGCAGTGGTGTGTGGTCAGTGGACCAGGGGGACTAGAATAGGCCTCTAAATGTTCCCCTGGTGCCACCTTCCCAAAGCCCAGGAAGCTTCTGCCCAGCTTAGGGAAGGAGGTGTGATGCTAACTTGTGTGACATCACAACGTCACACACGTGATGTCAGCCCACACACAAAAGAAAACACCTTCGCAAACGGACACCTCTGGCCCTAACTGCCCCCCAACAAAAAAATTCACCACACGCCACTGGGTCCAGGAACCCACTGCTTCCATTGTTTTATATGTTCAAGACAGCTGGGTCTACTCCCTCCCAGAAAGATGACTGGCCACACCCTGGATCGTACCCTCTTTTTTGATCTTTGATCAGCCAAGAAGGTCAAGAGGTGTAGTGTGGGTGTGTATAAGGTAATGTTTCTGCTTCTAGTTGCTGATCTCTTTGCCATTGTTTTCTCATAGCTGGCTACAGCCAGAGAGAAGCTGGAAGACAGCCCAACTCTCCATGTCCAGTTTGAAGAAATCATCGCCAAGCTGCAAGCCTCAGGACAGACCATTTCTCAGACTCTTGATGACTTGCTGTGTCAGCCGCCGCGCACAAAGAGGCGCCCCATGGAGCTGCTCAAGCTGAACCAAATCAGCCGTCGGACTTTGAAGCCTCTACACTCTGCTCTCCTGGCTGAGTAGATCCAGCCTTCCCCCTGTTAGAATTTCAACCCAATAAAACATCTCCCTGGCTTAGAAACGTGGTTTTCGCTTGGTGTGTTTTCTGGGATGAATTATGATGCTCCAAACAAAATGTATGAATGGATACTGTGCAAACAAACAAATAAGGGAAAGACTTAGATCTGCTCAAAGAAGACAACTTGCAAGCAAGCTTGTTCAGCCTCCTGGGGAAAATAGTTACTGCTTGATGCAACATGTGTAGAAAGTTATCACAGATGGTGAATGACAGAGACCAACCACCCCCCCTCTAATCTCTATATTATCTCTGACAATATTCAAGATTCTTTATTGCTTGTACCAAACACCAAGTGCTTAGCTGAAATCTTTCCTGATTTGTTGATAAGTGTTAGAAATGGAAAAGAAAGGTATATGGAGATGTGATAAAATTAGATCATATTGGGGGAAAATATTGAAGGTTATAGAGAATAATAAAATAATAAGTTGGGGTCACTAACTCAGCACCTTGTTTATTAAAGTTATATACCACCCTTCACAAAAGGGACACGGGTGGTGCTGTGGGTTAAACCACAGAGCCTAGGACTTGCTGATCAGAAGGTCAGCAGTTTGAATCCCCATGATGGGGTGAGCTCCCGTTGCTTGGTCCCTGCTCCTGCCAACCTAGCAGTTCGAAAGCACGTCAAAGTACAAGTAGATAAATAGGTACCACTCCAGCGGGAAGGTAAACGGCGTTTCAGTGCGCTGCTCTGGTTCGCCAGAAGCAGCTTAGTCATGCTGGCCACATGACCCGGAAGCTGTATGCCGGCTCCCTCGGCCAATAAAGCAAGATGAGCGCCGCAACCCCAGAGTCGGGTGCGACTGGACCTAATGGTCAGGGGTCCCTTTACCTTTACCGCCCTTCATCTGAAGAACTTGGGGCATTTCATAAGATAAAAATACAAGTAGAACAGAAAACAAACAATAACCTCCCATCCCACAATCACAATGATCTCAATAGATACCTCCTCGGAACTCCACAGTCCACGGCCAACAGTTTGGTCTTCCTGCTCAGTCCGTTTGCAGTGGCCTGGACTCTCCTATACTGAATACTCTCCTTAAACATGCCCAAATGGGAAGGCAGAAAAATATATAAAAGTAGAAGAAATAAACACAAATTTGACTCGCACACCCATTAGATACTGTTTCTCAAAGCCATTTAAAAACATCAACTTTATTTTAGAAAATGAAATGTAATGCTAAATTTTTGAATTCCAATAACTTGTCAAAATACTACACAGCAGACAGTAGGGGGCACAATGGATCGTGCAATGTAGAACAATTCGTCTAGCCTGAATATAAGGAATGTAATAAATCTGCAACCAACGTCAACAGCCCTGTTATCACCAAGAAGCTCCCTGAATTAGCTACAGTATATGTAAAATTTTGAATTTGTATATTTCATTACTGACATAATCCATACATTTGTATGTGTGATTTGCATCTTGAACTGCATGCATGAGAGGCCACCTCTTCATGCTCATAGTAGATGCATAGGCTTACTGAGAAGATACCTTCTGGAACCTCATTAGTGGCACTTGAAGCTATGCTGGAATGTAACTGCATCCAAAAATAAAATGCTACAAAGTAGGCGTTATGAATGGAAACAAAATTAGTTTTAAGGCAATCTCAATATGCATGAATTTTAATACTCTTTTCATAGTAAAGTGTTTATGCAACTGAAATATCTTCCACTATGCCTTGATGGTTGGTCTTGAGAAGGATCTGGTTTTGCAGGGTCTCTTGGTCAACAGTTATATTTATACCAAAGAATCATTGCAGTCCAAGTAGGGGGGGCAGGTAAATGACCGCTGGATGGTTAAGTCCAGTCAAAGGCGACTGGGGTGCAACGCTCCTCTTGCTTCAAGCTGAGGGAGCCAGCGTTTGTCCACAGACAGCTTTCCGGGTCATGTGGCCAGCAGGACTAAACTGCTTCTGGTGCAATGGGACACCATGAAGGAAGCCAGAGCACATGGAAACACTGTTTACCTTCATGCCACAGTGGTATCTATTTATCTGTTCATGCTGGTATGCTTTCAAACTGCTAGGTTGGCAGAAGCTGGGACAGAGCAACGGGAGCTCACCCCATCATGGGGATTCAAACCTCTGACCTACTGATCGGCAAGCCCAAGAGGCTCTGTAGTTTAGACCAGCATCACCCACTCCCTTAGATCCAAGTATCAGGTCACAAAGGCCTACGAGGAAAGGTTACAGAAGCTAGGCTTGTTTACCCTGTAGAAGAGAGGTGATATAATAGCCAATAGAAGCTGATGCTATTGAACCATTTCTTCATCTCGAGCTTATGTCTGCATCAGGCAATGCCCTTTATCTTTTTATCTATACTGTATAGCTGTTAGAATTCCATTATCTTTCATCTCAGGAAAGAGGCGTTGGCATGAGATTTTGAAACTGTCTGATTTACCGGAGAGCCAGAAGAGAGGTCAAGAAAAACAAGCAGATAAATACCTTGTATTAATAATGTGTTGCAGTATGAGGGAGAAAGGTATTTCTCCTCAGCATAAAAATAAAATTAATACAACACTTTAAAAGCAACAAATATTTATTTCTTTAAAAAAATTGCTAGAGACAGTTTGAATAAAAGCCCATTTTTGCGCATTCCCAGTTGTATGCAATAGCCTCAAAGTAGAAAAAATTAGCTACATTTAATAATTTATATGCTTGCTTTAAGACCATTTTCAGTGTCAGGGAAACCAAATGTAAAGCAGCTCCTGTGTGGGAAATGGGCCTACGGGGATTTTGTTAATAGATTTTTGTGTCAGCTCTGAATTTTTACCCATTACCAATAATGATACTTTTTGGAAAATGGGGCCTTTTGATTATTCAGTCTTCTAAGACCATACATCCCTTAATCCTTACCTACCAATATTTGTTGACAAAGAAGACTGGTTCTTCCAGCATTAGCTGCAGTGACTTCATGTCCACCCAATTTCTCAGCTGTGGAATGACTTTTGCAATATCATTCCACTGGATCTCACAATGGTGCCTGTTGTTGGCACCTAAGTCTTGATAGACTTGCTGAGCCAGCAACATCCCAGGCCTGCTCATAGCACTGGCACAACAGGGCACATGCCCTACCTGCAGAAGGTCCCTGGTTCCATCCTGGACTGGATTTGCTTAGTCAGTGAAAGCCTCGTGCAAATACTTCCACTTGGGGAAGTACAGCCTTCTCCTGTCTCTTCTTCCAGGTCCCCCAACATCTTCAATTGGCTTGGTGGAGGGGAACTGGCAGAACTTTCAGAACAGTGTGCAGGGGAGGAGCACAGGTGGAACATTCGACCAAGTGCAACTTGGAATTCCACTCTCCCTGCCTAAAGCCCTGAAGGGCCACAGCCAATCAGCATAGCTGATACTGAGCTAGATCGCCCATTTGTCTAACCTGATATAAGGCAGTTTCCTATGTCCCGGTGCCATTGTACATCATGCAGCAAACATACGGAACATAAGAACAAATCAGTTTCCCAGAAGCGTCATTTTGCTGTTCTCAAAGATGTGAGTATTTGGGCAGGGGAAGGAGAAGGAGAAATAAAAAAGAGAATGGTTTTGGGAAGGACTTCTCCTTTATGCGTCAACGTTTGTCAGTTCCCACATCAAACTGCTCAGAAAAAGAGAACTGCGAGAGGGAAAGATTGATATAGGTACAAAACCATTTCTGTGGTTAAGCAGTTTCAGGGGAAATTTAGACCACAGAATCTGTTCTTCTGCACTTTTACTACCTTTTGGAGAGGTGCTCATTTTAGAAGTGGCAATCCGTTGAGGCTTTGAAGTCTCACACATCTCCATGAAGACCAAAATAAGCATTCTCTCATTTAATAAGAATAATGATGTGCCTGATTTTCATCTTGTCTTTATTTGTTTGTTGTATTTAAAGCCCACCTTTTTCTTCAAGGAGCTCAAGGTGGCGTACTTGGTCTCCCCACTCCTCAATGAACCCCCAAAACAACCCAGCGAGGTTGGGCTGAGAGGCAGTGAATGGCCCAAGTTCACTCAGCAAGTTTTATGGCTAAGTGGGGCTTTGAATCCTGATCTCCCAGGTCCTAGACACAGAATTGTAAGAAAAGGGCTTCAACCTTCTCGGTAGTGGCGCCCTCCCTGTGGAATTCCCTCCCTTCAGATGTCAAGAAGATAAAGAATTACACAACTTTAAGAAGACATCTGAAGGCAGCCTTGTATAGGGAGGTTTTTAAGACTTGATGTTTTTATTATGTCTTTAGATATGCTGTAAGCTGCCCAGAGTGGTTGGGGAAACCCAGCCAGATGGGCGGAGTATAAATATTATTATTATTATTATTATTATTATTATTATTACCATCTGAAATGCAAGTCTGAGCTTACAATACCTGCCTCAGCTCTGGATCAGGTTTGCAACAGGCCACCACACAGTTAATACAAGGCTGCATTCAGTGATGGAGACAGTGCCCAGCGTTTACATTGTTCAGACACAGAGTATTTTATTTTCTCTATGCAATGGTATTACTTGGGTACATGGCTGTCTGGAGAAACCCTAGTGTGAGCTGGCTATTTTACCTGGGGACACCCACAGCAATTTCTGTCATCGCTGCACGCATCACAAAGTTAATTTGCTCATCTGGCTTAGCTGCTGATCAAATGTCAAAGGATGAACTTGTCCAAGGCATGTGGCTGAATGCACATTCTAGATCAACTGTCCTGCATGTAAGCAGATGCCACACAGGAAGTTCCCTCTGTATCCAGCACTGTGGCTTGGTTGCCCTTCCTGGACAGCCCCAAAGAGATGTTGATCTCTTCCAAGATTTGACCACATGGATCAGCAAAGGGCCACCCGGGAAGGGACACCACTAAGTGCCCAAGAATCTCCAGGTAGGTGTGAGGAAAACACCAGCCTGAAATCAGCGTAGATGATTGTAAATCTGATGGTCTGACTCAGGCTAAGACAACTTCCTATGATCTTAACAGTTTCACATGGTGATCTTGGCTGAGCTCTGGTTCTTCTTTTCATTCCCTCGGCCAGAAGATTGGGGCTGGCACGGCTTTGTTAATCATCTGTTTGGAGCTGCTTATGCACATTGACTGCACATTGCACAGCATTGACTGTGTACACAGCAAACAAACACCTATAACCATGTGACTACGAGTGGCCAGAATCAGCTGCTAAATCTTCTTTATAAGCTTAGAAGACTCTTTGAAGGGACAGCCACTCTCTCACAGTGGCATCAAAGAAAAAAACACGACTTAAATGAACTCAAGCTTACTTTCATGCCACAATATGAAATCTGAATAGGTGTGCACGCCACATCTTTTACAAACACCTGACTCCACCTTCCTCAGTCTATGACTGCCTCTGTAACTGGGGTAGGATTAGACATCTGTCCTCAGCACACTAGGAAGAAAGGCCTATGCATTTCTCTGAAATTTGTGTTTTGGCAGCACATTTTCACATGCAACTACAGCTGAGAAACTTCCAGGTTTGTGCGAATAAGGTTGAGGTCCTACACACCTAAGACTTATTCTGAGTAAAAATGTGCAAGAATGTGCTGCACATGCTCCATGCTCAAAGCTAAATATAACAAGGAAACAGCCATCCATATGTCACATGGGTCATTCAAAACATGATGTATGGGTTTTTCAACATAAAGGTCAAGCATCTTGACCAATTATAATATGCAGATGACATGACATTTACTTGAACATTTTCATGGACTTCATTGAATGAAATAGGTTAAACATTTAATGTGTACTTCGAAGAAAAACATTGCATCACATCTATCCAGAGAGCTAAGCAAAAGACAGTAATTATGACACTGTTCTGCATCCCAAGATTAGTGTTTAAAGTTGTCTTCTATCAAAGATGAATAATTTTTAAAGGGACTAGCAAAGATAACAAAAAGAAGGGAGCATACTGACATTTCAAACAAACTTCACAGCAAATGTATTTGACATCAGCTGCTTTCTTGCCTTGCCAGGATGGATTTGAATTTCTTCTTACATTAATTAGGACATAACACATGGTGGAAAGTAAACCCAAACCAGTTAGCTCAAATGCTCAGACAGAATAAATGAGAGGCACAAAGAGCTTGTGTTGTATCCATGAAGTTATCTCTTTAGCACAGGGGTGAGGAACCTCCTGGGCAGTGGGTCAGATCCTTGCCTCCCCACACCTGGAGGGCCAATTTTGGAAGGGGGACCATCATAGTGATGCCAGGTGATGCTGCATTTTTAAGCCCCGACTGTCAGGACATTTCAAAGCATACTGTGGGGCTGTTTGAAAGCCCTTTTGCATACAGTTCCACACGGCTAATTAAACCTTAAAGGGCAGTCTGGGGCTGCTTGCAAAAGGGCTTTCAAGTAGCCTGTGCTGCTCTTTGAACCTCTGCTGCTTTGACTGTGTGTGCCAGTTTCCACCAGGGGAGCAGGCATGTGCAGATAAGGCAGTATCAAACCCCTCATTCCACCAATCAGAATCCAGCACAGAATCAACACAAAATGATTCAGCCGATGCAGAATCACCCCCCCACACACACACACACAAATCAGCCACCGGCTGATGTCACTCCTCATGGGAGTGATATAACCTGATTGCAAGTGGGGATGGTTTCTGAAAAACGACCACACAGCCGTTTCCCAGTCCTACATTAGTGCAAGGATTAGCGCAAGCAGTGTTTTTTTCTGGGGGGACGCATAGCCCTAAACATTTTGTGAATCTAAGTTTGGCCTCATTGAGAGGCAGTATTTCATTATGAGTAGGAAAATGAGAGTGCCCCTAAACATTTTTTTTTTAGGAAAGCTTATATCCTTGTGATAGTGGAGCAGCTGCATTGAGTACAACCCCTTCTCTCTATCAGTGAGTGTACTGATAGCTTGTGTAGGTGCCTTTTTCCATTGGCGGGGGACCTGATGGGGTGCGACCCTCCACCTTCCTGCGGTCCTGTTTCTTTTTATTCTCTTTTGGACGTTGCAGTGTTTTTGTCCTATGTCATGCCCCTCAGCAACCATATTCCAAATGTGTGCATTGGCCCAAAACAGTTGGCAACCCCTGACCATTAGGTCCAGTCGTGGCTGACTCTGGGGTTGCAGCGCTCATCTCACCTTCCTGCCAAAGCGGTACCTATTTGTCTACTTGCATGTGCTTTTGAACTGCTAGGTTGGCAGGAGCAGGGACCGAGCAACGGGAGCTCACCCCGTTGCAAGGATTCGAACCACCGACCTTCTGATCGGCAAGCCCTAGGCTCTGTGGTTTAACCTACAGCGCCACCGGCATCTCTGATTGTGTCAGTAGAGAGATAGAAATGCAGACATTTGAGAAAATGTCTGAGAAAGTGATGACTGCTGCTGGCACTCTTGCATGTGTTTAGCATGTCCTGGACTTTCTTGTGATGTCAGCACAACTTCACTGGCGCAGGAAACTAGCAGCTGATAGGATTATGTTTTGGTTCCGACTGCACTGATGTTAACTGATCAGCTTAAATCTATTTGGGCCTCACTGCCTTGCAATTCACTCTGATGGTGCTTTATTTGCAGCAGTTTCAGAGCTTTCTACCAAACAGACAATAATCATCAGCCTCGCCACCACTACAGAGGCCATGATTTGTTTCAGTCATTTCCTCTATTTTATCTAAGCATTCCAGCATTTTCCCCAGGAAATTCTTTCCTATTCATTTTGAGTGTCTTTCAGGGAAGCCAGCAACATGAAAGTTCTGAAAAATGTTGTCTTATTTTGACATCATAATCAGATGTTTCCCCTTTCTTGCAAGCTACGGGAGAAGCAGTCCTACAGTCCTTGGTGCAAAAAATGAGCTATTAAAGATGTGAGTGAGCACTAAGCTAAAATATGAAATTTTAATTCAGCTGAGGTGTGTGTATGTGATTGTGTTTTATTCCTGCCATCTCAAATCTAAAACAGGAGGCTTATTTTTAATTCTGGATAGGGTGGCTAGTTAGGCATTGCCAAATGCATCATCAAAGGACAAGCGAACAAACAAAAAAGACACACAGAATCTGCATGTGCTAATTTATACGTATAGATGCACATTTAGGGCCACCTCTAGACTGATGGTGTTTTGTGGCTGTATGTTTCAATGTGCCATTGGCACATTAAGCTGTACCGTCCATGTATCATTCCCCTCTATTAGTTGTCCTGGGATGTTCCCCATTGCTACTACATTATTGCTGTCTGCAGATGCACTCCTGTGCTATAGTGCAATAAAAGTGGGACAACCCTTCGCAGTCCCGGAAACACTCCAGAACATTTGTGGTATGAATACTTACAAGATTTCAGCAGGAAGCTATAGGACATGTGCTGATTGGAAACAAAACTGGATGTCTGCCCTGAAACATTTGCAGGAACAAACAGTATTGAAAGAGGGACCACGTATAACTACTCCAATGCCATCATGAGCACGACCAATCATGAATGCACAAAATGAAGGACTCTGGAGGGTCCCCTTAGAATTACTATAATGTAAATACAGTCCCAATGTGGGGCTCGAACGACCCTGTGATTAAGAGTCTCATGCTCTACCTACAGAGCTATCCACAGGGCTGAAATCAGATGAATTTAAAATTTAAAGAAGAAACAATGTGCCCTGTGCTTACAGCAATCTTATGAGTAGACAGAAATTAGATTAGTTCCAGCTCACAAACCTGGAATACAACCTGATGAAGTGAAATCTTAGCTGAATGATATATGAAGGGGGAAATGTGGTAGCTGAATAGCAATGAGATGCAAAAATTACAGATAGTGATACTTAGAACTGAGTGTATATTAAATAGGCACAACCTTTGCAGCAGCAGATTGGCAATCACTTATTCCGCATTGCACATGTAGTAGTAAGGCAGACAACCATTCACAAGGGACAAGCATAGCAGAAATATCCTGTTATTGGTAAGATGATTAACAATGAATGGTTAAGATTCTAACAAGTAGCTCCTGCAATGTTACAAAAACCAATGAGAGATGTGCTACAGAAAACTAATAGCAGAGCATTGAGTCCTATTGCAATAGAAATACATGAGTGCATCATGTTCCTGAAAATATTTTGCCTATTCAAGGTCTCAGATTGACAGGTGCAGATAGCCAATCAAGAACAAGATAGATAAATAAATTGTGGCAACTGTCTGGGAATTTGTGTCTTCTGGATCTTCCTAGTGTTAAAAGATGTATTTTACCATTAGAGTTCTACAAGGCTGCTATAATGCAATAAAGGACTACAGTGTATACCTTCTTCACATTATGGAACGTCTGTTGCTAAACTGGCATTTATTTCATATATATATATATATATATATATATATATATATATATATATATATATATATGAAGATATATAGTATACAATAATATACACGTAATTGTTGCCTAGTTCCAAACAGAAGGAGGAGGAAGTTTGTACATCAGAAAAATTGCTTCCTATTGCAGAGTGAATAACCCAACTGGTAGCAAATTGGCTGTTTGCCACTCAAAATTCAACTGCTGCTGAACCGCGTCCCACTTGTTCTCTGTTCGAGAGCTGATGCTATCTAGCCATAACTCCAGCACAACTGTTTATAGGCTGCCATCTGTTCAGCTCTGGATCAAAAAGGACAGAACAAGGCAGACGTTTGTCGGACGGCTTTTATCTTCCATTATCTGGCAGCCAGTAAGTCATTTGGGTTCAAGGGTCCCGAGACACCTTTGCTGCATGCATCCAGCTCCATAGCCAACAAGGCAACTGTGCATTGACAATCACTTTTCCACCTACCCTGAATACGAGGGATGCTGAAACTTTCTCATGCTAAAGGCTATATTTTTCAGTGAGGAAGGAGCTGCATTTGGAAGCAGTCAAGGTGTGGATAAGAGGAATCAGGAAGCTGGCTCGTATTAAGTCAGACTGTTTGGCTGGCAGGGCCAGCCCACTCATGAGGCAAGGTGAGGAAATTGCCTCAGATGCCAGGATCCACAGGGGCAAGAGATTCAGCCTCCAAGAAATGTGTTGCCCACTGCTGCCACTGCAGTGGCAACAACAGCTGTGGCACATTCCTTGAAGGTCAGACCTGCCACCTCCTTGGCAGTCCCACTCCCAGCATGCCCCCTCTATAGCGGCCACTTGATGACTAGGAGGTGCTGCTGGTCTCCTCCCAGCCTTATTCCCAATGTAGATCTTCACTCACACCTTCTTCCCCAGCCGGTGGAGGCGCCATTTTGTGGTATGCCTCAGGGGCCAAATTCACATGGCCTAGCCCTGATTTCTGGATCTCAGACATGGTTGTTTCACTGCATCCGCTATCAAATTCTATTGCCAGGATTAGAACCTGGAATCTTCCGTGTGCAAAGCTCTGCCACTGACTTGCCACCTTCCCTGCATGGAATGTGTGCCCTAATCCTCTGTCTCCAGGCCGAGTAAACAAAAAAGCATAAAAACTCTGGGAGTTATCCTGATCCAGAAACAGCCAGTAGCAGATAGCTCACCTGACCTCCAGCTGAACGTATTTCTGCTGCTTCCCAAACTAAGCCTTTACTGATGATTTGTTAATTAGTTTATTTGTTTTTTGTTGTGTTTGTGATGTTCTACTATGTAAGCCGCTTTGAGACTCATGTGAGTGAAAAGGGGCATAGAAATATAATGAACAAAATTGAATAAAATAAATGATGTATATTGTGCTCTAGGAGGCCTAGTTTGGTCAAAATTGAGCACACACTTCCATAGTTAACGTTAAATACATTCATTCTGGTAAATGAGCCACCATAGCCGCTAAAGGGCCATGAAAATTTGTGTCATGGGATTTTTAGACTCATCTACCCATGTACTAAGGGACATGGGTGGCACTGTGAGTTAAACCACAGAGTCTAGGACTTGCCGATCAGAAGGTCAGTGGTTCGAATCCCCACAACGGCGTGAGCTCCCGTTGCTCGGTCCCTGCTCCTGCCCACCTAGCAGTTCGAAAGCACGTCAAAATGCAAGTAGATAAATAGGTACCACTCTGGCGGGAAGGTAAATGGCGTTTCTGTAATCCAACAACATCTGAAGTGTCCCAAACACCCCTTCCCTGCACCGTAAGAATGTGAGAAGAGCCTGTCAGATCAGGCCCTTCTAGACCAGCACCTTCTTCCCACAATGGACAACCAGATGCCTGTGGGAAACCTGGAAGCAGAACCCTAGGATAAGAGCACTCTCCCCTCCTGTTGTTTCCAGGAACTGGTATTCAGAAGCATTAATGCCTTGATCTATGGAGGAAAAACAGACGCGGGTGGCGCTGTGGGTTAAACCACAGAGCCTAGGACTTGCTGATCAGAAGGTCAGCGGTTCAAATCCCCATGACGGGGTGAGCTCCCGTTGCTCGGTCCCAGCTCCTGCCAGCCTAGCAGTTCGAAAGCACGTCAAAGTGCAAGTAGATAAATAGGTCCTCTACCTTCCTCTGGCGGGAAGGTAAACGGCGTTTCTGTGCGCTGCTCTGGTTCGCCAGAAGCGGCTTAGGCATGCTGGCCACATGACCAGGAAGCTGTACACCAGCTCTCTCGGCCAATAAAGCAAGATGAGCACCGCAACCCCAGAGTCGGTCACGACTGGACCTAATGGTCAGGGATCCCTTTACCTTTACCTTTACCCATGTGCTATCTGAAACCCAAGGGGCGCATTGGTTGCCAGAGGAGACATAAATTGGCATTATTTTCAGCTCTCATACCGCACTAATAACCCTTAAGCCCTTGGTCCGCTGACCAACAAATGAGGCCAGAACCTGCTTCCCTTCGTCTCTCCAGTCCCCCATACTACTTGGATTGAGAACCAAGGGCTCTCTTTGGCAGGGTATTTCTTGACAAATCTGAAGAGGCGCCTTAAAAATAATTCTTACAGGGAAATCTATTGCCTTTCAATAAATATTTAGGAACAAGAATCAGAGCAGGCTGCATTCAAGTTGCTTAAGCTTCAGGCATCAACAGTTAGACCCTGGCTTGGGTATGATCGTGCACAACCCTATATGTTTCTACTCAGAAGTAATTCTCACTGTGCTCAGTGGGGCTTACTTCCAGCTAAGTGAGCATAGGGTTGCTTCCCTCCCAGTTAGTGCCCGCATTTACTTTACATAGCAATACATCTGCCTAGGAATGTGGATGGAGCCTGGGTGGAGTTATTTTTCAAAACAGAACCCAAGATGTACGTGAGCACTAAGACTGTTGATGTTGGCAGCTGGATACTTGTATGTTTGCAACGCGCAGCTGGAGATCTCTGCTGGTCCATTTCCAGCTATGAGAAGGTGTTTGATCATGGTCTCAAAGAATAACCATACAGATAAATTATAAACTGAAAAGAAAAACTCTTCCTTGGGACTGAGTGTTTTCATCCCATCATTGTTACAAGCTAGAAGTCTAAGGCGTGAAAAATGTTTGCACCCATTATTTTGTTCAGGCAAAGATCCAACAAGCTCCTGAGGCTCTGCACATAAGTAATAAGCTAGCTACAGCAGAGGGTAGTATCCTCCTCCACTGCCTTATGTAGCAGTACTGGAGAAGCATCTGTGTCAGTACTTCCCACCCTACCCCAGATGGATCTCACTAGCCCTCACTATGCTGGCTAGCTGGGTCTGATAAGAGTCCAGCAGTAATTGGAAGTCCACAAGCTGGTCACCCTTGATATACGTGTTTGCAGTGGAGAACAATTGCTACTCTTCAAACCCACACTGAGACCATGCATACATGCGCACAGCACAGCTGTGTGGAAGCTACGGAGACCTGGCTCTAGTCAGTGAGGGACAGGCTGTGATCTCCTGTGTATGCCACCTTGAATTCCATGAGAAAATGTAGCATTTAAAACTGGTGTTATTTAATTAATTAACCAGCGGGATTTACCGTTATATGCCGCTTAATCATCAATTAATTTGTAATTAATATTTTTCATCCATGGAGCAAAGGCAGGTAGTGCTGGTTGCATATCACACTAGGAGTAACCCATTTGTCCCATACGGGGGATTGAACATGCAGCCTTGGCATCATCAACACCATGCTCTATCCAACTGAACTAGCCAGAGGGGACACATTTCCCAAAAGTGTGGATGAAAGAAGAAGACACTGATTTACATTGCATTTGCATTTGTTGATCTATATGGCCATCTGCTATAAACAGCAATGCATCATGGAAAAAGACTGGCCAGGTGATCTGAACAACTGTCCTGCCTGATGTCTCCCTCTATCATTCTGTAAAATAAATCTCCCAGTGTTAAATAATGTTTCTGTGAAAAGTAGTTGAGAAAGAGGGGCTGTGCTTCTCTATCCTTTTCTCTACACTCATTATCCTAGAGATCTCACACAGCCCAGTTCTGTACATGTGGTGTGTTCATGAGGATCTTTCTATAGCAGGGGGTTAGATTTCAGGCCATTTCTATCAGTCCTTTATGGGACTAACTTAGGTCTGTTAATTTCAGCGTGTCTACTCTGTGTAGAACTTAGCTGGACACAACCCTATGATTCAAGGTGGACCCAGTTCAAGTGTCCACAAAAATGACATTAGTGAATCATGAGAAAAGGGGATCAAGTGCCTTTTCCCCTCAAAATTTGTTGTTGCCTTTAACAAAGAGGAAACACCGAGAGCCACTGATACTGAGCCACATGGGACTGCGCTGGTCACTCCCAGCTATCAAAGACACAGAGCTTCCTCCACATGCTGAATGAGTTTACAGTGTTCACAAAACATACAATCAAAGCCTTCCCCCATTCATGTTGTTCCCTGAAATGAACTATGCGCAGAGCTACAATGGCTAACCTTTGCCTCACAAATGTGGAGAGGCTGAGTGTGTTTCGTCACGTGTGTTCAGATCATTGTTTAGATCAGAACCGTTTTCTTTTCACGGCGGATTTTTCAGAGCCCCAGCCAGGCTTTGTTGCTCTGAAGAGATATAAGCAAGTACTTTAACTTTGACACTGTAAATTATCTCTGGACAGAACTTGGAGGGCAGGTTCCAATAAAAAGCCAGGGCTGCATCCTGGGAACATACATAATAACATAAGGAGAGCCTGCTGGATCAGGCCAGTTCATGGGTGGCACCAGAGTGGGGGGCATGTGGCCAGCCAAACAACTATTTTTCTGGTGCCAGTGACCATCTAGTCCAAATTCCTGTTCCCACAGTGGCCAGCAAGATATCTACGAGAAGTTTGCACAACATAAGCACAAAGCACTGTCCAATCCTGAGGTTTCTAGCCAATGCTATTCAGAAACATACTCCCTCCAACATTAGATGATCAACATCAACATCAGTGTTAGTAGCTACTGATAGCTGTATCCTCCAAGAACTTGTCTAATTCTCTTTTAAAGCCAACGATGTCGGTAGCCATCACTGCCTCTTCATACCCTCCAACATAATGTGGCCCAAATTCGGGACACCATCTTCCAGATCTGAAATCCTGAGTGGGTCATGCGACCTGCTGAGATTGTGGACCTGGGAAAAGTGCTTTTTGGGGGGCATAGCACCCAAACATGCATGTTTGGGGGCCCAGTGCAAGATTGCAGACTCAGGGCAATA
This sequence comes from Podarcis cretensis, assembly GCF_951804945.1. Classification (NCBI taxonomy): domain Eukaryota; kingdom Metazoa; phylum Chordata; class Lepidosauria; order Squamata; family Lacertidae; genus Podarcis; species Podarcis cretensis. The sequence continues at coordinate 35,416,801 of NC_137180.1, forward strand.
TCTCAGGCTGAAATCACATGAGAGCAAGGCATCCAAAATGGCTGCCATGTGCTCACAAGGGGAGGGAAATGGGATTTCCTGTTTTTTTCTGGGGCAGTTGATAGGTATTCCTCTTTTGCAGGTGAGGCCTGGTGAACAGGCACTTCTCATGCCCATTAAGCTATTTGGCCCCATGGAAGTCAATGGACAGATACAGCCCTCTGGCATCTCTATTTGGTGCACCTTCTGCCTTTGCAGGTTTCAGTAGACAAGCAGAGCTGCCAGAGCCCCACATTAGCTACTTGGCTTTGGATCAATGGGGCCTCGTAGTCACCAGCTTCTTAGTCAGTGTTGAAGGATGGCTTTCTCCTAGGACAGAGATAGTGAATGTAGTGCCCTCCAAACGTTGTGGACTCCAACTCACACCATCCCTGACCATTGGCTATGCTGACTAGAGCTAATAGGACTAGTATTTCAGAACATCTGAGGGGCACAATGTTAGCTACCCCTGCCATAGGTTAAGACCTGGAAACAGATGATGAAGCTTATGTCCCCTAATCAGGCCTCCACTTCCTGTTTCTTCTGAGGAAACAGTGAGTACTTTCTGAGGAAAGTGAGTACCTCTTTAATGAGAGACTCATTATACCCCCCTCACACCAAGTGTTCCTTGGGATGTTTGGCCAGAGCATTAACTACAAGTAAATCTACTCACAGGGGAAAAGAGCTGAGTATGCTATGGGAAGTAGCTTGCAGCCAGTGGTTCCAGCTTGGCATCTCACAAAAGGGCTGCCAACTTATTTGGCCGGCCTATGCTCCTGTGTGTTCCTGTGTTCGCTAATATAGTGCACTATGTACGTTACTTTCTTTAATATTTTCATTTTTTGTGAACACTTTCCTCTCATATAACCATTTTTGTAACCACCACTGCATCACATTATTCAGATAAGTGCGAATTTTGAAGGTTGGCTGTGTTTTGATTCACATATTGTTTGGGAAAGTACGAATTTGATAGATTCCGCTTTTAATGTGTGCTGAATGGAATTTCTCCGACACCCCTAAAGGCAATTAATGCAGAAATAATCCCTGCTCTTGTAAGGAGCAACACAAACATTTAGCAGAGCAAGGAGAGCCAAACTTGAGTTTCCCCTTCTTTCACTCAGGATAAGGTACACAGGGAGATATCCGCAAAGCTTGTGTTATTCTCACTCACCCTTTCCCTTCCAAAACTATATCGTTGGCATATATCGAGAGCCAGTGTGGTGTAGTGGTTAAGAGCGGTAGACTCGTAATCTGGTGAACCGGGTTCGCGTCTCCGCTCCTCCACATGCAGCTGCTGGGTGACCTTGGGCTAGTCACACTTCTTTGAAGTCTCTCAGCCCCACTCACCTCACAGAGTGTTTGTTGTGGGGAGGAAGGGAAAGGAGAATGTTAGCCGCTTTGAGACTCCTTAAAGGGAGTGAAAGGCGGGATATCAAATCAAAACTCTTCTTCTTCTTCTTCTTATTTGACATTTCCTAAATAGGAATAGAATTGTACAATCCATCACATTTACCTTATGAAGTTGAAGTGCACCATCGTTTTGATAGGTTCCTTCTCTTCCTCAGGCCTCACACTGGTTCCCCCATTGCGAGGTGTAAGCACTCTTACAGCTACAGGCCTATATAATTCTGTTCTTTGCAACTGCACACTGTCATGGAAGCTTTTTGCAAATCTATTTACTGATTTTGGGTGCTAGGTGTGTCAACCTGCTTCTTGGCTAGAGAGTATATACCCATAGGCTTAATTCCTGGTACCTGTACCAGTCTTCCCCTCAAAGCAGGGGGCCTATTTGCAACTGCATTTACTTGTGAACTTTGGAGAAGGGTTGTAGTTCAGTATTACAGCTTCTGCCTTGTTTGCAGAAGATGCCAGGTTCAGTCCCTGCCCCCTCCAGGTAGGGTTGGGAGAGACTCTGCCAGTCAGTGTAGATAGCATTGAAGAAGATGGAACAATGGTCTGACTGAATTTAAGGCAGATTCCTATGTTCATAATGTTCTTTGTTGACAAGGTTCTGACTTTTTGTGTGACAAAAACAGGGCCCTTACTGCAACCAAGTAACTATAACAGTTATGGTGTAGGCAGTTGATTTGCTGATTGTCCACCTATGCCCATCCTATATATTTGTAAATAAATTCAGATATTTTAAAAAAAATATCTGCCAAAAGAACACATAACCAGGTAAGTGCTGCTCCTGGAACATCTCCCAGTTGGGAAAGTAGCGAGCAGCATGTAACAGCATAACCATGAGAAACATGGACCAGTTGTTTTATCAGGACAGAGACAATTGAAATTTCTGGGAGGGCTTGATGCAAACTACCGCAGCACCTTTGATATATATTTATTTATTTGTTTGTTTTAAATTAACAAAATATATTTGACATGTAACATTTCAGATGAGCTACTGGCTATCAAGAAATATACTGGAATTTGGGTTGGATCCCACTTGTCAGGTGTTGTTTAAAACACACACACACAAAAATCAATGCACAGATACAAAAATACATACTGTTAATGCTGCTATTTCCTATTCAGCTAAGCAGATGCAATGTGTTATTGTACACCTGGCAAGACTTTATTAAATACTCTCCTTGGCATAATAAATACTATATTTTAAATTGCACTTTTCAGATTTGCATCGTCTACAGCAGGGATGAGGGACCGGTGGCTCTCCAGATGTTTGGAACTCCCACCTTATCTGAACTCAACTGGCCATCGGACATGAAGGCTGGGGCTGAGGGGACCTGGCTGCAGGTAACCCCCCCCCCCCCCCATGATCAGCAGCCAAATGGAGCAACACTATGGAAACAGGAAGATACAAAAAAAACTGGAACCAGCACAAAGGTCTCGAGAAGAGAAGAGAAGAGAAGAGGAGGGAAGGGAAGGGAAGGGAAGGGAAGGAAAGGGAAGGGAAGGGAAGGGAAGGGAAGGGAAGGGAAGGGAAGGGAAGAGAAGAGAAGAGGCGAGGCTGCAACAGACTGAGACAAATAACTTAGAAATAACATGTTGAGGAGAGCAGGGGAGCAAGGGACAAAATTATAACCAGAGTAAATTCATAATGAAATTAATTGGGACCTGCCTGATCTTTTATCCCATAATGGGATATCCTAAAAAATGTTGATATACTTCAAATAATCAGAAGTCTGCCTTTGTATTGCATAGCGGTTTACAGTGGACCCAGGTGATCTTTATTTTTTACCAGTCTCCAAGTGCATCTGAGCTCTCCTGAGTCAGCTGTTCTAAGGCCAAACCCATTTGTTAATTGATCATCATGTTACTGATACCCTTTGTTGTCCTAGCCACATCCTTTCATCATGAGCTATGATCAATATTTCCTTTGAGTTTTCCACTTGTCTGCTCTATTCTGCTGTACCTTGCAGAATCCTACTTAGCTTCCCAGAATCTCTGTGTTATGTACTGCCTGCTCTTAGGTAAAGCATTCTGAGTTTGCTGAGCACTTCAGATATTTCTCTAAGGCCATATCTACATTACTGACTTCTGCTGGTTTCACACCACCATGGCTTCCCATGAAGAATGCTAAACAGTACAGTAGTTCTGTAGCAGTGCTGCTGTGAGGGAATGCAAAGCCACTCACAGGTCTGCAAGCTGAAATGTCCATTGACCATAAAAACTTAAGAAGAATCTAGTCCAGCATCCTGTTTTCACAGTGGCCAACCAGATGCCCAAGGGACTTCCTCAAGCAGGAATTGAGTCCTGTAAGGTACACCTGACAGTTAAAACACCAGGAAGTTAGAGCAAAAATATAGAATAGCCAATATCTTTAAGTAAATAAAACAACAACAACAAAAGGTTACAGCACATCCAGGAGAACATTCAAATCATATGATGCCTCATATGCAGTCTATTCCACTATTCCAGGACTCGTTTATTTCACTCTGCGGCATGCATGGACCAGGTCAGAATGTTAGGGGAAATTATTGGAAAGAAGCTTATAGACTAGACTGCTATATATGACATCATTGTATCTATGACATTATTGTATAAAAATAGAGACAAGTGAATGACGGATGAAAATTGCCTTAAATTATTTATGCTTATTCTCTTTTTCATCATTTGCCAGTCTTGTTAGGTTACAGCTCATGGTAATGAAAACTATGAAGGAACTTCTCTTTCCCAGCGCTAGGTTTACATGTGTCCTTTTAGATACCCAGAAAAACAGTTTGCTTTTCCATTTTCCTTTCCAGCAGCTCCTTCAAACTCTTGTTTCTATGTTGAAAATACAAGTAGTCAGAGAGAGACTGAGTGAGTCTATTATTCTCAAAGTGGCTAAAGCCCATATGCCTCCCATCATTATTTGCAAAGTCTCTTTCTCCTCGGCTCTGGTTCCCGTTGTTTTCTTTCCTCTCCTCACATTTTGAATCCAGCATTTTCTCTTTCTCATCACAGTACGACTCTCTAAAGTCTTTCATCTTGAGTCCTGATTGGCTGGAAAGATCATGCTTGCTTTTGCTGTGGTACATGGCAGGGCTCTGCGGCTCCACACCATAGCAGTTGTCTTCATCTTCCTCATGACACGAGCTTCCTTTGGCACTTTCCCCATCAGAGTGAAATGAAAGTCCTTTCCCTTGGCTTTTTTGGGAAAGGTCAAAGGGTTCTTCCTGTTCCAGGCTCCTTGAGGCATCTGTTTGTGATGTTCTTATTCGTTCCCTTCCATGTCCTATAAGAGGGTTTTTTTAATTAAAAAAAAAGATTATTGTGTTAGCAAATATATCTGCAGCCCTACACCCACTTTATAATCAAAATAACTCAGAGCTGTGATTCTAGGATGAATATTTCAGCTTGTGTCCCTTTGTTTCTATCTGTTTATCTTGTAAATAATGGAAGGGGGGAGGTAAGGGGGCTTCCTGCTGATCTGCTTGGAGGAAACAGCATCTGTCCCAGCAGTACTCAGTACCAGCTTAGACCGCCATGGAAAAGGCCCAGTTTCATGACAAATGAAAGCACAGCAATGGTGTCATGGTTGCATTGGTTGTGGAACACCTTTACTTTTCTGTTCAACAAGCAATTCCCAAATGTGTTCTTTAAATTTGCAATGTGTACATCATACCAATGTGAAAAGGGAAAGTGGGATTTAGGGCTCCTGCCCATTAAAAAAAAATTAAGTCTTAATATTATGGATTATTAAGTCTGAAATCCCTGAAGCAGCCTAATTGTATGATTTGGGGGGAGGGGAAAATCAGTAATGTGATATTTGTAACCTGTTCTGCCATAGTTCTGCATGTTTAGGGAAGCTTTTAATGTTTAACAGACCATTGTATTTTAATACTTTGTTGGAAGCCACCCAGGGTGGCTGGGGAGACCCAGCCAGATGGGCGGGGTATAAATAAATTATTATTATTATTATTATTATTATTATTATTATTATGCTGGATTGGCTCCACTGCTGTGACTACACAGTCTCTGCCTTGTTGCCATGCTACCCCATCCAGATAAGCAGCAGCATATTGGGAGGGTGGCTCCAAGCACCATGCTGGCCACTCCTGAGTCCAACTCCTAAAGTTATTGGACAGCCTTAATCAGAATGTCCATTTAGACATCCACCTTGATTACACAGGTAGGCAAATCTACAAAGCAGACTGAGCTCTAACATTTGGGAGCCAATTTAGACCATTCAGTTTTATCAGTCAAATCCAGCTACCTCAGCCAAGCATTGCGGTGTGATGTCAATAATACTAGCAGCTTGATTTTATAGCTGCAGCAATTCACGGAGCCACAGCATAAATACAGTAGCATTCTTTGCATGGTGAGTGGGTGAAAATCCATGTTGCTTTCCTTCACATAAAATGCAAGATACATTTTTAAAAGTTTACAACGCAGTATTGGCATCAAGCCTGCTGTGGTCCTGAACCGAAGATATGACAATGCAGAGCCTGACTTGCAATAATATACTACAACACCAGACAACCCTTTAAGTGTCATCTCAACACCTGAAAAACCGGAGCAGGTTATTTGATAAACTCTGACCCTTAATTGCTTCCAGGTTGTGCAGTCTTCTTTTATCTGTGCAACAACAGGACACAATTGGGTCTGTTACACAGACACGCAAACTGCCTTTTAGATGCTACTGTATAAGTAGTCTGGAATTATTAAATCTAATTCAAAAATCAGCCCAGTTTGCTGGTCATTTACCTTGAGACCGAAATCCTCTTTCCATCACTCCGTGTTTGACTTTCATGTGTCTGGTGAGGTTCCCCTTCAAGGTGAATTTGCTGGGACAGTAGAGACATTTGAACGGCTTGCTGTCTGAATGCAAGTGCATGTGCCCCATTAAATTATGCATTCGATTAAATTCCTTTCCGCACAGCTGTCAAAAGACCAATGACAATCAATGTGATTTATTCTGCAGATATACAGGGATCATTTTATTTTCTTGAGATAGAGCTTCTTGCAGCTGAGACAGCTTCTTGAGAGTTCCACAGCTTATCATAGACTGTGCTTACAGGGGAAATCCGAATAGTTTCTTCTTCCTAAAAACCACTGGGAGAACAATCCCATCCCTCCCTTAAAGCTGGGTTTATGGATGAATAGGCTCCACATCAATGTAAGGCTATGTACATTTAAAACACTTTCAAAGCACATTTTCTCCCCTCAAAGAACTCTGAGTGCCGTAGTTTGTTAAGGGTTGCTGGCAGTTGTAAGTGTGAGGGATAGACTACAGGGCCCACAGTTCTCTGAGGGAAGGAATGTGTTTCAATTGTGCTTTAAATGTATAGTGTGTACACAGCCCAAGTCTAACACAAGGAACTGAGGTGGGGTGGGGTAGCATATAGATTTGATAAATGAATGTATAAAACTTGATTTAACCAGGCACCCAGTTTGTGGAAGTAATTCTATAACAGGCCAAAATTCAGCTATAGCTGCTGGATAGCTCCAGCCATAGCTTCTGGAAAGCAGGGCTGACCCTAACATGAGGCAGACTGAGTCAGCTGCCTCAGGTGCCAGGTGTCATGGGGTGAGGAGTGGTGGCAAGATGTTAGAGGGTCGAGCCCCTATTCATGTTAGCACTGTGAAATTAAGATTCGACTGCTGACCCAGTCATCTTCGGAATATGGAATGGGGCGCCATCTTGTCCTCTGTGTCCGGCAGCAAAATGCCTTGGGACATCCCTGAAGGAACTAAAGGCTTTCCATGCTCACTCGCTGAGGATGAGGCTGAAAGTTGCACAGGAGCTACTGGAAGTGCACCTAAGTACCTAAGATTTTAAAACCGCATCACAAAAAATGCAAAATATGAATATAACAAGCAAGTGTTTTAAAGCGAATGCTGCTAATCTAGCTATGGCTACTTGAGGGAAGACCTAGGTTTGTTGCAGTGCAGTCTTTTAAATGGCCTCTGGGGCTGTGGGGAATTTTGTAGATTCAATCAGATATACAGGCAGGGCTTAATCCTAAGAGCAGAGCTGCCTCTTTCCAGGAGATGGCATATGAAACTGAGATGAGTGTGGCCAGAATCAGGACCCCTATTGTCAGGGGAAAGAATGTCTGGAATGCTGCAGGGAAATAAAACAGATGAAGAGGAAGGTTATTTATTTCCTCTTCAGGCATCACGACGCCTCCATTTCTTCATTAATCCTAGATGTGGTCATGCTTCTGTATGTGGTGGTGACCCAGAGAAGCCCCACCCAAAGCCATTCTTTTGCCATCTATCAAGCATTTTTCTAGGAGTCCTTAACACTGTCTTTGCTCTCTTGGGTGTGCAGTTATTTGCCCTTGCTGTGAAGCAAAACTTTTGAATGTCATGGGAAGGAAGGGAGACGAAAAGATTATTGGCATGTTATTGCTTATACATTTATTACCCACTCTTCACCTTAGGTTCCAACATTATGGCAGAAAATCTCTCTGTGGATTGTTGGGCATAGGAAACTGAAATTTTTCATGTTCGTTTTAGTTAAATTGTTTTTGTTTTTTGGAGGAGGAAGCTAGTTTTTGTAAGGACTGGCAACAACTCCCACCAAGTCTTGCTGGAGAGAAAATGTGTTTGACAACATGCAGATGGCCGCCTCCTCTTCCTTGTTGGCAGGAGGGTTGGGTGGGGTTAAAAATGCACAGGAGCAATATAAGATTTTCATCAATTCAGATTATGTAGGTGATCCATGTGGTGAATGAGAAAAAAGGGTCACTTCTGCTTAAAGTTACACACATACACACACAGAGAGTGCACATTGACGCTGTAACATATACATACATGTATATCATATGTCTGTAGTCAGATAACTAAAATTACATGAACCAAAATGTAGCATCGGTTACGTGGCCAGAATTCATGTTACGAAACAAACATTGAAAATTTAAAAAACAGTTATGAAATCCTATGCAGGTGAAGCATGCAGAGATGAAAGGGCATAAAAACTAGGAAAGAGAAAGAGTTATGAAGCCTGATGGGCACCCATCATTTGCAAAAACGAAAAAAAAAATTGACAAAAGTGAGACAAAGCCACTTCTGCCCTTCAGAGGAGGTGGAGTTGCGGGCTTCACGGCCCCACCATGCGCACGACAGCTAGAACCTAGGCCCCGCACAACTGGGGGGATTCCTGGCTGCGTCACCTCCTGGCCAGCCAATCGGCTGGCTCTGGGGATGTGGCTTGCCTTATTTAAAACAACACTGTCATTTCATTGCTGTCTTTGATTTTCTTTACTACCACAAGATGTGAATGCACCACTGTGTGTGTAATTCATTGCCAGACACTGGATTGGGTGGCTTTAAATTTGTGGAGGACAGGTCTATCACAAACGAGTAATTATCATAGTTGCCATGTTCTAGTTTTTTTTGTTTAGGATTAGACAGCCAAATATGATGTATGTCCACACTGCGTAACTCAAGACACATTTACGGCTACGTTATTTGTGTCTGCCACCAGTGCTGATTGGTTATTTACCAGGAACTGAGGTTGAGCAGTACTATGTCAAATACGATTATGTAGTTAGGAATTAGGGGGTAGAAGTAGCTTTTATACCCAAGGGTGAGAGCCTGCTCTGCTATAGATCTGGGCTTTTCTCAGTTCAGAGATGGAGGTGAAGTATCAGATGATCCAATGGGTGTAAGGGCATGACTCAATTAGTGGGGAGAGTATCTTACATGTGTTTGCTTGGTTGCAATCATTTGTATGTGGATTGTAATATTCTTGGCATAGAAGTGGCTCATCTAAGGCTGGTTGGTTGGCAGACATAATGCATGAGGTAGCGAATGACTGAAGTGGTTCCATGGAATGGACAGCAAGTAAGATGGATGGAGTGGTTGTATGAACAATGTGTATTTTGTTGGTTGAAAGTTTACATTAAACTGCCTCGGAATGCTTTCTGACTTATATAGAGAAAGTTTGTTTCAATTTCCCCCCAGATAAATAATTTGACATGGGGTTTGTTGCACTTCTTATGCATATGTGTGTGTGTGTGTATTTTTATCTATTGTAAACCACATTGAAATAATCAGCTAGTAAGCATCTCTAAATGGAAATAATAATAATAATAATAATAATAATAATAATAATAATGGCTAAAACCCATAGAATACTTGCTGCATAATTCCATGCATAGCTAGGAAGTGCATACAATATTACAACCTTAATGTAAGATAGCTGCAGACTTGCTCAATGGATTTTTGGAACTTTTAGGAAACTGTAACAAAGGACTGCGGCTTTGCAAAATATAGAAGCACCTAACTTAGCACCAGGTTACAGTGATTGAATGTAATTCATTTTCAAGGTGCAAAGATCAAGTCTTTGGCAGCATTGACAGAAGGCGTGAGTCAATGGCAAAGGATTTTATAATATTATCATATGATTCAGAGCTGCTTCAGTGGCAGCCTTGTATTAGCAAAACAACAAGTAGGGATGAGCAAATTGGTCAATTTCAATTTCTTTCAGTTTCTCATCTTTCCAATCTTAATTTCCACATCAGTTTGTGCAACTTTTATATTAAAATACCTCCTCCTGAAAATTCATAAGCATATTGGCACAAATTTCTCCTAAGGTTAACATTTTCTACGTAATTTTGCCAAACGTGCACCTTTTCAAAAGCAATTTTCCCTAATAAAATGCATTTTGTGTTATTTTTTGGTACTATTTGTATTCAGCATGTGCAAATGAGCACACATTGCTTGGCCGGAAAACTGCACAGCAAAATCTGGGGAAGTGCAAATTTCAAAAAGTGACTGGGTTTCAGTTTGCACCTTGTTTTGTAAGGTGTGAATTGGGAAAGTTTGCCTTTTTAAGCATGAACTGGATCCAATTTCTTCCCCATCCTTTAGTAAAGGTAAAGGTAAAGGGACCCCTGACAGTTAAGTCCATTCGCGAATGACTCTGGGGTTGCAGCGCTCATCTCGCTTTACTGGCTGACGGAGCAGGCGTTTGTCTGCAGACAGTTTTTCCAGGTCATGTGGCCACCATGACTGAGCCACTTCTGGTGAAACCAGAGCAGCACATGGAAACACCGTTTACCTTCCCGCCGGTGTGGTACCTATTTATCTACTTGCACTTTGATGTGCTTTCGAACTGCTAGGTTGGCAGGAGCAGGGACCAAGCAATGGGAGCTCACCCCGTTGCGGGGATTCGAACTGCTGACCTTTAGATCGGCAAGCCCAAGGCTCAGTGGTTTAGACCACAGCACCATCTTTACTTGGAAGCAAAAGCTGTAAGGAGATTGTTTTAAAAAATAAAGAAATGAGACATCTAGATTGACTTGCCCCAAAAGACAGTGGGCAGCAGTGCTTCTGAGAGAGAAACAGCTCTGTGGCTGAGGAAACATGAGTGGCAAAGACTTTATTCTCCCCTCAAGCCACGTATGGCTTCTGTGTGGCCATGATTAGCTCTGTAGGAAAGACGGGTGTTTTCTTTTTCCCTGAGAAACAAGGCCAAGAAAATGCAGCCTGCCATGAGGCAGAAAGGCCACTGCTGTGTTGTCCTTCCTTTGTAGCCTTTTTTCTTTCTTTCCTTCTTTTTTTTTTTTCAAGAAGGTTTAATAAGAAGGGTGTTCCTTTCCTGAAAGTAAGAGAGAGAGAGAGCAGGAGAAAGACTGTAAACTGTCCAAAAGGGCCGTGAGAAAACAGGAAGCTCTGAAAAGTACAAGAGAAAGCAAGATGAAATCTATTTGCAGGCCATTCCCTGGGGACATGCAGGCCATTGTTAAGCAAGCGGTTCGTACAGCTATATCCTTCCTTCTGCTGAGGAGGAGCCTGTTGCCAAAAGAGCGGCTATCTGGTCATTGCCTTAACTCACTGAATGCCAGCCAAAGAGGCTTAATGGAGCCCAAACTCCTTAGGAGGTTCTTAAAGTGCAGGAGAGGAAGAGCCTCGAAAAGCTGATCAGTCTGATTCTCCACTCCCTTGTTTTCCTTCTGATTTATTTGTTTAGCCATTCCTTTATTTTATCACATTATAAGCTGCTTGTCTGGAACAGGACGCTCAGGATTTAACATGAACCCAGTGCTGGGAATACAAGTGACGTATTCATTTAGGCCCTGAGAAATGGGCGTGTTTTAGAGAAAAGGTGACATGATAGACATTCATAAAAAATATGCGCAAAAGATTTTCTCCTCTCAAAACGCTAGAACTCGTGGACATCCAATGAAGATGAATGCTTGAAGATTCAGGACAGATAAAAGAAAGTATTTCTTCCCAGGGCGCATGGTTAAACTGTGGAACTCACGCCTGCAGGAAGCAGAGACGACCTCCACTTTGGATGACTTAAGAGAAGGATTAGACAGATTCATGAGGAGAAGGCTATTGATTATTACTAGCCACGAAGACTATGTTTTTCCTCCATAGCTAAAGGTAAAGGGACCCCTGACCATTAGGTCCAGTCGTGGCCGACTCTGGGGTTGCGGAGCTCATCTCGCTTTATTGGCCGAGGGAGCCGGCGTACAGCTTCCAGGTCATGTGGCCAGCATGACTAAGCCGCTTCTGGCAAACCAGAACAGCGCACAGAAACGCCGTTTACCTTCCCACCAGAGCGGTACCTATTTATCTACTTGCACTTTGACGTGCTTTCGAACTGCTAGGCTGGCAGAAGCAGGGACCGAGCAATGGGAGCTCACTCCATCGCGGGGATTTGAACTGCCGACCTTCTGATCAGCAAGTCCTAGGCTCTGTGGTTTAACCCACAGCGCCACCCGCGTCCCTTTTTCCTCCATAGATCAAGGCATTAATGCTTCTGAATACCAGTTCCTGGAAACAACAGGAGGGGAGAGTGCTCTTATCCTAGGGTTCTGCTTCCAGGTTTCCCACAGGCATCTGGTTGTCCATTGTGAGAAGAAGGTGCTGGTCTAGAAGGGCCTGATCTGACAGGCTCTTCTCACATTCTTACGGTGCAGGGAAGGGGTGTTTGGGACACTTCAGATGTTGTTGGATTACAACTCTAATCCTTATTCATCACTGGCCATGCTGGCTGGGTCTAGGAATGTACAGATCTATTCAAATTCCAGTTTCTTTCAGTTTCTCAGTCTAAAATTCAGCTTGGCAGTTTCCTGCATAGGGTTGCATTTATTTATTTTAAGTCCTCAAAAAAATTCACCACCATTTAAGTGTGCATTTCCCTTAATATACGCATTTTCCCGTGCAATTTTGCCCAGCAAGTTTACATCATATAATGCATTTCTGTATGTTGTTTTCACAAGTATATGCATTTTTACACTTGCTTTCTCTTAATATATACTTTCCCTGCATAGACACTGCATTACTTCCCAAATGGCTCCAAACTGTGGATCATGCAGAAGTTGTGAGTGCCTCTTCCATCACATAACAGAAAGAACACATTCCAGCTGATCCCTGGAGCAATATACTCTATGCATATACACTGGTCTGGGTGGGACTGATGGGAGTTATAATCCAAAATATCTAGAAGGCACCTGGTTGGCAAAGGCTGCCGTAGCAAATAATATGGGCTGAAGCTGCCGTGTACCTTGATGGAACTGCCAACTAAGGGGGCAGCTGAGCAATGGAGATAAGGTGCAGGATTGCACCAGTGTGTTCTTCTCCTGCAGCAAAGCTTTGGCTAGTCTCATGAAGCAGCAGATACCCAATTCTGGGAGTTTAATTTTTATGACCCTGCAGTGCAGATTAAGTGGGAGTTTAACTAATTTCCTTTATCCTGTTTGAAATATGATAACACCCTATCCAATCTTGTTAATATACACCCAGCCTTAAGGTCTGAGCATCATTTGTATTGGGTTCTGATAAACAAAAACAAAAAAACCTTCCACACGCATGGATTGATTCATGTGTTTAGCCAGTATATCAAATTGTTAAGCATCCTTGACCTCCCTTTGGGATGAAATGTGCTATGCAAATGTCAGATATATTTATCATCAGCAGACGAGCAATTATACTAAGTGCTGTGAAAGTGCAATCTCGAGATGAGGAATAAAACTGAAAGGAAATAAAAAAAGGATCAAGTCCAACAGTTGAGCTTCAAAGCTTCCTCGTTTGAACGAAGGGCATGAGAAGCAAACAAGAACAAAACTAAGCCAGCGTTCCAAAAGTGGCAAAACATTACAAAGCAGCATGAAGATATTCTGTTGTTTGGTATACCCCATTCACATGCTCTTTGCCTAAATGTGGCATAATCTGACCATTGGGGAACGCTCCTAGTCCTGCCCCTGGCATCAAACATGCTTCCAGGCTCTGGTTCTAGATGTCCACATGTTAGCAGACTCTTCTGCACAAAAATAAAAAAAGAGCTTCCATGCAAACATCAGCAGTATTTGGGACATTATAACCTATCACATTGTCTGGGGAAAGTAAAAGTCTTCACCTGCCATCAAAAAGACAGTATGTACACCAGAACACACATTCAGCTGAAAACTGGCTGTCTTTTTGCTTTCTGTCTCTCTTAAACAGCATTCACACCAGCGACGTGGAACAAATTCTAAGGTTCTTTTAGTATTTATTGTCTGAAAACTCTATTAAGATTTAGGAATGGCCCATTTATGGTGATGAATAATACCATAGGTTATCTTAATTCTTAAGAGCTGTCAAGAATTAGTCTCTTCTCAAATATGCAAATGTCCCTCTTTTTAAGGGACTAAGTGTTCAATTAGGTTTAATAAAGCAGACTTGGGCATCACAAAAGGGTGGCAAAGCTATTGAATTTATTATTATGCCTTTACACACAGAGAAGCATCTTGGGCTCAGTAGTGGAAGGAAGGAAGGACATAGATATAATGAAATGAAAACAAAACACAATGTAGATTTCATATGGTTATTTGATAAGTTGTTTGGCTTTATGTGTTCCACTTTGTGAGTATATTTTCCTGAAAAGTGTGATAAGATACATAATCAATTCATTAATTAAACCCATATTTTCTGCTGAGGAGCCAAAATGGAGTCTCAGGTTATATTACTACTATTGTTTTTGTTATGTATTTTATGTTTTTATCTTGTGTTTTTGTGTTGTGAACCGCCTGAGATCTTTGGATGAAGGGCGGCGTACAAATAAATAAAAACAATACAATCGCTTGCCAGTTTTCACCTGGTTGAATTACTATGGAAGCTACGGAGATTCAGTCAAGATTTCTATCTGCAGACATTATATTATTTTACAACTTTGCTATTTACTGCACAAGGCGTTCCTATTTTTATTCGCCATGCCTTTTACTGGACTGCCTTCTACTTGGGTGCCATTCCGTTCAACTGGGTTGTCTGTCTTTGAAGGACTCACCTTACATTTGAAGGGCTTGACATCTGAGTGGACAATCATATGGGCTTTGAGCGTCTGTTTCTGCACGAAGCTCTTGAAGCACAAATGGCACTGGTAGGCTCTGATGTTGGTGTGAATTAATACGTGCCTCTTCATATTAGCGAGTAGCGTGAACTCTCGGCCACAGATCCCACACTTGTGCTCCTTCACACCCTTGAAAAACAGAACAGCAAGGAAACTGAAACTTATAGCTATTTTAAGACCTGCACAGCAATTCCCGATTTCTCACTTTAGTGGGAATAACCATCTGCCACATCCTTTCCTTGTCTTTTCATTAAATGTGTTGTTGCACTTCAACTCCCATCAGCCCCAGCTAGCATAGCCAATGGTCAGGATGGTAGGAGTTGTAGTTTGCCATCGCTGGTTCAAATGCAGGTACATTTAGCAGCTCACCCACCAGTTGGGAATTGTTAAGTATAATTGTTTAACTGACACTGAAATGGAGAATGCCTATGTGTGTGGCTGAAAGGGTTTAAGTGGAAAATTCCATCGAAGCTAAAGAAAAGCAAGAAGAGCCCTATGAGCTGCTTCACGAGTTGACAATTGCTCTCTGGTAGCTATGATGAGGTGCTTAAATTTAGATCACATGGGAGGCTATTGAATTGCAAATCCGCCATCTTGGAAGGGTGGTGGCTAGAATCTTTGTTCCCAGGCTCCGTGGAGTAAGGATGTGTAAATGGCTCTCCAGGAGCACACAGCCTCAGGCTGGAATGGAGGCTGGAATGGAGGAGAGGCAAAGTTTTGATCTCAATCCTGTTTAAAGCTATTTTTAAGAAGAGACTGAACCTATGCTTGAATAAGCATATATTTTATGGAACTGTTTGGATGTATCTTTGATGTTTTTATTCTGTTTTGAAGAAAGTTCTGCAAGTAAAGTTTTGAATAATATTGAATGGCTCTGGACGATGTTTCGCTCCAAAAAGAACCAGTTGTAGGGCGGTGGGTTTTTCTTGCTGTTTTATTTTCATGGTACAGAAGATAAATGTTGATAAAACAATTGTTACAACAGTAAACAACAAGTAACTTGTCCTGAGCCATCTTTTAGGCATCTGGCCGCTTCAAGCTGCACAATATTAATATCTGTGACAGGAATCACCGACACTGACTTACCTTATGCGTCAAGGAGTGCTGCTTGAGGTGATGGGGCTGAACAAACTCCATGCCACATTCGGTGCAGATGTACGGGCGGATGTCCTTGTGCTTCATCATGTGATTCTGCAGCTGACTTGGATACTGGAAGGTCTTATCACACTCTGTGCAGCTGTACTGTATAGGGCCTCGATGGGTGGTCAGGTGCCTCTTCAGCTGAGCCAAGGTTGGGAAGTCAAGGCCGCACTCAATGCAAATATTCTCCCGGCCGCTCTCATGCTTGGACTCGTGGGCTTTCAGCTCGCTGGGGTAGGCAAAACCTCTCCCGCAGATCCTGCAGCTGTAAGGCTTGACGTCGCTGTGCTGCATCATGTGTCTCTTCAGGTGGCTGGTTTGGGTGAAGGCCTTGTGGCACACTTGGCATTTGTGAGGCCGGGTGCCCTGGTGGGTGAGCATGTGGGTATGCAAGTGGCTCAGCTGCTTGAAAAGCTTGCCGCAGCGAGAGCAAGCGTGCGGCTTGATGCCACTATGCCCCAGAATGTGGGTGACCAGGTTGTATTTGGACGTGTAGGACTTGTCGCACATGGGGCACTGCCAGCGCTTTTGTTCCCCTCCCACATCAACGTAATAGCTGTCATCGATCTGAATGTTGACATCCACCCTCTCCACCTTTTGTTTACTTTCAGCTTGTTCCCCTAACTCCGTCCTCCGGGAGAAGGGAGGCTCCGGAGGCCTTTTCAGCGGGAAAGGGCTCCTGAAATGAAAATCTGGGGGCATAAGAAATGGAAACATCATAGAAGGGTGAACTTTAGGATAGTATGGATAGGGCACCTGCAGAAACGGGGCAGACCCGGGCCAGAGCACATTAGGCTTGATGGGTTCTTCCTTGATAGGCTGTGCTCCAAAATGTTCGAGAGTTCTGTAGAACTGAAAGCCAATGTTGCACAGGTCAATCATGTGGGCATTGTAGTTTGGCTGTGTGTGGTGGTGCTGGAATATTAAAGGGAGGTCAGGAGAACCTGCAGTGGGGATGTCTTCAGACCTGTGCGACGGGGAGGTGGGCTCTCCTGGTGAGAAAGCAGAGGGCATTTTCGTGGGCATGCTTTTACGCTTGCGAGATCCCCCTTCTAAGGAGCCCTGGAAGTTCTGCAGTTCTGCAGGGGAAGGGCCATATCCAAACTGGGCAAGCTGTGCTCTGAATTCTTCATTGAGGGGTGAAGCTACGTCTGACTTCACAACAGGGTCCAAGCAGTGGGGAAAGGGAAGGGTTTGTATGCCATCCATATTGCAGGGAGCTTCCTCTTTCTTCATCGCATTTAATTCCTCTTGCATACTCTAGCTTCCTTTAAATAAAAAGTAAACGTTTTTAAATTCACTCTTGTTCTTGTTCATTACACCATATTTAACTTTAATGACTGGGCCTTTTGGTGTTCAAGTAGAAGCCCCAGAGTTCCAATTTGAATGGTGGGAGCTCGCTCTAGAGTGCCCTGAACATGCACATATGTATTTCTTTCAAGCATTGAGCAGCACCCATATCCAGTCCAGTACACATCTGCACTAAGGGGGGGGGAGTTTTTCTGACCTTTTTCTTCCTGTTCTGCCCATGAGCCAAGAAGATGACAGTCCAGCCAGACCTTAAAATTCTAACTGGCTGGAATCCCAGGAAAATAGGCAATTTGGTTGGCCATGCTAGCAGAAGGAGAAATAAAGCACCCTGGAAGACTTCTACACTCATTGTTAGTTTGCAACTCTGTGGTAGAGCTCACACTTTGTATGCGGAAGGTCCTGGGTTCAATCCCTAGCATTGTCAGGTAGGGCTAGGAAAGAGCCCTCTCTAGGATTCTGGAGAGCTGCTGACACTCATTATATACAATACTTAGCCTGATGGACTCGGTATAAGGCAGCTTTCTATATGTCTGTGACCTGATTCTGCCTGGTCCCAGGAGGCAGTCTTGCTGGTGCTGAATCAACACCCGCAGTGCCCTGATTTGAAGCCATCTAATATGTCCTTCAATGTCTGGGTTCTGCTGTTCTCTGTCCAGCAATTTAAATCAAGCCTGGAGTGTGCATTAGCTTTTTGCCCTAATGTACAATGTCCATTGAAGAAATGTGCATTTAGCATAAGAATCAATACTGCAGGATTTGTACTTACATTAATTCATCTCCTTTGTGCCAAATCTGCTTTAAATGCATCTGCACAGGCTCCAGGAGACATTTGTGTCTAAGGAATAGATAGAGAACAATCATTCTTTAAACTGTGTTATAGTTGTGACAGTCGCTTTATGCTCGACGTTCTGTTACAGTTTTATGGTGCAAAGACGGAAGCAATAATAAAATTGTCTCAGGACACAGTGTGCTCTCTTGTTTCTCTCCCCCCCCCACCCAATACTTGTAAAAAGGTTTTGAAGAAAGACATAAGGCACAATGCTACAGTGGCTGTATGTTTTTCGTTGGACTGTGAAATGCAAATGAGTGCTACACATTCCCTTCTCAGACGTTCCACCCTATATATCAGGGTGGGGGTGGGGGGTGCCAGCCTTTTTCTTCCTCGGGTCCACATGCAAGGTTGTGGCCAACCATCCAAGAGCTACATCCCAGCAGTGGTGGTGGTGGCTAAAATTGCCATGTATGCACTGCGCTCATCACAGGCCACACATGCACACTCACAACAACACTCTGGTAAGGGCAGAAAGGTGAAACTCTCCCTCCCAAAACTCTGTCATCACAAAGCTTCTCAGCTTTACGCCTGCTATTTACATTTTTCAAAGCGCGTGTTATCTGCATTCACACAATTAATGCCATGTCTAGTTTGGCTCGGAGATCTTTGATAGAGACCTTGCTTCACAGACCCTGGAGAGCAAGGCTTTCTTAGTCATGGGCACCAAATTATTTTGATCATTCTGTGGTTTCATGATTATTATATACTGTATGTGTTTTAGACTGCAGATCCCATAATCCCCGAAGACTGGTTCTAGCAGTACAGTGGTACCTCGGGTTAAGTACTTAATTCGTTCCGGAGGTCCGTTCTTAACCTGACACTGTTCTTAACCTAAAGCACCACTTTAGCTAATGGGGCCTCCTGCTGCTGCCGTGCTGCTGGAACATGATTTCTGTTCTCATCCTCAAGCAAAGTTCTTAACCCGAGGTAATATTCATGAGTTAGCGGAGTCTGTAACCTGAAGCATATGTAACCCAAGGTACCACTGTATAGAGTGGAAATGTTGTCTCTCGACTTCATTGATACCATTTATAACATGAGCTTTTATCATGCCTTCCACCCCCTTCTTGGCCTTCATCCTCTTTTTTCCAAACTAAAGTCTCTGATGCTTTAGTTTTAAGGAAGCTGTTCTATCTGCTCAGTTATTTGGCTTGTAGTACAGTGGTACCTCGGGTTAAGTACTTAATTCGTTCTGGCCCACTTTTTTTCTTTATGGTATTAATCCTGGCTATATTGGGTACCCTTTAATTCTCTGGGAATGAGGTTGATTCCCTTTTTGTTTGGCTTATCAACCACTTATGTTTACTGTATTTTTCTCATTTGGGAAAGAAATTCACTTTTAAAAGCAAAAATTATTCCCTTTAATGACTCTTTTCACACTGTTACTTAACCACACCAGCACCCTCTTAAACATATTCATACTTTTCTGATCTATGACATATGTTTTGTCTGGGTCATGATTATAATGGTTTTAAACAACCTCCAAGATTCCTGAAACAATTTGACACTCCTCTAATGCTTTCCAACTTCTTTTTGAGAAATCCTCTCACTGTTATGAAATTTCCTCTTCTTGGTAAAATAGGGCTGCCATATGTCCAGATTTTCCTGGACATTACCGGGATTTCAAAGGTGGATTCTACGTCCAAAGGCTCAATAAATTTGGGGTTTGTCTAAAAGAAGCTCAATCACTTTCCGGTTTTCCTAAAAACAGCTCAACAATATTAGTGGTTTCCTTAAAAAAGCTCCTGGTTTTTTACTTTTTGAAATATGGCAACCCTAGGTAAAAAAGGAAAAGATAGTGTTGAATTTTCTAGACAATTTCCCACTCATTCATATATATTGAAACTGAAAGTGTTGGGGTCACTTTCCCAAAGTGGTTTGCTAACACTGACACCTTTAACCAAATTCTGGACACGGCTAAATATTAAAACAAGTATAACATCTTCCTAAGTGTGAGTGACATTCAGACCTAAAGTGGTTATTCAGAAGTAGATCTCTTATATTCAATGCAGTTTACTACTACAAAGTACTAGAGTTTTCCCCTTTGTATCTTCGTCTTCATCTGGCTATACATTTATCTAATCAACATTAGGATGACTGAAGTCATTCATTTTCAGTTTTCAGTCCCCCCACAGTACTTTTTTTCCATCTCTGCATCAGCTTTTTTTGGTTTGCTCTTTCTGCGCACAAAAAGTTCTGTGATGTGCAGCACAATCCAAAGTACCCTTACTATACTAGTATAAGCCCTAATTAGCACATTTTAATACTCTATTTCTCTAATAAGATTTATATACCACTTAATAATAATAATAACTTCTAAGCAATTTACATAAAATGATATTTTAAAAAAGAATAGCAATATAAACATACTTTAAATAATAAAATTATCAAAATATAGATAAAAATCAACATATTTGAAAAACAACTTGGACACAATAAAACTGCATGTCTGTGTAGCCTTGTCTAAACAAAATAGTTTTTAGCTGTACTGAAAAGAGGGCAATGAAGGTGCCTATCTAATATCATTAGTTCAGTGGAAGTTATGTGCTTAGAACTACACTGTTAATTTTTGGCCTACTGAGCAGCAGTATTGCCAGGGCAAGCTCCTTTCTGTAAGTTTATATCTAGGAACAACTGTATCCCATTGATTCTCACAATCTGACTATGTTTCTGAGATGCTCACTATATCCATGCTAACAATTTCTAGGGGAGATAGCTGTACAGTGGTACCTCAGGTTACAGACGCTTCAGGTTACAGACTCCACTAACCCAGAAATAGTACCTTGGGTTAAGAACTTTGCTTCAGGATGAGAACATAAATTGTGCTCCGGCAGCAGCTGAAGTGGTACCTCAGGTTAAGAACATTTTCAGGTTAAGAATGGATCTCCAGAACAAATTAAGTTCTTAACCCAAGGTACCACTGTATTAGTCTCTGTGACACACGCAGATGCCAACTTTGTCTCCATTTCTACTTGAGGAGCAATATTGCAGGACCGAAAAAAGCCATTCACATCAGGGGGTTCTTTCACCTGCTTAATTGCCAATGCCATCATTTGCCAACAATGCCCTTCTATATTTACACAGGACAAACCTGTCAGCTCAAAATGAGCACCTATATGATATCAGCGGCACGCCCAATACATTGTTTCTATAAAAAGCATCTGAACTCTTATTTTTATTCATTCCTATTGCTTTAGTCTTCCAAAGCCACCATGCTATCTCAAGGTTCTAACTTCCCCAGAGCTGCAGAATGGTTAGAACCCGGCTGCCCTAGAGAGACCGGAACGTCACTGTGAGGTTATATTTGGCAACATGCCAATATCATAAGGTCACTGAGCAGAATCCTGGGAACCACACAGAAATATACTCTTTCAGATTAAAATAAACTTGGAAGTGGAGACCAAGCAAAATGTAAAATGAACAAATTTCACCTGCGGAAATTAGACTTTCACCTGATTAAATCAGCATCTCTGAAAGGCCAATGAATGAAGGACCTTGGTATAGACTTCTGCTCCTACATGAAAACCTCTAGGTTCCAATTAGGGACAGATTAATAGGTCAGTTTTGGTTTCTCTCTGGTTGTTTTTCCACATTTAAGTTCAGTTCTCCACATTTCCACATAAATTTGCAGCATTTTAGTGCACTTTTCTCCCAAGGCTCACATCTTTGTATGCAATTTTACCCAAAACAGACATTTTGGCAAGCCATTTCTTTGTAGTCTTCCCCTGCTGCCCCCTCCCCAGATATGCATTTTTGTACAGAAGTAGCCAGCAACGAGGGCAGCAGCGCTTTCCTGACCTCCCAGTACCGGCGTTGCTGTGTCTTACTCCCAGGGCAAGGTAGGGAGGTTCACCACACTGCAGATGCTTTGGTGGGAGCACCAGGCTGGTTCCACAGATTCATTCACACCATGAAAACTTCCCCATTGCTTCACCCCCCTCTCTCTCTCTCTCTTACATCAGTGCCCGGGGTTGGGGGGCAGCAGAGCACCACCCCTCGTCTCTACCAGCTACTCCTCTTTTTATGACCCTCTGTTGGAGGGCTTGCAACACAAAATTCAGAGGAGTACAAGCTTTGAAGGATAGCAGCAGTACTTTGGTTCGGGTGTTGTTCCGGGGAGAGCGGAGAAGGTAAGTTTGCGTCATTTACTTATTAAAATATTGATAAAGTGTGCTTTCATACCAAATATCCCAAGGCGGTATGCAGACGAAAAGCACAGTGTTGCAACAAAGATAATAAAAACATAAAATTCATCTGTAGGAACTGCTTGTCAAAGAATCACAGGGGGTTTTTTTTTGGGGGGGGGACTTATCTGAACAATACAGTTTTAAGAAGATGTCAGACCTCTGTTAGCAAGGACCTCCATTTTGACAACCCCAGCCTCAGCCCTGGTCAAGGCTTGCAGACCCTGCATTGCAATGTGAACTGAATTTCTCCCCATCTCTAGCCCAGTGCATCCAGGTTGTGCACATAACCCCTTGGTAATAAATAATTATTATTATTTATACCCCACCCTCGCACCCTCGCTGGCCAGAGTCAGGCTCAGGGCGGCTAACACCAATAAAATCACAGTAAAAACATAATAGGAGAAAAAGAGAGGGGGGAAACCAATTTAAAATACAGGTTAAAATGCAGTTTAAAATGCAACCTTATAAATCAAGACCATAAGGGGAGGGAAACATAAGGGTCAGACCGAGTCCAAACCAAAGGCCAGGTGGAACAGCTCTGTCTTGCAGGCCCTGCGGAAAGATGTCAAGTCCCGCAGGGCCCTAGTCTCTTGTGACAGAGTGTTCCATCACATCGGGGCCAGTGCTGAAAAGGCCCTGGCTCTAATTGAAACAAATCTAACCTCCTTGAGGCTCAGGACCTCCAAAGTGTTGCTATTTGTCCTCCGCGGGGCATACCAGGAGAGGTGGTCCCATAGGTACGTGGGTCCTAGGCTGCATAGGGCTTTAAAGGTCAACACCAGCACCTTAAATCTGACCCTGTACTCCACCGGGAGCCAGTACCTGCAGCGATTGCCACCAGCTTGGGTGGCTTTAAAAGAGAATTGGACCAATTCATAGAGGACAAGGCTATCGGTGGCTTCTTCTAGCCAGGATTTCTCTGTTCCTTGTCCACTGTCAGTGGCATTATGGCTCTGAATACCAGTTGCCATTAACCACAGGAGAGGAGCATGCTCTTGCGATAATGTCCTGTTTGCAGACTTCCCAACAGCAGCTGGTTGGCCACTGTGAGAACAGGATGCTGGACTAGATGGGCCATCGGGCTGATCCAGCAGATTTGTCTTAGGTTTCGTGTTATCTTATCAAATGGCCATCACCATTTGGAGTGGTATTGTGCATGGATGGGAATTTGCCTTCACTTTGCTGTTCATGAGCAACTTTAAACCAGCACCAACATCTCTTTTATAACTGAACAAAGTTAGAGAGTTGGCTCTACTTTCATTGTACAGATGATTAGATGAAAAAGTAGCTGAACTCGCTGTGTGTGGGAGGTGTGCAGATAACCCAGGATCTTTAAATTATAGGCTCTTATTTCCCACAGAGGGAAGTGCCAGGCTTGCGGGAGGAGAAACAATCCTTTCCTACAGAGATATAAAATTACAAGAAAAGACGATTTGCTTCTGATGGCATCCACAAATGAGGCTGCCTTTTACAGAAGGGGGTCATCATTTTGCCCAATCCTGTCTCTGGTGACAGCAACTCCCCTGAGTCCTTCTCAGCGCTCCTTCCTTTAACTGGAAAGGCCAAAGAATGAACGTGGTATTCTCTGCATGCCAAGCATGTGCTCCACCACTAAGCTCTGGCCTATTCTCAAGATAGCAACACTCCCACAGTGCACTGAAAAAAGATGTCACAGGCAAAGGAAGTCTCTGACAAAGTGAAATGGCTACTGAGGGCCAAACTCGAAAGGAAAGAGGAGTTCTGAGATTTGTTGCAGAAGGGCGAAGTGATGGGGGTCAATGGTAGAGTGCAAAAAGAGAGGGGTTTTGCCTTTAGCCCCACATCAGTTCCTTGGTGTAAATGGCCCCCATGAAACAGCCATTAATTTCAGAGGTTAAAAGACACAGACTCCCATATTAATATCTGTATGTTTTCTCTTTCATCATAAGAGCAGTTTGGGGGATGTGTAATCTGTAGCAGAAAATGAGCAGGGGAGGCAAAGGTATAATCAGTCCAAATCAGGGACATATAGAATTTTTGGGGGAGGGGGGAAGCCCTCCGAAAAGACAAAGAAGTCTTTGACAATACCTAATTTGGTCCTGGGGACGTGGGTGGCGCTGCGGGTTAAACCACAGAGCCTAGGGCTTGCCGATCAGAAGGTCGGCAGTTTAAATCCCCGCGACAGGGTGAGCTCCTGTTGCTCGGTCCCTGCTCCTGCCAACCTAGCAGTTCGAAAGCACGTCAAAGTGCAAGTAGATAAATAGGTACCACTCCGACGGAAAGGTAAATGGCGTTTCCGTGTGCTGCTCTGGTTCGCCAGAAGGGGCTTAGTCATGCTGGCCACATGACCCGGAAGCTGTACGTCGGCTCCCTCAGCCAATAAAGTGAGATGAGCTCCGCAACCCCAGAGTCGGCCACGACTGGACCTAATGGTCAGGGGTCCCTTTACCTTTAGCTATGGAGGAAAAACATAGTCATCGTGGCTAGTAATAATCAATAGCCTTCTCCTCATGAATCTGTCTAATCCTTCTCTTAAGTCATCCAAAGTGGAGGTCGTCTAATGGTCAGGGGTCCCTTTACCTTTACCTTAATTTGACCCTAAGTGTCTTTTGTATAGCCACAGATCAGCAGTCCAATTAATCTAGGGGTGGTTAATCTGCAGCCTGCCAGACATTACTGGACTACAACCCCCATCACCCCAGATCATTGGTGTTTCTGGCTGTGGCTGATGGGAGTTGGAGTCTAACAACTTATTTATTTATTTTATCTTTATCCCACCTTTTCCCCAGTGCAGGACCCAAAATGGCTCAAAGCATAAATTATAACACGTACAACTAAAAGCACACAATAGATATAGTTACAGATAGGTAGCCGTGTTGGTCTGCCATAGTCAAAACAAAATAAAAAAATTCCTTCCAGTAGCACCTTAAAGACCAACTAAGTTAGTTCTTGGTATGAGCTTTCGTGTGCATGCACACTTCTTCAGATACACTGCTTCCAGTGTATCTGAAGAAGTGTATCTGAAGAAGTGTGCATGCACACGAAAGCTCATACCAAGAACTAACTTAGTTGGTCTTTAAGGTGCTACTGGAAGGAATTTTTTAATTTTGTTTTGACAATAGATATAAACATTTTTTAAAATAAAATAAGTAACCCTTATGGAGGGCTGTAGGTCTCCCACTCCTGAAGTCATCTGCGTATTTGATTGGAACTGATTGGTGTTATCTGTTTATTTATTGCTATTTACATACTGCTTTTAATTCAAAATCACAACATGGCGGGGGGAGAGCAGTGAAATAAATGCAAGGGATGTTGTAAATCTGTGTTGCATTGTTATTATTATTATTAGTAGTAATATTTAAAGCAAGTTTGCATGACTACTTATCAAGTTCTGCAAATAAATTGAAATGCACTGCTGGGTCATGAACTAGGTAATGAGTGCTTTAGGGTCAGCCAAAATGCATAGTGCTTGAACACTGGAAGCAGAAGTCATTGCCTCCCATACAACAACCGATTAATGCTTTGCACCCCCTGTCCTTCCTTGAGCTGGCAAAGTATCAGCGCGACCACAAAGAAGAGAAATGCGAGAACATCTGGCCAGCTTTCCTTGAGACTTTTGTGTTGTGGTTAGCAGTCTGGTATATATTTGAATTAACAATTTATACGGTCACATTAGCTCCTGTTCCCCTTTCCTATTTTGACTCACCACATTTTCACACCAGTGGGTGGTTTTTGTTGTTGTTAAGTCCTCGTGAAAGTTAATCAGCATTTTAGTGTGAATTTCTAAAATACATTTTTGTGCGCAATTTTGCCTAATATACACATTTCGGTATGCAATTTTGTGTATGTATATATGGAAAAGCAATTTCCCTTACTGTGTGTGTTTCCTTAATCATGCCATTTTCCACTATGCATTTCTGTGCACAATCATGTCTGTTTGTGCACATTGCTTGGCTGGAAAAAGGCATTGCAAAATTCAGAGAAGTGTGAATTTTGAACTGTAAGAACATCATCAGAAGAGCCCTGCTGGATGAGGCCGGTGGCCCATCTAGTCTGACATTCTTTTCTTCCAGTGGCCAGCCAGGCATCTGGGGGAAATCTACAAGTGGGGCCTGAGCACAAAGCACGCTCTTCTCTTATGGTTTCCAGCAACCCTTTTTAAAAGCCATCCAAGTTGGTGGCCATCATTGCCTCCTGTGGGAGCAATAGTTTAACTATACAGTGGTACCTCAGTTTAAGTACTTAATTCGTTCCGGAGGTCCATTCTTAACCTGAAACTGTTCTTAACCTGAAGCACCACTTTAGCTAATGGGGCCTCCTGCTGCTGCTGCGCTGCCGGAGTCCGATTTCTGTTCTTATCCTGAAGCAAAGTTCTTAACCTGAAGCACTATTTCTGAGTTAGCGGAGTCTGTAACCAGAAGCGTATGTAACCTGAAGTGTATGTAACCTGAAGCGTATGTAACCTGAGGTACCACTGTACACTGCATAAAGAAGTACTTTCTTTCATCTGTCCCGAATCTGACCCAAAATTCAGCTTCATCGGAAGTTCATGAGGTCTAGTGTTGTGAGAGATACATTTTCTGTGTCCATGTTCCCTATGCCATGCACAATTTTATAATCTTACTCGCCTTCCCTCTAAAGTAAAAAGTCCCAAACACTGTGTTTCAGTTTGCATATTGTTTTGGGAAATGAAATTTAGGAAAGTTTGAGTTTAATGCAACCTGAATTGAATTTCTCCTCCACCCCTCTTCTGCCCCAGTGCCATTTAAAGCACAGGGGTTCCTGTTCATTTGTTTCTTAGTCTTTGCCACACAGGTTGAGAATCTCTCCTCTGTTTGTTGCCATTCTGGTCATATGTAAAATGCCACTTGGAGTATAACACATCTGCCATTCACATATTCAGCCTACAGGGAATTAATTCTGAAGCCATGACTCAACCCCCTCCTGCCTCTGTTCTCTCTATCCTCCTTCTAATGCTGACATTTCCATGGAGATTTTAAGCCCCCCTGAACCAAGTGCAGAGGCGACGGCAACTTTAGCATATCTTTCCCATGAAGCAAAGGGAAGCACAGCCTAATCAGAATAATTTTATAGCTCAACTCAAGTATTTTCACAAAATGCCTTAGGCGTTGTTATCACATTAGGAAAAGCTATCTGAGTGACACAAGATCAAGCACATCCAGAAATAAAGTCTGCATACAGGAACATTACAGAAATCAATTTTTAAATATAGGTGTCAAGGATATCCGCACATCACATCTGGGATAGCCTTCATAAAAGATGCTGACTGTGTATTTAGGGATGCATATTCTGTCCCAAAGAATTCTAATTCACAAAGCACTTAAGTGGATGGACTTGGCTTTAAGCCTGCAATTATAGTCAATTGGGGTATTTCACCTTTTAAAATCATGAGTATTCCCAGTTTAAAAGTTTGGAGATTAGGCACTTTTTAATTTCAATTTCATAATTTCTTATTTAAGGTATTTGCAGCCCACTTTTCAGTTTAAAACAAAGCTCTCAGTTAATATCAAACTAATAATTTCAACCTTAAAATAACAATTAGCTAGCAATTTAGTTATCAATGGTCTTACAGTCTGATGTTCACATGATGTCCGCAAAACAGGTCAAATATAATAAGAACTGGTCTATTCGGGTCTATAGCAGAGCTGGACTGAAAGGTTTTGTATTTCATAAGTTGCTGAGTGTCCAAATGTTGGTGTAAAAATGCAGCAACCATCTGAAGTTTGAAACCAGCATTTGACATTCAAATGTTGTCTTTTCTATTAGTGAAATCAATGATATCAATATAAAATTTGCTAAGGCTGCAAATCCTATGACCCTTGAAAGGGTATCCCAGGGGCCTTTGGGTGTTTCATTTCTTTTCTTTTTTATAATTTGTTTTATTCGTTTTACATAATTTTATACATTTTAACTTTAACCATTTCAAAACATTAAAATAAAAGGTTATTTCAAACCTTCGGACCTCCCTCTCCCCCTCCATGGGTTATATGTATATATTCTGCATCTTTTACCATTATCTATTTGTTATATTTTCATAGTTACCATAGTTCATTTCACATTACAAGTGTCATTGTATCCCTGCCAATGATTTTAACTGTTTACAGTGGGATTTTAAATATGTTAAAAATTTATTCCAGTCTTTTAGAAATACTTGATCTTCCTGGTTTCTGATCTTTCCCGTCTGTCTCGCCATCTCTGCATACTCCATCAGTTTAATCTGCCACTCTTCTCTGGTCAGCACTTCTCCCTCCTTCCATCCATTGGGTGTTTCAGGTCTCCCTCTCTGAGGATGGTCTGACATCAGAAAGGGATATCCAAGACTACTTCCTACCACCATGGAAACCTCTGCAGCCTTGACCTTACTGATGTCAGAGTTCCAACACTGCTAAAGACAAAGGGGCAGAATGTGTCATGACCCCAGAATCAAGCAGTGACCAGGATACTGAGACAGAGTCTACAGGGTCACCCACTAAGGAGGCAGACCACGTTTCTGGCCCCAAGCCTAAAACTTATGGGACCACTGAACCAGATACTGGCAGGAAGGAGCCCCCTGAGCCACATCCCAAAGCACCAGGGCCTTCAGAATTAGAGCTAGGATCTTCAGGGGTGCCGTCGCCTGTGCCTCTTACAGTACCTCACCAGTCCAACAGCACAAAGAGCACACTGGGCTGCAGGCCATGGAGCTTAGGAGAACTGCTTACCTTCTGGTCAGAAGCCTGGCTCTTTAAAAAATTCTAGACTTCTAAAAAGGGACAGAGGTGGATTGGAGGCAGACACTCAAAAGACTTAAATTCACTTGTTGGAACAAGTTTCTCACTAGGAGCTTTCCTTAGTGCTGAAACAACTAAATTGCCTTGCCCTGTGGGCTCCTTTGAGAGACCAGCACATGACGTGTTGAGGGTGGATCAGGAATGTATTGGAGTGGATTTAAAGGAGGCATAAATCACTTGATCTTAGCCAAAAGGCCGAGAAGCGATTTGCCACAACAGCAGCAAGAATACTTATTGCAAAGTACTGGAAGACACAAGATTTACCCACCCGGGAAGAATGGTAGATGAAGGTGATGGACTATATGGAACTGGCGGAAATGACTGGCAGAATCCGAGACCAAGGAGAAGAGTTGGTGGAAGAAGATTGGAAGAAATTTAAAGTTTATCTACAGAAACATTGTAAAATTAAGGAATGTTAGAAGGATGTTGAAGTAATGTGATTTTAGCAGAAATGATATAAAGGATTAAGTAAAAATGGATTGTTAATTGGTGAAAGAACAGAATTTAAAATTATAGTATATTAAGATAAATCATTAGGATAGAAATAAAGATGGAAAGGATTTGCTGAAATATCTAATTGAATTAGAATACAAAAAAGAGGTGTGAGGAGGTCAAGGAAATAAGCAAAGGAAAGAAAGTTATGTAAAGGATTGATTTGGTTTTTGTTTTTTAATTATCTGCATCTTTTTCTGTTTTTTTTCCTTTGTTCTTGTATTGTTCTGTATTTTTTTCTGTTTAAATATGTTCTTTATTTTTTCTTTTTGTAACCTTTAAAATCTCAATAAAAATCTATTGGGGGAAAAAAGGAGGCATAAATCTACAGGGTCCACAACTTTCTCAGTCACTCAATGCCCCCTCCCAAAAATCTATATGGGAGTACATAATATTGAACACAATACTGAATCATACCGAACGCAATCAGTACAATTTTTTTTTTTATGTTGTTCAGAAGTAAGCCCTTCTGTGTTTAGCAAGGCTTACTCTCAGGTAAATGAGTTTAGGATATCCAGAGGGTGGGACTTAAAGGTGGTGACCTCCAGATGTTGAATGACAACTCTCATTATGCCCAGCCAACACAGCCAAGGGTTAATGGGAGTTGGAATTCAACAACATCTGAAGGATACCACACAAGTTATGCCATTGTCTAGTTCAGTGTTCTTCAACTTTGAGTCCAAATGCTGTTGTACTACAATTCCCACCATCCCTTCCCTATATGTTCCTATATCCTTGCTTGGGCTTTGGGCTTGTCCCTCAGTCCTGCCTCCTGGCTTTGTTCTCAACTTGTTCTTTGGGCTTTTGGTTCCCAGTTGGTGACTCATCCCAGTCCGGACAGTGGAACAGCAGCAAAAGAAGCAGTGCTGTGGTGAGCTGCTCACATAGCAGTTTTTATGTTTGTTTGTTTGTTTGTTTGTTACATTTCTAACCCCTCTGTTCTACCCAAACGAGCTCAGGGTGGCACCAAAGGAGCACTGCTTTAAAGTTTGCATTTCCTTAACTGTTTTGATTAATGGTGTTGGAACTGGAAGCCAGTAGAAAGCTGCTCAAGTTGCCCATGACCTTGAATGAGTTGGAAATAGCAGTAAAGTACACAGAGAGAGATATGCACAAGGAAAGGCTGGCTGACATCTCACTTCTCTATTGGAAATTACCTCCAGGTGCTGATTTGAACTACAGAATGAGGCATTTTCCCAACAAGAACCACTTCCTATCTTCATTCAGTTCCCATCCACATTACTACTAAAGTGGAACTGAAGACGTGACAATCCTTTTAAGGGTTGTTGAAGAACACAAGTAAGAAAGGCTCAGGATGACTTCAGCAAGGCAGCAATCACGTCCATCCGAAACAATCACATAGAGCATTACAATTTAGGAAGTGTTTACCATTCCAGACCAAGTGTGCATGGGCCAGGGCTTTTGGGCTGCTTCTAACAACAATTTAGTCACACAAAGGTGTTTGTGGTTCATCTCGAAGGGCAAGGTGGAACGTAAAGGATGCTGACGCAATATTCACACAAACGCTATGCTATAGAACGAAAGAACATTATCCTCTCATCTCTGTCCCTCCTTCTCTCCCCCCAAACTGAATGCAATCTAGAATGATAGTGTCTCATATAAAATGTAAACCAACTGTGAAAAAGACTTTATAAATAAAAAATGAAGGTGCTATATGTACTTTTCCCTGTTTGTTTGTTTTGTGACACAGGAAAATCTCTAAACTAATTTTTTAAAAAATGGACCCACAATATTGAATGCACAGCTCCTGGTGGATATGAGCATCGGAGCCTAAAGGTAAAGGTAAAGGGACCCCTAACAGTTAGGTCCATTGCGGACGACTCTGGGGTTGCGGCGCTCATCTCGCTTGATTGGCCAAGGGAGCCGGCGTACAGCTTCCGGGTCATGTGGCCAGCATGACTAAGCCACTTCTGGCGAACCAGAACAGCGCACGGAAATGTCGTTTATCTTCCCACCGGAGCAGTACCTATTTATCTACTTGCACTTTGACGTGCTTTCGAACTGCTAGGTTGGCAGGAGCTGGGACCGAGCAACGGGAGCTCACCCCGTCGCAGGGATTCGAACCGCCACCTTCTGATTGGCAAGTCCTAGGCTCTGTGGTTTAGACCACAGCGCCACCCGCATCACTAACAGGGACTCCCCGCAAGACCTGAGTGATCAAGCAAGTATATAAAACATTAGGCGGTCCCTGAAACTTTCAGACACTAAATCCATTTGAAAACTGTTATGAATCAAGCAACAATTTGAGACAACAGATCTTTAGAAAGCCTTCCAGGCTCATTGTGCAACGTTTCTGTCCCTTTTTGCTATTCAGCATCATTTTAGGTTTTCTACTTTTATTGCTTGCTACTCGTTCTTTACTGCTTATCATTTTATTGTGGATTTCTTTTTATTTTAATTCCTTGTTTTATATTGTTGGGTCCTTACAGGTGCATTGCTGGGGTGTAAATGTTTTAAATCAGGAAATCTGCCTAGAAATTGTCCATATTCTGCACGCACATCTACATGGCTATTTCCCCTAAAAGAACAGCTACTCTGATTTTATTTGGCACTAAATCTTCCACTCCAGTTTCAGAAGGTTTTTTTTAAAAAATGAAATAGTCACATTCTCTGCAAGAATCTACAAGCTAACATGAAATATTTAATAAATCATTTAATATAAAAATTGTTTTTAAAATATTAAACATTTTGAATATTAAATGCAATATAACAATACCAGCAAGAACACATTGTCTCATAAAAAACAACACCAGTATAATCTCTAAAGTAACTGGGGCTACACATTTTGGAAAACTCTTTATATACTTAAATATATATATATATCTTCCAGTATCCATACCTAAGCAATGATATGCAATATGTTGTTGTTGTTTTTCTCCCTCTCACTTTTCCTTCTTTTTTACTAGAAGGAACAAATAAGCCCATTAACCAACCGAGTAGTCTTATGAACCTTTGAAATGAATTCACGGGGGGCGGGGGGACCCTGTTAAATGCCAGCAGATTACTCAGAAGGTAAACCAAAGATCTAGCATGAAATCTGCATTTTTTTGACACTAGTTCTGTGACTCTCAGGGTGTTTCCAGATGGGGCTTTCATACTGTAAACAGGTCACTAGCAACAGAGTATTTCATTTCATTTTGTTTTGTTTTTTTAAATTATCAGGATTTCCCCAGAAAGGGTATGTCTGAATTTTGAAATTTTTCATTAGGTCAACCTGTTCTTAACTTCCAGCTTTTTATCAATAGTTTTAATGTATATTTTATATTTTATGTAAATCACTTGCATTATTTATGATTAAGTGGTGTACAGCTTCTGTTAAATAAATAAATAAATAAAAATTAAATGGGTACTGGCATTTCCCCCCCCCCCCTGACAATTTCATGTGACACTACAAAAACACTTGTACTCATGTGGATCACTGATCCCTCCCCCCCATAAAAAAATACCCAATCTGCAAGCACACACCCACCCCAATCCTGTCTGCTTGGCTGCCGTGAGAAACAGACTATATGGACCTTTGATCTGATCCAGCATGGAATCATTTATACCAGAAATGGGGAACCTGTGGCCCTTCAAATGTAGGTCCCATCCCTTGCCACAGCTCCTCCCAATCTCTCTTACCTTACAGGCCATTCAGGCTGGGGCTGATGGGAATTGGAGTCCATCAACATCTCAAGGGGATTGTTCTAGAATCTAGATAATACTTGGTGTCCTTTCCAACTCTGCAATTCTACGATTCTATGATTTGTTTCCCTTTCCTGGTTTATATCATAAACCTTAACTACAATTACTTGCTCTACTTCAGCGCAACACTGATCCACGTCTTCACGAGGAAAGGCACTGACATGGAAATTCTTAGCCAGAAAACTATTATGCCATTATGTGATATGCTTCTAAATATCAGTCACAAACATGAGAGTGCTATTGTGTTCAGGTCTTGCTTGTGGGATTCCCATAAGCATCTGGTTGGCCACAAAATGCTGGACTAGACAGGCCTTTGATCTGGACATTATTATGTTCTTAAGCTGTTTGCTTTGAGCCCCGGTGTTCGCTGTGAGGAAAACAAATTCACTGAATTCTCTGCAAGGGGATAGGATGGGCCTCTGCTCCCTTACCACCACTGCCCTGTGCTTGACAGACCACACTAACCATGTCCTTTTGTGGCACTGCCATGTCACGTCAGGCCAGCAAACAGCTGCTCCCTTTGGGAAATGGCTTCCACTTTGGGGATGAAGGGCTGTAGCTCAGTGGTAGACAATCTACTTTCCATGCAGAAGGTTCTAGGGGTTCCGCCTCTGACAACTCCAGGTAGGGCTGAGAAAGGCCGTCTTCTGAAACTCTGAAGGGCTACTACCAGTGAGTGTAGACATCACTGAAGTTAGGCAGACCAAGGGTTTGACCCATTATACGGAAGCTTTCTATAGTATCCCAATGTTATTGACGCAAAAGCAGTGATGGGCTTGTGAGTCACAGCATTGGAGCTAAGCCCCGGAGAGATTGCCCCACTTTTTAAAGCATTCAAGGAGGTTTACAATTTCATGACCCAACTGCCTCAAAAAATGGAGACGCAAAAGAGCCCCAAGTCAAATAAGAAGGCATTGATCTAAGACTGCAAAATGGCGGAGCTTTAAGGGCTTTTGAACTTCCCATACAATCAGTGCAGAGGGGTGAGTCTCCCTTTAGCAGTATAGCTATTTTGGTAATATCTAATGCTGTTGCTATCTAATATATCAGGTAATGTGTTTTGGACCACAACTCCCATCAGTCCCAGGTAGCACGACTGTGCTAGCTGAATCTGGTGGAAGGCATAGCTGGAAACATCTGGAAAACACTGGGTCGAGGATGGCTGGTTAGCTTTGAACAACATCACATTCTTCCCTTAAGAAAAGACTCAGTGCTAGATCTCTGGGGCAAATCTTCACCAAACATATAGCACCACCATATGCATGTTTATTTGTAAGTGTCCTTCTGAGTTCAGTGGGGTGTGCTCCACAGTGAGTGTATATCGGATTACAGCCGTAATGAAAACACAGCTCTACCCTACAACAGGCCCCTTACCAGGAGTTTGTGTATCATATGAACAATTCATACTCATATTTTAAACACCTTCATTGCATCATCTCCCATAAATTCAGCCTTTTCTATTAAGTTACGTTTTTACTGCACCTCAGCTTCTTAACATGCAATCGGTAGCTGAAAAATACCTTTAACAAGATCCTGGTATGGCACAATTAATGACTGAGCCTACAAAATCATGACTTGAAGCCTTTATAATGCAATCCTATACATCATAGGATTGAGTCCTGTTGAGTTTAATAGGGTATACTGCTAGGCTAATGGAATGCAGCCTTAAAACTCAAATTTCCTTGAGAGAAATATTACCATTGATCAAAGGTATTGCCTTTTTTAAAAGACAAACACAACCGTTTGCAATTGTTTTTGTACATAACAGAGTTCCAAAAATCCCTGCTTACGATGCAGTTCAGCAGGTTCACTGGTATGGTACACTCTCAAGAATGAAGACACATGAGAGGTGAAGAATTAACTAGTGAGATGTGAAATAGTGTTCCCATATTATATCCTCTGCTTTATCACAGAAGTAGTAGGGATCAAAAGACCATTCAGTTCTTCACACGTCAGCCACAAGAAAAGAGCAGATGCGCTCCCATCAGATGTCAAAGAAATAAACAACTATCTGACTTTTAGAAGGCATCTGAAGGCAGCCCTGTTTAGGGAAGTTTTTAATGTTTGAAGTTTTATTCTGTTTTTAATGCTCCATTGAAAGCCACCCAGAGTGACTGGGGAAACCCAGCCAGATGGGTGGGGTATAAATAATAAATTTTTTTTTTTTAATTATTATTATTATTATTATTATTATTATTATTATTATTATTATTTCCCAGGTGTTGTGAGCAGGTGAATCAAGGCATACTACAATTCTAGGCCAGGCAACCCTACCCCTGCTCATTCCAGATATATTCACAATGCACACATATACACACTTGACCCATGGTTAGGTTTCTACTATAACCAAAATATAACAAGCCAGTTCCTGAGCCTGTGTAACAGCTACCTACTACTAGACTCCCAAAAGGAACTAGGGAATTAAATTCCATGCCTCCAAAACTTTTCTACTTTCCCACTATTTGGGGCACAACAAAGCAAGAACAACAACTTGTGGTTTCAGAGCAGTGAAACAGTTATATGATTTAGATTTTTCTAGAACAGATGTTTGTAGTACTAAAGGACACTGGTGCTGCTATGGGGGCAAGCAATCCCTTATAAAGAATGCAGATGTAATTAGTGATAGAGGAGAAATTCAATTAAGTTTCCATTTAAAGCCAAATGTATCAAATTCACACTTTAAAAAAAAAAGTGAACCAAAGCACAGCTATCCTTCAAAATTCGCACTTATCCGAACGTTGTGATGTGATGAAGTTCTCCAACTAGCCGGTGTTTACAAAAATGTACGTATTAGGAGAGAGTGTGCACAAAAATGAAGCTCTTAGTGAAAATAGCATGTAAAAATGCATTATATTAGAAAAAAGTATGCAATAGTAAAAACTGCATATAAAAATATGTCTATTAGGAGAAATTCACACTAAAATGCAGATGAATTTTCATGAGAATTCTTTTTTTATTAAAAAAAAATCACAACTTGCTGCAAATGTAGAAAACTGAATTTAAGACAGGGAAACTGAGAAACTGAGAGAAGAACTGAAATTGACAGATCCTTTCATCTCTGGTCATAACATTTTGTAATTAAGATGCTCATTCTGTTTTATGTGGCTGGGGGATAGGAATAATCCTTTAAAATAAGAGAATCTGGCAATGTTAAAGTACACCGAGAAACTTTTAACAGTTCCCTTTCTGCTGAAATTATCCATTTTCCTGTCTCTTAGATCTCTGATGGTTTGCTTCAGTAAATGGAAAACTGGAGCATAGTCCAGCCCAAAGCAGCATTTTCCTGTGATATCTCCTGAATTTATTAAAGTTTCACATTGTTACCTTCAGTACATTGGGAAGTTTAACTTACCAGCTGCTGACACTGCTCTGGTGGCCCAAGTTCTGTACCTGCTTCCTAATTGGCAGCTTCTGTCGCTTCTTGAGTAGGGAACTGTGGTTGATTTAGAAAATAAGGAGGGACAGTGTTTCAAATGACTTAAGAAAGAGAACAGGAACAATCACTTCGTTCTGGGGTTGTTGGTTTTTTTTTCCATTTTCTTCTCTCAGATGAGTTCTGTACCTTCAGAAAGAAGGAAGGAAGGGAGGGGAGAGGAAGTCAACAGCCCTTTAGCTTTCCTGCAAAAAAAATAAGGAAACGGCAGATAGCCATCTCATTTTCTCTCAAACAAAATGGTTGGAAAAATAAATATCACTAAACCAAAAGAAATTCCTCAAGTATTATATCTTTATGATGGATTTCGTAGGGTGTAATTTATAACTCGATGGGTGGAATGCGATCAAAACAAACACAATGTTCCAAAACGTAGAGCCTTGCCTTTGGGGAGTAAGATGCCCATATCTAGAAGCATTTTAACAGCCCTAGCCAGAAGAATATACAGGCAGGGAAAATATACAAGGCAATTCAAAGACGGGGGAAAGATCTCGGTGTACACAAATAAAACTAATAGCCTCAATAGTACATTTATTAAAGAATAAATGTACATAAAGAAAGAAAATGGGTTCAGGCTTTTTGTGTGCTTTTGATGAGGTGATAATATAAATCTGAAGTGCAACCATAAGCATGTTTATTCAGAAGAAAGTCATATATATATATATATATATATATATATATATGAGAGAAAATTGCTGTGGCGATCATTGTGCTCTTGCCAGGAGGGGCAGATCTTTTGCCCCTGTGTAAAAGGGATGGTTACTACAGGAGTTCTTCTGACACATGAACATGGCTTGAGCAAAGATAGGAATTATTTGTGACACCTCTCATAGCATGTATGGCTGATCATTCCTTTCTGTTTTGAGCCTGAATCAGTTGCTGCCACAGGAGTAGCCAAACTAAGCCTCCTGGTGTATATTTTGCTCTAGGACAGGGGTAGGCAACCTAAGGGCCGGGGGCCCAATCGCCTTCTCAATCCAGCCCATGGACGGTCCAGGAATCAGCGTGTTTTTACATGAGTAGAATGTGTCCTTTTATTTAAAATGCATCTCTGGGTTATTTGTGGGGCATAGGAATTTGTACATATTTTTTTTCAAAATACAGTCTGGCCCACCACATGGTCTGAGGGATGGTGGACCGGCCCACAGCTGAAAAACGTTGCTGACCCCTGCTCTAGGATGCTTAGTTTGGTGAGAATCAGAGTATACAATTCCACAGTTAATGCTAAATCCATTACTTCTGGTCAGTGCTTTTGGGGGGGGGGTACACATACCCCTAAACATTTTGTGAATCTTTGTACTTTTGTCCATTTACTGTATTTATTTTTCCTGATTTGAACTATAAAATGGTGATTTTTCTTGACTCAAAATGAGAGTACCCCTAAACATTTTTGTTTTAGGGAAAAAAGTGCTGCTTCTGGTAAATGAGCCATCATAGCCACTAGAAGGCCATGAAAATTCGTGTGCTGGGCTTTGTAGACTCATCTACCCATGTACTCTCTGAAACCAAATGGGTGTACTGGTTGCCAGATGTGACTTTTTTCCAGCTCTCCTACCCCACTATTCCCCTCCTCCGCAGATCTGTCTCTCCCTATCCCAACCATTAGTCAGCATTTTGTGGCTACTGAACATGCTCGATCCCATTGGGCTGTTTGGGGGATTCACCCACCAAGGGGGATTCACATACATACTTCTGGAGTTCCCCTAGGCCTGCTGACATCTCTCCTCTGTGGGTGAATGACATAAGCAATGACACTCAAGCTTAAGCATTAGAAATAGCATGAATTTTGCTTCTTCTGGTTTTGTTTTCTAATGGAGGAATCACACAATCGCCAATCACTTCAGCATGGAGTGACTCAGCCCAGGATCAGTTCTACTATGTGATGATAAGGCCTATGCTTCTCCATTAGAAAACATATCTGAAGGTGGTCAGGAGGACCACTGGTATCTACAAGAAAATGAAACCATGAGAATCTTCCCCCTTCTCCAGTCATTTTCATGGATGAAAATGTGTTGCATTCCCACTGCTCTAAAGAAAGGCTCTTTTATATGCATGTGGCG
Organism: Podarcis cretensis; assembly: GCF_951804945.1. NCBI lineage: Eukaryota > Metazoa > Chordata > Lepidosauria > Squamata > Lacertidae > Podarcis > Podarcis cretensis. The sequence continues at coordinate 35,455,480 of NC_137180.1, forward strand.
TAGCAAATGAACACATGCCAAGCTTCAAAGTAGTTATCAGCATCAAGAGTTGAAAAGGGACATCAGCCAGAATAATTACGTAGGTGAAAACAAGAGCAGAGTCCTTCAGTCTGTAGCATTTCCTCAAAACACACAAAAGAAAAGAAGTTAAAAGAGGATCGTTTTGAAGCATAGTTTGCTTAGACTAGCTTTGTTTAATGGAAGAGCATTTTGTTGAAGCTCACAGTAAGGGTGAGTGTGTGTAGAATTCGTTCCCGTAAACAGATCTGATGGGTTTGGGAAGTATTAGCAATGGCTGTATTTCTTGCCATTCGTAACTATGAATACAGTGGACAAATATAAAGAGCATTTCAGATAGGTCTAATATTAATACATAGTAGGGAAAATTAATGCACACTGATTTATCCTTCCATCACCTGTTCAACTGACAGTGCACCTCCATGTCCCTTGTAAAAATAGGGTGTAGAAATATGTATTGGTTGGGATAACCAGTTTAATAGTATTACCATGCCAGAGAAACATCTATGTCTGTGAGAGCTTGCAAAAGCACAGGGCTTTCAGAAAACTAGCATATCAGGGAGGATATCAGTATTCCTCCCCTCCCCCATGTTTTCTATAGGCAGACAAGGATTGTGGCTGTATCACAATATCACAGGCATCTTCTCAGATCAGCCAAAAGGGGGAGCTTCTCGTGGAAATTTAAAACAGAAGCAGGAAGTGTCCTTTTTGTGATTTGTAGAATCATACTGAAGGGGGCAATCTGCCCTTGAAGTTGATTTGGAGTTATGACCATCTGTGATCTGACTGGCTGGAATCCTCCATGTGGGCAGTCTAGGAAACAGCCCTCAGCCAGTTGCCAGTCTCCCCTTCTTGAGTAAAGCCTTAAACTGCTCAGGACCACAATACCTCAAGGGCCGTCTCTCCCCAAACAACCTGACTGGGACCCTGCGATCGTCATCTGAGGCTCTCCTTCGTGTGCCTCCTCCACAAGTGATCTGGAGAGTGGCAACACAAAAACAGAGCTTTTCTGTGGTGGTTCTTCACTTGTGGAATGCTCTCCTCAGTGAGGCTCATCTGACAACTTTGTTACTTATCTTTTGGCACCAGGCAAAAACATTTCTCTTCTCTCAGGCCTTTGGCAAATTAAACAATCTGTGGCCTTTTAAACTATGTGTGGAATATTGTTTTTGTTTGCTTTTATGGTATTTATTTATTTATTTATTGTTTTGTAGACCACACTGTGATCCTCTGATAAAGGGTGGTATAGAAATAATAATAATAATAATAATAATAATAATAATAATAATATCAATAGACTTCAGTGACATCATTATATAGTTGTGACTGATTGGCTACATAGTATCATGGATGATGGGGATGCAGGTGGCGCTGTGGGTTAAAGCACAGAGTCTAGGACTTGCCGATCAGAAGGTCGGCGGTTCGAATCCCAGAGAGGGTGTGAGCTCCTGTTGCTCTGTCCCAGCTCCTGCCAACCTAGCAGTTCAAAAGCACTTCAAAGTGCAAGTAGATAAATAGGTACCACTCCGGCAGGAAGGTAAACGGCGTTTCCGTGTGCTGCTCTGCTTTGCCAGAAGTGGCTTAGTCATGCTGGCCACATGACCCGGAAACTGTACACCGGCTCCCTCGGCTTGTAAAGCGAGATGAGCGTCGCAACCCCAGAGTCGGTCACAACTGGACCTAATGGTCAGGGGTCCCTTTACCTTTACTTTATCATGGATGATGAGATCATCAGACAAGGCATGATTAGCGTAGCCCTTGCAGAAAATGATTGATCACACAGATCAGCTGTTTGGCAAGGAGAGGAAGCAGAAGAGAGCAAATTGTCAATGTTCTGAAAGCTTAAGCGAGTAGATTGGGAAGCAAAACACACATTTCAACCGTCATTTACCTCATCCAGGTAGGGAACAGATGCTCAGGAGGCTGCTTCCGTATCCCTTTCCCCACACATTGCTTCTTAGCTAAAACAAGTTATCTTGCTCATTTCCATGAACGCAGGGCACTGAATAAACACACTAGCTCTTTTTCAAAATTCTGTTGCAAAAAAAGCCAGCATTCTGATTCCTACGGTGAGTCATAAATCATAATGTGCAATAAATTATTTTAATTCTACTGGGATGCAAACACTAACAATGAGGCATTGTGGGCTGTGTGCAAGAACTGCGCACAAAGCTCTGGCTCCAAAAACCAGTGTACTGGGAAGTGCTCAATATTTAATTACCCTTCACAAGAAGGGAAGCGCAGAGGAAGGTGAGGCAGAAAATATGCTGAGGAATAAGAAAGGAAGGAGGGGGTCATATATCATGTAACCTGAAGAGCAGTGGGCAAATCTGTCAGATAGATCAGGCTCGCAGCAGTTCCGCTAGGTCAGCTTGCAATTTTGAGCATGTGGGAGGGCAAATAGGAAGCAAGACCTAATCAGGGCTCTTGAGCCTTGAGTCTAAATTTAATTGGCCCTGCTACGGAGTGAGAAAACACCCCCAACAAAACAAAACAAAAACCGGACTAATTACAGGATAGTAGATCAATCAATGGGGACGCAGGTGGCGCTGTGGGTTAAAGCCTCAGCGCCTAGGGCTTGCCGATCGAAAGGTCGCGGTTCGAATCCCTGCGGCGGGGTGCGCTCCCGCTGCTCGGTCCCAGCGCCTGCCAACCTAGCAGTTCGAAAGCACCTCCGGCTGCAAGTAGATAAATAGGGACCGCTTACCAGCGGGAAGGTAAACGGCGTTTCCGTGTGCGGCTCTGGCTCGCCAGAGCAGCAATGTCACGCTGGCCACGTGACCCGGAAGTGTCTCCGGACAGCGCTGGCCCCTGGCCTCTTAAGTGAGATGGGCGCACAACCCCAGAGTCTGTCAAGACTGGCCCGTACGGGCAGGGGTACCTTTACCTTTACTTAGATCAATCAATTATAGTGCATTTTATTATAAGCACTTTATTAAACAGTAGTGATACAAATGTACTTTAAAATGTAACATGTTGCAATAATAATAATAATAATAATAATAATAATAATAATAATTTATTATTTATACCCTGCTCATCTGGCTGGGTTGCCTCAGTCATTCTGGATGGCTTCCAACACATATAAAAGCATAATAAAACATCAAACATTAAAAACTTTGCAATACAGAGCTGCTTTCAGGTGTCTTCTAAAAGTCGGATAGATGTTTATTTCCTTGACATCTGACGGGAGGGCGTTCCACAAGGTGGGTGCCACTGCCAAGAAGGCCCTCTGCCTGGTTCCCCATAATTTCGCCTCTAGCAGTGACGGAACTGCCAAAAGGCCCTTGGAGCTGGTTCTCAGTGTCTGGGCTGAATGATTACACCATAGCTGTAATGCAAAATATGTCAAAATCATAAATATATTAGGAAGGTGACATTGGCTTCTAGTGATGTCCTAGTTGATGACGAGCAATGCTCTTTAGAACAGAGAATTGGGATAGGCGGTCATAACATACATGCAGCTGTCATTTACCTGTGAAGTTCCTCATCCAGGTAGGGATGCTCACCCCAAAGCCTGCCTCCATATGCCCATTAGGCCTATTATGAGTCAGAGATACTTATCCCAACAGGATAGATAAGTCATCAGAGGGATCAAAGCTTTGACAGGTCTCCTTGGATATTCCACAATGAGATACTGCTATGCCTACCACAAGAGACATTTCAATAGAACCAAAACAGTGCATAAACTCCTTTTTTAAAAGTCCTAATGAAAATCCATCAGCATTTTAGTGAGAAGTACTCCTACTAGACAGGGACGCGGGTGGCGCTGTGGGTTAAACCACAGAGCCTAGGACTTGCCGATTGGAAGGTTGGCGGTTCGAATCCCCGCGATGGGGTGAGTTCCCGTTGCTCGGTCCCTGCTCCTGTCAACCTAGCAGTTCGAAAGCACGTCAAAGTGCAAGTAGATAAATAGGTACCACTCCGGCGGGAAGGTATGTGCTGCTCTGGTTCCCCAGAAGCGGCTTAGTCATGCTGGCCACATGATCCGGAAGCTGTATGCCAGCTCCCTCGTCCAATAAAGTGAGATGAGCGTCGCAACCCCAGAGTCGGTCACAACTGGACCTAATGGCCAGGGGTCCCTTTACCTTTACCTTTTACTCCTGCTAGACACATTGAAAAATTTGGAAAACTGCAAAATTCGAAGAATGGCTGTGTTTCAGTTTGCATATTGTTTCAGAAAGTGTGAATTAAGTACGTGTACCTTTAAATATGAACCGAATCAAAACCCATACTCAAGAATCTTCTCCTGAATCTTCTTCTTCAGAGAGAATGACTATCAAACCAGCTTAAGGCTGTGGTGTAAGTAGGGCTATAACGGGACCATAATTTTGCTGTTAGGCTGACCTATCACAGTCACTACCAATGAGAACACCACACTGGCACATGCTCTGGGAAATGCAAATGGCACTTGAGCTATTTGCACTTTCCGAGAGGCTCAGCATGGTGTCTTGCATCCTAATGGACTTATGCCAGACATCCATTTACTTACACCTAGACTCTGGAGGTATGTGGAGGGTTGGGGCTAAGCTTGTTATGGATGCATCTTACAAAAACCCTTCACACTTTCAAGGAGAGGAGGCAGACAGCCGATGAAGACGTATATTTATGGTTCCTTTCATGCAGAATCTTCAGACTATGATTTGATTTGATTTTTTTTACAGGGAGGAGGCAGACAGTTCATTGCAGTCTGCACCGAAGGATTCTCATCTCGGGGGCCTAAGGAATAGAATTATGCATTAGCAACACTTCACAACGCTGTACTGGGGAGGCAGAAGTGAAAAGTTAACATTCATTCTGAAAGTGCAGGAGAAAATATAGGTCAGCCCAGCAGAGCGTAAATAACCAGGCTGGAATCTGATTAAGACTTAGCCACATATACTTTCCCAAAAGCACCACTGGATCGCTGACTCCTGCATCCTTTCCCATGTAGGTTTTGGTATTCCCCATATTTGTAATTTTCATTCAGATTTATAGCCTACACTGGCTGGGTGTGTTTGATTTTAAAGTAGAGCTCTTCTGCTTTGTATTCCATATTAGTAACAGAGAGAAGTGAGTCGTCCAAGAATAAGAAGTGCCCTTAGCATTATTTGCAGAAATGACGGTAGCATCTCATATAAGAAGAAAGCGCTTCCCAAGGTTGATCATATGAGGTCACCATGTGTTAATTCAAGGACAGAGTGCCATCTATTGACTTTAAGCTTAGCCAACACCTGGAAGAATCCTACAAAGAGCATCATCCTAATAAAATCTCAGTTTGCGATAATAAAGAAGTCCTAAAGGTTGATCATGATTGTTGCTCATGGAGCAATCCAAACTATAAGGAGCAAGAGCATTTCATGCTGGTGTTAATTATGATGGTGTAATTTACTCCATTCCAAAGCCCTTTCAGGAACGAACCCAAGCTCAAGTCTAGCAGAGGGAAAACAGGTCTTGAAAACAGGGCTCGATTTACACCACCTATTTTGCTGGTTTACTAGGTCATGTGATAAATAGAGCTGAATAGAATTTGGAACAGTGGTAAGTCTCTCCTGCCTCACTTGAGCCCCTCCCCTCCCCCAGAACATCCCCTTTTCATGATTTACCCTGACCTTAGCTCTGCCAGGGCTCAACTGGCTGAGTTCCAACGTGACCTGACATTGTTGTTGTTGTTTAGTCGTTTAGTCATGTCCAACTCTTCGTGACCCCATGGACCAGAGCACGCCAGGCATATTCATCCCAAATAATGAAGCACATTGCCTCTGTCCATCTAGTGTAATCCTTCTAGTGCAGCGCACCGATGTAACATGACGTCATGATGTTATGTCGTGAGTGCCATTGGGCACCCATAATCTGGAGCCCAAGTCGGCACCCCTGATACCACCCAAATAAAGGGTGGCATCTGACGGCCCTCTAGTATTAGCTGACGTTAGGCCAGAAGGACAATGGGCTGTGTTGAGAATGTCTCACTTGGAACTGCCTTCATTCTGACCAATGTCCAACAGCTGTCTGGGCTAAAGGAGCTGCATGATTCCTATGCAAACCCCCAAAGATGAAGGCTGGGAATGCCCATGAACCAGGCAGAGGGCCTTCTCAGTAGTGGCACCCACCCTGTGGTATGCCCACCCATCAGATGCTAAGGAGAAGAGTAACTGTATAACATTTAGGAAACATCTGAAGGCAGCCCTGTATAGAGAAGCTTTTAACAGTTAATGTTTTACTATGTTTTTATATGTGCTGGAAGCCGCCCAGAGTGGCTGGAGCAACACAGTCAGATGAGCAGGCTACAAATAAATCATCACCATCATCATCATCCATTGGATCATGGGGAAAGGTAGGAGTAAGGCAGTCTCAGGGCTGCTGGTGGTTGCATGTGTGCACCTAAGGGGAACTGGCTTCCTGGGAAATGTACCATTTTTCTAGCCAAGGCACCATAACTTGTTTCAGGGGTCTAACATAGACTACACAGATCTCCCAGCTAAGTTAGCCACTTTGAGCTTTTTATGAGGAAAGGTGGGGGTACAAATGTTTTAAAGAAATAAAACGTTGAGCATGAAGTTAGTTGCAGACATCCGTGAATGTTGCAGCTTCAAAGCTAGGAATTCCTCAGCTGTGAAACAGCCTTTAAACTGTTGAGTTTGGGCATAGTTTGCCTTTTCTTTCAACGGAGTTCTACGTGCTAATTGAAACAAGAGCGACAGCCCTGTTTATCGCACTTATCAAGCATTCTTTCTTCCTGCTCCCCAGTGAGTTCATGATGTCAGTGGTTATCTAAACGTGACACCTAGTGTTCAGCTGTGGTGGCAGTAATTAAAAAGAAATCCTTGGGAAAGTTCAATGCACTGCACTTCAAATCATTTCCAAAACGTGGTATCGTGATAAGGTAATCTTGACTACAATGCAAGTTTAATTTTCTGTTCTCCCACGGATGGGATGTCATGAAATGACTTCTTTCTTAAAGTAGGAAACAAAATGAAGGAAACAAATGTGACAAGGCAGAAGACCATTGCAGATTTTTAAAGTTTGCAACCAACGAAATCCTCAATAAAATAATAATAATGATAATAGAGTGGTACCTCGGGTTACATACGCTTCAGGTTACATACACTTCAGGTTACAGACTCCGCTAACCCAGAAATATTACCTCGGGTTAAGAACTTTGCTTCAGGATGAGAACAGAAATTGCGGCATGGCGGCAGCGGGAGGCCCCATTAGCTAAAGTGGTGGTTCAGGTTAAGAACAGTTTCAGGTTAAGAACGGACCTCCGGAACGAATTAAGTACTTAACCCGAGGTATCACTGTAATTACGAATTGAGAGGGGCAGGGGATCTTCTCAAGTGCCAAGGAGGTATGAGGCATCTACCCATTCCAGGCTTTCTCACCTCTTCCAAAATTCCCTCTGAGGCTGCTAAGCCATTAGGAGGAGCCTGCAAGGCTGCAGCATCTCACCAGCGCTTCCTTCGCCCAGCTGCATCCCCCTTCCCTCTAAATGCCAGTCAGGCTACTGGTGCATAAGTGGCTGGTGTGGCAACTTCTTCCTCCATATCTGTCCTCCCAGAGAGGTGCTTAAGCATGTCTTTGGACAGCTGTCTAGCAGCCCTGGGTGAGCAGAGGATTCATTGAGCTCTGTGTTTGCTAAGATAATTTAAATATTAACAGTTGCACTTTCAGTAGCCTAGAGCTGCTTCCCAAATGCCTCCTGTGCCTTTGCTGGAGGAATGAGATTAAAAAATCTAAATAAATAATAGAGCTTTCTATATTTACACACCAGTGAGCTGGTGGCCCTATCGGTGTTCCCACCCCGTGCTGAGCAGTGGCAGAGGCTCAAGAAGGAGCAGTGACTGTGCTAATGCCCTGGAATGGGAAGAGGATCGCTTGTGGACTTCTTTGACTCCTCTGTCCAGGAATGAATCCCGGCCACATAGCCAAATAATCTCAGGCATACAGAATTAAGGCTTAACTCTGGGGACCCCTAGTTTACATAAGTGATTGCTTTAGGGAAACAAAGATTTTAAATCGGAAAGCCAGCTGCATAGCAAGGACAACTGCTTCTTCATTAGAGAAGCCTCTTTCATCGGGGCTATTAATATACACAGCTTCAAATGTGCCACACAGGAACCTGGGTTCGTTCAAGTGCTCCTGTAACTGCATTACACTGTATGCAAAGGAGAGACTGTGATCTCATTCGGCGTCAGCATTGGCCTGGGTTGGTATGTGCATATTAGCCACTTAAAACGCAGTGAGGTAGTTTTCCCCAACTGCATTTAAAGTTGCTTTTCCACGTCACTGTATACACCAGAGAGTGGGCAGGGTTGCCCTATTACCTGATTTATTTTCACCACACCAAATTCCTGTTCAAGGAAACAGTCGACTGAGTGTGTACAACAGCTTTCCCAAAAGAACACGCCTCATCAGATGGAAGCTGGAAAACACACCAAACAACAGTATTTCTTGAAAAACTATAAAATAGCAGTGCATCACAAAACCAGGATACATGTGTTACAGGCCATACTCCCATGCAAATCCCATGCAAGAGCACAGAACCCAAAAGATGTACTTTTTTTGGAGCTGTGCTCTCACAGCACCCAAAAATGCACGTTTTGGGGAGCAGCATGAGATTGTGATGCAAGGTCTTGGCGCAAAACCATGCAAGATCATGGCACTCAAAATGGCCACTGAACTCTTTCAGGAAAAAGCAGGCTGTACCGTTTTTCCAGGTCACTTGCAGGGTATGTTATTATGGGTAATGTTGTATGCCCTCTGCTTCAAACACCAGCAGCGGGAGCACAGAAGAAGAAGAAGAGGAGGAGGAGGAGGAGGAGGAGGAGGAGGAGGAGGAGGAGTTTGGATTTGATATCCCGCTTTATCACTACCCGAAGGAGTCTCAAAGCAGCTAACATTCTCCTTTCCCTTCCTCCCCCACAACAAACACTCTGTGAGGTGAGTGAGGCTGAGAGACTTCAGAAAAGTGTGACTGGCTCAAGGTCACCCAGCAGCTGCATGTGGAGGAGCGGAGACGCGAACCCGGTTCACCAGATTACGAGCCTACCACTCTTAACCACTACACCACACTGGCCAGAGTAAAACGTCTAAGTGCAGCCCAGCCTTCCCACCACACCTGCTTTCTGTTACACTGGGGGAAACTTGCTGCAGACCTGCCAGGGGACTCTATATAAGCCTGTTATATAAACCTTTGAGGGTGCTACCAGATTACCTGTTTAGTGTGCATTCCTCCTGATTTGTTTGCAAAGAGGCTAAATGATGCTGCATCAAGCAAGTGTTACCCCACACTTCCCAGTGCATTTTTCCATCACTTTCCTTATTGCAAGAAAGCAATAGTTCAGTGGGAGAAGCAGAGCTGTCGTGCAAGGCCTCTCACTGAACTATTATAGCACAACCCAAATTTGCCAGTACTGTATGAGATTGAATCCCACCTCAGAATAGCTGTGGCCTAGAGGTGCCCTTAGTTACCAGTACCTTTGCAGAGCCTGAATCCTGTGTAGTCGAAGTTCTACAGACAACATGGCAGGGTGCCAGGATACATGCAGGAATCCCAGATACTATCCCCTGCTCAGAGCTCGGGTGCATGCAACAATATATTCAGGCACATGTAGCTCCATTTATTCAGGCCTTGATGCATATCCCAGAGAAGGGAATTACACAGTTGTACAGGGGGAAACATATGGGCACAACCCTTATTGTTAAATAAACAACCTGACTGCCGGGGCAAGGCTGTAGTGATGAGCTTGCACTATGAGAAGATTGCCATGCACGGGGTTATGTAAACTTCTGAGTAGTGATTAAAGGTCACCAGACATCATTCTGAGATGGAAGTATTAGACATGGAGTTTCTCAATCGCAGCACCTGAAAGGAGCCCGGCCAGTCCTGGTGATTCTTCAGGTCTACAACAGGATGACACAACCAGTACAAAAAGTTCATCACATATACGCCAATTGTCCTCTGCTTATTTGCATGCCACATTCTCACAAAGGTGAAGAAGAAGAAGAGTTTGGATTTGATATCCCGCCTTTCACTCCCTTTAAGGAGTCTCAAAGCGGCTAACATTCTCCTTTCCCTTCCTTCCCCACAACAAACACTCTGTGAGGTGAGTGGGGCTGAGAGACTTCCGAGAAGTGTGACTAGCCCAAGGTCACCCAGCAGCTGCATGTGGAGGAGCGGAGACGCGAACCCAGTTCCCCAGATTACGAGACTACCGCTCTTAACCACTACACCACACTGGTGTGCTCAAATTGTCTCACAGCATATCAAACGAACAATATCAATCCAAAAAATGTATTGGAAATGATCTTAGGTCACATCCACGCCTCACATTTAAAAGCACATTAACAGCCATGGCTTCCCTCAAACAATCATGGGGACTGTAGTCTATCCCTCACAGAGCCACAATTCCTAGCACCCTTTACAAACATTGATTTATATTGTCTATAGAAGATTCTCACTCCCAGCTTCTTGAAATCCCAATGACTTCCATTTCCACAGAAAGTCTGGAAACCCCATTCACTGTTGTTATACAGAGATATATCAGAGGTAGCTTCCATGTCTGTTTGCTGGGTTTTTCCGTTACCTACTCCTAAGTGCTGAGACTGAATCCAAGAGAGAATGCAGAGGACAGAGGGCTTCATAGGGTCACTGTTAGACTCTGTGGGTATTGATGAACCTTCCAGGTACCTTTGAAAATATTAAGGAGAAATGGAGGTGATAAAAACACTGAAAGGCAATGTCCCCTACTGACAGCCTTCCCATTGCCATGCTGCACCTATCTGTAACTCCCATTTTGCAGCTTAGGTTGGAGTGATGAAAGATTTCATCTATGCAAACAGTATTATACAGTACATAGTGGACTGAGGAGACCTGTGGGTTCAAATTCCGACATAAGCCATGAAGCTAACTCGTTACTCAAAGGACAGCGATCTCAGCCTAACCTTCCTCACAGGGTTGTTGTGAGGATAAAAATAGAGTGTGTGTGTGAAACCAGGCACACTGCCTTGATCTCCTTGTAGGAAGTGTGGGGTATAAATTCAGTCATTAACTATTATTGGTAATATATAATTTTAGATCAGCACCAGACCCATTCACTGGGGCCCAGAAGAAACTTAGTGAGTCATCCCGCATGTTGAATATTAACAGAGGCAGAGCTAGGTGCTCTGGCACCTGGGGGCGGGACTAGCTGCCTGTGGGGCAGGGCTAGCCACCCGTGGGGGTGGGGCTAGATGCCCACGGAGTGGTGGCTAGCTGCCCGCAGGGGTGTGGCGAGCGTCACAGGGGGGTGGCGCCCTGATGTCACCCCCCCACGGATGACACCCGGGGCAGACTGCATCTACCGCCCCCCCTTCCTCCACCAGCGAGTATTAATAGTCTCACCAGACACCTAGAAATAAAGAAAGGAAAGTTTAAAAATCTGTAAGTCATCACTGACATCTCATAAGAATAAAAAGCTATGGAAAAAGAATTGGTAGAAATTTAGTTTGCATTTTGGGGGCTGCTGCTCATATATTCTGGACAACTTTCTTGGGTATCTTATTCTGCTCTGCATGTATTCACTCATCTTTAAATTATGTATGGCAGAATATTCATGGTCCATTAAAGTGTCATTCTTATCTCTCTCTCTTTAAAGGAAGAGTTTCTTCATCAGTGCTTTAGGATGCAAGGATGACTTCTTCTATTTTAAACATGTCACAAAATGACTGCGTGGCAAATGGTGCGATCAAACTTTGAGCTGTGAAGCCATCACTACGGCTGATGCATTCAAACCTCTGCATAGGAACAGTTGTTCATCACAGCTATATGCAAAACATGCATTATTTTCATTACCACTAGGGAAAACAAATCTTAATCATTTGGAGGTACCTTGTATAATGCAAGTGGATTCCATCAAGAAACAACCTTAATAAATTAATGAAACTGGTAGGCAGCTGTACCACCTTCTGAATAATAATGTGTATAGTTCATTTCATTTATCGTTATGTGCCTTGGTGAAATGCTTTTCATTACTGTTTGCATGAGTCATCTAGTTGAGTAGAACATTTGGTTCCTTAAAATCATCTCCCCTGCCTCCACATTTTTAAGGCTGAGACATAAAATTATATGGAAACAGCGCAATAAAGTGAGGCTGGTATGACTGGGGGGAAACACACAGAGGAACTTGATGGAAGTCCAAACTTGGTTTTGTGCTCCAGGGCTTTCCTCCTTCAAGGGCCAATGTGCCTAAGAAGGCTAAAGCATTTCACAATTTAGTTCCCAAGACACAGAGGACCAGAGCCTTATGGTAGCTTAGCAACCATCTGCTTATTCATGAGCAGATATTATAGCGACACAGAAGTATCCACTAAGGAAGCTGATGCTTGATTCACAGCAACACTGTTCCAGGTGGTTGTTTGCTTTACCTCGAAACCTCTTATTCACTGCCAACTCCCAGCTGCTGCATTCTTCCCTTGCCTCTCCGCAGCTCAAACCAGGCAAGCCATTTACAGGCTCTCTCAGGTGGATGTGACTTTAGACCCAACAGTCCAAGGGACTGTTTTAGATGGAGAAATCTCTTCAACCCAAGGCCTGCTTTCCCTTCCCAGCAACCTTCTGAGGATCATGTGCTGGGGCTGGGCAAGGCCGGTGAAAACACTGGGTGGAGCAATTCGTATGAAGAAGAAGAAGAAGAAGAAGAAGAAGAAGAAGAAGAAGAAGAAGAAGAAGAGTTTGTATTTGATATCCCACCTTTCACTCCCTTTAAGGAGTCTCAAAGCGGCTAACATTCTCCTTTCCCTTCCTCCCCCACAACAAACACTCTGTGAGGTGAGTGGGGCTGAGAGACTTCAAAGAAGTGTGACTAGCCCAAGGTCACCCAGCAGCTGCATGTGGAGGAGCGGAGACGCGAACCTGGTTCCCCAGATTATGAGACTACCGCTCTTAACCACTACACCACACTGGCTCTCTACCTTTGTTCAGGAAGCTAGTTTCTACATCCACACAGCTCTCTGTCCTCCATTCAGGCAAATGACAAGTATCAGAATTCAAGGACACACAGACCACACACAAACTTCTGTTGTTGGAATCCATCAGTCTCGAGAGACATTGGAGTGTGCCTCCAGGAGTGAAGTGAAACTGCTGCATTAGCAGCACTGAAGTGACCTCTCCGGGGTACAAGCCTGGGCAGTGTGTATGGAGCTCCTGGGCTGCTGCCCAGGCGACAAGGTATGGTCCAAAGAAAAGCAGAGCAATACGTTTGGCACCAGCTTGGCTACAGGAGTTGCTGGAAGGAGATATAAAAGGCGCCATCCAAACTCCAGATTTGACTTGTGTAAGGCGTACTCCTTAGCCTTTTCTTCTCCCAAAGATATCCCTCAAGGCAGCAGAGGTTTAGGGTCATTTTCCTTCTCCTAGATGGGCTACCTTTCCAAGTTGATGAGCCCCATCTGCCTCTCACTTCCCTCTACAGTGCTACCTCGGGTTACAGACGCTTCATGTTACAGACTCCACTAACCCAGAAATAGTACCTCGGGTTAAGAACTTTGCTTCAGGATGAGAACAGAAATTGCACGGCGGTGGCGCAGTGGCAGTGGGAGGCCCCATTAGCTAAAATGGTGTCTCAGGTTAAGAACAGTTTCAGGTTAAGAATGGACCTCCGGAACGAATTAAATTCTTAACCCGAGGTACCACTGTATAGCATGTGCAGAAACCACCTTCTTGACCGTTTGACCCACTATTGGTCTCACCCACTCAATCTGCCAGAGCCTGTCTTCACATACGAGGAAGTCCCAAACTTATAGAGGGTTTGAGACCCATTGGTATAGCCAGCCAGTCAAAGCCATTTCCAGGAATGTGGCTCACCTGCTGACAGCTTCTAGAAGCCACAAGTAAGAGCTGAGTGCAAGGTGGGACAAAATGGACAAACTACCCCATGAAGTGTGTCCATCCCCCCACACCAGAGGTACTACTCCTCCCCTAACACCCCAACACAGAGACATTAAAAACCCTCAAAGGGGACGAAAAGCAGGGCCAGCGAGAAATGTGGTCTGGGGGAAGTGGGTGTGGCTGGGGAGAGTCTTAAGAGCCAGTTGAAAAGGACTTGAGGGCCATATTTGGCCCTTGGTTCTGAGGCTTCCCCTCCTTGGCTTGGATAAAAAGAAGCCTCCTGGCACATTATACCCTTTCAATAATCAAGCCAAACCAAACGAAAAGGAAAAACAGCGAAAATCATCAAAATTGTCTTGAAAGCCTTAAAAGATGAAATCCCACATGGATCGCTGACAGCATGCAAGAGTGCTGTAGCGGAATTTCTATAGTGATAAGGAGATTTCCCCCTCCTACTCATGCATTTACTTCTGAAAAAGGGACAATTACATAGAGGCAAATTTGAAATGAAAGAACACCTACACAAAACGAAGTACATTTTGTCGGCTAAGTTCCCCGAAGTGAGAATAAAGCCTTGGTGAAATCTGGACTCCTTCACAACAGTGTGAAAAGCAGTTCTCTCAGGCAACCCCTGTGTCTGTTGGGCTCCGAGCGCAATCAGGTTTAGTAAAAAGGGGAAAGCCAACCTCTGCGAAAGAAAGAGTGTTCCCTTTCATAATTCATCTTCTCCTTGCAAATTAACAGGTAGCATTAGGACTACAGGAGATCTAGCACCAAGCAAACTGGGCGTTAATGTCATCCTTAAGTAATGATGCTGAAAGGGTAAGTTCAGAGATTGTATGACCCAGCAGCACTTCAACGGACTTGCATAAAACACAAGAGTCCTGATCTTCTGAATGAACTCTAATTCTACACCCTTTTTTCCTTGGCTCTATTATTATTATTAGTAGTAGTAGTAGTAGTAGTAGTAGTAGTATTAACGGCTTCCAACACAATATAAAAAAACAGTGAAACATCAAACATTTAAAACTTCCTGATATAGGGCTGTCTTCAGATGTCTTCTAAAAGTCACATAGTTATTTGACATCTGGCAGGAGGACGTTCCACAGGCAAGGAGCCACTGCTAAGAAGGCCCTCTGCCTGGTTCCCTGTACAGTGGTACCTCAGGTTACATACGCTTCAGGTTACATACGCTTCAGGTTACAGACTCCGCTAACCCAGAAATAGTGCTTCAGGTTAAGAACTTTGCTTCAGGATGAGAACAGAAATCATGCTCTGGCGGCGCGGCGGCAGCAGGAGGCCCCATTAGCTAAAGTGGTGCTTCAGGTTAAGAACAGTTTCAGGTTAACTACGGACCTCCGGAACGAATTAAGTACTTAACCTGAAGTACCACTGTAATGTCATTTTCTGAGGGAACCTCCTGAAGACCCTTGCAGCTAGACCTCAACATCTGGGCTGAACAATGGGGGTTACATTACTGCCTACTAACATCATCATCATCATTAAAAAAGGTACTCACCATTCAGCATCAGCCTAGGACAGCTTAAAACAATTGAAAATTGAAAACAGTTTTAACAGATTGTGCTGTTAGAGCAGGAGTTTGGGGCAGAAGTCCAAGGTCCTCCTAGCAGAATTATCGGGAAGACACACACAATTTTACGTGTCCTCAGCCCTCTTGCAGACTGACAAAGGACCCCTAAGGAAGGGTAGGGTTAGGGTGTGTGATTTATTTTATAGCAGTGATTTCTGCATTGCAGGGGCCTGGACTAGATGACTCTGTAATTCTACAATTCTATGATAGTCCTATTTATTTATTCAACTCTACAATTCTATGATAATCCTAGCTAGCTAGCTATCATCTATATCATCTATCTATCTATCATCTATATCTATATCTATCTATCTATCTATCTATCTATCAATCATCTATCATCTATCATCTATCATCTATCATCTATCATCTATCTATCATCTATCATCTATCATCTATCTATCTATCTATCTATCTATTTATCATCTATCTATCTATCTATCTATCATCTATCTATCTATCTATTTATCTATCTATCATCTATCATCTATCATCTATCTATCTATCATCTATCTATCATCTATCTATCTATCATCTATCTATCTATCTATCTATCTATCATCTATCTATCTATCTATCTATCTATCTATCTATCATCTATCATCTATCTATCATCTATCTATCTATCTATCTATCTATCATCTATCATCTATCTATCTATCTATCTATCTATCTATCATCTATCATCTATCTATCATCTATCATCTATCATCTATCTATCTATCTATCATCTATCTATCTATCTATCTATCATCTATCATCTATCATCTATCTATCTATCATCTATCTATCATCTATCTATCATCTATCTATCTATCATCTATCTATTTATCTATCTATCTATCTATCATCTATCTATCTATCTATCTATCATCTATCTATCTATCTATCATCTATCATCTATCATCTATCTATCTATCTATCTATCTATCATCTATCTATCTATCTATCTATCTAATCTATCATCTATCATCTATCTATCTATCTATCTATCTATCTATCTATCTAATCTATCTATCATCTATCTATCCTATATAAGTGGCCTTATTGTCAGTCAATTTAATTTAGGATACAAAAAACCTCATGCACTTACAATATTTTCTGGTTGCATTTTTAGCAGCAACCAGTGACCCTAGAGGTAAACATTTTGCAGAAATAATTCCCCTACTTGGAAATGCCTCTTTCCCATGTTTATACAACAATCAGCACTGTTCAGTTCCATGATCAAAATGTGGACTTTGGGAGCTACCATAATATAAATATTTACTGAGGTCTCCATTCTACATCAGTTAGGCAGGCTGTCATCCCATTAAGTTTGGACTTTTCTAAAATTCAAAGGAAGTGAACCTTTTATGCAAGGTCACGTTTTGGTGCTCTGGTATTGAAACTCCCTTGGCCTTCATTGGTCCAGTGAGATCATTGCTTGAGCAACTTTTATTTAATGTGCATAGGAGAAGCTGCTGTTTGGTTTTTGAATCCAACATATTTACAGGTCATCTTACTCCCCCCCCCCCTTACTGCTAGGTCCAAAGTTTTTCTAGCAAGCACTGAACTACCTTTGCCGCATTCCACTTGCATGAGTTTTGCATTTGCTCTACAATCTATACGGTGCTTTCTAACAATTCCATGTGCAGCAATTTATATCTGCCACTAGGCGCAAACCTTCTTCTCTGTTCATGAATTGTAGCATTCCAGACAAAATTTTAGATCCAGCAAGAGGGATGTTACATAACCATCTGGGGAATAGTGAACTCATTGTAGAGTGCCATTTCCACTGAGTGCTCAATTCATTCAATAGTACAGCATACATCGAGGTTGCAACTTGATGCATTTTGAAATGATGTGTTGGAATTTTGCCACATTGGAGCATCTTTCCATACCAAATTTACCAACAAGGAAAATCTTGTAGGAATAGGGGTGATGTTTAGCCCTATCTTGTTCCATTTGGTACACATATAAAACTTTTGTGATTATACAGTAGTGAGTGTCAGATTGCAATGGGAGTTTGTCAAAATTCTGTTATGAGATTGCTGTGTTATTATGGTGTGTGGTGTTACCACCAGGGCTGAATCACAGTGTGACAAATGAAATTTAGGAGTGTAGGATCAGTGGTTCATGTTTCCTCAATGGTTGGGAGACACCAGAGATTCTCGAGTGACTGAAATACTACGGAAAGGCAACTCATCACACACACACACACACACACACACCCAGAGAGAGAGAGAGAGACAGAGACAGAGACAGAGACAGAGACGGAGAGTCTTTTTGGTGGTGGCAGCCTCATATATATGGAACTTCCCCCCAAGGGACATAACATCTGATTCTTTCAGCGCTGGCTTTTAAACAGGCCTTAAAAGCAGTTCAGACAAAACAGGATTTTAATTAGGGATTTGCCTGTTAAAAATGTTGTCCGGGAGGAATTTCCGAAAAGCAGCTTAACAACTTTGTCAAAAAAGCTCCGGATTTTCACTTTTTGAAATATGGCAACCCTAGTGACAATGCTGAAGTGTAGTCCACTATTTGTTTTCCTGGCGTGTCGTGAACTTCATTGTCATGCCAATATTTACAAACCAACAATGCTGAAAGACATCACTCATTCAAAGGTAAGCTGGAACACACTAGTGTTGCAATTAATTAAATGCTGGAGAAGGTCATGGGAGCCTAGGAAAGAACTCAGGAGTATCAGTGACGGGTGGAAGGACAGCAGATCCACTCTTTGAGAACAAAGTAAGTTTAGGAATGAAATACAAGTTTCCTAGGTGCCAAGTCTACTTAGGCCTCGCCACTGACAGCCCCAGATCTGCCTAGAATGATAGATCTGTTCTCTTGGTTATACTTATATTTGTCTGTTTTTTTGGAGTATGTATTTGGAGTTTGCCCCCCTCCCCTAAAAAAATCCTGCCAACACTCAGGATCAGCAATTTAAACTAGTCTCAGAAATAGTGAAATTGATAAAAAAAAATTGTGTAATGCAGTTCCAGTGATCTCTTATTGTTCATCAGCCCTAAATATTCCTCCGTGACAGAAATTCTTCCTACTAATTCCATGTTTAATTAATTGACACAGCGGCTAATTTTAGAAGCCACACGCATGTCAGCTGTTTGATCATGGATAAAGAATACAATCAGTGTAAGGGATATCAGTAATGAGTGCCCCATGAATCCCTCAGACATTTCGAATGAAACAGCAAAAAGAAAAAAAGTCTGAACTTTCATAAACGAAGTTTACACTTTTAGTGATCCCTAAGAACTTTTGAAGGCCATACAGATTAACTGTGGTTTGTTTTTTTTAAAAAAAGCAAGCAGTAGACTTGACTTCAAACGTGAAATAAAACATTGAAATTACTCTGGAATATTATTTCTGGAAACAAATGAAAATTTAATTTCACTTCTCTGCACTTTTGGCTCCAGTGATCAATGGCCCTTACAGCAGCTTAGCCAGGGTAGTGATCTGGAATGGTTCCAATGTTGGGAATTATATACTAATGGAGCTGCATCAGGTTTCAAAGTTACATTTAGCTTTCATGGACTGAGATTGGATGTCCTGGCTCCTTACTGAATCTCATTTCAATGAGCTGTGACAGTTATTAAAGCCTTGGGCATGTCTGCTTTGGCTCCTGCCTGAAGCATGTCCAGTGTACATGCTATCCAGAATAGGTGCACCTGTCAAAAGTAGTCAAAATCCACTCTAGTGTATAACACTTTGGTAATACCAGGCAGAAAAATGAGTTTCAAATGCCAGGCTGATTGTGTTAGTTATTTTGCATTCGTGTTTAAACCTTTATTTCCCCCCAACTTGGTTGCTTTTAAGGTTACACGAGGTTGTGCAAAAGTGATTGAGTTCGCCCTACGTACATTGCACATCTTACACCGTCACAGGGACAGATGATACTTGTTGTGCAAGCCCACGGTGGGGAAATTGTACCCAGGAGAAATAAGGAATGCCGTAATGCTGCTGTGTCAATGCAACACCTGACAACAACAGATAGAGGGTTACAAGATCAGCAAATACTGAGTCGTCCTCAGTGAAATACAACCCCTGTGGGATTCTCGTATACACTGCTTCTCATATGACCCATTTGGACTGAATCCAGGCCAGATTCCATTGGATCCCATTGTTCGATTTCCAGAGCTTTTGCTGACCTTCCAATACCAACCTTGACCTGCAGCTACTAAAATAAAGTACAGCTGGAAAGGCAACTCCCGGGAAGATGATTCTAAAAGGGAGAAACTGCACTTTCCTATTGTGAGGGAGGGAAGACAGCTCCAAGTCAGGCAATAGCCTTGCCTCAAATCTCCTATCTTCCTTAGCTAAGCCACTCTCTGTCAACCTCTCCACTAAGCATGTTGGAGAACCCTGACAGAAATGGGAACTGAAATTGCTGGCATTTGCTTTTTCATCCCCTGTCTGGGATGGAAATCAATCTAATGAAAACTGCCGGTATCCACTGCTGTTGTTTTCAGCCCACAAGCAATGTGTAGCCGATTACCTTTTTCTTATTCTTATGTTGCATTGAAATGAATGGAGCTGAATTCATAGAACTAAACTTGACATGAGCCAACAGTGTGACGCGGCAGCTAAAAAAGCCAATGCAATTCTGGGCTGCATCAATAGGAGTATAGCATCTAGATCAAGGGAAGTAATAGTGCCACTGTATTCTGCTCTGGTCAGACCTCACCTGGAGTACTGTGTCCAGTTCTGGGCACCACAGTTCAAGAAGGACACTGACAAACTGGAACGTGTCCAGAGGAGGGCAACCAAAATGGTCAAAGGCCTGGAAACGATGCCTTATGAGGAACGGCTAAGGGAGCTGGGCATGTTTAGCCTGGAGAAGAGGAGGTTAAGGGGTGATATGATAGCCATGTTCAAATATATAAAAGGATGTCACATAGAGGAGGGAGAAAGGTTGTTTTCTGCTGCTCCAGAGAAGCGGACACGGAGCAATGGTTCCAAACTACAAGAAAAAAGATTCCACCTAAACATTAGGAAGAACTTCCTGACAGTAAGAGCTGTTCGACAGTGGAATTTGCTGCCAAGGAGTGTGGTGGAGTCCCCTTCTTTGGAGGTCTTTAAGCAGAGGCTTGACAACCATATGTCAGGAGTGCTCTGATGGTGTTTCCTGCTTGGCAGGGGGTTGGACTCGATGGCCCTTGTGGTCTCTTCCAACTCTATGATTCTATGATTCTAAGTTTAACTCATAGCAGACCCGCTGATACCAGAAGGAAGGTGCAGTAGCTCTTTGCACTGCACACCTCCAGAGCAGCTAGCAAGAGGAGGGAACGGCAGTCACTTGTCTCGAGAAACTAGCAGATAATCTGCTGTGTCATAAGTCAGGTGATGCGCAGGCTCCAACAGCATGCCGTTCACTTTTGGGAACTTCTCCAGTATGAACAGTGTGTGGAAGCTTTAGCTGCCCAAGATTCCATAATCTCCTCCTACATAATTAGGGAAGCTGTAGCCCTCTAAATGCTGTTGGACTCCAACTCTCATCAGCCCCAGCTAGCATGGCTAATTGCAAGGGATGATGGGAGTTGGAGTCCAATGACATCTGGAGGACCACAGATTTCACATCTCTTTGCTACATCTTCCCTAGGGCTGCCAATTTTTTATTGACTCTTTCCTGCACCTTCAACCCTTGCTTGCCTAGAATGCATTGCTTTAAACAGATGAGGTTTTCCTTGTTGCTATATATCTCAATGCCAAGTAAAGCTTTACCTGCTAGTTTTTGTATGTCTGACCGCAAGGTCAGTTAGAAAGCTGTTGTCATGTGCCAAGATGTGCTGGGATCTAAAGTCTTACCCCATATGTACCCACTCAACTGCTTTGATCTGTGAAATTGGCACTATTATAGTTGCCACATAATACTCATTCCACACTTAAAAGAAATTGATATTTTTGCATGGCAGCACTAAACTTTGGAACTCCCTATTGATATCAGGCAGGCAACTTCACTGAACTCTTTTCAGCACCTGCTTAAAACATTTCTATTTGGGCAAGGCTATCCAGACATGCTGCAGCAGCATGTGTTTTGTTTCTTTTTAGCAAGTGTTGATTTTGATCATGTTCTTAGTATTTTAATATCTCTTTTAACCGTTCTCACTGGCAATATTAATATTTCATTTTTTGTTGTTGTTGTAAACTCAATTGGGGGTTGTTGCTGTTTTTACAATCAAGTGGTATATAAATATTGTTAAATCAATCAATCAAAAAAGTTTCCCCCAACAAATAGAAAAACAGATAGTGATGTCAATAATAAACCAGATCTTAAAAGACATATATAGTATGTGCATATATCACAACGTCAAACTATTTTCTTGCACTTACCCGTTGTTAATAAGTCTGAACTGTAAAAAGGATGTGTATTAAAGGACATGTGTTTCCTGTTTACAGATTATTTGTGATTGCAATGTCCTTTGGGGTCCATCTGGATGAAAAGTATGTACGTGCTTCAGTTTAGCAAACAAAAGCAGTTCGCAAGAAGGAAAGAGCGACAAGTACTAGAGAATTTTAGGTTAAGGGGAAGGTGATCAATCGTTCAGAAGTACAGGAAGTGGTGGCCCAGGTGACAGCATTCTTTGAAGTAGCCCCTAAGTTGTGGAACTCCTTCCCCACAGAATGGTGTCTGGCACCTTCGTTATACAGCTTCCAGCAAATGCTGTAGAAGATGAACCACTGCACTCTGCCTTTTGACACTTGAGGTGAACATGCGCACCGCCTCATTCATACAAGGTTTTATGGCACATTAGGGTTCTGATGTTTCGTGCAATTGCTTCAGGGAGTTGATGTAGGTTGTTTTGCTTATTTTATTAGTCTTTTGTTATACCACTTAATTATTGTTAGCTGCTTTGGGGGATTCTCCCCCCCCCCTTTCACTCTGTCCGAAAAAGGAGAGCATATAAATGTTTAAAGAAGTTCTGTCTCTTTTTGTTATTCTAAATGCATTCAGTCTTGTTCTGTTCCAAGCTCTTTCTTAGTTCACAGGATAGTAAAGCTTCACAAAAGGAATATGTGACTCATTTTTCTCCTTAGCAATATAATTCATTGTCAGCTCCTGTGGAGTCTTTAGACCTTCTAGCGCTTAGAATGCTTTCAGAGACACAAAAGCAATTTACAGGGCACAATAAGTGGGAGAGCTTCTAAATGCTTTAATTGTCTTTGTCTGGATGTGATCTTTTGTTTCTCATAGCGGCCTGCCTGGAATCCTACCAGTTGATCTTCCTGTAATTTGTAGGGTCATTGAGGCCAATGCCAAAAATCTGTTAAGGGTCTGTAAGTGCTCAGGTTAGGTCCTGGGGCTGGACTTTCACTGAGCAAGTATAAACTAGAGAAGAGTATGGTGCACTCCTTCTCATGCCACAGGATACAAGTCTGCTTTTTAAAAATGTGTTTGCAAAATAATGGCAATCTGGAGGTGAACTAATTTAAAATTTAAAAGGTCAACTACTTTAATAATCTAAAAATTCTCTTTCAAGTGGTGGTTTCATACCAGTCACTATAGAGCTTAGGGTAGCAGAATTTATTAAGAGGAGCATTATGAAGAACTGTTGCCAGCCATTTTGTAGCACTTCATCCTATAATCAAGGCTTCTTCTCAGCAGGAACTCACCAGAACTCAGTTCTGGCGCCTCTCAGGTAAGCGACATTGCCATTAGAAGAGAACAAGGGAGGCGTTCACGGTGAGTTCCAGCACCTCTTTTTCTAGAAAAATAGCACTGCCTGTAATGCTTTATTTTTTCTAATCAAGAAGGCATGAGAGAAAGAAGAGAGAAGGTAAAAGGGAAAGAAGTTTCTGTGGCAGACTTTATGTATGGTCAAAATGTATACAAATAAGTTGGGTTCCAGCCAAGCCATTGCTTTTCTCATTCTGGCCTTCCTTGAATCAATAACTCTTGATCTTCCTATAATTTGTAAGGTCATTGAGGCTTAGGTTGGGTTCTGGGGCTGGGCTTTCAATGAAACATACTTGTCTAATGCTGGCCTAAGCCACCACCATATCTTGTAGCAACGAACACCATAACTTTTGGAGTGGGTCTCCAAACTTAAGGGGACTGCAGATGTATTTTTGAGCCAGAGGAACTGTCATGGGCACCACACCACATTGCAATCTAGTCTACTATCTACAGTAGAATGCTCGTTTCAAGCCTAATTTTGTCAGGGAGGGGACCCTACAGTCTGTACAGACCCTACAGGGATGGCTGTGTGGGCACCAAGTTGGCAACACCAGTAATTGTAGTCAACACTGTGCTAGATGAACCAATAATCTGACTTCATACACAATGGCTTCCTATGTTCCTCATTTTTAATGTATATATATGTGGGGGGGGTACTAATTTACTGATTAGTAAATCAAAACTAATTCACCAGAGCTTATTGTGCTATTTAGGTTGTAATTTAATGTTACTGTTAATAGGAGGGAAAACAGTGTGCCCTAGATACTGACTTCAATTAAGGCTGTATGATTTAGTTTCAGCACCACATATGCCTTTGATAAGATACTGGTATGCATTTTTTTTCTTCCTGTTTTTTAGATAATTTTACTGTGTGGGTGTTGAAAAGTCTAAAAGCTAAAACACTTATGTTTAGTATAATGCATTCTGCCAAAAGCTTTTGAAAGTGCAAGGCTTCGGCTTCTGGTAGAAATAGTCTCCTACGAAAACAGATGTATGTATGTAATGTTTTGCAAGGTGTTTTAATAAACAACATTTGATTATTTTTTGATAAACAGCAATAGTTTCTCCTGATTATCATCAGAACTAAGATGAGATACAGAAGTAGCGCAAAGATACTATGTTCTACTGGGGAATCTCCATAATGTTGTAGGTCACTTTCAACATACATAACACTTAGATATTATAGCAATTAAACCATATATAGATTATTGAAATAAATAAAAGGCTGCAGCTGCATAAAGTAATTGTCATAATGGAGGCTGGAATATAGACATCTGCTTTACACTGAGTCTGATTAGTGGTCAGTTTAGCTCAGTATTGTCCATAATGACTAGCTGTAGCTCTCTCCCGAGCTACAGAGAGGAGTCTTTTTCCAGCCCTTCCTGAAGGTGCTGAGAACTGAACCTGGGTCCTTCTGCATGCAAGGAAGGGAGATGCTCCACCACTGAGCCATGACCCTGCCCCATTGTATCTGTATGGCCCATTGTATCAGCAAGATGAAATCACTGCTCTTCCCTGAATTGAACAGCATGCTAATCCAGTACAACAATATCTGGATGCTTTTGGGGAGGGATATTAGCTCAGTGCTGGAGCAATGACCTTGCGTGCAGAAGCCCCCAGGTTCAGCAGCCCCTGGCATCTCCAGCTTAAAGGATTAAGGAGCAAGGAAGTTGAAGGTGCACTTGCAGGAAGGGGATTAGAAAACCTGCCCTCCTTGTGGCATATGGTGCAGATCAGTCCCACTAGCCCACTGCTGCTGCAGCCTCCCTCCGTCAAGCAGGTGAGTGAGATGCTGGACAGTTGCTGTCAGTTGGTGTAGTAGACAATATTAGGCTAGATCAACTTTCACCAAGCCAATGCCTTCAAGGTGTTTTGGATTCTGACTCCCACCAGCCCCCACCAGCACAGCCAATGATCAGGGATGGTGGGAGCTGTAGCCCAAAACATTTGGAGGACACCAGCTTGGGGGAAAGCTGATCAGGATGGTCAATAGTCTATATGGCAGCTTTTTATGTTCCTGAACTGCTTAGGAGAAGGCCTGTGAAGCGCTACTCCAGATTCATGTCATACATATTTTTAACTGCCTTATAAGAGGTCAGAACTGAAAGAAGACACTCTTGGGGGTGAAAATATGATCAACCAAAGGCAAGCCGTTCTGCAATTCCATGCAAGTAATGCGGCCCACAAGTCTTTGATATTTTAATTTGATGTTAAAAGCAGACTAATTGCTCTTCTAATTAAAAAGTAGTCTTAAGCTCCAGTGGCCGGAAGTGTGCAGAGGCAGATTTAAGGGGGTGCGACTGGTTTGGGTGCACTGGGTGTGGAGCCTCAGGGGCAGTGGCGTAGCGTGGGTTATCAGCACCCGGGGCAAGGCAAGTAATTTGCGCCCCCTAACCCATGGATTTGCGCCCCCTAACCCGTGGATTTCCCTAACCCCCAGATGTTGCGCCCGGTGCGGCCGGCCCCCCCTGCACCCCCCACGCTACGCCACTGCTCAGGGGTGCTACCAGGGGTGCCACAACCATGATTTAGAATGGAGTGTGAGAGTCAGAGGGGCGCTGAAGTTTGGCATCACACAAGGCGCCTCTGAAATCTGAGAGCCCAAGATCTGCCATTGGAGTGTGCTTTCTGTGTGTAACCTGGCCTCTCTCCCAGGATGAATCAGAAGCAGGATAATTTGTGCAAAAATAAACAAGGAGATATACTTTTACTTACCATGCACCACTTAAACTTGTACTGGGTTGTTGTTTTTAAATGGTGTGCCGGGAGAGTACAAAGTTCTGGTTTATGCAGTTGCAAGTACACACAGCCCTGATAAAAGCCCCTGCCCAGTGGGTCTGGTGCACACAGGACTAGAGGGCACAGAGTTCAGTGCAGTGATTTTACTTCAGGTTTGAGGATGGGGAGAAGTTTGCTGCTTGCATTATCTGTATACTGGACAGAGAGCTTTATCCAGCACTGAAACGTATAGGGCAGCTGCAGCTGTGTCTCCATACACAACAGAGCTCCATGGAGTTTTGGATTTCTGCAGGGGTGGGCAATCTTAGACCCCTCATGTCTCTCTGTTGGGCCTTCAGGACTCTCCCCGATCATACCCCTGCCTCCCTCAGCCTCACCCCTCACCAGCTCTGCTTTCAGCCTTCTTAAGAGATTTTGCCTGGCCTCGAACTCTGACAATGATTCCTGTTTGCCTGCATGGCGGAGGGAGATTTGTGTGAGAGTGGGGGGAGAAGGTGACATTTATGGTGGTTGTTCTGCCCACTTGGCCATTGGTTCTACTCACTAGCTCATGGAAGTTTTCTGGAAACTGGAGGCTGAGAAAAGTTTTCTGTCCCTGGGTTTTAGTGCAAAGCACTATAGTACAATAACAAAATAGTAAAAGGTAAAGGTACCCCTGCCCGTACGGGCCAGTCTTGACAGACTCTGGGGTTGTGCGCCCATCTCACTTAAGAGGCCAGGGGCCAGCGCTGTCCGGAGACACTTCCGGGTCACGTGGCCAGCGTGACATCGCTGCTCTGGCGAGCCAGAGCCGCACACGGAAACACAGTTTACCATCCCGCTGGTAAGCGGTCCCTATTTATCTACTTGCACCCGGAGGTGCTTTCGAACTGCTAGGTTGGCAGGCGCTGGGACCAAGCAGCGGGAGCGCACCCCGCCGCAGGGATTCGAACCGCCGACCTTTCGATCGGCAAGTCCTAGGCGCTGAGGCTTTAACCCACAGCGCCACCTGCGTCCTACACAATAACAAAATAGCAGGTTCTATTTTGGGAGATTCTCTTCCCACCCCCCCGTTTCTCCCAAGTGTACTTGTTTGTCTAGTATACTTCTTGAAGGACATTGCCTGTCTGCACAGAAATTCCTCTTGCAACGGTATTATTACTCTAATTTGCATGATCCATGCAGCAGAAAGAAGCTACACTTGTCATGAGAAGAATCGTTATACCATCTCACTCAGCCTATTATTAATAGACAACAGAGCAGATAAATAACAGAGTTTCAAGAGTCTAACTTAAAAAAACACACACACAACTTAAACTGGGGTTTTCAAGAAATAAAATCAATGGATAAGTTTTAAAATTTCTGAAGAAATTGTCATTGCATCCATTTTGGCTTTCTGTCCTATTTGGATAAGGGCCAACAAAGTGAAGCTGAATCCGCAAAAGATGGAGGTCCTGTTAATTGGTGGTTACCATGCATTTGGTAAGCCGCTTGTTTTGGCTGAGACTGCATACTCTGGATTCCACCTTGTTGCTGGAAATGCAAGTGATTTCATTGGTTCCTTTCCCTCCCAACCATGGCTTGTTCGCCATCTATTGCTGTTCCTGCATAGGAATCTTCTCGTACCATATTTTAAGTGGGAAATTCCTGGCCGTCCCATCCTCTAAGACTGGGCACTCCATTTCCCCTCTCTTAGCTTGGAGGCTTTTAGCAT
Source organism: Podarcis cretensis (assembly GCF_951804945.1). Lineage (NCBI taxonomy): Eukaryota > Metazoa > Chordata > Lepidosauria > Squamata > Lacertidae > Podarcis > Podarcis cretensis. The sequence goes on from NC_137180.1 coordinate 35,483,036, forward strand.
TAGCGTATAAACACTTGTACACTGTCTCTCTCTTTTTGAGTGTCTCTGGCTCCAAGGAAGAATACCGTATTTTTTGCTCTATAAGACTCACTTTTTCCCTCCTAAAAAGTAAGGGGAAATGTGTGTGCGTCTTATGGAGCGAATGCAGGCTGCGCAGCTATCACAGAAGCCAGAACAGCAAGAGGGATTGCTGCTTTCACTGCGCAGCGATCCCTCTTGCTGTTCTGGCTTCTGAAATTCAGAATATTTTTTTCCTTGTTTTCCTCCTCCAAAAACTAGGTGCGTCTTGTGGTCTGGCGCATCTTATAGAGCGAAAAATACGGTAATACATTTAGACCAGAAGCATGGAACTTCCGACTGGAAGCTCAGAAGTGACTCTCCACATCTCTCTGTTACTTTCAGACTCTTTTCAGGTCTCACCTCCTCCCTAGGCCACACCCTCTCTTCGCAGGCCACGCCCACAAGCCCACTCCATGCCCTCTTCAATGGCTTTTCCCTGGGTAGATTGTGTTCCTGAAATGTGATAATGTCTCTTGCTTGCTAGAATTGAGAGGACTCTGTATGTATGTGTAGTAAACCCTGATTTTGCATAGCTGGGATATAACCTGCTCTAAGAAGGTAAAAGGGACACGGGTGGCGCTGTGGGTTAAACCACAGAGCCTAGGACTTGCTGATCAGAAGGTTGGCGGTTCGAATCCCTGCGACAGGGTGAGCTCCTGTTGCTCGGTCCCAGCTCCTGCCAACCTAGCACTTCAAAAGCACATCAAGCACAAGTAGATAAATAGGTACCACTCCGGCGGGAAGGTAAACGGCATTTCCGTGCACTGCTCTGGTTCACCAGAAGCAGCTTAGTCATGCTGGCCACATGACCCGGAAGCTGTACGCTGGCTCCCTCGGCCAGTAAAGCGAGATGAGCGCTGCAACCCCAGAGTCAGCCATTACTGGGCCTAATGGTCAGGGGTCCCTTTACCTTTACCTTAAGAAGGTAAAAGCCACTTCCCTTCTCATCCACCTTTTGCTTGTGGCCCCAACCATCATCAGCATGAGGCCTCCAGAAGCTTGTCCAGAAGGGAATGTGACCATCTAGCTAGAAAATGTTCCCCCCACCTCTACCCTAAACCAACAAACCACTTGTACGCCAATAAGATTGACAAGAATTGAGCCAACTCAATTTCATTCAAACCAGCACACACACACATACACACTATCCTTCAGGGGCCATGCTTGAATTGATCAATGTCCTGCCATCTGCAGCATACAGGCAGAACATTGGTATCCTCTACCTCGTGGGTAGATGTGATCCGCATGCCAGGCTTTAGAATATCAATTGCCCATTAGCGCAAATTAAGCAAGCTGTCAAGCTACCAAAAAAAGCATGGAGAGATGACGATCTTCTCATTTTGCACAGCCCTCATGAAATTATAACTGATAATTAGATGGTGAGCCAGATTCATCTAACATCCACAGTATCAACAAATGACTGCTATGCACGGGCATCATGCCTGAATCTGCTTGTACCATCTTCCAAGTGGGAAATTCCTTCTGCTTGAAATGAATGTCACATTGCTACACCACATCTCTGAATGTTGCTGTGAATATTCTGGCAAGCCATAATTATGGGAGCTAATTTTCAAAAGGCTGTTATTCAGACAATCTCTTGCATGGACATAAGTGATACTTCAAGGATAACAAAACTAGCGAGCCTAAGCTCAAAGGTGGCAGCAATTGTGGGCAGAATTTTCAGGGCCTCATACCTGAAACACTGTCTGCCTCTCCAGTCCAGGTGTAGCAAAATAGGTTTTCAAAAAAGTGCAGTCCTTGGGAATACAAATTGTGTGGCTTTTTGTTTCGTTTTTTGAAAATGGATATATTTTTACATCTCTCAAGTTCGCTATTAAAAGTGATGTGTCTGTTTTCTTCATTTGTTGGGCTCGGACAGTTTATCTTTGTAGTTTGTATCCTCTGTGTTACTGCCAAAGGGAATAAAATGTATTACCCTACCCCGAGGATGATATGCGGATACTTAAAGCTGGAGAAGCAAATTCATTCTAGAAACTATAGGTATGATCAAGGCTGTTATGAGAAGAAGAAAAATTCACTGCATAGACATTTTGCATATCAAATACGAGGTTTTCAAGGGCACCTTCACCAAGGATATGCTCAGATGTTCTTTTATCTTAAAATATGTGATTTTTGTACTCAGGGATTTCAAAGAGATTCAGCCAATGCTATTTATGTTACTATATCAGTGACATTTTTGTGGCTTCCAATTAAATATAACAAAAACTTATTTATTCTGGACAAGAGCAGGTTTCAGGGTTTAGCAAAATATTGTTGCATGCATCTGTCTCTGAGTGGTGAGAGATTTTGAGGGTCCCATACCATGTTTAGTGGTGAGGTAAGACAAGTTCGGGACGCGGGTGGCGCTGTGGGTTAAACCACAGAGCCTAGGACTTGCTGATCAGAAGGTCGGTGGTTCGAATCCCTGCGAGGGTGTGAGCTCCTGTTACTCTGTCCCAGCTCCTGCCAACCTAGCAGTTCAAAAGCACGTCAAAGTGCAAGTAGATAAATAGGTACCACTCTGGCAGGAAGGTAAACAGCATTTCCGAGCGCTGCTCTGGTTCGCCAGAAGCGGCTTAGTCATGCTGGCAACATGACCTGGAAGCTGTACGCTGGCTCCCTCGGTCAAGCGAGATGAGCGCCGCAACCCCAGAGTCGGTCATGACTGGACCTAATGGTGAGGGGTCCCTTTACCTTAAGACAAGTTGAATAAGAAATAGTTTATACTTTCTCATTGTGCTTCTAGCCCAGCCTCCTGCTTGGGCCTAATATTCTAAACTAGACATGGGAGGTATCCAGTTGGGCTCCAAACTCAGTGTTATAGATTATTTGTTTAGTAGATGGCTCAACTTGCATTTTTTGCTCCCCTTTCTATACCCACTACTCTCTCCGTGCTTAAATTTCTTTTCCAGTCACGCTCATAACAATTTCTAGCACTTGATTTTCTCTTGATTTTCCCATTGATGCCTCAGATTTGCACAAACCAGAACACTGGATAAGCAAACCACATTAAAAAATCACCGTATTTTTCTGTGTATAAGGCAATATTTTTTGCTAAAGAAAATTAGGCAAAAATTAGGTGTCGTCTTATACACGGATAGTGAACGCAGAGGGGGGACGTGTGATTAATGGCAGCAACAAACAGGAGATTGGCACCAGCGACTTGGCAGATGATTGGTGGCTGTGGTAAGGCCTGCTGGCAATTGGCTGTGGCTGTGGCAATTGGGCAGGCGATTGGCGGCTGCGGCAAGTGGGGAGGTGGGCCGTTTGTGGCGGTGAGCGGGCAGACAATTGGCTGTTGCAGCGAGGTGTGCAATTGGCAGTGGCTGTGGCAAGCGAGTGGCGGGCAGGTGGGTGAGCGATTGGCAGAAGTGACCTCCCTCACCCCCCAAAAAGCTAAACAACTTAATTTCTCAATTTTGCGTTAAAAAAAATAGGGGTCCTCTTATACATGGGGGCATCTTATACACGGGAAAATACAGTAATTCTACAGCAGAAATTACACAGCATTTTAATCTGAAAAGTATGTACTGAGGATCTACAACTGCTTTAATTTCTTTGACAGTTGTGGTCTACATTATTTCCATTGCTCCTGAACAGAGGAGCATGCATCCCTGCTTTTTATTTCTCAGATTTGCACAAAACCAGAAAACTGGACAAGTAAACCATACTAAGGGGAAATTGTAACGTGACTTCCTTGTACAGTTTTCTGGTTTTGTGGAAAACTGAGGGATCAAAACAAAAAGAAAATACATCAGATATTGCACAGCTACCTTCCCCCACACCTTGTTGGTACTTAACCAGCATAATAGAATCAACAGATCAGAAGGTGGAGACAAGCACAAAAGGGTATAAACAGTAAAGACCGCAGTTGCTCCTCATATACAGATTCAAGCACGTATGGGTGTAGACAACTCTGGTATAATTCAAATGGGGGAAAGAGGATTAACAGCTTCTATAATGCTCACATGTGGACATGCCCCTCACTCCCTGCCAGGAGAGGAAGAGGAAGACATCCCCTCTTCTGCTTATTTTCTGGATAGATCTTCCATTGATTTAGAATACTTTCATTTGCAATCACATGGCAGTATACAGTACAGTAAAAAGAAAGAAAAACATTTAATTACAAAACAAAAGAACAGCTAGTAGGCCAAGAAAGGCATAACATTAATAAATACTACCAACTGGTATCTGTGGCAACTCATGGCTCTAGCTTGCACAGTGAAACAGATACTTACCAGATATGGCCGGGATAATTACTTAATGTGGAAACTGGTGTGTCTATTTTTTGTAGTTCTTCTTTCCAGTGAAGGAGCCCAGCCCAGTCTGCCCTCAGCCATCTCCTCACCTGTCTGCCATTTGAAGAGGTGGCACTATCAACTTCCTTGTCAGGGTGAGAAGTATCCCTCACCCAGTGCAGGTAGCCCTTTAGGATCCCATAGCCTAGCCCATTATATGAAGAAAACGTCAAAGTCTGACCCTATATCTCTGTGCTGAGTCAACCAGTGCTTAGTTTCTGCCCTAAGACAACTTCTAAGATGCACATGCTGGAAGTTATTTTTGTTTTATTTATATTGTTTTATATCTATTTAGTTATATTGTGCTTTCAAAGCACTCAGGGCTCTGCTAGGAGCTTTCCAGATTCTATCAACAGCTTGTAAGTTACTTTAATACAATAGGCAGAAATAAATCTATGCTATCAATGAGACAGAACCGTCGGTGTAGGTAGTGTTGTGCAAGACTCAATAAAATATACACCCCGAGCTACACGTCTAAAAAAAGGAATTTTCACAACTATCATGATGATAATACACATCTCATTGCCTTTTAAATTGAGTTTAAAATAAAGGTTCAGAGCTGAGCCCTACAACGTTGCATGTTCCCTCTGTCATGCTTTGAATGTGGTTGTGGATAGCATAAGATAGATCATTTCATGGCACCACCAGCATACATATTCACGGAATTTATTACTGAGCTCATGCCAGCTGAATTATGGATGTCGGCCAAGAGACGCTTGAACACAGAACTCTTGGAATGTCTCCCTTGTGGTGGTTCGAAGGCAGTGAGCTGCATTAGGAAAGAGTGATACCGAGTGAGGCAGCAACTGTTACATTCCTGGATAGTTTGATTTAGTGCGGAATTTTTTATAGACAGATTCGGTGGTAACCCTTTCATTCCCAGTGCCCCACAGGGATTCAAAACACTCTTCATGGCGCACACTTTAAAGTTCCTGCAGTGTTTGGAAATGTGATATTGCCAATGTTCCCTGGGGCACTCAATTATGAGATCCTTCTGTGGCTGTCAAAAGCCAGTCGTTCAGAAGATTACTCTTTTTCCATTCTTAAAAATGATGTGGGGAAAGAAGCAAATATAGAATCGAGACTTGGTTCTTTCTCTCCTAAATATTTTTGGGGAACATTTTGAAATGTTTGGGTTTCTGAAAAGACTGTGCTTCATGCATGGGTGCCAACTTGAATACAATGGTACCTCAGGTTACATACGCTTCAGGTTACATACACTTCAGGTTACAGACTACGCTAACCTAGAAATAGTGCTTCAGGTTAAGAACTTTGCTTCAGGATAAGAACAGAAATCATGCAGCAGCGGCGCAGTGGCAGCAGGAGGCCCCATTAGCTAAAGTGGTGCTTCAGGTTAAGAATAGTTTCAGGTTAAGAATGGACCTCCGGAATGAATTAAGTACTTAACCTGAGGTACCACTGTAAAGTATTGGGCAGGGCACAGGTAAGCCCCCGCCCCACCTAACTGATCACAAAACACAGTGCACATGCACCATCTGAATGGCAACGCCCATCAAATGGGGTGCGGCTCCCTCAAATATTTTATTGGGAGGACAAAAGGACCTCAGCCCTTAGAAGCTAACTCCTGTGCCTTCATGTTTATACTTTGGATACATATATACATATATATATATATATACATATATATACATATATATATATATATATATCTATATCTATATATATATATACATATATATATATATACACATATATATATATACACACACATATATATATATATATATATATATATACATATACATATATACATATACATATATACATATACATATATATATATACACACACATATATATATATATATACATTATATATATATACATATATATATATATATATATATATATATATATACACACACATATACATATATACATATATATACATGTGCATACTTTGGGATAGCTCAGTTGGTAGAGCATGAGACTTTTAATCTCAGGGTCATGGGTTTGGACCTCAAGTTAGGGTTAAACTAGATGACCCTTGTGGTCCCTTCCAAATCTACAATTATATGATCTGTATGAAATATGGGTGTATGTTTGGATAATCAGTACCATCTCATCTTTTGAGCAAATTGGACATTTATCTTGCAGAAAAGCTTGTTTTCGTATCTGGTAAAGTGACCTTTCAAAGATTTTCAAAAGACACAGTGATCAAACATTGCCAAATATTCTATTAAGCCAAAGATGCCATTTTTGGATTTATTTATGATGTCCTTTGTTAGGAGGGAAGGAGTGTGCAATGCTTGCCCCCTAGCTCTGCAGGAGTCTGGGGAAAACATAGCAGTACAGCAATGTTTCTCTTATGGGCCGCTTGCAGTAACTGCAGACATCACCAAACAAGAACAGCATCTATCTGTCATCAGTGGCAATAATAATAATAGTAATAGTAGTAGTAGTAGTAGTAGTAGTTATTATTATTATTTATTTATATCCCACCATCTGGCTGGGTTTCCCCAAACAATCTGGGCAGCTCCCAACAGATTAAAAACAGAATGAAATATTCATCCTTAAAAACTCCCCTTAAACAGGGCTGCCTTCAGATGTATTCTAAAAGTTGGATAGTTGTTTATTTCCTTGACATCTGATGGGAGGGCGTTCCACAGGGCAGGTGCCACTACTGAGAAGGCCCTCTGCCTGGTTCCCTGTAACCTCACTTCTCGCAGTGAGGGAACCGCCAGAAGGCTCTTGGTGCTGGACCTCAGTGTCTGGGCTGAACGATGGGGGTGGAGACGCTCCTTCAGTTATACTGGGCCTAGGACTGCCCATGACACCATCTTGATTTTTCTGCAGGAAATGAGGAGAATACCCCTCACTGAAACCTCAGTGTTGAAACCTTTCCCTCCCCCAAACAATTGAAAATTGGACAACGACTAGTGAAATGCTAGAAATGCTCATTTCAGTCTGCGCAAACCTTTGATTTTTAGAAGTCAACAATAAATATAACAACAAATGTGGAGAAGCAGAAGAAACAGAAATGGATAGTGGTAGCTCAGAAAAATGAAACTGATTAAATTCCATGTAGTCTTAATTCAGTCTGGCTTTTCTCCTTTTTGCAGCTCTTTATTTGAAAATGGGTGTTTTATATCTGTTGGGCACTGTGGAGGACTGCAGGAAATGGGGGTGTATTCAATGCTAGTCCTACTATGAGTAGACCTACCAATGTTAATAGGCAGAACTAACTTAGAACTAACTACTGATGTTAATAGACAGAACTAACTTAACTAACTGACATCACCTTGCCAACAAAGGTCCGTATAGTAAAAGCTATGGTTTTCCCAGTAGTGATGTATGGAAGTGAGAGCTGGACCATCAAGAAGGCTGATCACCGAAGAATTGATGCTTTTGAATTATGGTGCTGGAGGAGACTCTTGAGAGTCCCATGGACAGCAAGAAGAACAAACCTACCCATTCTTAAGGAAATCAGCCCTGAGTGCTCACTGGAAGGACAGATCCTGAAGCTGAGACTCCAATACTTTGGCCACCTCATGAGAAGACTCCCTGAAAAAGACCCTGATATGGATGGAGGGCACAAGGAGAAGGGGACGACAGAGGACAAGATGGTTGGACAGTGTTCTCGAAGCTACAAACATGCGTCTAACCAAACTGTGGGAGGCAGTGGAAGACAGGAGTTCCTGGCGTGCTCTGGTCCATGGGGTCACGAAGAGTCGGACACGACTAAACAACTAAACAACAACAACTTAGGGTCATTAATTGCAAGGGCTCTACTTTGAGTAGGAATTCTTCAATAGAACCCATAATATTTAAAGTTTCTTTACTATAATATTGATGGTTTCTTCTACTTTAGTTGCTTTTTAAACTGGCAAAATGAAAGAGATGCTAGGTTCCTTACTGTTCAGCAGCTTATAGCTTCGTTTGTATCAAAATAAAAAATAAAAAGCAAAATCAATTGACTGAATATTGACTAAATAAATTATATTTTTTTAATATACCGAATATTTAGTTGCAAACAGGTTGTACATAATACATATTAATGTTCCTAAAGTAACAAAGTGATTTTTGATCTGTAAGGGAAGATGGATGGCACATCCCCAGAGGCAGGGCGCTGTAGTCCTGTAATGAAGGCTAGCTGTATAAATGATTCCATGAAGGAAGTATGCAGGACAAAATTGCATTTGATTGCCCTGGTGTCTAGGCAAAGACCCACGTCCTGTTCCGTGACATGGAGCATCTCATAGTAATCTATGAAGACTCGCTTTCTCACTGTATTAGGAATTATTTGCAAATATGAATATGAAATATGAAAGTAACAATTCTCCCAATTTTTTTAGCTGCACAGCTTGACTGCCTGAAATTAAGTGCATCAATGGATAACTGAAATAATTTCCTTCTCATAAAATACCACTCGCACATGCCTGACTATAGGTAGTATAAATCTTTATAAGCTTTTCCAACATATGTGGAGTGCTTTTCAAATATTTTAATTTCAAAAGGGGCTATTAAGACCCTCTGTTCAGTTCTCCCACATTCTGCTGAAGTAACTCCATTTAGAAAGATGCAAAAATGTATTTCAAGCAAAGAACTTCAAATCCATTGCTTCTCTGCAATGCAAGAGACTGTAGGTATGTCACAAATACTCTGCATCAGCAAAGGGCAAACACAATCCCTATTCCTTTTATAACATATGGTAAATGTTTATTGAATACATATATTTTCATACTATGGCAGGAATCCACCCAACGCTCATCAGAAAATATGGCATGATCTTTTAGAGTACATAATCAAATGAAACTGTATTATATAGCATGACAAAAGTCTGTTATTTTATCAGAACAAGTTATTTGTTGTTTACTGCAGCAACAATTTTTTCTCAAAATGTATATTCTGTACCTTGAAAAAAAAAAGTTATTGAAAACACCTCAGAAATGCTCTGCATAACATAAATGAATCCAGAACAGTCAAATGAGTAATATCCACTCAGTACAGGTATAACCCACTCCTAACTAGCTCCTGCTAGTAAATGAACTTCTCAAAAGAGATAACATTTTTTTTTAATAGTGAGCAAGGAATTTTGATGATACAAAATTTTGATGAGACAAAATTCCAAAGTGCCAAGGTTGCCAGTGGATTTGACTCCAGGTGAATTTGGAGTTTACCTTTGAAACATTTTTTGTTGTTGAATCATAACATCCTGGGAGAAATTAAATGCTACTGTCTGAGCACAGCGGGGGTTTTTGTGGGTTACTTTGTGTTCATGCAATATCTTGCTTAGCATCACTCAAGTTGGCCCATACATGGCAAACAAGTTCTGAAGATGAGAGTGCTGGCAGAAAATGGATTTAAGATTAAGGATCCACATAGACACCCTTGCTGTGAGACTGTCTAGGCCGGACATTTCAGCCCCAACTCTTAACCAAGGTGAGGCCCACCAGAAATTTGGGCTGGGCTATTGTTTATTTGGTTGCGTACTTTTGGTGCCTTGTCTATTGCTTATGACTACTTTTGTTATGTTTGTAGTTATGTGATTTTAAAAAATATTTTGGAAGCTGCCTTAATTTATTATTTGTACCCCGCGCATCTGGCTGGGTTTCCATAAAAACCAAAAATACACTAAAATATCACAGATTAAAAACTTCCCTGAACAGGGCTGCCTTAAGATGTCTTCTGAATGTCAGGTAGTTATTTATTGCTTTGACATCTGATGGGAGGGCGTTCCACAGGGTAGGCGCCACGACCGAGAAGGCCCTCTGCCTGGTTCCCTGTAGCTTTAACTGCCTCAATGAGGGGGAAAACCCCTAACTGACATCTTATAACCTTGAAAACATCCATTAATCTATAACATAGTATAATGAACCTGAGGAGACTCTTGAGAGTCCCATGGACTGCAAGAAGATCATACCTATCCATTCTGAAGGAAATCAGCCCTGAGTGCTCACTGGAAGGACAGATCCTGAAGCTGAGACTCCAATACTTTGGCCACCTCATGAGAAGAGAAGACTCCCTGGAAAAGACCCTGATGTTGGGAAAGATGGAGGGCACAAGGAGAGGGGGACGACAGAGGACGAGATGGTTGGACAGTTTTCTCGAAGCTACCAGCATGAGTTTGACCAAACTGCGGGAGGCAGTGGAAGACAGGAGTGCCTGGTGTGCTCTGGTCCATGGGGTCATGAAGAGTCAGACACGACTAAATGACTAAACAACAACAACAACATGAGATAGAAAAAAACTTAAGTGTCTTAGTTCCATACAATAATCCTTTGAACAATAATCATGCATATGTAATACAAATGCTTATGATCTGAAATCCCAGAGAAGTAATAAACTGTTGTAATCCTGGTAAGATTAGATTAAGTGGTTTGATAGGATGGCTAGCATAGGGACATTTGCTTTCATCAGTGCTTTTTTTCTGGCAGAATGCTCCGGAATGCAGTTCTTGGACCTTTTTCTTTTCCCAAATCAGAGCCTCCCATCTTCTTCCCAAAGCCCAGGAAGTTTCTGCCCATCTGAGGGAGGGAGGCGCAATGCTCTGGCAGAGTCCGGGAGCCCTCCCACCTCCTTCCCAAAGCCCACCCAGGCAGATTCTACCAAAGCAAATTCCCATGGAACTGTCCACAGAGCAGTGCACCAAAATGTGGCCACTCCTTGCTTGCCTGCCATGTGATGAAGACTGGCATTCGTGCGAGAGCATATTATATGAATAAGAGTATTCTGAAATGCTCTGCGGCAGCTGAAGACATACACAGGTCATTCAATATTTTTTACGAAGTAGGCTATATGATTCCTGTATCGAGTGAAATATGCAGTGGTTGGCGCTGCAGTGTTGCAACTGCCACCATCAATATTTAGCCTTGCATATCTGATGATGCAACTGCTCTGATGGAAAAACACAGGCATATCTTAGCCTGAGCAGTTGTCATTAGTGACATTTATCTGGAAAGATTTAGACAGTGTGTTAATGGAAGTGGCTGTTACAGTACCATCTCTCTTCTCACCTCTCTTTCCAAAAAGCTTAATGGAGAGGCAACAGTGATGAAAGTTAATAAATGCTGCTGTTGGGTCAGGGAGCCTTACCTGTCTGTTGACAACAGTTTCTTAACTGCATAGTGATTTGCTGTTCTAGAGATCCAATGGTTGTATTAAAGCTTTTCAAATTAAATTATGCAATACTTTGGGCTGGAGGAACATAAAAAATCATGAAAATGTCATGATTTACTATTTATTTCTGTTTCTCCAAACTTTACTACACTAAGATTCTAAAAATGAAATATACTTATTTTTCTTCCTTTCAATGAAGGTTTAGAAGGTGTGTTTTTACTATTATTATTTTTTAGATCCACCAGGTATGGCTGGGGCCACCCAGTCAGATGGGCAGCATATAAATGATATATTATTATTATTATTATTATTATTATTATTGACAGCTCTATATATTATTAAAATATGCTATTTTAAATTTTATGTAATATGCATTGTATATTTCTGAAATATGGGGGAGGGTTATGCACTGACCACAGATGCTGGTATCTTTCTATAATATTCAGTATTATAAAATCAACAACTAAACTTTAAAAATAAAAACTTAACAAGACTCAAAATACCAACATTTTGTTGTACTGATAACCAAGCATATACAAAAATACAATTGGTTTTCATTACACTGGTACCTCGGGTTACGGACTTAATCTGTTCCGGAGCTCCATTTGTAACCAGAAACCGTTCTTAAGCTGAGGCACACTTTTGACAATGGGGTGTCCCGCTGCGCACACACCTCTGGCGTGCTATTTCCACTCACATCCTGGGGCAAAGGTTGTAACCAGGAGCAGCTGCTTCCGGGTTAGCGGAGCTCATAACCCAACGCGTGCGTAACCAGAAGTCTTCATAAATGGAGGTACCACTGTATTCTTATATTTCACCTGATAATGAGCTAAACTAATCCAAACTGACCAAAACAGATTATGGTTTCTTCATTGTCCTGTCCTAGAGAGTCCCAAGGTGGATTGCCTTATTGAAATTCCAAGGTAAGGTGTAGATTACCTAACATATCCAGGCAGAAAGTTTCACCGTTTAGGAGAGACCGCTATAAAGATCCTGCTCTCAGCCACAACAATTCCCATCTCAAGCATTGTCAGTAGGCCCAGCCTTAACTGGTGTGTGGGCTTATTAGATACATTTTAATTGCTTTTGTAAAGGATTACTGCTAACAGAATGCTATGACTAAATGCTTATTAATAGGATTATGTAGAAGTTGCTTATTATTATCTCTGATGGCAATGGGTCTCTTGCTTTTAATGCGTCTGTACAAAATATGGATTCTAACATTTTCAGTTAATTACAGTGGTGCTACTTGGAGGTCAGCAGAGCATGAAGTCAGCCCATCTCTGACCAGGTAGGGATGCAGCTCTCAGAACTAACCTAAACTGGTAAAAGGTGCTCCATGCCACAGAATAAACCTGCATTCCTAGTGGCAGAGGTGGTCAAAGCAGCATCCCCAAATGCAACCCGAGGGAATGCAACCCTGTCCATAACAGAATGCATCTACTCACCTGGGCAGATGAGACACTCACCAATGACAGGAGTGAGAATAGCTCAGTCAGTAGAGCACGAGACTCTTAACCTCAGGGTTGTAGGTTTGAGCCCCACGTTGGGCAAAATATATACCTGTGTTGCGGAGAGTTGGACTAGATGACCCTCGTGGTCCCTTCCAACTCTACAGTTCTATGATTTCAGGACTCCTTCGTCAAAAGTTGATTATAAACTCCCAGACAAGAGCCTTGACTTGCCTGTGCTACTGCAGAGGAGCCACTCTTTAATTTATACTTTAGTCACATCAGTGCTGTGGCAGAAAAATCTAGTTGATTAAAATGAAGTTATTCAAATATTTGATTAAAGTAAAATGGCTGGTCAATGTGAAAAGAATATAAATCAGGAAGTGAAGGGTGTTTATAAGTAAAACATGAAGTTGTCTTCCGAATATTGGCATGTTATACTGCACAAGATTCAAAGTGTATTAGTCATTGTGAGATTTGACAGTCCCATATTGTTGACAATATTCAGTGCATTTTATGAAGTACACAGTTTCTCTGTTGACAGGAGGACTTTGTCACCCTCAACCTCTTCACTTACCGACATAATTTCCCTTGTAAGCTGAGGAACCTGGGTAGGTTACGACAGCATAGGCTGACATGATGAAGAGGTTAACAGTTTATCAAGTACTGCTTGTAGCTTTTAAAAAACAAGTTGTATTATCATTCTTTCGTGGTGCTGATAGCACTACGGTTGCAGGTTCGATCCCTGCAAGGGACAGTTGCAGGGAGATGGCTGAGATAATTTTCAGGGCCCCTTCTAATTCTATTATTCTTATCATGCCATATACAAAATAACAGGCCAGATTAGTTTATTATGTGTATCTTAATTTGTACTATATTTAGAAAGATAAACAAACTAGGAACGGTTGGGGTACTGTGAAGTGGTTGGGGTACTGTGTCTTATATGTAAGTGAACAATTCAGACAAACAGGAGGCTTTATTCACAAGAGCTGCTGTGTTTGCAGAGTGTATGTGGTTGGGGGGGTATTTGGCTAATAAGTAGAATAGAAATTTTAGAGAATTGATTTATGTGCATGTTTATTTAAAGCATTTCAGCCAAAAAAGGCTTCCAGAGGAGTTAAAGATAATTAAAAAACAAACAAACCAGGAGGCCAGCTTGCAGGCTTGCAATCTAAAAGACATGACATAAAGTGGAAGGCAGGGGGGCGGGAACAAACCCAGACACCAGTTCTTAACATTAGAGAGTTCTTTTAGAAACAGCTGAGATGGAAATACTTCAGGGAGAAGAGGAAGCAAAAGGAGTGGGCGGTTCAGCAGGCCCAATGAAGTGGCCATGATTCCTATCTCTCCCTCTACTGCAGTCTGGTGGAATGGCTGTTGCCTGTTGGAAGAATAAATAAATGCATGCATGTACAGTGGTACCTCGGGTTACATACGCTACAGGTTACATATGCTTCAGGTTACGAACTCCGCTAACCCAGGAATAGTGCTTCAGGTTAAGAACTTTGCTTCAGGATGAGAACAGAAATCGTGCTCCGGTGGCGCGGCAGCAGCAGGAGGCCCCATTAGCTAAAGTGGTGCTTCGGGTTAAGAAGAGTTTCAGGTTAAGTACAGAGCTCTGGAACAAATTAAGTACTTAACCCAAGGTACCACTGTACATAGTTTGCATATATCACCAGAAATCATTTGTACAGAATCTCCTCATTAGTTGTTAAGTCATTCATTCATTAAATATAACAGCTTAGTCTTGGATAGGGTTGCCATATTTCAAAAAGTGAAAATCCGGACACAAAAGTTGTTGAGTTTGGTTTTTTTGGAATGTCCTTTGTTGCGTGGACAGGCGGAGTCCCCAGATCCCGAGTGGTCCCCCCCGTCATGTGGAATAACGACTCTAGACAACGTGCTATGGGATTAAATTGGCCACAACTTTATTAAATTTCAAATGTGGGTAGACCTTGGCTCAGGCATTGGGCGTTCTCCCTCCCTAGTCCCCAGCCGGGGACCTAGGGAGCATCAGGGTTATCCAGTGTGTGTGTGGGGGATGGGCCGGCTCTGGAGAACATATGTCCAAGCAGAGATAGCCGCCCCCGTTACGCCGCCGCAGGGGAGAGCAAAGACGACCTTTCGGCGTACGGCCAAAGCCTCCCTTCAAAAACCCCTTTAACGGGGAACCCTGGTATCGCCGCCGCAAAGAGGAAGATGGACTAAAGGATTCCGCCCAAGGCCTGATACCGCCAAAGTTGTGACGTTTTGCTACGGAAAAGGCGAAACCTGCCAATGCAGGGAAATTCCTTTCCGGCCCTTTAACAGCGACCTTATCGTAGCAGCGCCCGCATACCTGTGGAGACAGGTTAACCTGCAAAACCTATGAAGAAAAGATAACCTGCAAAAGAAGGCATTAACTGAGGGTGGGTAGGGTGGGAGAAGCTCTGGAGCCAAGTGAAGATTACCAATTAAGATCCACCCTCTATTGTGTGGGCAGGTAATCCCTCCCCCTACCTGGCCTGGTTTCCCTGGCAACGCTTCCCCCAGGTGGGATTGGACAACTCACTGGGGTAGGCGGGGACCTCCAGGTATCCCACCTGAGGGAAGGCAAAGCCTATGCTGATGGGGCCACTCCAGATCCAGGGCTGCACGCGTCCCCGCAAAGGGCACCCCCCGTTTTAAGTGGGGAGCGGTCATTGCACCGTAGTATTGGAAATCACTAGTAAATAACTAGTTAGGCTTGTGTGGTAAGTTGCCTTGCTGCACGCTCTTTAGGACTCCTTCTGTAACTTCTAAATTACATTTCCACAGACATCAGTAGCACAGCAGAATATTTCACAACTCTAGTAACACATTCCACACTGAGGCTATAGGCAGTACTTTATCACCAGCCATGTGTATCGGTCAAGGATTGGCTTTTTTCATAATATAGCACAAGAACCTAAACTGTACTACAAATTGCTTCTGAAAAAAAAATACTTTTGACTGATCGCTATCTTTATTTACTTTAGCATAATACTGATCTTATTAAAGATCTAATATTTTTCACTCTTTGGGTTGTATCTAACTAAGTTATAGTCAAAGCAGACCCACTGAAATTATTGGACCTAGGTTGCTTCCATCGTTTTGCTCTATGCACAGCCTGCATGCACACAAACAGTAAAGAGCTGCTATCTCTGCCCAGTTGCCTGTGATTATTTGGCTGTGGCTCGGTGGTAGAGCACTTGTGTTGAAAAAAAATATTGATATACAGTGGTGCCCCGCAAGACGAACGCCTCGCAAGACGGAAAACCCGCTAGACGAAAGGGTTTTCCGTTTTGGAGGCGCTTCGCTAAACGAATTTCTCTATGGGGTTGCTTCGCAAGACAAAAAAATCTTGCGAGTTCCCGCGGGTTTTTTTCGCTTTCCCCCCCCTTTCCTAAGCCGCTAAGCCGCTTATCAGCTGTTCCGCTGATAAGCCGCCTCTCAGCTGATCGCTAAAAGCCGCTAGACCGCTAATAGCGCTAATCCGCTAAGCCGTCAATGGTCTTGCTTCGCAAGACGAAAAAACCGCTAGACGAAGAGAATCACGGAACGGATTAATTTCGTCTTGCGAGGCACCACTGTAATACCATTCCTTTTATTTGCATACTCCATCTAATGGGGCATATTAAGGATTCCAGTGACAACATACAAGAAGAGTTGAGGCAATAGACAACCCTGCCTGTTTCCTCAATATTACACATAAGAATTTACCCCTGTTCCATCCTCTTCATTGATGTTCAAATATGGTATTCCATTCAAGATGGCAATTGAGATAGTCTGGTGAGAAAAAAGCTCTTCGTTGTACTTCAGAGAAAATCTTTTTAAGCATTGCTTGATTCTTGGGGGAGATATTTGGCAGAGGTGAGAAATACTGTGTGACTTCTACAGGGCAACACGTTAAGACTTATAACCTTGAAAATATTTACAACCATGTTATAAAGTGCTTTTAGTTACCGTGTTAAAGCAGTTAGAGGCCTTAGCATGAGGGTTTCTAATTTGCAGCCAGTATTTTCATCTGTTTAGGTACCGCCAGGGTGAACCAGATAGGTACAGATAGGGTGAATCAGCCCTTTGGAACTTCTTTATTACAGCCAGTTACTTTTAAGGAAAGGGCTGGTGCTCTATTGTTTTTATTGTAACAATCTGTATGTGAACATTTATATGTATATATTGTATATGTATATGCATCTATTTGAAAAATTAAATAATAATGATGATGATGTTCAAATATGGCAACTCTACATAGTCAAAAGCTTTAGAAGCATCTAAACTTTAATAGGGCAATCAAATCTGAATCTTCCTGGGCTGGTGCATTACCATCGGCATACACTTTGGGTTATCATACCTGCCTTTTTAGCACCTTATTAGCCAGCTTTTATTAGCAGTTGAGCTGGTAATAGATACATATTGGAAATTTTTAGAGGGTGCAGTGTTGACCATACAGTACCAAAAAGTCCAGCAACTAGTGCTGATAGAAAAAATAGCTACTAAACTTAAAATACCAAGCAGAATGAAATGAAAAGACACATATTCTGATGATTGGCATATTCTTATTATATACAGTGTAAAAGATGACCTCCACATTATTAAAAAAAATGGTTGCTGACTGCATGTGGTAACAGGAATTGCTCGGATATGTATTTGTAATGTAAGAAAATATTTAAAAACTATACAAAAAACAGTAATGAAATATCCAATCCAAAAACATTTTAAAAATCATAAGAACACCCCAAAACTTTATTTTCTGCTATTCAAGGTCAAGACTAATGTCTGTATACAGATAGATTCATTTGGCTTTAAGCAGTAGATGTTTTAATTGTGTTCAAGGGAAATAAGGTTTAGGCCATAATGTCAGTGAAAGTGTAACAGCCTGATCCTGGGTGTGTTTCCTGTGAAGAAAATTCCACTGCATTCAGTGGGCTTCATCCCTAGTAAAAAATGTTAAAGATAAAAGTGTCAGCATGGAACGTACTTCCTTTTGGAGGAAAGCCCCAGTGAAGTACATAGCTGTTCAGATTGCGTTCCCCCTTAACTTGTTCAAATAGCCTGGGAGGAAGAGGTTAAGGCAGGGGTCAGCAAACTTTTTCAGCAGGGGGCCGGTCCACTGTCCCTCAGACCTTTGGGGGGCCAGACTATATTTTCCAAAAAAAAGAGAGAAAAAGAACGAATTCCTATGCCCCACAAATAACCCAGAGACGAATTTTAAATAAAAGGACACATTCTACTCATGTAAAAACACGCTGATTCCTGGACTGGATTTAGAAGGCGATTGGGCCGGATCTGGCGATTGGGCCGGATCTGGCCCCTGGGCCTTAGTTTGCCTACCCACGGGTTAAGGCTTCAATCCTTTAACCCTTTACTAGGGAGTAGTTTCACTGACTTAAATTGGACTTTATTCTGAGTATATAAAATGCATAGATCAATAGGGTCTTGAAACCAAGCATTATGAGGCATGTTTGAGGGTGTTGAGTATGTTTAGCCTGGAGGAGACTGACAGGAGCTATGATAGCCATCTTCAAATATCTGAAGGGCTGTCACATGGAACATGGAGCAAACTTGTTTTCTCTTGCTCTGGAGGGTAGGAAATGAACCAGTGGCTTCAAGGAAGGAGATTCAGATTAAATTGTTGAGCGTTTTTTCCCCAGTATGGCAAGCCTAAACAGTTTGACAGTGGAACAGAGTTGGTGGACTCTCCTTCTTTGGAGGTTTATTAAGCAGAGGTTGGTCGGCCATCTGTCATAGATGCTTTAGCTGAGATTCCTGCATTGCAAGGGGTTGGACTAGATGACTCTGGGGGTCCCTTCCACCTCTACGATTCTAAGTGTGCACCAAAATTGCTGTTAGGAAAATGGTGCAATGACGTTTTGGGTTGTTTTTTTAGGCCTGTGGGGAGACTCAAGGAGGGAAATTGGTAGGGAATTTCTCAAATGTAGGTAACAGGCATTGCCAGTGGCTTAGCGTGGGTTGTCAGCACCCGGGGCAAGGCAAGTAATTTGCACCCCCTAACCCGTGGATTTGCGCCCCCTAACCCTAACCCCCAGATGTTGCGCCCGGTGCGGCCGGCCCCCCCTGCACCCCCCACGCTACGCCACTGGGCATTGCTTCCTTTGGGCAGGAGAGGACTTCGCCTGCATCCCGGCCTGCTTAGATAACATGTTGTTGTTGTTTAGTCGTTTAGTCATGTCCGACTCTTCATGACCCCCTGGACCAGACCACGCCAGGCACTCCTGTCTTCCACTGCCTCCCGCAGTTTGGTCAAACTCATGCTGGTAGCTTCGAAGACACTATCCAACCATCTCGTCCTCTGTCGCCCCCTTCTCCTTGTGCCCTCCATCTTTCCCAACATCAGGGTCTTCTCCAGGGAGTCTTCTCTTCTCATGAGGTGGCCAAAGTATTGGAGCCTCAGCTTCACGATCTGTCCTTCCAGTGAGCACTCAGGGCTGATTTCCTTCAGAATGGAGAGGTTTGATCTTCTTGCAGTCCATGGGACTCTCAAGAGTCTCCTCCAGCACCATAATTCAAAAGCATCAATTCTTTGGCGATCAGCCTTCTTTATGATTCAGCTCTCACTTCCATACATCACTACTGGGAAAACCATAGCTTTAACTATACGGATAACTATAGATAACATGAGACCCTCCCCCCAATGCTCTCTGCCGCCCCCTAGAGCCTGGTCGGAGGGGCTGAGTCTAGATGAGCAGGCCTCCCAGCGACAAGCGCGGGTTGAAGAGGCGGCCTCTTCTGCCTCCCGCGGCCTCCTCTCCTCTCCCTCCGCGCTGGGCTGGGCGGTCCGAGGGGAAGCTCTCCTCTCTCTCGGCGAGGGCGGGGGGAAGAAGCCAGCAGCCCGGCGCGGAAGCGGCGGCTCTAGGACCCAGGGGGATGCGGCGCGGCCGGGTTCTCCGAGCCAGATTGCCAATTCTCCTCCGTGACTCAGTCGGCTCTGCGCAGCGCACAGTAGGCGGCGGCGGCGGCAGCGGCAGCGGCGGCCGGGGCTGAGCGCAAGCGAGCAGCAGGTCCGTGGGGCTCGGGGGGAGGCGGCCGCGGGGGGAGGGGGGAGGGGGAGGGAACTAGGCCGGGCCCACCCGCCCGGAGCTTCGCTGCCGCGCTGCCCTCCCCGCTCGGGCCTAGCGTCGCCTCCTCCTCCTCCGCCGCCTCTAACGGCGGCCGCCGCCTGTTGTCTTTGCAGAGCGCCAAGATGGAGTACGAGTGGAAACCCGACGAGCAGGGGCTCCAGCAGATCCTGCAGCTGCTCAAGGAGTCGCAGTCCCCGGACACCACCACGCAGAGAGCCGTGCAACAAGTATCCTCCTCCCGAAGGGGTGGCGGCGCCGGGAGGGAAGGCGGGAGGGAGGGAGCGCCAGGCCGGGCACCAGCGGCGGGAGCCCGGCCGGGCCCAGCGCCTGGGCCCCCGCCGCCGGAAGGGCAGAGGAGCCGCGCAGGAGGGAGAGATTCCGCCGGGCGGAGGAGGAGGAGGAGGCCGCTTCCCTGCGGGGTCGCCGGCTGGCGGAGGCCGGGGGCGTTGTAGGCCCGGCCTCCGCCCGACCGTGGCGCGGGCTTTGAACCGCCAGGAACGGAGGCGGCGACCCTGCTCCGGCCCCGCGAGGCTTCGCGGCCTCGCACCTGTTGCCAGCCTGGCGCCGAGCCCCGTTTGGCTTTTTAAAGGCTTGGCAGCTCCGGTGTCGGGATCTCCCCCCCCCCCCCAATCTCTGGGCCTGGACAGGAGGACCTTTTCGGCCATGAATTCTTCCCCCAGCTCAGCCTTCCGCCGGTGGTTCCTCTGGATAACCTGGCTGGCTTTGGACGAGACACGTGTGGAAGCGGTCCTTTGTACCCCCGGGGCACGGAGTCGTGTCGGACCACCCCGGCGCACGTGTGATTGATAGCGCCCGGCGAGGCAGCTGGCTTTGTTGGCATTTCGTTTAACAGGTAGAAAGGACGGCAGGTCGCTGTTGCAGACGAAGAGGGTAAGGGTCACCTTCAGAAGTGGGGAAATAGGCTGCAAACTGTTAGTTCCCCGTTTCCTTTTGTTGCATTGTGAAGACCCATTGTCTGTTGTGGACTCGGTAGAGAGCTGATGGAGGGGCTTGCTTGTTGAATGTCGGTGTATAGGAGACACTCATACTTCTGCTAAAGGATGGATGAAATCAAAGGTTTCTCAGTTGAAACCTCCTAAAGCATGTAGTTCTTAAATGTACATTGGTATGGTTAAGACAAAGCTTGCAGATGTATGTTTATAGTATTAGGGTCCAAAGTTACAGTGTTTGTTTTCCCTTGGACTAGAGATCTGGATATGATTCAGAAGGCTGAACCAAAGTAAAAAGCATGCAGCTAATCAAACATAAAATGTACGACAAGGCACAGTGCTACTAAAATGAAATGATTGAACAACTGGTGGTTGATAGGTATGGTTTGTTCAGATTTTCAGTTTACAAATATGTGTTTTATCCCCATTAAATTCAGATTTCCAGAGTACTTTACAATGAAATATCACTGAGCATGGTGTAGTAAACGGACGGGAGAAATGTAAAAAAAAATCTCATTTTTTATAAATAGTGGTCATGATGGGTGACTTTCACCCACAACTCTCCAATTTTATGAGCCTATGCTGGGTCACACTAGACTGCCTTATTTCGTTTTCCCATCTGCACTCCTTCGGGGTAGGCTATTGTCAGGGATAACGAACTATTTTGGAACCTAATTGCAGAAAAGTGTCACAACAGTCCATGGGCGCAGCTAAGGTGGTAGATTTCCCTATGAGTAGAAAATCATAGAATTGTAGAGTAGGAAGGGACTTGAGGATCATCTAGTCCACCCTTTGCAATGCAGGAATCCTGCCCATGACCATCCCTGGGTGGGCTCAAACCACCAGCCTTCTGGTTAACTGACAGACGCACTGACCCATTGTGCCATTAATAGCCTGCTTTTTGGCTGACCAAATGGGATGAACTTACTACTTTTCTGACATGAATGTCATGACCTGCACCTTGCAAAAGGATCAGTGAGAAACTTGATCCTTACTTGACAACTGTCTAGGCTTCTCTGCTGAAGTTCTTACACTTTGAGAACCATTGACAAAGCAGTGGGAACATAAGGAATTTTCTACTTAACTGGAGTCCTTGTAGC
This sequence comes from Podarcis cretensis, assembly GCF_951804945.1. Lineage (NCBI taxonomy): Eukaryota > Metazoa > Chordata > Lepidosauria > Squamata > Lacertidae > Podarcis > Podarcis cretensis. Next base: position 35,505,056 of record NC_137180.1, read on the forward strand.
ACCTTAACCATTATTTGTAAGGAACCTTAATTACAAATTCCAAAAATAATATGCTTTTATATAGATAGTAGGAAGATACAAGCAAATATTGTTTTCAAAGCATTGCTCAGTGGCTGGAATATTTGATATGTCCCTCCTACCTCTTTGATAGTTAAGTGGGTGTAGGAAGGGCTTAGCTAACAGCCCATATTCAGAAGTAATGTACAGTCTTATTATTATTCATTAAATTTGCATACTGCCCTATACCCGCAGGTCTCAGGGCAGTTCACAGTTTCTCCTATTGTTTTGTGCCCAATCTGATAATCTGATTGCTGGGTTGGTTCGTTCTGGTTAGAAGTATGATATCACAGCTGCTGATAGATGGTGAAGCTGCACCTTTTTAAAACATACATTCTTGAAATAGGTATGTGTTTGACCACTTTCTACCATCTTGAGTTTGATACATCAACATGCATGCAGTATGCTCAGTTGATGTTTTGTAATAGGGAAAAGTAATTGGGTACATTGCATTGCCTAGAATGCCAGACTAATTTTGCTAAAATAGATTCATTGGCTTTCTTCAACATCTCTGAAAGTGACAAGAACACTGGAAAATAACTTGGGAGTAATCAAACTCAATAGAAGAGAACAGAAAACACTCCTGTAGCGACACCACACTGTTTTCTATGGCTTGCACATCTTTCTGACATTGTTAGTAAGATGAACTATAACAACCATATGTCTACATGTGTACATATGAATATTTATTTAAAATACTTACAATGCTATTGTATACATGCCTTCAAAGGAGTTAAATTTAATTCAGTGGGGTCTGCTCCAATGGATGGGCTTACAAGATTGTATCTTTACTGTCTGCAACAGCATTTTACTAGAATACTTTATCAAAGTTTTATTTATTTCTAAAATGTCTGAATTCTTCACATTGTTTCAGATTTAGATTGCAATCCTAGACATGGGTACAAATCTTTCAAAGCTGGCGTGACTGAGAGTGTGAGTAGCTTTCATTGCAGCCTAAGTCTGCAATCCTATCACTCTCAAGAAGGTTCCATTGGACCCAGTGGGTCTTGTTTTTGAATAGGTGTGCATGGGATTAACCTATAGGATGTATAAGCATGCATAGTGTAAACAAGTATGCTCACTTAATCTTGAAATGAGTCTCTATGCATCACTTGATTCTCGCAGTAGTCAGTCTGCAAGTAACTTAACTTTAAATGACAGCTAAAATCTAGGTGAGTTGCAAAAGTTAGCACTGGGTTTCTGCCAATGTGGTACTCACCAGATGTTACGGACTATAATTCACATCACCCCTGACAATTGCCGTGGCTTGGGGCTGATGGCAGTTGTGTTTCATTGCTTGAGTCTCATGGGTTGAGCCCAGCAGAGACACTAATTTGCTGCCATTTGCTTTGGATTTGACAAGGCCTAATGCAAGCGATGGGGAGGAATGGTTTCTGCATATGCTAACCCCTACTAAGCAGGGAAGAGCAATGATCTGCATTGCATTTGCATCCAACAGAGTGCTAGGAAACTGTGTATGGGAAGCTCTTAACAGCAGAAGGGAGACATAGCTATGCATGCTTCCACATGGTACTGCGTTAAATTTCCAGTTTTTTCTATTGTGGTTGTTGGTGGCAAATGTTCCTTGTTATTGACAGCCAGTTAAATGGCAAATAACAAGACCTCCAGATTTGTACTGAAGTACCTTGCTGTGTTTGCTGTCCTGATTACACTTTGTCAGTAGTTAGAAACTTTTTACTTCCAGTTTTGATCTTTTAAAAAACAAACAAAAAACCAAAACAGTTTCAGCTGCAGGTTTAAATGTATTGAGAACTTGCAAACAATGCACAAGAAATGGTCTTTAACAGAATGCTCTACTGTAGAAACTGGAACAGCTCAATCAGTATCCAGACTTCAACAACTACCTGATATTTGTTCTTACGAAGCTAAAATCTGAAGGTGAGTCACTAGCTCTATACCATTTTTAATAAGCACTCACAAAACTAGAAAAAATATGCAGGCACTTTTCATGTTTGGGAGCTTTTTACTTGCAATTTTGTAGATTACAATCATCCTGTGTTTGCTGTGTGTGATGAAAGGCACTGTAGGAATTCAGTGCATACATAAATATAGTCTGTAGACTTGATTATAATCAAATGTTCCTTATGCTGTGGTCCCAAGATCAGTTGTTTTGAAATAAATGGAATTTGCTTTCAAGCACATCTGTTTAAGTTAGGGTTGTGAGTAACAGGTATTGGTGGAGCTTTCCAAGATTTTTACTAAAAAACCCAGATGTTTTCATGTCAATGAAACTAGTCATGGTGTTAACATGGCTACAATATCTTACAGAAAAGCAAAAGTTGTTCAAGGGCAAGGGTCCCCTCCCCAACATTTATAAAATGATGGTGATGTTAAATAGTACAGATATTTTAACTGTGGAGGGGAGAAGCAGAGAACCTTTGCTTAAGGGAGTGCACAAAATTATGCACTTTTGCTAGTCTTCATTTATTTTGAGCTACTGTTATTCCTGTGTGCAAGTCAGTTCTGCCAATTGTTTAGATATTTTATGCCCTCTTTAGTAATCTAGCTCCCTATACATTAATATTGGCTCTGTAACAATGCATCCATCTTTAAAAAATAAAACATTCTTTTCTAATCCTGCTTTTGATGCAAGGCTCCCTGTTAGAGCCTTCTAAAGGCCAGTGTTTGGATCCATAACCATGTATTTCCTGCTAAATTATTCAAGCTCCAGATTCTTATTAAATGTGGCATTTGGATAATAAAAAAGCACTGGTTTTTGTGACGGTAGGATTTGGTCTTTATGCAGGAAGTGTACCTCTAGTTTGGTTTTTGTGCTTGGCTATTTTATTTCCTGTTACAGTGGAATCCTATTCATGGCCTGCTTAGAACTAAAGACACGTTAAGTTCTATTAAATTTATTCTCAGGTAAGTTTATGCAGGACTGCAGCCTTAGTCTGGGTGTTCAAATCATGGAATGTTTTCCAACAGAAGTCTATATTTTTAACACACTTGAAATTCTGTTTAACTAAATAAGCAACAGGGTTCATTCTTAGAATGTCGGTATCTAGCCTGGCTCACCAAATCATCCAGGAGGGGACAAAGAAGCAATTAAGACATCCTATGTCAAAACTTTCCAAAATGTGGTTAATACAGATTCTTCTTTGGCATTTGTTTGAGCATTTGACTAAAAGATAAAAATGAAAGCTTTTTAGTAAAAATATACTAGGTAAAGGTAAAGGTACCCCTGCCCGTACGGGCCAGTCTTGACAGACTCTGGGGTTGTGCGCCCATCTCACTTAAGAGGCCAGGGGCCAGCGCTGTCCGGAGACACTTCCGGGTCACGTGGCCAGCGTGACATCGCTGCTCTGGCGAGCCAGAGCCGCACACGGAAACGCTGTTTACCTTCCCGCTGGTAAGTGGTCCCTATTTATCTACTTGCACCCGGAGGTGCTTTCGAACTGCTAGGTTGACAGGCGCTGGGACCGAGCAGCGGGAGCGCACCCCGCCGCAGGGATTCGAACCGCCGACCTTTCGATCGGCAAGTCCTAGGCGCTGAGGCTTTAACCCACAGCCTAAATTGTATTATAGTTTCTATTCCTTGATTGTACCTTAATGTGGAACTTATTTTTAAGCAAATATTTTCTTTTCTTTTCAGATGGGTTTTAGTGTATAAAAAACCCTCATCTGCCTTGTACTTTTTTTTATTTATTGGAGGTGAAAATATGGCATTGCCATACAGTAGTTAAGAAAGAGACTTATTCACATGACAAGACTTTTTAGGATTTCTTTTTCCTTAAATTTTGATGCAGGCCGTGGGAAGGTCCCCATGTACAGTATTCTGGGCAGATGGCTTCCCACTACAAAGCACAGGATAAATAAACTCTGGACAAAGTGAGGTGTTGTTCTCAAGATATTACTCTAGTACCATAGGCCTTATTCCTTAGTGACAGCCATGAAGTATAAAACAATTTAAATTTTATACTTGATATTGTGAGCCCTGCTACAAGATGGCTGGTGTGTCCTGTTTCTAGGTAAAGGAGTGCTTCACTTATACTGTACAATCAAGTTCTTGGGTTTTTTTAACAGCTAATTTTAATGTGTCCCTGATAAAGTTTTGCCATATGAAATATTAGTGTTTAAAGCTTCTGTAGAGTATGTATTATTTTACTAAAATATTTAAATTCCACTTTAAAACTCTTCATTTTAGATGAACCTACACGGTCGTTGAGTGGTCTCATCTTGAAGAATAATGTGAAAGCTCACTTTCACAATTTTCCTAATGGAGTAACTGATTTCATTAAAAGCGAGTGCTTAAACAATATCGGAGACTCCTCCCCGTTAATCAGAGCCACTGTAGGTGAGTTGCAGGTATTTAAAAGTATTTGTAGGCCAGTTCTTGGTGGCAACTGTTTGCATGCTATGAGAAATTACTTGAAAGCTTCTGCGAGAGCTGTTTTAGAGGGTTTCTTAAAATGTGTTTGTTTGTTTGTTTGTTTAATAATTGAGAGGTCCATATATGCTAGTGTACCAATCCAATCTGATTGGATAGGATAGTGTACTGTACTTCAATATTTTAATTACAGTAATATTGGAATATTGTGGTCTATATTACCCGTAGTGAAACATTTTGACATAAATCAATTTAATATATCATTGGTTTCCAAGTCCTTTGTTCTTATCTTCACAGAAAACAACATTTTCTTTCTTTAGATGTTTTTGTTTTGACCATTTACTATGCTTCTGGTCAAGTTGTGTGTTAAAGTAATGTTTCATCTTTGTGACTAAAATTGAAATGGGTTTTAAACTTCAGCTGACTGTGAACTGCCCTGAGATCTTCGGATGAAGGGCAGTATACAAGTTAAATAAATAAGACTTTACTATATATACATTTTGGTTGTAGTGACATGTTATATGTTAGTTCAGGGTAGAAGAAAGTAGTTGCTGTCTACAAGTCTTTGCAATGAAAAGTCACACACAAAGTACAGGTAGCTGTGTTGGCTCATAAAAAAAATATTAGGGCAATACCTTCTCTTGGGCTAACCAAAATAATCACAAAACGGTGGGCAAGGTTCTGAAGAACTCCTCATCAGATTAGCAGGTAAAAGGGGTCCACATCTGGTAAGACTCTTCAGACAGAATGTGGGAGGAGGTAGCAGAGATCCAAATGAAACCCTTAGGTGCTGCGCAGTTATCAGGTTGCACAAAGGCCTACTGGGAAGAGGAGAAACAGTGGCTGATTCCCCATTTCTGGAAACACACAAACTCACTGCTACCCAGAAGATAGTCATTGGAGTGTGGAGTATGGTGACATTGTTTTGACATGTGGAAAGGAGGATGGATTAAAGCTTTCTCCTTGCACTTCAAGGAAGCAATTACTTTAAAATCGATTACATTCTGTGAATATATGGTTGGCTAACTTCTGAAACATTTAAATGGCTTTTTGCTGGACGCAGCTAAATTCTCCACAGTTCAGTCTCCTCCACACCTCCAATCCATGTTGATAAATAACAATTTCCATGCTTTTGAAATGTAACATTTTAAGGAAAATGTGTAGAGTATGATTATCAAGGTGGGATTTTTACTTACAGAATGCAAATACAGGTCATATTTTCTTCTGTGAAGTAGGAGAGGAGCACGTTTCCTTTGGCACAGCCACATTTTGCAAGTGGAAGTGTTTTCTTAGCTGATTCTATAAACTACAATATTTAAAGAAGGATTATATGAATCAGTGTTCCGCAAATGGTTTAAGAGAAGCTATTTATATTAGTAGGTCTATCCTCTTGACCACTACTTGTGATGTAGCCATTCAGTACATTGAATATCTTGGAGCTGGATCACAAGGATTTTAATCAGAAGTAAGTTCCCTGCTCCCTTGTAAATGTGCACAGGGTTTCAACATTAGGTTTGAGCCACAACATTGGAAGTTGTTGTTTTGAAGTCTTTACCGCTAGAAAAGTTTAGTGTGATCTGTTTTGCTTGTACTGGTTATTTACTGATAGTTCTCTTATTTCCCTCTGCCACTCATTAGAGTATGAATATTTTTATAGCTTTATGGTATAGCTAAATGTCTTCAGTCTGAAATGATTGGCTTGTTTCTGTGCTTTGAAGGTATTTCGGAGATCTTTCAGAACTGACTGGTAATTGTTCCAAAGAGGAATGACTTAGCAACTCTGCCTAAGGGGGATAGTAGTTCCATAATCTGAACCTAATAAATGGTTTGTTATAAGGCAAATCCAGCGATCAGTTTGAGTGTGGTCAGTGTTAAGATTGGTGTTAGTTTTGTAGAGCAAAATTATTGATCTTTCTGCACTAGTATAACTTGGTATTCACATGTTTACTTTAGGTGCACAAGTGTGGTCCCCAAGTGTTCCCCATGCTGCCATAAATGGCTGCCTGCAGCTAGAATTGTAGAAGCATTACTGCCCTGTAAATACGCAGTTGAAAAGCTGCATATGTAGCTATACCACTGCCTGCTAGATTCCCTCAACCCCTGTAGTAATGGCCAGCAGTGGCCATCTATCTGCCTAGTGTTAAACAGTTTTGCTTGGAATGTTGATTTCATCACTTAATATTTCTGTAGCTTTAGAAAAATGATGGATTTGAGAGCAAAGGAATTTCTTTACTTATCAAATTAATTCTGTTCACAGACCGAAAGATCAAACCATCTTTCTGTTTAATATTCTAGAGAGGAAGACTGCTCCTGTTTCCGATATAATTCATTTGTTAACACTTGTATGCTTACATCAGAATACTAAATGGGTTGGTTAACTTTATTCTTTTTCCAACAAATCCAAGGTATCCTGATTACAACCATTGCCTCAAAAGGAGAATTGCAGAATTGGCCTGACCTCTTACCAAAGCTTTGTAGCCTACTGGATTCTGAAGACTACAATACCTGTGAGGTATGACTTATTTTCCATCTAGTACTACATTTGCATTTGGTAGAAGATAACCAAATTTTAAATTGCATTTAAACTGCATTGTAATCTAACCATAATTACTACTGAACGGTGTAGGAATCTATTTTTACCTTTAATCTTCCAAAAAGCGATTTAAATGATCCTGCTCACCCAAGCACATTAGTGTTGATCTGTTACCCGTAAGAAAATATCATAATTCTCAGTGAAAGTTGATTGAAATATTGGGGCAATTGTTGTATAACACTCAATAAGGTCGTTTTTTTGCTGCCTGATACTCAAGTGTGCAAATGTTCATTCACATGTCAATGTAATCCTACAAAAAAAGAATTCCTGTTTAGTATTGGAGACATCCAAGAGAACATGCTAAGCAAGACTTGTTCATGCAGATTTTTGCATTTATTCAATCTTGCTCATTAACCTATGTTGTTCTAGGTCTAGGAGATCTGGGAAGACTTTAGGCAGGATGCTTGGGTGCCAAAATTTCCTCTGCTTTTTGATGCCCAGATGCTGGGTGCTTTCCACTCCATCCACTTCGGAGGCTAACGTGGGGAAACCTTCCCACTTCATCCCTGGAGTCAGTCTATCTTTTGCTTCCACAGCAAATGGTTACAGGATCCCAGCCAGGTCTAACTGATTGGTTCCAGCAGGATTTTCTTTTGCTTGCATTTTTAATCTAGAAATTGCTACCAGGTGTTGTTTTTTAAATAGGAGTGTACTGAGATAAGGGAGTGAGGATTTCTAAAATAATAAGGTGTCCATATAGAATTTTCAAACAATCACCAAAACGTGTGTTTATTTGGCAGGGTGCATTTGGAGCTCTTCAGAAGATTTGTGAAGATTCTGCTGAAATCTTAGATAGTGATGCATTAGATCGCCCTCTCAATATCATGATCCCTAAGTTTTTACAGTTCTTCAAGCATAGCAGTCCAAAGATAAGGTAAGAGATGACCATGCATGTTTGTATATACACACACACACATTTTTCAAATACTTCAGTTAGCAAGATTTTATGGGAAGGTATTTTAAATATGGCTAACTTGAATGCCATTTCAGGCCAAAAACAAATTGTTTATCTAGTCTGACTGATACTCTTCCAGTTTCTGAGACTTTGAACAAATTCGTTGTATTTGCTGAAGTTCCTCAGCATCGTTTCATGAAAGCATGGTTCACTTCACTGGAGCTTAGCACCATTGTAAACAGCGATTTACCTGGCCTCTAGGAAGGGAAACTATTGTAAACCAGAAGCGTCAGTTCTTTTTGCCCAAGGCAGTTGCTGTGACGCAAGTGATTACCAAGTACAAGTGGGAAACCAGTCAATAAACTTTTGTCATTAAGGCAACGTAGGTGTATTTTTACTGGATACTAACAGAAACACCTCCAGTTGTCTCCTGGATGTAAACTCTCTCTCCCCTGCCCCACATCTTAGTGTTCCCAAACTACTCAATTAACCACACTTGAATCTTAATGTGTGTATGACATTTGGAAAGAGCCTTGACTTTGGAGCGGCAGTCCAAAAATAAATGTCTTGACTTGCATGCAGACCTCTCTGGATCCCAGCTGCAGTGTTCATGTTTTGTAACTTGTAAATCCTTGGGCTCACTTAAAATTTGGGCATGCTTTGGAGATTACACTTGGTTGTAACTGGTGTAGAATGTTTTTACTGTTCCTGAGTCTTTTCTGGTTGCTAATAGTTGCTATACACACAAGCTATAGCCATTGTACTACTAAAATAGCTTTTTGTTTCTTTACACATCAGTTTCAAATCTGTTTTGAGTCTTAGAAGTGGTGAGTGTACTTTTTGATTTGATTTTTAAAAGAAAAAAAATTCATTTTGTAGGTCCCATGCAGTTGCATGTGTCAATCAGTTTATCATCAGTAGGACTCAGGCCCTTATGTTGCACATTGATGGATTTATTGAGGTAGGTGGCACAAAGTTTCTTATCTTTCCTGAGTTTGATCCTTTAAAATTGTTGATAAAATTTTAATTAAACTATGGAAATTGAACACAAACATGCAGGTCTCCCACACCATGAAAGCAGGGTAAGAATGAAATGTGTGAAGTCGTAAAGTTGATTAGTGTGTGAAACCATTGCAGAGCCTAGAACTCTGAACAATAGCTGCTTTCAGGTTCTGTATTATATATACAGCAGGGGTTGGGGACCATTTTGGCCTGGCAGGCCACACTGTCAGGTAGCTGCATGCAACCTGGTATGCTTCCCACATTCCCTTCCCTTGGGAAAGGCCAGTGGGCTTACCTGGTGAGGAGGAGGGCTGATGGCTACAATTTTGGGGTAGCCACGAACTGTAGATCCTTCCTAATTAAATGGAAACTTAAAAATGGTCCCTGCAGATATCAAAGCTGGTAGAATTCCCACTATAACAATTGTTTCATAAGTGTTTCCCCCCCGCCCAGCCAAAAGCCTTTTAGAAGCAGAAATTTTATGGCTATGCAATGGATGCAATCCATTGGTGTCTGTGCATAAGTGGAATTGACTTCTGTGTGCACAACAGAACTTTCCTTCTGTCTCCTCTCCCTGCTTGCCCCCTCCCCTAAATCAGTGCTGGAGGGTTGAGGGGGGCATGGGAGGTGTTATGCAAGCAGAAGTGTGTTCATGCAACATTGGATTTCACCTAATAGCTTTTGGCTTGAGGAAACACAACAGACCCCCAGTCCCCAATATGAGCTAATCCAGTAAAAATGTCGATTTCAGTTGACAGATGCTTTTTCCCCAATGAAGTTAATCTTTTTATCTTTGTAACACAGTAAAAAAAACTGCTGGAGCTCTGAAGTAAATCTGATAGTAAGGCAAAATAATAATTCTAAAAAATTAATATTTAGATCCACTTCTTTCCTTCCAAATAAGGGGATTACTAAAAACGAAACAACATATTTTAAACCTCATAGGTGCTGTAAACCATTTAGTTTGCTCCTATTCACAATACCTTTTCCCCTTCAACAGAATCTGTTTGCGTTGGCGGGCGATGAGGAGCCTGAAGTACGTAAAAATGTGTGTCGGGCTCTAGTGATGCTACTGGAAGTTCGAATGGACCGCTTACTTCCTCACATGATTAGTATTGTTGAGGTAACTTTTTTGAATTTTGATTAAACACAAATGAATACACAATAGCAGTTTTTTTGTGTGTAGAAGGAGAGGGAGAAGTAGATGGGTAAGATTCACATATGTTCAGACATACATGTGTGTGTCAAATGTAAAAGGAAAGCCATACTACTTAAATTCGCTGAGTGATTTTTCTGCATATGTGGGGTTATTTTTTATTTAATTTGTATACCACCCTACACCGAGGTTTCAGGGCAGTTCACAGAAAAAAAATCAAAATATAAAACCACAAAATATATAATCAAAATAAAAACAACCACCCAATAATGCCCCCAACCCATCATTTTAAAAGGGCATAGGATGTCAATCAAATCAACCAAAGCTTAAAAGGGAACTTTTTTGCCTGGTGCCTAAAGGTGTATAATGAAGGCACCAGGCAAACTTCCCTGGGGAGAGCATTCCACAGACAGGGAGACACTGCAGAGAAGGCCTGTTCTCGTGTTGCCACCCTCTGGGCCTCTTGAGGAGAAGGCACATGAAGAAGGGCCTCAGAAGATGAGGAAAGAGGCGGTCCTTGATGTATTGCAGTCCTGAGCCATTTAAGGCTTTATAGGTCAAAACCAGCACTTTGAATTGGGCCTGGAAACTAATTGGTAGCCAGTGCAGTCGGACTAGGATCGGTGTAATACGCTCAAACCATCTTGCTCTGGTGAGCAACATGGCTGCTAAATTCTGCACTAGCTGACGTTTCTGAACCATCTCACAGGCAGCCCTGTATATAGCGCATTGCAGTAATCTAGCCTTGAGGGTTTTTGTACTAGATTAAATATGTATTGGCTGCCATTGCAAGTCAAATACACTGTTGAGGATTGTTCTAAATGTTCCATTTTATATTTGTGATCTGTTTCTCCATTTGCCATATTCTGTGTGAAGTGTGGATACCTAAACACATTTTGTGAATTTCCTGATTCAGAATGGCTCAACTGCGATCTGCAAGGTTTTACAAACTCCCTTGCCTGCCCCAGCATCATCTCTGACTGTTGGACATTGGACATCAGCTGGAGTTGATGAAAGCTGGAATCTAGCAACATTTAGCGGGCCATGAGTTAGCCAGCCTTAATCTTCCATCCATATCCTTAACAGGGCATTAGAGCAAGTGCTGGTTCTCACATGCAAATGTCTGCATATTTTCTAAGTGTGATCTTTGCAGTGTATAGGACATAGCTGTCAACTTTTCCCTTTTCTTGTGAGGAATCCTATTTGGAATAAGGGAATTTCCCTTAAGAAAAGGGAAAAGTTGACAGCTATGGTATAGGATCACATGGAGAAATCTCATTATGAACTGCTCTGTATATTGATACAGTTTGCAGTGATTAGCAAACATTCCTAAAATCATGGGAATACCTTTTTTGGACACTGGGAGTGGCATGGAGAAAATTATTTAGTTATTCATAAGATTTTAATGCCCCTTAAGGGTTTCCTTCTGTCTTTCTCATACATGTGACCAGTCCCAAGTAAAGAATACACTTTCTCAGACTTGGAAATGTCAGCACTAGGTAGCTGCCAAGCAAAACGGTTTGTAAAACTGTGGTACTACATATTTTCAAATTAACACTAATCTACATCTACAGTGTTTACTGGTTTAAATGATAATGCAGGAAACATGCAAATCTAGGGGAAGCGGAATAATCTAGGAACACACTCTCTGTCATTCTTACACTCACACTACCAACTACCAATGGTTAGCTGTTTGTGAAATCTGAGCTTGAGCACAAAAATATTATCATAAAGGGTCAGTCAGTGCAATGGGAAAGAAATGAATTAACTGTGGTGTTCATGCTTAGCTGGTACTTTCAGTTAAAAAAACAACTTTTGTAAGCAACCCCATTGGTGGTGGATTGCTACATTAAGCTCTTTTTAATTAGATCACAGTTACAAAGAAACTGACAGCTGTGCCATTTTATTTCCTTGGCATTGTGTGTAGTATATGCTACAAAGGACTCAGGACCAAGATGAAAATGTGGCTTTGGAGGCTTGTGAGTTTTGGCTGACTTTGGCTGAACAGCCAATTTGTAAAGATGTTCTGTGTCGGCATCTTACCAAGTAAGTTGATCCTACGCCCGCCCCCCTCCATAATTTTATAGATTCAGAATTTATTTGCATCATGCTTTCAATGTCTTTTTTTAAAAAATGGATTTTGGGAACAGAGGCAATAATCCACGTATAAAACGTATACATTCTTTTGCATTGATGGTAGCATAGTTGAGAGTGATCATTGGTATACCTTGGTGGTGTTTCAGTGTGTGCAAGGAAGATAACTGGCACCACCTTTTTAATACTGGGGATGTATGCAAGGCTGCTGAAATCTTATGCTTTCAAGTGGGGTTGAAGGGGGGTGTCCCTGTAAGTGCTAGAGGCTCAGAAGCCACAGATGCCTCAATGAATGCTTCCTGGATACTTCCAGATTTTATTGGAGGCAAAGGAAATTGTACAGCTGCAAACCAGCTAATATTCAAGAAATGTCCTTTCTCTTTAGGTTGATACCTGTGTTAGTAAATGGCATGAAATACTCAGAGATAGATATAATTCTCCTGAAGGTAAGCGTGATTTCCCCCCTCATTTGTTGAAGATACGCCACTGTCCCTTATATTAGATACTCTTACAACGTTTGCCTTTAACATGCGCAATATACGCAGCAACATACGCAACATGCAACAACTCTCAGTTATTTGTGGACTCTGACCGCTTTGTTGCAACATTGCTGGTTTTTGCAGCCTTCCCACTTGTTGATTCACGGGCTATGAAGGGAAGACTCAGTGCACTGAATTAAACAATGGGATTGGGTGCAGGGTGGCTATGAAGCTAAAATATAAGGCAAGCTGTATTTTCCAGAGTCAGATAAGTTTTTGGAAACACGCCAGTTTGCGCTTATATATTGTAAACTCAGAAGTCCACCTTCATCTTGTGAGTAGACTTAAATCACACTTTTACTTTACCCCAGTGCCCAGAGGTTTAGGGCATGTAACATAATGTTGAAGTCTCAGCTCTGCACTGATAATACAAAAACGAATACACTGACATTACTTCAGCATGTATAGGCTCTTTGCCATTTTGGTTTCTGATTATAGGGAGATGTTGAAGAAGATGAAGCTATCCCAGATAGTGAGCAAGACATAAGGCCCCGCTTTCACCGTTCACGGACGGTAGCACAGCAGCATGAGGAAGATGGCATTGAAGAGGAGGAGGAGGAAGAGGATGAGCTGGATGACGATGATACTATTTCTGACTGGAATTTAAGTAAGGCCATATAACATACTGTGCAGTCAAAATATTTATGTGGTGAATTCATAGAATTGTAGATTTGAAACGGACTCTGCAAGTCATCGAGTCCAACTCCCTTGCAGCGCAGGAGTCTTTTGCCCAATGTGAGACTCAAACCCACGACCCTGTGATTAAGAGTCTACCAATTGTCCTTATTTTATTGTTCAGCAATTGTTCTGAAGTTATAATGCCAACTTTGTAAAAATTCCCTTAACTTGGTTTTTTTAAAGTCCTCTGGATTATGTTCTGTACAGTGGTACCTCAGGTTACATACGCTTCAGGTTACATATGCTTCAGGTTACAGACTCCGCTAACCCAGAAATAGTTCTTCGGGTTAAGAACTTTGCTTCAGGATGAGAACAGAAATCGTGCTCTGGCGGCGCGGCAGCAGCAGGAGCCCCATTAGCTGAAGTTGTGCTTCAGGTTAAGAACAGTTTCAGGTTGAGTACGGACCTCTGGAACGAATTAAGTACTTAACCAGAGGTACCACTGTACTTGTAATTTATCAGTCACTGAGCACAAGTAGAATATTTTCTTCTGGATTTTTGCAACTGTTGCAGCTTTTCGATAAAAGGGGTGAAAACCATTTATGAAGTACAAACCCTATTGAAATTAATGAGGGTTTGAGGGCCTTTTTAGGAAATCATGCTCACAGTTGAGCAAATAAAACTTTTCAAGCTTTTCAAAAAGTTCTGTTACCTAATACATGTCTTGAGTGTTACTCAGATGTGATTCAATAAAAGCATTCAAAACATGTTGCACATCTTGTGAATTGCCTTCATGAATGCTGTAATGAAAACTAATTGAGCAGTTAAACCTCCTGATAATATGCATGGAATGATTTTGTTTTGATTATTCTATAAAGCTTTTGTGGCCTACAATTAATACGAACGTAGCATTGAGTTGAAATTTTATGACTAAAATGTGTCTCAGGTGTATTAAATGTGTGTTTGTGTATCTATTTTAGGGAAGTGTTCAGCTGCTGCTCTTGATGTCCTTGCCAATGTATTCCGTGATGAATTGCTGCCACACATTTTGCCCCTTCTAAAAGAACTGCTTTTTCATCCAGAGTGGGTTGTGAAAGAATCAGGCATCCTAGTACTAGGAGCAATTGCTGAAGGTTAGTCAGTACTTTCAAGGACAGGCTATATTCCGTGCCAGCCCCTAGCTATGCTTTTTCTCCTCCTCCTCTCCCCCCTCAAGCAGGCTGTCTGCTTGTTGTGATCTCTGTCTCTTCCTGCCCCAAATGCCACCTGTTGTTAGTTGCCTCTGCCCTCTTGTTTTCTTTCCTTGTTGTTCTCTCCACCATTCCCAGTGGGCAACAGCCACCACTTGTGTTTGCTAAAATACGTTGCCTCCTGGAAGTTTGTTAATATTATGGCTTGTTTTTTCATGCTGGCTTCACTCCTTTGTGTGTGTATGGAGGGCAGATTCTGCTAGGCATGTCTAATTTGTAACCTATTTTTACAGGTTGTATGCAGGGTATGATTCCATATCTTCCCGAGCTAATCCCTCACCTTATTCAGTGCCTCTCTGATAAAAAGGCTCTTGTGCGCTCCATTACTTGCTGGACTCTTAGCCGCTATGCACACTGGGTAGTCAGCCAACCCCCAGACACGTACTTGAAGCCATTAATGACTGAGTTGCTAAAGCGCATCCTGGATAGCAACAAGAGAGTACAAGAAGCTGCCTGCAGGTAGGTCAGAGTCATAAAAGTATTGCCAGTGGTCCTCAAATAACAGGATGGAGATGTGAAACCCTTTTTCATTGTGCTGTAATATTCTGTTTGATCTTGAACAGCTTTTCATTAGTCTAGACAGACATCTTATTTTTGAAGTTGTCTTAGGAGTTTCTCTTCTGTTCTAAATGCCCTTGTTCGTTGTAGCTGCTTTTATTTAATTTTTTTGTGGGAATGATAACATTTGTCACTGATTCTCACTTTGCACAGAACATGAATGCTGTGTATTGTCAAGTCAGCAAGTTCTGTTCTAGGTATTATTTTAATAATTTAATCCAGAAGCACATTCAAGTAACCCATCACACCCACTAGCACTTTTGGATTTCCGTACCTTTGGAGCTTAGCTTTTACTTGGAAACTTGGGGACTTTTGAAAACCCTTCAGGTTTATGGCTTTGTTTTATTTATTAAAATAATTTACTACCCTCTCTTCAATGTTCACACAATCCCTAAGCAAGAAACAATTTTGAAATGCAATAGAACAGTATTTCACTTAAATACAAGTCAATGTGAAACCAGACAAAATATGACTCCAAGTACTTTAATCAGATACTTGGGTGATGAGCAAAATCTTTACTTCAGTTTAAGGTAGGGTTTCTCCATCTTCAGAGGTGTTATGACCTGTGAAAATAAATGCAAAGCCAACTTCCAGTGCATCTTACCAGAATGGTTCTCCCCCCCCCACCCCCGTCTGACCTTTTAAAAAAAGCTGTGAAAGTTTGTCTCAAAGAGAGGAGTGCATTCTCTAATTCTGCATACTAAATTTTTCTTTTGCTTCTTAGTGCCTTTGCTACTCTAGAAGAGGAGGCTTGTACAGAACTTGTTCCTTATCTCGCTTATATACTTGATACTCTGGTCTTCGCATTTAGTAAATACCAGCATAAGAATCTGCTCATTCTTTACGATGCCATAGGAACTTTAGCAGATTCTGTAGGCCATCATCTAAACAAACCAGTAAGTATTGTTATCCTTTCATTCAGATTAAACTGATAATTTTGTTCACCTCTTAATTAGTCCTACATTCTAGAGGCTTATTTCCTTACTTTGGTGTGTTGCTAGCAGGAATATTTCAACACACTCCATTGTCTTAAGTACCAAGCAATTTGCCCCATCATCCTTTAACAAAATTTCAACATATCTTTCACTGGCCTGAATATTGCTTCCTTTCTGTTTGTTATGAAATATTATGAAATCTGTGGTGCTATCTTCATCAAATTGGAGAACTGTGCTAAAACCAACAAAATGAATTTCTGTAGGAACAAATGTAAGGTTCTACACTTTGGTGGGAAGAACCAGCTTCACTAATATAAGATGGGGGACACCTGGATTACCAGGTGAAAAGAATCTGGGGACCGTAGTAGACAACAAGCTAACATGAGTCAACAATGTCATGCAGCAGAGCAGCAAAAAAGGCTAATTCTATTATAGGCTGCACCAAGTTTAGTGTCCAGAACAAGGGAAGCAATAGTACCATTCTATTTTGCCTTGCTCAGACAATACCTGGAGTACTGTGCCCAGTTCTGGGCACAACAAATTATGGAAGATATTGACAAGCTGGAACTTGTGCACTTTCTCCTTGCAACATTCCTGTCATGTAGGTTAGACTGAGAGCTAGTGATTACCCAATGATCTTTCTTACGGAGTGAGATTTGAATCTGGGAGTCTCCAGACCATGTATGACACTCCTTTTTGGGAGTTTGTGGTTGTCAGTTGGTAAGGTAAACTTTTGGAGATTAGTCCTCCATAATTTTGATAATACTGGATTTTTTGAAAAATGGTGTCACATGTTTGAAGTGGAAACAACGTTGGATTTAGTGGAATTTACAATGGCTTACTTAAATGTGTCATTTTATTTCATTGTCTTTAGGAATATATTCAGATGCTTATGCCTCCATTAATCCAGAAATGGAACATGTTGAAGGATGAAGATAAAGATCTTTTCCCTTTATTAGAGGTAATTGATTGATTATTTAATTTCTTTAATGCTTAATATATTAAAAATATCTCTAAGCAGCGTACAAAAAAGAAGCAACAGACAGCTTAAACGAAATATTACAAAAATGCACAGTTACATATAAAAATGTTTCACACACACACACTCATTTTCCTTCTGACGCTCTCAGCCTCTGGGTTCCTGCCGAGGGTCCAAGCAAACTCTCAGCTCACCCGCAAAAGTCTCACAATGGAAAGAGTTCCTGGAAACAGCAGACATCACTCTAGTCTCTCACTCTAGACTTGTTTTTTAGGGGCAGGCCCAAGGTGGGTGCTACTCCCTCAAGCTCCCCCACAGCTGTGTTCAATTCAGCTGCACTCTCCACACCCAGTTCCAGATAGAGCAGGTTTGTTGAGTTTTGCAGGGAGTCCAGAAGAGGGGGAAAGGGCTCCCCTCCACTCACTGCTCTTTCTTCACCCTCTGTCCTCTCCTCTTCCAGTTGCTCACTAATAGTTTTGCAGTTTTCCTTGATATACACACGCGAGGGAAGCTTCTCCTGGGAGATTAATTCTATGCCCATTTACAATTCTACACCCCTTTACTTAGGAATAAACCCCATTCCAACTTGGTGGGATTATTGACTATATGTGTATCAGAATGCATTGAGCTCATTAGGATATATTTTGAGGGAAGGACGCATAGGGTTGAGCTGTAGGAATTAATGATGTTGGTAATTCCATGGGTCTTGGCATGGCCAAAGCTAGAACTCTGGCCACACTGTTATGAAGTTCCTTAATTCTGCAGTTCATGTACTTCAAAAAGTTGGCCTTTCTAAAAGAAATTGTTTGTAGCAAACATGCATGCCCGCAATTGAAAGCTCATATCAGTTGAATATCCCTGATACTCACTACTTTTTCTTCCGTATTTCAGTGCCTATCTTCGGTTGCCACTGCCTTGCAATCTGGCTTCCTTCCATACTGTGAACCTGTGTACCAGCGCTGTGTAAATCTGGTACAGAAGACTCTTGCACAAGCCATGGTATTTTTCTGTTGTTGGCCTTTAGAGGATGGGGAGAATTATCTTCAGTTGCATTTTAAGTGAAGCTTGTTTTCTGGAGAGATTTGTAATATTATTTCACCAACTGAAAATAATGTTAATAGCAAAAATGGTTCACTGTATGTCACGTAATTAAGCCTTTTAAGCAGTGTCCAACTGTGTGTTTTTATTATAGTTGCACAATGCTCAGCCAGACCAGTACGAAGCTCCAGATAAAGACTTCATGATTGTGGCTCTTGATTTACTTAGTGGTTTAGCTGAAGGACTCGGCGGCAACATTGAACAGCTAGTGGCTCGGAGCAATATCCTGACACTCATGTACCAGTGCATGCAGGTGAGGCAAATAATCCCCTTCTCCTGCCTCACTTTTGAAATAGAATGCTTTAAAACACAAACTTACTTCTGTTTCTCTCTTTTAGGATAAAATGCCCGAGGTACGACAGAGTTCTTTTGCCTTGCTGGGCGATCTGACAAAGGCATGTTTTCAACATGTGAAGCCATGCATTGGTATGTGACTTAGCAAGGCAAATTCTTCAAATATGGAGTTTTGTCCATGCATGGCATCATTGCGACTAGAAATGCTCTTTCTATGTGTAAAGGGAAATTTTGAAAGTTTTGTTTTTTTCCTAACAGGTTTATGGTACAAAAAAGAATATATTATTGCCATCTAAGTTTGATGTAGAACTTTTCCTCCAGGACCTTGTTTCTGGCTAGGCAGTGCCTAGTAAACACATGCTTACTTTATAGCAGAAGATCCTGTTCAAAATGTTGGAAATGTCTAAAGCTGCTTTTTTTTTGTTTCATTGAACACTTGTGGTTATATCTGCATCCCACACAAATTGGTAGCTGAAGTCCCTTGCTTGCAGTGGAATTGAATTTAACCTTACTGGGCTGTACCAGGAGTTTCTTATGCCTAGGAAGAGTTTCTGGCTAAGAAAAAGTGATTGTCCTTCACATGGGTTTTCTGCTGAAGTTACATGAAACTGAACATTTGTGTGAAGTTCTAGCTGTGGGAGAGTTTTAACAGTGTGGCTTGTGTTCTTTTCAGCTGACTTCATGCCAATTTTAGGAACCAACCTTAACCCAGAGTTCATTTCTGTCTGTAACAATGCCACGTGGGCAATTGGAGAAATTTCTATTCAGATGGGTAAGGTTTGCTTCTTTAAAGTTATAGTTTGGATTTTGCATGGTATTACCAGTTGTAAATTCTGGTGTTCAATTGCACTTATGTACCTGTTATGAAAGCATATGTTCAGGTTTTTAATGAACTGTTTTATGTGTTTTTTCTTTCTTTCTAGGTATAGAGATGCAGCCTTATATTCCTATGGTCTTGCACCAGCTTGTAGAAATCATTAACAGACCCAACACACCAAAGACTTTGTTAGAAAACACAGGTACCCGACAACTGAACTCTTTGCAGTGAATGAAGTTGTGCAGGTGTCTGTTTGTAAACCAGACTATTCAGAGAGTCGTAGGTAAACTGCATCAGTTTTAAAGCAAAAGCAACTCAGTTTGGATGGTGTTGCAAACCTCAGCCTTGTAATTAAGTGTCAAATTAAACAGATTTAATTTTCAATTAGCAGGTGCTATTGATTAAGGACTTAAACGTAGCATAGAATTTGACATCCTTTTTTGTATAAATTGTATGTGTGTTCTGTGCACATAGCTAATTTACAGAAGCCTTCTAACTATAGCTGGCAAGAGGATGCAAGCAAACTGCTATTAAAAAAAAGAGTAGCTGACTATCATATATTATCTATATCTTGCTAACTTGTTACATAGTTTATTAAATATAGCATGCTCTTAAATGGAGACCTTAGAAATTGCAGATTGGTTGAAGATTAAAAGACCCTTTAAAATTGAGTTTGAGGCTTGTTCTGTGCTAGTACAAAGCATGTTCTGTGTGTGTTTCTTTTTTTCTTTTTTAAAAGAGCTTTTCATTTTCTGAAAAATGCTAATTGTCATCTCTGACTATCTCTGTCTGCACTGTAATCTGATACCAGTGATACTAAGCCTATGAATGCAGATTTATAGTTACAGTCTGAAGTGAAAATGAATGGTTACCAGAATTTCAGTCTAGACATTGATAACTTGGCCATTGCCTTCATGGCTGTGGGTGGGAGTCAGGTTATATTCTGTGCATGTTTGTTAAACATCTAGCAATGAGTGCAAAGACTGTAACTGTATATTTTACGTTAAACTGAAAGATAAGCTACATGGTAATTTGGCACATTATGTATTGCACTATTCACAGTATGTTTGCAAACACATGATGTGGAACAACTCTTTTAGATCAAAGAAGTCTCCTGGCAGTAACTGGGAGTGACACCTATACATTTTCTTTATGGTCATTGGTACATTACCTGTAGTGCTTGCTTTTTACACAGTGCAGAAGTTAAGAGACATTTGATCCCTCACCATAACTTCTAAATATTAGTTGTAAATACCCAAAAGGCTGATACTACAGATAAATGTTGAATGTGTTGTACTTTAGGTTTGTTGTGGGATATTCTGGTCTATACTGTAGGATGTTTTCATACTTGAAATCTCAATGCAGATCTACCATCGATCTACCAAAACTAGCACCTTTTAACATTATAGTGCTTTTCCTAATTGACTTCTTATGTTGAATGGCTGCTTAAGAAATGAACTCTGTAAGAGTACTTGCCAAAAATAACAGGCTTTGTGGTCTAAATTCCACTCTGTATTCTCAACCAGTACATCATTTCCATTATTGTCTAAATAATGGGAATATAATTCTAATGGGAATTGAATGAGTGTTGCGGCAAAATCATACAGAAAACCTTGTAGCCCATAGCATTGGAAGTGGTCTCAAAGGTCATGTAGGTCAGTCCCTTGCCGACACAGGAAATCCACTACTATAACATCCCTAGTTAATGGTAGGATAGGAATTGTTAATATTAGAGGCTGATTCATGTATAGCACAATAAATAATTGGAAAACAAAGCCAAAAATTTTCTTTTAGCCGTATTAATTGTGATTCCATTTTATAGTGTTGGTATATCCTACACCAAATCTCATAGTGAAAAGAGCATCATCTGCTTTATTGCATGTGTTCATGAGATTGTTCACAAATGCCTGTTCTGGAGTGTTGCACAATGTCTTTTAAGCATAGGCTTCTCTGCTTCATATGAATCTGCTGGATTTTAGTATTCATGTAGTTTGCTTCAAATAATCCTTAAACATACCCCCACTCTCCCTTTTCTGAAGAATTACTCTGCGAGTTGAGAGAACACCATTAAAACCACACAGGGTCACCGTCCAAGCAGCCTCTTCACATGAACGGCCAGGTGCCTGACAGATCAGTTCACACTGAACAGATCCCTTCATATTTATGCAGGATCTTTGACTCCAGAGATTAATTCTGGCAATTGTTGAATCGTTAGATAATAAAATTAAAAGCTGCCTTATCTTGTAATGAAAAGCTAATACAGATACAAACCCTGATTCCTGCTGAATTTAGCTTTTATCTTTAAAATAATTCTTTGAGCGTTATGAATAGAATTCCGTTTTTTCCCCTGGAAAATCGTAAATTTCAAAAGTTTGTGTTACTTTGATTTTAAAATTGAGACCTGCCATTTAAAATTTAATTACAAATAGTATTCTTTCAAGGAAGCCAAGTAGCTGTGGGTTTTTAACCCTGAGAGATGGGCTAGCAACTCAGTGTAATAAATAACAGTGACTTGTTACTAAAGGTGACTCAAAATACCTTTTGATTAAATAGCGTTGTCACAGTTTGAACCATATTATTTAGACTGAGCATTTGGATTTTAATTTGTGCTTTTGGTGTTCTCTCATTCGCTTAATTCCTTTCCCCCTCCTCCAAATAGTATGCCACATTTGCTACCCCTTATTTTTAGGGGTGGTAATGAACAGCACTGGTGAAATCTTATGTTATTATCATACACAGGTTCTGTTGGTTTCTGTTTCTGAGTTATTTGTTGTTTTTTCTTTATTTTTCTCCTTCCCCCCTCATTTGCTCATGTCTTGGTTGGCGTTTGGTGGTGTATAACCGTGATTGCGTTACCTTAGCAATAACAATTGGTCGTCTTGGTTACGTTTGTCCTCAAGAGGTGGCCCCCATGCTACAGCAGTTTATAAGACCCTGGTGTGTATTATTCAATCTTTTTTTTATTCATTTTTTCCTCACTTTCTTCTTTCTTTCTTCCTTCCTTTCTTTCTTTCCTCTCTCTATCTCACTTCTAGATATACTTTTCAGTTGGTTACAAAAATCACTATTCTTAATCATTGCCAACCATGTGACTAATCTTGTCCTATCAGGTTTGTGAGTTTTTTTAGCAGTACCGTCATGTATATATTTCATGTTGTGGCTAACAACTAATTAATGCATGGGATAAGATTGTCACATGCTTGATGTGTTAAAGCTTGATTATTAAAAGCATTTTTAAAAATCCACCAGTATGATTATGTGCATGCAAATAGCATAAAACGTTAAAACATCGCATTACATTACTTCAAACTCATTTGCGATTTGACTTGCTGTCTGAAATACATGTTTATAAACTTGTACCAAAATAGCTTGCTTGCTGCTGTAAACAAGTGAGAGATGTTCTGTTCCTGGTATTTGATAGACTTCATACTGTGGCAGTATATGCTGCTTTTAGCAATGAAAGCTAATAATGATACAATGCAGAAAATAGATAGAGGTATTTAATGGAATATAGGTCACTTGTGCACTACAAGAAAGAATTTGAAATTGGCTGATCTGGCATCTATAAAATTCTATGGGTTTCAAATCAGGTTGAAAGTGTACAAAGTAGGGGTACAAAGTAAGAAACCTGACATGTGCTGCATAGTCCTTAAGCTTCATTGGGACACTTATTCCATCAAATACAATACCAGCTAAAGTTGGATGCAGAGATTAATCTAACCCTTTGTTCTTTGTTTTAATAGGTGCACCTCTCTCAGAAACATAAGGGATAATGAAGAAAAAGATTCAGCATTCCGTGGAATTTGTACCATGATCACTGTCAATCCAAGTGGAGTAGTCCAAGTAAGTCTTGTCTTGGTCTCGATTGGCTTAGATGAACACATTGCCCCATTGGCTGCAGATAAGAATTGAGGTGGTGGTGTGTTTTTCAAGGAAAAAATCAAGACACATACTGCCCAAAGTACTGTAGCAACAATGCTGGGAGACATTAAAAAGTGAGGATCAGAGATTGGTAGGACCTTTTAAGCCAGACGTGTGGTCTAAAATTTGATCCTCTGCCCCATGTTACATCATCTTATTTAGATACCAGATTTAAACTCTGCATATGGGATGAAACCAATGGTGTTCACACACAAGCTGAAGGGGCTTCTCCATGCACAGTGGGACTTCACCTTCCTTTCCTCCCCACTGCAGCAACTTGCACACACCCAAAATCTGTTTTAAGGACTGGGAGACTATCCAGAACAAATTTTGAAGGAGGCAAAGTGGTGGTCCTATCGCATGAGCAGAACTGCACTCACATAGTGTTGGATCAAACCAATAATGATTCTCCAAAATGCCTCAGGAAGCTACCCCCTCTTAATTCTGTTACTCATGGTAGCCACTTTTGAGATTGCTGTATTTTGGAAAAATGAGAAACTGCCCAAAGTACTTTCATAGAGTGGATAAGATCTCCATTCAGTTGAAGATTATGTCATATCCTAGATAAGCAGATAGTATTCTTGGCTCTGCATAAATGTTTTGCAAAAATTAATTTCTGGAATTCTGCTCTGTCTTTATTTTATTGAGGTATTGTTTGGCTGACATGTATTCAAATCCCTTTTTGAATAACAGTTCTTAGATTATTGGCAGACTAGAATACCTGTAAGCAAGAACTAGATAGTGTGACTGTCAGCACCTTTATTTCTATCACTTTGTTGCCACATACATACATACATGTTTGTCCCAGTTGGCTTCAAATAACATCAAGTGTTGGTCTGTTTCACTGTGGATTGGTCACTGCAAAATACATTGTTAATGGCTTCGTCTGAGTATATACTATTTCAAATACCAGAATTGAAAATGGGCACTTCAGAATGTTAGTGTGATTTAGTGATATGATGGTGTGTTGTTTTCTCTTTAGAATGATGAGTAAAACTCAAGAAAGCTGGGGCTGTAGTATTTAAAATCTTACGTTTTGCATTCTTCAGACCAGCTTCTAATAGGAATAAATTTGATGCAGAAGGTAGAACTTCAGGAAACCTTTTTTTGGAGGTCAAAATATCCCCCCCACCCCCACGACAGCTGCTTTTTAGGTGGAAAAGTGGAAGTTCAAATTGTGAAACTCCTGCTTCCTCCTCCAGTGGGGTCAAACTAGATGCTAAGTTCAGTTCTAAAAACATTTATTGCTTGCCTATTCTTTTACCATCAATGGGACTTGCTTCCAGATCAAGTGCTACAAAGAGGAACCCTGCACATTTCTCACAGTTGATCATTTTAACCTTCTTAACTAACTCCATTCTCCTGACCCAAGCCCCTGCGTGTGTTTCACAATTCACATGAAGTTCTTGGAGTTACTGTCTGGAGCCCAGCCACCCATTTGAATGCTTATACAGATCACAGATTTGTTATTGAAATCATTGCTGCTGTTCCCTATAAAAAGCATACAGGAGAAGGAATTTGACATAGGTGCAAAAGGCTTCAGAATTTTTATTGTATATAATAAAATGTTTGATGGAGAAACTATAAAATGTAGATCTAGGCCTCATCTGCACTATACTTTTAAAGCAGTATCATACCACTTTAAAGTCATGACTTCCTCCAAATAATCATCAAAACTAGTTTGTTACGGGTTCTGAGAGTTGTAAGAAGGCTCCTGGTCCCCTCACAGAGTTAAAGTTCTCTGAGTGGTTAAACAGGGAATTTCTGAGGAAACTGGGAATTGTAGTTCTCAGCACTCTTCACAAACTGCAGTTCCCAGGATTCTGTGGGAGGGAAGCCAGGGCGATTTAAATGGTATAATAGCACTTTAAATGTATAGTGCCGATAGGTCCCTAGAATTTAATTACACTGATATTTCTGAGCAGAATCTGTCCATTTATAAGTACTCATCTCTAATTTGCACATTTTGAAAACATTTGCAGGACTTTATATTTTTTTGTGATGCTGTTGCATCATGGATTAGCCCAAAAGATGATCTTCGAGACATGTTCTGTAAGGTAATGAGTTATTTCACATTTTTTGTTTCATGGGGCTGTATTATTAGAACATGTGAAGTTAGAGTGTACTTAAAGTGGCACAAAAAGAAGGTAGCCTACTCTGGTGTTCTGAAAAATTGCTCTACAGTATTTCTATCTGAGCATTCATAGTTACTGGTGAACTCATTATGATGTCCAACAGCCTGATAACTCCTTCCAGAAACTAAGAATTGTTAACACACACAGTTCCATCGCTACCCCCCTTGATCTTTTCTAAGTAAAACAGCTGGAGAATGGAATGTGTGTGCAAGAAGAGATGAATATATGCCTAGAATCTAGGGCTTTTTGATGGAAGGAAGATAGTAAATCACATAAATTTGTGGCACAAATAGAACTCATTTTTTAAAAAAACAAGTTTTGGATCTAGTATGTGACTTTTTGCAAACACTGTAACCATTGTCAATGTGCATCTAGTTTTTCTGTTATCAGATGGTCACTCTTCTAAGGCTTTTAATTCAGTTGCTCTTTGAAGAAAACATTTAACTTTCTGCTCCCCTTTAGATCCTTCATGGATTTAAAAATCAAGTTGGAGATGAAAATTGGAGGCGTTTCTCTGACCAGTTTCCTGTTCCCTTAAAAGAACGCCTTGCAGCTTACTATGGAGTTTAACCTAAAGTATTCAAGCTGCAGTACCATAATGAGGGGTAAGCTGGGTTGACTTTCAAAGCTCCTCCCTTTTTCCAGTGCATGAACTGTTCTGTATTGTGTATGTTGACTGGTGAATAAGCTGAAGTTTTAACCTCCCTCAAATAACCACAACTCTTCCCCTATTTAGCAACAGCTAATGGAGGAGACTCATTTAGTAGATTTTGTTTGTTTATTTACTCCAGGGCTGGAAACCTTTTTGGCCCCACTTATCAGAATGGCGTTGCTCATCTGCCTTCCAAACACCCAAGTGTTGCTGTCAGTTTCTGAGAGGGAGAGGTGGGGAGCTCAGCATAGTGTGGGCACAACAGGGCAGCTAATCTTGACAACCCTACTGGCTCAATGAGTCACCTGCACCTTGCCTCTCTCTGTAATTGGCAGCGATGGCTGGTGAAGGCAAGTGAGCATTGCTGTACTGCCCCACCAATCACTACTACTTGCAGGCCAGATTGGACACATCACCTAGCATTGCAAATGATTTGGTGCTTTGAAGTCCCAAAGTCAGCACTTCAAAGTGCAGCCAAATGGAGCAGGTGCAGGTCCCTTCAGCACCTATAGCAAACAAGATTGGCCACCCCAAGTTCTCAGCTGATGCACAGGTGTACAATCTTCTTTTATACAAAGTTGCAGAAGCTCCCAAGAACCAGCCAGTTGGTGAGCACTTTGGAAGGTGTGCAAGGGGCTTTGCAGGCACTGCCGATCACCATGCCTGCAAAGCCCCTTTTGGCCGAGCCCCCACCCTTGCCTGCTCCACATTGATGTCAGGTACAGGGTAGGTGAGCATGGCTTGACCAAAATAGCCTCATGGGTCAAATGGGGAAGACTGATAGGCCAAATCTGGCCTGTGGGTTGGAGGTTCCCCAGGTTAATTCCTTCTCATGGAAACATGCCAAAGGCCATAAACTGCTGCAATAGCATTCTCTTTATTCAGCTAAGCTAAGCCTATAGCTAGCTTCTCTTCTGCAAGCTTTTTTTGTTGACTTCACATTTTTTAAAATTACCTTATGGAACCCGCCGTACCCTTGCATGGGTACAAAGCAGCCTTCATATATAAAGTGTAAGAGTTGCAGAGATGAAACTGCCAACCATTAATGGTCATTACTTGTCCTCTTCCATGGTCTCTTCTGAAGGGTTGCTGGTTCTTCCTGCAAAGTCCCACCTCATGGAAGAGAAGCCACACCCCTCATTTACTCCTTGGAGAACGTGGCGTGAAGATCAAGGCTTTGGCAGGAAGGACAGGGACTGTTGCCAAGTGAGGAAGGGTTGTTTGCCACAAGCAAGGAAATAAATTTATGGCATCTTCACATACAATCATTGATAGCAGGGTGACCGTTTGTCCATATCGCATGGAATTTGCCCCATGTCTGTTGGCAGGGGCTGAAATAGAGGGAAATATATCTGATAGTTTTGTCAGTTGCTTATCTGGGATAAACATCACAATGGTATGAGCTTTCAGTAAAACATCATAGGTGATGTTTTAAACCCAGAATGATTTAAAGTATGTAGAAGAATCTACTTCAGGAGCATAGAACCATAGAGTTGGAAGGTACCGCCCCCCCTGAGGGTCATCTAGTCCAGCCTCCTTCAATATAGGAATCTCAACTACAGCATCCATGGTGGATGGCCATCCAGCCTCGGCATGGTTTCTCTACTGAGATTTCTTTCGTTAATTCAGCTGGCTTTGGAGTAGAAAGAGGAGAGTACCACCTGCGAAAACTGCTTGTCTTTTGCTAATAAAAAGAAAGTTGAAGGCAAGGAAATGGAACATCACTCTAAATATATTAGTACTGCTGTGACTTTCTCTTGGAGGTTCACATTGGGGAAGGGCCATAGCTTAGTGCAGGCTTCCTCAACCTCGGCCCTCCGGATGTTTTGGCCTACAACTCCCATGATCCCTAGCTAGCAGGACCAGTGGTCAGGGATTATGGGAATTGTAGTCTCAAAACATCTGGAGGGCCAAGGTTGAGGAAGGCTGGCTTAGTGTATGCAGAAGGTCCCAAATTCAATCCTCAGCATCTCCAGATGTTTGGGAATGGCCCTTGGCTGAAACGCTTGTGAATGGCTGTCAGTTGGTGTAGGCAGTACTGAGTTGGATAGACCCTGAAGGTTTGTCTCTGCATAAGGCAGCTTCTTATGTTTTTAACTTAATCACTTTGCATTTTTGACTATGTATTCAGATCGTGGTGTATTTTGTGATAACATTATTTTAAAACACTTGCTTTCCGAACACTAAATCTGTGACTTGTTTGCTTCTTTCAGGTCCTTCAGTCTGGAAGACTGGGAGGGAGCCTCGACACCCAGGGAAAAAAATGTTACCCTTTACTGGGGGGAAGGGTAAACCAGTAGGGAATACAGTACAATCCCAAGCCTACTGGGAGGGGCGGGAGGGAGGTGTTGCCGTCACTGTATTAAGCCGATGTTGGGAAATGTTTTAACATCTGGAGCTTTTGTGGGTGGAAGTCTGTCTCCTGTTACAACTCTGCACTGGATGTGAAGAAGCTCTATATATATATATATAAATATATATTTACAACAGCACATTCTGCAATATTATGGGGAACTGTACCAAAATGAAAACTATAAAATTGAACCATAGAGATATGTAAAGAGGAAATACACTGTGTGGACACGATAAAGGAAACCGAAGGGTAGCGATTGCAGAGAGCAAAAGGTGTGTCGTAATAAGGGGTTTCTGCATTGTTTCATCTTGATGGGATTCCTAGGTGTTGCATGTTAATGAAGAACTAAACAAATGAAGTTAGTACAGTTAAAATAAAGCTTGCTGCCTGTATTAGGAGCAGGCACTTGCAGCGTACAAATTTAAATAACCCCATAATAAAGTAATAAAGGTTAACTTGAACAAAATGAAGCAACCTGCAAGATGCCAAATGAGTCACTCCTTTTCATTTTTTTGGGTGGGGGGAGGGGCATTAGAGAAGAAAGGTGAACCTTTTAAAAAAAAAAATTGAAACTTCAAAGGTAGTGGATATGATTTGATGGTTGTACTTCATTAGATTTAATTTCTAGAGTAAGGCATAATTCTTAATGTGCCGTTTAAGGTTCAGGCATGCATTTTGGATCATAGTGATCAAGCGTATTTTTAGTGGGAAAGTAGCATGCTTGCATCAAAGGGTGAGAGTGGTATACATTTACTTATGTTGCGCCAGTTTTGTGTTGCAGTTTACCAATTCAGTATAGCCCTGCATTTAAAATTCCTTTATGATTCTGTGGATTTTATTTTTTCTTAGGAATATAGGTATAAAATACTGTAGTGACAATTAGGCCTCAAAATATCTTTTTAGGATCTGTTAGGATTAAGATTGATATTGTATTGTGTAACCTGCACAATGTGGAAAGCTGATATAGCTGTGCAAAGTATTGCCTCTGTGCTGTCAGTGTAATGTGCTTTCTGCATGGTTATACTAGTGATTTTTATCAAACCTAAAAATGACTTAACATGGTAAGACCTGTTTAAAGGCTACATAAATGTTAGTTGGCACGTAAAGACAATGGTAGAAAACTGATAACATGATTGCTACATTTCAGTGTTTATTCCCACCCAACGTATTACCTTTCTATAATTTTCTCCTCCGCAAAGTATGATCTTAAGAGATGCATAATTTGGTGGATGTAAAGCAGGGTATCTACACTGTATTGGCGCATGTTGGTGGCCCTTTGTATCCTAGAGAGGACACAATGGTGCAAGTTAAAAGCTACAGAGTGAAAGTTGGTTTGGATCCTCTTCATTTCATTTGTTTTTAGCTTTTCTGTTTCCCCAACCCCCTCTACTCACTTGTATTCCTGTGAATAAATCCTTGTTAAGTTAACCCTTTACTTTTCTTTCCATGTGTATTTTCTTACGTACTGTGAATGTGAAAACCTAACTGGTACACTTGATCTTGTGTTACTATTTAAAAAAAAAAATGGAAGTTGTGATTAATTTAGATTGCATAAAGAATATCCCATGATGATAAAGGAAAAATGGAGAGACAATAACTCTGCTGGTCAGAGGCAAAAGCCACACGTTTCCATTTTCCCTTAAGTGCTGCAAAATTAATCTGTGCAAAAAAGAAAAAGAAAAAAAAGCCATAACAGCCGCCTTACATTTTTGCTTCTCATCTTTGCATTGCAAAAACAACTACTGGAAAACTGTTTTTGCAGGGTCTGACTTTGCATGATTTGGTTCTTATAAAGGTTGTTGGATGATTTAGCCATTGCACTGACTTTCAATCTTGTGTGAGTGAATTAAAGAAATCTGGCTTCAAATTTTTGTTTGATGCACGGTAGCATGCATAAATCTTACGCATTCCTCTCTTTTTTTCTTTACAAATTTGAGTGGATTAAACATGCTTGAAAATGACCTTTTTAAATACATGTCCTATATGAAAGCCTATCAAGAATGGAATTAATGCTACTAGGTCTTGAAATCTACTGGAATAAAACTGCATGTGGTGATCTACTTTAAAATTAACTTGCTGTGTCAGTAGCTACAACTTTTCTTTTGGATGAAAACTGTAGTTGTAGCTTTTTCAATCATCAATTCCTAAGAAAGGAAATCTGAAAATTTATTTAGGGTGAAACTTGCCTTAGACAAGGGTTTGCATTAATCTTTCTGAAGACAGAGCATTAGCCCAAAATTTCTATATGGAATTCTCTAAAACAAACTTATTTGTTTTACCCTTGTGAAGTTGAACTGTTAAGTAGCCACTTACATAAATATATATACATATATATATATAATTTTATTACATGGGTTAATGTAGAAGGAAGTGACTGTTCTACTGTGACTTAGTTGATCAGGCAGAAAAGTAACAAACAAGAAAGCAATATTGTGGTTAAAATGATAATTATTGTTATTAAGTTCATAGCATACCAAAACATATTCATTCTGAGTAAAGTATAGCATATTTGCAGAAACCACTTGGGTTAGAATTTGAGATGAGGAGAGCTCTGATACAACACTAACAATTGTAATTCAACTATATTGCATCATGGGATATATAAAGCATCTTTTCATGTAGTCTTGACAGTTATTTGAATGTTGACTGAATGTTGATACTGGTAGACTTGTGAGTTTGTCTTTGTTACATTCCAGTGTTCTCTGCCTCTTGGCATGCTACAAGCACGGCTTACTAAATCTGCTCCTTACACAGTGAATAAAGTGCTTAGTGTGCGAAACTACAGAAATAGCCGCTGCTAAGTGATGTAGATTTTCTACTTGAATATTTTTGTTGTAGGAACCTCAGGAGGTCAGTGTTTACTGTTTTTATATATGCCTTTGTTTTCATGTCTAAGGCCCCCTTGCTTTGAAGGATTCTAACAGTGAATAAAGCTGCTGATCAACCTAAGTTGGTAACAGAAAGTGTATTTTAAAACATTTTAAATGCATCTCTTTTGCAGTTAAACTTGTCTAATATTATAGGGTTTTCTAGTGGTACACTTTAACTATTAAGGGAAAGAAGTATCTTAATGTTCATTTCATTTCTTTAAATCTAAGGGGAATGGATACATTTTGTAAGTTTTTTTAAGCTTGATTTGTTTTCTAAATTGGTGTGTAGACATCAGTTATAAGATGTAGATCCTATCTATTGCACCCTGATGCTTCAGCATGTTTATGCTGAAGCAAATTCTATTCCTTTAAATGGGACTTGCTTCCAAGTAAGTATGCTGAGGATAGCAGCCATAAAAGGGTGTAGTCATGGCAACATGCATAGAATAATGTTTTCAAATACATAGCCAATAGGATTTTTTTAAAAAGAAACATAAATAATTTTAGTTTTGTAACAAACACTATTGATACACACTGTGATAATTCTGAATTTTTATTTAGCATTAGCATGAATTACTTAAGCTACATAAATATTGTGTAATTTAGATTTATACTACTTGTAAGAGGATTTCCAAAGCTGAAACTTATGTTGCTGTTTGGATAAGAAATATTCATACTAGTTTTATCTCAGGTAAAATACTCTTCTACCCATTTTGTTCAACTAGTGGCTTCTAATGTGTCTTAAGTGTTCCAGTTTGTCTTTCATATAGGAACTGCCTAATGTCTTAAACTCTCGTATCTAAATTAACTTACTGTGGAACAGCAATGACTATGCTTCAATATAAGTCACCTATTTTATTCATATTGAATGTATTAACAGAGATTTGTAACATTCTTCTTAAGAGAAGAATGCACCTGCGCAGAATAGCACCTAAAGATCAGCATAAAGAGTGCTTCATATTGTGCAGTGCAAAGGTTAAGTTCCTGATTTTTAAAATTAATTATAACTTGGCATAAATCCTTCTGATATATTTTTCTTGTGTAGATGCCTAGACCTTTTTAGCGTAGTATGTAGAGTCAAAAGAATAACACTTCTTAATGCAGTACTAAGCAGTTAACTTCAGCAGAGATCAGACTGCTGTTGTGAGCTACTGAATACCAAGCAGTAATCTTGTAAGATAATGTTGCTGTTTGCATATGAATTTATTATGTACTGTGTAAGCATTTGGCTGTCTGGGATACTTTAATGTTGAAATGAAAATATAAATAATATTTACATATTAATACAGTTCTACTCAACACTGCACTCAGTTTCAGATAACTCTTCATTTCAGAACTATGCCCATAGCCCAGTTTTGCTCTTTCTACTTGTCAGAGCAAATGAGGGTTGGACTGTCCTGAATAAAACTTTAATAAGGGCATACATTGCAGCTTTTATTCACTAAGAGAATAAACTAAAAGATACTTAGATCTGTGTGTGCATGACAGGGAAACTAATGGTTAGTTTAGTTTAGTTTTGCTGGACAAATGCACTTCTTACGCAAAAC
This sequence comes from Podarcis cretensis, assembly GCF_951804945.1. NCBI lineage: Eukaryota > Metazoa > Chordata > Lepidosauria > Squamata > Lacertidae > Podarcis > Podarcis cretensis. Next base: position 35,537,770 of record NC_137180.1, read on the forward strand.
CGTTACTTTGCAAATCTGTTTCAGGACTCACGGTATGTTACCTGCCACGCATGCCACACCTTTACATGTCAGTTCATTTAAGAATGGAGGTCTCTTTTGGATGTGCAAGAAAGCTACAAATCTTTGGCACTCTTTCCAAAACTTAAGGGCACTCTTTCTTCTCCATGCCCCCCTCTGGAAAAAAAACCATAATCAAAAGTTCTCTCAATTAACTCCTACCTGACCTAAAATTAATTGTTAAAGAGTTGGATGTACTAACAATAGTTGAAGTAGCCAGATCTTTCTGCTGACAACTTAGGTTGTATGAGTTATGCTTGAAAGCTTTAAATTGAATGTGTTTTCTGTATGTTAGAATATTCCCTTCAAACATATCCTTCCACAACCTCTAAAGCTGTATTGAGTTGATTTTTCCTGTCTGCCTCTGCTAACACAACTTCATTCTAAATAGAATATGGTTTTGATTTTTGATAAGCTGCTGAATTCTAAAGAGTTTTTTGGGGCCACCAAATATTTTGGATCATGCAGAGAATATATATTGTAATGTAGTAATTTTGTATTTACATTTGTATGATGTGACAATAGATGTGAATGTTAATCACTGCTTGACGATGTTAATAAAATTTGTTTAAATATAGATGCTGCACTCTTGATTCTTAATGGAAAGAGGAGGACTTCATTCAAGATCATTGGTTTGCTCTAAACTGAATTACATGCTTGTGTTGCTTTCAGTTTCTTTTGAAATTAGGAAGCAGTTGGGTTTGAAGTTTAGTGTGATAGCTAAAAACATTTGCATTCACACATAATGATACATCACGTTTTTGTGAGATGCGAAGGGACAGGACAGTGTCACATTGAGCCTTGTTCACATGCTCTCCTTTTCATCTTTGCCTCCTCACTCCACAAATCTTTCAGTTTCCCTAAACAACTGCTTATTGTGTTGTGCTGGTCATGCATTATTATTTATTCCTGCTGCATATGGTCAGTTTTTGAACAAGCCAACTTGGAACTGTGGGTTATTAAGGTAGCTTGTTCAAACTAACCATCATTTGTGGTCTAGGTAGCATGACATGCTGGGGTTCGAGGAAACTGAAAGTAAGCTTTGCCAAAGTTGTGAACCTAGCCATGCAGAAGGAAGAAAGAGATGGGGGAGTGTGTGAGCCCAAGGCTTGCTGTGGATTCTTCCTACTCCATGCTTATTTCACTAAAGCATGATTTAGCATGATTTGTGAACACAGCCAGTGTTTAGACTTAGTAGTACTGTTTCTTATTTCAATTTGCTTTGGGGTTTTTTTTTGTCTTTGTAGCAGCAGCAAACAGACGAAAGCAGTGAGATTTGAAGATGTCACATTAACATTTATTTGAAACCAGACTTCACATTCAGAACAGGAACATATTTAGCCAGTTGAATGTTAAGCTGGTATTTAAACTTTCTTAACATGTTTTCAGTAAAGTGAGATATTGTGGCTTGTCTAAGATCATCAGAGAACTTGAAGGCAAATGCACTGACAGCATGAACTGTCCTAATGTAAAATGAATTGTGGAGAAGATTGCATGATGTTTGGGGACAGTTTGCCTTTTTTCTTTCAAACAAAAAAGAGGGAAGGAATCTGTGTCCGGGGTTTAGAAAAGCTTGCAAAAGGGTGTTCCATTGTCTTTTTAGTGTTTGCTGCAGTATTTTTCTTCCTTAAAGGTTTATTGGTTTGCTCCCATGGTTTTTAAAAGGCCCAAAATGGCATATTAATGCTTGAACTATTATGGAGAAATGGTAGTGGGCCTCTTAAAGAAATCCACAAGGCTCTCTATCCTATGTTTAAACTGGTAGCCTTCTAAGAACAGTAAATAAAGGTGCCAGCTATTCCAACCACCAGGGCTTGAACTGCATACAAGTTGAAACTCGCATATCAGAAGTAACGTCAAGGACACCAGTCACTTTGTGCTTGAGATACTTGAGCAGCTGCATTCAGCGTGGCACTTGGAAAAGTGGACGTAGTAACATGAAGCAAGGGAGCACTGTAACTGCATAGCAACAAAGTCTTGGAACATAGAGCACTGGGGGAAATACCTTTATGTCGTGTTCCATCCTAAAGTGAAGCGGTGCAGGTGATGATTAGCCTGACCAAATAGCCTGACCGAATGTCATTTATATTTATAAAACATGCATACTGGTTTTCACCTATAATGTAATATTTTAATAAAATACATTTCTTACAAAAATGTAATAAAACACTGGAAGATAGCTGAAAAACGGTGGAAGCATCCTAGTTATAATTAGCAGAAGAAGGTTGGAATGACAGTGCTATCGCTGCAGAAGGGAAGGTACTAAATGGATGTGCACCGGGAAAGAATGAAGTGCTTGTAGAATTATCAGGCTTTTGTCAGTAAAACCCACCAAAACTGAAGTCTAAAATGGACATATAAAAGCATAAACTCCTATTTTAAGACCTGAATTTTTAATTTTTGTATTAGCCAATCATAGATAATATTTTGTGGAAGCTAAACTATACTAGATGTTACAATTTAAAAGACGCGGGTGGCGCTGTGGGTAAAACCTCAGTGCCTCGGACTTGCCGATCGTATGGTCGGCGGTTTGAATCCCCGTGGCGGGGTGAGCTCCCGTCTTTTGGTCCCAGGTCCTGCCCACCTAGCAGTTTGAAAGCACCCCTAAGTGCAAGTAGATAAATAGGTACCGCTTTATAGCGGGAAGATAAACGACGTTTCCGTGTGCTGCGCTGGTGCCGGCTTGCCAGAGCAGCTTCGTCACACTGGCCACGTGACCCGGAAGTGTCTCCGGACAGTGCTGGCTCCCGGCCTCTTAAGTGAGATGGGCGCACAACCCTAGAGTCGGACATGACTGGCCCGTACGGGCAGGGGTACCTTTACCTTTACCTTTACCTTACAATTTAAAAAGTCAAAACAAAATAAAAAAATTCCTTCCAGTAGCACCTTAAAGACCAACTAAGTTAGTTCTTGGTATGAGCTTTCGTGTGCATGCACACTTCTTCAGATACACTGAAACAGAAGTCACCAGACCCTACTATATAGTGAGAAGGTGGGGAGGGGTATTACTCAGAAGGGTGGTGGGCCAATCACCCAATCCCACCACCCTTCTGAGTAATACCCCTCCCCACCTTCTCACTATATAGTAGGGTCTGGTGACTTCTGTTTCAGTGTATCTGAAGAAGTGTGCATGCACACGAAAGCTCATACCAAGAACTAACTTAGTTGGTCTTTAAGGTGCTACTGGAAGGAATTTTTTTATTTTGTTTTGACTATGGCAGACCAACACGGCTACCTATCTGTAATTTAAAAAGTGTGTTTGGCTAGAAGGTGTTCAGGGTCTAGGTGGATTGCAACGGAATTTGAAGAGAACTAGGACATATAGTATGAACATGTTATTGGGGAAGTTAAATAGATGTGTGTGTGTGCTTGTGTGTAATTATTATGATGTGCAAGGTTTTTTGAGGAGACTGCATCTGCATATATTGTAGCCTGATAGCTACAGGCTGACAAAGTGCTATTAAAACCATTCCGTGGCAAAAAATTTAGAAGATTGCCAATGCCAGAATGGTTTCCACAGTTTACTAATGCACACTGAATCCTGAGCTGGGGAGCAGAAGAAACTTCAGTGGCGTAGGAGGATTAATGCTGATGAGAAGCACTGAGTTGTTCAAAGTTTTTATTTGTTAATAGGTATAAGATAGTGAAATTAAGGTGGTAATGGCAAGTAAGATGAGGTGGGGTGGAACAATGCTTTTGAGAAGCAAAATAGACCTCAGGTTACATGAAGGACTGAGTCAGTGTGCACTGTCATGGCTGTAGCAACACTGAAGAAGTGGGTATAAAATTAATCCATAACTGAAATGTTGAAATAAATTACGTTGTGGTGAAAGAAGGAAATATACAGAGTGTGGTAAGTTGGAAGAGGGTAAGAGGAAAGGGTGGCAGAGGGAGGAGATGGTCCAGAACTGGAGGTGAGAATAAAGGTAAAGGTAAAGGTACCCCTGCCCGTACGGGCCAGTCTTGACAGACTCGGGTTGTGCGCCCATCTCACTTAAGAGGCCAGGGGCCAGCGCTGTCCGGAGACACTTCCGGGTCACGTGGCCAGCGTGACATCACTGCTCTGGCCAGAGCCAGAGCCAGAGCCGCACACGGAAATGCCGTTTACCTTCCCGCTGGTAAGCGGTCCCTATTTATCTACTTGCACCCGGAGGTGCTTTCAAACTGCTAGGTTGGCAGGCGCTGGGACCGAGCAGCGGGAGCGCACCCCGCCGCAGGGGTTTGAACCGCCGACCTTTCGATCGGCAAGCCCTAGGCGCTGAGGCTTTAACCCACAGCGCCACCTGCGTCCCATGGAGGTGAGAATATTGAGTAAGAAAGTCAGCAGGATTGGAAATGTCAAAAGCAAGAAAAAAATATCAAGATCTGACTTTGCATTTAAAGGAGTGGGATGGGAATTAGAAACAACAAAGCAAATGGAGAGATAGAAGGGAACAGATTCTGAGAAAACCTTCAGAGATTAGAACTGTCTGGCAGGTTTTGACAAGAAGACCAAGTATACTACTCTGGGTGTTGCCCTGAGATGTGTGGGAGAAAAAGACTGGCAAATGGCAGCAGTGCCATCAGAGGGGAATGCCAGATTTGAATGAGAGCAAGATGCTAAAGGAAGGGAAGGAGGAAGAAAAGCAACTGCTTTCTCAGTGAAGGAGCAGGAGATCAGGCACAAGAGAAATGAGAGCAGGAAGGTGATGATAGCAGATAACACGGATAGAAATTGGAGATACCAGATGGGCACCGGTGGGTGCAGGTAAGACTAAAGTAAAAAAAAAAATTGTTGTTGTTTAGTCGTTTAGTCGTGTCCGACTCTTCGTGACCCCATGGACCAGAGAACGCCAGGCACTCCTGTCCTCCACTGCCCCCCGCAGCTTGGTCAGACTCATGCTGGTAACCTCGAAAACACTATCCAACCATCTCGTCCTCTGTCGCCCCCTTCTCCTTGTGCCCTCCATCTTTCCCAACATCAGGGTCTTCTCCAGGGAGTCTTCTCTTCTCATGAGGTGGCCAAAGTACTGGAGCCTCAGCTTCACAATCTGTCCTTCCAGTGAGCACTCAGGGCTGATTTGCTTCAGAATGGAGAGGTTTGATCTTCTTGCAGTCCATGGGACTCTCAAGAGTCTCCTCCAGCACCATAATTCAAAAGCATCAATTCTTCGGCGATCAGCCTTCTTTATGGTCCAGCTTTCACTTCCATACATCACTACTGGGAAAACCATAGCTTTAACTATACGGACCTTTGTTGGCAAGGTGATGTCTCTACTTCTCAAGATGCTGTCTAGGCCTGTCATTGCCCTTCTCCCAAGAAGCAGGCGTCTTTTAATTTCGTGGCTGCTGTCACCATCTGCAGTGATCATGGAGCCCAAGAAAGTAAAATCTCTCACTGCCTCCATTTCTTCCCCTTCTATTTGCCAGGAGGTGATGGGACCAGTAGCCATGATCTTCGTTTTTTTGATGTTGAGCTTCAGACCATATTTTGCACTCTCCTCTTTCACCCTCAATAAAAGGTTCTTTAATTCCTCCTCACTTTCTGCCATCAAGGTCATCTGCATATCTGAGGTTGTTGATATTTCTTCCAGCAATCTTAATTCCGGCTAGGGATTCATCCAGCCCAGCCTTTCGCATGATGAATTCTGCATATAAGTTAAATAAGCAGGGAGACAAAATGCAGCCTTGTCGTACTCCTTTCCCAATTTGGAACCAGTCAGTTGTTCCATATCCAGTTCTAACTGTAGCTTCTTGTCCCACATAGAGATTTCTCAGGAGACAGATGAGGTGATCAGGCACTCCCATTTCTTTAAGAACTTGCCATAGTTTGCCATGGTCGACACAGTCAAAGGCTTTTGCATAGTCAATGAAGCAGAAGTAAATGTCTTTCTGGAACTCTCTAGCTTTCTCCATAATCCAGCGCATGTTTGCAATTTGGTCTCTGGTTCCTCTGCCTCTTCTAAATCCAGCTTGCACTTCTGGGAGTTCTCGGTCCACATACTGCTTGAGCCTTCCTTGTAGAATTTTAAGCATAACCTTGCTAGCGTGAGAAATTAGTGCAATTGTGCGATAGTTGGAGCATTCTTTGGCACTGCCCTTCTTTGGGATTGGGATGTAGACTGATCTTCTCCAATCTTCTGGCCACTGCTGAGTTTTCCAAATTTGCTGGCATATTGAGTGTAGCACCTTAACAGCATCATCTTTTAAAATTTTAAATAGTTCAGCTGGAATACCATCACTTCCACTGGCCTTGTTATTTGCAGTGCTTTCTAAGGCCCATTTGACTTCACTCTCCAGGATGTCTGGCTCAAGGTCAGCAACCACACTACCTGGGGTATATGAGACATCCGTTTCTTTCTGGTATAATTCCTCTGTGTATTCTTGCCACCTCTTCTTGATGTCTTCTGCTTCTGTTAGGTCCTTTCCACTTTTGTCCTTTATTATGGAAATCTTTGTACGAAATGTTCCTTTCATATCTCCAACTTTCTTGAACAGATCTCTGGTTCTTCCCATTCTATTGCTTTCCTCTATTTCTTTGCATTGCTTGTTTAAGAAGGTCTTCTTGTCTCTCCTTGCTATTCTTTGGAAATCTGCATTCAATTTCCTGTATGTTTCACGATCTCCCTTGCATTTTGCTTGCCTTCTCTCCCCCGCTATTTGTAAGGCCTCATTGGACAGCCACTTTGCTTTCTTGCATTTCCTTTTCATTGGGATGGTTTTCGTTGCTGCCTCCTGTATAATGTTACGAGCCTCCATCCATAGTTCTTCAGGCACTCTGTCCACCAAATCTAAATCCTTAAACCTGTTCCTCACTTCCACTGTGTATTCATAAGGGATTTGACTTAGATTGTATCTTACCGGCCCAGTGGTTTTTCCTACTTTCTTCAGTTTAAGCTTGAATTTTGCTATAAGAAGCTGATGATCTGAGCCACAGTCAGCTCCAGGTCTTGTTTTTGCTGACTGTATAGAGCTTCTCCATCTTTGGCTGCAGAGAATATAATCAATCTGATTTCGATGCTGCCCATCTGGTGATGTCCATGTGTAGAGTCGTCTCTTGTGTTGTTGGAAAAGTGTGTTTGTGATGACCAGCTTGTTCTCTTGACAGAACTCTATTAGCCTTTGCCCTGCTTCGTTTTGATCTCCAAGGCCAAACTTGCCAGTTGTTCCTTTTATCTCTTGACTCCCTACTTTAGCATTCCAATCCCCTATAATGAGAAGAACATCCTTCTTTGGTGTCACTTCTATAAGGTGTTGTAAGTCTTCATAGAATTGGTCAATTTCAGTTTCTTCAGCACCAGTAGTTGGTGCATAAACTTGGATTACTGTGATGTTAAAAGGTCTGCCTTGGATTCGTATCGAGATCATTCTATCATTTTTGAGATTGCATCCCAGTACAGCTTTTGCCACTCTTTTGTTGACTATGAGGGCCACTCCATTTCTTTTACGGGTTTCTTGCCCACAGTAGTAGATATGATGGTCATCCGAACTGAATTCACCCATTCCCGTCCATTTTAGTTCACTGATGCCCAGGATGTCAATATTTATTCTTGCCATCTCATTTTTGACCACCTCCAACTTACCCATGTTCATGGTTCTTACATTCCAGGTTCCTATGCAATATTTTTCTTTACAGCATTGGACTTTCCTTTCGCTTCCAGGCATATCCGCAACTGAGCGTCCTTTCGGCTTTGGCCCAGCCGCTTCATCAGCTCTGGATCTACTTGTACTTGCCCTCCGCTCTTCCCCAGTAGCATGTTGGACGCCTTCCGACCTGAGGGGCTCATCTTCCAGCGTCATAACTTTTATATGCCTGTTGTCTTTGTCCATGGAGTTTTCTTGGCAGGGATACTGGAGTGGCTTGCCGGTTCCTCCTCCAGGTGGATCACGTTTGGTCAAAACTCTCCACTATGACCTGTTCATCTTGGGTGCCCTGCTCGGCATAGTTCATAGCTTCTCTGAGTTCTTCAAGCCCCTTCGCCACGGCAAGGCAGTGATCCATGAAGGGGGAAAAAATAAATAAATAAATAAATAAATAAATAAATAAAATGCATGGATGACCAAGACAACCAACAAAAGGAGCTGAGTGAAGGGAGGAAGATTGAAATTTGTACAAATGAGATCCCGGGCAGCGTTATTCTTCTGCTGTAGCATTAGCATTGTGAGCAAAGGGGCTGGTGAATGAATCCAGAATCTTGAAAGTGAGGGGACAGCTTGTTCATTTTGTAAAACGAGCAATAAAAATGAGAGCACATGAGACATAAACGCTTCCACATCTCTGAACATAAGTCAATTGAACAAGGATTCAAAAGAGGAGAACATTCTCAAGGTGTACAGTTCATTATGCATTTCACTTTTAATATGGTATGTAAGGAATGCAGCTTAACGAACAAGATTTTCAGCCTGGCTGAGAACAATTTATTAAATCTAGAATAAACCACTCAACCATATAATCACTTTTCAAAATAAGCATGCCTTTTATATTGGATTTTAATCTCAGGAATGTAAAAAGACCAGTATTCTTTCTTTTAAAAACTCAATTAGCAAAACTGGCCAAAGAATCCCCCCTTGCAACCAGCCCCCCCCCCCACTTCACTTCTCACCCAACTGATTTTTTCTCTTTGGTGTGGTATGTTTTCTCACCAATTTCAGTTGGTGATTTTGTTGGACTTTTCTACACTGTAGGAAGGAGCAGAAATTACATGCATTAACTCATTTGTTTTTATAAAGCTTGAGCCCAGTTTTAGGCTTTTGGATAATAGCTGAAAGCGAAACTCTCTTGGGGCACTTTAAAGATGTATTATGACAAAAGCTTTTGTGAACTGGAGTCCACATCATCAGATGTCTTGAAGATTTATCCTCTTCATACCCAGGGTTGATATCTAGGACATTACTAAAGTGACATGCTAACCAGTGTGAGGTGGTTTGGTAGTTATGGGACCAGTGCCAAAGAAGGCATCATAAACAGCCATTTGAGTGACTACAGGTACCATTGTGGCCCAAAAATCAGATATACTGGGGCTACAGGATGTTTGTACCACTGAAGCTGCAGTGCTGGAGGTGCCATTGGGTGAACGGGGGGTATGAGCAGTTTGTACAGCTAACAACCATGTTTTAGTATTTAGAACCTGAATGGGGAGGCTGAGGCCCTCCTAAGAATGCTGGACCTGCATACTTCCTGACTACTCCCCATGCTGGCCAGGGTTTATGGAAGTTGGAATTAAACCTATGGGAGGCCACAGGCTCCCCAGTTCTGATTAAGAAGGAATTTCTGGCAGAGGCTGATTAAAATCAGAATGCATGTCTGAAAAATGGTACATATATTGGGCATATCAAGAAGTCAATAAAGAACGCATTTGAGGTGATCTTGAAGCTAAAACAGTGCTTTTTTCTGGGGATACTAAAGGGTCCCCAAAATGTTAAAAAGTGTGTCGCTTACTGTAACAACTTCATAGTGAATACCAGTTTATTATTATTATTATTCTTATAAAGCAGTGTAATACATCATGTTAGTTAAACAGTCCTGTGGTCTCTGTCATTCTTGGGGACGAGCTTAAAACTGAACCTTTGACAGCAGGTATTATGAAGGCAGAAGTTGAGTTAGTTTTCAAGCAGCCATGGAGGCGGTGCCTGGGGTTTCACAGGTGAGTCTGAAATCAGGGCAGCCAAACCCTTTCCCATCATGACACCCAAAGCCTCAAGGAACAATTGTGGTGTGCATACTTAGTGGGTTTTAATAATGTGGGCATTGATTATGAGCAGTGGTGGTGAATTTGCCATTGGAAAAGCATATTTTAAAGGACTCCAGAATTTGAAGACTGAGAAGAACTTGCACAAACTAAAAATGAGGACAGTGCCTGCTTAAACTAAATGAGGAAAAGGGAAGAGCTCTCTCTTAAGGGGGGAAAAATAGAATAAATCTCTAGAGAAAAATTCACAGAGTTTCTGAAAGGGCAAGCACTTTCTCACTAACATTATTTGAGTGTTACAATCCCTGGGCTCCTTAGGGAGGAAGGGTGGGGTATCAATTGAACTGAATGAAATACATAGTGAAATAGAAATGCCACAAAATTCCAAATTCTACAGAAAATTTCAGATTACATTCCCTGTTGCCATGAAAGAAGAAAAATGAGAGATGCACATAAGTTTTATCTTGTGAACTGTCCTGAGATTTATGGGCAGTATGCAAATTAATAAATAATAAAATAATAAATAATAAAATACTTCAAAAGTGTCAAGAGAAAAATGGAAAGAACAGTTCTGTGACCAGAGAGCTCTAGAAACCGCACCCAAAAGTGCTCTGCAAAGACACATATATGAAGAATTGTGTGGAACTGTATAAAAGACACAGAGGAAAAAATAGGGAAATGCAGGACCAGTCTTCCTGTACGTTTAATAGCTGTACATAAGAACTTCAAGGTTTAAAAAAGCATTACTGTTAAAGATGGGTAGAAGATCATTAAGCTGCAAGCCCTTGATCATCAAGCTGCAAGAAGCCTATCGCAGCAGCAAAAAATTGAAAATAAGGCACTTCCAGCTTTCATTATAGAAATTCACCTGCTTAGCATAAGTGGCTATTTTTCTCCTGTTCAGTTCATGTTCAGTCTGGGTAACATCTTCCAGACATCAAGAGCTTCCCAGACACATTTGGTGTCCTTATCCACAGAGCACCAACATAAAATCCAAGTATCACAACTCAGTTCTGTTAGAAAAAGATATACTGTGCTGAGACAATGCACATGCTGACTTCACTAGGTTGGTCCTAGATCAAGCCTACTCACTATCAGAGGGTTTGCCATGTTTTGTCTGTTCCTACAAAAACAGTGGTGTAGTGGAGCAGGAGCAGGTGCCAACAAGGCACTGGCACTTATTTCATGGCAGGGACAATGATGTCATCTCCAGGATTGCTATTTGCCAATCCAAACATATACAAAGAATAAAACTTAACAGCAAAAGATATTAAAACACGTCAACACCTATGCATCTGGATAGGCTTGCCTAAACTATTAGGCTTGCCTAATAGTTCAACATTTCATTCTAAGAGTGGCCAGCCTGATGCCTAGGGGAAGCCCGTAAGTAGCAAAAGAATGCAACAGTACTCTGCACACTTGTGATGATTCCCAGCAACTCAGAGGCATACTATCGCCATCAGCAGAGGTTAAACACTGCCACAATGGTTGGTAACAGTTGATAGCCCTGTCCCCAAATTTGGCTAAACCTCAAAGCCATCCAAGTTGCTGGCTGTCACTAAATCTTATGGGAGCAAATTTTATAGTTGAGTATAGTGGTACCTCAGGTTAAGTACTTAATTCGTCCCAGAGGTCCGTACTTAACCCGAAACTGTTCTTAACCTGAAGCACCACCTTAGCTAATGGGGCCTCCTGCTGCCGCCGCGCCGCCAGAGCACAATTTCTGTTCTCATGCTGAAGCAAAGTTCTTAACCTGAGGTAATATTTCTGGGTTAGCGGAGTCTGTAACCTGAAGCGTATGTAACCCGAGGTACCACTGTATGTACTGTGCAAATAAGTTGTTTCTTTTTTCTGTCCTGACCTGAATTTTCAAACATTCCACTTCATTGGATGGACCTTGATTCTAATTGTATGAGAGCAGTAGAAAAACTTTCCCTCTCTATTCCCCCCCCCACACACACACCATACATAATCTTATACACCTCTGTCATGTTTTCTCTTACTCTCAGCATTGTTGGTTGGATCATCCAGATCTATTTTATTTATTTATTCTATTAATATACTGCCCTTATTCCCCAAGGAGCTTGTTGGCACTCAAATAGTGTAATAGGATTTACCCTTTCGGAAGCCATGCTGATTCTCCTTCAGCAAGACTTGTTCTTCTATATGCATGGCAACTTTGTCTTTAACAATGCTTTCTACTAGTTTGTATGGAACAGACTTTAAGCTAACCAGACAGTAAGTGGTTGATTAGATTAACATACTTGGCTAAGGGTTCAACTGCCATCAAAAGCAACTATTTATTATGACCCACTAAAATGACAAAAAATAGCAAGGAACCATCTCAGTCCTCCAGTCCTCTTCAGTGCATGCAAAGTGGGAGCAGGGCTGAGAAAAAACCTGGCTTGGCACTGCCATCATTAGTCAAAAAATGCTTACTGTGATAGTGTTATTTGTTGTTATATGGATTTGGCTGGTGCACATTCCATTTAAAGCACACCCACCCACAACGCAGATCCTGGGAGCCCTTGTTTAAGGGTGCTGGGAATAGTAGCTCTGAAAGGGGTAAACTGCAGTTCCCACAACTCTTTGCAGCTGGCAGTGGATGTGCTTTAAATGTATGGTATGTCCCCAGCCAGGTATGTGGGTGGCGCTGTGGGTTAAACCACAGAGCCTAGGACTTGCTGATCAGAAGGGCAGTGGTTCGAATCCCTGTGACGGGGTGAGCTCCCGTCGCTCGGTCCCTGCTCCTGCCAAACTAGCAGTTCGAAAGCACCTCAAAGTGCAAGTAGATAAATAGGTACCACTCCGGCAGGAAGGTAAACGCTGTTTCCTTGCGCTGCTCTGGTTCGTCAGAAGCGGCTTAGTCATGCTGGCCACATGACCTGGAAGCTGCACGCCGGCTCCCTCGGCCAATAAAGCAAGATGAGCTCCGCAACCCCCGAGTCGGCCACGACTGGACCAAATGGTCAGGGGTCCCTTTTTACTATGTCCCCAGCCTTTGTGGGAATGGCAAGTGGGCAGGGAACATGTCATGCTCTGCTTGTGTCCTTCCCATGGGCCACTGGCCAATGTAAGAACATAATGCTGGAGCAACAACAGGTGGGCTTGGGGTCTTCTCTACCATCACACCACTGCCGAAGCCAACCAAAAAAGCCTCAGAGTGGACCAGAACTGCTTGAACTCTGACCAGTGGCTCAGCCTCCTCTGTTGTTTTATCTCCCCCGCCGCGGGTTCCCTCCACACCTGTTGGAAAAAGTCGCATTCTTAAAACCTGCTTTGTTGATGCCTTTCCATCCGGAAGGCTCCCCAGGGCGCCTTACATTAAGATATCCCCGGGTGCGGTGGGAGGGGGGGGATACCCCGCTTCTACACCCCCTTCCCTCAGACGCACAGCATTCCTCGACTCGCCCGCCCACCCTCCGAGCCTCGGCGCCGGCCGCTGCCCCATAAGCTGGGCCTCCCTCCCTCGCTCGCTCGCTCCTCCGCCCCGCCCCGCCCCTCTCGAATCCTGCACATCCGCCTCTCCGCGCCTGCTCACTCCCTTCGCCAGGGAAGTCGGCCGTTCCTGCGCCGCCCGTGTTGTGCCGAGCCGCGGTGCGCGCGCCTTGGCCGGCAACCTGGCGCATGCGCCCCTTTGAGCTGGCTGGCTGAGCTCGCCTCTGTGGAGAGAGGGCGAAGCAGAGGGGACAGAGTTAGAGCAGGACGACGACGAGGAGGAGGGAGTTGTTGTGCCGTGAAGGGAAGGGCGGCGCGCGGCGGTTCCCTCTTTCTCCCCACCCCCAATTCCCGGTGGCTGTGTCGGACGGGGCCGGGCCGAGTCAGCGAGATGGTCATGGCGTACTTTGTGGAGAGTTTCTGGGTGAGGAGCTGTGGGGGTTTTTTTTGGCTTCCCTTCCCTCCCCCCCCACCGCTCTCCTTTCCTCAGGGGCCGGACCGTGTCACGCACAATGGAAAAGAAGCGCGGGGAGGGAGAAGAGGCGACCCGGACGGCGACCCGGAGCCCGGCGGCGGCGGCGGCGCCTCTGCCTCTTCTCCTTCCCGGCTCTTGCGCCACCTTCGGGGCAGGGTTCGGGCCTGCCGTGGCGACGGGTTGGGATACGGGGGGCGCTGCGAAGTGCGGCGGCCTCGGCTTTTACCTCACGGGCCGCTCCGGGGCCAGTGCCAGCGGGGGGGGGGCGAGCGAGCGAGGCCGGCATGAGGGGACGACTGGCTTGTGTGGCGGGGGCTTATCCCAGGCCAGTGCCCTTGTGTGGCTCCTGTGCTGAGGGTGCCAGCCTTCCCCGGCTCTCTCTTTCCCTGGGTGGGAAGGAAGTCCAGGGCACCTGTTGCTTTGCCCCGAGAGGAGGGTGACTGGGGGGGGGGGGGTGGCGGCTTAAAATGTGCCCTCCTGTCCCCGAGGGGCGTCTCTCGAGGCGGCGGCGGGACGGGGCCAGGCTTCTGGGTGAGGTTGTTTACTTTTCCTCTTCTTCACTCTCGCTGACAAAACCCTAGAAACAGGCTTCTTCGCTCAGTGGAAGTTTACTCGGGATCCTCCTTCCCTTGACTCTTCTACTAAAAGCCGCTGGTGAATCTTCAGTGTCTTGTGGAATCCGAAACTACTCCATTGTAGTACTGCTTTTTTTAAAGGTCTTGTTTATGTTTGTTTTTTTTTAAAAAAAGCAAGACGAGGTCTTTCTTTATGACTTAACAAGGCGATCTTACCAATCCATTATATATAAAACTTCTTAGCAAAGGAACCAAAGAGATGAAGTAATGATAGGAACCTCAAGTCACTGTCTGGACATTGATTTTTTATAGGCTTATTACATGACTTTTGAGTTAAGCGGTTAGAGGTTTTTAACAGTATGTAGTAGAATCAACAATCACCTAACTACAGAGCAAACCTGCTTTGGGTTTTTAAAAAAATATCCTCTATACGTGCTTTCTTTCAGAGACACTGTGTTAGTGTACCTGTGCTTTCCAGGAATGAAACTGTATACAAGAACATACAGCTTGTGTTCTTTTTCTCTGCCTCTTCTGCACTTCATGATTCAGAAGAACAGCAAGCTAGTAGTTTCATGTAATGATTTAAATAGCATGGATAGGTTACTAATAAAATAATTAGATGTTGCCTTGGAATATCTGCTATCTTAAAAGTGTCACTAAATTTTTGTCCATTTAAAGTTTCTAAGAATGCTCATTCAGCTTTGATTTTCTTAAATTGCATTTGCTTTTCTCTGAAAGCTCAGAGTCCCAGTGAATTGCTGCTTAGGAATTTTGTGAATTAGTACCCAATTGTAGTTGCTGTCTGCCATTTACCTTTTGGGACTTACTTCTGAGTAGACGTGTATGGATTTGCAGCAGAAGTGACAGAATCATTACATGCTTACTCAAGAGAAAGTTCACCTGAACTCATTGTGGTGTACACCGTAGTAAGTGTGCACAGGATTTCAACCTTAGATATCTTGGGGCATTTTGAGACAAGTAATGTGACCAACTGTTTCAGAATCAACTGAAATGTTGATTATGGCTTTATAAATGTTTATATATGGCTGAATGTATTTCAAATGACATCTTTTGAAGGAAGTATCTGTTACAGATATTGGTAGTATATTTGGGGTGGCAGTTCTGCAGATATCTGTACGTTCATTATGTCCATGATCTAGTCCTTTTATGATATAAAAGTCAGAATATATAACCTATTGTTTCCTCATACTTATTGCCTGTATTTTCTGTCCCTGTATTTTACAGTTGGGTGGTGGTGGTGACTGGGGTTTTTTTAAGAGTGTGAAATATGTGGCAATTGTTGATCATTGCTGGAGAAGAATATACTGCCATTACTGAAAACCTACATACGTTCTTGGTGTCAGGAACAGTTACCTTCTTGGTGTCAGGAACAGATAATGCTAATAACTTAATTATTAAAAAGGTAAAGGTAAAGGTACCCCTGCCCGTACGGGCCAGTCTTGACAGACTCTGGGGTTGTGCGCCCATCTCACTCAAGAGGCCGGGGGCCAGCGCTGTCCGGAGACACTTTCGGGTCACGTGGCCAGCGTGACAAAGCTGCATCTGGCGAGCCAGCGCAGCACACGGAAACGCCGTTTACCTTCCCGACAGTAAGCGGTCCCTATTTATCTACTTGCACCCAGGGGTGCTTTCGAACTGCTAGGTTGGCAGGCGCTGGGACCGAGCAACGGGAGCGCACCCCGCCGCAGGGATTCGAACCGCCGACCTTTCGATCGGCAAGCCCTAGGCGCTGAGGCTTTTACCCACAGCGCCACCTGCGTCCCCAACTTAATTATTAGGTTTAACAAATAAAGGTTTAACTGAATCCAGGTTTAACTGGTGTCAATTTCAAGGGAAAAACACTGGCA
Organism: Podarcis cretensis; assembly: GCF_951804945.1. NCBI lineage: Eukaryota > Metazoa > Chordata > Lepidosauria > Squamata > Lacertidae > Podarcis > Podarcis cretensis. The sequence goes on from NC_137180.1 coordinate 35,553,851, forward strand.
AATGAATGTTTCTAATTTTGATGAGACTAAAGGCCTATTTAAAAGTAGATCATGAATACTACTTTGTAACGGAACGTGTGAACTGACTCCATAGAAAAGCATTCTGTATGAGGTATTGTGGCCATGATGTTGAGTGAAAATATTTGTTTCTTATAGATGAAATCTACCTTCACTATATTTTCCCTAGAAACATTTCTAAAAACAGAAACTCTGCTCTAAACTCTAGGGTACACCAAGTGGTTGAGTGCTTATTAGTTTCAAAACAAAATGGAGCCACCCCACAATAAGCTAGTTTTTTTCTGCTTCCCTGAGGAGTGCCCTAGATATACAGAATTTTATAAATTTATTAATGAAAAGAAAAGTAAAACTGCTAACAAGAACCTGGGAATTTACAGAACATTGGTAAGAGTTTAGCTTACAAAAGATGGGTGGGGGAGGATCTAAATAAATAAATTGGTAGACTGTGAATCTATCAGTCAAGTCTATGTCTGAGAACAGTTTAAGATATGGAATTTCCATTTTACTTAATCAATTATAATATTTAGAGCTCACCTTTCCTCCAAAGAGCTCAAGCTGCAATACATGGTTCTCTCCCAGTCCATTTATCCTCACAACAACACTGTAAAGTCAGTTAGGCTTAGAGAGAGTGGCTGGCCTAAGGTGAGCTTCATGGTTGAGTGTGGTTTTAAGCTCTGCTTTTCCAAGTCCTAGTCCAACACAGCCTTTCTCAACCTTGGGTCCGCAGTTGTTTTTGGACTACAACTCCCAGCATCCCTGACTACTGACCCTGCTAGCTAGAAATGATGGGAGTTGTAGTCCAACAACATGAGGGGACCTAAGGTTGAGAAAAACTCATCTAATCACTAGAATACAATATTTCCTGTCAGTTGTAAAAGAAAGCAAAAAGCAAATGAAGGGCAGAGGAGAGGGAATTGACCTATTCAGCACCCCACCTCCTCAGCTGAGTGCCCTCCTCCACTTCATAGCTAAGAGATTATTGAGTTTGACACTGGCAACTCTCTAGTGCTATGTAACACAGCTGTAGAAGGCCAGCAGGAACAGAAACTCCTGAAATTCACTTTGCCCCAAGGCCTGAAAAGCATTTAAAGGCTCCTATTCTGGGTTCTCGGAATATACTGCAACATTGTGCTGCAAGTCCCTCTTGTTTTTGAAACTCATTAGTGATGGAACAATGATAGAACATTCCTGCATTGCAGGGAGTTGGACTAGATGACTTTTGGGCCCCCTTCCAGCTCTACAATTCTATTCTATAAAATGGTTTCAAAGTTATAATTAACTGTTATCCCAGCGACTTTGCCTGAAATGTGTATAGGGACACGCATACAATGTATATGATTTTTCACTCACTCTGACACTTGATTTGTCAGTGAGGGTAGAAGGTAACAGGGCTAATATAAATAATCCCAAAATTTGCAGAACTGACTGCAACTATTCTGTTAATTACTTTTCATAATAAAATATGTCAGGTCTGATACTTTGGACAATTATATGTCTTTGAGATATATATGCATTACTCTGAAACTTCCTCCCTGGAGAAACTACACTGGCTTTCTCCTTGTCCTTCTGCTGGCAGGTAAAGACATTCTTGTTCCAACAAGTTTTTGGGAATTGACTGCTTTTGATGAAAGGGCTGGTGCTGTGCTGTTTTTATTGTAATTATTTGTATGTTTTAAACAGATTTTATATGTGTATATAGTTTTACTTCTATTGATGTTTAATTGTTTTTTAATTATAGCTTTTAGTTTTGTTTTTAGTGATTCTTGTTTTTACGTAGGTAACCCGCTATCAGCCCAACCAATACATCATTCCTAATACAATGAAGGAAATATGCCAGACTGTGGTGTGGATTCAATGGGCAGCAAATCCCAATGCACGTAGATTGTGTGACTTGGTTGATTTTTGCTGTTTGCTTACAGTGTATAGATGCCGTGTGTATATAAACTAGTTAAGGCAAAATCCAAATACCAAATTCTATAATACAGTTTATAAATTGGAAAGGGACCTTTAAAAAAACTGCAAAGAAAGCCCTGAGCACATCAGCACTGGCATAAAAAGAAAATAGGTTGATATGTTCATTGCTAAGTCTAGCCCACTGCTCAAAAGCATCCCTGAGAGAGAAAACCATCCAGCCATTGAGCAAAGAAGAGCCTGCCAAGACAGGCTAGTCTAATGTTGAACATCTCTTGCTGTTAGGAGGTTTCTCTGCATGTTTAATCAAAATCTGCTTCCTTGCAATTTCCACTCACTGTGTCTAGTCCTGCCTTCTGGAATAACAGTGAACAAGTCTGCTCCATCTTCCACATTGCAACCCTTTAGATAATTGAAGGCAGTTATAATGTTACTTTTTGATCTTCTCTTCTCGGTGCTGAGTACACCCCTCTCTTTCCACCATTGCTGATAGCTCTTGGTTTCCAGATTCTACACTATTTAGGTTGCATTCTTCTGGACATACTGGATAAGGGTTAAAGCTCTCTAGTCTTACTCTGCCAGCTCCAGCAGACTAGTAAATATTTTTGTAGGCTAGTAACTTTTGTGGGCTTATTTGCAGTGCAGATATAATGAACATATACAATGAACATGCAATTATTGTTCCATTGGAAGAGGTCTTTTAATTCGTAATTCTTCTAGTTTTATAGGCTGAAAGTAGTAAGGCACTGTTAAGCACTGAGACTTCTAAAAGTGGGTTCATGTTTGTATAGAGAGGTACTTTGCTTTTTAGTTTAAGTTCCCTGCCCCATTACAGGATAACTTATTTATAACTGATCATTTGTGGTACTGTAAACTTGCATCTGGTTTGGTGCTTTAAGACCGTTTGACAGTTGCTGCTGTTTCCCTGTAACAGCCTATTAGTACACTGCATTTTTAAGTACAGGAGAAGGGGAATAGCCATCTTCATATAGGATCAGGAGATCAGATAGTGGAACACTCAAAAAGCTTGTTGTGACCAAATGACTAGACATTTTTCAGATAAAATTGCTTGTATCCGCACTGGCTTCTGAGAGGAATGGGGCTTGGACATTGTTTAGTCAGGTTGTTATGGATCCTTTTAAGCTTGTATTGCATGAGTATGTGGACAAGTTGCTTGGAAGGCTGAGACATATGTGTTCTATAGGGTCTTTCCCATCCTGACAGTTCAGATCGGCTAGAACTGGGTTGGTCATGTGGACAACTCTGAAAGATGAGTTCCCACAGTTCTTAAGGAGGCAGTGGTATAATAATAATAATTTATTATTTCTACCCTGCCCATCTGGCTGGGTTTCCCCAGCCACTCTGGTAAAGAAGCTGTATTTGAACCCAACAAATAGCGTACTTACTTCCTAGTTTCCAGTTTCCAATTTTGGAGATTTTGGTGCTGGAGTGGGTGATTTCATCCAGGTGATTTTAGAGGACACTTACTGCAGATTTTATGAAAATAGAATGGAGGATGTGGCTTAGTATGACTGTCTATCATGTGAAACCTCATGGTTGTTCAGTGTTTGCAATATTTGATAACTTAAGTTGGTGTTTTCAAGGCCTATTCAGATTCTGGGAAGTTTATCTATATATGCATTTACTGAAGAGAAATTATTGACTAGTTTAGCCCTTGGATGCTAGTAGTCAGTATAATATGGCTCATGCCATGGAGTATGAAACCAGCCTTCAACTTCCAGACGTTTTGGACTAGAATGCTTACAGTGCTTGTTGGGGCTGATTGGCGTTGTAGTCCCAAACACCTGAAGGGCATTGGGTTAGAGAAGGCTAATCTAAGCAGTGAAATATTGCCTGTGAATTTGTGACTTACTTCTGAATAGAAATGTTTAGGATTGCACTGTTAAATGTTCTATTCCAACACATTCAAAGCTTTATATGTAAATTATTTTTAAGTACTTGCAAAAATGTAAATACTGTGGCACAAACTTCTTTTACATTATGCAGTCTGAGATGAAATAAGAATTTTAGCTTCATTTTTTTACTTGACCTGCACAGGCAATCAAGTAACATTCATGTGTATTTGCAGTTTTATTTTATCCCCAATGACAAATCAGGAAAATATATAGAAGTACATTCTTTAACATTTCCTGAGAAACATTAATTACAACTCTGAAACTGCCAAGCTTGCAGCTTGTAATCGTATTGGTATCCACTAATTATTACTACTTTTATGAAACAAAATTTTAATGGGACATTTTCTACAGAAAAATTAAGCATTGGAAAACTTCCTGCAGTTTTCCCACTTTGCAAAACTTTCCATGGTACATTACTGTTGTCAAACCTGTGACAATCACTCCACAATCCTAATACCCTCTTGCTACAGAATGCTCAATATAAACTGGTAGTCACTTGTATGAGCCAATTCTCCCTCTTCCTCTGCCTTCCATTTTCCTTTTCTCTTTTGCAACTGAAACTCTCAGCCATTAAACCAATAGATTCCCACAGCTAACAAAGTTCCCCAGGTGAGTTTCTACTAACAGAAAATGCAGAAATTGAGGAATTTAGCATAATTGTTCCTTCCAAGGAACAGTGTCAGAAAAGACAGTAGTTCCTGTAGTAGCTAGAGAAGATAGGTACAGTGCTATAGATACAGAAGACATGTTCTGGTGGTACAGAGAGCAGGGAATTGGTGCCTATCTTACAGGGCTCCTTGTTTGAGCCGCACACTGTCTGAGGACCTAGCATGAACTTGAAGGTTCCATCTTCAGGCAATAAAATGAGTTACTCTGGTATTTTCTCATTTCTGTGCCTTCTGCCCTATAAGTTGTGAAGAGGGTTTTCAGAAACCTTTCCACTACCCTAAATTGGTTGTATCTGATTTTGTGTGTTTATATTATTATTGTCAGAAAACAAAACTGAAAGTATGCCATCTTATTAGCTGTATGGATTTCCAGAAGTTTTCTTGTCGAGAAAGGTAGTTGAACATAACAGGCTCCAGCAAATCTACTCTCCAGCTTAATTATGGTGACTAGTCTTCCTTGCTCTGGAAAGTGATTGAGGTGATAATGACTAGGCTCAGGGAGGCTTTTAAGTTTTGCTTCTGTTTGTGATGATTAGATCAAATTCAAAAAGGTATGGAAATTCAGGAAACTGAGCCAATCTCTCTGTAGGAAGAAAGGTTTACTTATTTATGCTAATCCGTTGCAGTAAACAGGAATTACAGCTTAAAAACAAAGTAGAGGGAATGGAGGGTGAAGCTTGATTCTCTCATTAGGTTAGTAACCTTTTTGCAATCACTGGCTGTGTCACAGTCAAGCCCCCTCCCAGGCGAGGAAACAAGCAGGAAAACTCCTGTGGAATGCATTCAAACACTTCTGAGGGTTCATCATCTAGTCTACCTAGTAGCAGTGAAGGCAGCAAAGAAGGCATACTTAGCTGCCTCCATTGCATTCTCTTCTTGCCATCCAGCAGAGCTTTTCTGGACTGTGTGGGGCCTCTTACAGTCTGGCTTGAAGGAGGTGGTAGAACCAATGGTAGCTCGCTGTGACTTGCTTGCAAAACATTTTGAGAATAAAATCGCTTCAATCCACCTGGATCTTAACTCTGCTGTTACAGCAGATGAATCTCAAGGGATGTCCAGAGCACTGTTTTGGATGAGATTCAGTTAGTAAGGCTTGGATCAGTCACAGCGACTATTTGCACTCTGGACCCTTTCTCCTCTTAGCTGATAATAACTAGCAGGGAAGGGACAGCTGACTGCGCCAGGAAGGAGATTAATGTGAGAAGGCGTGGTCCCTGCCTGCTTGAAGGACACAGTGCCAAAACCACTCCTCAGGAAACCCTCCTTGGATTCAGAAAGTAACCATCAGCTGGTTGCTAATCTACCCTTATTGGGTAAGGTACTTGAACAGGTGGTTGTGGACCACATCCAGGTGCTCTTGAAGGAAACAGATTTTCTAGATCTATTTCAATCATTGTTTAGGCCCTGAAACTACTTTGGTCACCCTGTATGATGACCTTTGTCAGGAGAGAGATGGGAAAATCTGTCCTTGTTAATTCTCCTTGACCTCTCAGCGGCTTTTGATACCATCAACCATGGTATCCTCCTGGAGCGGCTGTCTTGAGTTAGGGGTGGGCGGCACCGCTTCATGGAGGATCCAGTCCAGCAGAGATTCAGGTTCATGTGCTGCCTCCCTTCTCCCACACTGCTGGGAGTACAGAAGATTTTTGGTAATTAGAGTTTGCTTTATCATTGTGGTTAGTTTAAAATGGGGAACATTTTTGAAATGGAGCAAACATCCTGTTGCAAAGTAGTAGGCTACATTCCAGTAAGGGACAGGGTCAGACTCAAAAATTCATGTGTCACATACAACCACACACCATTATCACACACAGAGAGAACACACTTTCTTCTCTGCTCTGATTTCCTTGCTCCAGATCTTTTTGCAGCGGAAGGTGCTGTAGTTGCACAGCAACATCAGACAATATCAAAAGCCTTTTCCCTCTGGGTGCTCCCTGTTGAACACTATGTTCTGCATCTAGCCCATGGGCCAGGGATCCTTGCACCCCTGGTTTAAAACAAGCCAACTTCAGATCATTATTTCTGAAATTGCTTTGTTCAGTTTCACCATAATTTAAGGTTAAATACAAATCTAGGTTTGGACCACATGGCAAGCTGTAGGTAATGAAAAGTGGAATATTCAGATGCTTCTTGGCTATGCCAGAGAAGTAGAGAGAGAGTACCTGAGCCCAAGTATTGCTGCAGCTTCTTTCTGCTTGTGCATGTCATGCTAAACAATGGTTTAGCATGACATGTAAACCAGGTTACTCAGTTTTCACATTCAAAGTACTGGTGGTCAACTTGCAATTCAAATTAGTACATACCAAAAATAAAGAAATGGAAATAGGGTAGGGGACAGCGAAGAAAATAATCAAGTAGAACCCGGATACTCTTTTTCTTTGATGTGCTTCCTGTTTTGGCCTAGCACTTTAAATAGTAAAATGTTTTCATAATATTTTCATTTCTGATTAAAATCGAAAGGTGGTATTTGGCTGACTCAAACTTTGTTAAACAAATGTTCAGTGTGTTTGAATCAATGCTGTTTTACTCAAAGGAAGTACCATGGGGTTCAGTGGCGCTTACTCCCAGATAGTTATGCATAACATTGCTGTCTTGGAATGCATTACATAAATCGTTGCATTTGCATATAACAGAAAGCCAATAATTTGAGTTTACTAAGCCATGAGTTGCCTACCATGCAGCCTCTTTGCAGCCATTTCTCCCCTTCCTTTATGCAAACACCTAGCATTTAAATCTTATCCATAAGATTCAATTGTGTGCAAATTCAGAAATTATGGTTAATAGCTTCAAAGCAAGCTAGGATATAAGGCATTCTCTGGGTTCATATCCTGGCTTGTTTTGAGTAGATTGCAAATGAGTTTAGCCTTTTAAGATTCCACATGAACACTTTCATGAAAAACTAGTAGTTCTTCATTTTTGTGAATAAATAGTCTTAGAAAATTCAAATAATTTTATTAGCCAAATTCTGCTCGTTCCCTGTATTTTGTGGTTCTACCAGGAAACAGCAATGTAACTATTTTGTAACTAAACTGATATAAAACATAGGGTAGTATTCAACTGAGTTTTACTTGGAAAAGATCCACACTGAAATTATTATACATAACTAAGTTAGGTCCATTAATTTCATTGGGTCTCTTCTGAGTAAAACCTAGTTGAATACCACATGTAAACCTGGGGCAGTTAAAAATATGAAAGGAGAAGAAAAAACCTGTAGAGCAAATTTCATGTTGAAAGTGGTTGTGGTGGAGGAATTAAGTATACATAAAACTCAAGTTACATCGTTATACAATATGTGTATCATGGCAGGACTGGACTTCACAGCTTGTTACTAGATAGTAATGCATGGCTTCTAAACCTGGCTATAATTTGTATACTTCTGTAATTTTAATATTTGATTAAGCAAGCAAATAATTAAAGTGCACTTAGTGTGGTTTAAATACTAAATATGTTCAATCTTGGGAATGCTTGTAAATATTTTATACCAATGGACAGAGTATAGCAAACAAGCAAGCCCAATTTGATCTCTTAATACAGCATGGCAAATATGATCTAATAGGCATTTCAGAAACCTGGTGGGATGAAACTCTTGACTGGAATGTCGAAATTGAGGGGTCCAACCTGCTCTAAAATAATATATCAAACCGGAAGGGAGGTTGGAGTACCATTATATGTAAATAATGTGTATACTTGTAAAAAGATCCGTGACTTGGAACATGGAAGGCAGATTGAGAGTCTATGGGTAAAAATATATGGACTTCCAAGCCAGACTGAAGACTTGGATGATTACTTACTAGAGCAGTTTACCAATCATTCAAGAAGGAGAGAGAGAATAGTTATGGGAGACTTCAACTTCCCTGATATATGTTGGAACTCAAAATATGCCAATAATATAAGGTAAAGGTAAAGGTAAAGGTACCCCTGCCCGTACGGGCCAGTCTTGACAGACTCTGGGGTTGTGCGCCCATCTCACTTAAGAAGCCAGGGGCCAGCGCTGTCCGGAGACACTTCCGGGTCACGTGGCCAGCGTGACATCGCTGCTCTGGCGAGCCAGAGCCGCACACGGAAACGCTGTTTACCTTCCCGCTGGTAAGCGGTCCCTATTTATCTACTTGCACCCGGAGGTGCTTTCGAACTGCTAGGTTGGCAGGCGCTGGGACCGAGCAGCGGGAGCGCACCCCGCCGCAGGGATTCGAACCGCCGACCTTTCGATCGGCAAGTCCTAGGCGCTGAGGCTTTAACCCACAGCGCCACCTGCGTCCCGCCAATAATATAAGGTCCAACAAATTCCTCACTTGCCTTGCTGACAATTCCATCCTGTTCATTCAATGGCCAGGTGTATGCCTATGAGAAGCCTGAAAGCAGGACTTTAGTGCAACAGCATTCTTCTCTCCTGTGATTCCCAGCAATTGGTATTCAGAGGCATGCTGCCTTTAACAACATAGGTACTTGCCATTGTGGCAAGTAGCTATTGTTAGCCACTAGGGAATATTCTGGGACAAGTTGTGGGTCCTAAGACTAATTTAATCTGGTGGACATGCTATGTCCCCATGATCAAAATGCTCAGAGTGGTCTTGAGATGAAGAATGAAATTCAAATCCAAATGAAGCATTGAAAAGAGTAAATGTTGTAATGGGTAACTTAAACTTCCCCCACTTCTGTCATGTATGTTCCATGACAGAAAGGTGAAATTTCTGGATACCCTAAATGGCTGTGTCCTAGAACAGTTGGTCATGGAACTGACTAGAGGGGCATCAACCCTGAACTTAATCTTAAGTGGTTTCCAGGACCCAGTATGATGTGTAAGTGTTGGCAAGTCAGTTGGGAGCACTGGTCATAGTTCTGTTAAATTAAACATACATGTAGATGGCCAATTTTAAAGAAAGCCCAGAACAGTCACATTAGATTTTAAAAGAGGATACTTCCCCAAAATGAGGACATTTGTAAAAAGGAAGCTGAAAGGCAAAGTCAAGTGGGCAAAATTACTCAAAAATGCTTGGGAGCTCTTTAAAAACGCAATGTTAGACGCTCAGCTGGAGTGTATACTGCAGATCAGGAAAGGAAGCATAAGGGCCAAGAAAATGCTGGCACTCTTAACAAGCAGAATCAAAGAAAAGAAAGTATTACTGGCAAGAAGGCACTAACTTAGGCCAAAAAAATGTGCAAGCATATAGTAAAGAATACTAAAAAAATTAAAAAGAATTGGAGGAACACATTGCTAAAAGCCTTAAGTCCAAGAAGTTATTTAAATCCATTAATAACTATTGGAAACTATTAGGGAAGCAGTTGCACCCTTGGATGTCAAGCAAGTCAAAGATGTGTTTAAGGAGGATAAGTTTGCAGAGAAGCTAAATTCTTTGCATCTGTAGGGCAGATCCCAGTGCCTGAACTTTTGCAGGAAGGAAGGAACAAGAGATGAAGTTCTTGGCCTAATAGACAAAATAAACACTGACAAATTGTCAGGTCTGAATAGCATCCACCCATGTGTTCTGAAAGAAATCAAATGTGAAATTGCTGGGCAGCTATCAAAAACTGGTAACTTTCCCCATGTTTCCACCCCTGAGAACTGAAAAGCAACCTATGAAACACCAATTTTTAAAAAGGCCTAAGAGGGGTTATCTAGAAGGGTGTTCTCTGTAGTAGGCTCCAGACCCTGGCATGATCACCCCTTAAAGGTGCTGCTGTCTCTTACATTGTTGTGTTTGAGACTCCAGTTGAAACATTTTTATTCACTCAAGCATTTGCAGATAGGATGTGTACTCTTCATTAACAACTTATGTACTTCTATTTTAATGGTTTGCTATCAATTTATTGCTGTATATATCTTTTTAGGTTTTCAAGGAAGTAGGATTTATAGATAGGGTGATTTACAGAGAAATAAGTAAGTAATCTGTACTGCCTTCTTGTAGTTTGTACTTCAAGTATAAAAATACTAGGGATGCGGGTCGTGCTGTGGGTTAAACCACAGAGCCTAGGACTTGCTGATCAGAAGGTCGGCAGTGGTTCGAATCTCCGCGACAGGGTGAGCTTTCGTTGCTCGGTCCCTGCTCCTGTCAACCTAGCAGTTCAAAAGCATGTCAAAGTGCAAGTAGATAAATAGGTACCGCTCCGGTGGGAAGGTAAACGGTGTTTCTGTGCGCTGCTCTGGTTCGTCAGAAGCGGCTTAGTCATGCTGGCCACATGACCCAGAATATGTACGTCGGCTCCCTCAACCAATAAAGCGAGATGAGTGCCGAAACCCCAGAGTCAGTCATGACTGGACCTAATGGTCAGGGGTCCCTTTACCTTTTACCTAAAAAAATACTGTGTTATCAGATTTGCTAATGTTAATGTAGAAACTTCAGCAGCTTAAGTTGCTGTATTTACCAATAGAATAATGGAAGGAAGCTATTCCTTGCTTAGTTACATATTGTAGAAACAAGAATGCTGTTGAAAAGTTGCTGCACTGCTAAACAGGAGTTTTAAAGTTCAAATATGCTGCTTGGATAGACAAGGGTGATGCCTTCTATCTTTTCTGCAGAATTTTCATATGGCACTAGGATAGTTAACAAAACAAGGAGTTCCTGTAATGTGTTTCCTGTTATGAACTGGTTTTTTTTGGAAATGCTCTGGTCATTTGATAGTGCTTGCACAGCTACTTTCATTTCCATGTTAGCATTAGAACTTGTTTTACTTAGTTGATGAAGAGAATAGTCAAATTTAGTACAAACATTTATTTGTTTTACTTTATAGCCTTGGACTTAAATAATTGCTATTGGATTCTTGTTCATTAACACTAACAGTTTGTACAGGGTTCTTTATGAACTTAAGGTCATGTACTACACATGCTTCCCAAAGGGCATATGAGGAACATTGGGTTGTACGCCTTCACAGAAGGCAAATAGCTCCATGTTTGCAGCATCCTGCCTTGCATTGCATTTTCTGAATTTGTTGTGTGATAAAGTGTTGAATCAGGAACACAAGTATTATTGGGTGACATCATTTAGCACCTTAACAGAGTAATTTGGCTTAGAATGGAAAGAGCAAACAAAAATATCAAGCTGAATTCTTTTTCTCGGTTTTCATTATGAGATTACTTTGTGGCAATCCTAACTGATTCATTGTAATCTAGATATATTACAAATGCTTTCTTAACAGATTTTCATTTTTAAATGTTAGTTAAAAGCCATAGTCAGAAACAAACTATGGTTTAATATGGATGAGCAGCATGCTTTTGTACACAGCTCAAAGTTCTCTCTGTGCTCTTCCTGCACGCCTGCTTATGCACCACCAGGAAGTAAACTGGAGTCATGATGTCTAAACCTGGGCTTTGGTTTGTTTCTCTCCAAACTACAAGTGATAACCAAAGTTTGTTTTGTTTACTGTTCATGGTTGATTTGGGGGGGGGGGGGAAACAAACCACAAGCCTTAGTTCGGATGTCACAACAAGCCACAAACAGGCTTGTTTCCTGGTGGTGTATCAACAGAAGGAGTGAGGAAGGAGCAGAGCAGCAATTTTTCAGCAGCACACATAGGCATGTTGCACGTTCACATTATATCATTGTTAGCTTTTGACAAAGGTTTGATGTGGTGGTTTAATGCCATCAGTCACTATTGTCAGAAGGAACATTTATCTAATTTGGAGCAGGGAAGAACAACACCATGGCCCTCTTGTTACTCTTGGTGTACCATGTTGAACAAGACAGTAATTCCTTGCTTCACAATATAGCTAAAAAGGAAACAGCCCTTCTTGGAGCATTTTAGAATGGGACAAACCTCTGTTGGAAGTAATAAGTATGCAAAATATTAAAACTGGAGCAATTAATTTTTTGCGCTTCATCTTTTAGTGTAAGAGAAGGCTAGTAGAAGGTGTGGACTACACAAGAGTGATGTAATCCCCATATGAGGGTGCTGTTTGTGTTCCCTACTATTGTTGCTCCACATTTCTAAATAAACCACATTATATTAATAGTCCTACTGTGATTTACTTCCAGATACTTTGTTTCACAGAGTTTGCTTCTAGTGCTTGTGCAACTGGTTGTGGAGTGGCGCTAATGAGTAATAATAATAATAATAATAATAATTTATTATTTATACCCCGCCCATCTGGCTGGACCTCCCCAGCCACTCTGGGCGGCTTCCATAAAAACCAAAAATACAGTAAAATATCACACGTTAAAAACTTCCCTGAACAGGGCTGCCTTAAGATGTCTTCTGAATGTCAGGTAGTTGTTTATCGCTTTGACATCTGCTGGAAGGGCGTTCCACAGGGCGGGGGCCACTACCGAGAAGGCCCTCTGCCTGGTTCCCTGTAGCTTTGCTTCTCACAATGAGGGAACCGCTAGAAGGCCCTCGGCGCTGGACCTCAGCGTCCGGGCAGAATGATGGAGGTGGAGACGCTCCTTCAGGTATACTGGACCGAGGCCGTTTAGGGCTTTAAAGGTCAGCACCAACACTTTGAATTGTGCTCGGAAACATACTGGGAGCCAATGTAGGTCTTTCAAGACCGGTGTTATATGGTCTCGGCGGCCGCTCCCAGTCACCAGTCTAGCTGCCGCATTCTGGATTAGTTGTAGTTTCCGAGTCACCTTCAAAGGTAGCCCCACGTAGAGTGCATTGCAGTAGTCCAAGCGGGAGTGAACTTCTTCTGTTGTTAATTCTATTATTCATAACTTCAGCTAAACCATTTAAATTTTTTTTAATCATAGGGGGAAAGGAACAATGGCTTTGATGTTCTCTATCATAATATGAAACATGGACATGTATCTACAAAAGAACTAGCAGATTTCATAAGAGAAAGGTATGTGTGTTTATTAGCTACTTATTCTGGCATACTTACATAAACCACTGAAGACATCTTTCTGAATACTAGTCAACCACTATATTACAGTTTAATGGTTTTACGTCATAGTTCTATGCATGTATACTTAGACATAAGCCCCACTGAATTTAGTGAGGCTTAATTTCCAGGTCTGTGTGCATTGGACTGTGGCCCTAATAAATCAAGATAGCTTGGGGAGCCTCCAGTCTGTGCGCCATTATTGCCTCCGCCACCCAGAGAGCTCCTGAACCTGAGAATTACTTGCATGCAAAGTCTTAATTCTGCCAGGATTCTTTCTCAGTGTACTGACACTCATTCAGCCTACATTGGTTCAGAACAGTCATGGTCTCTTTTGATTCAGATTTAGCAAAGAAATAGACCTGGCTGGTGGTAGCATACTGAGGACATCAGAACTCAATCTCTTAGTCACTTGTTTCCAAAACATGCGCTACTGGTTGCTAAACTGGTTTATGCTTGCTGTTGGAAATGCAAGGAGGCCCTTCAAAACAAGAAAGAATGGGAGATGGTTTGGTACTCTTTATTTAGTCTGATTGACAGCATTCTGTAAATCTTAAAATGCATTCAAATTTGTTAATGAAATACAGAGCTGTAGTTTTTATAAAGAATTTTGTCACTGGGTTATGACCATTTAGAATGGTGAAACTCCATAGAGTGGATAATAGTCTCCCTGTTGTAAGGATCTTATAGAAATGTTTTTAATATAAAGTAGATGCTTTAATTTGTTTATGTTTTAATACCTATGTTTTGTATCAGATTTAATTTATTAATATTAAAGAAAAAAGAACACTGAAAGTTTTGTCTTTCTAAGAACACTACATAATCAAAATTTTCTCTTCTAGAATTATGCATGTCTATTTTTTGATCCAAGAAATTAGGCATTTTCACTAGGAAATGCAAATTCTGCATTCTAGTCATGAAAATTAGTGCTCATATCAGTGAGTTAATACAAATGTTCCTTCCCTTCAACAGAGGGAGAACCTTGGATCCCACCTAAGTTGATTTTGCAGCAATACATTGTCCTTACATAGCTTATTTTTCACATGCTATTTGGGTTTACAGCAAGTGTAATTATAGACTAGTGCGCAAAGTGGGAAAATGAGCTATTTGGAGAACATCTGTTTGTAGTTTAAAATATGAATTTGATACAATCAATTCAAAAATTAAACAGAATTCGGTATAGAGCAGTATTATAAAAAAAGGGAAACAATGTATTTCTGTGGTCAAAGTTAAATATTGTAGAGAGATATCTATAGAAGTATGAACCAGTTTCTAGTAAGCAGACAGAGGAATTTAAAAAGCAGAAGCTTGAAGTGTACTAAGGGGCTTGAGTATTTTAATGGAACATGGGGGGAAATCCTTCTAATAAATAAAGCTGCAAAGTTTCAAATAGGATTAGCTGTGCATCGTTCATACCCTTGATCCTCTGTCCCATAATTTAGTTCATTGTCATCCGTTTCTTTAAAATATTCTAATTTGTAACTCTTAAGAGTACGAAATCTCTTTCCATGGTTACTTAAAGACTTGTACTGTTGCAAGCCCTTTGGTCTTGTGTTAGAATGTTTTTATTTATTTATTATTTAAAATCATTTATAAACTTCTTTAGATTAAAAAAGAAATCTTAGGCAGAGAATATTATCTGGTGTTGTGTGTTTGCCCTTTGGCTGCTAACACAAAACTTGATGTAAACTGTAATTTGAGTCCCAAGCTTTGCTCTCATTAGTACAGTTAAAGATATATTACAGCCATATCACTTTACCCCTCATGTGGAAGAGATGTGATGGCACTGTGGTCTAAAAACCACTGGGCCTCTTGGGCTTGCTGATCACAATGTTGGCAGTTTGAATCTGCGCAATGGGGTAAGCTCCCGTTGCTCTGTCCCGGCTCCTGCCAACCTAGCAGTTCAAAAGCATACCAGCACAAGTAGATAAATAGGTACCGCTGCAGCAGGAAGGTAAATGGCATTTCTGTGTGCTCTGGCTTCCATCACAGAGCCCTGTTGCATCTGAAGCGGTTAGTCATGCTGGTCACATGACCTGCTGTCTGCAGACATACGCCGGTTCCCTCAGCCTGAAAGCGGAGATGAGCTCCCCATAGTCGAATTCAGCTGGACTTAACTGTCCAGCGGTCCTTCACCTTTACCCCCTCATATAAGACACTTTCTGCTGTGTTCTGAAATTGTCCAAAAAAACCCTTTTTATTGCCACTGTAGGACACTTTTTAGACCTTCAAATACATTAAGTAGAATCTAGTGCAGGGGTCAGCAACCTTTTTCAGCCGTGGGCCTGTCCACCATCCCTCAGACCTTGTGGGGGGCCGGACTATATTGTGGGGGGGAATATGAACGAATTCCTATGCCCCACAAATGACCTAGAGATGCATTTTAAATAAAAGCACACATTCTACTCATGTAAAAACATCAGGCAGGCCCCACAAATAACCCAGAGATTCATTTTAAATAAAAGGACACATTCCACTCATGTAAAAACACACTGATTCCCAGACTGTCTGTGGGCCAGATTGAGAAGGCTATTGGGCGGTATCCGGCCCACGGTCCTTAGGTTGCCTACCCCTGTTATAGTGCTTTAAAAGTAATCTTTCAAACAAACTTCTCCAATATTTGGAATAAAGTTGCATTGAAACATCAGTGTAACTGCCTTGACCTAGGGATCTAACGTTAGAGGAATTAATCATGCAACAAATCCAAATTAGTTACCTTCTCAAGGAATGTATCTGCTAGGTATATCTGGGATTAGATTGTATAGAGAGGCAATTTTGTGCAGCAGTCAATATCAGTTTGCAAAGGAGTTTACAAAGGCTTAATAAGAAAGCACATAATATTGTTAGACACCACCCATATCTTCATGAGTAGTGTGAAATTTCAGGGGTTGCAGGCACACTTTACCCAAGGTCTGTGTTTCCTTTTGGACAATGCGGCACACTAGAGGCTATGGTGTCTTGATGATATACGGTTTATTTACACATACAGTGGTATCTCGGTTTAAGAACAGCCCTGTTTACGAACGATTAGGTTTACAAACTCTGCAAAACCGGAAGTAGTGTCCCGGTTTGCAAACTTTACCTGGGTCTAGGAACGGAAGCCGAATGGTGGAAGAGGACCGGTAGCGGGAGGCCTCATTAAGGAAAGCATGCCTCGATTTAAGGATGGTTTCGGTTTAAGAACGGACTTTCAGAACGGATTAAGTTCGTAAACCAAGGTACCACTGTATATACAACCTGAATTTAGATCAGGCCATCCAACTTTTCATACCAAGTGGGCCTCAAGAGAACTGTGACATAGAACCCATGGGCTGCACAACACCTTGTCACACACACATGGGGGGGGGGTTTGACGACCCCCCAGCCCTCATGCTGCCTTCCTAAAGCTGGCTAAGGAAGGCACCAGGCTTTGCGAAGGAGATTTAAGGTTATGGCAGGACTTAATGCCCTCCCACCTCCTTCCCAAAGCTGGGAAAGCCCTAACTAGGCTTTGGAAAGGGGATAGAAGGACTCTAGCACCCTGTCAGAGCCCTCACACTTTCTTCCCAAAGCCCAGCACTTCACTTACTTGGCTTTGGGAAGTGAGCTTGAGGATTGTGAAGGGTAGGGGCATCCAGTGCTGCTGATGGCCACGTGTTGGACCACCCTGGTCAATATAGAGGGGTTCAAACCATTATACTCAAAGAGGGTCTCTTGCTTCTCCCATCAGCATAGCAGCATTTGGGTCCAAAACACAGAAACCAGCCATATTCTTTCTCTTGTCTGTCTGTCTGTCTGTCTGTCTGTCTGTCTGTCTGTCTGTCTCTCTCTCTCTCTCTCTGTAATTTCAGCCTACATGCTGTCCCTGGATCCCCTTCTTCTTCCTTGTTGCCTCTTAACAGACTGAAAAGGATTTCCCTGAGCCTACATTATCCAAACTAAAAACCTAAACCCCTTTTATCTCTGCCCACTAACACACACTGGAGGAGGGGCTCCATTCCTCTTGATAGCAGGCATTGAAAATGTCCTGATGGCTCAGCTTTTGATGAGTCACAACCCGTCTTTGTCCCCCTAATGACCCACACTCAGCTATTCTTCTACCTACTGGTTTATGTGACTCTTAGAAAAAAAGCACACCTTAGCAGATTGAGTTAAAATACATGATTTTAGGCTAGCTTTAGACTAACTTAGGTAGTGGTTTGTTAACAAACAGTGCATTTGTTCATGTGCTCTAAGATTTGTACGTATTTCGCTTTTGGACTGCTGATTGCTGATTGTCTTCTTCCATTGATAGAGCTACAATAGAAGAGGCATATTCAAGATCAATGACAAAGCTAGCCAAATCAGCAAGCAATTATTCACAGCTTGGGTAAGTTATGATGATTAAAAACAAAATAATTTTGTGCAGGTTCTTGGAGGCTGTTGGAGGAGCTTTTCTGCCTTTCTCTGTATAATATAATATTAATACTTAATTATATTACAGAATTATCTGGAATGTGTGTGGATGTATACAACACTTAAAACTGAGTTCTGTATGTGTGTATATGGCTTTGAGAGCCAGTGTGGTGTAGTGGTTGAGAGCGGTAGTCTTGTAATCTGGGGAACTGGGTTCGCGTCTCCGCTCCTCCACATGCAGCTGCTGGGTGACCTTGGGCCAGTCACACTTCCTTGAAGTCTCTCAGCCCCACTCACCTCACAGAGTGTTTGTTGTGGGGGAGAAAGGGAAAGGCGAATGTTAGCCGCTTTGAGACTCCTTAAACGGAGTGAAAGGCGGGATATCAAATCCAAACTCTTCTTCTTCTTCTTTCTCTTGTGTGTGTTTTCTGAATAAAAACAAAAACCTTTGCATTTAAAGAATATGCAAAATGTTTGTGTATTTTGCATGAATTTGCTGAAGCATGATATACTCTATGTATGGTAGAACTTGGGTAGTTACGTGTTGAATATGGGAATGAAAAGAATCTGTCCTACCTTACAAGGCAATAGCAATTATTATAAGATAAAGTATGTAAAGATATAATATAAAGTATGTAACTATTAGCCAGGTAGCTGCCACATTCATTCAGTAGAAGGAAATATGTGGATGCAAACCTACTTCCTTTACTGAATTGAATTTGGGCAGCCCTTAGTAGCTTACAAGTTTAACCCATATGGGACTCTCTCTTTAGTGGAAATTTGACATTTAACTTCCTAGGGGAGTAATACTTTAATAAGTGCTCCATTTGAATGTTAAAAAACCTAAAACATTGATGAGTTCTTCATCTAAACATTTGTAAAAACAATTGAAAGTTATTCACTGTGGTTATTTTTTATTTATTTATTGCTTTCAAGCTATTTCAGCACTAAAACATCAATTTTCTCTCTCTTATTTGTAGGACATTTGCACCAGTCTGGGATGTTTTTAAATCTTCATCAGAAAAATTAGCAAGCTGTCACTTAGAACTTGTTCGGAAGTTGCAAGAACTAATAAAAGAAGTGCAGAAGTATGGAGATGAACAACTAAAAGCTCATAAAAAGGTTGTGTGTAGTCATTTTAATGCATTTTACTAACTTCAGATGAAAATATTAAATTGTTAGTGTTTAACACACATGTCATATTTAACAGACTAAAGAAGAAGTTTCAGGAACTTTGGAAGCAATGCAAAATATTCAGAATATTACTCAGGCCCTTCAAAAAGCAAAAGAAAACTACAATTCAAAGTGTGTGGAACAGGAACGTTTGAAAAAGGAAGGTGCAACACAGAGAGAAATAGACAAGGTAATGTTTTAAAGGTTTAGCTGCCTTTCTTTATAGTTTAATAGTCTAACTGCACAAATAGAAAACACCCATACGGCATTGCTGCTTTTAGTGTTTTTCAGCATAAAAAATAAGGATTATCAAAGGATGTCTTCTGCGTAAAACAAACAATAGTATGTTATATAATAGTATAAAGTAAGGTTCTGTTTGCTTATTGAATTAGCTTGTGTCTGCACAGGTGCAACATTTTGAGATTCACTGAGGCTGTAATCCTAACCACCTGATGTAGATGATGAGGGTGGGCCAGGATGCAGCATGGGCTCCTCTCTGCCAGCAGAGAGTAGTGTCACTGAGTTAACTTTGCTGTGACAAATGCCCGAACACTGCCTGAGTGGGCAAAGTGTCCCACCAGTGGTAGCCAAAAGCAAGCCCTCGGGAAACAGCGTGGGATCCATGCCACTGTAGATCCCTGAGGAGCTTGATCCTTTGGCTCCTTAACTTGCCAGCCCTACAACTGGCCCAGCAAAAATACAAAAAAGCTGCATCTTCCACCCTGACTGGCAGGAGCAGGCAACATTTTGGAGTAGTGGAACCACAACAGCATCCAGTCTTTGACCCGTGTTAGGATTGCCCTGCTCAGTTTCGTTCATGTGTTCAGTTATGTATAACCCCTGCTGAATTTACTGTGAGGAAAACACATTTTCCCCAAAGCACCTTCTATTAGGCTATGTAATATGTCTCAGACTACTAAAAAATAGTTACCATCCATCTAAATAGATCTCTTAACATGGTCAGCATGCAATAGACTCTGATGCCACAAGCAAGCATGATTACTTTCAGCTTGAAAAGTGTAGCGGCATTTGAATACATAATGTATTTGACTCCTCTGAACAATTCAGTTTTCCACCGTTGAAGTGCAAAGGAGAAAATGATTATGGTAAATTCAACTTTGGGTCTAGTTGGCATTTTTCTTTAAAACAAGCATAGTGCTACACTGATACTGTGCAGTGTAACTGAGCCAATAAACTTGATTTTAATGGAAAATCTAATATATGTAGTGAGATTCAGGAAAGATTAACACCATAGTTTGTTTATATATAATTAAAGAAATATTTGAAAGGATTAGTAGAGAAAAGATATTAAAATAGAATCATAGGATCATAGAATTGTAGAATTGGAAACGGATCCCAAGGGTCATCTAGTCCAACCCCCTGCAGTGCAAGAATGTCAACTAGATCATACATGACAGATGGCTATCCAACCTCTGCTTAAAAACATCCAAGGAAGGAGAGTCCACCACCTCTCATGGGAGTCTGTTCCATTGTTGAACAGCTCTTACTGTCAGAACGTTCTTCCTGCCATCTTGTTCTATGTTTTCCCCTTCGAGTTTCAACAAACTCAAAGTTATTTTAAAATGTGTTAGAAATTACTAACAACTGTGTTTTAACATTGCAAGGTGATATAGCAACTTAATTTCATGTGGTATGTTGTTTGCATGAGCCCTCATGTGGTAAGAACTGGAAATTACTGTGAGGGAGCAAAACATGAAATTGTAAGTCAGCTAAATTGATTGTTAAAAGTATGCCTTGTTATTTCTTCCTTCCCTACAATCATTATTATTATTATTATTTTATTTTAGGCAGCAGTAAAATCCAAGAAGGCTACCGATACATATAAACTCTATGTTGAAAAATATGCTGCAGCAAAATCTGATTTTGAACAAAAAATGACAGAAACTGCACAGGTAAACCTTCTTTGCAAGGCAAACACTATAATTTGCACAGTCTCTGCTCTTCTCACTTACAATTTTCCAAGGAGTCTGGAAAAAGAGAATACAGTCAGCAAAATAAATAAAAGTGTTTCTAATCTGCACAGTTGGCTTTAAGTTCTGGGTTCAGAATTTGAACTTTTGTGTCAGGAAATACTTTTGGATAAGTTTTAAGTGCATGGGATAGAGAAACAACATTATACTCCCCCTGGCTAATTTCTTCTTACATAATGATTTGCTTCTTTCACCTGGATCAAATTTATTGTGGAATTTGTTGTGCTATTTGAATATTGCCATTTTAGTTTTGATATTAAACACTTAACTTTTGGTCCTAAAACTGTTGTTAATAAACAGAGAAATAACATAAACATGAAAAATATGTGAAGTATGCCTGCCATTTAAGGCAAGCTGAGAGCTTCCTTGGCAAAGAATGTCGTATTTGCAAAGCAAACAAACTGTACTGTGTTTGAGTTTGTGTATTTTAAGTTAGTTCTTTGTGTTGCACTAGAACAGAAGCTTCACATTGCATACTTGTTGGAAGATTCTTAATGCACATCTCTTTATTTTGATTAGATTTGGCATATCAATTTTTAAAAGTACAATGGCATTTATAGGATTGAACTGAATATCAATATAACTTGGTCCATTGGAGTTGTTGGTGACTGCAACAGAAGGGCAGAGTAAAAAAGTAAAACGAATAAACAAAAAAGATTGATATAATTTCCTTGATCAAATTAAGTTCAAAATTTTGAATATAAAATATATATGCCAGGATTTAAGTTAATAAAGCAGAAGTTTCAGCTGTAGTCAATGAAGGCTAAACCTCACACGGGCCTTTTTTTAGTCTCATTTTTCAGTTTTTTAAGTGTGCTGTCTAAACTCTTAAAACCCACAAAAATGGGTCTGTTTCAAACATGATTGTATAGGGGGGGAAAGACTTTTTTCTACTCATCATATTAAGACTATAACTTTCTGCGCTAGTAATGTTCATTTGGGACGCGGGTAACGCTGTGGGTTAAACCACAGTGCCTAGAACTTGCCGATCAGAAGGTCGGCGGTTTGAATCCCCACGACGGGGTGAGCTCCCATTGCTCGGTCCCTGCTCCTGCCAACCTAGCAGTTCGAAAGCATGTCAAAGTGCAAGTAGATGAATAGGTACTGCTCTGGCAGGAAGGTAAACGGTGTTTCCGTGCGCTGCTCTGGTTCGCCAGAAGCGGCTTA
Organism: Podarcis cretensis; assembly: GCF_951804945.1. Lineage (NCBI taxonomy): Eukaryota > Metazoa > Chordata > Lepidosauria > Squamata > Lacertidae > Podarcis > Podarcis cretensis. The sequence continues at coordinate 35,575,884 of NC_137180.1, forward strand.
GTTATGCTGGCCACATGCTGTACGCCAGCTCCATCGGTCAATAAAGCGAGATGAGCGCCGCAACCCCAGAGTCGGTCATGCCTGGACCTAATGGTCAGGGGTTCCTTTACCTTTACCTTTAATGTTCATTTACTGAAATGTTACATGTGGCTGAGATGTATAGACTTTAGGTAGGGTTGCCATACGTCTGGAATTTCCTGGACATGTCGGGGACTCAAACGGCGAAATAAGCGTCCAGTGGAATTTTGAAAAACAGAAGAAGCTGTACTATGTATAAGTGAATTTTCAGTTACTGTGGATAGGGCCTTACTTTGTCACATGATTGGTAGAGTCTTTGCAATATTAAGCAGCTGAAGGATGAGTTAGAACCAAGACTAGATAGCAGCTTAACTGATGAATGTCTTCCATAATCCCAAATGTGAAAGCAAGCTAATTATGGGAGCTCAGTGGACAGTTCAGTATATCAGTATTTGAAATCCAGTTTTGACTTAAGCTGTTTTAATTCTTAAATAAGCCCTAAACACAACACTTATTTGTTCTGCAGAAATTTCAAGACATTGAAGAAATGCATCTGTTCCATATGAAAGAGATTATAGGATGTTTTTCAAATACAGTCAAAGAAGTTCACTTACAAATTGGCGAGGTGAGTTTTTTATAGTAGGTCTTATTATTCAGGCTATAAATTAAGATGTATTTCATCTTCACTGAAGTTTGTAGGTATCCAAATTTAGCAGGAGTTGTATTTAATCTGCTGCTATAGGTGTGGAGGAAGATATGGGTGTGTGATAAACTTTCAATCAAATTTTATAGATTGTTCCTCCAGTACCTGTATCGAGATGTAAAAATAATTTTGGTGATTATGTATTTCTAGGATATGAAGAAATAAAAAGCATATTTGGGCCCATAGAGCTTAAGTCTGTGGGAACGTCCCACCATCAGACCCTCACTTTTCATACTTACGGTTGTAAAGAGAGAAAAGAGAGAAAAGACAGCTTTACAAAAGTCTAGTTGTGAGGAGCTTCACTTGAGATGATGGAGGTTAACCTCAATGCAGCAGTGGTCTTTGTCTTGAGACCTTTGGTACTGGGAAGCATTGGAAACTACAATCTGCTATAGTTCCCATGTTTCCCAGTATCTGAGCACTGAGTCAAAACAGTTTCTAAATGGGTCCAAATTTTAGTGTGGTTTGAGTATAACTTATAATTGGCCCAGACAGGGAACTCATATATTCACAACTCTGAACACCCCGATCCAGAAATCTGGTGGTAGCATGAGAAAACAAATGTATGTGACTAAGGTTGTTGATCTTTGTCACTTGGGACAGGGGCACTTCAGTCAATGAATGTAGTGCCCTTCAGATGTTGTTTGAGGACAGCTCCTGTCTTTCTTCAGCATTGGTGATGTTGATAGGCACTGATGGGAGTTACAGTTCAACAACATCTGAAGGGCACCACAATGACAAGCTCCATTCTGGTGTATCTGGCATGGGGCATAATTATTTTGCTGTTACCAAACAAATTTACTTGGAAGTTGGTCCCCTTGACTTTTATTTACTATAAAAAGGATGCCCCCTGAATCTAAATGAAGAAAACTCTTCGCTAGGCACAAAGTGGAAAATATATCTCTATTGGCATTTAGCATAAATGAATCTTGTCTCATAGCTCATTTCCAGGAGTAAAACTTTGACTGCTGAATTTCCATACTGAATGCTTTTATCGTCATCTTGACTGTTTGAATTCTAAAACTTTAATTTTTTTCTTCATGTAATTCAAGAGATCAGTTTGCCCATCTAGGATCTAAAAACAACCTACCATAACAGTTTATATCTATTGTACCTTGTGTTCTAGTATTTTTATAGTTGTGCAGTATTCATTATACTATTAGAATGTTGATATAGCATTTTTGCATATGGTTAAAAAGTAACGCTAAGCAAAACTTATTTTTTATTCCCCAAATCATTAGTTTGAGCTATAAATACAAATATTTGAGATCAAAGGGATGGTGTTTATGATTTTGAAATTGTTTCTTTACACTTTTTTTGTTTTGGCCAAATTCTTATTAGGATTTAACTCAGATGGAGACATGGGTATGGTTTAATTTATATCATTGCATGTTTATATCAATTATAAACAGATATATCATGCTTATACTAAAAATGAAAGTGCCCTTGAGGGAGACAGAATGTATTTCTATCATTCAGATATTCTGAGTAATCCTAATATGTTTGGAAATGAAAGAGAACCTCAGTATGCCATTTGCAGACAGATTTGGACCCAAACAACCTTTTTAAAGAAACTAAGTTGTTCATATAAGACACACATTTCAGGATCTCAGAGGGGCGTAGTAGTCCTAGCTTATTATATTAACAGTACAGTGTCTAAAATCCAAAGAGTGGCCAAGACATAGTCAAAAATATTGTGCTAGCTCTGTGATAATATTTACTTCAAATAACTGACACCCCCCCATCATATTACAAATTGCTTTTGAAACTAAAAGCAGTTTGCCAGTCACCATAGGGAATGTTTGAGGAAAACAACCCTAAGGCTTACAGAACTAGTATCATGGTTTTTTGAGTACCAGCCTGACACTTTTTACTTATAAGAGCAAGATGGGAAGTGTAATAATTGAGCAATCCGTTAGTGTGCAAATTGCTGAAGCCCACAAAGTTATATTTACTAGTGTTCTTTTTCTCAAAGGTACATGAAGAATTTATAAATAACATGGCAAACACAACAGTTGAAAGTTTGATACAAAAATTTGCTGAGTCGAAAGGCACAGGCAAAGAGCGACCTGGTAAGAGATACAAAATAATTGATTTTTTATTTTTTTAAATAAAAGATTGCTTGATATTATCTTCCAGTGTTCAATGCACGCGCACACACACAAACACACACACCTCCATCTATGCTCCTCTTGAATAATTGATACTATGCATATAGAACTGTAATTTACTGGCAGTAATGAATGCAGATATTTAGTTCACTATCATGATTCTTTTTTTCTTTGGATAATGCCAGTTCAAAGAAAAAAAATGCTGGGGGTGGGACAACTGTGAAAAGGTGAATTCCATGCTGGGTATCATTAGGAAAGGAATTGAAAATAAAACAGCCAACATGATAATGCCATAGAAATCTAGGGTGCAAAAATACTTTGATTCCAGTGTATAGTTCTGGTCACCGCACTTCAAAATGGATATTGTGGAACTGGAAAAGGTTAACCAAAATTATCAAGGGGATAGAGCAACTCCCCTATAAAGCAAGGTTATAGTTTTGGGTGCTTTTTGGTTTAGAGATACAGTAAGTGGAGACATCATAAAGGTATATATGGTGTAGGGAAAGTGTTCAGGGATCCCCCCCCCCAATAAACCTAGAACTTGTGGACATCCAGTAACTGAATCTTAGAACAGGACTGACAAAAGAAAGTACTTCTTCAGTTGGTGCATAGTTAAACTCTGGCACCTGCTCCCACAATAAGTAATAATGGTCATCAACTTGGATGGCCTTAAGGATGTCTAAGAGGATTAGAAAAATTCATCCAGGATGAGGTTATCAATTGCTGCAAGTCATGGTGGCTAATATAACACTGAATACCAGTCGCTGAAAATGGAAGAAGGGAAGAATTCTGTTTTGCTCAAGTCCTGCTTGCAGGCTTCCTATGGGCATCTGGTTGGCCATTGGCCTCATTCAGCAGGCTCTTCTTACATCCTTACAGTATAAAAATAGTTTTGAAATCTTTTATTTCCAGTCAAACAAAGGTTAAATTCCTTCCATGTGACATTCAAACAGATTAAATTATTGATTCTCCAATCATATTCTTTCCTGTCTTCAGCTGTATTTTTTATTGCCTAATTGTGTTATGCTTAAAATAGTCCATAAAAATGAATAGCTGTGTTCTGCAAACAGCTGCCAAGTTTACCATAATTGTTCTGAACTTGTTGCACAATATTTTTAAACCTTGTCACATTTGTTTCTAGGCTAGCATTCTGATGTTCTGCAGATCGGTTACATGTTTCCAAGGCATTAATTTCCATGACTAATGTGCATATATTACTTAGCATTATCTTATTTGATGTAGTATTGGAAAATCCCAGTAGAGACAAGACTTCAAGGGCTGCAGTTTTGTACCCATGTACCTTGGGAGTGAGGCTTACTTCTGAATAAACATGTATAGGATTGTAAATCAGCTTCCAGCTGTCCTCATTCTAAAAATAGAAACCTTTTTTATTTTTATTTTTTCCGGGATCATTAAATGCACATAAAATACAAAAGAGGAAATGTTGTAGAAATGGCTGATTTCAACTACCCTGATGTACTGACTACATATATGTTCCAAAGAGGTAAAATACTAGATACCCCAAATTACTGTATCTTAAAGTGGTTGGTCATGGAACTGACCAGAGGGGCAGTGACCTTGGACTTAATCTTTAGTAGTATCCATGACCAGGCATCAGATATGTGTTGTTAAGTCATTTGGGAGCAGTGACCACAGTGCTATTAAATATACATGTAAATGACTGATTGCTAAGAAAATTCAACACGGTCACGTTTGATTTCAAAACAAGAAACTTGTCCAAAATGAAGGGATTTGTAAAAAGGAATTTGAAAGGCAAAGTCAAAAAGGTAAAATCATTTCAGATGCTTGAGAGTTGTTTAAAAGCACCATGTTAGAAGTCCAACTGGAGTGTATGCTGCAGATCAGGAAAGTTAGGAGGGCCAAGAGAATGTTAGCTAACCCTCATTTTAATTGAACATCATTATATTCAAAGCAGAACACAGTACCTGTAAACACCATACATAAGTGCATGCACACAGCAAAGTTGATGTTGAATTACAATAAGATGCAAAAAAAAAGTTCAGCTTTGACAACTTAATTAGAGCTTAAATGAATGCAAAACAAATACATTACAATTGATTTTTACAACCCCTGTAGAAATTCCAACCAGGAATTTACAGACCACATTGGCAGCTGTACCAGACCCAATTAGTTCTCCCTTACTTTAAGGGTAATACTTGAATACACTTTGCCTTCTCAGCTTCCATATTTTGCTTGAACATAGATATGCCCACAGTCTATATTAAAGGACAGAAACGGTATAGCCTCTAGGTTTCTGTTTTTTATAGATGAATTGCTTGTGCAACTTTCTGCAGTGCTGCTTCAGTTTTTAAAAATAAGTATTGCTTTTTTATTTTGGCAGACTGAAGTTACAATAGGGCATTATTTGACTGAGCAGATGAGTAGTGTAAATAGGAAAAAGGAGAGAATCTCAGGTTGATAGAGTTGGAGGAAATCAGTTTTACTATTTCTTTTTTAATTCACTGGCAGTGTGCATGACGCAGTAGTTAAAAGTTGTCATCTAGTAGTATACATAAATGATTTACAAAACTCATGGCCTGCCCCAGCTAATATTCAAGGAGGTAAAACCTGTTATGGTTCCTCACCTGTACACAACTCTTAAAGGTACAAGAACCCTGAACTCGTCTGCATTTGCTCTTATGCATGTATGTAAAACACATTCTAAAGTGCTGGGAAGGTTAGACTGTTCTGGTAGTTCAACTGGTTAACACTTCTTCTGATAAAGTGTGGAAGAGATAAAAAATGGGTATACAAGACTACGGTCATACCTCGGGTTACAGACGCTTCAGGTTGCATGTGTTCAGGTTGCGCACCATGCTAAACCCAGAAGTACCGTCTGTTCCGGCATATAAGATGACTTTTTAACCCAGGAAAACCACCCCAAAAGTTGGGGGCCATCTTATACGCTGGGTATATGCGGAGCCACCTGTTGGGAAGGAGGAGAGGGAGCCGGTGAGTAGAGGTTCCCCTTCTGCCGTCGCTCCTCCTCCCTCCCCACGGAAGGGGACATAGCCTCCTGTGACACAGTGCGTGGCCCCGCCTCTTCCGTACCGGCACAGTGCGTGTTCGTTGGCCGCTGCTCTCTCCTCACCACGGAAAGTCCTTCCAAGTGTGGTGCTCACCCGCATGCCTGCTGCTGCCGTCATGGGAGCCGGATCCAGCCTCCGTTGTGGCCGCACGGGGCTTCGCTCAGCTCACGGATGCCATGAAGAGCCTGCCGCAGCAAGGTGGCGCGCGGCTTCGGCCAGGGCTCCAAAGAGCTGGGCATCCCCACAGGTGAGGGCTGCGGAGGCCAAACTCTATAATTTAACAGCAAAAGTTGGGGGTCATCTTATACGCCCAGTCGCCTAATACGCCAGAACATACGGTACCAGAACAGGTTACTTCTGGGTTTCGGCGTTTGTGCAGAAGCGCTAAATTGCGCTTTGCGCATGCGCAGAAGTGCGATCCGTGCATGCGCAGACGCAGCACTGCAGGTTGCGAACGCTGCGGGTTGCGAACCTGCCTCCCGCACGGATCACGTTTGCAGCCCAAACATCCACTGTACTAAGATACAGCTTGGACTTCAACAGGATGAACCCTTAGATTGTTTGCTTGGAGGAATAGAAAGTAGAAAACATACACAAGATTTGTATATTTTGAGTTTTAATCTTCTGGGTAACAATGGCATAATGTCGTATACTAAAACATCCAGTACATTTGTGGGTTTTAAAACACATGCAGTACAGTTAAGGCCCAAGTTATACAGAACCATTATTTTCATTCTGCATTGTGTGAGTGGACTTCTACTCATTCCACTGGCTTTTAACTTCCTCTTGCCCTCCCTTCATTTTAAAAAACCTGCTCCAGAGGGTCCTCCAATGTTAAAGCAGATTTTGAGGATGTGCAAGGGACTGCAAAGAGTAATGTGAATTCCCATTGTGTGAATGGAATTACGTCACATATGCATATGGACAACTTTGGATACCACCCATAATATTCAAAATTATCCTGAACCTCATTGTTTCATTTTATTGTTCATATATTGTTAGAATAACAAGATCTAATGCATCTTGTTTTCTTTGCTGATCACAGACAAGACAGAGCTCCAGCACTAGTTCTTTATTTCATGGGGAAATTGATCTGGATCCACTCTGGTTAAAGTTAGTTGTGTGATGAAAGTCAGTAATTGGATTTACATTAGTCATGATTGAACTGTTCTGTTGCAATGTGATTGGGTCATGACTAGCTGAGTTGTAATCTAGGTATGATCATAGTGGTGTATGGTCAAATAATCTGATACATGTTCTTCCCCTTTAACATAGCATCTTGGTGAATTTTTGTTAGGACATTAATTAATAAGCATAAAACTAACCTTTCACAGCAGGTTAAAATCCTACAAAGATATGTCTAGGTCTGACCTGTCATACTTTGTAGCTCACAAAAATGTTTTGAGATTTATCTTATTGTGTTTCCTTTTTTGTTTTTGGTTTCTTAATTTTCATTTTAGTACCATGAATTAATGTCATGGATATTGTTTGAGTGTGCTGATTGCATTGTGATCACTGACGCTCTGTAACCCAGGGAATATAACTTGGCATTGTGTTAAATTATTAAAATTCATTGTCACTGGACTTGTCTTGATAGAACCTTTCAGGTGTAAAGAATATGAAATGGAATTTTGTGAATTTGACATGTATTTACCTTCAGTGACACAGGTACTACTGGCCTATTGTTGTTCTAAAGGGGAAACCCCTAAGTAATTGAACTGCTTTGATTCTTTAGTATCTCTGCAGTTAAGGCCAGTTGCCAATCATAGTAAATATTTGTATTGCATTTCTTTTCACATGCTAGATTTTTTGATTAACATCTTTAGTGACTTTGTTTTGTTGTAATGATGTGGAAGAGATAAAAATGCATCTTGTCTTTCCAAGTCTAAATATAGCCACAGAGTTATCTAGAGAGTGGTTTGGTTTTATTTATCAGTCAGAAAAAGCTACTGTTGGAGAATATTATTGACTGACAGTTTATATATCTCTCATTTTTAATTTGAAAATTTGTTGGTGCTAAATATGAAATGGCATCAGATGTTAGCAAGGAAAAGATTGCTTGTGTGTTTGTACATACAAAATTGACCTTTGTGATCCAGCTTAACATCTAAGTACTAAGAGCAACCATTTGTTTTGACAGCAGAATTAATTGAGGCTAAAACAGTCGAAATTCCACTTGTATCAAGCTGTTCATTAGAAATTGCTCTCTGGCTTTAGTGCTGTCAGAAAAATAACCTGTTCTGCTATGATTAAATAGCAGAATGATGGTCGGTCCACTGCATTTGAGAAAGAGGTTGAATAAACTTTCTACTGCGGAAACAATTCAGAAGTGACACGCTGCAAGGGGGGTCAGAATGTGCATTGATATCCAGCTGAGCTGTCAACTGGCACTGAGCCAGACACGCAAAGCTTTGCCATTTTGAAGCAGCATGTGAGGCATATGCAGTTTTTTAAAAAATTGTCCTCCTTTCATGCATGATTTAATGCCAGAGGGGAAAAACCCTTTTGTTTTCATCTAAAACCAAGCATATTGTCTGCAGTTATATTTGCAACTACAAGTAGCTTTTTAAGATTATGTCACTTTTATATAGAGGCTACTTTTTATTATTCAATGTAACATTTTAGCAATATGTAAAAACCAGTTTGTTGAAGTATTAGTTGGATAGCATTCCTTTATGCTCCACAAAATATCTTCCTAAGATACTCTCTTTTTTGTTTTAATTTCCATTGTAAAGCTACTAAAATATTTTGAGAATGCATGTGTACTGTTTATCTCTTATAAAGCAAGAATTTTCAACACACATCCTTTTTTCCTCCTTTCCTATTTAAATAGCCAGCATACAGTATTTTCTACTTCATTCATTTTTTTTCTTTTTTTTTAAGTTCCTTCAGACCCATGAGTGTGTAGCTGCTGTCTTCATCAAGCTTGGCTTATCCATTTCTGCAGAATACACACTAGTTGACCGATCATGACACTTTTCTCTAACTGGTTGACAAAGCATTTAACTGTTTTCAAGGCCATTAGTGCCACTTCACAGATTAATTAGGTGGCAGGTGACACTGTGACATGACTGGGGGTTTTTTGTTTTTTGTTTTACTGTCTCATTAATCTCTCTTGAGAGATGAAGTGCATCACTGGTAACTATTTGTCTAGCATGCAAAAGATCAAAATAGAATTGGATGTAATACTGTATTTACTACTATTACTTCATCAGTGTAGTTTCCAGTTCAGCTGAATTTGTCAAAGTGGTGTCAGCTATGTTTGTTTATCCTTCTTAAATAATTGTGTTAACAGCACAATCATCAGACTCCTGATACTATATGCCTTATATGGTAATGGAAGATATGATTTGCATTTATATGTATATTTCTTATAACATAATACCATATGTTTAAGATCATGTAACTTCTTCTGGCTTCCTGCGGATCAGTATAACTAAATCAGTGGCAGGAAGCCTCTTTTAGGCTGCTGTTGTGGACTGGCTGGATTCAGAGGAGTGGGTGGGGGCACCAGTTGGAGAACCCCCAAGGAAGTAAGGCTTAGAGCAGCCTTTCTCAACCTGTGGGTCCCCAGATGTTGTTGGACCACAACTCCCATCACCCCTAGCTAGCAAGGCCAGAGCTCAGGGATGATGGGAGTTGTAGTCCAACAACATCTGGGGACCCACTGGTTGAGAACCGCTGGCTTAGAGCCAGGGGATTGGTGGTGGGATGACAGTGAGTGGTCAGAGGGAGAAGAGGGAGCAGACTGCGAGGAGGAGGTGTCAGATGCTGAAGAGGAAACAGGGTTTAGTGAGCAGGAAGACGCCCATCTCCAACTGTCCATTCCATCTGTAGCTATGGTAGACCAATGCTTGGAGGCAGTGATGAATTAAATGAGGGTTAATAAACTATTATTTAATCCCAGTAAGATGTAGGTACTATGGATAAGCAGTTATGAAGTCTAGGAATTGAGAAGGTGGAGTATTTAGGATAGGGTAGCACCCACCCACCCCCAGTGTAGCAGGTACATAGCTTGTATGTATTTGAGCCATAGCTATCATTAGAGGCACAGGTGACCTCTGTAGCAAAGGACTGCATACAGTATACAGTGAATGCTTGGGTTGTGAACGTGATCCATGCGGGAAGCACGTTCACAACCCGCAGCGCTGCATCTGCGCACATGCGGGTTGTGATTCGGCATTCCAGTATTTCCGGGTTCAGCGTGGTGCACAACCCGAAATCGCGCAACCCGAAGCGTCTGTAAGCCGAGGTATGACTGTATCCAGCTCTAGTTCATTCAACAGCTACAACCTTTCCTGGACCGAGATAGCTTGCTATCAGTAACCTATGTTGTAGTGACCTTGCAGTTGGATTATTGCTATGAGCTCTACATGAAACTGCCCTTGAAAATGGCCCAGAAATTGCAATTAATGCAGAATGCAGCTGCCAGGTTGTTAACTGCAATATCCAGATGGGATCACGTAACACCTATCCTAAAAGCTCTGCACTGGCTGCCTGAATGCTGCCAGGATCAATTCAGGGTGTTAGTGATGGTTTTAAAAGCCCTATGTGTCTTGGGGCCCAATTATCTGGAGGAGCGCTTCATCTAATACCAGCTAATTCATTTCTTGAGATTGGTGCGCTCTGTGTCTGTGTGTATACTCTTTTCCCAGTCTCTGCCAGGATTCAAGTGAGGCAATACACATAGAAGTGCTGCCTCTGTGGTTGGATTGTAATTCTGGAATGATGTCTCCTTAGTTGTAATATATTTGTACTTTAATTGATCTCCTACATTTTTTAGTGTATATATGTTATTAGTGCTGTTTTGTTTTATTCTGTTCATACGTTTGTACGTCACTGTGGGTTGTTTCCAAGGGTGGCGGTTTGTAAATAAATACATAATTTATTGATTAAGTTTACTTTCTGTGTGGATCTCAACTTAGAAATCATTTTGGTAGGGGTGTAAGTCTGTAGCTACTTGTGCTTTAAAAGCTGTCCCATTAAAGGCTGGATTAGTGGTCCACAAGAACTCTATCTAAAAACTACATGCAATCCTGTCAAACAAACAAACAAACAAACAAACAAACAAACAAACAAACAGGTTCATGTGTGGTATATCTATATAATTCTGCCAAATGCAATATGTGTATAGTAAGACATTTTTGTCTTATAATACTCATTGATAGGTTTTATGATCTTTCTGAATTCAAAATCTAGTGAAGTCCAGGAGCTGCTCATCGGTTAAAGCAGTTAAGACAAAAATCAAGAGAAAGGTGTATACAACTGGGTTTTATTCCAGAGTAAAAATACAGATGCTGCACATTGTATTCAGTAATATTTACATGCGTCTTAACATCTTTATGTTACAAAGAGGCATCATTTCAGTTCTTTCATAATCACTGTTCACACATTTATTTGAAAGAGAAGCAGCTAAAACTAACATGCATGCACAGTCCAGGCATTATGTGTAGCACAAGCATTTTATATCCTGAAGGCATTTCCCCCCTTAAATCTCATTGAGATACCTATTGCATAGAAGTACCGGTAGATTTGGTTGTCTTTTGAATGGCCTAAACTGTTTTATTTTATCCTTAAACTGTGAAGGGGTTACAAAATGTAACTTCCTGAGTTTAGATACAAAACATTCTTATTTACAGTTTGTAAAATTGCTCAACTGCACTTTAATTTTCAGAATAGTCTAAAAAGTTTCTGTTAGTATTACAAAAAACATTTATATAGTCTCTACTTGTGCAGTAACAAGTAGTCTCTTTTTGTAGTTAAAACACTGTCCTAGTTCTTGGTATGAAAAAAAGAATGCCACTTAAAATCAAATTATCAAAAAACAATTTTTGGAATGCATTTGGTCTGATGGCTGGGACCGAGGTGAGTTAAAGTCCAGCAGCTACAGATTCAAGAAGATGAAATCACATTAGGGGTTTGACTGGTCTCAGTAGGCAGCCAAAATTTGTGCTTCTCATTAATGCTATTCTTAGGAGAAAATAGATTCTCATTCATCATGGTGAAAAAGCCTCTGTCATGTGAAAAGTAGTGATCATTGTCACTGTTTTTTCACTGTTGCCAAAGCTTAGTGCAGTCTTAGGGATGAGACTCTGCCCTTCTCCAGCCTTGGGAGAAGGGTGGGGGTTCTTTCCAACCTTAGGCTAAAGGCTCCTCCAGACTGGTGGTGTTTTTGCAGATGTCTTCTGCAACATATAATTGACACAATAACAGTGCATCAGTGCTTTATGATTTTTTAAATTGCATTTTTATTAGGTATTTTCTTCTAATGTATGTATTTTATTATATTACATTCTGACCCCCCACCCCCCAAAAACCTTTAAAATTGCCAAGAAACAGCAATTGAAATGAACTGTGCTAGATGCTGCATATTTTTAAATTGCATTTCAATTGCCTCTTTTATTTCTCATACATTATTATTTTAGTCCATGGACTTGTTTGGAACCCACTGATCAAACAAATTGATTTAGTAAATACTGCTGCCCTAGTCTTGATGCATAATGTTTCTCCATAAATTAAAACAAGAAACAGCATTAGAATAACATTGATTTTCCATCATTTAAAGGACTTATTGAATTTGAAGAGTGTAATACAGCCAGTGCAGTTGAAGGTGAGTTTTTCTTGTATTGTTGTACGTCTTACATCATTTCTAGTGAACATTGGGGAAAGGGTTAAAAAAATATAAGGCTTAAAAGTAAGAAGTGAAGTCGTTTGCTCTAATTAAGATGAAATGAAGTTAATATATTTCTGATATAACAGGAAATGATCAGCAGCCTTATGTTTTGTCTCAATTAAGAGTCAGAACTTGCTCAGTTTAGTCCCATCACAGATGCTAGAGAGAAGTTGGCTAACTTTCAGTATCCTATTAGTGAGGGAGTGGCAAATTTCACTCACATGCATGCATCTGTATCTAATGTCCCATTTCCAAGTATCCCATAGATCTTCTGTTCAATACTTTGGTGTTGCTTATTGGTGCCCAAACCAATTATTAGCACCTTAGTGGAAACTAAGCCAGGGTGTCTTGGATGCTTTCTGTTGATCTAATGGCAGAGCTAAAGATTGGGGTTGATGTTTTGAAGTAGTTCCATTCTTTTTGTGAGAAAAGTCTGAAAAGATGGCTTCACACAATGGAATTTGTCCTCTAGGATGCACTGGGTTTCATTTTTGTCCTCCATACTTTGGAAACCTCTATAAAACAAAGGGGAGAAAACGTATGACATATTGGAATAATATACCAATAACATTTAAGCTGGTTCTGATGAAAAGGGATAGTACTAAGTTCTGGAAGCATTGAACAGATACTTTGAGTGATAAACTACTTGAGGATGACAAGACTAAAACTCAATCCAGGCAGGACAAGATGTGGGTATTGGTAGTTCTCTTATGTGCAACATAAAATGATACATAATATCTTCATGTTATTTACCGCAATAGTGTATCTCATTCTGGATATGCCTGAGTCAAGTATCATTTTCTGTATTCTGTTAACTAATATTTAATCTTAATTTCCATCTAACAACACATTGTCTGCTTTGCAGGGATAAAGCCTAGAAAAAGAAAGCATTTTGGGTTACCAATTAGTAGAAAGGGAAAAGATGCAGAATCTGTGTAAGTATGTTTCAAACTTGTTAGTAAATCGTTTAATGTTTTTTTTTTAAAAAAAAAAATAGAAGCATAAATATTTCTATATTTTAAAATTTTATTATTAATGCTGTAAGAGATAATGCTCCGATAAATTCCTATATAGCCCCCCCCCCAAAAAAACCTTCCCCAATTTTAAAGTGTGGGGGTCACAGTTTGGGAATCTTTATGGATTCTAGGTAGCAACTGTGGCTAGAAGTGCTTTTCCCTAAGTCAGGTTAGGGCACAAGCTGCATCAAACTTTTGGAGGATCATGGCTATTTCTTAGGGTTGGATTACTATCACCCATTACTGTAGCACCCTGAATTATCATCAGCAAGACTTCTGACTGGAGCCAGGATTTTGAGGATGTGACTCCTTTGTTATGGTAGTTTCACAGGCTGTGCATCCCACCATTTTCTGAGGTGTGATCAATGGCAGCTCCTGTCAAGACCTTTGCCCTTGTGTCTACTTCCCCCAGGAAATCCTCCTGGCCACTTCACTAATTTTCCATAGGCAGCTAAATACATTGTTATTCTAGCATCCCAGAATTTATGTGTAGTTATATATGTGTGCTTTTATTAATGTTAGCTGCTGCTGCTGCTGCTGCTGCTGCTGTTATTTTTGTTGCCTTGGGCATTTTTTTTTTACCTGAAAAGTGATATATGGAAATGGAAAATGGAAAGTGATATATGGAAATGGAAAAGTGATATATGAATCCTGAAAAATTAAATAACTGTCTATAGCCTGATTTTAAAGGTGTTCTAAAGCAGCTATGTATCTGGTGAGATGTTAACTAGAAAACCAAAAGAGTTTTTGGTAAATAAAAGCCATAGCTATTATAACAATTCATTATTTTTTTTAAACAGGGAATGTCCAGATGCTGATTCAGTTGTAAGTATTCTTATATTGATTAAAGTTATTCAAGAAATTTGTTGTTGTTAATTGAATTTATATACTGCCCTATACCCAAGGGTCTTGGCGGTTCACAGTCTCTTTAGTTTCAAACAAGTTATGTATAGTGTGTTCCTTTCATCATTTGTATTTCTAGTTCCTCTTGGCCATATTATCAGTGTTTAATTTGAGGTGACAGAAAGGTGGAACTCCCTGTGGCTGAAATGAAAGAATGGATTTCCAGAATAATCTGAATTTTTTCCTGTAGAAACGGCAGCTATCAACCCATGTATTAGGCCTCCAATATTCTAGAAAATTCATGGGTTTGGTTTCTTTTGTTTAAACAATTTTGTGAAATGAGAATGTCTCATAATAAAAAGCACAAAATAAACAGATATAAAATGTATATCTGTCAAATAAACTTTTTCTCTTGTAAACCCACTCTGAAGTTGCTTTTTTCTGAACTGTTGCAAGAAGCCCAAGCAGATCAAGTTTGTGTGTGATTTTATGTTGCTCAAACTGATACGTTTATTCCAGGAATTAGGCCATTCACAGAGTGAAACATAAGTGGGGTTGACTTACAATGTTTACTCTTTGACTTGTTTGTTTTGTTGCTCATTGTTTAATAATTAATGAAACAAATCCAAGTGTAAATGTGTCTGGCATATTCCTTTCAAGCTACACCAAGCATGATCGCTCACTCTCCCCTTCCCCAGAAGAATAACTCGGTTTCATAGTTTTCAAAACATAAATTTTATTTCCTTTCTGTAGCATTTTCAAAGTGTTACACATATACTCAGTCTCTTTAATGCCAGTTTTACTAAGAGGCAACATTCTTCAAACTTCACTTAATAACAAAAGTTATGCAAATATAACAAATATGTGAAAAGCACTAAGTAGAGTATTTCCCACCATCAATTTTCTTTCATCAAATAGATGTCCTCAAATTGAAAATGTTTTCAGTATTGTTTGAACTGGCTGGCATGACTCATTTTAAATATCTTCAAAATGTATCCATGTGTTTTTTAAAATGTAGCATTGAACTTGTAGTTGATAGTGACTTTCTTGTGTAGAAGCAGAGGGAAACAAAGAGCTGGTCTTAGAATATTGATCACTGTTCTAATGCACTTGAATCCAATGCCTTTAGCCAAGGCAATTTAAATGCCTTAGTAGAGGTGGTATAATAGTGATTGTGTTGCTACCAGTATAGCCTATTGTGGTGTTCACCTGGTCCTTTGAAACATAGGTCCCAATATATAATGAAATAGATCAGGGGTGGGGAACCTCCTTGACTCTGGGAACCAGATCCTTATCAGGATCAGTCTTAGAGGCCAAATTTGACAGGTGGGCAGGCTGTATTGCTCCTAGGAGGCTGGGGAATGTGTTATGAATCCCCTGGGCTACCACTGGATAGGCAAGTAAAGGTTTTAGGTCACATTGAAGGGGACGTACCAAGGCAGATATTTGTAAGCTGAAATATAATTTAAAATTATTATTTTGTAGTTACTATTCTTTAGCTAAATAGCAATATTTCATAAGTATGAATATAGCAACAGTAGAGCACTGTAAACCAGCTGCTCCATATCTATGCTTTTGGACCACCACCTTTTCCACATTTTACGCTCGCATAAAAAGCCAGCTTGCCTGCTGCTGCTTTGGTATTGCATCCTTGTTCTTCAGTTTATGTCACAAGCTATCCAGAGTCTTTGTTTAACGGTCTTTGTTGCATTTAGCTATGATAGGTAACGTAATAG
Organism: Podarcis cretensis; assembly: GCF_951804945.1. Classification (NCBI taxonomy): domain Eukaryota; kingdom Metazoa; phylum Chordata; class Lepidosauria; order Squamata; family Lacertidae; genus Podarcis; species Podarcis cretensis. The sequence continues at coordinate 35,592,034 of NC_137180.1, forward strand.
CTTTCCAACTTTAACGATATAACTTCAGAAGTTCTTTGGTTGTATGAGAATGTACACATGGCCTCTAGCTATTTGTATTTGTTCGGTTTACTTTCTTGTCAAGTCTCGTTAGGACATTTAACATGGTTAGCTTGAGGTCAAGCATAACAAAAGCTTCGTGATTCTAAACAACTAGTGCTAAGGTATTGAACCGTGTGATGCCACTCTTTCTGTTTTTAAATCATGTTGCTTTATAAAAGCAAAATGTGCAAGTTCTTGAAAGAGAAACTGTCTAAAGAATCTGGATGAATATTTTCTGATGCATTTTTCTGGTTTCTATTATGAAATTGGTATTTGTTGAGAAATTTGTAATCCTAAGAGAGAGAACTTGTTTTGCAATGTATAAAAAGTGTAAAATTGCTAATCTTCAGGGAAAGGACATAAGCATAATTAATGGGTCTATAATAAAGCTGTCACGTGATTGCCTTACCCATTAAACATTCTGTGTAAACTAATGTCAGTTGGCATAGCTCTGTCTGTTCTTGACCAAAAATTACTATTACGATGCAGTAGAAGAAATTGCTTTTCACATTGAGGTTCTACAAGCAGTAGATGCAAGAGTGATTCTTGCTTCTGCTTTTCTGGGATAATGTGAAGTAGGTATAACTTGCATCCACATTTTGTTGCTTCTCTGAATCAGAATCAGAATCCGATTGCTTCTCTGAACCTGCCAATGCACCCAGAGTTTATTACACCTGTAAAATTTCAGGGCATTGTGATGGTGCATTGGCATTTTCATTATGAGAGCCTCACATCCAGGGGGTCGGCAACCTGCAGCCCATGTGCCACAAGTGGTCCATGGGGGTCATTTAAACGGCCCATGAGCTGCCCCCCAACCGAGCCGCCCACTCAGCGAGCCCCCCTGTGCTGCACTAAACCGGCACAGCACGGAGCAGGGACTCACTTCCATGGCACTGGAAATCACGTGTGCAGAAGCTGAAAATCGCATCTGCACAGACGCAGGCACCAGAAATCACGCGATCCAGCCCACAGAGCGATCTCCGCAGGCGTGAACAGGCCCAGGTCCATCTGTACATACTCAAACCTAAATTGAGAGGCTTTGGGGGTTACAGGTTATCTTACTCTGTATTACTCTATATTAGCTTAATTCTATATTAGCTTAATTTCACCCATTCTAAACCCTAAATGAAGTTTTTAAAATGTATTTAAAATTTCCTTCAGAAGGTTGAATAGCATGCATAAAAATAGTAAAGCAGTGTAAAATAGCAAATACTATATTACGTCTAAAAGGGGTCAGGGCTTCCTGAATGTCAAGATGAAAGAAAAGTAATTGAAAATGCCATTTGTGCTGCTATCATGTGCACTTAATTGGGAATGAATCCCATAGAGAAGCCATCTGTTCCTGGTGCACACCTTGATTTAGCATTGCTGTTAAGAGCAACATATGAAAATGCCATAACTGTGACTGGTAAGTTGTAACAAACCAGTGCTGATCTTGCAACAGAGTTGTAGGTTTCTGGCTGCTGGCAGTAGTCTATACCAGGTACAATACTGGAACAATAATCAAAGGCTGCAATGTAGTCTGTCAAGGTTATGAAAGCAGGAATAATAGGTCATAAATTCTTTCTGGAGTATGTAATTCCTATGCTTGATTGGTCAGCTATCTCTTGTTTTAAGTGTTATAAGGGGGAAATAGCTTCACTAATGTGGTATATTGTATCTAATTCGGTGGACAGTGTTTTGGACATAGATTTCAAGAGTATCTTTTTTCTCCAGACTCTCTAGCTAGGTTTATCTCCCAATTTTGATTCCCCAATTGTACAAAATGAACTGTGAATGTTATAAGACTTGTAAAGTACCAAATTAAGAGTGCTGTAACCTGATTCCTCTGAACTCGTGGCTTGAAGTTCTGATGACATAAGCACTGCTGCTTTCATAAACAGGTTTAAAGATAATCAACACTACATTATGCTTGCTTTGACATTTATTGGAAAAAATATTTTGATAGTGATGGTCACCTAATAAGTTACCTGTTTACTTTCCAGAACATTCCGGATGTTGATGATGAAGGTTATAGCATTAAACCAGAAGCTAGTCAGAATATCCTTTTATTGTAATGCTTAATTATTAACCTAGAGCATGAGCCCTGCTGGATCCATGTCAAAGGCCAGTCTAGTCCAGCATTTTGTTCATGTAGTAGCTAACCAGATGCCTAAGAGATGCTTCAGATCACAAGCAAGAGAATGCTTGATAGCATTCTCTTGCTTGTGATCTGAAGCAACTGCTACTCAAGGCACCCTGCTACTTGATACTGCAGCCATTGTGACTAGTGGCCACTGATAACCTTATCTTCCATAAATTTATCTAATCTCCTGTTAAATCCATCCCAGTTTCCTGTGTATCCCACCATTATGGTTCATTGAATAACCCTGCTTTTTCCACAATCTGCATGTTATCTTGTTTTCTAAACTAGAAAGCCACAAATGTTGTAACCTTTCCTCATAGGGAAGTTGCTCCAGCCTCTGCATAATTTTGGTTGCCTTGGCTGTGTACAATCTCTTCACAAAGCTTTATGAATATGTAAAGGACTAATATCAGTGATTTTTGTGGGTCTTAAAAACCCTGTTTAGCAACTTATTAACTTGCAGTTGTTCTGTGTTTGTGTGTATGCATAGAGCAGTGCTATTAGTCATTATGTGATTAACTTCATGACGTTCACCTTAACTGCAAATAACATACCAAAGAGAACCACTTCTATTCTTCAAGTGATTCTGACTCTGAAGATGATGAACCAAGGAAGTTCCATGTGGAAATTAAGCCTGTACAGGCAAATAGTAGTTCTCATTATACAATGCCTTCACTGGATGAATTAAAAGAATCAATAGGGAACATCACACTTTCACCAGCTATATCTGTAAGTAAACTGAGCACAATATTTAGTATATCAGGCACAGTCGGTAAATAGTACTTTAAAACTAACCATTTTAGCACAAATGTAGAATATCTCAATTGCCTATTTTTAATAAGTTATGGATTTCAAATGATAAAAGGATGAATTTTGGAATGTGGTATACCAGGTCTTTGGAGCAAGAGCAGAAACGCTGCCTGTGTATATATGGAGTTAAGGGAGTACATATGAGGTTAACATAGAGCCACTTTTTTATTAGCAAGAGCCTCATTATTCAGAAACAAACACCCCAGCCCAGCTTTTGAAGCTATATTCTGAACATATTATGTTATATTCTAATTGTAATCATATATGCTGAAGTCAGATTTTTAGTTTAGAGAGAGTTCTTTGTGCGTGTTAGAATTACAATATTTTTGGCATGGTCCTACCCCATGCCAGTCAAGGTAGGCGAATACATTTTATTGGATTCCTATATTCCATCTTAACTGTCTTTAGAAAAGTGAGAAACGATCAGGTTCCATCCTACAGTGCAACCTGTCACATAACATTATTCGTAACTACAGTTTGCATTTTACATGGATAAATATGTCCCTGGCTGACTCTACAAATTTATCTTCCCCAGACTATATCTGCCTCGGGTGTATGAATCCAGCAAACTATTTCATCTGTGCTTTGGCTTTTTCTGTACTGGAGTGTCTGCTGCTATTATGAGATGGAGTCTGTTTCTCAAAAGGCTAGGGAGAAGGGTTTAAAACAGTGTTTCTCTAACTTGGGTCCCCAGCTGTTGTTGGCCTACAATTCCCATCATCCCTAGGTAGCGGAACCAATGATCAGGGATGATGGAAGTTGTAGTCCCACAACTGTAGGGAACCAAATTTGAGAAACACTGGTTTAAAATAAAACATTTCTGTTCAGGGAAGTTTTTAATATGTGACATTTTAGTGTATTTTTCATCTTTGTTGGAAGCCGCCCAGAGTGGCTGGGGATACCCAGCCAGATGGGCGGGGTACAAATAATAAATTATTATTATTATTATTATTATTATTATTATTATTCAGTACACATCCATTTTAACTATTTGTGTGTCAAATCTGAGCTTTTTCTAGTTTTTTTGTGTTGTTTTCTTTGTGTAAAGGTCATTCTAGATCAGGGGTTGTCAACCTGTTCCCTACTGCCCACCAGTGGGCATTTCAGGATTCTAGGTGGGCAGTAGGGGGTTCTACGGCACAAGCTGAATCCTCCTTCCATTGAGCACTGGTAGGCAGTAAGGAAATTTTACCATCAAGAAAGATGCATTAGTGGGCAGTAGGTATAAAAAAGTTGACTACCCCTGTTCTAGATCAACGGTTGGGCTCTAATACCCATCAGCATGGCTACTGGTTGGGTGATGGGACTTGTAGTCCAACATCATCAGAGGGCCATAAGTTAGCACACACACCCAGCTCTAGATAAAGATGGATACAAATATACAACTAGTGATTCAGTATTTTGGTATTTGAGATCTCCAATAAACAGTTGGTACCATTCAGACCAGGGACAGGGGTGGCGCTGAGGGTAAAACCTCAGCGCCTAGGACTTGCCGATCGCATGGTCGGCGGTTTGAATCCCTGTGGCGGAGTGAGCTCCCATCGTTCGGTCCCAGCTCCTGCCCACCTAGCAGTTCAAAAGCACCCTTAAGTGCAAGTAGATAAATAGGTACCGCTTTATAGCGGGAAGGTAAACGGCGTTTCCGTGTGCTGCTCTGGTGCCGGTTCGCCGGAGCAGCGTCGTCACGCTGGCCACGTGACCCGGAAGTGTCTGCGGACAGCGCTGGCTCCCGGCCTCTAGAGTGAGATGAGCGCACAACCCTAGAGTCTGTCAAGACTGGCCCGTACGGGCAGGGGTACCTTTACCTTTTTTTACTATTCAGACCACACCATCAGGATTCTTGCCTTTTTCTTTAAAATGTTAAAATTATATTTTACAGTTAGGCTTTTTTATTACATTAACGTTATGGCTTGATGCTTCAGGATTTAAAGCTGTGGGGAGGGGAATACAGTAGTACATTTAACTTGCACCAAATCATATGTAATTATGTTTTCCCTATTTTATTTTGTATGCTGACATCAGAGACATAGTCCTGTAAGTATTAAATTATATTTACCATAGTTTACTTCTAATTAAAACTTAGCCATGTGGGCTGGTGATTGTTTTGAGTGTGTGCCTACATGTGTTTCATGGTGGTGAACTTCAAGCTTGCTTTTTTGCTGCACTTCCAAGACACTTAGAAGCGTTAGAGGCAATTGGCCCCTGACCTTATACTGTGTGAGGTCAGGGGCAAGGGGACAAGTGGCCGCCTCTTGTGGAGCAGTGTGGTCCCCATGACAATCATCTGAATTGGGGCACTATGTCAATTTCATATGAGCAGCTTTTTAAAAAAACAAAAACAAAAAACTGCATTTTGCTTCCCTTGCTGCTCTTGATCAGTAATTTACTTCCATATCAGCCCAACACAGATTTCTCAGGGTGGCTTCACAATTTGACGCCTAAGCAGAAGCCATTTGAAGCTGCTCCCACATGGCTACTAATGTGCACACAGGTTATTTCAAGAAAATTCAGAGTAGCAGCTGCTTGGCTTTAAAAACATCTGCCAACAGTATTCAGTCTTGGTCATAAAGAAAAAAAGGAAGAGGACCAACTTAAGTGGCATAAAGTATTGGCTTGCAATAGAGAGCAGTCATCACATTGCAGCAGTTTTAGGCAATCTGCATAGAATGGGATGGCCATATCATGAAAAGCCACCATCGGTTAATTTTACCACAGATTGCAAACTTAATCTCCAGAAGATCTACCCGATATTTCACTACCTGTCTCTACCATTTACTTTGCCTGTTAGAGGTACTAAGCCTAATAGCTAGTGGTGGCTTTGGAATTTATCTCCAACTGCCAACTCTTTAGTTTAGGAAGAAAATATTTGTTCACTAAGCATTGTTCATTTTTGTTATTTTTCATCTAGGCACAAATGAACCGGAATTCATCCAGTAAGTGTGTATGAACTGCTGACCATCATCTGGTTTTTCTTATGTTTATATTGGACTTCAACTTCCTGTTCATGAAATCATGCCTGTATAAATTGTTTCTTGTAAATGAAAAGTTGTATGTGGTGGGATATCAGGGAGTCCTAAATCAAGGCTTGTTTTTTTCCTGCTGCCATGTTAATGACTTTAATGACAATTCACTCCCCTGCCCTCACCCACAGAATGCAAAAGTCTGCCTACATTTGGTAATTGTCCAAAACAGATATATATGTCCATAATAAAATTGATTAATAAAATGACTGTGTGATATTAGATGGTTTTAATGGAACTCTTAAAGAATCCGACAGTAGAAACTGTACCACACATTAAAGCTTAGTGCTTGCATCCTGGCTTTAGGGTCAGGCTTTAGGTTGCAGTCCAACTCCCCTTGGTGCCAGGCTTGTGGAGAAAATGGATTTGGTGGAGATATTCCTTCAGGCACCCCTGCCAGCCTCCACCCACAGAGTAACTGCTGGCATGGAGCTCTTCATTCCATTTGCTGGATGGGCAGAAGTACTGTGGGATCCCCTGGGGCAGTACCTCACAGCTCCAAAACAAGGGTGTTCCAAGGTGGGGTTAGCCCATGCTGGGATCTACTTGATCCTTAGCCTCACTGATGTCACTTGATGGCATCTGACCCAATATAGGCCCAGTTGCTGCTCCTTTGCCTTCTCTCCCAGGCAGAACAAGTGATGAAGCTGTGGTGATGGCTCTGTTACTCACCATGCCCCGCTGCTGCTCAACCAGGATTTGGATTGTCCTGTAAGCTATTTCTAATAGCACTTCCAACTTTAAAAAAGGAATAATATATTTGTCCTGTTAATCTTTTCTAAAACCTTATAGGATATGGTGACAGTTTGTACATGCTGATAAAAGAACTAGCCTTCGTTGGAGCAATGTGTATAAAATATGTGACAAAGCTCTTCTCCTGTGTGCTGGTGGTGCTCAAAGAAGACTTATCTAGCTTTGCCCTAAAAGGAAAAACATTAGAGAGTTGTGATCTCACAGCTTTTTAATTTTGGAGCAGGGCATTCAGAATCAGGACTGAAGCCTGAGAAACTACAGATTAATCCCCCATGCTATTTTCAGCTGCTATTTCCCATTAGGGAGATCATACAAGTACACTAGTTCCTTAATGGGGTGAGTAGGAGGTAGGGAAGGACATGGGTGGCGCTGTGGTCTAAACTGCAGAGCCTAGGGCTTGCCAATCAGAAGGCAGGCAGTTTGAATCCCTGCGATGGGGTGAGCTCCCGTTGCTTGGTCCCTGCTCCTGCCAACCTAGCAGTTCGAAAGCACGTCAAAGTGCAAGTAGATAAATAGGTACCGCTCCAGCGGAAAGGCATTTCTGTGCGCTGCTCTGGTTCGCCGGAAGCGGCTTAGTCATGCTGGCCACATGACCCAGAAGCTGTACGCCAGCTCCCTCGGCCAATCAAGCGAGATGAGCGCCGCAACCCCAGAGTCGTCTGTGACTGGACCTAATGGTCGGGGTCCCTTTACCTTTACCTTTAGGAGCTAGGGAACCTTTGCAGTTGGCAGTTTGCCACATGACAGAGTGATCTACATGTTCCCATATAGAAGTGACTTCCATATAGGAATTTGTCAGGTATTAGTTACTTGAATACTAAAAGTTACTTTGTCAGCACTGTGTATATATGTGCTTAATTGTAAAAACATGTCTCTTTCTAGATTTGCTTAAGGTTTAATTACCTATTAAATACTTACTGATTTAATACAAGTTATTAACCTTTAACTGCAAAGACAGGTTTGTACCCCAAATTTCCTTCTGAACATGTTCACAAATCAGGGTTTTCCCACAAGCCTGTTACCAATGCACCTCTGAAAATCCGTTTTTGAGAGCTGGAAGTCTCTTGAGAATGGTGCAGGCGGCTATAGATGGAGAAAAGTTGCAAAAATCAACCATCTTCTTACATTAGAAGAGCAAATTAGAATCCAGGCCATAGTTTGAGAAGAATATTGTAATGCCTGTATCTTACAGTAAAACTATTTTGAGATCAGCATCTTGCAAAGCTCGCTTCCTATTTATTTTTCTATTCATATCCTGTTTTTTTTAAAAATTGGGGTCTTCAAAGAGGCTCTCAACATTTATAAAATGCATTGGAAACATTAAAAGCTATACAACTGATTCCGTTTAAGCAGGCATTTGATGTCCTTCCACACCCATGTCCTTCCTGGATTCCTTCTCACACAGCAATTTTTGTTATAAACACTTTTGGCAAAAGCAAAAGTTTCATACTGTGATGCATTTCCACTTCATGTCAGTGTTTGAGTTGTTTTGTATTGCATTTTTGCCATTTAAAACATTACTTTTATAAAGCTGGCTGATTTTGTTAATTAAATGTCATGGCTTTCAATTATCATAATATCTTTTAGGTGAAGAATTAACAAAATCAAAGCTTTCTGCTTCATCTAATGAGTAAGTTTCACATTAGACATTTATTTTTATTTGAAGAGTCACTGAATATTAGGTTTGAAGGGCTTTCTCCCTGCCCCCCGCCCCCCAGATTCCTGTGTCCAGTGTTCAGTTCTTATGTGACAGTTTAGGTGTGGGCTGCTTGGGACTCCAAAAGATGAATTTATTTATTTATTTATTTATCCTTCACTTTGGCTGCTTACCTGACTCTCCTTTTAATTTGTGCTCATATCATATGATACATAGTATTTCCAGAATAAAACAAGATGAAAATTTGATAATTACCTGTAGCATAAATATGATGTACATAGCTTTGCATCTGAAAATTTATGTATGATCTGCCAGAAGAATATAAATCACTTTCTTGCTGTCATAAGCCAAAATATTTTTGTTATCCATAAGTAAAAAAAAAAATTGCCTTAAAGTCAACCTAAATTCTACAAGGCCATATTGGAAAAAATAATAGCATGGTTGCAGACCAAGGCCAAAAAGAATCAATTAACTTGCTAGCCATACATGATTCCATCCCCACCCTGAAGTGCTGCTCTTATGCAGTCTTAAAGCTCAATCAGGAACCTTTAGAAGCTGCCATTATATAGGAAGTTCTTCAGTGGAGTGCTAAACAGATTGCTTTGTCAGTGCAAGCTTTTCTGCTTGTCTGAGGGAATGAACTGCCCTCTCCTCCCCCCATGCATTGTTTCGGGAGTTCTCCTGCCCCCCTGAGTAAATTTGGGGGTACAGGGGACACATAGTGGAAGCAGGGGAAAGCCCAATTGTACAAATGGAACTGGGGGAGGCAGTTAGTTGAATCTGGCCCATAGTTATTGTGTGTATTTTGTTGTATCTGAATCAGAAGGTTTTTTTAAGTCAAATAAAACAGATTTGTGACAGAATTTGATTCAGATGCTTACAGAAGAGGTTTCATTCCATCCGCCTTTTCCAAATAAAAAAATATAGTATAGCAAATTTCAATATGTCCTCATTATGCACCATGTTTTTCTTTACTTTAAAAAAATAATTTAATCATTGTTTGGTCAACAGTTGTTTAATCTTATATTACAAACACACAAGTTCCCAAAGTGGTTTATGGCACATAAAATAGAAACATCAATAGCAAAAGTAACATTGGCATGTCAAACAATTGACAGTTTCAGGGACAATGTCTATGATAATTCAATAGACCATTAAACAGTAACCCAGCAGCTCAAAGCAGCTGTAGGAGTGCACAGATGTAAAATTAGATTAAGGCTACAGTATTCACCCGACTAAGCTGGCAGTAAACCCCACTGAATTCAGTAGGGCTTATTTATGAGTAGAAATAGTTAGGATTGCATTATTAATTAGCCAAGTTCTCAAAAATGGCAACAATGGATTAAAAGCTATAAGAATGGTAATACTTTATATTGATTTAAAAAACCACTAGTATTCTCCCTTTCAACATTTGTAAGGGAATAGTTTCTGGTGTAAAATATTTAAGTATGCATTATTATTATTTTAATATGCATATGCAGCTTCAACTGTTAGTTCAGTTCTAAAAACATACCTGGTATGATTTATATTCATTTTATGATGACTTATAGGAAGGGGAACAATGACCTCCTGGCATGGGATCCACTCTTTAGGAATTCTGGTGATTCAGCTTCCCTGACTTCAACAATGTCTTCATCTTCATCAGGTAGGTTTATTATTAACAGAGAAAAGCCTGTGGAAGTGCCCCTTTTTCCATTGGAAAACTTTAATGACAAATGTGCAATGTAAATAGGATTTTCAAACCTAGTCACAGTAATGTCAACTTACATATGATTTCTAAAAAAGAAAATGCTGATCAAGAACACGCAGATCCCACTTACTGTATTTTTCGCTCTATAACACGCACCGGACCGTAACACGCACATAGTTTTTAGAGGAGGAGAACAAGAAAAAAATATTCTAAATGAAACAGTGGATGTATGATTTTTGTGGTTCATGCTGTGGCCATAGACATGTGATCTGACGGTGAGTTTGGGGTAGTCCAGTGCAAAAATCCTGAGGATCCATGTGGATCCGTGCTTTGTAACCATGTTTTAAGTGGGGAGGAAGGAAAAGCACTCAAGGGACAAGGAGCACGCGTGGGGTGTGTGGAGAAGGAGCTTTTCGGGGAGCTGAGCGGGGAGGAAAAGAGCACTGTTGCTTTAAAGGTATACTTAAGGTATTTGCCCTGTGCCTGGGGTTTTTTCCATTTAACAGTTTGCAGCCTGTTCCTTCCGCTCCTTGTTTTGAGGCAGAATAGATTTGAGCAAGTGAGGAGGACTTGGATTGCAGGGGATTTGCCATTAGCTGTGTAAAAGCGCTCCTCCTTGCAGCCTTCTACTTTGTTTGTACACATGGCTACTGGTATCAGTGATAAGCAGCCACCAACAGCAATAGAATGGAGCACAAAAAACCGATAGGGGTACTAGGACCCAGACAATGCTCAAATCTATCCTGCCTGAAAACAGCTGAGAAGCGGGGGATTTGCCTAGTTTTCCCCTCTCCCTCATCCCGTGCCCTCCCCAGCCTTTTTTTTTACTTCCTGGTTTTCACTGCGCTCGTGGCTGAGAGCTCCAGGTTGGGGTTTTTTTGCTGCTGGTTGCTTAAATTTTTTCCTTCCTGATCCAAGCCCTCCTGTGCCCTGCTGTCCCTCTGCAGCCTCACTGCTCCATTCAGAGAGTGCGTGGACCTTTGCTAGCTGAGGCTGCAGCAGCTGTTGCTGGCTACTTTAAAAGCGCCTGCTGGCTTTGAGCCGCCTGCCTCCTCCAAGCTCGCTATGGCTCCCGTCTGTCCCTCCTCCCGTGTAAGCGGCTATTGCCTGCTTTGCTGCCATGGCTCTCCTTCCCTCCCTCCTCCCCGGCTTCTCCAAGCCGTAGGTCGCTTTAAAGCAAGCAAAGCGAGAGCCTCGTAGCGTGTAAGCGGCTCTCGCTTTGCTTACTTTCATTTTTTTTAAATTTCTCTTTATTAATTTTCATACACACATATACACACATATGTACAGAAAATAAATTCTTCACGGAAAAAAAACAATAATAAGAACAACATAACTTAATAATAAGAAAACAACAACAACAATAAAACAAAGACAAACATGTAAGTTATTGACTTCCCTCCACCTCAGTTTTGGGTTATGTAATACATTTCCCCCACAGTTTTTCTTTAAAACTTTTGTATGTCGAAGGGTGCTTTGCTTACTTTCAGAGAGCCCCTCCTCCTGGCTGTAAAGCAAGCAAAGCTAGAGCTGTGCAAAGCCCTGCAAGCGGCTCCCACTTTGCTTGACTGACTCAGATCCAGTGCATTCGCTCTGTAACACGCACAGGCATTTTCCCTTACTTTCTAGGAGCAAAAAAGTGCATGTTTTGGAGCGAAAATTACAGTACTGAACACAATGTGTTCCCTGGAAAGTATTTGCATAACGAATCCATGATTTCTATTGATTCCTAGGGGAACATTTCTAATCTGGGATTTTTCTGATCTCTCTTACCACTTTTTCAATGTTTTTTTTTTTTAAAATGACTGTAGCCAAACAGAGTGCATGATGGGCATAAAGCCGAATAAACATTTTGATTTGTAGCCAAACAGAGACAAAGAGAAAAAATGATTTGTCCAATCTTTCCTCCCCTGATTTGTCCAATCTCCTTCTCTCCCTCCCTGCATGGTTTCTGCCTGAAAATGGTTCCAGCTCCCCACCCCTCAAGTACCAGTGATACACACCAGGTCACCCCATTCATTCATGATCAGATCATGCATCAGCCTGGTTTTATTACAGACAGTAATGAAGATGCTGCTTCTTGAGTCTTGCTCTCCCGGCTTCAGCAAAAGGAACTCAAAGCCTCCAGAGCGCAGCGGGACCTCCCGCTGTGCTCCAGAGGCTTCAGGCAGCTGAAGCCTCTGGGCACTGACCCCTCTGGGCACTGCCCCCTCTCGCTCTCCAGGCTTCAGTGAAAGCAACGCGAAGCCTTCAAAGCGCGGAGGGAGCGCTCCCTCTGCGCTTCAGATTCTTCGCGTTGCTATTGCTGAAGCCAAGGAGCCTGCATTCGCTCCATAGGATGCACATACATTCCCCCTTAATTTTTGGAGGAAGGAAAATGTGTCCTACAGAGCAAAAAATACGGTACTTTCTAGTGCTGCTTTTTAGAGTAGTATTCATACTATTGTTACTACTTGACCACCAATGTTGTGGTCAGTACTGTTGAACTGTTTAGTCCAGTAGTTTCTATGTTTAAATTAGTTTTCTATTCCAATAATTAGTGTACTAGAATATTTTATTGCTGTTTGTAAATGTAAATTCTATAGAAATATATTAATCTTTACTATTGCCTTCCAGCAAGACCAACTACCCCTCTTTCTGTAGGTACCTTAGTGCCTCCTCCAAGACCAGCTTCTAGACCAAAGTTGACTCCAGGGAAACTCAGTGGAATTAATGAAATTGTAAGAGCAGTGCAACTTGCCTTAAGTTATATTTATCTCTCAGTGTAGCTTTTCCCACTTAACTTTTGCATGTATTCATGCTTTTGCATTTTGTTTTCAAGCCAAGGCCATTCAGCCCTCCTTTGACCTCCAATTCCAGCCCACCTCCTTCAGCTCCTTTGGCACGTGCAGAGAGTTCCTCCTCAATATCATCTTCTGCTTCATTAAGTGCAGCAAATACACCTACAGTTGGTAAGGAAGTCTATCAGTGATTCCCTGCGTAGTATCTAATTCTAAAACTTTTTTAGCCTTTGAAAAATGGATATAAAAGCTATTTATAAATCCTTTATAAGAGATGTGAAAGAATTTGTTTAGGAATAAAGGGGCTACTCCAAAAAGGGTCTATTCACTAGGCATGCATGCATGCACACCACACACACATTGCAAACATGCAATGACAGATTCATTTTAACAGGATTTTAGACTTTAAACATAGGTGATCTATATTTTTCTACAAGTGGGATATCTGCATGATAAAGCCTATAAGGTACTGATAAGTTTCTTTTTGGGGAGAATACTTATTTTCATAGGTGAAGTTTTTCTCCCTCTGCGAAAAAGACTTTTTAAAATAGCTAATTATTAAATTGGTTGTCTGGTGCTGTTCATGATAACAAGCAATTATCCAAACAGATTTATCTGGATTGATTTTCAAAGGTATTTAAGATGCAGCATTTGACAAATCTGACCTTGCTCTCTTAAAAATCATTGTATCAGCTGAATGGAAAACATTTTTAATGTGTTCACCAGCAGTATGTATAATGTTCAGCTGTTGTCTGGGGGTCATGTTAGCTGTCTTATAACTTCTGCCTCTTGCTTCAGGCCAAGAGAAAGGAACTTATGCAGCTTCCTTCCTTCCTTTTTCTCCTTCTGTTGGTTGGTTACAAGTCGCTTTGGGTTGCCTTGGGCAAGATGTAATAAATAATAATAATAATAATATTTACCTAATTTATTTTTGTAAGTAACATATTTAAAGAAATTCCTTCTTCTTTTTCATCACCATCTTCCTAAGTAATCTTTTTAAAAGTTACAGAACATATAGAATTACCTGGCATTTATTCTGTTTTATACGTTATTGTAAGAAACGTTCAAAAACAAAGCCGTATTCACAGTGTGGGGATTACAATGCCCAGCTGGCTTTGCCCCCTGCTGTTCTGGTGCCAGGCCTGTCAGCATATGGGCCCTGTATACATGGTCTCTACCCCTCAAAGCTGTCTGTGTGAGGGAAGAGTGTTGAGCAGATTGGGCCTACAAAGCCTTATTTCCAAGGAGCAAAGAGGGCCAGTAGGTGTTGTTTCAGTCTTCCACCACACATAGATATTATGTCACCTGCATTACTCTGAAACATTTTGTTGCTGTAGAACTACATGGTTTCTTGTTTTTTCCAAAGTGGAAAAAATGATGTGAATATCTTACTTTAAAGTGGGCAAGGAAAAGTTACTTTTCTGCAGTCATTGTAGAGGAAATGGAAATAATTGACATTAATTGGTGGAGTCCTTTTGTTAAATATAGACTTGTCATCTATATTAAATTGTTGATATGATGTTATACATGCATGCATGCATGCACAGTTATTTACTTCCATAAAACCTAGTGCAATATCTTAAAATCTGCATCATCTAATATTTGTACTTTAGTATTAAGTCTTACATTAATAATTAATGCCTTTTGAAATTCATAGCTGAAATAATCCATCTTTGAAGTTGCTAACATGATAGGAAATGACATCAATAAACTCTCTGCATTCTAGGTATTTCACGTGGCCCTAGCCCTGTCAGCCTCGGAAACCAGGACACTTTGCCTGTTGCAGTGGCCCTTACTGAGTCTGTTAATGCCTACTTCAAAGGAGCAGATCCCACAAAGTTAGTGAGACATTTGTTTTGAATTTTATATCTTGCATTAAAAAAACAGATTAAGTTTTTTGTTTTGTTTTTTACTTTGGAAAAAATAACGGAACTTCAGAAATGAAATTCTAATGTGTATTGTCCAGTGTCTATTTGGATAAATATACTGCTGGTAAAAGTATGGATTATGTTGTTAGATAACTATTGAATGTCATTCAATACCTGCATCAGACTTGGTTTTCATTTTTATTTATGAATGATTCTTAGGGTAATATTAAGCTGTGACTTCCAACTTGTACATCAGACTTCTGCTTATGCAAACAGGTCTCCCTTTTGTCTCTTTCCCTCTGTAGCCCCAAAAATTTGCTCCATAAGGTTGGGGCACCTACTGAAGTAGCTGGGGAATAGATGAGGAGACAGGTAGCTCCCAAGAGGAGATGAAAAGTATCACATCTACTGGTGTGGCATTGGATCTCACTGTTAATGGGAACAAAGTCTACCCAGTACCATATTTATATACCACTTTTCTACATAAAAAGGCATAAAAGCTAACAATGTATAAGAGCACATAAGAAGCCATTTCAGAGCCTAGATATAGTATTTATTACCTGTTTCTGAAAGGCAACAAGTTAGGTAAGTTGTCCTCTTGAGGGAGGGAATTTTACACTTCTGGAGCTATCACAGAGAAAGTCTAGCTCCCAACTGGAGATGGTCTAGCATCCAAAAAAGACTTCAAGCAATATTTCACTGGTTGACCATAATTGGAGTCATGAAGCATTCCAAAGGTACTCAGAACTTGTGCTGTATGTTTAGAACTTTCTGCTGAAATCTCTCCTAGTTCTAAAATTGCATTATAAATGAGCAATCTTAGTAAATTTGTATGCTAACTAATACTGTACTTTTTTACAGTTAGATTGTTATAACAACAGACATGTTTTTACTAAATGTAGCATGCATCCTATAGTGTGTTGTAAAAGTAATGCTTGTAATTTTACATCTTTATTTTAGATGTATTGTGAAAATCACTGGTGATATGACAGTCTCATTCCCAAGTGGAATTATTAAAGTCTTCACCAGCAATCCATCTCCAGCTGTGCTCTGCTTCAGGGTAAAAAACACAAGCAAACTAGAGCAGGTTCTTCCAAATGCACAACTTGTATACAGGTTTTGTATTTTTTTATCTAATAGTAAACTATCTAATCTATAAATGTGCTTTGTTGCATTATTATCTTTTTATACATTCTGTCATGCTGAAACCCTGTTCACCCTGCAAATATGCTTTGGTAACTTGCATTGTATATTTTATGCTTGTTGTCTTTTTCAACATCTTCATTCCAATTCTAGTGTTACTTTTAGAGATTTAATAAACTTGCAAGTTTCCATTAGAGCTCACTTAGAACAAATTACTGAAATAACCTAATTTTAAACCATAAAACATTTTTTGTAGTACCATGATTCACAGCTCCTTAAAAAGGTCCCCCACCCTCCGCCAGGTTCACCACGCAGAGTCCACATTGCATGCACACACAAGACATAGAAACAATTCCCAGAGGGGTAATTCATAGAGCAGTAGTGAGTCCATGGTGTCTGAGAACTGGATGAATGCTAAATGAATGGTGGTGCTAAAGAAATGCATAGCAGCAGTGTTAATTAACCATAATGTCCACAGCAGTAGGGCACTATTTCATGGGTAACAGGAATGTCTTCCCACCTCCTAACTATGATGGTATTCCTTACCCCATGAAGCTAGTTGCATTTCCTCATATGGTTTGATATTACAAACAGATTACATAGCATACTTCGTTTCCTCAAAGCAAGCATCTAATGCTTTTTGTGATTTATTTTATTTTATTTACATTATTTTTCAAAACATATTAAGCTCCTTCATTTGAGGAAGGATTTAATCCAGTTTTGAAACATGTGTTAGAGAATAGTTCAGACATCACTCATCACATCAAACTGGAAAACTAAAACTGTATCACTTGTAAACGTTTAGGTACAATCTTAACTTGTTGTTGATTTGTGCCTGTGTGCCATCATAAGGATATGTGTCATGAGTCCCCATAGGTGTTTGGCTTGCAGGTTGAAAGTATGGCAATACATTCTCTTATCAGAATTCTTTGATTCCCAGGCATTATGGAAATCTGAGGGTTGCTCTGCAATTTACTAGCTTCGTGCAGGCTCAGGATATGCCATATATCTTCAGGATTCCTTTTTAAACAATTGGCCGTACACAACACACAGAGTACCTCATTCATTCCTGAGAAACTACAGCCTTCATTTTGGGTTTACATATGGATTACACTGGTCTCTTAATCACAGTCACCTAATTATGTTCTGAGCCACTGAATAAAAAGTTGATTTCTTTACTCAGTACAGAACATGTTCACTGTGGGCAGCTGCTCAAGCTGGACAGAAACTGCTGTGTAATAGACACATAAGAGAGTGATTAAGGCTACTGTCTTAGACCAGCTGTCTCTCTTACTGGACAACATGAATTTTCCCCAGGATATGCTGTTTGTGTGTTTAAAACTAGCGTGCTTTCTTTTACAGGGTTATACATAAATATAATTTGTGCAACATTTATTATGAAGTAAATTAAATTCATCCTGGGTTGCTCCTGTCTGTGTGTTACAGTGGAAGTAGACTTTTAGCTACTTCATATAGCACCCACTGTGTAAAAATGCAAAATTGAGTATAAAATTGTAGAGGTAGTGTATTGCAACATTTTTACCATCATACTTTATTCATTTACTTACATACTGCTTTTTATTTATACATCATAAAGCAGTTCACAATATGCATTAAGAAATAACAGTTGAACTTTCCAGATAGTCATATAATTTCAGCAGCTACAGAAGCCAAAGAATTTACATATAGGGTGCTGAGGCAGAGAATGTGTGAAATGCCAAGTTCTTCTAGTTATATATGGGCAGAGGGGAAGTGAAACCAGAAACTTCCGAATTGTAATTTAGCCTCTCTGCTGCAGGAAAACATGAGCAGAGACAAAGTCACTATTCTGCAAATATGCAAGAGTTCATTTAGTTTTAATTGGTGGGTTCCATAGCAGCTCCCATTTGTCTGTGATCTTCTGCAAAGGTATAAAACAGTTCTTCTGTGTGTGCTGCGGACCCTTTAGATCCAACCCCCATCCATAGAAGTAGTTTTAAAAGATGGTTAAAAACTTTGTATTCCTTGTTTTGCAAAACATTTCCAATATGTAAGAAATCTAAAACCTGTGTTTTCACCAACTTTTTGTGCACAGTGATCCATCACAAAGCGATTCCAATGTAAGAGATTTTTGGATGGACATGCAAGCTGTTACAGTCTACCTCAAGAAGCTATCGGAACAGAATCCTTCGGCTTCTTACTATAATGTAGATGTTCTAAAATATCAGGTAACTTTTTATTTTTTACTTTACTAACACCACACTATAGCTTGGCCTTGCATCTGACTGCAAAAAAAGCAATTGACTCTTCCCTTGATTAATTTGTTCAGACTGTTTTTCCTCACAGTATTTATCAAAACATTCTGGTATTTTCTTTTTAGGGCTCATATATGATAACCTAATACTTCTGATCTTGGCTGTTGTCCTAGCTGCAACGTGCTGTTTGTTGCCTTTTTTTGCCCAGATGGGTTCAAAGATCAGAACGAATATTTTGCAGTACTGAAAGACACATCTTGGAGCCAAGAGTTCATAACTTCAGTCTGTGCCTTTATCATCTAAAAGTATTTCCTGGCAACGTAGCCATTTTTAGGACTTTTTATAGTAATGTGGTTAATTTATACGTATTAAGTGTAAAGTTTCTGATTAAGTATATTTTGCAGAACACAGCACAAAATTGAAACTTTATAGTTTTCATTATTGGACCTAAAAGTCATTATTTGATTACTTTCAAAGGTATCTTCAAATGGCATCCAATCTACACCTCTGAATCTTGCTACGTACTGGAAGTGCAATAGTAACACTACTGATGTAAGAGTCGATTACAAATACAACCCGGCCTCTATGGCAGTGCCAACTATGCTTTCTAATATACAGGTCATGGTACCGGTTGATGGAGGTGTAATGAATATGCAGTCACTTCCTCCAGCAAAATGGTAATTTTTTAAAAAATATATTATTATTATTTTACTGCTGATACTACATGGAATTCATTCAACTATGCTGCTGCTGCAGTGTTACATCTGAAACACTGTGAAAAGCAATCCTTTTACTTTTAAATTTTTCACACCATGGTACTGATATTAGGGGTGCTGTACATCTCCTGAAAGATAATACACAGAAAACTAGGTTTTCTGCTTTAGTACAAACCTTCAACAAAACAATGACATTTTCAAGATATTTTAGACTACAAAGTTAATTTCTTGTTCTGCCCGGCATCTAGCATATTTTTGTTACATAAAAAGAAAAACGTAAAATTAATGAAAATATTTAAATATTTATTTATTTAAGCAATATATATCCTTCTATGATTGTCTCTTATCAGTTTACAGGCATACAATACCAAAAAAAGTACAAATCAATTTAAACTATAAAATCAAACTTCAATTAAAATGCCTGCTGGAATTAAAAAGAGAAGTCATCAGTAGGCACTGAACTTTCAAAAGGAAGCCAGCCTGTATGACCTTTACCTGGAAGGGAGTTCTATAAAAATTTGCCATTAGGCTGCAGTCCATTAACCAGACTTTACTTCTTAACAGGAATTCAGAGCAGATGAAAGCTTTATGGAAATTATCTAGTATTTCAGAAAAATCAGAAAATGGAGGTAAGAAAGTATTTTTAAAAAATTAAAGTTAACCAGTATATATTTCTTGTTTATCTTTTATTTCAAATTTAACAAGTAAGCAGTGGTAAAGTGATGCACACTTAATGGTGTGTCTGGTATATAGATAGTTTTATACATTTTCCACATTTTTATATGTATTATATATTTATATTAGTGTATTTACATGTCTTGGGGGGGGCCCTTCAGGTGGAAAAAGATGCCTACTAATGTATTTCTGTGACGCGGGTGACGTTGTGGTCTAAACCACTGAGCCTCTTGGGCTTTCCGATCAGAAGGTCGGCTGTTTGAATCCCCGTGACAGGGTGAGCTCCCGTTGCTCGGTCCCAGCTCCTGCCAACCTAGCAGTTCGAAAGCACGTCAAAGTACAAGTAGATAAATAGGTGCCGCTCCGGCGGGAAGGTAAACGGCGTTTCTGTGCACTGCTCTGGTTTGCCAGAAGCGGCTTAGTCATGCTGGCCACATGACCCGGAAAGCTGTCTGTGGACAAACACCGGCTCCCTCGGCCTATAGAGTGAGATGAGCGTCGCAACCCCAGAGCCATCCGCAACTGGACTTAATGGTCAGGGGTCCTTTTACCTTTTAATTTATTTCTTTTGTTCAAAATGTATCTCTTTTGTTCGAAAGGCACTTTTATGATTTACCTTCAAAAATAAATTCAACTATATATTTGCAGTTTTAAAGTTGGCCTTGGATATTATTGTTGCTTTAATCATCAAAATAGCAATGAGAAATAGTGGTTTTGCCTATTTATCCTAAACTCAATGAAAGGAAACCATGGATAAGTTTAAATGAGTGAGTGTGCAAGCGCAGGGTGTGAAAATGTGGTCACTTCCTCCTCTAGTCCTTCTACCACACTACCTGGACCTAGGTCAGGTGATCAGTGCAGTCAGTGAGCCCCAAGTGCCAATTGCTCCTTTGCAGCTGTGTCTTAACCATCCCACATTTGACATCACATTACATCAGATGTAGAGCAAGTGGATGTGGTTTGAGGGAAATGCCATTGCAAGCCACATTAGAAGTCCTACTGGGCCTAAATAGGTCCATGGACTGAAGGTTCCCCACTGTAGCTGTTGACTTTTTATGTGCTGAAATGTACATGCCTGTATTATTGACTTATCAAGGTATCCTCCAAATTATTTCCCATCCAGCTAAATGTTGCATTACAAACCAAGTCCTTAATTATTATTAACTTTGTGTGTGTTTTTCCCCTGAATAGGCTCTGGCTCCCTCAGAGCCAAATTTGACCTTTCAGAAGGACCCAGTAAGCCAGCAACACTTGCAGTGCAATTTATCAGTGAAGGAAGCACACTTTCAGGAGTAGACGTTGAACTAGTAGGCACTGGCTATCGGCTTTCCCTACTTAAGAAGAGATTTGCCACTGGTAAGAAGCATAATCATAATAGGGCATACATTTCTTACTTTTTTAAATCATCAGTGGGATGTGGTTAATGCAGTACCAGTTTGCCCTTGCATGGAAGTCAAACATACTTCCTGAAAGTACACTGTGACTCACTGTGGTTCTGCTACACTCAGAACCATGAGTGCAAAGGGGAAACGTTTTTCTGTAATGTAGTAGACTCAGGAGAGTTTCCCCTGTCAGTCACAGTGCTTTGACACGAATCTCCCCTTCACATTTTACAACATTTACAATGGCAAATACCAGTGTATGTTCTGCAAACATATCTGTTGAGAAAAGTGTGTGGAAAAAACCGAAGTTCTGTACTGACTTGACATCTTGGAATATAAGCAACTGAGTGCTCTAACATATACAATTCAAACATTGAAAACAGTGCCACCATTTTTGGCTGGCTGTGTTAGCCAACCAGAAATTATGATTGCCTGTCCCTGTCTCTCCCCCTTGTTGGCTTGCTCCCTCTTTGCCTTTCCTGTAAGTAAGGCTGGCAAAAGGCTTGCTGCTTTGGTTGAAGTTCCAGGTTTGGGGAGAAGAGTGGAGCTTGTGTCACCAGAGCACAGAAACCTATTTGCTATGGCCAGTGGAAATGTGAAAGCATACTGTATTTCACTGCATACTAGTCGCCACCATGTAATAGTCACACACCCCTTTTTTGGACCCCAAAATTGGTCCCAGAGCATTCCCTGCGCAATAGTTGCAGAGGTAATTCTGAGGCAAGCTGGGAGTAGGCAGTGAGGGCCGCAGTCCAGGCCCTCACTGGCTTGCCAGCTAGAGGAGACAAGGCAAGGCAAGGCAAAGCCAGGCCCGGGCTGCTACTGCTGCCACTGCCACTAGTGCCGCCACCTTGGACTTGCCAAGAAGGGGAAGCAGCGGGCGGGCAAACATCTCCACTGCCCATCCACCACCTTCCTCCGCCTCTGCATGAGTGAATAGCCTTGAGAGACCCAGGAAGAAAGAACTCTTAACAATGACTGAAGCCGCCACCTCTCCCAACAGAGCTTCGCGCTGGGAGAAGGCAAAATCCAGCGGAAAGGGTGAAGTCTGTGCCTTTTGGTTTGTATTGCAACAGTGCCCTGTTAAGAAAACCGGAGTCCATAGCATGTTGTTGCTTCTTACCATAATTCACCTCGTAATGGACGCATCCCCCTTTTTTGGAAGGGAAAATTTGGTACCAAAAATGTGACCATTACACGGCAAAATACGGTAATTTAAAAATATAGCCTTAGTTCAAGAATCAATAAATCATTTATTGTGTTTGACTAAAAGCCATTACAAATTCAATTATAGATCCACAAGTCAATTAAAACCTGTTAAAAGAAATACAGAGATATACATCAATTTACAATAAGTCACATTAATGAATCGCCTGCACAGTCTACAGCATTGTATTTTATATAGCTAGCATATTTTAGCAGCTTTAGCAAATAGGGCTGTTTTGTATGTGACAAGTGGATCTTAGTTGTTATCTTTAAATAGAAGAAAATTGTTTGTAAATAATTAGTATAACTGTTTTTCACTTTATTGAAAAGGTATAAACTACAAAAGCTTTTTCTGTCTTTCAGGTCGATATATGGCAGATTGCTGATGAGCCAGTGTGGGGGAAATGAGTTCTCTCAATGAATAGAAATTCACTATTTTACTACCTTTCCAACACTATTTTAACATGCATTTATTTTTTAAAAAATGTGTTGCTTAGTTTTTGAGTCTTATATCCAACAAAAATGCACTTTCCAAAATAAGTCATTTAAAACAAACTCTCTATTTTATTAGCACTGAAGTGAACAACACTATCTGTAGGTGGCCAGCTGAAATACTGGGAAACAAGATTACGCAAATGCTTAATACTTATGTAGCCTCAAAGCCAAAATAGTAGTCATTTCTGGTATTTAAAAGGTGTGGTGCTTTGTGATACCAAAAGCAACCACATTATTTTAGCTTTCTATAAATATTACTGAAGTATACTTTTTTCAGTTTCAATATTGCCATTTCATTTAAAAAAGTGGCAAAGTAATTTTTGTTTCATTCTTGTATATTCATGTGCCATATCTGGTTAGAGATACATATACAAAATAACTTGATTTTCATATACCATATATAATTAAGTGTATATTATTTTATAAAAGATGGTTTTAAAAATGTAAAGTGCAATTTTTTAAAAAAAATTGCAACAGACAACAGATATTTACTTCTGCCATTAGTTAACTTTATGGGAGTTGTAATTTTTAATTAATGCTGTAGATTAATTTATTTTTATATGGAATGTGTAACATTTGTGCCTTTTTAAAACTGTGCCTATCAAAATGTCTATATGCCTCATTTCTTTTTTTCAATGTCTAGATCTTCCATACAGAAAAGCTGATGTTTTTTCTGTGTAATATGTACAACTACATAATTCCCTAAAGCAGGGATTTGGAAGGGAAACTTCAAATAACTCTAAAACAGCCGCTAAAATATTACATTGCTTCCTTGTGGGTTGAATGCAATAAATGCAGCCACTGTAAAGGGAACTGCTTGACTTTTATATATTCACAGAAAAACAACTTGATATCAAAATTAAACTTCAGTATCACCAAAGATGTGTAAAATCCTGAAGGTGTGTTAAATAAGTTTAAAACAATTTATACAAGAATAATTATAGCATTCCCTTTTGCTAACTATAAAGTTTTGAAGTTTCAAGTACTTTCAAAGGTGACATGAATGTAAATGTAGTAGCTTTAGAGAAGTAATATTTTTCAATGTTTATTTTGAGCAGAACAAAAATTGTCATTCATGCTAATTTCAACAAAATTGATAAACTTAAAAATTGATAAACTTAGCATTTGAATGTTTGGATTCATCACTTTTTAAACACAGTGGCTCTAAACATCAACAGAAGTGATCTAGTGGGATCATTTTTAGCACAAATTCATACTTTTAAAGCTTGCTATGTATTGTGTTGTTAAGAACTTGTTAAATCCTGAAATAAAAAGTTAAGGGGGTATGGAATTCTGTGCACTTCTGAATTGCAGTGTCTAGGGGGGGAAATAATTAAATATAAAAATGCTTATAAAATCAGTATTGGATTGACCAGTCAGCTTTATATATAAACTGTAGATACATAATGCTCTTAGCCACAAATTTTGGAGAATGGGAACACACTATAAAGGCTGCAACTAGTGGCAAGTGCATATGTTAATGCACATGTTACATATATTTCAAAGGAATTTATATTCAAGCTGAGCCAAGTATCCTGTCCTCCCCTCTCCCCCACTTTAATCTCCTGCAAAAGGAGACAGAATATCAGAGATTTTGGGGAGACAGGAACAAAATTTAGGAACTTCTGGCTGGAGGATGGGCTTGCGTTACAAAGTGGCTGAAGGTTTTTTTCATTTTTAACAAACAGAAAAATAAACTGTTTACTGCCATTTCAAGTGGTGTTACCCTGAGCAGTGTTCCTTTTGAAATTAGAAACAGAATGTCCTGTAAGAATGACACACTGTCATGACATAGTGTTGTTCCCAGCAGCACTCTTGGAAGGAAAAGAGGTGTCTGTCACCATTGGTCAATGATACAGCAGAGTTTCCATGGGGTGTTCTGTCCCTAATTTCAAAGGGAAGGCTGCCAAGCTGCTGAAGGCAACCCAGTTGCCTCTTGAACTGGCAGCAAAGCTTCCCCCCTTTAAAATAAAAATAAAAATGCCACCTTCCCTTTAACGGTAATCCCACACCACATACCCAAGATTCTTTGATTTCACCCATTCTCTGAAGACCAGATTAACCTTGGGTGGGAGTCGTCCCCCACTGCCCTGCCTCCAAAATGCTGAAAAAACTCTGGGCTGAATATTTTGGCCTAGTCATATTTTATACATTCATAACTAAGTGTAGGGTTGCAGTCAAAAGATTTATAGAGAATTAGTTTGCTTTTTAAACATTTTGATTGTTTTATCAAATCTTAACTGGGATTTCATTGCAGCAATATATATTGGATTTTCATATTTAAAAATGTTAGTCTTTACTGAATTATTACTAGAATTTTTAAACTAAAATTGGCATAAATTGGCATTTCAAAAGGTACAGTCTTTTACCAGAATCTTAATTGTAATCTGCTAATGCAATCAAAACTGCTTGAACAGTTTAATCCTTACTATTGAAATTCAGTTTATTTTGTTTTTCATTATTAATCATGTATTATTTCTAAATTTGTGCAAAAGCTAAGTTTCAGCACTTTTAATCTAGCCTTAATACCAAGTGTTCTCAAACATACATTCGCAAAGAGTGCAGGTTACAATTTTGAAGCCATACAAGTTTATTAGCATATTTGTAAAGAACTCTAGAAATTGTATAAAACCACAAATATCTGAAAAACTGCATGTAGCAAGCTGGATCTTGCTTCTTTATAAAAGTGATCCGTTTTATAGCTGCCTCTTGAGAGAATTTGTAAACACAACTCTAAAGGGTTTTAGGTTTGTATGAACTGTAAATTAGAGCAATATAAATCTCCTAGAAAAATTGTAAATACATCTGATCTTTCACAAAATGTAAAAAATATTGCACCCCATAATAAACATATAATATATAACTTATAAATTGACTCTGCTGTTTATATGCTATCTCAGGTCAAGGACAGTCTTCTCACAGAAAATGTGTTGGTTTTTCAAACAAAGGAAATACTTTTAACATGTTTGTATTTTATTAAAGCATGTGGTACAATAGGTTTTTTTTCCCTTTTCTTTTAAATGATACCTAAATGCTACCTAGCAGCCTCCTATGGGCAGATGGTTCTATTTTTCTGTAGGGGGTCATTGGACAGAAAAACTTCATGGGATCTTTGTACCATTTTTGTTTTTAAAAACTCAAGGGATTTGGCAGAAGGAAGCAATGGTTTAGAGTAGGTCCTATGCCAAAAGCAGTCTGTCTTTCCACTTAACAGAAAATGGTTTGGTTTTCTACTTCCTTTCCTCCCATACAAGAAAGTTGTGGGAATGGAGGGTAAGGTATTTAACATAACATTGCACAGTGTATCCTGTCTCGGAAAATTCAGGCACCATAGGATGATATGGGTGTGCATTCTTAGACACAAACACACATATGCACCACACACGTACACTCTTGCACTTATGCCGCCATTTTCAGGAGACCAGGTGCTTTGCTAGAACCAAAAAAAGAGGGTGTGTTTGGAAACATAACAAGCAGAGCTACAGTAATTAATCAAAGATCCCATCATCAGTTTTAAATGTGCCCTGATTTTAAAGACAGCATTCCTCTTCCTTCTCCTAAATGGGTGCCTGCTATTTCCTTCCGCTTCCTATTAGTAAGGGGAGGAATTAGATGGAAACCTTGTGTGCTTTCACAGGCCAGCACCATTACTGGTGCTCACCACTTGGAGAAGTCAGGCAGGAAGAAGGATGATTTATCTGCTCCACTG
Organism: Podarcis cretensis; assembly: GCF_951804945.1. NCBI lineage: Eukaryota > Metazoa > Chordata > Lepidosauria > Squamata > Lacertidae > Podarcis > Podarcis cretensis. The sequence goes on from NC_137180.1 coordinate 35,618,357, forward strand.
CTATGACAAGCCACCATACTGAGTAATTCCCAAAGAGGCAGTAAGACTGCCATTCTGCAGATTTCTTTTGGAGGAAGTCCCATTGAACCAGCAAGACTTATGATTGATTGGATCTAGAAAGCAAGTTCTTTTTCTTCAGAATCCTTGGGCTATGTAGTTTATATACCACTTCACATTTTAAAGAAACTATCTAAACATTTTACAACCTAAGAATATCACCAATAAAAATCTAATGCAAAAATACAGTAAAAAAATATACCCACATTTTAGGGCAACACTGATAACTATTAGATAATATATCCTCTTAAACATCAATATCAGCAACAACTACCATAAGGGCACCGTAACAACTACCGTCACAAATGGACTTTGTTTTGCTTTTCTGCATTACTAGCTTTATTATAAATTATTTTGATTCAAAGTTTGTGACGCCAGAGTTGAAGTACTCTGTTAAGTGTCCTACCTTGTCTTTTAGCTGTGATAGTGTATACAGTATACATTATTTGAGAGCAAGAGCCAACAGGCTTCACTCAAGAATTTCAAAGTCTGTATTTTCTTATCTACATCTATTCCAGTGCCAAATACACTGTTTCTGCAGTTTGTATTCCTGCCATGTTAAAGTGTCAAGTCCTTTCTTTTGTGTCTCTGGTGATAAACCAGAAGTAACCTCACAGAGGCAACATACTTTCGGCAACAAGATCCATTCCGGAGGTCCGGTTGGATCCAGAGTTTTCCGCAACGTGAGGAGCACTTTTGCGCATGCGCGCGGGGTGAAAGCCGGTAAAATACTTCCGGGTTTGCCGCACTCGCATCCTGAAGTTTGCGTAACCAGAGGGTTACATAAACGGAGGTTCGACTGTATTTGCATAGGGTAGGCATATCTCCTTTCATGGTCAGGTCACCTGGCCAGTTAGCTAAACTGTCATCAAAAGAATATGTGGCAGGGCCTGTTTATACAATGTATAAAACTTTGTTTCCAAAGCGACTTAGAAGTGGAAGACCTGATCTGGTTAAACTGGGAGCTTATAAACTTTGTTGTCTACATCACCTGTATATTTGTTTTTTATGCAATGAGGAGCCAATTTTACATGGCAGCAGTTGCTAACCTGAGGTCCTCCAAACCCTGTTGGACTCTAGCTCCCATCAACTCCAGGCAGCATGGCAAAAGGCCAGAAATTATGGGAGCTGTAGTCCAGCAGCATTTAGAGTGCCACAGGTTAGCTATGCCAACTATTCTGGCGTGGCTACCTCCATGAACGTGAGAGTGCAAGTTTCTAATCTAAAATACTTTTTGCGTGAAACATTTTATTTATTTGCTAGAATGAGTTCAACCATACCAGCAAAGTGTTCCGAATTCAGATCTTCCTAGCTTGGTTAAAATCGCCTACAAAACAGGATAACCATTTCATTGAACCGATCATAAATTACTGTAGTAAAAATCCTACACTTGGCTGGATCCTACCACAGTAGACTGGGTCGATGTACCACTTCTTAAAATAGCTGCCCATTTGGTTAGGAGCCCTTTGTGATCTCAGTGGCAGCTATACTATCACTACAATGTAAGAATGAACCCTTAGTTGCAAGCTGGCAAATGTAGACCATCTAAATGTACAATTACTGGAGAGTGGACTGCCATCTTAAGAGGACACCCTTGGACCATGAACTGTTAAAGAATTACCACCCAATGACAAATATACCCATTAAGTGAAAGGTGTTGGAAAGGATGGTGGCAGTCCAGCTTCAGGGATACGTGGAGGAGTCGTAATGTCTGGATCCATCTCCGTCTAGCTTCAGGACAGGTTGTAGCACCCTATGTAGTACCCATAGCAGGTCTGTCACCCTGGTTAATTACATTTGTCAGGATAGAGATGGAAGGAGGGCATGTAGCCTTGCTCATTCTTCTTGATTTTGCAGAGGCTTTTGATACCATTAAATACTATTATATCCTTCTGGAGGGGCTCAACATGAGAACTAGGGGTACTGTACTTAAATTGTTCTACTCCTACCTCCACAATTATTTCCAGAAAGTGGGGGGGGGGGCACTGTTCAAGGCAATGGCAGTTTTCCTGTGGTCTCCTGCAGGGTTCCATCTTGTTCCCCATGCTATTTAACATCTATACGAAGCCCATGGGAACTGTCATTTGAAGTGAAGTGTCATCAATATGTGAAGGACAACTAACTGTTCCATCTGAATCAGGAAAGGCAGCTGAGGTGCTGGGCCTGTGTTTAGAAGCTGGATGTGGGTCAACAAACGGAAACAATCCTGAAAAGATTCAGAGGTGGTATTAGACTAAATTATTATTATTATTACTATTACTATTATTATTATTATTATTACTACTACTACTGTACTTAGGATGCTTCCACAGAAGAACTTCATATTGCAAATGTGTCATTCTGATTTGATTTTTCTCTGTATACATCTGATACATTAGCTTCCATGCATTTATTTTTCATTCAACATTCATTGCTGTTCTGCCATCCATACCATCAAGCAGAGCTTGATAGAATGTACCTGCCCTGTTTTTCTGTCCTTCCTCTCTCACACTCCTCCCTTGACTTTTGCTACCTTTTCCCATGCTGGGCATGCATGTAGTTCTGAACCAGAGTGTGCATACTTTTAAAAATTAATTACCAAGAAGTGTGCAAAAGGAAATATCTGCCTTAAACACCCAGCTAACATTTCATGGTGGTTATACTGGAGGTTTCCTTTTGTGTTGGGGTCTGTAGAACCAAATGGCTGAGTTGTACTCTGATGCAGAGCAAATGGAAAGGGGCGCAAAGATACCTATCACCCACCAAAATGTAATCACACATGACAAAAGACAGAAGGCACTAAGGAGTGGTTGTAGATCACAAACTTCCTGCTGTTAAAAAAGTAGGAGCTGGAATTTTGATCAGGATTTGCTTGACTTGAGGTGGGAGCAATACCGATTCCACAATAAACTCATATATGGTAATTAATTTTCTGGAGCTCCAGGGCCAATGTCTTTTCCACTACACATTTTCTGGTGAACCTGCAGCCGTTTAAAATGTGACAGTATGAAATGCCTGTTTGCCACAGAGAACCCAAGCCGGAAAAATGGCAAGTTGAAGCCTGGCTTCTTCCTGCATGGCCCTTTCTTATTGCATTGAATATATCCAAAATTATCTAAAAGACTTGGGGTGTATTTTTTATTTATTTAGGTGGCAGCTTTATTCTCCCTGGCAATGAAATAGTCGGCTTGCACCTGCGGACTAGAGGGGTTTCTGTTCCTTGAGCGTCCTGCTAATTTAAATCCTACTTTCTTTCTTTGCCCTAGCATGACGGACCCCTCCGGGCAACCACAGAGTCCCCCCATTCCTGCTCTCCCAGCCCTCAGGCACCTTCCCTGCCCAGTCGCCGCCCTCCGCTTGGCGGACGCAGGCGCGCCTCCCCGCCCGGTGCTGAGGGGGCTTCTTCTCCACCCCAGAGGGCGCGCTTGCCTCGCACAGGACGGCGCGCTGGCCGGGTAAAGAACCCTCTCTTTCCCTTCAGAAGCGGAGACCGAAGGGAAAGAGGGGGAAAATCACCGCGCGGCTCCCGCTCAAGGTCACTCCGGGCGGCCCCAACCCAGCGACGTCAACCCCCGACGCCGAAGGGAGGCAGCCCGGCGGCCGGCCAGCGGCGCAGCGCCTCACTCCGCGCGCCCCAGCGAAGAGAAAGCGGCGCTCCTCGAGCCGCTCCGCTTGGAGGTATTCGCCGCGCTTCTTGTGCCGCCAGCAACCTCTCTCGGGTCAAGAGGCAGAGGGGGGGAAGAGAGGCGAAGGTGGGGGAGCCTATCCTGGGTGCCGTGGCAGGAATGGCGGCTGGGGCCGAGGTGCAGGAGGCGAAAGAGAGGCTCCCTTTCCCCCAGAGCGCCAATGAGAGGCTGGAGCTTTCCCGCCTCTGGGGAGGAAAACAACAGCCCACCCGCCTTCCTCCGGGTGCATTAGGCGAGGGCCGACGCTTTCCCCATCCTCAGGGCATTGCAGCTTTTTCTCTCTCCCCCCTCACAGCTTCCTGTCATGCCACCGCACTCCTCTGGGTGGCGTTTAAGGTGGTGGGGGGGTTGGTACGTGCCGACCATCACGGGGGTGGACATGGCGTGCGTAAAAGCGCTTGTGTGTCTCGGGCCGGGCGCTTGCCCGCCAGGTGTGTCCTTGGAAAAAGGCCGCGCTTTGGACTCGTTTCATTTCTCAGGCCTGGGTTGCAGGGTGTCCTCGTTGGGTGCAAGGGGTCGCCGCTCTTCACGCGGAGGAATGGGCGCTCTTGCCCCATGCAGTGTGGCCGCAGCTTAGTGGCAGAACATCTGCTGGGCTGGGAAAGTCATGCCCTGTCTCAAACCGTAGAGAGCAGCTGCCGGTCAGTCAGTAGCATGGACCATTGCTCTGCCTCTGTATCAGACAACTTCCTATGTTCCTATGCTGTCTCCTTTTTTCAGGTCATGCTCTCTGCCCTTAACTTTACTGCTGAACCAATAACACCCAGGAGCAACCATGTCTGTGTGTACAGGTTGCTGGCGCCAGATCGGATTAGTATATTCCCTTCCTTACCTGCTAACTGTAGTTGGATGACACAACATTTATCGTCTTACTAGCAAACTGATTTCCCCCCTTTCACAAACACTGCACACAATGAGTTTTGGCATTCTTAATGTTTTGTTATGGGGAAAGGGGATGCATGCAAACTGTGTAAAAAATGTTAGCAATCTAAATGGGGAAATATGCATACTTGCGGAAAAGAATGTTTCGAAGTCATCGCTGAACTCATTCTTCAGTAGGGGCATGTCAACAGATCCTTTAGGGGTGTTTTGCTCCTGTTGACTCAGCATTAAAAAAAAGAATAATATTTCATTTATTTCCTGCCTTTCCTCCAAGGAGCATCCACTTCTGTATTTTATTGGCACAACAACCTTGCAAGTTGGTTAGGCTGAGACTCAGTGACTGGCCGAAGGTCACAGCTGAGCGGATATTTGAACCAGGTCTCACAAATGCAATTCAATACTTTAACAAATGTGCCTATTTTACAAAAAAATAGCTTCAGATTTAACTGCAGAAGTGCTTCCAGCCATATGTACCCTAATCTTTTCTTATAAGTTTCAAAGGTGCACTTGTGCATGGCTACTTGCTAAGGCATACTTTTATATGCATCTCTGGCAGGCAACCAGTGACTCTCCTGATGTTATTGGACAGCAACTCCCATCATCCTTTGCCCTTGGCTGTGCTCGCTGGGGCTGAAGGGAGTCAAAGTCCAACAACAACTGGAAGGCTGAAGACTCTTCACCCCTTGTCTATGAGCTACGTGTTCCTCATGTGTTTATCTTTTCTTCAGTCAGTCATTATCAATAAACATCTATATTGAATGAAAAAAGTCACTTGTGCATCTGTCTGGCAGCAATCTATTGACATCCAGAGCTACTCTTGATTTTGAATAATGTTAGCTTTTAATGCTATCAGTCTTTAGCATAGATAACTGCATATATTGGAAGGTACGCAGTACATGTCATATGCAATCTCCTGCTTGTGTTGTAGGTGGAAGCCCATTATTCATTTCTTTGTCCTTATTTTTTGATGGAATGAGGACCTCACATCTCACTGCATTGTTAGGAACATAGGAAGTTGCTGTGTGCTGTGTCAGACTACTTGTCCCTCTAGCTCAGTATTGTTTACTCTGACTGGTAGTGACTCTCAAGGGTTTTAGGCAGGAGTCTTTCCTCCACCGTATCTGGAGATGCCAGGGGGTGAACCTGAGACCACCTGCATGCACAGCACGTGCTCTTCCACTGAACTATGATTCTTTCTCAAAAGGGTGTTGTGTTTTGGTTTTGGTTTACAAAGGGGCAGCAACCCTAAAGCTTCAGCAAGTTTTAACAAACTAAAAACTCCTCTTTATAAGCATACACACACACATGCTTATTTGCAAGATTATTATTAGTTATCCAGTTAAAGCTCCTAATTCAATGAAGTTTGATTTCCTTAGTTTTCAGTGGGAGTCTGCGGGTGGCAGGTATCTTGTATTCTAACCCAGATCCAGCTACACTTGGGTTGCTGTCCTGTACCCAATTATTTGAGAGTAAGTCCCTTCTGAAATGTATGGGAGCAAAGCTCACTGTTAAGTGAGTTCTGGTCAGTCATTACAGCTGTTGAGTTGGCTTTAAACAGGATTTAATCACAACTCATTTTAGCTGATTCTGTGTTAGTGTCTGTTAAGTGTCAGGAAATTAATTCAGAGAGATTAATTAATTCAGAGGTTTCTACTGAATCCTGTTCATGTTTACTCCAAAGTCTCATGGAGTTACTCTTGAGTAAATACACATTGGGTTGGAGCCACAGTGTACATCATGATCTTTTCTACTGTTTTGACTTCATAATTGCCATGGCATATGACCTTAGGTTCACTAATATTTCGAATCCTAATTTCCTTTCTCCTTTGCTGCAGTTCACTATGGGTAAATTTGGGTAGCATATAAATGCCAGATCTTCAAATTGTACAGTTGGCACATTCTACATTGAGACAATGTGGGGGTTGTGGGGATGGCAAGCTTTGATGACTTCATCAACAACCAAATAGGCACTCTTAATGTGTTATGGTAGAACTTCCTTTGTTTTACAGATGAAAGTTCATTGAAAATGAAACTATATAAATTTTCTAGCATAGGCGCTAGATTTCCCAATGTGAAACCCACAACAGAGAGTTCTTTGTGTTCATTATTTTGTGGTATTGAAAGAATTAAAAAAATATGTCCGCCTTCCCTTTTATATATATTTGTGTCTGCTAAATTACATTGCTACAAGATTGGTGAGGAAAGGACACTTACTCTAAAACAGCAATAAAGACGTCCATATTTTTCTTTTATGTAGACTTTATATCATTTCAAATTATTTCCATTTGTCCTGGTCTTACGACTTTCTATAATGTTTTCGCAGGGAAGTATGAAGCTTTGTTTATGGAAGGCTTTACTCTGCTTCCAGTTTGATGCTATAAATTTACCAAACGTAGAAAGAAATCACTTCTGGAAAAACCTCCATGCACAAGCCTCCTATCTGTGAGTGGGGCGCTTTTCGTTGCAGTGTCTTTAGGGGCTTAAAGGCCATGCTGCCCTTTGGCACACCTGAGGATCTGCAATGCCAAACTAAACTGCACAGGATGTGTATGTTGCTTTTTCTCTCTCTGCCCACCCCGTTCTGCACACGGATAATCAGAGAGTTCAGGCACATTCCTGTATCCCATCCTGAGCACAATTATTCTACACGTGTAAAACCTCTGCAAACCGTTTAGAGGTTCTGTTTACAATTAAGTGGCATACGAATTCTCTTAAATACGTAAAAGCTCATACTCCTCTAAGTGTTCCATTCTTTTCAATATCTCCACAATAGGGACCAGGGATGCTGTTCCCTTGTGATGGAGTAAAAGAGCTGTCGTTGCGTTATGAAAATCTTACAGAGCCCCTTGCAAGGGGCAAGATGTAAATTCTTCACAGTGTATAGCTTTTAGGTGTTTTATGCATTATGGCCTTAAAACACAGCTAAGTTGTTCTTTTTCCCATTTGGGTCGAAGCTGGTTTGGAGAAAATACACATGATCAAAGCACAGCATTTCCTAAGAAATTACAGAATAGATACAGGAAAGATGTGAGTTAACATTGGGTGTACACTGCTTCCTAGGCTGCAGTGGGGATGCACTGGATACAGACTAAACAGGAATGTGTACACAGCATTAATTACCTTACCCTACAGCAATGTTCATTGCCTAATTTATCACTTCAAGAAGCTTATATTAGCCTACAAGGGGCTTATCGGACAGTTTCTCATATGAACACTGGACAGATCCAGACCTGTTGAGCTGTAGCAAAGGCTTCATACACACCATACATGTAAAAAACATTAGTTCCTGCAGGGAATCCTGGGAACTGTAGGTTACCCCTTACAGAGCTGCAATTCCCAGCATCCTTAAACAAAGCACCATGTGACTTGTTAAGCTCCGCCCCCCGTGTTGGTGTTCTTGGAAGGAGTCTTTTACTTGCATCCACACAGTGGACTGGTATATTTTGGCTAGTCTGTGCTGTTCCCCAATATGTCTCAGACAGGTGGAACCATTTGGTTTATAATTCAACATGTCTTGCATGATGCCAGAGTGTTGTCATTTTTCTCCTTTATTGAGGGCAGGTGCCTAGAGGTAAGAGCAGGGTTGAAGTGGTTGCCTTATGAGCTGAAGCTGATCACATGGAATAAGCCCTCTTATGCAATCCAGCTAGGATAAAGTGTTGGGGAAGATGGGGACCTGCTATTTCATCCCCTCTGGATCATGTATATCACATTGAGGAGTAAAATCCTGGCCTGTTTTGTGCACAATGTGGGTTTGGGGCTAGGAAGCAAACTGCATTTTTCTTCATGGTCTCTCTTCAGTCCTTTATTTCCTTACAAGGAATCATTGCAATCATAATTACATTTTTACAGGTGTGAAGGTTTGCAATTTAACTTGTGTTGTGACCAGCCACACAAATGAGTGTTTGCTTTCTGTTTTAATAGTTGCAAATGGACTTTGGACTTCTGTCCTTCTAAGTGCATGCAAATCCTTGCCTCTTCCTGCCTGCCTGCCATGGTCTTTATTTGTCTATCTCATTTATACCCCAAGATGCTCAATGCATCTTACATGGAGTTGGCCCATTTTATCCCCCACAGCACCCCTGTGAGGTACACTAGTCTAAGAAGGATTGCATAAAGCCTCCCAGAGCTTGTTAGCTATTGATATCTGAACTCAGGTTTCCCTCAGTCAGAGTCAGCACTCCAGCCCAACCTTCTCCCAAGCTGCTTCCTTCCAGATGTTTAGGACTCCAACTCCAGCATGGCCAAAGACCAGTTGATGGGAGTTGTAGTTTAAAACATCTGGAGGGCACCAGATTTGAGATAGGCTGCTGCTCTAGCCATGCACCACAGCCTGTCGATATCTCTACATTTCAGCCACCCTGAGAGTTTATTCAATTCTACTGAATTAAGTTTACAATATTTACTAGCTTCATTGAAACAAACCTCAAGTCCCTGGTGCAGCAAGAGAGAACCATGTGGATATCTGAGCAGGGGTACCTACAAAAGTGAACAGCCCTGCCTCAGTGCTAGTGATAAACACTGATACATGTCCATCATTGCTTGCAGCCAACACTTTTTTTCCAATCTGATCCCCTGAGAACCTACCTTTGGGGCTGGGAAAGGTTGTGAAGGCATGGCAGGAGCTTGCTTGTACTGTTGTAAACAAGCCCTTCACTGAGAGCCCTTCACTGCAAATTGCATACTGACTCAGGGACCTCCAAGTGAGAGATGCTGAGGAAGTACACATAGAGGATTAAGAGACACTGTGTTGCTCAAGACACACACTTTTTTTTTTTACTTCCTTTGGGGCCTTAGAAATGGAAGAGGTTCAAACTCTGGACATGAGCTCTCTTTCTCTAGTGAGTCACCGCCCTCTTGTTTATCTGTGTGAGGTGCCTTGTCTTTGCAGCCTATGCTTGAGGTTCCTGGTAGTTATTTGCATCTGTAAAAGATCTGAGAAGACTAGCCTTATTCGTCATTTGTTGTTTGTGCAAAGTGTGCTCCTTCACCACAGTTCCTAGTAGGGAACAATTCCCACTTGTTGTGTTCCAAACTCTCCAGCCATGGAGGCAGAAAGCTATGGCCCTATGCCACACATGTTGATGTATGTGAACTATATTCTAGTTTATGTACTCCTGGGGTTAATGCCACAACTGGTTGCAGAGTTGGTCAGACTCTCCTGCCATCCATTGTATGTGGTGGGGAGGTGGTAACAGAGAGGGGGAAGGTGGGGCTCGTATCTTGAGCTTTACCCTGACTTCAGTGAAAGTATTTTCAGATTGAGCTGCCTCTTATTCTGATGTAACATAGCGTTCTCATAGGCAAGACCACTCCCTGAGCAAGCAGAGGATTCAGTTAAATTCCTCCTCTCCCAGGTCATATCCCCAACTCTGCCTGGGAGCAATCCTTTTCCCACCCAGCAGGTGTAAATAAGGGACAGACTCAATATGTGAATTATCTGTTGTTGCCCTTGGCTTAATAATCATAGTCCTCTTTTCGTTTTCGTTCTCAGGCCTACTGAAGTGGTAATGTCATTCTGATCTCCATAGAAGAAAACTTGTTATTCCTTGGTTTGAAGAGGGATTTAAAAATAATAATAATAATGTATCCAGTTCCTGGTTCCATGCATGAAGGAGATAATGGACATCCTAGGAAACTTATCTCTTTCCTTTTCGTTTTTGGCATTACGTTGTTATGTGCTGGATTTCTGCTTTCGATGTTTGTGTTGCAGACGTGCCCAAGTGGTGCCTTTGGTGACTGTAAAGGAGCCCTCAAAATCATTGGGCCTCTGCTTGCTGTTACTGGACTAGTTTGTATAATTCTGGCTCAATCGAGAGCTAAAGGCTACCTCAGAGAGGTGCAATTGCAAGATGACCAGGTGTACGGGTTTGTTTTTTGTCGAGGAAACTGCCAGTTTGCTCAGTTCCTTGTCTTTGGTTTTTTATTTTTAACTAGTGGGATGCTAATCAGCGTCCTTGGCATTTGGATTCCGGGATGTAGCCCAGGTTGGCGCTACCAGCAGTTTAACCATAGCAATACTTCTAATGTTGAACTCCAGGATTGTGGATTTCATTCTGTTCAGACCATGGGACCTTTGATTGTGCTCATTGGATTGTGTTTCTTTGTGATAGCTCACATTAAAAAGAAACAAAACATAAATTTCGTCCAGGAGTCTTCTGTCAATGAAGAAGAACAGCTGGATCCTGAATCATTTCAAGTTACAGTGGGTAAGTGAATGACACAGCCAAGAAGACTTCCAAGTGGGCAGTCCCTAGATGTCAGCAACAGGAGACACTTGCAAGGACGCCCCATTCCTCCCCAGCACTTGAGGGGTGGATTAGGAGGGGAGGGAAGAATTTTGGAATTGGAATGTGGGAATGGTGGAAGAAGAAGTCAGGGTGGGTAAGAAAATAAACTCAAGAATCTGCCAATCAAAGTATAGTTGCAAGGACTGCTTTTGAAGTACAGTACACTCCTCAGAACAGTGGTGAAATTAATGAGAGAACTGGATTCTATTTTACAAAGTATAATAGCAATACTACTACACATTGTGTTGAGAGCCCTTGTCTCAATAGCCCCTACAACAGCATGTTGGACCTTCCAGTTTATGGTGTTACACCATTTGTGTGTCTAGACCAGTGTTTCCCAACCTTGGGCCTCCAGCTGTTTTTGAACTACAATTCCCATCATCCCTGACCACTGGTCTTGTTAGCTAGGGATGATGGGAGTTGTAGGCCAAAAACATCTGGAGGCCCAAGGTTGGGAAACACTGGTCTAGACGAATGCAGATATTAAAGCTTTAATCTCCAAGCATTTTCAAAATATTTTAAGTTGGCCTGTGATCCTTTGATGAAGGGCAGTGTGGAAATTTAATAAATAATAACAATATTCTGCATGCTAATAAAAGTGCAATTGTTTTCCAACAAAGTGTAGTAGGGAAAGACTGATAAGAGTTTAATCTAATGCCTTGAAGATGCCCTAATGCCTGGGAGTGATGATTCTTAATGAAATGCACATCACAAGTAGGGCTATCTTGCGTGTTGCTCCAAAGAGAACTGCAGATAAATTTGACCTTAAAGTGTTGGATTTTTCTTTTGTAGGTGATACTGTAATGGTATTCCCACCACCGCCACCACCTTATTTCGCTGACTGTCCACTGCAAACAATAACTCCTAGCGTGGTAACAAGTGATTTGCCTTTAAGTGAAAATCCTCCACCGTACCACAGCACTTTTATTAATTGGTAAGATCATTTTTTTAAAAAAAAAATGAGCATTTTGAGCATTTTGCACATGGGCTAATGCACAGGTTGCCAAAGTGGGCACCAGTGGGCATATCAGTACCTCAGGTGGCACCCACACAAGGTCCCAGCAAAAATCTCTTCAGAAGTCAACAATACATGAGACACTGTTTGCTGCTCCTGCTCAGTTCCTGTTTGCTGCACTGCCAACATTGGGTAGGCTCTCTTAACAAGGCCCATATTTCACTGGATGCCAGGATTGGACATCCACCCTTACTTTCATTCTGAATAGAAGGAAGGTACAAAGAGGTTCTCACAGTGAGCAAGCACTGCATTGGCTTATGTAGGTATTTCCCCCCCTCTTGGGGTTGGAGGAATTCCTACTCCATTTTGAGGTCTTGGCTCTTTCTCTGGTCTTTTAAACGTGGCGGCCATTTTAAGTTGTGCCACACACCCCACAGTGCCCACTAGTCAAAGAAGACTGGCACATCCATTACCAGAGAAGATGGGTAATGGATGTGCTTAAAACTGGACTTTACATGGAAGACCAACAATTGGCTCTCCAAATACCTTCTTCCCTTCTTTTCTGTTTAGATTAGAAAGCAGCCATGAGGGGTGGGGACGCAGGAGAGAAGATTGGGTGGGTACATGGTGATGTTGCTTGGGTTTGCCTTTTCATGCTGGCAGGCCTATTCGGTTGTGTAAACCTTTTCAAGAGGAGCCAATCATTTCTATGATTTTGTATTTTTAAATTATACTTTGTTTTATTCGCCTACATAGTTTGCTGTATACCACCTGATATTTTATATGAGGGGGCAGCCTATAAATATTTTAATTAATAAATAAGCAGATTCTTGGTTTTCTCAGCACCTGGGTGCCAGACCCTAGTGCTATGCTGCTGCGAGCTCCCTGGAAGAATATAAATGTCATAAACAAGTTAAACAAGTCACAGGCATTCCATCTGAACGTACACTTCACATTACATCATTTCATTTCAGAGCCTTTGTCCTATCTTTTCGGAATCAACCAGAAATGAATCCAAGAAGCCTTTGCATCCCATGGCATGATTGGGGCATCTTCTTACTTGACAAATAAGATCTTTCACAGGTGCTGCTGTTGCGTACTGATTTGCATGCACCATGGCATGGGAAGGGTGTGCCTGTGTCCTTTTTCATTGTAGTATAACACTGCATGATTGGCTTCCTGTCAGAAGTTCGCACTTCTACATTGTCCATAGGCAAGGATATATATGAAACAATTTACCATGTGCAAAGTACTCTTTGGCTCTACCAGTTAGAATTAAACTGGCTGTATCCATGCCAGATGTAATTTTACCACTTTGGTGAATAGAACATTCTCATCATTGCTTTTAGACACCTTGGGTACTATATGTAGAAAGACGGGGTATAAATCGAAATAAGAAATATAGAGAGATTAAACATGCCAACATGTGTACCCTTTCATTATTTCTTTGCAGAGCACAGAATGCTGATGCATCAAACCTGGTTGCTTGAAGAGAGAATGAGCTACTGTATACAATGTCAGGACGTGATTCACCTTCTGAGAACTTAATCCACACTCTCTCATCCCTCTGAGCCATCTCAAAATTATAAGGGCAAACGAGCAGCTGTAAATAATGAATGTGTCTTTTCTTCCTCTCCTTACATCACCAAGATGATCCATTGGCATCCGCTTTGAACCAGCTGTAAGAAATACTCAAGAGGGAAGGTGTATAAAAGGGGAGAGAAAGAGGACTCTTAAATTACAGGGTGAAAATAGCCTGGAAGAGAAATGGAGGAGCTTTGAGCCAGCAAGGAGAGCAGCAAGCTCCACGGGCAAGAAAGTAGAAGGCCAGCCAAGCCAAGACTTCTGTTACTGGAAAACGAAGCCAAGGCAATCTACAGAGAAATACTTGGGGCACAAAGGACCCAGCACCTTAACACCTCTTCATTTGGCACCTTGTATGTAACTGGAATACCCAAAGCAATGTACGTCTCAAGTCAAGTCAGCTACCATCTGAACATAGTGCTGTGGCACACATCAAGCAGAAGGAGGGGGAAATCTGGTGGCTTTGTCTTTCTGTTTCCTTTTTCCTTTTCCTTTTTTTGGCTGTTGACAAACTCAAAAGTAAAGACACTGGAGACCTCAGAGCACAGTTGCGTGTGTGTTTGGGCTGACCCTCATGTTAACAAATTGTACATGTGAGATTTTAAGTTGATTAAACATTATGGCACAATGTACGTGGTGACTGTAGCACTTGAGTGGTGTGACCAATGGCAAGTTTTAGCCTATAGAAATAAGAGCCAAAACTGCAAGTTACGCGGGCTCCATGGCTGCTACTCTAGTAGTAGTAGTAGTAGTAGTAGTAGTAGTAGTAATAATAATAATAATAATAATTTATTATTTGTACCCCACCCATCTGGCTGGGCCTCCCATTCTGGGCAGCCTCCAACAAAGATTAAAAATACATCAAAATGTCACACATTAAAAACTTCCCTGAACAGGGCTGCCTTCAGATGTTTTCTAAATGTCAGGTAGTAGTATATCTCTTTAACATCTGCTGGCAGGGCGTTCCACAGGGCAGGCACCACTACCGAGAAGGCCTCTGCCTGGTTCCCTGTAGCTCTGCTTCTCGTAGTGAGGGAACCGCCAGAAGGCCCTCAGTACTGGACCTCAGCATCCAGGCGGAATGATGGGGGTGGAGACACTCCTTCAGGTATACTGGACCGAGGCCGTTTAGGGCTTTAAAGGTCAACACCAACACTTTGAATTGTGCTCGGAAACGTACTGGGAGCTAATGTAGGTCTTTCAAGACCGGTGTTATGTGGTCTCGGTGGCTGCCCCAGTCAGCAGTCTAGCTGCCGCATTTTGGATTAGCCCCACATAGAGCATTGCAGTAGTCCAAGCGGGAGATAACTAGAGCATGCACCACTCTGGCAAGACAGTCCGCGGGCAGGTAGGGTCTCAGCCTGCATACCAGATGGAGCTGGTAGACAGCTGCCCTGGACACAGAATTAACCCGCACCTCCATGGACAGCTGTGAGTAGTACAATGTGTAGTTATAAAACCTTCGGTGTTTCCCCACTTGAAGCTCATTGGCTGCTGCATACAGCAGGCAGGGAATCTCTGGACATGATGGTATCACATGGTTCTTATTTAATTTTACTGGGGGAGTGTGTCATGGGAGGGGCTCAGTTCGGCTTTAGCTGCACTTCCCCTGTAATGCTTGTGGTACCTGCCCAACTGAGTTATTAAATAATAAATGATGGCGAGAGAATGAGAGAGAAATTCTTCGCCACCTCAAAATATTAGAACTCTGGGGGAACATAGAGTGGACATAGCTGAAGACAGAAAGTGCTTTTCCACACTGTGCATAATTAAGTTGTGGGCTTCGCTGTCACAAGATGTGGTCATGGCCACCTGTTTAGATGGATTTTTTTAAAGGGTTGGGCAAATGACAGAGGATAGGTCCTCTGCCTCCATGATCAGATACTCAATGACAACAGCAGAATGGGGGGGGGGGGTCTCTATTGTATCCATACCCTGCCTGTGGGCATCCCAGAAATATTTGGCACACCAGTTTTGGAAACCGTATGCCTTGGTCTGCTCAAAGAGCTGCCCATTGGAGCAGCAGGATTGATATTATTTTACTGAATTTCTTCCCCACCCTTCACCATAAGGTCCCAGGGCAGGTTATGACAACGACAAAATACTAAAATCTGCTAAAACAACTGAAGAATAGGTGGGCCACACACAAATACATAACACTTGTTATAGCCTAGCTCTGGGACCTATCTGCCACTTAGTCCAGCAGCAGAAATTGGAACTGACTCGTGCTGTTCTTCCTCTTACGTACTTTAATCTGCATTGTCTAAGTGTCGAAGCTGCAACCGAAGAGTCAATTAAAAGGAGTTCTACAAATATTTTGCCTCTTAAAATGTTGAAACTGCACAGCTACCACTTGCTGAATTATTTGGGCCCACAGTCTGAAATGTATTGAGACTGAAAGCAAAGGTCTTTTGCATTCCTACTAACAAATGCTTTGGTGTCTAATTCAGAGCATTCACAGTCATTACATAAGTCATAATCCCCATGAACATCAGTTTTAGCTGGTGGTTAAGAGCACGACATCGGAGATGAAGAGAGTTAATGCTCTAACCCTTCAGCTGTGGCAATGACTGATTTCATGTGAATTGCTCTTAGTGTAAATCACAGTGCAGGGCTTATACCAACTGGACCCATTTATTTTTCACTAGGCCTCTTCTGTGCGTTTGACCTCTCTCACTGAAACCTGCTATTTGCTTATCTATAAACCAGGAATTACTAGAGAAGATTTAGCGTAAAGGACACTGCAGGTACCTTGAACTGGCAGGTTTGCAACAGGAAGGTTGAGCTCTAATGAATCCCAGGCAAACTTACTGGAGAGTAAAACACATTGAACATAATGGGGCTTACTTCTGAGTAAACACATGCTGCATTTATTGTCATATACTGAGTGTCTTGGGTTTGTTGGTTTGTTTTTGCATGATGTCATTGCAGGCTTTTAAAAAGATTTTTATCTTTCTTTAATGCTGGGGCACATTTTTGACATGTTTGCTATCATCGAAGAACTTCCACAGTACACAGATTTTTCATTTAATACACATATTTCTTATAAAACATAAAAAACCTTATTACAGTGAAAATGTAATCTACAAAGCAAGTAATCAAAGCAGTCCAGAATCCAGCCTCTGCAGAAAATGCTAAACACTTTCTCAAAGTAGGAAGGCTTAACTGAAGTAGTAGTGGCCTGATTGTGAAATATTCATAATGCTACTTGCCAGGTTCCTAGTTTGCTATGAATTGTATGTTTTTACAAGCCTCCAATACGAAATAAACTTACTCATGACTGAGTGAGCACCAATAAAATCAATTTCAGTTAGAAGCATGGTAGAGTGCTTTTGCAGAGCTTTCATTAGATGACAATTCAAGTAGTTATGCAGAAAGACATTCTCCCAATTCTGTCATGAGTTAGGAGTTTAAATAAAGTTAAATAATTACAGTAACTACTCCAAAACAGAGAGGGAAATAAGATGAGCAGGCAAAAAAAAAGGTCTTCCTTTGTCTCTAGCCAATGACTGTGAGAATGTTCCCCACAGGGCATTTGAGAGGCAGGCAAGGGAGTATTTTGAAAGATACTACAAGGGTTAGGAAGCTGGTGTTACTCTCTGAAGCCTGTACTAATGTAGTTAGGCATGTTGAACATAGAAACGCTGATGGCAGCATTCTGCCTAGAGATTTTACAAGGAGAGACACTATAAAGAGCAGCTTCTTAGAAGGTGTGCTAATCTTAACTTTGCAGTGCCAGCCAGGGAACAGCAACTATAAAATGAAATCATAGAATTGAACTTCCTATTACAGTTCTGACCCAAAAGAGGAAATAATCCTTATGAGAAACAAATGCACCTCTTAGCAGTAATTGTAAAATGCAGCAATGAATAAACACCTTTTGGCACACTTCATAAAGGGCTCAGCCATGCGGTCTGAGAAGACTCTTGCAAGGTCACCTTTGCAAGCTGCAAGAGAAGAAATAGCCATTCAGAAAGATGTGGAAATCTGATAGGAATCCGGTTAGGGCAGATATAGCTTTTCACCTGCTACTGCCAGGGAAGTCTGCAGACGGCCCCTTCAAGCCTGAAGCCAACCCTGAATAAAAGGCAGTGTCTGTCGTAGGGCAGTAGATGCTCTGAGTGGGTACTGTAGTGTTGCCAGTTGTGTTGTCTTCGTCTCTCCACCCTAGTTTGCGAAGACCAGTGTCTAGCCCTTGGATTCCATGCTAGACCTAGGTCTTGCAAAGATTCAGTGGCCTTTGCTGATGCAAGGAAAAGGGCAGGGAAATTATCTATGCTGCACTTTGCAGCCTCTAAATGTTTTCAACATTAGGGCACTTAAAACCACTTAAATCCTGTAGCCAGGGTGGTACTATTAGTTGAGTAGGTTTAAAATGTGAAACTTGGCATAGGTTCAGATAATCTATTTCTTTATTATTATTTTTTTTAAAGCCCAAATCTGGATTGCCTTGTCAAGCCTTTTGTTTTAAAATGCAAAGTGCAGGTGTTGGCAGAGCAGGAAGTGAGGCGCACGTCTGCATTCCTGGCTTTGTTTGTTTTCCTTGTGGTTTCTGATCTTCCATATCTTTTTCTCTGTGAAGCTTCGGATTTCTTAGTTGTAATCTATGCTTACCTTGGGTTAAACTCTGTTGAGCACAGCTTGACTTTCTTCTGAACAGGTTACACTTGTGCTTATCTGGGAAGCTGGTGGGTATCTGGGGAGCAATACATACCAGTTATCACAGTGGTGGTTCTTGCCCATTGTCACTGGTAGGGCAGAATGCAGAGAGCCCAACAGTAGGTGGCGCCAGAGCCAATGGCAGGCAGAGCCAACTACGGTAATTCTACTTCTGTCCTCTTCTTCCCTGCTGAGTTATACAAGGGTAGCTGAAGAGAAGGGGGCAGCTAATAGGCAGGACCATCTCCTGGACTGATTGTAAGTATAAAGGCAGGCAGGTGCAGGCTGACTCAGAGTAGACTGCGGTTGGTGGGGCAGTGCCCCTTTTTCCCTAATGGAAACGTCAGCTGGTGCAGAATGTGGTAACCGGATTGCTGATAGGGGGGCATCTGGCTGACAATATGTGAAACCCTCTCCACTGGCTGCCCATCTACTACCCAGCCAGGTTCAAGGTCCTTGTCATCATTTACAAAGCCCTGAACAACTTAAGGCCCAGGATACTCCAGGGACTGCCCGAACCCTTATATCCCAGCTCGATCACTGAGATAATCTGCAGGAACATTGTTGTTCATTCCCCAAATTGGCAAAACTCCTTTGACTGGAAACTGAGCCTTTAGTGTCATTGGCCCAGTATTGTGGAATACTCTGCCAACACAGATTCAGCATGTGCTGTTTCTGAAAACCTTTCAACTCTGTCAGGCTTATGCAGGGGAAATAAGAGCACATCTTTCCACAAGAGCTAGCGGTTTCTGATTTTGACTTTTTAAATGTGTTTTTTGTTGTAAGGTTTTGTTGCGCAATTGTGAACTGCTCTGCTATAATTTATAAATGCGGTCTAAACCACAGAGCCTAAGGCTTGCAGATCAGAAGGTTGGCGGTTCGAATCCCCGCGACGGGGTGAGCTCCCGTTGCTCGGTCCCAGCTCCTGCCCACCTAGCAGTTCGAAAGCACATCAAAGTGCAAGTAGATAAATAGGTACCACTCTGGCGGGAAGGTAAACGGCGTTTCCGTGCGCTGCTCTGGTTCACCAGAAGCGGCTTAGTCATGCTGGCCACATGACCCGGAAGCTGCCTGTGGACAAACGCCGGCTCCCTCAGCCAGTAAATCAAGATGAGCACCGCAACCCCAGAGTCGTCCGCGACTGGACTTAATGGTCAGGGGTACCTTTACCTTTTTATGTATGTATACATATATTTATAAATAAGTAAACAGCTTCCCTTACTATCCCCCGTGAGATGATTAAGTCCAGAGTCTAATGTTACCCAGCTGCGCTATTGTGAACAGAGTTCTTGTATAACTAGTGCAAACTTTCCACTTGGTACGTCCTATCAAGGACATCCTCCTTCCTAGGCATTCCAGGACAGGTTTGTACAGTAATGGAATGGAGAACTGTTAAAGATGCCTTCCCCTGCGTGTTTTCCTTCACTCCTTGTTAGCCAAGCAGTTCTGAACTCATGGTGTCTGATGACCACAAAGATGACCACACTACTTTTCTCTGGTGCATTTTTGGGGCTAGTAGGAATTATATTCACTGTGATGGGATGGGCAAAATATGAAAGGATCACTCACTTCGAATGGACTCAGTTGCTCGGGCCTATTGTGCTTTCAGTAGACGTGACTTTTTTGCTGATTGCTGTATGCATGTTTAAAATGACTGCTTGCAAATCATGCAGCCCAAATGAAGGAAGAGCATCTGACACAGGCCAGACTCCTATCGGACAATCTGTTGTTTTCACTAGGATTAGCCAGGCTATAAACTTCCACGGTGCTACAGTGGTGCAGTACATCCCTCCTTATTCAGCCCAGGAAGGTATTGGCATGAATTTTCATCAAGTATTGAGTCATCCTGGAATTCCTCCATTCTCCAGGCCACTAATTCCCGCTTTGAGCCCTCCTTGTTACTATAATGTCAACCCCCTGGATAACTCTGCTTTTTCTGCAGATGAAAATTACTCTGCTTATCTTCCTGCAGACACCAGAATCAGAAGGTAAGTTACTATGTGTACGCTGCATTTCAGTTGCAAGGTCTTTTACATGCACTGGTTAGTGGCGTTAATGAAGCATTGGCGTAGTCTTTGCTCAGACAGAATTTCAATTACTGACTTGAAATAAGAGCATTGCCTGAAGCAGCAGCCATAACTGGTTCACAGATATTGCCTTTCCAATTAATGATGCGGCATTCATGGAGCATTTTAATCTCCTATGTGTTGTTATTTTACTCTGCTAAGTACAACCCCTTTTTTAAAAAAAATGTATCTGTTACCTCCGACACAGAATTATTTGCATTTTGTCAAAGTAGCATTAGGAGTGGATTAATAGAGATAGAACTCCAGATTTCTATCGCAGAATCTATTTTTCATGCCAGAAACCTGTAATAGTATGGGGAAAAGGTGTTTCTGAGCATATTCAGAATATGCTTTCCTCAACACTGAGCAAGCATATCCCCTCCCCTCCCCTCCCCTCCCTATGGTCTTGAAAATTAGTTTAGAAGAGCAGATCTGCATTGCATGCCCTTATAAGCTCCACAGCTGTTCTCACACTGGGACTTTACCTGTCCCCAAAGAATGCATTGGTGTTTTGTGATATCATTCTCTGCAGAGGCAGGCTGCGCAACCTGCATTAAAGGGAAGTGGAATTTGGGTTTTTTAAAAAATAAAATAAAACAGCAGCTTTTGTTAGGCACCTGAATTTTTGCTTTTCAGTTTATAAAATTCTTCCTTTCCCTTCATCACATTTCCAGGTCAAGTGACAGTCTCCAAGAACAGAAAGAGATGCTGAATGAAGACCTTTACAGTGACATACCTACCCCACCATATGAGAAACTATTTCCACAGTGGTCATAAATATAATAAAAGGGCACCCCTGACACTTCTATGTAAGGAACAGAGATTGCTTCTTGAAAACATCCACATCCACTTGAACAAGTAGGAACCAAAGAGACTGAGGATTGTCTATTGAGGTTTTGGTTTGGTGATAAGGTCTTGCTGAGAACAGGTGTTGCGCATTTACTGAGCACCTGAGACAAAGGCAAGTGAGCCTTCCTTCCAAAAGTGAAACATTTTGCATTTGGCTCCATATTTTAAAACCACCTGGCTGGTTGGCCTGCTCACCTAGTTTTTCCTGGGCTGTTGATTTTCTCTATTCTCAGGAGTCAAAGAGTACGTGAGTGGTTACTCTTGGGTACTGAAATTTATTCTGTCACATCTAGAGCCTAACTTACATTAAGCACAGGTACTCTTTTTTTTTTTTTTTAGTTGCCTAGAATTCCTAAAAACTGTGGTTCAAAAGTATTGCTGTCACTTTGCAGCTGAGAGTACGCAAGGCCACTGATGGGCTTGTACAGAGGAACAAATAATATGAATTAGTTCTTCAGTCTGCCCGCAGTGACATACAGATGCCAGGCTTTGGCCAGCTGTCATAACCAGACAAATAGTTCCTATAATTGGCTCTTCCCTGTCTTCCTGGCCAGGTCAGAAGTCCACCAGCAGTTTTGCTTGGTGTTGACAGCTGCCACCACTTGGTGAAGAAAGCTCTCTACACCAGGTCAGTTTTATCAAAGTGTGCCTCGTTGCACTCCTGTTTTGCTGCTCCTGTGATTTTATTTAGTGCTAGTTTTCGTTTAATCCTTGTAACGATCGATCTACTGTTTTAAATTGTAATATTTTATGAAACCTGGCCTGAGACCTTTTGGGAAAGGTCAGGCTATAAGTGTTAATTTCTATAGGAGAAATGGGGTGTGTGTGTGGAGGAGGTACCTACCGAACATTGTTATAAAAATAGCATGAGAGAGGCATGAGGACAGAAAAGCCAAGGCTTTCAATGTCTGTGTGCTAATCCACAGAGCATGGGAAGTAAGCAAGGCAAATTTGAATTCCTAGGGTTGTGTCTGATGAAGTAATTGCATGAGCAGGATGACTTCTTGCACAATAGAACTTTTCCTCTCCTCCATCACCTCCCCTCCAGCCTCCCCCCAAATCTGCTCTCAGGACTCCCTCAACCCTCCAAAGCAAATTTGGGGGAAACACATGAAGGAGAGGGAGGGTAACTGCAGTGACTTGAGGTGCATTCAGACATGGGAAATATTGTGTTAGTTTTCCTGATTATAATATTCTGATATTCCTGTCATACTGCAGTACCTGTTGTGTTATGAAACTGCGGCTTTTTGACTGACATGCCTGCCTGTTATGCTTAATTTCATTCACACCAATGAATATATTTGGACTATGTCACCATGCCACCATGCTTTCCTTACCTGTGTTTCTGTTCCCCCATGATCTCTACATGAAACCAGCAGAATAGAACAGTATGCAGCCCCACAGCAACCTTAGGATGATTCCCAAAGCACTAAACTATGGCTTAGAGTCACATCCAAGCCCTGAGATGTTGGCACAATTGCAGGATCTTTCAGAGGTTAGAATAGGACACACATGATTCTGTTAAGGAAAGCCACAGTAAGTGGCTCTCTACTTGCAGTTTTCCCTAAGGGACTGCAGTTTGATTTCACATACACAAGTCTGTTAGATTAAAAAATAATAACATTGGGAACCTAGGAGAGTTGATCTGTTAAAAATGCTTAGCTGCCCATCTCTTTCCCTTTCTTCTCTGCCCTGAGAAATCTTAAGAAGTATCAGAGTTGGGCCACATTTCCCAAGGATTGTAAGAGAGCTATCTAAGAACGACTGAGCGGGTTGCAATATGCATTTAGGTGTGTTTTGGAATATGAGCTCAAGCAGGCTATTCATACTGTTCCTTATCTCATAAGAACAATGCAATATTTGTGATGGCACTTTGCTTCTGCCTTTTTTTAATTGCCAGGCTAGAAGTTTCCCACATTCATTTGCAGATTCAAAGTTCCTTTGTCTCATCCTTCTTAATTTCCATTCTATTTCTTGATTTAAAATCTGTGAATATTGAATATGAAGAGCTTTAATTTCCTTTTGTGTCTGTGAATTCTTTGGGTTTTGTCTGGTGAAACTATTGAGGAACTGCTCTAGGTCTCAGACTTCTTTGGCATTACTGCCAATGAACACCAGGGAGCAGGAGAGAGATGCAACTGCAGGAACCAAACCTGGCTGCTGGTGGGAGTTTGTAGGCAATAACTGAGATACTGTAAGTTGCTTATCTTCTTCACTTAACTGCTGAGCCAATAGGGAGGTGACCTCTGTTTCTGCTTGCCCTAAACAGCTTTCTCTTCAAATTTTAGAATGGGACAGTCCATAAAGTTGACTCTCTTGTCACAATTTGCCACTGCGGTCTCCATACACACAATTCAGCTGCTCTCCAAGCCCAAATCCTGTATAGCATGACCCTCCACCACATATCTGTAGTTGCTGTAAAATACAAATCCACATGGGAGTCAGGACTCAATCTGTACCAGGGTCCCTGCATCTCGTTTCACTACTAGGACTCAGATTTGGAACATATCAAGCCAGAACAAAGTGCCCCTGAACAGCTGAAGAGTGAGTACATTTACCTCATCACTCCATAATACGAGTGACAGGGCTTTCTTTTCTTTTAATGCACAACCAGGTTCAGGACTTGGGAGTTAGGAATGGTATCCCTCGTTCTCTTGGACCAGATGTTATTTTCTGGAACTACTCTATTCTGAGTCTGGTTGAACATTTGAAAAAAAAAAAACCCTTGGCACACATCAGGAATTGCAGTGGTGGAGAGGCTTGAAAATCAGAAGGTGGCATTCAAATCCAGGCCAACTTGAGAAACAAAGCCCTGTATGGAGCAGTGGTTTTCAACCAGTGTGCCGTGACACCCTCGGGTGCCTCGAATGATGGTTAGGGGTGCCGCAGACAACACAGGCCTCTGTCCCTCTTTCTTTCCCTCCCTCCTCTGATGCCCTCTTGTGTCTCTGCCTCCCAAGGGCTTGTGCGGCTGTCTGTTGCAGCAGCCCTGGCGATGAGGGTGCCCGGAGAACCCCCAAGGAGAGGGGAGAGGAGAGGAGTCTGAGGGAACACTCCACAAGGGAGGGTGTTCAAAAAGGATTGAGAAGCTGCCTGCTCTGCAGGCAAGGGGTGACACAACTGGGTTTCTGAGGCTTGGAGCGCTTTTCCCCACAGGGGAACCGCAGAAAGAATGTTGTTGGTAAAGGGAGCCATAGACTCAAAAGGATTGAAAACCTCTGCTATGGAGGAACTGTGAGGTGGAGCCTCTCTTGCTGCCTCCGCACCCCAATTTTGCCACAGCTCCTTAAGGACAAAAGAAACCCACAGCCTCCCATTCCCGCCAACATTGTCACCAGAGATTTTTTTTTGTCCTAATGACTTTTGTTTCCATTTGCCCTGAAGCGTGGCGTACAGTTGACTCAATCAAATTTACTTTTAGTCAAATTAAAAAATAAAACCAGCTTGGTATTATTTTTAACAGTAGTTTCCCATGTTTGCAAGGAAACACACTGGAGTCTGATTAGGGAAATCGCCTCTCCAGGGGCTTCTGTATTCAGCGGTATTTCAAGGTCATGCTACATTCTCAACAATTGCTGCCACTCAGAATTTTTCAGGGCAGAGCATATAAAGAATAGTCCAAGACACTCTCTGCAAAGCAGCCTCATGAAAACACACGTGATTCCTGGCAGTCCTTAAAATAGTTAATTTCATCTTCCTCTACTTTAAGCCCAATAATCTGCAAACTGCGACTGATGCATTAGAGATTTACAGCTACCATAATTTATGTCATAGTAGATCACAAATCCTTTTTTTCCTTTTCTCCTTCCCTCCCCCTGGCCCCCGCTCATCGCGTTCCATCCTTTTAAACAATATTTGGCAGCAGCCCACTGCTATGGAAACTGGACTGTTTTACATTAGTCAGTAGTACATTTAATCATTCCCCCGAAATGATTTACTATGGATTACAAATTCTTATATGGCATTTTAAGTTAATGATTAGACAAGTAATAGATCATCAGCATGATTGGTCACATATGGGTTGTACTTGTGTAGTGGGGAGATTACAACAAAACTTTTTTGGTTCTGCAGAGTTTTTCTGTTTGTAGTCATGCTGGATCCACAGAATGAAAAACAAAGCCCTCCCCCTGCTCCCACCACCCACCTCTGTGCAGGAACTGTTTCTCCAGTGAAGGATTCCCCAAAAGGTGTAATGCACATGTGAATACTTCAGACACATAGGGACCCTGGAGTAGGAGAATTCAGAGGGTAGCTGTGATTCTTCTAGATTAAATTATCCTTTGGATCCCTTCCAACTCTACTGCTCCATTATTCTATTGCTCCATTATTTGCAAGGTGTGTACAGTTCTCCACCAGGAAGCACCACCTCAGCTTCTATAACTTTTGTAGCTTTAAATAAAGATCTATGAAATCATGCCAGTGCAAACAATACCCCAATACAGAGAGCACAGATACTTGCATGGCTGCATTTGTGTGAACAGAAGCAAATTGCATTAAATCAGAGGTGTGGAACTCCTCATTCCCCCACCTACCACTGGACAACTTTGACAGTTGTGAGGAACCACTCGACTGTCAATCACCTGACATCATAATGACATCAAGTGAGTGACACCTGCCCAAGTCCAAAGGAGGTAGTTGTAACAGTGTGTGTGTTCAAAGCAGAAAGGAAATTGTGATGCACTGAGCTTACAATACTAATGAAAATTGTTTTATCGTACCTGTTTTGTGATATACATTTATAATAAAACACCTGTGGTAGGTTGATATGCATGGACAGAGTTGCCTCTAGTGTGCAGAGTAGAATCCATGTCAGACATTTCCTCTTTTTTTTCCCTGGCTCCTCCTTCTCCATCCTTTTAAAGGCATGTGCAGCACAATCCTACCAACATGTTTACTCAGAAATAAGCCCCACTAAATTCAATGGGACCTATTTCCAGGTAAGTACTATGCAAAGGACTGTGACCTTAGGAAACAAGCCAGAGAACCTATCCTTGCTGTGGGTGACATTAAGGTGTCATATTCCTATCTGCTGTGTAATTTCATCTCAGCTTTTAGTCTTCCCTAAGACCACATCCTGGGCCAAACAGCTCCTTTCCCTTAACTGCATCATAAACTGTACTGACAAGGGAATCGGTTTTGCATTAACGATCACGGTATTAAAGACCGTGTTTGCAAAAGAGATCATGGGCATGCCATCCTTTGGGAAACAATCACTTTCCTTGTACTTTGTTCTCCATCTCCAGCATGTTTTAAAAGAAAGGCATTGATTTACGTAACTGTTATGGAACAACAACCAGCCCTGAGCAAACCCACAACCACCACCTTCAGTCTGGAGAGATCCTATGTCCAGCTCCTTATCTTTTTATCCACGGACAAATACAATTTGCGGATGGAATGCTCTGGTAAACACATTTAGATTATCCTATTTGCCGGGCCGTAATAATATAGGATACGGGGGGGGGGGGAGAGAGAGAGAGAGGGCTGTGATACTGTGCATGAATTAATCTGGGTCCCAGCTGCCTTCATCTCTCTCCCCACCCCCGGATGTGGCTTCTCTAATGAAGCTCGCATGCCACTGTATACATTACAGCTCCAGAGTGTAATTTTAGTCAGTTGTTTTGATGAATTTCACGGTCCCCATCTGATCTGCATTTGTCTACACGGAAATCGTAGCCCTGGATTAATTTTGGTCGAAAAGCTCTTTCTAGTCGATCTTCTCAGCCGCGAGGATGGGCGGCCGTCGGAGGAAAAGGGACAGCTTTTCGAACGGACCTCCCCGCCCCCCCCCCCGGGATCAAGGATGAGGAGCAGGCAGGGCTCCCGCCTCCCTCCCGAGGCCCTCTCCCCTCTCCCAGTAAGGTCCTCCCTCGCGTCCGCGAGCCCTTCCCCGCTTGCGTGCCTCCGGCTGCTCGCTTTCCCACGGGCTGCCCCCGATCCTGGCGTCAGAGGCCGCCGCGCTGATGGGAGCTGACGCGTCCCCTTTGCGCGCGCGCGCACGCATCTTGGCGGCGGCTGGCCGGGGCGCGCTGCTGGGTGGGAGCGGGGCTGGAGGAGAATGGCCTGGTCGCCCTCCTTGGCCTGGGCGGCGAGCTGACCCCTACGGCCCCACCTGGCTTGGCTTGCAAACGTCCGGCCTAGGGAGGAAAGAGGGGCGAGGCCTTGGCGGGCTGGAGTCGCCCGCCTCCCCGCCTCCGCTTCGCCCCACGAGTTCATTTCTTAGGCCCAGGGCGCCGCCCTCGCCACCTGCTGCAGCTCGCCCTCGTGGCCGGTGTGCAAAAGCCACCTGGAGTGGACGAGAGAGGCGGCCCTTGGGGTTATTATTATTATTATTATTATTATTATTATTATTATTAATATTATTAATATCTTGCCCTAAGGTCACAGGGAGGGATACAACAATTAAAACACAATCAGAAAAATAAGGTGGGTGGTACATAACTCGAGTGTCAACAGCCCCGATTCTCCTAAAGAATCCTATAAACTTAAGGAAGCTGAAAGCGAGCAGATCCCTATTGCCCTCAAGGAGCTACAATTCCCACAGTGGTTTAACCTTCAGTTGTTCTTAGAGAGGCTGGTTTTGAGCTGTGAGATTCAGAATATTGACACTGTGACCTGTTCTGTTGACTAGGAATGATTTTCTCAACCAAAGGCTTCATACTGCCTGCATTTATAGAAACTCGATGTTTAACAATCCCTCTTGATACCGATAGGTAGCCGTGTTGGTCTGCCATAGTCAAAACAAAATAAAAAAATTCCTTCCAGTAGCACCTTAAAGACCAACTAAGTTAGTTCTTGGTATGAGCTTTCGTGTGCATGCACACTTCTTCAGATACACTGAAACAGAAGTCACCAGACCCTTCTATATAGTGAGAAGGTGGGGAGGGGTATTACTCAGAAGGGTGGTGGGATTGGGTGATTGGCAGATAGCTGTGATGAGCCTGTTGACGACTCTTAACGACTGCAATAGGTCTTACAGGAAAAAGCAAGGGGTGAGAAGGTGAAAAATGGCTTTGTCATGTATAATGAGATAAGAATCCAGTGTCTTTGTTCAGACCAGGTCTCTCCATGGTTTTAAGTTTGGTAATAAGTTGCAATTCAGCAGCTTCTCTTTCCAGTCTATTTCTGAAATTCCTTTGTAATAGAACAGCTACTTTGAGATCTTGTATAGAATGTCCTGGGAGATTGAAGTGTTCTCCTACTGGTTTCTCTGTCTTGTGGTTCCTGATACCGGATTTATGTCCGTTTATTCTTTGGCGTAAGGTTTGGCCTGTTTGTCCAATATAGAGAGCTGAAGGACACTGTTGGCATTTGATGGCATACACAATGTTAGACGATGAGCAATTAAATAGTCCCGAGATGGTATGTGTGATGTTGTTGGGGCCAGTAATGGTGTTGTCCGGGTGTATGTGGCAGCAAAGTTGGCATCTGGGTTTATTGCAGGCTCTGGTGCCAGTGTCCGTGTTAAGTCTGGTTGTAGTATTATTGCGGGTTAGGAGTTGTTTAAGATTGGGTGGCTGTCTGTAGGCAATGAAAGGTCTTCCTCCCAGAGCTTGAGAAAGTGAGTCATTCTTAACTCTTGAGTCATTCTTCCGCCTTTCTTCCTCTCTGCTGACTTAAATAAATCCACATTTGTCCCTTGATTTCTACTCACAAGCCCACAAGGCTCTCTCTTTTTGACTCACTTTCCCTTGGAAAACATGCTGTTTGCTGCTGAATTGGAACAAAGCATCAATCTGCAGAAAACCCAAATGCAAGTAAAAGAAATTGCAGGCCAAGCAGAAATGTGAGTGAGTCGTCCCTGAAAGCTGTCTGATGAAGATGCCAGGTGCCCATCTGTGGAAGAACGGTGGACCCAATCCTCCCTTGAAGGCGCCTCCCAGGAGTTGGTGGTTGCGGGGAGTGGGGCTCCTAATGGCAGGGACAGGTCCCCCTGCTCTTTTCAGCCTCTGTTGTAGGGCGGGGGGATGGAGGAAATTTTGCTATTTACTGCTTACTGTCTGTTTCACTGACTGGCTGTTTTTTCTTCAGAGTAAAATTCACTTTGCTAAGCACACTTTAAGGACAAATGAACAGTGTGCTTTCGAGGTTGTAGTTTGCCCTTCAGTAAGTCAGCTCCATAGCTTAACTTGTCAGTTGGCTGTGAAGCTGTATAGGTCTTTGTATGCTACTAGTACCAGCACCAGCCAGGTAGTTAATTGGCAGCGAATGCAATTCTTTCAGCAGAGAATATTCTACCCCATTGAGAAGTCAAGCCACCACATTTTGCATTAGCTGCAGTTTCCGCGTCAGCTTCAAGTCCCACATAGAGTGCATTGCAGTAATACAATCTGGAGGTTACCAGCGCATGGAAGACAGTGACCACGTGATCCTGATCTAGAAATGATTGAAGCTGTCTTACCAACTGAAGCAGTCAGAAGCACTTCTAGTCACTGAGGTGCTAGACAACAGAGATGGATCCTGGAGCACCTCCTGACCATGAACCTGCTCTTCCAGGGGGAGTACAACTCCATTTAAAGCAAGCAATTGGCTAGTTATCTGGTACAGTCACCAGACCAGGGCTTACAAGGACTCTCTTTTTTAGATGTTTTAGAGAAATAGAGCTGAGAGCTTATCCAAACTACCTCCTAACCTGTCACTTTCCACTGCCTCACCAGGGGAGGCCACTCTTTAGTGCTCAATCGGACCAAGCAGTAATTCAGCTTTCCCCCCAGATTGCCATTTGTTCTGATCTGTCACTAAAGAGCAGGTTTTCCCTTAGAAGGGAATGTTAGAATCATAGAATTGTAGTGTTGGAAGGGACCACGTGGGTCATCTGGGGGAAACCGCTTGGAGTCATTCACGGCACAGGCGGAAGTGTGGACCAGCCCTAAGTGTCATCAGTGATGTTTACAGTGGTACCTCAGGTTACATACACTTCAGGTTACATACGCTTCAGGTTACAGACTCCGCTAAGCCATAAATAGTGCTTCAGGTTAAGAACTTTGCTTCAAGATGAGAACAGAAATTGTGCTCCGGCGGCACAGTGGCAGCAGGAGGCCCCATTAGCTAAAGTGCTTCAGGTTAAGAACAGTTTCAGGTTAAGAATGGACCTCCGGAACGAATTAAGTACTTAACCTGAGGTACCACTGTACTCCCAATGACTTAATGTGGATATTAACCAGCATTCAGGACCAAGATGGTACCCTGAGGCACTCCCCAGCCTTTTCTGTGCTGCCCCCAGGTTGTAACATGCCTTCCCCTGCATCATACCCACTATTGAACTCAATGGGTTTATGACTATATGCGATTTGGGCTTTAGGCACCATCCCCACACTGTAACCCCATGTAACTTGCAGGTTTATTGTACATCTTTTTATGTTAATCGTTTAATTGTACTGTACTTTTGTATGTGTGCCATAAGGACTACTGTCAACAGCTCTGAGATTTCCAGATAGTAAGTGATCTATAAATGGAAATAATAAAATCGATTGGCCAAAAACTTCACACACAAGAAATTGGCAAAATCCTAGCACTCTTTTTTAACAAAACTAAATAGTTCCCCCGTGTGTCCTGCCCCAGCCATCAGGGGGTGGGCTTGCCTCAGTGAAATGGCTGCTTTTACAAAACAAAGCTTCCTTCTGGGTGGCTGGGAATGTCCATGGCAGGATGCTGTTGGATGGGGCGGTGTGTGTGGGAGGGTGAGATCCTCCCTCAGTATCAAGCCTGAAGAGGGCGGGCCCTGTTGATGCCTGGCTACCTCCCTTGTTTCTCTCCTCCTAATGTCTGAAGACGTCTCACTTCATCTGTCACCCATTCTGTTCGCCTGCCCAGCTGTCAAAACAGGGGGTGTCTCTTTCATTCCAGCTCACAAAGTCCCAAAGGGGAAAGGGACTTTAATGCCTGTGTTTGGACACAAGCAATTATCCCTAATTATTGTTTTTCTTTTGAGCTTGCCCGTCCTGCTGGAGAGCCAGCAGATGAACATGCCCTAATCCTCCCCAGTCGGTTGATCTCAGTGGGTTTTGCAGGACAAGTCGGCCGGAGGGCGGGGGGAGCAGGGAACTTGGGGGCTTTCATCTCAATGTGAGTTTAGGGCTGATTCAAACGCTTTGCGATGGGGGAATTAACCTCAGAGCCAGGACTTTCAATGGCCTCTGATAAGAGATTATATGGGTTGATGGCAAACCTTTCTTGGCAAAATGTTTTCAAAGGCCTCAGAGCTGTTAAATCAAAGCGCTATTGAATTGGGGCAGGTCCCTTTGCTCTGACCTTCTCTTTTTCTCTAGTTCAGTGGTGGGTATAATTACTGGTGGGGTGGCAGAGAGGCAGCTCCTCCTTCACAGCCCCTTTCCGTTCCCAGATACCATCCCTACTTAGTACTATGAACAAACTTGGGAAATAATAGCCAGAAATAGCAATGCCCATTGTTTCAATCAAACATGTACTTGCATCCACAAGCAAGCCTTAAAACCAGCTTGGTGTCCTCTTGACAGCATCCATCTTCAGCCTTCCATCTTTTTATTTAATATCCTTATTTGTACGCTGAAATGTTAAAAAGTGGGACAAGGTAATTTTGTCTCTTTCAGTATCTTGCTGTTTCAGAAAAGGTTGCATTCTATATACAAAGATTTGTACATAGATTCACATTTGAACATTTAGGACGCACTTGTACTGGTTGGCATATAAGAAGATAGGAACTTGCTTTAGCTCAGTATTACCTATGCTGATTGGCAACAAATCTTCAGGCCTCACCTGCAATAAACATAGCATCATCCCACTTTAAACAGGCATGGCTTCTCCTAAAGAATCCTAGGAACTTAAGGAAGCTAAAAGTGAGTAGACGCTTATTCCCCACAAGGAGCTACAATTCCCACAGTGGCTTAACTGTCAATTCTTAGAGAGGCAGGCTTTGAGCTGTGAAATTCAGAATATTGACTCTGTGATCTCTTCTGTTGACTAGGAATGATTTTCTCAACCAAAGGCTTCATACTGCTGCGTTTATAGAAACCCCATGCTTAACAATCCCTCCTGAGTCATTCTTCGGCCTTTCTTCCTCTCTGCTGACTTAAATAAAGGAGATATCATTCATTAATTTGTTTAAAGAGCCAGCGTGATAAAGTGGTGAGAGTGCTGGGCAAGGATTTGAGAGACCAACATTCAAATCCCCACTCTGCTAGGAAGCTCAGTGAGTGATTGTGGGCTCTCACCAGACCTCAGCCTGACCTATCTCACAGGGATCTCGTGACGAGAATACGGATGGGAGAAAACCATGTATTCCATCTTGAGCTCCCTGGAGGAAACATGGGGTATAAATGCAGTAATAAATAAATCATAATCAAGTGAATTTTCAAAAGCTCACTCTTTGTAACTTGGGTGGTAGAAACTGATGGAATGGCTAGAGCAGAGTGAGGAACCTGTAGCCCTCTAGATGATGTTGGACACCCAATTCCCATCAGTCCCAACCAGAGCAGAGCCAGTGAGTTCAGCAATATTTGGAAGGCCACAGAATCCCTAAAGAAATGCCTTCCTCCACGCTGACCTGCATATGTCTTATGATCCGCATCAGAGTTCCTCCTCTATTTCTAGCATCTCATGTGAGTGGTGACTGAGGAAAGGACCTTCCTAGTAGTGCTTTCCCCAGTGATGGAATTCTATCTCCAGGGAAGCTCATCTGACACCCCTTCTGTTGTCGTTTAGGCAGAAGGCAAATACATATTTATTTTTTTCCAGGCTTTACATTTCTGTAACAGCCATAGTCAAAAGCACCTGGAGGGCACCAGGTTGGACAAAGCGTATTTTCTACCTGTGAATTTAAAGCCAAAGGTAAGAGCTAAGTTGAGTCCCTGGAACCTCTAATTTTGTGCATATACTCAGAACTTCTCTGGTTTCTCTCACTGGTGCTATGTCTGCTGGTATGTGGTCTGCAGTTGATGAGTTACTGATGTTCCAATTATCTCTCTTAAATTACTTCCTCTGCTTCTCAGTTGTCTCTGCCAATGAGTTCATGATCCACACCGAAGAAAAAGAATTCCAGTTCAAATATGCTTCTCTGTGCACAGAATATTAGCTCTGGGTATAGAAATTATTTCCCAGTTTTTTGTGTTTTTTTAAAAATGGATCAGACTACACATCAGTAATCTCATAGTTTTTAATCTTTATACTAAATTACACAAAATGTTGTATTTTCTTCCTTCTGTAGGCTTTATTCTATATTATTCCTGAACTGCTACTTAACTTAGTCTTTATGTCAGTTTCTTAGATCATATATATTCCATATACCCCACCATTCCTCTCTTAAAGAGTTTAAAGTTTTGTTGTTTTTTTAAATACAAAACTCAGGTAAAACACATTGAAGCAGTATTTGACTCCTAAAATAATAGATTAAATATTTAGTTCAAATAGTGTGTGTGTGTGTGTAAATTGTTCATAGGATTTGGTTTGGGTTCTTTAATGAGGATGTCTACATATGCCATGGGTTGGAATGTAGATGTGCTAAGTCAGGAGCAGAAGACAGGAATGGGGACATGTGCCCCTCCAGACACTTTTGGATTACACTTTGCATCATTCTTGAACATTGATCATGCTGTCTGGGACTGGTAGCAGTTGGAGTTCAACAATCTTTGGAAGGTCACAGGTTCCCCATCCCCATGCGAAGAGTTTCTGCCTCCCCAAACAATATTGTGTGGATGCACTTGGAAACGAATGCCATTGCCAGTCATAAGAACATCGGAACAGCTCTGCTAGATCAGACTACAGCCACATTTAAAGCACTGTGATACCACTTTCAACAGTCATGGCTTCCTGCAAAGAATTATGGGGACTGTAGTTTGTTAAGGGTGCTAAGAGTTCTTAGGAGAACCCGATTTTCCTTATAGAGCTACAGAGTTCCTAGAGTTCCCTGAGAAGAGGGACTGAATGGTAAACCACACTGGTTACTGTAACTCAGGGAAGAGACTAGGGCTCTCCTAACAATGAGAAGGTTATGGTGGCATTACAGAACCGAAACACTCTTTTCTGAAAGATGGCAAAGAGAGCAGATGCCACATGCAAGAGCTGCAGCTCAGTTGTTTTTTTCCAAGTCCAGAGACTTTGGAGTAAGCCACTTTGGAGAACTCAGCTGCCTGGGACTGTACTGCTTTGGCACCACGCAACCGACTCAGCCAGATGAGATTGCCTGAAGATGTCAGAGGCATGACATGAATCTCGATATTTGGTGACAGCGTTTGTGCAAATGTGTTTCACATTTGAGGTTGCCATCAAGTCAGAGGGGTAGGTGGGCTTCCTGCTTCAGTGACTGCCAGATTGCATTTGGGTGGCCTCAAGTAAAGAATGTGTTTATGCATTTGTAGAGGTTGTGGTCAGGCCCATGAAGCAGGGTGAGGCAGTTGCCTCAGGCGGCAGATCGAGAAGAGGGGCAGCAGATCTGCCTGCTGCTGCTTCTACTTTTGCCTCCCCCTCCTCCACTACCGCTGCCTCCTCCCATGCAGAGGTTGATCTTCACCCCCACTGAGGCTGATCTTCATTCATTCCGGTGCAGATTTACACTCCCCCCTCACAACTCAACCGGCAGAGTAGGGGGGGCACCATTTGTGGTTCACCTCAGGTGCCAAAATGTCTTGGGCCGGCCCTGGTTGTGGTGGTGTGCAGAAGAGATCTCTGTTACACAATCTCTCTTCGTTTGCTGCTGGTTCTCTCTTCTTTAACAGGAACACCATGAAGAATATCTGCAAAGGGGCAGTACTTGCAATCGGAAAGATATGCATTTACTGCGAAGGTGTGTAGGTCAAGTGGAAAGCAGAATTAATGGTTGACTTGCTTGCAACCATCTGGGTTGGTTTTCTCTGGGGAAATGAATGCAAATACCTGCTTCGTGCTATGTGCTTTCACATGGATTCCAGCGAATTTGGCAGCCTGCAGAAAGGCTAAAGTACGAGGTGGCAAGGGCTGCAATGCCTTGAACACAGAAGGGGCCAGGTTTGAATCGTGGCATCTCCAAGCATGGCCAGTCAGGAGGAGGGGGCAGGAAGGCCATTAGCTTCAGGGTCTCAAGTTCAAAAGCATTTGTTAAATAAAAAAGAATGTATAAATTCCCCTTTATTAACTTTTATTTTTTTTTGAGGAGGGTACCTTATTTTGTTTTCGTGTGTCAGCATTTTTTCCTGGCTGCATTTATTATAGCTAAGGGCCTCAAAAGCCAGAAGCATACCAGGCCTCCATGGTAGTGGCCCGTCTCCAAGTAAGAATTCTTCCCCCCCCCTGCCTGACACCCTGCAGGGTTGCTGCCAATCAGTGTAAACAATACTGGGCTAGATGGGCCAATGGAATTAGACAAGGGCCTAAGTAAAGGTAAAGGTACCCCTGCCCGTACGGGCCAGTCTTGACAGACTCTGGGGTTGTGCGCCCATCTCACTTAAGAGGCCAGGGGCCAGCGCTGTCCGGAGACACTTCCGGGTCACGTGGCCAGCGTGACATCGCTGCTCTGGCGAGCCAGAGCCGCACACGGAAACGCCGTTTACCTTCCCGCTGGTAAGCGGTCCCTATTTATCTACTTGCACCCGGAGGTGCTTTCGAACTGCTAGGTTGGCAGGCGCTGGGACCGAGCAGCGGGAGCGCACCCCGCCGCAGGGATTCGAACCGCCGACCTTTCGATCGGCAAGTCCTAAGCGCTGAGGCTTTAACCCACAGCGCCACCTGCGTCCCTAGACAAGGGCCTAGTATCTTGCTATTTGGGTAGCTACTGAATACATTTTTGTTTAAGATAGCTTTTCCTGAACTGTGACCCAGTCATTTTATGTAATATTAATCGTACAGTTGTAGAAATACTTTATTGCTTTCAGTTTATTGTGGGCATGTTCACATTTCAGCATTATTTAGCTGTTAATCCATTTCCCTCCCATTCAAATTGCAGTAATCCACACCCGTACATATTTGAATTTGTACATGAGGAGCAACTTTGTTTCCCACCCCAGGTTTATTGGATTATCCTCCTATTGGGTAAACCTGAATTTACAGGGGGGAAACATCAGGACTGGTGTTAGAGGGTAGCTGCATGTGGACCTTGCAAATTAAATGGGGTCACACAAACAGCTGTAAACACACAGTAAGCACTGATGTGGACTAGCCCTGAGTCTGCGATCTTTAGTATTTTAAATTAGTGTACACACTGCTTTCAGTTGTGAAGTGAAGGACATGAGGCAGGAGTTGATAATGCAGGTGAGCTGCGCACAGGGGAGCTGCAAGCAAGCTGCCGGCCAGCTCTGTGGAGGCTCCTTTTATTGACACAATATGCAAACCCAGGCAGATACATTTTGGGCTGTGACCTTTACACATCTTCCAGTCCCGAGATCGTGGGGTGGTACAAAGCTATTTTGGCACCTGTTTCCACCGCGTCATTTTCCCCTTGCACAGTGTATGACGAAGGAGACAAAAGTCTCAGAGACAAAGGTCACAGACAGGACACAGCAAAAGGGATGGCAAAAGGTTAGACAGAGGGCAAGATGTTCAGACAGCTGTGACCTTATCTGTGAGGGGGAGTGTGCCCCGCACCCTAAGGTCACGCGTGCAGACAGCTGAGGCTGCCTGTGGGCGGGGAGTGTGCTCCGCACCCAGCGATCATTCCTACAGGTTGTGAGGTGGTCTATACATCTGCAAATAAATAAATGAAAGTGCACTTCATTTGCTGAGAAAGTATATAGAAAGTACCCTCCATTACGACACTGAGCCAAATCGTGAAACTGAAGGCTGTTGACACTTCAGTCACAATTGGCAGCTGCACCTGGCAGACTGCATCACTGAGTCATAGGGCTCATCCATACTTTTGCTTGCCTTGAATTCTGATCGGATTGTATACTGATTAATGGTTCCAAGAGCTTTTCTTGTTGTTTGGTGGCTGTGCCTTGGGGGAAAGCCAATCTTACCCCACTGAATCAGACACTCAGTAAGCAAAATCTCTATTTGGATTTCCCATGTCTCTGATGAGATCTAGTTCAGCGGGTGAGATCTGATTTTCACAAGGCACAGCCATGGAACCCAGAGGAATTAATCAGTACACAATACAATCAAAATAGGGGTCAAGCGAAAGTGTGGAGGAACCCATAATTGGCTATATCTGTGCCCTATGCAGATGTAACAAATCTATGTCATCATCGTTTTCTGCACCTTCGAAGGCAATTCTACATAACATTTTATTTATTACACTCTCACCTCACATTGTCCCAAATGGCTCTGCATCATTTGTTGACTTTATACCAAAAAATCCTTATTATTTCAAACAACATGGAAGGGGGAAGGCAAGTCTTTCCTGGTCCCTGCTGAGCTGAGCATGGCCAATTCCCCCTAAAAGGTCATTCAAAAGCAGAAACAATCTTTCTTCCTTAGCCCCTCCTATGCCTTTACCCCCCCCACACACGTCTCAAGCCAGCCAGTCACTCCATCCTAGCAAAGGCTCTGCACCTCATAAAGATTCAGGACTCATCCATACTGTTGTTTAATGTAGATAGCACCTCCATTAAATCTCTGTTGCCCATAAGATGTTCTCCTTCAAATCACTGCCTCCCTACCCTTTCCCCTTCCCTCCCTCTGGATTTTCTCATACCACAGATACTCTGAGGAGAAGATAGCATGAGAAAATCTGGATTGAGGGAGGGGAAAGTGTGGGACTGTAGCTGTCATTTTGTAATTGTGGATTCAATTAGAAAGTAGCTTCAAAAGAAACCCTCATGGACCATCTATTCCATCTGGAGGATACTGTTATGAGTTTGTGGGTTCCAGATCCCTTTAATCCTTGGATCCAGCAAGTGTTAAAATATAAACCAGGCTAGCTTCCTCATGAGATGATAGCCTGGGTGATGGGTCATTAAGAGAACAAAAGACAGCGGACTCTTTGTTAGATGGAAAATGAGTGGGGCGCCTCCGACAACTCTTAGGTAGTTAGAAAGACAAAACGTGAGCTTTAGAGCTGGGATGTGACCTGGAAGCAAAAGAGCAAGCAGAGGGTCAGAGAGCAATGTTTGATTTTTGTTGAATCCTAGGCTGCGGCTATCAGCAAAGCAAAACACTTTCGGGGTGTTGATTGTATATATGTATAAATAAACCATATCTCATAAATATACCACAGTCTCCACAATGCCTTATTTCTGAAAGGAAACAAAAATCCTGGTTAAGCGCCTGCAACCCATGGAATCTCACACCACTTGGAGATTGGGGTGGTGTGCGACACTGGTGTCAGAAGTTGGGATCCATGTTTCCTGGAGGAGGGCCTGTGAGAGAGGTATGTTGTTATTGTTGTTTAGTCATTTAGTCGTGTCCGACTCTTCGTGACCCCGTGGACCAGAGCACGCCAGGCACTCTTGTCTTCCACTGCCTCCCGCAGTTTAGTCAAACTCATGCTGGTAGCTTCAAGAACACTATCCAACCATCTCATCCTCTGTCGTCCCCTTCTTCTTATGCCCTTCATTTTTCCCAACATCAGGGTCTTTTCCAGGGAGTCTTCTCTTCTCATGAGGTGGCCAAAGTATTGGAGCCTCAGCTTCAGGATCTGTCCTTCCAGTGAGCACTCAGGGCTGATTTCCTTAAGAATAGAGAGGTTTGATCTTCTTGCAGTCCATTGGACTCTCAAGAGTCTCCTCCAGCACCATGAGAGAGGAATACCTGAGTCAAAACAGAGAATAGCAACACTCCTTGAGTGGCTTAAGAGAGAGAATCAACCACAAAGCTTGCAGTTGGATAAAATGGAGCAGCTGCTGGCGGAGTGGCTGAGAAGCCTCCATGGGGAGGAAAGTGTGATTCCATGCCAAGTGGGAATCCTGCTTGAGAAGCTACTACAGGGGGTTGAGAGTGACCCAGGAGCCCAGCTGCAAGGCACCCAAGAGGAAGGGGTGGCCAGTCTGTGAATGGGCAGCTGAGGGGCTTGGACTGCAAAGAGATCCAGTCAACAGCTGAAGGCCAAGGGGAAGACAACACTTCAGAGAAAGGCAAGCTGGCTGGAGCTGAGCAGATGGTGATGATTGATTTCTCTACTCCCTGGGAGCCTGATTTGGAAAAGGGGGGTGCAGGAGGAAAGTGCCTCAGCAGAGGGCAAACTGCAGAATGGAGGCAAAGAGCTGCTGCTTATAGATCTCTTCACTCCATGTGTGCCAGCAGCGCAGGGGGAGATTGTGAGATGTGTGTTCGTGAGCAAGAGGAAATGGTGCCTGCAGAGGTGTCAAGAGAAGTGTGTGAGCTCACCAGAAGAGTAGCCAGCAGCTCAGGAAATGGCCGTGTTTTCCTCAGTGCAAGAGGATGTGCAGGAAACGTTTGAGGCATGTATGCTGGCCCCCGAGAAGCTGTGGGCTACTGCTGAACTGGGTGAGATAAACTACCACCACCACCATGATTTTGCCCCTTGGGTGCCAAAACTCACAGTCTTGGGGCTGTCAAATGTGTGGGACTGGGTAAGCTGCTTTGGGATACATAACTGTCTCTAGAGAGTGTGCACCGAGGAGAAAGAAGAAGACCTGAAAAGATCCTGATGGGCTGGAACAGGCTTGTTAGGAATAAGCTGTTAACTGTACTGGGTTGGGTTAAAAGTGTAAATGTGTTCTATTATCAGCTTTTGATTATGTTTCTGATGGCAGTTGCTTTTCACAATTATGGATGATTTTAAACACGAAGCTGTCCTGTGTTAGGGAACTATCAAACTGAATAAACACCACAGTACAATAAAGCCAGTGGATGCTATTCAGCTAAGATTTATTCAGAGTAAAGGTAATAGGATCCCTGACCATTAGGTCCAGTCGTGGCCGACTCTGGGGTTGCGGCGTTCATCTCGCTCTATAGACCGAGGGAGCCGGCGTACAATTTCCGGGTCATGTGGCCAGCATGACTAAGCCACTTCTGGCAAACCAGAGCAGCACACGGAAACGCCGTTTACCTTCCCGCCAGAGCACTTTGCACTTTGTGCTTTCAAACTGCTAGGTTGGCAGGAGCAGAGACTGAGCAATGGGAGCTCACCCCATTGTGGGGATTCGAACTGCCAACCTTCCGATCGGCAAGCCCTAGGCTCTGTGGTTTAACCCACAGCGCCACCCGTGTCCCTTTTATTCAGAGTAGACTTGTTTAAATTAATGCGTGTAGCTTAGCCATGTTAATTATTTTAAATTGGTCTACTCCAGTGGTGTCCAAACTTTTTCCAAAGAGGGCCCAATTTGATGAAGTGAAGGGCCATCAGGGCCAACCAAAGTTGTTAACCTTTTTTTAGGGTTGAAGTTGTTGGGGGGGGGGTTGGATTTTACCAGACCAGCAGGCCGGATTAGGACCCCGAAATGGACTTTGGACATGCCTGGTCTACTCTGAGTAGTGGCATACAGCCCAGTGGAAGCCCCAACCTGCATCCTTTCCAAATGAGTGGGACTTGTGCAAGATCTGGATTCGGCCTCGTGGCTCCTGCCTGCCCATATCTCACCCTGCCACATAGTTACTGGTATCCAGATCTTCGTGGTGTTACCTGAGGTTACCAGCTCACCAAGTCCAGGGTAGTGCCAGCTCATCACAGCCAATTGCTTCATTTAAAACAAGAAGACACGACCACGAAAGCATCTTATTTTTAGTTGACGAAGCAGTAGCTCACATCTGTGCTAGTTCAGTTTTGCTTGTGAGTTCCTGTGTTCTGTTTTGCTTTTCGTTTGCAAGCTTTAGCTGTAATTTGCAAAAATCCTTCCTAATCTTCCATGTACCAGATGTTGATACTGTCTAAAAACATTTTGTTGCTTTGTTTTATTGCTGGAAAAAATCCTTGCTTTACATTCATTTTTTCTGTTGTTATTGGTGTTGTTTTGACGTGCAAAGAGGGTCTGTTTCATTCTGCCTCATTGGAGGAGCTCATCTTTTTTCTCCCACTCAAAATAGCTGGTTTGCCCTTAAGCCTTTTTTGTGGTGTGATGAGGGCATCTTGCATGTCAGCCTATTTACTGTCACATGATGAGATGTTTGATGTCCTCAGATAGCCTGAAAACACCAGGAGGCTTTTATAAATGCAACCACACATAATTTTATCATCTCAAATGCATTGTAATTCCCTAACTGGGGGAAAACATACATACATACAAAAATGAAACAGATTTTTTACAGTTCCTGCGCAAATTTTAAATAGGCAGATGTGGTTATTAGTTTTTTGCCTAGATTTTTTTATTATTTTGCCCTTGTTCTTGTTCTTGGGACTCCATTTACAATGATTTTTTTATTCTTAAATATGACAACAGTCTAGGCTGCAAAATATGTGCAGACATTTCAAGTACTTCTCATTTACCAGTATATGCAATGATAAACAATGAAGTTATAGTCATCTTTCCAATGTTTCATAGTCTTTCTCTATGTATGATATGATAAAACATTATTTAAAAAAAATGAAATCCAGCTCATCACTTATGCT
Source organism: Podarcis cretensis (assembly GCF_951804945.1). Taxonomy (NCBI): domain Eukaryota; kingdom Metazoa; phylum Chordata; class Lepidosauria; order Squamata; family Lacertidae; genus Podarcis; species Podarcis cretensis. Next base: position 35,659,750 of record NC_137180.1, read on the forward strand.
GAGAACAACTCTACAATACAAACATTTGTATGTGTGTGTAGATTTGACCGTGACCCTTTCCTTTCACTAGTTAACAAGCTATAGCTGCATATATTCTGTACACTGAGGAACGGCTTTGTGTTTCCAGAGCTGCCCTGAAAATAAAGACTGAAATGCTCAGTGTTCCATGAGCCTCTTTCCATGCTCTCCAAATGACCCCTGATGTCGCCTGGGTCATTACACGCAATATACTAATGCACCCAACAAATAATTCCATAGACCCACTGCTCCAGAGCTGCCTCTGAGTTCTAGCACACTCGATTACTTCAGCTGCTGGTTGCTGGGGTATAAACCGCATTGCTCCAGATCCTGAAAATCTTAGAGAATATTGAAAAATCACACTTGCTCTGTTAGGTGGAAAAAAGTAGGGCAAAATAGCATCCTTTACATCAGAGCCTTTCCTCAGAGGAATGTAGAAGCTACATTTGATTTGCCCTGCTCCTCCTGCCTGTCTGAATGACAAGCAATAATATATCAGCTGGCCAAAGGGGAAGAGATATGTATATGCTGGAATTCAATAGAATGCATATATTTATTTAGTTTGCATTTTCCTGCTTCACTGTTGTCTTTTTTTCTATTCAAAAGAAATGATTAAAAATAATATTCGTTGACTGGACGTCACTTCCAGAAGAGGTGGATGGCTATCAACTTGAATGGCTTTAAAGGAGGATTAGAGAAATTCATGTAGGATAAAAGCTGTCGATGGGTCTCTGGCTATGCTCTGCCTCCCCTGTTGGAGGAAGTCTGTCCTTCCGCATTTCACAGTTGATGGGAATAATCACAAGTGGGGAGAGTGTTGTGAGGATTAGGTTCTGTTTGCAGGATTCCCAGGGACATCTGATTGACCACTACGAGAACAGAATACTGGACAAGATGGGCCTTTGGCCTGATCCAGCAGAGCTCTTCTGACATATCTTCCAATGAAAATAGGCTCATCCTAAGGAAAAGCTGGGCATTCTGGGATCAAATCCAGGACTGTCATTATAAAATAGGGACACTTGAAGCTCAACAACTTTGGCTGGCCCTTTGGGCCCTTCACTTCATCAAATCTGGCCCTCTTTGAAAAAAGTTTGGACACCACTGCCTTCCACAGTCTCATGTTGCACACCTCATATGTGGGAAGCAGTAGCTCTTTGTAGCGAAGTCAGCATTTCCAAGGCCCTCTGACAGACTTCATTACAGCACCCTGGCAGAAACCCTTTCTGCACCTTCCATTCTGAAGAGCGGCCATATGGAAAGGGCCAACTCCTCATCCATTGTCTGCTCAGTAGGCCCAAAGGGGGAAATCCCACTAACTATAACAACAGCAAGGAGGGGGGAAGCTGCTGCTCTCCAGAGGAGCAACTCCCAGGCAGTTTGTCATGGAATATATTGTACACTTAATCAAAGACACATTTTGTATAACCTCAAGTTATAACCAACACATGGCAAAAGATCATTATTTTAAGACTTTCAAGCTGAACCAGTTTTGACAGTGGGAGGTGGATCTCTCCGAATCTGGCAGCATTTTTCATTCCCGTGTCAACTTTTAACAAGTGTAGAAAAGAAATCAACTCAAGACGGCACAAACCAGAGCCATGTTGATGCTAGAAGGGCTTCCAGGTGCCCTTTATCAAAATCTCTGCCCCCTTCTGCTGCAAGGAAAGTTGATTTATGGGCTGAGGGTGGTGTTTATCTTGCACCTCCCTAAACCCCACTTAATTATCACTGTCCCAGATGAGCCGTGGAGCTCATATAAATACTTTGGGAGATCAGAGGAACATACCTCCCCCTGACTTCTCCCTTATGTCATGCCACACTAAGGACAACTTTTCTTTTCATTAAACATTTAATAAACACGCAGTCTCCTAAACCTGGGATGGGAAAGACGCGGAACTCCAGGTGTTGTTGAACTATTACACAGCTCCCATCAGAGCAACATAACCAATGGTTGGTGGGAACTGGAGTCCAGCAATATTGGGGTGGGGTGGGGGGACAGTTTCTGCATCCTTTTAGTAAATGAAACGTTTCTCTTTTTTGCAAGTTTGCAGACAGAGCATGAGATATTGCCACAACATTCTTCCCAAAGTGTCACACTGACATACATCTGTATTTTATTCTCTGTGTGTTTAGAAAGTTTTAGAAAGGTTTGTAGTGGACACTTTTTCAATTCATTTGTCTTTATATACTGAATAAAGCTTGCCATCTTGTTAAAAAAAAAGGATTTGTTTTGATTTCTTAAATACTGCAACTGTGAAGTGCATTATTCAGCCACAACTATCTACCACAATTCTTTGTGTCACAGTTCGAGTGTTACCCATATTTTTCGCTCTATAAGATGCACCAGACCACAAGACGCACCTAGTTTTTGGAGGAGGAAAACAAGAAAAAAAAAATTCTGAATCTCAGAAGCCAGAACAGCAAGAAGGATCGCTGCGCAGTGAAAGCAGCAATCCCTCTTTGCTGTTCTGGCTTCTGGGATAGCTGCGCAGCCTGCATTCGCTCCATAAGACGCACACACATTTCCCCTTAATTTTAGGAGGGAAATAGTGAGTCTTATAGAGCAAAAAATACAATATTTCTTTACTTGTTCTCCAGTGTCTGCTAAGCACACAGCTGCTAATATAAGAACTACAAGTCCTTTTGCAATACTGCAGTATTTTCCCCATCAGATCTATTTTACGGTGTTAATTCTAGGAATTATACTACTTTTTGGCCCACAATTATACATATTTCTCAAAGTACTCTGTCTCAAAAAGTTTGTGCCAGGGCTGGATTAACCATTAAGCAAAATAAGCACATGCTTAGGGCATCGAGGGAAGGGGAGCACCACAGAAATTTTCCATTGCCGGATTTTTACCATTAATGGTCACAAATTGCTCAGCGGAGCCTTCATTTTCTCAGCTGAAGTATATTAAAAATCCCAACAGAACAACTATGCAACAAGGCATGCTGGATGCTTTATCTCTACTAAGTGCAGAAGCAGACGTGTTACATTGGTTTGAGGATCTGATAAAAGAAAAAGTAGGAGGAAAAAAATCAAATATAAATAAAATGGAAGTATACAAAAATAAGGATTGTTTTCCATCTTACTTTAGGTTTTGTTTAATTTTGAAAATTTTATTTTACGGTTATTTTATGGTTTATTATTGTTTATATTTTGAATTGACTATATATGGGGGCACCAAAATGTTTTCAGTGAGGGCCTCTAAAGGTCTTCATTCGGCAGTGTTTTGTGCTATTGGACAACATTAATTTAATTTGATTTTGGTCTTTATTCTCAGGTGCTCAAAAACTTGGCTGAAAGAAAAGGTGTGCCCTTGTTTAGCTTGCTCAGGATTGAAGCCTAGATCCAAAGAGCTGCTTAATTCATTCAGGGAGCTCATGCTAGCCAAGTGGAATTATTGACCTATTTTTTAAAAGCACCCCCCCCCCAACCCAGCCTTATCCAAAGCTCACTTGTATTTGAAATGCAGCCTGCCTTGTAGCACACATTTTGAAGGGGGGAAAGAGCTACTGAAGTTTCTGTTGGGCCACTAAGGCTGGGTGCACCCTCTGCCCAGGCCCCTGTGGGGCAGTGTGAGGAGGCACCTCTCTTTGGGGCAGTGGGGGGCGGGCTCAGCTCAGAGACCAGGGACGGCAGCAGCAGCTTCCTGGAGGACTCCCAAGGAGAGGGGAGAGGAGAGGAGGCTGAGGGAACACTGCCCAAGGGAGAGGGTTTGAAAAAGTGTGAGAGCTGCCTGCTCTGCAGGCAAGGGGTGACAAAACTGGGCTCCTGAGCCCCACAGGGATGCCACAGAAAGAATGCAGTTGGTCAAGGGAGCTGCGGACTCAAAAAGATTGATATCCTCTGTCTTATGGTCACAAGTGCTGCAGTTTATCCCACACATTGAATTACTAGATGGCATGCTAATTTCACAAAGCACACAGCATCATTCTTTCTTTCTTACATTCCTTGCATTTGTATTCCTTCTCTTCACCAAGGTATCATAGTATTGTAGTACAGTGGTACCTCAGGTTACATACACTTCAGGTTACAAACTCCGCTAACCCAGAAATAGTGCTTCAGGTTAAGAACTTTGCTTCAGGATAAGAACAGAAATCGTGCTCAGGCGGTGCAGCTGCAGCAGGAGGCCCCATTAGCTAAAGTGGTGCTTCAGGCTAAGAACAGTTTCAGGTTAAGAATGGACCTCCGGAATGAATTAAGGACTTAACCTGAGGTACCATTGTATCGTAGAATAACAGAGCTGAAAGGGACCCTGAGGATCATCTAGTCCAGGGGTCGGCAACGTGCGGCCCATGAGCCGGATGCAGCCCATGAAGACCATTTTACTGGCCCACGAGCCGTCCCCAAACCAAGCCACCCGCTCAGCGAGTCCCCCGCACACTGCGCTAAACCAGCACGGTGTGGGGACTCACCAAACGGCGCCAGAAATCGCATCCGCACATACCCAGACGCCGAAAATCGCTTCTGCGCAGGCGCGATTTTCGGCGTATGGGCATGCGCAGAAGCGATTTTTGGCGCCGCAGACATGCGCAGACACAATTTCCTGCATCGCACTGCACCAGTCCAGCCCACAGACGATCTCTGTGGGAGTGATCCGGCCCATGGCCGGTAAACCTTGCCGACCCCTGATCTAGTCCAACCCTCTGCATTGCAGGAATATGCAGCTGCCCCGTATGAGGATTGAACCTGCAAGCTTGGCACACTCTAACCAACTGAGCCGCATTATAGCCTCACAACAACCCCTCTGAGGTAGGTTAGGCTGAAAGTGAGTGACCGGCCCAAGGTGGCCCAGTGAGCTTCATGGATGAGTGGGGATTTGAATCCTGGTCTCCCAGGGCCTAGTGTGACACTCTAACCATCACACCACACTTATATATGGAAAGGAAAAGATACCCAGAATGTTGTTGAAATTATTAGTTGTAGTCTAATAATAACATCTGGATCTCTACAGTTTCCCCAGGCCAAGGGCAACCTTCTGGAATACTTTGCCCAGGCTCTCAAGGGCATTTGGCTCCCAGTTCTCACTGTACAGATAGAATAATAGAATTGCAAAATTGGAAGGGAGCACAAGGGTCATCTAGCCCAACCCCCTGCAGTGCAGGAATCTGTTGCCCAACATGGGACTCGAACCCACAGTCCTGAGATGAAGGGTCTCATGCTCTGCCGACTGAGCTACCAAGTGTACAAACTTAATAAAAGGATTTTATTTTATTTTATTTTATTTTATTTTATTTTATTTTATTTTATTTTATTTTATATTTTATTTTATTTTATTTTATTTTATTTTATTTTATTTTATTTTATTTTATTGCCTAGATCATTTGTGCTTTAGAGAACACCCAGACACTGTAAATCAACCGCTTCATGAATGTAAGACATGACTTACAGGCAGTCAGGCTAATAATGCTTGACTTACTCCCCATTTTGCCAGGATATATAGGTGTAAGGGGTGGGGGGAGATATGGACCATCTTGCATTTGTGTGGGGGAGACTGTTGGAAAGTTACCAGGCAAAAGAGGTGATATTTTAAAAGCTGGGAGCCGCGAATGGGAAATCTATCTGCAGCTGTCTTGAATGACGCATTCTTGATACTTTATTAAATTGCACCACATAAAAGAGGAACTTTTAAAGAACTGGTATAGTGGCTCAGACAGAGGCCAAGCTGGGATCCAAGAGGCCCCAGCTTCAAATCTATTTGGCCACTCCACCCCCCCCTCCCCGCCCCCATGTGGCACACAGCGCTGACTAGATGATGGTACTGAGTTTAAGATAATGGGCTTGGAAAGGGTTAAGTGGTCCTTCCATCTACAACTCCTCCTGTCACACTTCCTAACATTAATTGTCCACCCAAAACTACAATCTCCTGTGCCTGTTTTTTCATCTATAAAAGAAAGGAGATGGGAACTGATTTATATTTGCATTGTACAATGGTATCTCGGGTTAAGTACTTAATTCGTTCTGGAGGTCCGTTCTTAACCTGAAACTGTTCTTAACCTGAAGCACCACTTTAGATAATGGGGCCTCCTGCTGCCGCCGCTCCGCCGAAGCACAATTTCTGTTCTCATCCTGAAGCAAAGTTCTTAACCTGAAGCACTATTTCTGGGTTAGCGGAGTCTGTAACCTGAAGCGTATGTAACCTGAAGCATATGTAGCCCAAGGTACCACTGTAATGTGTTTGGTCCTTATTTGTGAAGGTGACCAGGAGGCCTTGTGATACCTCAGGACCAAGGTTGGTGTACGTTAAAGGCATCTTTTCATATAATGTGCAAGGACCAAATAGCACCAGCAGGGTGGACAATTAATCATTAATAGTAATTAAAAAGCATGGTGGGAGAATATTACCCTTTCGTCTCCTGCTGTGGTCCTGTGGAAAATCACTTTCTTGAAGTGGGAATTTGCTTCAGGGGAGCATTTCCCCACTGCAAATACCAGCGTCAGAAGAGAGCTTTTCTTCAGAATAGCAGCAGAGAAGGAGGTTGTAGCTGGAGCCCATCTAAATTCCTCACCTGGTTTGACTTATTATCTCAGTGAGGACTCATTCCTTCGATGAAAACTAACCTTTATTACAGTAGGTTCCACACAGGGGGAATTAAAGTGCACATCAAAGTGCAAGTAGATAAATAGGTACCACTCCAGAGGGAAGGTAAACAGCATTTCCGTGTGCTGCTCTGGTTCGCCAGAAGCAGCTTTGTCATGCTGGCCACATGACCCCGAAGCTGTCTGTGGACAAACGCCAGCTCCCTTGGCCAGTAAAGCGAGATGAGCACCACAACCCCAGAGTCGTCCGTGACTGGACCTACCGGTCAGGGGTCCCTTTACCTTTACTTTAGCCAGTGCTAGTCCTACTTGGAGCAGGCCCACTGAAATCAATGTACATGGTTAACTTAAGCCCATTCATTTCAATAGCTATACTCATGACTAGGACTAGCATTAGCTACAACCCAACATGGACAATGGATTGTAGCCCAGTATGCAGACTGGAGCTCCTTAAAGGAAGAGTGGAAAGCATTAATCAAAAGCGCCTTGCGAAGTTGGCAGCAAGTCTTCTGAGTACCTTGGGAGAGGGACCACCAGGCATCGTTCACACTGGTGCCAGAATATTATTTATTAAAGGTGCATTTTTCTACATGTGGTTGATGGAGGCAAGAACAGGAACAATAGCGGCAAATTTGGCGCTGACTTAATTAAAACAGCAGCCATGGATATTTGGACGGTGTGAACGATGCCCTTAAGCAAGCAAATAGTTTGGAGAGTCCAAAATCTTGGGCGAAGTTCAGCTAAAAGTGTCTTGATGGTGACTGAGGCACAAAGAAGTGACACTCAAGGAAAACAATTTTCTTAAGAAGAGTCAGCGGGATGCAAAAAGAATAACACAACAGCAACAACAGCCAAAAAAAGAGGGGGGAAAGGAGGGGTAGAATCCAAGCAGTCTCTCCAGAAAGCCACAAGTCTCTGAGCTTAATGCACCAAATTAAGCAATGAGAGAGAGAATCACAGCAAAAGGAAAGGGAAAGCTGAAGACATGCCAGAAAAGAGTGTCAGTGATGTGACAGCATTTTGTTCCAACCAAGAAAAGAGCTGGCATTGATAAGCCCTTTGCCAAAATGTTCACTCGCAGAATCAAAATAGTGTGTAAATTAAACCATGAAGGAGTCCTCAAATGGGTAAGGAAGAGCTTTAAAAACAGGAACATAGTGTTATGAATTTGGGAGTGTGTGTGTGAAGACTCCCCATAATCTCTACATTCAGTGAAGGGTCAAAGTCAGAGAAGGGTCATGAGCAAACACCAGCTAACTTCCTCATGGTGGTGATGGTGGGTCATTGAAGAAACTGTGGTCTGATGGCCAGCCATTAGCCATGCAATGGAAGACATCAACCAGGCAGAAGGCTCAGCCAGGGAGTGTGAAGTCACTGCAGGAAAAGAGAGTGTCCTTTTACAGCAGAGGTTTTGGGAGCAGGGGTTTCTGGGAAAACTGAGCAGGAAGTGGGCAGAATTCCCTATGGGTACTGAAGAGTAGCAGAGAGACATGGGGATGGCACTTAGAAGGCCTCTGGATAGAAGAAGACGCCTTCACCCCAGTATGGTTACCCTTTATCACATACACAGCCCAACAAGACAACAACAAGAACCCGCCAACAGCATTCGAATCAATCAGTCACATCCCACCCCTGCTGCTGTTTCTTTCCCAGCCCTACCAGGGGATGCCAGAAATTGAATATGGGACCTTCTGCTTTATAAACAAGCTATGGGCCTTTTCTGAAAGAAACAGGAGGGCAGCAGCACCACTGTCTTAGAACAATACCTATTAAAACAACATCCAAAATGTGCGCACACATAGCTATAAATTAGTAATAATTGAATAAAAGACTAAATCTTAAATGGAAGCAACACTTAAATTCTGGCCACCAAAATAAACACTTTAATGAAAGTGGATTTAAGATTAACCAACCACTGGAGCTTGGCAAGATGAAATAATCAAAACTGAGAGAGGGATTTGTCTCTTGGTATGTCAAGAGAAGAGATCACAGCAAATCTGTAGCAGACATGAAGCAGGGTGTATTATCTGATGACATGGGCATAGTTCATATGAGTCATTCCCAGTCGCTTGTGTTGCAAGATGTTTCTGCAGCATATAGGAATTGGTGAAAGGACCACACATTGCAAGCCACAACTCATTACCTGATGGGACCTCATTGAACTGGGACCTCATTGTTCAGACTAAAGGAGCTTTCTTCAGCCTCTGCCCATGCAAGGCTTCAGGTCAGGACTTACCTTGCATTTCATCCTAGGAGTTATCGTTAAGTGAAGCAAGGGAAATGGGAGTTTCCTGAGAGTTTACCTACATAGGATTATGCCACAGTGTCACAAATCACCAGTTCTTCTGATGCAGTTTCAGCCGGCCCTTAGGATCAAGCGGGTGGAGTGTGGAGAATCAAAGAAGTCAAGGACTTAAACTGATTCTGTAAAAGGAAGATGGAAGGAAAATAGGATGCTGGTTTTTTTATGGGCACAATGAAGAGGAACACTTAACCCTTTGATCAGAAGCTCATTTACTATTAAGTTCCACTCACTCAAGTGGCACTGACTTCCAAGAATTCCATTCTGAAAGAATAAGCATTTTAATCATTTGCTCAAATGAAGCTACAGTATCTGTGTGCAAAAGCCAAGTTACCCAGCAGATTAATTTTGATCTTTCCCCTGGACACAGATAAACAAATGCATCTCTTATCCCCACCACACACATACCCCAGAATTGAAAGTATTATTTCCCCCAATTTTTACTGCTTCTTGTGTAAGTACAACACATAACTGCAATAACTTGTCCAGTGGTACATTCTTATTAAGTTCCGTGATATGCAGTACACAGTACACAAGCAATATGTTTATTTACAGCTGTTTTCTCTGTAGAACCAGGTTATAAACTGGTGTATCACTCCATCCCCAATGGCAGAGCAGAAAGTGGAAGGTGCAGTTCATTCCTCATGCCCAGTCCATCCTCATCCTCTGCTAAGCCTGCCAACCAAGGTGCCAATTAGTGCCAATTGCATTAGAGGCCTTGACAACGTGGACACCTACCCAGTTAGCAACGGAACTGAAAGCCTCCAACTGGTTTCGCAGAGGTCACTGAAAAGCAATTGGATGGTAATAATTTTTTAGTCACTACCTACTTGGGCTGCAATCAAACCAGTGACCTGGAGGTGAAAGGCTATATATCCTATTACCAATCAGCTAAACTGTTCAGCCGCCCTTATTACTGCAATTTTAATTAACTGAGCCAATGACACGAAAGTAGAAGGGAGGGAGGATCCATGGGCTCATAGGCAATATCCACCTCTTTGGGTTCCCTTCTGCAGAGAAGCCCCATCGCACATAGAAGCATCCTGGGCAAGGGACTGGCTGATACTCTCTATCTCACCACTGGTAAAGGGGAATACACAAGCAGGCAGGTTCAATATGTCTTGGAGCACCATCAGGGATGAACCCCAGATGTCTCACAAGCTGGATAAAACTCTTTGAAGGGGGAGCAAGAGGGATTTCTCCATTGCGTCCAACAAGGAGAGACCAGCCACCACCAGGAGATGAGCAAGTCAATTCACAGCCACATGACCCATGGAAGTGCCATCTAGCTATGACCGTGATTAATAGCACCAAACTACATGCACCATGGGGATGTGGGTGGCACTGTGGGTTAAACCACAGAGACTAAGACTTGCTGATCTGAAGGTCGGCGGTTCAAATCCCTGCGACGGGGTGAGCTCCCGTCGCTCGGTCCCTGCTCCTGCCAACCTAGCAGTTCAAAAGCATGTCAAAGTGCAAATAGATAAATAGGTATCAGGCCGGAAGGTAAACGGCATTTCCGTGCACTGCTCTGGTTTGCCAGAAGCGGCTTAGTCATGCTGGCCACATGACCTGGAAGCTGTATGCCGGCTCCCTCGGCCAATAAAGCGAGATGAGCGCTGCAACCCCAGAGTCGGTCACGAGGGTCCCTTTACCTTTTTGCATGCAGCCAGTGGCGCCATCCAAATAGGACTTGGAGGCAGACATAGAGGGTCCCACTCAGCAGGATAAACATGAGGTCTTCCAAACAGAAGAGCACCAGCTTGCCACAGTAACTTAAGTAAGGCATATTCTCATCTATCAGCTGGAGGCTACTAAGTCCAAAATCTAAAATGACCTAATGATTCCACTGCACATGCTTTGCTATTCCTGAGCTGGCTGTTGATGAGAAAGGATATCCCTGGGGTAAAGTCATGTCCATTCCTTTGCAGGGCATCTCTGTTGATCAAGGAGAGAAGCAGTGGGATGCCCTCAGCCAGCAAGATCACAGGAACACAAGGAAGCATTTCATACCCATTTCTGCCCCGATTCTTCCATATTCAGACTGGCTGAGCTCAGAAGCAGGGTGCAGACAAATGCTTGTTCCTAGCAATGTTGTGTTCCATAACTCATAACAGGAAGCCTGAGTTTTGTTACTTTGGATATGTAATTTTCACACAACAAAGAAGGTTCTGGGAGCCAATTTCCTTGAAAATGAAGACTGACCGCAAACAAGAGTTTAATAATGGCACATTCTTTTATTTTATAGCCAAACATGTTCCCCTTCGAGTCTAATTCAGCACGCTGCCTTATGTAACTGCTTAAACTTTAATGTCACCATCCTTCTTTGATCACTAGCATATGTCTGGCTTGGGAAATGGACAGTAACTAAAATTTAAAAGTAAAAAAATGTGCTTCAAAACGCCAAGTGGTAGCTGTGGACTTTGCACTCGGGGATCTTCTAAGCGAAAGGAAAGGTCATGGGAGCCGCCCTGGGCTCCTTAGGCTGCAATCCTATACAGTTCCCTGAGAGTAAGTCCAGGGAATGGGGCTTATTTCTGAATAGGCTTGTATAGGAATTCACAATTGGTTAAGTACAATGCTCTGGCTAATGGGCAGCTGAAGAAGGGGAAGAATTAAGCTGAACAGGATCTCTGGAGGATGAAAAAAATAGTGTTATAAAATGTGCTTGCGTTTTCTATTATTAGCCTCTTTTGGTCTACTCAGAAGTAAGCTCGAGGTAGGTGGGCCTAGGATTACAGTAACTGGTAACTGGCACTGGTGTTTATACAGTGTTGTATGTTGCTTTGAGTCACTTTTGTGAGTAAACTGGCTGGCTGGCTGACTTATTTATTTATTTAATAATAACCAGCTCAACCAGAACAATACTTGGGGCAGGGCATTTGGCATCCACAAAGCTCTCAACCCTATAAATAACCAAGGCCTTCTTAACCCTTACTTGCCCCTAAGCTGGTAAATTAGTACCCTCTATACTTAAGATTTTTAAGGGAATGGTGATCTCAGAAGCGGTGTATGGTGCAGAGGTGTGGGCTTGTGGAAATGCTGTCACACTGGAAACAAACCAAAATTTATGTGAGGTCAGCCTTAAACGTCTCATGTAGCGCTCCCATTGTCACGATGAAATGTGGGGTTGGGTTACCTCCCCCAGACTGTCCAGCATTCACACTGCCTTGCTTCTGTACTGGTTGAAATTACAACACATGTCAGATACAAGATTGCCTAAGAAAAGTTATTTGGAGCAATTACTAATAGATGTGCACAAAGCTGGGCCAAAAATGTGAAACCCTTATAATTAAATAGGGACTGATGGTTGGTGCTCTCAAGGTTGCTACTCCTCTAGTTGCAAAGCAGTATATTAAAAAAATATATAGTAAATGGTATTAAACTCTGAGAAAATAATTTTATCCAAGAAACAAATTACTTCTAGCATTTCCAGACAAATCAAATTTAAAGCTGCCTTGCACAAAAGCCCCTGGACTTATTTATCTGCAATATGCCAGGTTTCTTGCCCAGAAGCACCTCTCTAATGTCCACCATTATCATGCCAATTGCCTGCAGAGCACTGGGGGAGATTAGTTGATTCCTTTTTTTAAATCCCCTCCCCCAAACTATAACAGCTGCCATTGCAGGAAAACACTGAAGTGATGCTTCTGAAATTTCCCAAGATTCATGCACACAGAAGGGATTATTTTGCCTGCAAATTTCATCCACTTCTACCCCAATCTATATGTTATAGTGGTTTCTATTAAAAAATAACAAACTTAGTATCCAGCACAAAAGTCCTAGAACCTACCTGCCTGTAAGTAATTTGGGAGGCTTTGTACACTAAGGAGTTACTAAACCTGCATATTTGCAATTTCATTAATTCACTAATTTAAAAAAGGAAATTTATAAACTTGGCATTTATTTACTACGTATTCAAACGATAAGGTCCAAGATAATGTAATTTTGACTCTTCTTTCTGCATCACTTGTGAGGAACCTGTTCCCCCCTCCAATTTCTCTGTATATTATTTATAATATAGTTATAACAGCATATGTGACGAACATCAGACAATGCCATATTACAAGCTGCTTCTTGCAAATATTCTCTGCTTCAGAAATAGTTTTAGAAACACATGGGGGGGGGATCCTGCTGGTCATGCAGAACAAGTTGTGCAGTTTTTCAGCTCTTCCCAACTTGTGTATTTCACAATTTCACAGAACAGTCTATAAGTGTGTGTATGAAAAATAAATAATGTGTGGTTCTAGGATAAAACCTATTCCAAGCTTATAAATATAATTTCCTACTTTAACTTGACTATTCATCAACTTCACACTGCTTAGGCATGACGGCTGACATCTTATGCATTTTGCCCAACATCACACAACCAAGTTTAGCTTGTGCATTCCTGTTGGATGAAATTACATATGTTTTTGCTGCTAAACTGTTGATGGACTGATTAATGACTGAAGTGGGAGTACAGTGCTTTATCCTTGTATGCTTAAGGAAGTATCAAGAAGTGCACAGCTGAAAGGTGAGCCTTTTCTTTTCATGGAATGCAAGTACAAATCCATCATGGGCTCTTCTGTTATTCCTTGTCTGTCCTTCCATGTATGTTTAGCTGAAAAGTGTGGTCTCTCTCTCTGTTCCACACCTTGACTGGAAAGCTCAGCACATCCAATTTTACCTGCATCTTTAAAATATCTTCGTTTATAACTAACTGTGACTTTTATCATCTGGAATTTTCCACCATGGTTTTTTAGCAGAGCTTCCAGTTTCTCCAGACACTGTAGACTTCCATAACAGCTAAGTTGTTCTTTTTCTCAATTCAGATTAAAGCTGGTTTAGTGGGAAGTGCATTAAAACACAGTATTTTATAAGAAATGACAATAGAGAGAGAGAGAGAGAGAGAATAGATATGTACTATGGCTAACATCATGTGCACACTGCTTTCCACACCAGCAGTGGGAGTACATGGGATGCAGAGCAAGCAGAAGTGTGTACACAACCATGGTACGCTTGCAATCATATACATTACTTTCCCTGGTGCTAAGCCTCGCTGCACTAGAAAGGAATGCTGAAAGTTCCTTTCTCTGCAAACCAGCACCATTCCTCCTAAACCAGTCTGCTTTAAAAAAACCTTTAAAAAACCTAGGCTGCTAAGAAACTAGTAGCTAGCATCTTTTTACAATACATTAGAATAAAAGGAATGCTTTCAAAATTTAATCTAAAAAGGAACAGAAGGGAAAAGAAGGGACAAGGAAAAAAGAGAAATAGAGAGGGGGAAGGAAGGAAGGAAGGAAGGAAGGAGAGAGAGAGAGAGAGAGAGAGAAGAGAAAGAAAAGGAAATGTAAAAAGACCTCTGTCCCACAGCTAAATATAGTATTCACTCAATAACATCCAACTATTCTATTTTCTATAAGCCAATATTTTTCAGTCTTCAAATCCAGATATTATAAGCTCATTTGCTCCCTCACTCAAAAAGTCCATAAGACATTTCCAATCCTTAATAAAAGTCAATGCTTTTTCTCTTCTTAAACATGTTAACTTTGCAATCTCAGCTAAGTCCAATAATTTTTATCAGTCATCCATGGTAAGTAGGGCTGTATCTTTCCATCTTTGTGCATATAACAATCTCATGGCTGTGATTATATATGGAAATGTTCTTCCCTAGTCCTTTTCCAGTTGTGTATCCATTAGCCCTACCTGGAAAAAGGTCTGGTATTTGTAACCAATTTTTTTTAGCATTTTTACACCCAGAGAGGTTTGCCTGGCACCTTCATTATACACTTTCAGGTGCCAGGCAAAAACATTCCTCTTTAACCAGGCCTTTGGCTGATTGACATTCAATGCCCTTTTAAAATTGGAAAGGGGGGTTATTGGGTTGTTCTTGTTTATCTTGATTTATGTATTTTGTGATTTTATATTGTGATTTTATCTGTGAACTGCCTTGAGACATTGGGTATAGGGTGGTATACTACTACTACTACTACTAATAATAATAATAATATCCACCAGGCATAGTAAAATGTCCCTTCGTGTTCTTGACACCTATGGAAAAATAATTTAGTCAATGGACCATGAGATTCTTAATCTCAGGCTCCTGAGTTGGACTAGCCGGCCCTCGTTATCCCTTCCAACGCTTCCATTCTATGATTCTATGAAACTAAATGTTGTCTATCTGCCCTTGTTCATTCTCTACTCCCCCATCCTGACCTTTACTCCTCTGATGGCCAGCTCCAGAGAATAGTCAACTTCTAAGGTGGGGAGGGACAAGAGGGCCCACTGAGGAAGTTGGGGGAAAGCTGGATGAAGCCAGCTTCATTGCTCTGTACACCACGGAGCAGGAGTGACTGGTGCTCATTGGGACTCGTAGGGCAGAAGGCCGAGAGCCCAACGGTAGGTGGCGCCAGAGCCAATGACAGCAGGCAGGGCTCCCTCATTCTACTTCCCTGCCGAGTTCTATAAGGAATTATAGAATTGTAGAGTTGGAAGGCATCCCAAGTTTTGTCTAGTCCATGGGTAGGCTCAGGGGCCGGATGCGGCCCAATCGCCTTCTCAATCCGGCCCGCGGACGGTCCGGGAATCAACATGTTTTTACATGAGTAGAATGTGTATTTTTATTTAAAATACATCTCTGGGTTATTTGTGGGGCACAGGAATTCGTTCATATTTTTTTTTTCCAAAATATAATCTGGCCCCCCACAAGGTCTGAGGAACAGTGGACCGGCCCCCTGCTGTAAACGTTTGCTGACCCCTAGCCTAGTCCAACCCCCTGCAAGGCAGGCAGGTGGGGCTGGCTGACGCAGCCTGCAATTCGCCCCCATAGACCAGCCAGCGATCCTTTTCAAAAAGGAATGGAGGGATGTAAGCTTGCCTGGCTTGCTGGGAGACTCTGGGTTAGCCTCTCCATTTCCATGACCCCGTCTCCTCCCGCCCCCCCCCCCATGACCAAGGACTCTCAGTGATGGGATGGCCAAGCCTCCTCCCAAAATCTCAGGTTCCTCTTTTAACCACCAAGCCTGTCCTGGTTGACACCCCCGTCCCCCTTTCTGCTGCCTGGAGCTTTTGTGCTTCCCCAGAGCAGGGCTGTCAGCCTGAAAGGCGCAGGGGGC
This sequence comes from Podarcis cretensis, assembly GCF_951804945.1. Lineage (NCBI taxonomy): Eukaryota > Metazoa > Chordata > Lepidosauria > Squamata > Lacertidae > Podarcis > Podarcis cretensis. Next base: position 35,675,711 of record NC_137180.1, read on the forward strand.
GGGCTCTTACTCCCTTCGGAAGGGAGGCAGCCCTGGAGGAGGCGACCACCCAAGTTTCGGAGGGCGAGGGAGGATGGGGCAGAGGGACAGAGTCTGAAAAGTGGGTGTGGGGAGGAATCTGAGACGTACCTTCCAGGTGGGAGGGGGGGGGGTCCCTTCCAAAGATGCATCTAGCAAGGTGGAGCCTGGGGGTACTTAACTGCCCATTGAATTAACCAGCAGTTCAGAGCGCCCGTGTTGTATCTCCCGGGGGTTGGAGATCAATTTGATTTCATAGGAGCCAATAAGATAGAGAAATCGAGCGAGACTGAACTGGTTTGTACCAGTCAAAGGGTGTGTGTGGGGGGGGGACCTGTGGCTCTCCAGATGTTTGTTTGTTTATAAAAGTATTTAGATGCTGTCATCTCGTGAAATATCAGGGTGGTGTACAGCAATGTGTGCATACAAATCACCACTGAAAACAGTGGATCATTGAAGTGAAGCGCTTTGCAATGTTGCTGGGCTCTCTGCTCCCATCAGCCCCAACCAGCATGACCAATGGCCAAGGATGATGGGAGTTGAAGTTCAGTGACGTCATCTGGTAAGCCTCCCACCTCTGCGCAAGACCGTCGCCAGGCGCCCCTTGCGCAAAACACCCAGAGCCGACAGACAGAGAAGGAGGACTTGGATTAAGCCCCTTTAGATGCAGGACCTCACAGTGAAATCCTAGACACAGGAATCAAGATCCATTTATTTCAATGGGACTTACGGACAGATTGATGCACGATTGCAGCCTTAACTGGGTTATGCAGTATCGCCTGTTTCGGACCCGTAGCAATCACCAGTTTTAAATTGCACCGGATTCAAACCATCTCGCGAAAAATCCAAATAGATTTTCTGTCCCATTACCGTTTCAGCTAGTTTGCGAGCTGCAAAGCCATTTAGACTTTTATTTAAACAACTGGCAAGAATCAAATTTATTTACAAGTTATTTCAGAATTGCTGACTCGGGTGTGTGTTTGCTGTTTGATTTCCGGGCACGTTCACGCGCCTTTTCGGGCCGACCATGTACCCGCGCTATCCTAAAACTAGTTTATTACCCGATTTACAAAACTCAAAATGACGCAAGAGCCTGATCAACACAGCATAAGCCATCAATGACACCGCAACAAGGATACGAAGTAAGATATCACGAATGAAGACAATAAACCAAGTTAAAATTAATGCACCATTTAGACAAACGACTTTGAATTACACCGGAATAAGTTTAATTAAAGTCCCCGTGATTTCAATCGTACTTAATACTAACACGTTATCTAGATTCTGGAAATAATGTTAAGTGTGCTAACTTGATTTGTGCTAACTGTAGCCCTATGAACATTTACCTGCGAGGAAACCCCACTTGATTTCTGCAAAGCTGTTTAATGGACCTAGCTGATCTCGCTTTCATAGTGCAGACAAATACAATCTTCTCTCGCGTTTGGTCCGCGGCAACGTCTTTGAATTAGAGCAGGCTAACCGATTTAATCCCTTCTCTGTGTTCCCAAGAGCCTCCCTTCGCTCTGATCACCCTATAAACCCGTGAGTAGTAAGCTCCATTGGACAAGGACAGGTTTATGCTGCAAGGTAAGTGGGTGCAGAATCTAATCTAGTTTCCTTACATCAGAAACTGGGGCGTTTTCCTGTTCCAATTCCTGAGCAGGATCCAATCAAAGAGAAGCCATTTTTATTCCAGCTGGGAATGGTTTACAGCGCAGTGCTCCACATGCCCACTCAGACGTAATGGGACTTACTCCAAGGTACTTGCGCATAGGATCGCGCGCCTTGAAAGCCTCTAAGTTGATGCCCTGGCCGAATCGGACACCGGAGTCGATGCGCGCTTGGAGGAACTGCATCTGAGGGCCAAAGAAGATACCTTTTGGGGAAGGTGGCGGGATTAGAAGCAGCTCTCGGTGGGGGACACCCCGCAAGGTCCCCCTTTATTTTTATTTTCCTTTATAAGTCTGCCTAATCGACTAATAAAGTCAACAGAGGGCTCTCTGTTTGGCTTCGCAAAACTGGGTAATTTTGTTAGAAAACGTTGAAATCCAACCCGAAAGTATTCCTCCCAAATATTTAGTTAAAGTAACCCTGTGGGTTAATAAACTAAACAAAGCGGCAACCCATGCACGACTGCCGCAATGAAAACCAGGCTAAATAAACGACGGGAAGTTTATAGGAAGCCGCCGGGAGGAGGCCGGAGCGCGCAGGCGAGGTTAATGGGAAGCAGGTGAGAGGAGGGGGGAGAAGCGCGGCCCCGCTCCGCTCCTCGGGCACCACCCCGCCGCTTTAATCCGGAGCGGCTAATCCGGAGTAGCCAACACACTCTGGGGGCGGTCCTCTTCGTGGCTCACTAATACGGGTTGGAACCAGCTGATAAGGATCCCACAAAATAACCCGTTTTTCAAAGGTCTCCCTCTTCGTGAACCCGCGTTTTCGCCGCCACCAGCCGATCCAAAAGGACCGGGCGAGGCTGATCAGCGGTTGTGCTAAAATTTCCACCTCTGCTTCCCCCACCGTCTGTTCCGAATTAAGCCCCTTTTTCTGCATGCAAAATAGATATCTCGCTGTAAACGGCCTTTAAATAGAATTCGCATCCCTTCCGAAAGATTCGCATCCAGAGCGTTATGTTGAAATTCGTGGCGTTCCCCCCCCCCCTCAGGATTTTATTTTTTAGGTTTAGTGGTTTGGAATGGCTTGGATGAATGGGAGTCGGTCGGCAGAAACAAGATAAACAGTGAGCAAGAGGCTATTGATTCTCCCTCTTCCTTCCTCCGCCTTGTATTGATCATTCAGGCTGCCTAACTCGAAAGGTAACCAACACATCTGAAAGCATTGCTTCGTTTCTTTCCCTTTCGAATCCTCCCCGGGCGTCGGACTTCCAAAGGAATGCGTTCAGTTGTGGGAATGGGGCAAAGTATCTTCAATGCGTTTCCCACATTGTTGTCAATCCGGATTAAGAGCGCAATCATATATTATGGGCCCGTGCATACCTCTGGTTAATGTGGATTATGAATTCCTCGTGCCTCCTTTAATCCCCCTAGTCCGCTGTTGCTGTCCACACTTTCTCCTTCCTAAATCCGGAGAATCCCTTTGCAAGCGATGTAGCTCTCCTGTTCTGGCGTTCAAAGCGCAGGGAAGAGATTCTAATCGACAATGGTACGTTCCATTGATTTCAGCGGGTTCCCTCCCAGCTAAGTGAGCAATTTGTTTATTTGTTTAATACTACGCCTTTCTCCCAGCGCAGGACCCAAGGCGCTTCGCAGCAAGAATCGAAACAGCCACAAAAGGATATAAATTGCTTTTTTTAAAAAAAAAAAAAAACAACAACACCAACTACAACAATTGAATAAGCATAGGATTAGCAACTCTAAACACATTTTACTCGTGGGAAATCCAGTGGATATCACTTTCGAGGTAATAGGCTCAACATTGTGCTTCAGGGGTACGATCCTAAACCTGCTTCCTAGGCAGGAAGACCCACTAAGCACACGGAAACTTGCTTCTATGCAAAGCACACATAAGGATGTACAGTGACTGACCAAAAGGCGTCCTAGGATGCTGCCCCTGTTCCAAGCCGGGGAGGGCCGCAGCTCAGCGGCAGAGCGCCTGCTCAGACAGATAGTCTCAGGTTCGATCTCCGCCATCTCCAGGTAAATCAGGCTGGGAAAGACGCCATTACAGGTGCCAACTTCCTAGAGCCCTGGGTGCCCGAGCACCCACAAAATTCCCCATGAAGGGGCCGGGCATTCACAAATTTCGGTGCCAGGGTAATGCACACTGCATGGCACCCACGGCCCCGGGCACCCACGGTCGCTGGCACTCCTGGACGCCATACTTAACACCTTGAAGGGCCGTTGCAAGTCAGTGTGTAGACTAGACTGGTCTGATTCGGGTTATGTTCGGTTCACCCCTATGGATTTGCGCCTTCCAGATCTCATTAAACAGCCGCAGGCCCTCGGTTTTCCCAACTCATTTTTATCTCCTTGCCAGATTGCCCCGATCTTAAACTCTTCACGAGACTGAATACACGTGCTGAAGACGATGAGGTTGCGACGAAATGGTTCCACCGTGAGGTTGCACACCCTTGCTCATGCTTACTAGGGAACGATAAGACCTGAACTTTGGGGGCTTTTTGAATTCGGAGTAAACCTATGAACAGAGGCTTGCGCTACAAATCCCGGAAAAGCGCTGGGAATCCCAGGCGCTGGGTCTTTTTAGAACTTCATTCAATCCTCAGACTCCTTTAAAATCTCCCCGGACTTTTCTTTTTTACCTTGCACGGATCTAACACTTTTCGGGTGCAACCCCCCACCCCCACCCCCGAGCCAAATCTTTGGCCTTTCTTATGCCCAGTTCATAGACTGGTGTCATCGACGTTTCGGAGACGCATGAGCGCATCTCAACACAGGAGAAAAGCGCAGAGCTATTTCTTGCACGCTCAGGATTTGGTTCCGTTGCTAGGCAGATGCTTAACTTATTGGTTGGACAGCCATAAGGAAAGCAGGAGGGTTATTACAAAAAACAACAACCGCACACACATATTTTGATGAGCTGGCAGGGCTGGCTCCTTTTCAGGGGGAACCTTTTCAAACACGGCCAATTAAATGCCTTTTCAACTCTGCGGTTAATGACTTTAACTGCACGATCCGATCTTTGTTTGGCTTTGTTCTCCACTTTCTTTCCCGATCCCTATTTAATTTCTCCTTTTTTGGGGGGGGGGAGTTGGGAGGGACAGGGCAACTTACAGCTGCCGGAGAGTGCTGCGGTCCAGAGGCTCTCGCGTCAAGGGGGTCTTTAGTCATGGATTCGAGTGACCGATAGTCGGCCCGCACCGCGAATTCGTTGCGAATGCAAACTGGGAAGCGGCGAAATAATTGACCCGCCGAACCGAAGTGATATTTACAGGGCCAGGAAAGACCACCAGACTATGCCCTGATTTGGGGTTATGGACAGTTGTTCTCACCCCGAGGAAGTTAAACTGAGGTCACTTCGAAGTAGATCCATTCGAGGAGGAAGGAGAGTAATGGATTGTGACCCTCAATTCCCCTAAACCCAGTGGGACTTACTCACCAAGTAATGCTGTCTTGGATGGGTACAAAGTGGTGTGTTCCCCTGCCCCGCATCCCCGTCTCAGTTTAGCAGAGCCACGAAACACGCGTGTAATCATGAATTCTTACTATCTGATGGCAACGAACAATAGATGGCAAATGGTTTTTAAAATAATAATAGAAGTGGTTATGACATCAGTCTAGCTAAAATTTAAGAAGGATCGGCCTCGTCATCAGGATTCGCCACCCGCTATTTAAAAATCCGGAGCAGTCTTTCCCGCAGTGTCGTGTTTTGTGGTCGTCTGAAGAGGGTTTCTTGGCTCCCTTGAGAGCTCGGAGCGGCTTTTCCTCCGCTCAGCAATGTGGTAGCAAAGCTGCAGCCGGGAGAGCCTGGGGCACGAGCCTAAGACAAACACGCGGATCCCAGTCCTGTCCCCATAACAAACAAGACAGATGGTTTCAGCGTCTCTCGGCTGCTTGTCGTTCTCTCGGAAAGCTGAATAAACAGCTCCTGCCCTCACCTGACACGGCAGAAAATAGGACTGCGGAGCAAAAGAAGACGAGGCTGACCCGGAGGATCAAGTGGGGATGGGGAGTTTATTCTGCCAGCTATGTTTTCGGTTCCCACCAGCGCTCCAGGGTTCGCTTTCAAGGGAAAGAAAGCGAGGGAGCCGTGTGAACGCAGCCCGATAGCCGGCAATACCCGTGTAAAGAGGAAATTCACAGATCCAAACGTTGAAGGCCTTTTGCTTTGGGGATTTGTACCGGATCCACTAACCCCCCCCCCCCCCCCCCGCCGTTGTGCTGTAGGGGAAAGTGCGCCTGTGTGGCTGGGTGTGAGACTATTGGGGAAAGGTTTCTTTTTTTAAGGGAGAACACCACACACACATCGAAAGGAGGCGGAGGAGGAGGAGGGTAAAGAAAGCAAAATCGAGAAACGGGGCCAAATGCGAGGCATTTATCTCTCAATTGCTCGACAAGACAAAGAAGGCTTAAGAGGCGTTTGCAAAGAATGGTCTGTGAATGGTTACTATTCAATTTGTGTTTTATTCCCCGCTGGTCCTGGAATTGAGATCAGAAGAAAAAGTGAAACCACATGGCCGGGGTCAGCGGGATCAGAGAACCACCACAGACAGCAAAGGCACGGGGAACTTGTGTGAAGAAATGGATTATATAAACAGAGCTTGCCATCGCCTGCACCCCATTAGCCTATAATCTACACGGTATGGGAGAAGCTCGCAGGAAGGCCCGCCAGGACCTGCCGCCCGGCCCGCCTGCCAATCAAGCCGCGATCCGGCCCGGCCCGGCCCGGCTCCAGTCCAGGGCTTGTCCCGGGTGGGTGCGTGGGTCTCTCTCTCTCACATCAGGAGCAGCCTGCAATGCTCGCTCGCTGGCCTTCCTCTCGACCCAGGCCAGCGGGGTTGAGATCTGCGGGACTTGCTCCTGCGTCAAGGGAGTCGCGATCCAGCTGGCCAGCAGCAACAGATCCCTGTCCTGTCCCCGCGCAGCACAGAGTGAGCCAAGCATTCCGTCAGCGGAACCTTCGAATATGCTCGCAACTCACTCCTTTCATGCAATCATATTTTATCGCTTGTTAAAATATCCCATATATATGCGCGAATCACTCTCTCATCCCGCGGGTTCCTTTCTTCCATTAGGCTATTATTAAATTCACATCCCGCCTTTCTCCAAAGAATTCAAGGCGGCGCACACTCTGATCCCTCCCTGCGGGTAAACTTAGGCTGAGAGATAGTGACTGGGCCAAGGCCACACAGTGGCTAAGTGGAGACTTGAACTCAGCTCCTCTCCCAGGTCCCAGTCTGACACTCTTAACTACTTCACCAAGGGGGGCTTGTGAGGATAAAAGACCAACTTTATTGGGATGGAAGGTGCTACTTAAAAGCAACTGTCCAGGTAACAGCTTTCCATTTAGACTCCGATTGTTTCAGTCGCCCAAAAATAACTTTACAAGAACACTAACAAAATCTTATTTTCCACCTTTCTTAATTAAAATAAATGACACCCCCTTATCAATATTTTTAAATTCAGGGTTTTCAAAATATGCAGAGAAAAACCACAATAAACAGATTCCTTTCCGTTATTCAGTGCAAAATGTGTGATAAGACACAGTACGCCCGCTTCTCTTGCTTATTCAACACCCGTTCATTGTCTAGTGCTTTTCCCTGAGCACTATGTTGTTGTTGTTGTTGTTGTTGTTGTTGTTGCATTTCATACCCCAAAGAGCCAGACATGGTCCTCCCCACTCAGCCTGGTGTAGTGCTTAAGAGCGGTGGACTCGTAATCTGGTGAACCGGGTTTGATTCCCCGCTCCTCCACATGCAGCTGCTGGGTGACCTTGGGCTAGTCACACTTCTCTCTGAAGTCTCTCAGCCCCACTCACCTCACAGAGTGTTTGTTATGGGGAAGAAAGGGAAAGGAGATTGTCAATCGACTCCTTAGGGTAGTGATAAAGCGGGATATCAAATCCAAACTCTTCTTCTTCTTCCCCATCCTCATTGAATAGATTAGGCTGAGAGGCAGTAACTAGTCCAAAGTCACTCATGGCCGAGTGGGGATTTGAACCCTAGTCTTCCAGGACCTAGTCCGACACTCTAACCACTACACTACTCTGGCTCTTATTACCAACTGACTCTTGCCTGATTCAGGACCAGGATCCGAAAGAACCGAGAACTCCACGGTTCAAGAGAGGGAGCGCGCGAATGGTGGCCTGGTCCACAGCGACCCCAGCAAAGCCAGGCAGCAAGCCATTTTCGAAAAGGAAGGGAGCTTTCCAAGCAGCGCGTCTGGCAGGGGTGCCACCTGACCTCTGTCTACGCAGGAGATGAGTGCACAGCACAGGCTATCATCCTTAAAAGACAGAAGGCTCTCTGGCCGTGCCCACCCTTTGGGGGCCACCCAAAGGATCTCTTCGACTTCTCGTCCAAACCTTGGGTCGGGCGCTATGAGAAGCACCCGTCGCTGAGTGGCTGAGCATCGGCTTGGCGTGCAGATCCAGGTGTCTGCAGGTTGGGCTAGCAGAGACCCCGGCCTGAAACCTTGGAGAGCTACTGCCAGTCTGTTCAGGCAGCCCTGAGTTAAATCATGGACCAGTGGCCTGACTCGGGATAAGGCAGCATGTTGGATTCCACCCGGGAGGGGAGCCTGCGGCCCTGGAGACCCCAACACCCAGCAGCCCAGCTCGCCTCAGGGTCCCCATCCCTCGCCCTGGTCTGGGCCAGGAGGGCACATCCAACAGGTGCCATTTTTACCAGGATGGGGCTACGGTGAGGGGCGCAACTGTGGAACCAGGGCGCCCAGTCAATCCCTTCGTTGCAGGGCCAGGAAGAGAGACGAAGCGCGTGTCTGCACCACTTCGGTTGCTGCCTCTCCAAAATGATACAGGAGCTGATCAAGTGTTGCGCACCAGATTCGGCGTTCCGTTTGAGAGAGGGAGACTGCGGGCAACTTCAAACTCGTTTTAAGAGGCGGGGCTAAACCGGGAACCATCTCTTTTCCGAGCGGCGGGGATGGTTTGCCAAGAAAGAGCCCCATCCGAAAGAAAGATATCTGTCACCAGCAGCTCTGAGTCTGTGACGGCGCTACTTGAGCGTAAATGGCATCTCCATCGCTGCGCCTTCCACAATGCGCGCTTCAGATTAGGGCGGTAAAAAGTGTCTCCTCTGCGTTTTAATGCTCAGGAGAGCAACCTAAAGTCGAGGTGGCTTCAAGCTCCCCTTTGCAAGAGGGGGTCATAATTCCAGCCTACCTTGCAGGCTTGTTGGCAGCATTAGAAGAAGATCAGGGATTCTGTCAGGGATTCTTTAGCTATGATTCCTATATTTGCAGGGGGTTGGACTAAATCATTCTTTGGGCCACAACTCTACAATGCTCTGATTCTATGTAAGCTAAGCTAAGATCATCATCATCATCATCAACTTCGAGTGTTCCAAAGACCTATTGTTACTACTACTACAGTAGCGGTTTCTTGGAGCACTGAAGCTGGTCCCTGGATGGGAAGAAAGAGTCACTTCTCGCTCCAAGCGCCTGAGTTCTTCTGAGCTGCTCTGAGGTTCTCCCGGATCTCTTGTATTAAAAATTGTTTTTTCCTTCCAGGCGTGGAGGCGCTGAGACTCCTCGTCTCCTCGCTTGTCAACGGGTTTCTTGCATCAAGAAGAATGACGCCAAGTGGACCCTAATTCATGCATGAGGCGGAGAAGAGAGCGAGAAGCCAGCACTGACACCCCGCAGGCGCTGCAGGAGGAGTAAAAACCCCTGGAGCTCCCGCTGCTGCTGCTGCTGCTGCTCCCGGCTGGTGGTCTCTTTCTCTAAATTCTGCAAAACCCGGATCGGGAGACTAGGGAACTCGGAGGATTCCTCCTTAGTCTGTGCTGCCCATAACCAGAATTTCCTCAGGGTAACCTCAAATAGCTGACCATCCCGTTGATCCTATTCACAGATTGCTTCTTACATTTATATCACCTCCTTTCGGCCAAGGAGCTCATTGTGGCCACATAGTTTTCCTGCTCCCCATTTTAGCCTCACAACAACCCTGTGGGGTAGGTCAGGGTGCGAGTGAGTGACCGGCCCAAGGCCACCCAGCGAGCTTCAGGGCTGAGGGAGGATTTGAACCCTCGTCTCCCAGGTGCGAGTCTGACACACTCAAGCACTACACCACACTGTTGGCCGAGATTTAAGACTGCAGTCCCAACCCCATTTACTTGGGAGTAAAGCCCCACTGGACCCAACAGGGCTTACTTCTGACTAGACATGGTTAGGACTGCGGTCTAAGTCCCTCCGATTCCTGCCCGGTGAGGTGTGCAGAGTATTAAGTATCAAGTGGTTCCTGAGCAAGGTTTAAAGCGGCAAATCCAAGCAGGCGGCATAGGGGGAAAATCGCGAGAGCCGCAGCGCAGGGAACGCGCAAAGGGAGCGCGCTGGAAGGAAGTTGCGGAGGGATGACTTTTTCCCACTAGAGTTGGGAGTAGCGGGAGAAGTTTGTTTCCAGGTTGCATGAGGATCAACAAGGCTTAGAATCTGCTGATCGCAGGCAATGCTCAGCCGTACAAAAATTATTATTATTATTATTATTATTATTATTATTATTATTATTATTATTATCATCATCATTATCAAACAACTAATAGAAAAATATAAATGATTTTTATATAACAAAAAAGCGGGACCACCTCTAAGTATTTCCTTGCCATGAACGATTTAGTGTAAACGGTTTCCGGGCGAAATCTTGAATCCAAGATTTTAGAAACTAAGAGAGGAATTCCATACATAGTTCCTGATAAATAAACGCATGGAGTCCAGAGAGTTCGTGAACCTCCCCTTGGCCACAGGTTTGCTTCTAAGCAAAGACGGATAGGATGGCTCTGTAAGAGTGAAGTCCTCTGCGTATTTCCCGGCCATAAGTCCCGCTGAGCGCAGTGAAACTGAGTATGCCTAGGATTCGACCGAACAACGTCTCTAGAGCTTCTAACACCTCCTAAATACATTACCAGCCTCTGGATTTGGATAAAGCATCCAGAAGTTCTGAGTAAGCTCATGTCATCAGCACCATCACGTTTCATACAATCACTTGTGGGCTAAACCAAGAAAATGATTTTTTAATTAACCCCCCCCCCCCCACACACACTATATGTATAAATTAGGGGGAAATGCGCTATCCATTCCTGTTTCTTGCGAATGGTTCCTTGCCCCACTACAGATTTGAATGCTATCTTTTCAGCAATTACAGCAATTCTGCTACAGTAAAAAGCTGTGCCTGTTTAACATACGTTCATCCTTTAGTTGTCACTGACTGTAATTTTTGCTTTCCATTGCCATTCAGCTCTCACCGTGCCATTTTCTCCTTTCCAACTAAGACTCAGGCATCTGGCGAAGCGCACACGCCTTCCTAAATGAGTTCGTCTTGAAGGCGCTATCAGACTCTTGGTTTCTAACAGAATCCACCACCACCATTAAATGACAAATGACTTTCTGCGTGATTCCCAGGAAACAAAGGCATCTCAGTGGTCTGGCTGGGTTGGGAAGAGTTGTCCGCCGCACCGTTTTCTGGGGAAGCGCATTTCGCGTGTCCCAATGACAACCCTTCGGTGATATCTGAGCCCGGCTCCGAATTCCGCTCCGCTTCTCTTTCATGCTCGCTCAGCGCCTGCCGGAAGACGGGCGAATCCACTTCGTCTCCACCAGACCATCAAGCAGGAGAAAGAGGGGCGACGAGGGCTGCCGTTTCCTCTGGCTCCTGCTCAGCTGCTGCGCGAATATCAGTGTCCAAGCATCAAACCGAATGGGCGCCTTGAAAGAGCTAAATTAGAAGCGGGTTTAATTATTTTTAGAGACAATAGCCTCGTCGCTCCATAGGGAGAGGGAAAAATGGGAATGGGAAAGGAATAACAGGGAATCCCTCCCAAAGACGCGACGAAAAAGTCTTGCGGGGAAAAGTCCGCACAGGGCGCAGGATGCTGCGAAATCCCGAAGGCTCGGGAAAGCAGGTTTCTTTGCGGATTTTCTGCTCTGCTGCTGTGATACAGGAAGGAAGTCTAGTCGTAAATTTATATTTAATAAACTGAGAGAACAATCCATATAACAACAACATCAACGTGACTGTGCTTTCATTTACAGAATGCAATCCACTGAGGCAAAGGAGCCAACTCCTGGGGGCCGAGGTCACTTCCTCCCCCCAATAAAATATTTGAGCCCCCCCCCCGTTGATGGACATTGCCATTCAAGTGGGGGGGTGTCATGCCATGTGAAGGATACTGCAGGGTAGGGCTTACCACCCCCCCCATATTTTATCCAAGTTGGCAGCCCTGCTCTGAGGACTACCGTAACCCTGGTTAAAATAAGATGATCCAGTTGGTTCACGCCAAGGAGGCATGCTCAAACTGTGATGAATCATGTCCACTGGAATTCATCTGAATACTATCTCTCGGTCTCTCCCTCTCCCTCTAGGTGCAGATATATAGGGTATCCTTGCTGTATAGTTGTGCCTAGGTCCAGATGAAGACCTTTAGAGGCCCTAAACGCTGAAAGATTTTGGTGCCCTTATCTCTGTAATTCCAAACAAAAACAGCGCTAAACTGTAAAATAAAATCTATTTTTCAAAACATATAGGTATGCTGTTATGTACATGAATGTACGTCAGGATGTGATTTCCTCGCATTATTTTGATCTACATTAGAAGGATGCCCTCTTGTTTAGGTGGAGATAAGTCATATTCAGAGAGCAGAAGAAACGGGGAAAATGTGTGTTGTGGAGGCTAACAAAGGAAGTCTAACAAAGTTCCAATTTTTCCTACAAGGTCTGCTTCAATGCTTTTAAAAATATATTAAATGTCTATTTCTTTCCAAAACGATTCTCACTTTTTGGGTGCCCCTGCTTTGCTGGTGTGCTAAGTATGTGTTTAGTGTGCCTCGTGGATAATCCTGACACATCACTGATCAAATTGTGTTTCACAGAATAGTTCCTTCCTCCCTAAGTAAGTACTGTAACTTTGAGTATGAAGTCTAAAAAAGCCCAACCAGAAACAGAAGGCTTTCCCTGAAGGCAGCCTGTGCCCAAGTGCTCTGTGTTAAACCTAAACGCAACAGCCAAAGGAGTTGCCATTTATATTCCAAAGTGGTAGCTCAGTTCCAGTTTTCATCCTCCTTACAATTGCATAGTGCTTCCAGTTGTCTGGCCTTGTTTGTTGTAATTATGCTCTGAATATATTCCATCCGTTCCTGGAGATGGAGACTTTGACTGTGGCTTTCACTTTGGTGCTGCTCCTTTCACCAGCTGGGCTTTGCTAAGTGCCCAGTCTTGGCAGCTCCTAGCAATAGCCATTCATCTGCAGGAATGCTTGAGAAAATGAGCACTGTCCTCTGAGAATGACTTCTGTGCAAGCCTCGAGCAAGCCGATGGGAGTTGTGCAAGAGCACAAATGTGCAGAGTTCATCCTTTCTGATGGGGCTTGTTCAGGAGACCTGGAATATGTCCAAAGAAAACAAGCTTAGATTCTGTGATTGGTCCAACTTCTGCTGGAGAGAGTCCACAAACCTTTGAGTACACTGTGACTTGAAATTTAGCTTATATTGCCTTTTTCATTAGTAGTAATTGGTGCTGTAAAAGATACCTTCTTAACTGACCTTTTAATTTCCCACTGCAGTGCAATCCTATACATGTTTACTCAGGAGTAAGAACTGCTGTCCTTATAGTGGGGCTTAGGGGGGATTCTGGATGGAGGCTTAATATTGCAAAAAGGTCATTAAGATATTGCCAAAGGGTTATTGGCAACAGTGCAAGTGGGCATTTTGATGCCAACAATGTCATGTAGATGCTGCAAAAATAAAATAAAATTTCATGCACAAGGAGCACTGATCCCAAACTAAACCCCCATCTAGAAGCTCCATTGCTCCCAAGTAAATATGCACATCATTGCAGCCTTAATTGCTGGTGTTAATGGCACAGCTAAGTAACTCTGATGTGCAGAAATATGCACAACTGTGGAAAAAGTGCATTTTAAGTGTCACCCAAGATCTAGCAAAGCTGTAGTTAAGCAGACAAGTCTTTACTTCAGGCCACAAAATCTTTGCAGAACCTTCCAAAGTTAAAGAGGCCCCACATAGTTCCCTAACAGGAGGCCCGCTGAGAAAAATAACGACACTCATAAAATAACTACCTAAACTGCAAGGGCTTATTTCTATTACAAACATTAAGAGCCCCGAGAGATTGTCAAGCCACAGAAATCCTGCAAAAAGAAACAAAAGCCCCCATCTCTCCTCCCTGAAGCAGCCAAAAATGTGAGCCAATTCAAACGATCGGAAAGGTCATGCTCGGTATTAGTTTTTCGTGTGCAGCGAGTTTTTGATGCAAGGTTTATTTCAGACCAGGCGTGCTTTGCATGCAATCTCAGGACTGGTGCAGGGCTATGCCTGTATCATGCGTTGTCTGCTGAAAATGTCCTGTGATAAGAAGAGCCAGACCAGGGACACATTTTGGCAATATGGTGCCCCGTGTGAGGAAAAAAATTGGCGCCCCCCCCCCCCAAATATTTCTTATTTTCACAATAATTCATTTTGGTACAGTTGCATTTTATGGATCTTCTCAATATTATTATCTTGCGCCCCCTTGGCTCGGCACCCTGTGCAGAGGAACCACTCACACCGCCCTAACTCCAAAGATGGCCAGATGTTACACTGAGAGCGCCTGACCCCATTTCAACACATTTTCAGGGGACCAAAGACATCTTGGCCCCCCAGAGTTGGCACCCCTGGCCTCTGGTCCTATCTGGTCATCAGCATTTCACTCACTGGGGCAAACCAAGGACCTCACTTTCAGTTGATATAGTGCATATTATGCACATTATAAAAAAAAACCCCAAGAGAAGTGTGCTCCCCCCCCCCGTTGTTTAGTCATACTGTTGTTTTAGCCATACAAATATTTGTGCAGATTCAGCCCATGAATTAAAACTCATGCAATAAATTTACTATGATCTTATAAACTGGGTGACACAGCCCTTGTTTTCAGGACTAGCCTTGTTTGTAGGAGGCTTTCTCTGAGATCCCAATGAACAGACTCTAATTGATTTAAATGGAGCACAGTGTTATTGTATTTTAATGGGGGGTGTTTTACAAACCCTGTGAGAGCCAGATTCAACTCCGGAACAAGCAGCTCATTGGAGGCAGCAGGGGTTGAATTTGTTTATTTCAGGTCCAACTAACTCTGTGTTGACTGGACACGAGGAAGACAAATAGAGGCAGTGTACAGTTCTTGCAGGATCTTCCCAGGGGGGCAGGGTGATGGGGGGGAGGTAAAAAAACTTTGTTGTTGTTGAATGCTCTAGATTCTTGTTCCCCATCCTGCTGTCTGCTTTCACATATGTACTTATTATTTTTTCTTAATATAAAAAGTATAGTTCCAAAGATACTGTTTTGAATTTTTTTTTGTCAATGAGAGGTACATAGGAAGCTAACTTAGACCACGCCAGACTTCCTTTCATGAGGATACAAACTGAGCAGATCAAAACAAAACAAAACCATTTTATTCATATTGAATAAATGATGAAAATAGTGTTCATAATGTTACTACTTTGGCACACATCTGGGAAGCTGTATGTTCCTTTGGTTTTAAAAAACTGATCTCCCACGATGTCACATAGTGACAGCGTTTTGTAATGAAACTCTGCGGTCTTACAGTAAGAACTAGAAAGTGCTTTATGTTGAAACGTGTTCATTTTGTGCTTGGAGCACAATGAAGATAGTCTCATTTTTTAAAAATAGCTGTTTTGTGAAAGTGGCAATTGGATAAGCAGGAATTGGTTTGCACAGTGGATAAATTTAGGCCTGGGTCCATGCTTTTTTCATTGGGGAAAATGTAAGCCTTTAATTAGATTGTCACATTATGTTCTTTAGCTAAGTGCTCATTGCATTAAAAAAAAAATATATTCTGGAAACTATTTCCAGCCTTTAACAGCTTTCATATTACTCCAGCCTTTACTTCACTGCAGTTCTCTGTGACTAATTAAAAGAGTCAATTATTGTAAATAGAGTTATTGGATTATGCTGCAAGTATTTATTGTTCTGTGGTTTCCTTGACATAGCTGTGCAGTTCTGCAGAGGGGTCTATGCAACTGAAAGCCAGAGATTATGCAAAAGTAAAAAAAGATACCAATCACTATTGCAACTCAGTTGATTAAAGGTATCGTATGGAGAACTTGTTTAGCTTCATACTAGCATAATAAAAGCATTGTGACAAATGGCCAAATGGTTTTCTCAAGAAAAATTCTCATTAGCAACAGGAATTGTTGCATGAGAGTAATTATTCCCAGAACTGTTCATCAAAAAATCTTTCACATTCAGTAACACAAAACTTGATATTGTTTCAATGCTTCCTGATTAAATATGATGTAATAAGTATGTTTACTCACAATCACTTAACATTATCCCTTACTGCCCTTAGAACATGGATAATCAGGGTAGTGAAAGGGTGCGTCTCTCACACCTATAGGTGAAATGGTAATCAGAATATATTTTAGAGACTGTGGGTACAGAACTCAGGTCGTAGATTTGGGCTTTGTTTTTTATATACAGTGGTACTCGGGTTAAGAACTTAATTCGTTCTGGAGGTCCGTTCTTAACCTGAAACTGTTCTTAACCTGAAGTACCACTTTAGCTAATGGGGCTTCCCGCTGCTGCTGCTGCGCTGCTGCCATGCGATTTCTGTTCTCATCCTGAAGCAAAGTTCTTAACCCGAGGTACAATTTCTGGGTTAGCGGAGTCTGTAACCTGAAGCGTATGTAACCTGAAGCGTCTGTAACCTGAAGTACCACTGTATATGTAAAACCTTCCCTAACATGAAATACAAATATTTTATTTTGTGAATGTGGTGTTAGTCAAGACAGAGCCTTGCATCAGTGCATAGGAGCCAACTCCTGGGGGTCAAGGGGTCTTCAGCCCCTCCCATAAAATATTTGAGGGGGCTGGGCTCCTCAAAGTTGATGGACATTGCCATTCAAATGGTGTGTGCGCATCTCATCTTGTGATCAATAGTGCAGGATTGGGCTTACCTGCCCCCCAATATTATATTCAAGTTGGCACCCCTGCCTCAGTGAGAGGTTCAGTCGCTGAAAGATCACATGAGTTGATCTAGAGCAGATCCTTCTCAGAGCAATGGTGCATTCAAAGAGGGACTTTGAAGTAAACCCTGGAATCTGCTTGGGTGACGGGTCATTGTAGAAGTATCGCAAATATATCAGTAAGTATGATGGCTCGTTCTGACCATAAGCACACTGATGCGGAAGCTAGGGCAGCTTGACCCAGAAAAAAAAACCTGACTGAAATTAATGTGCATCATGCTCTTTTTGTGCATACTGGCCTGCCACATCAGCTGCCTTCTGCCATATAATTTTCTCAGTCCCCCACATGGTAAAATGCCAAGAAAAAACAACAACAGGATGGCCAGTTAAGGCATTGCCAAGAAAGAGGATTTGCATCCCCAGGAAAGAGCACAAAATAGGACCCCATTCTGCATAAAATTTTCATATGGTAGCTGATAGGGGCAAACGGAAATACAGTGCATCTCTCCATAGAAGGGAAGACATCAGGTGTCGTGTCTGTCTGCACAATTTCCTGACTAGGTGCTGCTAAATGTTGATGTGTAACTTCAAGGCCCTTCCTGTTCTCCGTTTTAATGGTTCTTCATCTAACAGGACACATGACCATCCTAAGAAAAATGCTTTGCAATGCTGTGCAGACGAACGGTTTAACAACCAATACGTCTTCTCAGTGAACTCTGGGAATTTTATCTCTGGGAGGAGAATGGGAGTCTCTGAACAGCTCTCAGCACCCTTAACAAACTACAATTCCCAAGATTCTTTGGGGGAAAGCCATGGCTCTTTTAAAGTGGTATGATACTGCTTTAAATGTCAGGGGCCACAAAGAGAAAATAATTAAGTAGCCCCATTCCTTTCTGTTTTACCATTTGGGTTGCTTTAAACACAAGAAAATGTGCCAGTAGATGGCACTCCAGAATATAGGACTTTTTTCAGGGAATTGGAGGAACAATAAAATCTGTTGTGCATGGTCAGTACTGTCTTTTCCACAGATTTTGACAGAACGAGCAACTGCTCCCTCACATGGATCAGGAGGTTCCTCCGTCCAAGAACAGGCATGATGATTTTTTGGGGGGAAACCCCCACCCAACACATCCTGGTAAACGTCTCTATACTTGCTAGCTATCATTGTGGCTGGCGGCTCTCTTCTCTCGCAGCCCAAGCAAATGAGCCAATGGGAACCACGGAAGCTCATTGTGAGCAGCCTGAGGGAGATGACAGGGGTGGGTTTACTGGACAATGTTGCTGTGAAGTAGAGTGGCCATGTGTCCTACTTTACAGAGGACAGTCCTCTATCAGAAAGCCCAACTCCAGCTTAAACATAACTAATCCTAAGAAGGGAGGGAATGGGAGCCTTGAAGGTGCCCATCAACAGTTGCACCTGGACAGCAGACCAAGTGAGAACACAGTTCATGTGGTCACAGCCTTCTGCACTATAATGAGATGTGTGCTTCCAACAGTGTATCATTAAACTGTGGCATCGTGTCCCACAGGAGGCAGAGATGGCCACCAACTTGGATGGCTTGAAAAGAGGATTGGGCAAAGCCATGGAGGACAAGGCTATTCGTGGCTACCATCCATGAAAGCTCTGCTTTGTTTCCATGGCTAGAAGAGGTAGTGCTTCTGAAGACTGGTTCCTAGAAACCACAAGAGGGGAGAGCTTGGGTTTTTCACATGCATCTGGTTGGCCAATGTGAGAACAGGATGCTAGACTAGATAGCCCATTGGCCTGATCCAGCAAGCTTTTTTGGTTGACCACTGTGAAAACAGGATGCTGGTGGGCTTTTGGTCTCATCCAGCGGAGCTCTACCAATGTTCATAAAGAAAGTATCTAGGTGCTCCTAAAGTACAAAATATAAGAATTACATATTTACCTAAATTACACTGAGGAAATCTTGTACACTGGTACCTGATGGTATGCATTGCTATTATGTACCGTATATGCTATGGTATAGCATATGGTAAATGCTATTATGTATGTAATATGATTTTCCTTCAGATTTCGCTAACAAACTATATTTGACATAGTACAAATATTTACATATAAGCAACCAATTAGATGGTTTCTAGCTCTCCCTCTGCCCTTTTAGCTATTCCTGCCATAAAAATTGGCTAGACAGTGCATTTCTTTTTTCACTTAAGAATAATATACAAGCATTTTAATTGTTAAAAAGTGACTGTATAAGATGTAGGCTAACTTGCCCATGTGTTATATAAACCTGTCTATGTTAATTTAGAATTTAACACACATTTATAAACATATGAAAAACTGTCCTGCCAGATTCTAATTTAATTTTGTTATCTATCTAAAATGCAGTACATACACCATCTCTAAAAATTTCTCTGACTGGTTTCAGTTGAGGAAGATGCACATCCATAATATTTATTATTTTTAAAATTTGTGTGGCACTTTTCCATATAAACATGCTCAAAGTGGCTCACAACAGAACAAAACCACAAATCAGTGCACGCTGCTTCTCATTTCATTTCCACTATGAGCATCCTGAGCAACAGAATCTGGGAAGTTTTTCTCCACAAGGCCTTCAAATGAATGGGTGTTTTGCAGTCATGGTCTCTATTCCTTTCATTTTACCATCTACAACAGAAATGAAGTGAACAGTCAAGCATTTACCCTGCTTTTTAAATATGCACTCATTGTTTTTTATGATCATTTTTGTCCAAGTGTCTTTTATTCCAGAATTACACTAAAAAAACCATTTCATTTTATAATAGTTCTATGTGCAAAGCATCATGGGGGATGGAATGCAAACAAACTTCAGGGCTCTCACCTTATATTCTGCTCAAGCAGATTATAATTTTTTAAAAATGGAATTCCTGTTCCAACAAGGAAGTTCAAAACTCCTTGCGCTATTTAACAAGAACACCTACCAGCTGTCATGACTGAGCATATTGCATATTATAATTGTGGATGTTTTATAAATTAATCATTTAATGGGATGTTGTCTTGTGTAATTTAATCATAGATTGTTATATTTTGATCTTTGTGTGGCTCTTTTTTATACCTTGTAAACCACTGAGAAGGCTCTCTTGTCATTAAGTTGTGTATAAATATAAAGGGCTATATAAATGAAACAGTAATAGCACAGATAAATGTAATCTCTTTGTCAACGGCTGCAAGTCAAGTGCAACTGTTCTGACCATGTTCCTAAGGGGGTGGTAAAGTCCGAAGAAAGGGCCTATTGTTCTGTTTTACAGCCCCTTTTCTCCAAGGTGGGGAGAAGCTTTCAGTCATTTTTGTTAATCAAAAGACCAGTCCTCTTCCCATTGCCCTGATCCAGTACAGCAGATCAGTTTGAGTGGTGGAAGGAAATGGTACCACAGGAGTTCTGGCCTCCCCCTGGCCAGCCCAGCACAGTTCGGGGTCCTTCCCCTGCCCCAACACCCTCTAATCACAACAGCCATTTTGGTCTCTCTCCTCCTGAGAGCAGCATACTTTGCATTTTCCTTCTACAAATAACTGCTCAAGCCGTCCTTTCAAAGAACCTTTATTAAACCCCCCAACTATTTGCTGTCGAGACGTTTAGGATGAAATCATCACGTTAAACAAATAAATGCCGCTCCGCACAGATCTCTGCTGTGGGAGCAGAGTAAGAAAATAATTTCTGTCTGCTGTCCACAAAAGCGGCTGGAAAGGCCGAAAGGAAAATATTATTTTTACTTCATTGTGTGAAATATCATTTTGGAGGATCTGACGCGTTGAGTGTTTGAAGAGTTTTTGCTGGCAGGTTCCAAGGGTCTCCTGGGCTGACCCCCTGGGATTGTTTTCTTCATTAATAAACTTAGCATGATGGTGTGTTAAAAGGAACATTCTGTTTGCTTTGTAAATAAGGGATGTCAAACAAGAAGCAGGAGCCTTACGGACACTGGGCAATGTGTTCTCCAAATTGGGAGGGATGTGGGGAGGGGAAGGTTTGGGAAATTGGGGAATGCTCTGGCTGCCTTGATCCAAAGCTGTTGAGAAAACAGTCCGACCAGTGAATCACAGCCAGCCAGCTTCCTTATTGATACTGGTGGGAAAATCGCATACTCCGTCTCCCAAAGCAGCAGGGGATGTCCTTGGGAAGGAAAGGGCTGAAGTATATACATCACCAGGACGCATGCCATGAACATGTCAAATAGGAGCCTGATCGGGAAGGGGAAAAAAGCTCAACTCAATCCAAGCTTAAAATATATTGTGACACAATAGGACAATAGGCCTGAAAATGCAATAAAAAACCCAGGCAACACTGGCAGTCACTAGGGATGTGCCATAGGCAACTTTCTAGGAAGAGAAGTCCAGCCCAAAATCTTTTATGGCTGAGGCCACTTTGGACACACTCCCCTTTATCCAACATCCAGCATGTTCCCACTGCTGTGATGTTAGTCACAGTCCATATCCTACCCAGGCCCAGATGGGATGGGGGGGCATTTGGGCCACTTGGCCCAGGCCTCCGATTCCAAAGGGGACCTCGGTCAGCATATTCACAATTCAAGCCTTGAAATAATTCAAGCCTTGAAATAAAATTATTTGTCAGCATAACTTTTGTGAAAATTATTTATATATTCACTTATTTATAAGACTTCAGTTATCCCCAGGTAAAAAAAAAGGGGGGGCACATTATCTACCTGGCCCGGGCCTCTGCCTGGCTCTGCAAGGCCCTGATCCTACCCATATCTATGAAATACTTGTGGAATATCTATTGCAGTCAAACCAACAATTCATGCTTTGCCAGATAGGCACATGATGGGGCTGAGGCTCACAGAGCTTTCCTGTAAACAGGCTAAAGAGAACGCTGTGCGATCACTTCCCTATTGTGTCCTGACAGGAAGAGGACACAACGATATACGCCCCTTGCCCTTTTCCATCATGTCTGCAACATGGAAACACCTGTAACTCTGAGCTCCAGCTCAGACTCCATTTTAAAGCTAGACTTAGTATGTGTTAGCAATCTAATTAGCATTTTAAGCTGCTGTATCTGCTATTCTTCGAGAAATAAACTGAGTGAGTTAATGTTATTTTTACCTTTTAGTGTTTGTGTGTGATTATTATTTTAAAGGGGGAAAGACCAGGAGCATCCTGGATTATTAACACTAAAAGGCTACCCAATCTAAGCATCTCTTTTAAGCTGCAAAGGAATTGCACTCTGCTGAACTCCAAAACATGAGGAACGATGGAAGGAAGGATAATATCTAATATATCATCTAGCATCAAATCAAATCCCAACAATACTGTGTTTCAATGCACCCCCCCCCAAAAAAAAATCAGCTTTGATCCAAATAGGGGAAAAGAATGGCGTAGCTACATTTTAAGTGCAGACAGCTTGCATCAGGTGGCTATCATAAGAGAAGAGAAAACATCAAAAGAGCATTGGACACATGCAGTACATGGAGAATAAGGCTATCTGTGGCTGCTCTCCATGAAGGCTATGAGCTGCCTCCATCGTGGGAGGCAGTGTGGTCATGAATACCAGTTGCTGGAAGCCACAGGAGTGGAGCGTCTTTTACTGCCCCAATGTTCTGCTGGCAAGCTTCCTACAGGCATCTGGTTGGCCACAGTGAGAACAGGATGCTGCAGTGGATGGGCCATTGACCCGATCCAGCAGACCCTTCTTATGTTCTTAACAATGCCAAAAAGTAATCCTCTTCTGGAAGATGAGGGATGCTAATCAATTCTCCATGTCTCTATAGTCCTTGAAAAGCTGGTATGGAGATGGCTCCTTCCTAACCAGATGTTCAATGCTGGAAGGCCCCATTTGAACCTGAAGGGATTATCTGAAAGGGGAAATTTATTCCTTCTAAGTGTATTGGGGGCGGCAGGGGGAAGCATGAAAAAGCAAAGGGAACAAATCATTAAGTGACATACTACAAATCTTTGCAGGTTGGAAATGCCCCAAACTCTCAGCTTGTCAGAGGATTAGAATAAATAAGACATTTACCTAGACTTGCAGTTCATCCATAGGGAAACATCTTTATTGTGTGTAGAACTACAGTATATCTTTTGGAGCCATTTGTTCTGGGGTCCCTTACAAAAGTCGCCTTGCCACTGTTTGCCAATTTTAATAACGAGCTCTTTCCAGCAAGGAGTTTTTGGCACGGCTCATTTTGGAACTTTGATATTTGGGAAAGTTTGCTGATGTTTTCTTAAATTACATCCTCTTGTGGGTTCATAAAAATCCTGAAGTTATTACAAATAAATAAACAGAGTTTCTCTTCGTGATGTAAACCAGCTTTGAATGAAGTCATTGAGTGGAAGTTTGACTTGGATTGCTTCTGAAAAGCTCCTCAGACCCAAGGCGGCAATCTGCTTTTCTTCCCAGAGCTAGAAAAATTGGCTAGCAGCTGTTCTAAGTCAACCGAGTACAGAAACCCCCCATTGCTTAATGTCTTGTTTTGATTTCCAGGAGGAAACTAAATATCAAAAAGTACTTTCCCCCTATTTCCTCTTTTATCTTTGCTGTTGCAAGTTTCACTCTGGGCCGTATGGGAGGAATTGTTTCAAAAGAAGGCCCACTGGAGAAGAACGTTTGAGCATCGTCAGATCATGTCCTCCTATTTAGGGATCCCATATTCCTCAACAATTCTTATGACTCCACAAGCTCACCCTGCTTTCAGGTCCACTGGGTACATGGGATACTGATGTACCAGGCCCAAAACCAGTATGGACAGAATCCACTTTTAACTTCCTTTTTGTTGTGTACTAAGCTTGGATCCTAGAACAATAGGCAAGTAGGATCCTAGAATGCAACAACTGATTGGCTTGCAGGAAAAGACCAATCAGGCTCCAGGAGGAAGTTAATCAGCCTATTAGGCTGGTAGGATCGTAGAATGCAACAACTGATTGGCCTGCAGGAAAAGACCAATCAGGCTCAGGAGGGAAGCAGAATCAGCCAATCAGACGGGACTCACTGTGTAAATAATGTATATAAAAGCCTGAGGTTTGTGGGGCAATTCAATTACTGTTTTACAAGGTGCAATAAAGAGCATGAAATCACTACAGGACTCTGAGTATATTTCACTTTTTAAAACAAGCAAGTCCCTGGCCCTCATATTCTTGTATTCTAACACTTTGTTCCCCTTCCATGAAACCCAGAACCAGCTGCCTGAACCTCGCTCTGCCTAATGGTAGGGCCTGTTTGCTAAGAACTTGGCTGCAAGGCAGTTTCCCGCCCCCACCATACTTGCCTGCCACTTTACTGCTGCTAAGAGCATAAGAAGAACCCTGCTGCCAAAGGACCATCTAGCCCAAAATTGTGTTCTTGCAGCTGCCAGTTAGATGCCTCTGGGAAGCCCAGAAACAGGAACCAAGTGCAACAGCAGTCTCTCTACTTGTGTTTCTGGTCTTCTGGTCTTCAGCAGCATCCTGCCTCCAACTGTGGGTGTAGAACCTAGCCAATGTGGCTAGAGGCCAGCCACTGATAGTCTCATATTCCATGAATTTCCCTAATCCTCTTCTTAAGCCATCTGAGTTGGTGGCCATCACTACCTCTTGAGCAACACATTCCACAGCTTAGCTAGGTGTGATGTGAAGAAATAGTTTCTTTTGTCTGTCCAGAATATTCCAACATGCAATTTCATGGGATAACCCTGAGTTCTAGTACGATATGAGAGAGAGAGCGTGTGTACCATGCTGTCTTTGCTTCCTCCCACTGCTGGGAAAGAAAATACTCCGTAACAGAACATCTAAGGTTGCATACACACAACATTTTATTCGAGAATCAATGGAGACTGAGTACTTGGTTTTCTTCTACATAGTCCATGCACAATCTAGATCCACTGCACTTCCCACCCTCCCCATGAAAGGCACTTCTTGAGAAATTGGTTTAATTTTTTTGGGGGGGTAGCTAATTTCTCATTGGTTGCGCATTACCCCACGTGCATCCATTGGAAAAAAGGTAAAAACAGATGTAGGTAATCCTGGCAGTGTGTGTGTGTGTGTGTGTGTTTCCTGGGGGGAACAATCCACAACTGCTCAGTGTTGTGGATGGGTATATACCAAGATCACAATCACCATGTTCTTTGTTTGAGCCCCATATTGGGCAGAAGATTCCTGCATTGAAGGGGGTTGGAGTAGATGACCCACATGGTCTCTTCCAACTCTATAATTCTAGGATTCACTCACCTGGTGCATCTGAAGGGAGGAAAAGGTATGGATCAATCAAGGGGGGGGGCAGCGGCGGTTTCAAATGTGCATCAAGTAACCACATCCACCCTTGTGGACGGCTGGATCTAGCATCAATCTAGATTGAAAGCAGCAGGTTGAGGGCCCAAAACACGTTCACATCACAGTGCTGTGTCTCTCTTATTTTATTTACATGCCCCAGTATCTCTCAACTTCGGCCCTCCATCTGCAATATGAGGCCAACTGCACTGACAGGCTGGTTGGAGGGTTTCCTGATTCAGCTGATGTGTGTGAGGATCTCTCTTTTTAACATGCAAGGATATTATAAATGCTATGTGGTTTAGGAGTCTGTTTTTCCATGTGCAGATTATACATCTTCGAACTACGACACAGAACAGGTGACACTAGCATGTCAAGGAAGAAGAACTTTTCAGCTGTGGCCCCTCACATTTGGAATGGACTCCCCAGAGAAAGGGGTCTGACACCCACCGTGAAGTCTTCCTGGCACCAAGCCAAATTCACTCTGACCCCAATTCGCTCAGGCATTCCTCCACACTGCAAAGCAGGTTTTAATTGTTCTTTTATGGTTTTATGACTGCCTTTTTCCAATGAAAATGCTAATTCTTCTGTGTTTTGCTGTTTGAATTTTATTGTGCTCTTTCATTCTTTTAACTGCTGTTCTGCCTCATCCCCGGAAATGTATGATAAAGGGCAACTTATAAATTCTCCACGTAAATAAATGTCCAGACATGAAGTGCAGTTTGAGGGCCACTAGTGGGCAACACAGCAAATCAACACAAAAGCTAGATCAGGGCCACAATCTTCAGCTTTTTTAAAATACTGAAACTTTTATTTGCAACAGAATGTGTTCCCACCACAATCCTTTATTCTCAGACACAGGTTTTAGTCAACAGCTTGTGTTGGATCCAAATGAAACAAACTTATTACAGTATTTTTAGAAGGAAGTGTATGACCTTCCCAAGAGACATTCTTCATTTTCTGCTTGTATAAATATAAAATATCATCCCACTAGAATTTTTTTTCCACAATTTCAAAATCACTGGGCAGATAGCAATAACAGGACCATTTCTGGCTGGCAGGTAAAGACCAGCTTTATCTTCTACAGCTGTTCTTTACTGCCTGGCTCCTGCACCTGGAGAACTTCAGCCTGTTGAAGAGCCAGAACGTTGAGCCTGGAGAGCAATGTAGAAGTTTTGTCATATTTCCAGGGAGAAGTTGACCGCTTGGGCAATTGTTTGTGATGGCAGCTACATTTGTGGTGAAAGCACAAATGAAACTCATGAATGGTCCATGGCGCACCTGGGTTTTTGGCTTGTTATATTTTTATTGATTTATTGCATTTTTCTATTTACTATGGGTTCATTGCTGTTTCTTTTGTATTTATCTTATGCAGAGGGCCTTCTCGGTAGTGGCTCCCGCCCTGTGGAATGTCCTCCCACCAGATGTCAAGGAAATAAACAACTACCTGACTTTTAGAAGACATCTGATGTTTTTTATGTTTGATGTTTTGCTGTGTTTTTAATATCCTGTTGGAAGCCGCCCAGGTGTGTGGTATGTAAATAATAAATTATTATTATAATATTATTATTATTTGTTCACTGTTTTGGGGAACTTAGGCCAAAAAATGGCATAGAAATAAATTGATGATTCTTATGGTTGATAAAACTGATGCTTTTATTTATTTATTTATTTATTTATTTATTTATTTATTTATTTATCAGGGTGTGTGCGTGTGCGCGCGCGTACACACACACACACACACACACGTACGTATATGTATATGAGAAGTGATGGATACAATATGACAGTAAACATACAGCTGCAACTGTTGTTCATTCTTTGGGTGAAGCAGGTTTGCTGTGCAGGAGCTCCAAGGCTGTTTCCAGGCTGTTGCTATTTTCAGGTGGGATTCAATCACATGCTGGCAAAATCAATCTGTGCATTCCCCCAAAGATCAGATATTTTGCAATAAGGAAAGTGATGGGGGAACTCGGTGGTAACATGTGGGGCAACGCTTGCTTTGACAACACATCATCTAACCTCTCCTGCAAACAATACTCAATAAATAGGTTGCCTGGAAGTGCCCAACATCAGCTTTAACTGCACAACCTAGATTTGTCAGAATCCACTCGCAAATAGAGATAGCCTGGAAGGGCCCCTGTTCTGTTGCCCAGGTTCTAAAAGTTGATGGGCCACTTCAAGGCTTGCTCTTCTTTTTCTTTAACCCAGATTTGGACTGGACAGCCCTTCATTTGGAGAATGTCAGAGACTGTCCTCTGTAACACAGGGCACAAGGCCACATTACAGCAATCGTTTCCTCCTGTGGATGTTCACAAACAAATCCTTTATGGTAGATTGGCACAAGTGCAAGGTAATAAAATTCTCCTTTTCTTCAAGGGTGGGGAGTGCAAGTGGAGAACCTTTCTCCCTGCTCCCCCAAACACTGTAATCGCCCTCGCATGCCTCTGTCTGGACAGCTTGCTCTTAAGCCCCTTCTCCCTTAATGCATTTTTCATGTCTTACTTCTTTAGGATATAATGCTATCATTCTACTTCAGCAAGAATCAAAGATGATAAAACATGACTCCAGAACTTGCCCTTTGCTGTGCTGTGAATCCATAGGTCTCTCTGCCTTTTTAATTCCTTGCTCTCTGTACAAATTCCACTGACATGTTTCTCAAGTGGCTCAGTAGGATTAATTCAAGCTTAGAAAGCTAGAATTAATGGAATGCAGCTCCACTCCTCATTTCTTCACTTGGGCAGCTGATAGAAACGCCTGCTGGGAAGCAGGAGGCACAGGAGAGAGGGACAGGCAAGGATTGCGATGCTGGCGAGGCTTCCACAACTCTCCCATCAAGGAAACATTGCTTTTTCTTGTTGAGCTAAGTGCTCTTCCTTGGGTGCAGCAAGATGTTACGAAAGGCTGTGCAGCAAGCAACTCTCCTGATAAAGCACTGATTCCTGGCTGCAGGACTCTGATATGACCACATGCAAGATTCATTTGAAAGGCATTGTGTTGTCTGGCACCTCTGTTTTTCTTTTAGCTTTTTTAATCTCTTAATTTATTTCCCCTCTAATTCATTCAAGTCAGGGGAGCCTTTTGAGCAAATTTCAAGGCTGCTGGCATAGTTATCAGCTCAGTAAGTTGGAGATGTTCAGCCACTTGAGTGGCCAGATTATTGCTGTATGTATGGCCAACAGTAGAAGGGATGCAGGTGGCTCTGTGGGTTAAACCACAGAGCCTAGGACTTGCCGATCAGAAGGTTGGCGGTTTGAATACCTGGGTGAGCTCCCATTGCGCAGTCCCTGCTCCTGCCAACCTAGCAGTTCGAAAGCACGAAGTGCAAGTAGATAAATAGGTACCGCTCCGGCGGGAAGGTAAACGGCATTTCCGTGCGCTGCTCTAGTTTGCCAGAAGCAGCTTCGTCATGCTGGCCACATGACCCAGAAGCTGTACGCTGGCTCCCTCGGCCAATAAAGCGAGATGAGTACAGCAACCCCAGAGTCGGCCACGACTGAACCTAATGGTCAGGGGTCCCTTTACCTTTATGGCCAACAGTCTCTGTTGTGTAGTGGAATGAATGCTGGGTTTGCATTAGGGAGACTTGGGTTTAAATCCCTCACACAGCCATAATGTTCACTGGGCAGCCTTATGCAAATCCTGTTTCTCATCCTCTCTGGCTAAGATCCCACTGAACTCAAAGACCTCTTCCATCTTTTATTTTCATAACACCGTTTGCTATGCTTTACTCTAAATGACATGGGACTCATCCATTCAGGGACCCACCCAGAAGGAACCTGCACTGTCATCTTGGTACCCAGCCAAGTCTGAGTCCTTATGAGTTAGTCAAGCCTTGCACAAAGTGCCATCCAGCATCCCCTGTGATTGTGCAAGGGGAGCTGGGATCTTCACATTATTTATATGTTCCTCCAGCCAGCCAGCCTGAGATAGCTATGGGATCCTCCTAATCCTGCCTTCTTAGCTTGTATTGTGCTACTGCTGATTACTACTGTTTCTGCCATATAAATCCTTAGATGGCGGTGACTCATGTGACAAACCAATCAGCTAATGTGCCAGTGAATGAATGTGGGTAAGGCTGAGTGCAAGAACTGGACTGTTACTGCAATGCAACAACTTGTCATATTGCAGTAGCGCTGTGGGTGATCTGAGTACAGTAAGGAGGACTTGCAAGAGTCATCATTGCCAGATGTAGTGAGCTGGTGGCATGCAGCACTATTATGTGCCATAAAAACTGGCAGAGACAGAATTAGAAGCAGCTAAAAGTTTTTGGCCTCCTTAGAACCAGCAACACTAACATAAACTTACATATACCTCCTTTACTATGTTAACTGCAACTATTATTTATTAAAATATTTACAATAAGAACTGCATGTTATGGATAGATTCAGGAGAATCACAGGGTCGCATTTCCCCCTGTCTCACTCCTGAAGAAGGTCATTTACTAGGTTGTTTTGGTGTCTAAGACAAACATATTATGAGACAAGTATAAGTGCAATCACAACTAACATTGTATATAAAGCCATTATACTTTCACAACAATTCCTGCGGAGTAGGATCGGCATCAGACAAAGGAGTAGCTGCTAAAGCTCTTCCAGTTTCTGATTTCATGCTTAAATGCAAATCAAATTACCTCCACATGTGGTGGGAATGCCCCTAAACCCAACGCTTCTGGACAGCAGTCATACAAGAAATAAGCAAAATAACTAAACAGGTACTAGAAGTCACCCCAGAACTGGCCCTACTGAACACCTTCCAAGATAACAATGCACACTCACACTATAAAGAGCTCATAACCCACCTACTCTCAGCAGCCAGAAACATCATAGCCAGACACTGGAGGGACCTGTCAGGAATAAACATGGAAAACTGGTATCAAGTAGTGTGGGAAACAGCCTTACTAGAAAAG
Source organism: Podarcis cretensis (assembly GCF_951804945.1). Classification (NCBI taxonomy): domain Eukaryota; kingdom Metazoa; phylum Chordata; class Lepidosauria; order Squamata; family Lacertidae; genus Podarcis; species Podarcis cretensis. Next base: position 35,705,446 of record NC_137180.1, read on the forward strand.
CTAACCAATAGACTGAAACTGACACAGGGACAAATAGAAGAGGATGTCTTCACTCCCGTATGGCTCCCCTTTATTGCATACATAGCCCAACAAGACAACAACATGAACCCACCAACAGCATGCAATTCAACTGTGGTCTAAACCACTGAGCCTCTTGGGCTTGCTGATCGGAAGGTCAGCGGTTCGAATCCCCACGACCAAGTGCGTTCCCATTGCTCTGTCCCAGATCCTGGCCACCTAGCAGTTTGAAAGCATGCCAGTGCAAGTAGATAGGTACTGCTGTGGCGGGAAGGTAAACAGCGTTTCCATGCGCTCTGGCACTTGTCACGGTCCTCTGTGCGCCAGTAGCAGTTTAGTCATGCTTGCCACATGACCCAGAAAACTGTCTGTGGACAAACACTGGCTCCCTTGGCCTGAAAGGAGATGAGCGCTGCAACCCCATAGTCACCTTTGACTGGACTTAACCATCCAGGGGTACTTTGCCTTTACCTTTACCAATATGGTTAACTTAACCCAGCAACCCCCCTCCATGCACAAACAAATCCCCCTGCAGCCAGCCAAAGACAATCAACCACACCCTAGGCCACCCCAACCTCTCTCACCACCAAGGAAACATAACAAGCAAATAGTAAGAGAGCCTACGCAAGTGACACTGACACAAAAACCCCATGCATACAGTAAGCAAAAGAACATAAGCTTTACCACCCCATCCCCTCACTCTCGTCCCCCCTCTTTTCTTCCCAGCCCTATACTGCATATAACACCCATGTCTCACAACAAACGTAACTGATCTGCAGAAAACACAGCCTGAAGAAAGAGACAATGCACGTGCTTTCGTAAACGAGGAAAATCTTTAATAAAAATTATTTATTAAAAATGCAAATTGAATCTGGCAGCACAGAGACATTACCTTAGATTTTGGCCATGGAAACATTCTTGTGCATAACATAGTAAATAATTCCATAGCTACCCCAAGTGCTTGATCAATGGAATTAAAATACTGTTGTATGGAAAAGTAGAAAAAGAAGTTAAATATACTTTCATTAAGGCTTTGCCAAACCTTAGATCAAATCAAGCTTTTGGCAATTCAGTAAACTGTAATTCATCTTTTCTTTTCTTTTTTTTTGGTCCTAAAGAGTCACCCCATTGGAATGATGCTTGGCTAATTTCCTACAAGACATATTCCTGATAAATTGTTTTGCAGTGCTGTTGGGGTGAGGAAGGAGCAGCCATGAGCTAAAGCACACTCTGTCGAGGGAAAAGCTGCTCTGATGAAATTATAAATAAGTCATCAGACATAAGTCTGTTCAAATGAGTTGTCAGTAGAGATGTGTCAGAGTTGTGGTTCGGCTCAAACTTCAAAGCAACAACCCTAAGAGTGCTCCTTCCTCCTCCATTCACAGATCTGCTCTTGATATACACCATGGGAATGTTAATTTAAGCTATGTGTACATATGCAGAAAATCCAGGGCTGCGAATGCTTTAAATAAACCAGGCCGCTTATGAGCCAATTATAACATGTAAGAATACATATGTTCATACCACAAGCGGTTCTGCAACGGAACTGAGGACCAACCTGACAGCAGCCTCCCCTGACTTCCTTTGTTGAGGCTGTGAGAAGTGTGAGACCACATGACAGTAGGGATGGCTGGAAACATTAGTCCTCCTGTTGTATCTTTCCCACATTTGCAAAATAAAGAATCATGCTGATCACAGCATACATCTTTGGAATGCCCTCTCCACACTGCCTTTGGACCAGGAGGCTTATCTAGTGATGTTATTTGGGCAGCAAATCAGGGATGGGGAAACTGGGGCCCTCCAAATGTTGTCAGACTCCAGCACCCGTAAGTCTTGACCATTGGCCATGCTTACTGGGGCTGGTGGAGATCAGATAAGAGTCCAACCACATCTGAAGGGGCACAGGTTCCCCCACCTGCGAGCTGCTTGAGAACTTTTTAATTTTCCCAGGCATTTTGGATACTGTTTTAATAGGTGGTTTGCATCCTGGGAGTTTGGACTACCTCTGCATATGTACCTCTGACAGCAACACACACACGTGATATCGCAGGCTGTATAATTAGCAAGCTGCCTCCATCCCATCATGAGTGGGTTGAGCATGTGAAGGAAGCATGTGGGTTGAGCATGTGAAGGAAACAACAGCAGACATATTGTACCAAAAAGACTTGAACATTCAACAGCAAAATTTGACAAAAGTGTGTGGTTATTTTTCATTTGTTTTCATCAAAGCAAGTCTGAAATGCAGACCAAAGGCAAGCCATTTTTTATTATCTGAAAACACATCTAAGGTTTGTGGGTGGGTGACCCTGCATTCAGACAACAATAGATTATCTGAATTCCCATTTTCCATGATGGTACCCACCCACCCCCTCGCTTCCCATGCCAATGTTACTGTGGTCACTGGCACTGTGAAACAAATGGCTCTGGTGTCTGGAACAGGGTTCCCTTTGAAATTGTTGGCCTCCTGGCTGGGAGTGATAGTGATGGGCCTTTTTTCTCCTTGGGAGGAATATGGCCTCTCCTACAAAGTTCTGCTCTGTCAGACTGCAAAGAGACTGTTGGTTTCAGCTTGCTGCAGAGACACCTTCCCTCCCAGTTGTGCCTCCATAAAACTATTTTGGCAATGTTCACATTGCAAATTGCAGTGGACAGGGAAACCTGATCTTGCTAGTGCTACCAGTAGTCATGTCAAATAGATTGGTAATTTTGTTGTCATCGCTGCAATTTTCTCTACCAACATGCACACAGTGAATAGCACCTTCAGGACTTCAGGCAATTCCACTCCCTCCCTGATATCCATATAGTTTCAAAACTTTGCCTATGTTTTGCATGAGTGCTTATCTGATACAACACATAAGCACACATGTATCCCTTATCAAATGAGGGAGAGGAGGAGGTGTAAGTGTTCTGCTGCTGGGTAGAGCACTGTGCAAGGAGTCCCAATCTTCTGGGGGCACATCTGGCAGTCTGAGAAACTGTAATGGGCACTACCACAAAATGGCTGTTGTAGAGGCTTGCCAAGTCCCGAATAACCTGCTCAATAAAGTAAGTATAACTGCCCCAAACAGGCAAAACACCCACCAAATAAACAAAAACCAGGGAACGCCTTTCCAAATGACAGAAGATGTGCACAAACCCAATCTCTTAATGCAGGCATGAGGAGTAAAATACAAATAAAATATTCACTTATTTGCAAAGCTAAATGTCTGTGATTTATTCCAGCCTAAGTATTTTCATGGGTTATGTTTATTTAAAGGTGGATGAGGGTAGATGAAGATCTATCTAAGCATTAATGTGCTTGGAGCAAACACTACTGTGCTTAACTCAGCTGCAAGAGAGTAAATATCTCTCCCCAATTGCCCAACCCGCAACAATAAGTGGGTACAGGGTGGCATCCTGGGCTTTGGTTTAGGATTGACATTGGGTAAAACAGGCCTTTTTTGTATATCTCCACAACCGAGACCAGAACAACATGATGGGCTTCCCATGTTAAACATGAGATTGTTGGGATGGGCAACAATTGCTGTACTCCCTAATTTTGTGGGTGCCAGGTCCCCTGAAGCAACCATTTTCTGTTATGCCATACCCTCCACAACAGCTGTTTTGTATTATGCTACCCACCACGGTAGCCATTTTTTGACTTGACACCCACAGAACACTCTCAATATTTGAAATGTATCCACTAGTCCATAAAGGTTGGTGATGCTTAGGCTATCGTACGGACAGCAGAAAAGTGGAGAACGAAGCCTCACCCTTGCCTTCTTAGGAGCAGTGCCAAGAAAAAGACTGTTGTATCAGCTGAGAGCCTCCACCAGGGATGGACTTTTGGGAAATGAATCTGGGCAATGTGGGGGTGTGCAAAAAGCACACCCAGGCAGCTTCTAGTCCTAAAGCCACCAACAGAGCAGTTTAAAGGCTTTGCAACCAGTCTCAAATAACTAATGAAAGCAGCATTTACACACACACATATGTCAAGAAACTCATCACAGCTCTCAGGAACCTCCCAGCTAAGTGATTGTAGAGCAATTTCTCCAATTACCAGTCTTTCAACTCATGTGGACCACCGCGAGTAGATACTCAGAAATCACTCTTCCTAACCACTCCAGTGAGGACTTGGCATGCTCCTTCCTCTGCACAAAAGAAAAAGAAACACAACGATGCCTGTAATTTCATACTTCATTGACTGGATTACTTTTCTAGAGGCTTGCTACGCAGATGCTGCTGTGCTGCTGGGTGGCGGGTAATTACCATTTTTCCTCTGCCCTGTTAGGGTACTTGACATTTCCATTCCTCAGTGACTTCAGTGCAAAACAAATCGGTCTACCTGCCATCCACATCTGACCACCAGATGGTCTCGTGTGCCTAAGGAGGACCAATTGCAGAGTGCATTCAAATGACCTCACACATATATCTTCAAACATTGTTCCCCGACCACAAAAATGTATGGAAAATGCAACATCTGTACATGTCTGCCTCTTAAATCCCTGTTGTTTTACAAAATATATTGCTTGTCACCTTAATGTCTTGAGCCCCTTAATGGGGAAAATGTGGATCATTGCTTGTAGGGATTGTTTGCTATAAGAAATCCTTTAATTTATTGCAATCCTTTTACTGTTGCCTTCCATTGCCTGGTGCTGATTGAAACAGAAGATATGAATGGATGGGACCAATTCATTAGCTGCAGTTTTAAAACATGGATATTTAGTCAGATCTTAATCTTAATTGGAGCAGTTCTCTCTGTTTGATTGCACTGGTCTGTATCATAAAACATCTAGATTCGGGCAATGCATTCCATCTCATTTTTATAAACAAAATATATTTCTCTGGTTCATAGAGAGCTATCTGGTCTAATAAAGATGAACCTCATGTGGAAGGAACAGGCACCTGTGTATCTATTTCCTTTTTAGATTGGGTTCATGTGTGCAGAATAGAGCCTGGTGTGGAGAAAGCCCCTTATTCCACATTTGGGTATCCCTCTCCCGACAAGTAGGGGACCTCCAGACTGGTGTGTTTTTGTGGGTGTGTTCTGCAACATATTGTTGATGCAATAATTGTGCATTCATGATGGATTTATACTAGACTGTTCATACATCATTCTGCTTTATTAGTTCTTCTGCAATGCTTCCAATGTTACCAAATTATTGCCATGTGGATGGGCATTATTGTACTATACAACAAAGACAGGACAATGACAGCACCTGTGTGGTATGAAAAGTTTCCACTTTTGTTTTAATTTTAGAGGCAGGTAGAATTAAAGATATGGACAATTTTCCTGGCTACTTGAGTTCAGTGATAGGGGAAAATATATTCTAGAAGGGTTGAACAGTCCCCTTTCTTGGGAGTATTCAAAAAAAAGCTGGATATGTGATGCTCTCCCTTACTTTTTAAATTATGAATACAGTAATACCTCACTTAATACTTTCTGCTGGCAGCTCAGCCCAGCGATGATGCTTTAAACATAGGGCCAGGAAGTGAATTTAGATTCCAAAGTTTATTGCTATTAACACTATAATTTTATGAGCAAGATGGTTTTTAAGAATAAACAGATAGAAGATAGATAGATGATAGATAGATAGATGATAGATAGATAGATGAGAGAGAGAGGATAGATAGATAGATAGATAGATAGATAGATAGATAGATAGATAGATGATAGATAGATGATAGACAGACAGACAGACAGACAGACAGACAGACAGACAGATGATAGATAGATAGATAGATGATAGATAAAAAAGGTAAAGGTAAAGGTACCCCTGCCCGTACGGGCCAGTCTTGACAGACTCTGGGGTTGTGCGCCCATCTCACTTAAGAGGCCAGGGGCCAGCGCTGTCCGGAGACACTTCCGGGTCACGTGGCCAGCGTGACATCGCTGCTCTGCTACTAACAAACCAGCTATCACTCTGTACTGCAATAAACCCTTATATTGCTTTTGGTTAGCTGGCCAGTTTTCAGGAAGTAGGTAGGATTACATCTTCAGTTATCAATTGCTTATGTGAATTCTCCCAATAGGATTATTCACATTTCTTTAGAATTCTTAATGCCTATGTATTGACAAGCCAATACTCATCCGACAGGTAGCAGTCAGTTGAAGAATTTGCTGTGCCATGTTGAATACTTTGATATTCCAACTATTGTCATCCTGCCCCACAAAATGACAGTTTGTAAGCTCTCCTTGAGAGGCTATAAGAAGAAGAAAAGGCAAATGAAATGTCCAAAATATTTCACAAAATTACAACAAACATCAAAACAAATTGAGCATAGTTACTTGTTGCTTTTAAGGAGAGAATATAGTTTTCCTTGCTGTTAAACCTAATTCACAAGAACATTTTAAGGCCCACTTCATGTCTGAAATGTTTGCTGATATAAATCTAGTTGATGTTTATACCCTTCTGTAAAATAAAATGTACAGTCCAGAATAACCTAAAACCAAGACTAAGAAAGGACAATGTGCTTGTAGCAATTGCCTCATCATGATGCTTATTGTGACCTCACCACCTTCTCAGGTGAGTCATAGAATCATGGTGTTGGTTGGGGTCTTCTTTGTAATCAGCTCAACCCATTGCTCAATGCACAAAATCCAGAGTTAGAGTATCCCCAATAGATGTCTGTCCAGTCTCTGCTTGAAGGCTTCCAAGTGAGGGACAACTTGTCTCTGCACTGAGTAGTTCATTCCCTTGGCAGATTGCTCTTACCATCAAGATGTTTCTCCTAATCTTCACCCCATTGGAGCTAGTCCTGCCATCTAGACCTGGTCCTCATTCTCTGCTGCCCCAGAGGGCAGAACTAGAGTTTTGGGCCTAGCTTAAGGTAAAGGTAAAGGTACCCCTGCCCGTACGGGCCAGTCTTGACAGACTCTGGGGTTGTGCGCCCATCTCACTTAAGAGGCCAGGGGCCAGCGCTGTCCGGAGACACTTCCGGGTCACGTGGCCAGCATGACATCGCTGTTCTGGCCAGAGCCAGAGCCAGAGCCAGAGCCGCACACGGAAACGCCGTTTACCTTCCCACTGGTAAGCGGTCCCTATTTATCTACTTGCACCCGGAGGTGCTTTCGAACTGCTAGGTTGGCAGGCGCTGGGACCGAGCAGCGGGAGCGCACCCCGCCTCAGGGATTCGAACCGCCGACCTTTCGATCGGCAAGTCCTAGGCGCTGAGGCTTTAACCCACAGCGCCACCTGCGTCCCCGGGCTTAGCTTAGAACAGGTTTATTGGGCCACTTTTGTTTCTATTCCACAGGCAAGTTAACTGAGGCTTGGAGATAATGACTTTGAACTAGGGGCCAATCATGGCTCTCTGGATTGTATTTAATGTGACTCTCTCTACATGTTTGGAAGTGCACACACCTCTTTTGCACATTATGCTATAATTTGGAGCAAGAGATGTGCATTCCACAGGAAAGACATTTCCTGTGAACTGTGAACTGGAACTCAGCTATGAAGGTAGCAAAATTACCAAGGGCAAGCTGCTTGTGGTCAGCCAAGTCAGGAATAGGGAACTGGGGGTCCTCCAGACGTTGGACTACAATTCCTATAATCCCTGACCACCATTGGCCATGCTGACCGGTGCTGATTAGAGTTGGGGTTCAGCAACACCTAACTGACTCCTTGACTAACTCATCTCTCAGGGGTGCTGCAAGAATAAATGCATTTCATCAGAAGAGCCCCACTGGATCAGGCCAAAGACCCATCTACAGGTAGTCCAGCTTCCTGTTTTCATTCTGACTCTCCAGATTCTTATGGGAAGCTTGCAAGCAGGACCTAAGCACAACAACACTCTCCGCTTGTGAGTCCAAGCAACTGGACCATAAGTCCAGTCCCTGTAGGGATCACTGAGGAAGGAGAGAAGAAATTACGTGCCTAGGAGAGACAAGCTCTTACTTACTTTGCATGTAGATGCATAACTCCATGCCTCCTTCCCCCCATCTCATCCCCTGAACCATTTGAAGAAGCATAGCAATAAGTGAGGGAGAAAGAAACCAGAATCTGATAGGCCAAGCTGAAGTTCATTTGGTACAGGATCTACTAACTTCCAGTTGCTTAAGCAAAGATGGCCAAAAGAAGGAGAATTATAGAAAAATAATGGTGAACAGAATTAAAACTCAGCAGAAATCTGATGTCCATTTGATTATGTAATTGTAAGAAAACAAATACCCACATATATTTGTGCAGCATGTTCCTCTCTTGGGCACTAAAAACAAAAACTGAGTAGCCGATTGACTGACAAATCCTACATAATAATTTGTAGGATCGTTTATTTAAGATAATCAAAATGTGGAAACCAAGGAGACTGATCTGAATGAAGTATTCTTAAATGGTTGTATGTATGGTATTCCTTAAGGGCTGTAGCCAATAGTATACAGATATTTGCTTTCTGTTTCTAACTCTTAAATAAACAAGAATGCAGCCTCTTACAAAGTTAAATCTGTAAGAACTGAACTGTTATGCTTTTGTGGTAATCTTCTGTTTTGTCACCTGAGCCTCTGAACTACTTTCTGTGAAAGTCATTAGGCTGACTGCTTCTAAGGGAACAAATGCCAGCTTACATATTTATCCTCCTTCCTTTTTTCAGGGCTTTGATTAAAGCAAAGAAACCGCATCAGAACCGGCAACTCTCTCCCAGAAAGTTCAGATGCCATTTTTGTTGCCTGCCCTGATGCACAGCGAGCTCTTTCGAAAGCCTTCATCACACAACCATGTCAATAGCAGCCATCACAGAGAAAAGAAAACACTGGAGAAATTTGCTTAATATATCCTAGTCGACGAGGTCATGACAGGACCACGTGCATAAATAGTAGAGGTATTATTTTCAGATGTGGATGTCCTGAACAGGAATCGTCTAGCCAAAGAAAAGGCTTCCCTCCCTCATTCTTCTCACCCCACGACTCCTGACTGGATAGAGAGAGGGATTTAGATTGGAATGTCATCCTATCTGGCTTAGTTTCAAGGGAAAATGTGATCATCGGTATGGCGGGGAGGGGGAGAATATTATCTATTATCATTAACAGCGCAGAAACACTCCAAATGCCAACAAGGCACAAACATCCCTTTTCACGTGAATGTTAGGTTCAACACGTGTAGGGAGAATGCAGGATCTTACAGAGACAAGCTGCACTTCCCTAATCCCTATGCGCATTCTTCGGGAGGTTAAAAGAGATCCTATGTTATGTACTCTTCATTCAGAACTCTGCTTCTCCGGAGTTTCCTGATAGTGCAGAAAGACCAAGGTGCACATGCAGTTCTATATATGTACGGTCTGTTCAAACACAGGAAGCTGCTTCTCATACTGGTTCAGAGCACTGCTCCATCTGGCTCAATATTGCCTACACTGACTGGCAGTGGCTCTCCAGGATTTCAGGCAGGAGTCCATCCCAGCCCTACCTGGAGATGTTGAGGACTGAAGCTGGGAATTTCAACATGCAAGATAGATGCTCTACCATGGAGCAATGGGCCTTCCTCTTGGAGAGTCCCCCCCCCCCAAATAAAGAGTGCTGATTGCATTTTATTTTCCCTCCTTGATTAATTCATTTAAAATACACGCCGTCCTGGAATGTATGGTGGAGAGTCAGTGCATTTTGATGGGGGAACAAGGTAGTACAGGGTGAGGTCTAGGGAGGGAGTGACTCTTGAGAATGGTAATGGGAGGATTCCTGATAGCATCTTGGGTGGCCATTGTTGTTTTAAAAAAATATTATTATCTTTTTGTGGGCCTTGAGCGAAATGGTTGATTTCACAGTGCAACCATTAGCATTGTTATTACATATTTAATTATGCCCCACCTTTCCCACCTGACATGGACTAAATTCTATGAACATTTCTTGGAATTAAATCCCATCATGTCCAGTACTGCAGTTATATGTATGTGTTTGCTTGTTAAAATGCTATTAAAGAACATTTTAACCACAATGATTTTCTCTACAAAAGCAGGTACTTGAAGCGTGTTCTGCAAATGGTATTGTTCTTTAAGTGATCTCAAGAATGCATCTTTAGAACTCTCCACTATTCAGGGAGGGACCCACACATTATTGGAGCAGTTCAAGATAATTAAGTGGTTGTTCCACTAGGACAGTGGTGTCCAAGCTTTTTTCAAGGAAGGCCGGCCAGATTTGATGAAGTGAACATGCGTGAGAGCCAGCCAAAGTTGTTGAGCTTTTTTTAGGATTGCTCCCCACAGCAATTACATTTACACTTAAGTGTCGAGGAGACAGAAGAGAACAGTGGCTGTGGTCAGACTTCAAAGAAACAAGCTCACCATTGTTATTGGAATCTCCTTTCCTGGGCTGCTTCAACTCCTGAGACTCTACAGCAGCCTTTGTCAACCTGTTGCCTCAGATGATGGAGACTACAACATGCAGCAGCAACAGATAGCATGAGGCATAATTTGATGAAGTGAACATGTGCGAGGCCCGACCATTTTGCCTGACATTCTTAGAATCATTAAAATTAAATGCAAATTTTATGCAATGATTTTACGCAAAGTTTATTGCAAATGGCATACTTTTCATTTCATCACATGGATGGAAAATCTATACAGGTGTTAAATCACTCTGCCTTTCATATCTGAAGGCCAGATGAAAAATAAATCCAGAAAGCTGAAATATATGTCAGGAACATTGTAAAGTACATCACACAGTAATAAAGGTTGTCTGTCAACTTTTAAGTTCAGAACATATGAACAGGAACATAACACCAGGTATACTGGGCAGGCCGGGTCGTCCTCTTATATACCTGCTGTGATTGACAAGGCATCTGACCCTCACCTGACTCTCATAGCTCTCCTATAGCTGCCTCTGATTAGGATCATTTAACTCTTGGGGAAAATAATTAGCATCACACGTCATGTGCATGGAAGTTGCCGAACCAATTAACCAACTAGAAGGATTACTGTTAATAGCACCAGTTTTCCTATAAGTTGATATTGCTGGATAGTTTTGATGAACTGCAAAAGCATTTTTAGTTTGCTTTCTGTTGCCACCCTGGAGACTCCAATAGAGAGCATTCCATGTCAAGAAAGAGGGCAAGTGGGCACTCTATCAAATGACAGGGCAGGAGTTACACGGAACAGGGCCTTTTCACTGGTGGTGCCCATTGTATGCCTCGCTCTTACCAGACCTGCTCTCTTTTGGCCTGTATCTTGGAGCTTTATAATTTAGGAAGAATTTGGAAGAACTGGTTGACAAGTCTTATCAGTTGCTGACGTATGAGTGAATTTTATTTGCTGCTATTCTGTGCTTCTGGTGCACCAGGGTTTACACCAGCATAATAGAGTTGGCCAGGATGCCAGAAGGGATACAATTTATGAGCTTTCTCCATTATCTGCACAGCAGGGGGTGTTCAGTCAACAGTACAAAGGCTGAGATGAAGCATTCCCTGCTGGTTACCTACTTTCATCAATAGGGGTCACTGTTTGGTAGTACCCAATTGGTTAGCTGTTGGATTCTAGAGCTCCCTACTGGTGGCTCTTAGGTAATTCACAAAATACACAGTCCATTCATAAAACACAGTGTTCATTCATAACGCAGTAACATAAATCTCCATTGCTACATATTGGGTGCATATTTCAGCGGTTGAACGTACAGGTTTATGGCCATGCTGTAGTGTAGTGCTTATGCGACTGTGAATAAAAGGTGGCTGGGCTCATTGTCTCAGGGGTTTTTTTTGGGGGGGGAAGAGGTGACAAAACTGATTTCCAATAAGTGCCCCCCCCCTTTATTTCCATAACAAGTCCTTGAGTCTGTACTCTGAATAGTAACACCAGGGACCTAGAAGGTGCAGGGCTTGTCAGTCCAACCCCTGCACAGTCTCATCAGGGCTGACCTTAAGGCCATTGGAGCAATTTGACCAAACTGGGCCCTGCGGTCCGCTCCTAAGGGGCATGAAGCAGCAGGGAGGACAGCACAGTGCAAACACACTGGCAAGGGTGCCAGATTGGCTCCACTGGTTCATTTGCATCTTACTTCCCTCTCCCACACCTTGCATTTTCTCCCCTCCCCCCTGGTAAGCAACAGTGGCCCACCAGATGGGGAACTAATGAAGCAGCTCTACCCCACCTAGGGCTCTTTGAGGAAAAATGATAGCAACAGGGGTGGGGATGTGACCTCAGGCCTGGGGGCCAAATGTGACCCTCCAGGCCTGTCTGTCTGACCTATGGGACTTTTCTCAGGATAAATTCCTCCTCACCCACCCACACTTCTCCCCAAGCCACCCTGCTTGAGTGCTTTTGCTTGGCTGGAAATTTTCCTTGAATTCTGCAAATACCTCTTGCTTGCTTAGATGAAGGACGTAGGTGTGTGTGTGTATATTTGTGTGAATGTAAGCTAGCCTACAGTGCAAAAGCAAAACAGAAACAAAAAGAACCCCAGTGGATAGCTCAGTTGGTTAGAGCATGGTGCTGATAATGCCATGGTTATGGGTTTGATCCTTGCATGGGACAGTTGCATATTCCTGCATTGCAGGGGGTGGACAAAATTATTTTCAGGTTCCCTTCCTACTCTACAAGTCTACAAGTCTACGATTCTATGATTCTATTTGCTCTTCCCCATTTGCCTATGGCACCACCTACCACTTGCACGTTGCCCCTGGGAAGCTGCCCAGAAGGGATTGTGGCCCTCAGTCTGAGAAAGGTTCCCTGCCCCTGCTTCATCTGAAAGTGCAGTGCCTGTCCATACAATCCTCAAGCAGGTTTTAATGTCTAGCTGGGTTAACCCTGAACCCAGACGGAACTCCATGGGACCAGTGTGATTGCTGCTGAGTTCAATTTTTTGACAACCCACAGCATTAACAATCTGTTCTCTAAACCAAACAAATGCAATCAACCCAATGTCCAAAAGCGTTTTTTTCTTGAGTCTGCCGCATTTGACGTTTGAAGCATTTTGAGCTTGGCTTCACACCATCTCCACAATTCCTCCTCGTGATCATCCATCCATCCCTCCATCCATCTCTCACCCCAATCGTTGCCCCGTGCAGAGGCGGCAATTTCATTTCTTTCCCATCACAAACATGGCTTGTCAGACACAAATGGAGGATGATATAATTGAGGCAGCTTTGGAGAAGAAGCCATCTGACATAATATTGCTAGTAACTCGACAGCTTTTTGGCAAGCCTTCCCCAGAAATGCCAAGCTGGTCGCACGGCTGAGGACAACCAGAGGTTACAGAGGAAGGTTAGGCTCTCTATGACTCCTCAGCTCAATCTTTGAGGAGCTTCAGCCATAGTCTGCTTGACCTTTGACATGACCCAGCCTTAAACAATAGCTTTCTGGGTATGCTACATGACCAAACCTTGCCAGTCGCTGCCAAATTAATGAGCCCATGTCATTTTTAGTTTACAGTTCAGCCGTAAAGCAGCCAAGTGGAAAATGAACCAGGGGACCATTAAAGAGCCTTGTACACATTTTCAAAGAGGATCGTCCCTAATTCCTCCCTCCCCCTTTCAGAAGTTTGCTCCTAATCATCGTTCTCCCAATTTCTGCCTCCTCTCCTTGCCTGGGCTGCAACCTTCAGAAAGGGAGAAAGAAAAGCAGAGATCAATAGATATACTACAGGATCAGAGATACTCAAAGACAAAAACCTCCCACACAAAACAGCATTAAAACAGATCAGGCAAAAGTGTGTTGCACCCAAATACTCACAGAAATACAATTTTTCATCCTGACTGCTAAAGAACTTGAGAAAGAGAGCTTCCCCGGACATCTTTGTGAAAGGAATGCTTAAAAATACACTATTATGGTCATGAAGGTGTGATCCTTTATTTACCTCGTCACCACAGCTGGCTTCGCAAAAAGACAAAATGCTGAGCCAGGCCTCTTCTTAAAATGTCTAAGAAGTCGAAGGCTTTACTTTCCCAAAGCATAGTAGGCACAGGTGATTTCTCGCATTTCAGAGAAAGTGCCAAGGAGATGTGTGAAATCTCAGCATTGTGGTATCCACTGGACATTCCAACAACTGACCTTAGTGCTGTAACTTCCATCATTCCACTGAGTACCAAACTTGAGTGAACCTGTACCTGCCATCTTGGAAGTGAAACCAGGTCACCCCACAGAAATAAAGACTGTGGTTTCTACTTGCTCGGGAAATTCCCTAAGTGTGGAGAAGTATATTTGTTTGTAAATTAAACCTAAAAGAAGCATTTAAAATGCATTCCAACAGAGACCTGTAAGCTTTCAGGACCAATGGTGTGTTGATGGTGCACACTGGCAGAGTGTGGGTGTGTCTGTCTGGCAGGCTGAAAGACTGAACAGGAACCTTCCACACTGCAACATTTTGTTGTTGTAGGTCCCAGTTGTTATGTATAAAGTGCTCATGGTGAGGTACAGAATAATATAAGCAACAATGGCAGTGCATGATGGCAGCCTCTACCCCAAAGACATTACAATCTATAAGGGGAAGGCAGGTAGAAGAAAAGCTAACAAAGCTAACTTATTGAAGTTGCATACAGTTCCAAAGTGTGTTGTGCTTATGTTGCTCTAACCACATGGCATGCTCACAGTATTGGACAGCAATTGCTGTTCTTATTCGAGCACACTGTTTTGAAGGCAGTATTAAATAAATAGAAATGGACAAATCCTCTTCAGCTTCATGCCAGGAGAAACTTTCGAAATGAAAGCTAACCACTGCTAAAAATAATGTTTGCTTGCCTTGTGGTTTGATTGCAAACTCCAAGCCGAAGTTTGCATAACTTTATGCAAACAGACAGTGAGTGGAAATTAAGCAAGATTCAGAATTCTTGAAAACATTTGGTTTCTTTTGCTACTATGTTTTTATAGGTTAACATGGACTTTGGAATGGCTTCAGTTCCTAATTGCAAACCTTCTCCTTGTGCCATTCGAGATACGATGACCGCAGGAAGCTGTTCTTTTGAGGAATATTGGCAAGGGGCATGGAAGACTTATTAGAACTCCAGAATCTAACCTAGCTGGCTAAAATGGAAGCTTAGCAGAGCAGTTCTATACATGTCTTATCAAATGTTTGTCTTGTTGAGTTCAATGGGGCTTATACCTAAGGAAATGGGTATGGATTGCTCACAGGGCTGTTGTGTGGATAAACTATGCAGAGGGGAGAACCATGCTTTTGCATGAAGAGAAGGGTTAAAAACAATCAATCAATCAATCAATCAATCAATCAATTCCTATTTATTGTATTTATTTACAGCGTTTTTATACCACCCGTTAACAACAGGTTTTCTAGGCAGTGTGCATTTTAATGGGATAAAATAAGCCTATTTTCAGCTTAGTTTGATGTAGCAACCACAGCCTTGTCTGGACAGTTCTCTACCCTCTGGTAACTTTCATTTACAGTGGTACCTCGGGTTAAGAACTTAATTCGTTCTGGAGGTCATGTTCTTAACCTGAAACTGTTCTTAACCTGAGGTACCACTTTAGCTAATGGGGCCTCCCGCTGCCGCCGCACGATTTCTGTTCTCATCCTGAAGCAAAGTTCTTAACCTGAGGTACTATTTCTGGGTTAGCAGAGTCTGTAACCTGAAGTGTCTGTAACCTGAAGCATCTGTAACCCGAGGTACCACTGTACATGGTCATTTTGGTTGTAAGTCACATTGGATTGCTCTGGGCAAGATAAAGCAACTAACAAATTTATTTAATAATAAAATAAATACATGGCTGCCTTGCCTTATATATGGGACTACTTTTGAAAAACCACTTAGCTGGGAGCATAGGCACCAACTCCCTGGGGCCTTTGGTGCCCAAGAACCCACAAAATTCCCCATGAAGGAGCCAGGCACCCACAAATTTCAGTGCACGCTGCATGGCACCCATGGCCCTGGGCTCCCATGGTCGCGGTACCAAGTTGGCTGGGACTAAGTCACTTTCAACTAGGTGGAGACTACTTCTGAGCAGAGATGAGCAGGACTCGTATCCATATACAGTGGTACCTCGGGTTACATACGCTTCAGGTTACATACGCTTCAGGTTACAGACTCCGCTAACCCAGAAATAGTACAGTGGTGCCTAGCAAGACGAAATTAATCCGTTCCGCGAGTCTCTTCGTCTAGCGGTTTTTTCGTCTTGCGAAGCAAGCCCATTGACAGCTTAGCAGATTAGCGCTATTAGCGGCTTAGCGGCTTTTAGCGGCTTTTAGCATCTTAGCGGATTAGCGGATCAGCTGATAAGCGGCTTAGCGGCTTAGAAAAAGGGGGGGAAACCCCGCAGGAACTCGCAAGACATTTTCATCTTGCGAAGCAAGCCCATAGGGAACTTCGTTTTGCGAAGCACCTCCAAAACGGAAAACCCTTTCGTCTAGCGGGTTTTCCGTCTTGCGAGGCATTCGTCTTGTGGGGCACCATTGTACCTCGGGTTAAGAACTTTGCTTCAGGATGAGAACAGAAATCGTGCTCCGGCGGCGCAGTGGCAGCAGGAGGCCCCATTAGCTAAAGTGGTGCTCCAGGTTAAGAACGGACCTCCGGAACGAATTAAGTACTTAACCCGAGGTACCACTGTACAGCATCCTTGGGCATCTGCCACAGCCCCTGCACCAGGCCTGGTTCCACCATCAGGCCAAGTCTCTCTAGCCAGACCTTGAGATTCTCTCCAGGGCACACGCTGATCAGTCCTGCCCTGTGCTCTCCATGCCTGGGTTTGGCTAGCTGAAATGCAACCTTCAGTTGCCTCTGCACGAAGGCTGGAGATGTGTGTATAGGTAGTCTGCGGTACAAAGTTCAGCCTGCTACACCCACTTTTTGTCTTCTCGCACTCCACCGCTGGCCTGCGGCCCGCAGAACACTGCCAAGGATGGAATGTGGCACTCGGGCTAAAAAAAAATATTCCCTGCCCTCATTTGCCTTACCAAGTTGTTTGAGGACAGGAAGTAGGGATGAGGACAGAGGAAGTGGAACAGGGTGGTGTGGGGCATATAGCTGGCTCTGCACCCACTAGGCTAGCCTGCTGTCCTCGGGTGCAGTAGAGGACATCGTCCTGTTGGCACACTGCCACATCAACACCATACATTTAAAACGCATTTAACACATATTTAAAGTGCGCAGCTTCCCCCAAAGAATCCTGGGAACTGTGCTTCGTTAAGGGTGCTGGGAATTGTAGCTCTGTGAGGGCGTAAACGAGAATTCCTAGGATTCCTTGGGGTTTGTGCTTTATATATATGGTTGTAGGTGGATTCAATAGGCAGTCTGGTTGGCTTCTGTACCTGGAAAGGGGTGTTGTTGTTGTTGTTATTTAGTTGCTTGTTACACAGAAGAGATCTCCAAGTGACTTATAGTGTATTTACCATAAGCATTTTGTTGTTGTTTAGTCATTTAGTCGTGTCCGACTCTTCGTGACCCCATGGACCAGAGCACGCCAGGCACTCCTGTCTTCCACTGCCTCCCGCAGTTTGGTCAAACTCATGTTCGTAGCTTCGAGAACACTGCCCAACCATCTCGTCCTCAGTCGTCCCCTTTTCCTTGTGCCCTTCATCTTTCCCAACATCAGGGTCTTTTCCAGGGAGTCTTCTCTTCTCATGAGGTGGCCAAAGTATTGGCGCCTCAGCTTCAGGATCTGTCCTTCCAGTGAGCACTCAGGGCTGATAGGTAGAAATATAATAAAAACATATGAAATTAGTCCAAACAACCCACATGAAGAGCAGCAAAAAGTTTTTGTCAGCCCAGCAAAGAGCAGAGATGATTGCAGGCCAACAAAAAGCCAGGAATGCTTATCTTGTCTTTCACCTCAGGCAGCAGAATGTCTTGAACCAGCCTGGCTCTGTACAATAGCAAAGCAAGAAGGGCTGCATTAGTAATTCCCATATGTAAAATTAATTCACCTCAGCTTTTCTTACACCTTTCTGCCCTTATTCTCACTCACCAGTTGCGGGCTATTTTAGTAGGAAAACACATGAAAGTGCCTTGTTTTAAGAACTACCCAGCACCTTTGACTGATTTACATGATCCAAAATAGACACTGGAAGGGTATTATAAACCCTTAACTGTGATTATTCACCACACACAAAAATCAGCTGAAAGAATTATGATCATATTGTCAGTCAGCCAAGAAAATACCATATGGCCTATAAATCCAACCCAAGCTACCAACACATTTTACATTTTCAAATACAGCAACAAATTTCTTGCAAACCAGTTCCAGACTTTGGGGAGAGATTGTTAGCATCAAACCACAATCTGAGTAGCAGAGAGCGGTGCTGAGTTTCATAGCGTCCCCCGAGGAATCAAGGAGCTTCTGCTCAGGCTTTTTTCATATCCTGCATGTCTGTGTGTGTCCCTGGCCATATAGGATCCAGACTCTTTAATATAACCCAGCTTCCAGATCATCTCAGCTTGCCTTCATTACACTAGTCTCTACTACCTTGCCCCTCGCCAAAAGCATTTTTAAATCTGGCGGAATCCAAATACTGCAGCATGAATTGATTATGCAATATAAGCAACTGTGTGCTAATTTGTAACGTTTATTTTTAGTGCAGAATCTTGGGTTTGGTTGTTGAGAGTTGGGCTTTGGGGTCCTCCCCCCAGGAGAGCTATTCTTTAAGTGGGGGTGCTGTTTTTCTGTTCTATACCTTTAAAGCACATTCAAATCAACTTAATCCAATAAAAGCCACATTAAAAACATTCCAAATTATAATACAACCAAAAAGACCAAATTATATATCTCTGGGTGACTTCGCATGCTCGCCTTGTGAGATTCTAGGCCACATTCACACACATTTGAAGCACTGTGAGACTGTTTTAAACAGTCGTGGCTTCCCTCAAAGAATTCTGGGAACAGTAGTTTGTTAAGGGCGCTGAGAGATTTTAGGAGAAACCTATTCCCTTCATTGAACTACAGTTCCCGGAAGGGTTAAACAATCAATTCCTCTTCCTAGGGAACTCTGGAATTGTAGCTCTGTGAGAGGATGCATGAAAATCCACATATTAATTTCTAGATCAAATATTGATTCAATGGAAAAGTGGCTAAAATAATTCTACTCCTTTTCTGTCTGTCTTCCAATATGAAGAATTCATTTATTGCGTTTATATTCCAACTTTTTCTCCAAGGAGCTCAAGGTGTTGTATGTGGTTCCTCGCTCCTCATTTAATCCCCACAACAACTCTGTGAGGCTAAGAGACAGTGACTAGCCTCTAGTAGAGTCACAGAATCATAGACTTTAAAGGGACCCTGAGGATCATCTAACCCAACTTCCTGCAATGCAGGAATACACAGCTGGATCAAAACTACAACCTTGGTGTTATCAGCACCATGTGCTAACCAACACTAAGCCAACCAGGGAGGTCAAGGCCAAGCTCTGTCCTAGATGATGTCCTGATTGCTTATCTATGAAAAATGTGGAAAGATAACAAAAAAAGAGCCTTTGAACATGTGCAGAACGTCTTCCCCCATGCAACTAAGCAATCATGTTCTGGACACACATCACTAGGATTGGCCCCAAGGCACCAAGAGAACCACTGTGGTATAGAGGTTAAAGCAGGCATCCCCAACCTGCAGCCCTCCAGATGTTTTGGCCTACAACTGATCCCTAGTTCCCTAGATCCCATGATCCCTAGCTAACAGGACCAGTGGCCAGGGATGGTGGGAATTGTAGTCCAAAACATCTGGGGGGCCGAATGTTGGGGTTGCCTGGGTTAAAGTGTTGGGCTAGGGAGTTTTAGAGAGAATCGGGTTGAAATCCTCTCTTAGCTGCAAAGCTCACTGTGTGCCACCTGCTAGACCATCTAAGGCCCGGGGGCCGGATCTGGCCCAATCGCCTTCTAAAACCGGCTCGCGGACGGTCTGGGAATCAGCGTGTTTTGACATGAGTAGAATGTGCCCTTTTATTTAAAATGCATCTCTGGGTTATTTGTGGGGCCTGCCTGGTGTTTTTACATGAGTAGAATGTGTGCTTTTATTTAAAATGAATCTCTGGGTTATTTGTGGGGCATAGGAATTCGTTCATTTCCCCCCCAAAAAATATAGTCCGGCCCCCCACAAGGTCTGAGGAACAGTGGACCAGCCCCCTGCTGAAAAAGTATGCTGATCCCTGTGCTAGACATTTCACACACACACACACACACACACACACACACACCCCGTTGGACTTACCTCACAGGGTTGTTGTGAGGATAAGGATTCAGAAATCATGCATGCCACTCTGAGCTTCTTGGAGGAAGTGCAGGATAGAAATGTTTGTAAATAAATAAATAAAACCGAGGTCACAGGCCTCGGTCTCATACATCTTTCACTTTAGAAATTACCTACTGGGAATATGTTTCTTATTATTAGCTCAGGCTACAGTGCTTGCACATCACATAACCATTGATCATTATAATCCAGTGCTATTTTTCTTGCTGGATCCCTCCCTAATTCAGCACACACAAAGGTGAAGCTGAAGTGTGTTAAAAGGAAATTGGGAAGTACAGGGCACTTTGGACTATTGAGGAACTACCCCCACCCCCCAACTCTGCAACCTTATCCTTTTAAAAACACATCTTTTTGTCAAAATAGGCGGAAGTGAGTCACTGTATAACCAGCTTTCATACTAGTAATAAAAATGTCCCTCCTTCTTTCTTAACCTCCTAGCATTCAGTATTTTATAGCTTTGGTTACAGGCTTGTAATTATATATCAGCATCTTGAACTTACATTTACGAGTGCTTTTGCGTATTTGAAACAGGGAATCCTGTTAATGATTACAGTGTTTATGGCCTGGGTTAAAGCTGGAAGGCTATAAAGCCAAATCACAGATAAGCTGAAGCAGACACAGCAGTGACCACAGTGATTTCCAGTGGGGTGTCAGAGACCCCTCAGCTCAGTTCTTCACCCAGCCCATAATTAAGTTATGGAACTCATTGCCACAGGATGTGGTGGTGGCTATTAGTTTGAATGGCTTTTTAAAAAGCTTTGGAGTGCAGACTATAGAGCTACATAAATTGCTATGTCATGTGGGGAGAGGACTACTTCTTCCCTTAAAAACAAGACCAGAGCTGAGGCCCTTCTCCATGTGCCTCAACTGAGGGTGGTGCCTAGGGTGGCCACACAAAAACAGTCTTTTTCAGCGGCGCCCCTAGTGTAGTGTAATGGTTAGAGTGTTGGACTATGACCTGGGAGGCCAGGGTTTGAATCCCCACTCAGCCATGAAGCTCACTGGGTTGACCTTGGGCCAGTCTAACCTACCTCACAGGGTTATTGTGAGGATGAAACGGGGAGGAGGTGAACCATGTACACCACTTTGAGCTCCTTGGAAGATAAAAGTGGTATATAAATGTAATAAATAATATATTATTGGATGAGCATTTTCTGTATTTTTTTCATTGATCATTGTTTTAAATTATTCTGGTTTTAAATTGCTTTTATTTGTGTGTGTTTTATCTTGTATTATCTTGGAGCTTACATACATACAAGCATAATATCACATAGAAATTAGGGCTGCCAAAAAAACCCCCCAAGTTACTGAACTTTTTTTAAAGAAAACCTCCAAAAACAGAGTCTGGAAGCGTCAGTGTGTGAGCCTATGTATG
This sequence comes from Podarcis cretensis, assembly GCF_951804945.1. Lineage (NCBI taxonomy): Eukaryota > Metazoa > Chordata > Lepidosauria > Squamata > Lacertidae > Podarcis > Podarcis cretensis. Next base: position 35,726,909 of record NC_137180.1, read on the forward strand.
TCTACTCAGAAGTAAGCCTCGCTGAGTTCAATGCACCTTAGGAGACAGAAGTTTGATGCAGAGGAGAGAGCTGTTTAGCCTTCTTCTGTGCCTGGAATATAGGAACAGAGGCAGCTGTTGGGGGCATCAGAATTCAAGAGGTGCAGGGCTGAGCTATCATCTGAAGTCAAAAAAGGAAGCTTTGTGTTGAAATTCCTGCTAGTTAGAAGTAACAGAGGCCCCAGTCTCTGATGTCTTAACTAGGATACCCATCTGTAGAGAGGCTTGTTTCCACAGGTGCAGCTTGGTGTCAGCTAATATTTTACATATGTTCATCTAAACAATTGGACAGATCCCTTTTTGTTTTCTGAATCCACACTTGGTAATGGTCCCTGCAGGCACAACAGGGAGTTTTACACAGGAGTATTTTAAAACTTTTTCAAGTGCACAGGAAACCTGCCAAATGACATGTAGCCGTCATCATCATAGCAAACCATGTTTTAAAGTACCAGAAGGGTTTTAGACGTGTGAAGTAGGCTGCAGCAAAAGCAACATGGAAATCTGTGGCACCTTAAGAGCTAACAGGTTTGTTGTGGTTGTGGAGACACTTTAGTGGACTAGGCCTCTAGGCTCTGATATGCTGCAAGAGGAGTCTTTTGTTGCTTGGATGTTTTAACTTGGAAGGCCTGAAAAAATGCTGAAGCAGATTGCAGGTTTAAGCCTTCTCTCTTCTCTTCCCTGAAGAGAAAAGCAATAGCCAGCTGGGTGGCATTGTCAGTCTCTTGGCCTGAGGATCTCAGATGATATTGTCAGGCTGCAGACAGAAGGGAGTCCTGGGGATAAGAGGAGGGGGCTAAGGGGGAGGGAAGAAAACCCCACATGATGAACAAAAAAGCAAGTGGAAATCAATCCTGCAAGGTCCATCTTCCATCTGTGTAAAGCCAGTGGGAGCTGGCTGCCTCCTTTTGTAGGAATGGAACAGAAACTCATAAGAATACTCAGAGCATCCGTTGAATCCAGACCATGTAGCTAGTGATTATTCAGCTGTTAGAGAAATTCCAGCTACCCGGAGGAGGACAGCAGAAGACATTCTTTTGTTTTGCTCATTACTTCTAAGGCACCAGATGCTATGAGGGCTACATTTTAAAAATTCAGGCTAGCAAGAAGTGAACAGTGTTTTTACATCTAAGTTGCATGCCCTGCAATATGTCACTGCTATTATTTTTGGAAGACAACAAATACGGAATGTCATTGCCATGTTACTTATAACCCAGACAACTTTTGCTCTCCTATAAGTTGTTGTTGTTTAGTCGTTTAGTCGTGTCCGACTCTTCGTGACCCCATGGACCAGAGCACGCCAGGCGCTCCTGTCTTCCACTGCCTCCCGCAGTTTGGTCAAACTCATGCTGGTAGCTTCGAGAACACTGTCCAACCATCTCGTCCTCTGCCGTCCCCTTCTCCTTGTGCCCTCCATCTTTCCCAACATCAGGGTCTTTTCCAGGGAGTCTTCTCTTCTCATAGAGGTGGCCAAAGTATTGGAGCCTCAGCTTCAGGATCTGTCCTTCCAGTGAGCACTCAGGACTGATTTCCTTAATAAAATGTGAGGCACAAGCACCAAGGTTCCTCTTTTCCCCAGGATCCTTCCATTCACCTTCTTCTCACCTGCTGTGATGTACATCTGAACTACAGGGTAAGGCAAAGGGAGAGAGAAAAGATGCCTATACTGAGACTTGACCAGGAATCATACATGCAAACAGACATGAATGGTAAATACTCCAAAGTAGTATATTTCCGATTCCCTGATAATTTAGTCCATTGCTTTATCTTCAAATACGCTTTTAGCTTAGTACCACTTGGTTAAACATGTAAGTATTTGGATTGAAGATGATGTGATCCTACTCAGTTCAATAGGATTAAACTGATATGAATCCAGATTCCTGAACTTTTTTTTTAATGAGCTTTGGATTGGGTTTTTGGTATTTTTGTGCTGCTGGCCTCTCCATTTTCTGAGTTCAGCTGCCCTGTGTTTTAAGACTGTTGATAGGAATATCAGAAGCTGCCTTATATCAATAATAATAATAATAATAATAATAATAATAATAATAATAATTTATTTCTACCCCGCCCATCTGGCTGGGCCTCCCCAGCCACTCTGGGCGGCTTCCATAGAAACCAAAAATACAGTAAAGTATCACACGTTAAAAACTTCCCTGAACAGGGCTGCCTTAAGATGTCTTCTGAATGTCAGGTAGTTGTTTATCGCTTTGACACTACCGAGAAGGCCCTCTGTCTGGTTCCCTGTAGCTTTGCTTCTCGCAATGAGGGAACCGCCAGAAGGCCCTCGGCGCTGGACCTCAGCATCCGGGCAGAATGATGGGGGTGGAGATGCTCCTTCAGGTATACTGGACCGAGGCCATTTAGGGCTTTAAAGTTCAGCACCAAGTCAATTCCATTGGAACATCTAGCTCAATATTGTCTACACTGACTGGCAGCTGCTATCTGGAGTTTCAGACAGGGAACAGTTCCAGCCCTACATGAAGACACCAAGGATTAAACCCAAGACCTCTAGCCTATAAGCTATTTCAAAAATTTCTATTACTATTTATTATCTGCTTTGTTTTATTAGTGGAATTATTGTTTTACTGGTATATGTGTACCCCCCAATCCTAAAATCAATTAGATATAGGATTAGGATTATCAATATTTAAATGAATGAATGGGCCTGATCCAGTTTGGCAAACTGTGAGTCCCTTCATTGTAAACTATATGGCTCTCTGTTGAGAATATGAGTAGAAAAGTTAATCAACCAAAACCCACCCAAATTCCTTTTGCTACAAAAATAAAAAAATACCTTACCTCTGTTTTGTAATTATTATGCTCATTTTTCAAGCAAATCCGAATGGCAGCATCGTTTTCCCCCAAATTATATATTTTTATTTGATTAGCTCATGTCATCGAATCACTTCAAAGCTGTTATTTTGCCAGTGTAAATGTTTAAGGGATGTTAATGTTTTCATGGTGAATTATTCCTCCTGCTGAAGGGAAAAGAGTGTGGTTTAGTTTGCCTTGAGTCAGTGAGTTCTGGATGTAGCTGAACATGTACCAGATGTGATTTATAGGGTTTGGTGGTGCAAGTGACATAAATCATGTGCTGCACACAGGTAAGGCAAGCGCCATGCTCACTGAGTTCATGTCATAAAGCATTTTAATGTTTCTGTCAGTGAACTTAATGCTCATCTCCAGACGGCAGGAACGGCATGGAATATTCAAGCAACAAAGAAGAAGGAAGGATGAGGAAATTAACCTAACATAAACTACATTAAAAGCATATTTATGATCTGGTATGACCTTTCAAAAGGAGAATAAATCTACAGCCTAAAGATCCCACTCTCATGATTTTGGCCACAACGGGGCATCATTCTTCTAGCAGCCAAAAACGATTAGGAGTTAGCCAAGATGAGGTGGGTGTCTTTCTTCCTAAATAACATTTTCAGTTTATCATTCCAGTGAAATATCTCCCCCCCCCCTAAAGATGAAAAGTACGTATTTGCAAGCTTTGGGTTTATTTTATTTTTAAGTTAGAGTCCAATTAAATATGATGCTCAAGATAGGGGAGAAAAGACCCAAGCCTGCTGTTTTTTTGATTCACATTTGTCAAATAACAGCTCCCCTCGCTCCCCCACTGGCTTAAAAAACAGAACATTGAGGGCTGTTTTAAAAAGCTGTTTGTGATGTGGCATTGAGGTTGGGGTTCTTCTATTTTTAAAAATATCAATTCTAAGCATATTTGCTCAGAAGCAAGTCCAACTATGGTTGTCTGTGTATCAAGGGTTTAGACGCAGCTAGGTTGTTCTTTTCTCAATTTGAATTGAAGCTGATGGGGTGAGGGCAGACCCTCCAAGTGTCCCTACTTTCCAGGGACATCCCTGATTTAGAGAAGCCATCCTGTTTTCTGATTTGATCCCGGAATGTCCCACTTTTCCTCAGGATGTCCCTATTTTCACTGGAGAAATGTTGGAGGGTATGGAATTATCCAACCCCCCTGAGCCGTCTGAAGGCAATCTTGTATAGGGAAGGTTTTTTATGTTTAATATTTTATTATGCTTTTATATATATTGGAAGCTGCCCAGAGTGGCTGGGGCAACCCAGCAAAATGTGTGGGGTATAAATAGTAAAATTATTATGGAATGGGACATGCCTATTTTCATTGGAGAAATGTTGAAGGGTATGGGGTAGATGCATCAAAACACATTATTTATTAAGAAGCAAAAAGGATATAGCATAGATATCAGCAATGGGAATTTGCTGGATGCAGATTATATGGGAATGAGTAAAGCACAGGCTCAGTTCAATGGGGCTTTCTCCCAAACCAGTATTTTCATGGAATCACAGTGAAGTGTGGGTGGGCTCAGGTATGACCCAAGGCCAAGATTCAGCTCAGAAAGGATTCATCACAACACCAGGAACAAGAAAAACAAGAATGACAAATAAGGGCACTTGGTCCTGTATATAAATCTTAAGCCTGCCCAGGAAAAACACACATCACCTGTGATAGGTCACCTTAATGCTGCAATTAGCGAATCACAACACTGGCCCTATCTCAGCAGGGATTGGCTGCCTGCCAGCGACTAACATTGTCATTGGAGGGTTTTATAATCTTCTCTGTCTATTGTTATGCCGATGAAGCTCCTGAGCTCCAGGAGGCTTGAAGACCTAGGCCTACATTGCATACAGTTTGGCTTCAGCCTACAATGGCTGCATACATAACACACAGCATGTTAAGGCCTTCTGTGGACACAGTACAAGCCTTTGGGGGAACTAAACTTGCTCTCTAGATCCTCACAATATTAACCGCCCCTGGGAGGCATGTCATAAAACAAATGGGGGGAAAGGTTGATTTAATTTAATTGTTTCCATGGCTATGCTGTTTTTATTGTATCTTTTTTAATTTAAGGAAGTTTATTGTTCATCTTACAAGTAGATCCAGAGCTGATGAAGCGGCTGGGCTAAAGCCGAAAGGACGTTCAGTTGCGGATATGCCTGGAAGCGAAAGGAAAGTCCAATGCTGTAAAGAAAAATATTGCATAGGAACCTGGAATGTAAGAACCATGAACCTGGGTAAGTTGGATGTGGTCAAAAATGAGATGGCAAGAATAAATATTGACATCCTGGGCATCAGTGAACTAAAATGGACGGGAATGGGCGTATTCAGTTCGGATGACCATCATATCTACTACTGTGGGCAAGAAACCCACAAAAGAAATGGAGTGGCCCTCATAGTCAACAAAAGAGTGGCGAAAGCTGTACTGGGATGCAATCTCAAAAATGATAGAATGATCTCGATACGAATCCAAGGCAGACCTTTTAACATCACAATAATCCAAGTTTATGCACCAACCACTGGTGCTGAAGAAACTGAAATTGAGCAATTCTATGAAGACTTACAACACCTTACAGAAGTGACACCAAAGAAGGATGTTCTTCTCATTATAGGGGATTGGAATGCTAAAGTAGGGAGTCAAGAGATAAAAGGAACAACTGGCAAGTTTGGCCTTGGAGAGCAAAATGAAGCAGGGCAAAGGCTAATAGAGTTCTGTCAAGAGAACAAGCTGGTCATCACAAACACGCTTTTCCAACAACACAAGAGACGACTCTACACGTGGACATCACCAGATGGGCAGCATCGAAATCAGATTGATTATATTCTCTGCAGCCAAAGATGGAGAAGCTCAATACAGTCAGCAAAAACAAGACCTGGAGCTGACTGTGGCTCAGATCATCAGCTTCTTATAGCAAAATTCAAGCTTAAACTGAAGAAAGTAGGAAAAACGACTGGGCCGGTAAGATACAATCTAAATCAAATCCCTTATGAATACACAGTGGAAGTGAGGAACAGGCTTAAGGATTTAGATTTGGTGGACAGAGTGCCTGAAGAACTATGGATGGAGGCTCGCAACATTATACAGGAGGCAGCAATGAAAACCATCCCAATGAAAAGGAAATAGAAGAAAGCAAAGTGGCTGTCCAATGAGGCCTTATAAATAGCGGGGGAAAGAAGGCAAGCAAAATGCGAGGGACATAGAGAAAGATACAGGAAATTGAATGCAGATTTCCAAAAAATAGCAAGAAGAGATAAGAAGGCCTTCTTAAACGAGCAATGCAAAGAAATAGAGGAAAACAACAGAATGGGAAGAACCAGAGATCTGTTCAAGAAAATTGGAGATATGAAAGGAACATTTCATTCAAAGATTGCCATAATAAAGGACAAAAGTGGTAAGGACCTAACAGAAGCAGAAGACATCAAAAAGAGGTGGCAAGAATACACAGAGGAATTATACCAGAAAGATATGGATATCTCGTACACCCCAGGTAGTGTGGTTGCTGACCTCAAGCCAGACATCCTGGAAGGTGAAGTCAAATGGGCCTTAGAAAGCACTGCAAATAACAAGGCCAGTGGAAGTGATGGTATTCCAGCTGAACTATTTAAAATTTTAAAAGATGATGCTGTTAAGGTGCTACACTCAATATGCCAGCAAGTTTGGAAAACTCAGCAGTGGCCAGAGGATTGGAGAAGATCAGTCTACATCCCAATCCCAAAGAAGGGCAGTGCTAAAGAATGCTCCAACTACCGCACAATTGCACTCATTTCACACGCTAGCAAGGTTATGCTTAAAATTCTACAAGGAAGGCTCAAGCAGTATGTGGACCGAGAACTCCCAGAAGTGCAAGCTGGATTTAGAAGAGGCAGAGGAACCAGAGACCAAATTGCAAACATGCGCTGGATTATGGAGAAAGCTAGAGAGTTCCAGAAAGACATCTACTTCTGCTTCATTGACTATGCAAAAGCCTTTGACTGTGTCGACCACAGCAAACTATGGCAAGTTCTTAAAGAAATGGGAGTGCCTGATCACCTCATCTGTCTCCTGAGAAATCTCTATGTGGGACAAGAAGCTACAGTTAGAACTGGATATGGAACAACTGATTGGTTCAAAATTGGGAAAGGAGTACGACAAGGCTGTATATTGTCTCCCTGGTTATTTAAGTTATATGCAGAATTCATCATGCGAAAGGCTGGGCTGGATGAATCACTAGCCGGAATTAAGATTGCTGGAAGAAATATCAACAACCTCAGATATGCAGATGACACAACCTTGATGGCAGAAAGTGAGGAGGAATTAAAATCAACCTTTTATTGAGGGTGAAAGAGGAGAGCGCAAATTATAGTCTGAAGCTCAACATCAAAAAAACAAAGATCATGGCCACTGGTCCCATCACCTCCTGGCAAATAGAAGGAGAAGAAATGGAGGCAGTGAGAGATTTTACTTTCTTGGGCTCCATGATCATTGCAGATGGTGACAGCAGCCACGAAATTAAGAGACACCTGCTTCTTGGGAGGAAAGCAATGACCAACCTAGACAGCATCTTAAAAAGTAGAGACATCACCTTGCCAACAAAGGTCCGTATAGTAAAAGCTATGGTTTTCTCAGTAGTGATGTAAGGAAGTGAAGAAGGCTGATCGCCGAAGAATTGATGCTTTTGAATTATGGTGCTGAAGGAGACTCTTGAGAGTCCCATGGACTGCAAGAAGATCAAACCTATCCATTATGAAGGAAATCAGCCCTGAGTGCTCACTGGAAGGACAGATCGGGAAGCTGAGGCTCCAATACTTTGGCCACCTCATGTGAAGAGAAGACTCCCTGGAAAAGACCCTGATGTTGGGAAAGATGGAGGGCACAAGGAGAAGGGGACGACAGAGGACGAGATGGTTGGATAGTGTCTTCAAAGCTACAAACATGAGTCTGACCAAACTGCGGGAGGCAGTGGAAGACAGAAGTGCCTGGCGTGCTCTGGTCCATGGGGTCATGAAGAGTCGGACATGACTAAACGACTAAACAACAACAACAACATTGTTCATCTTTGGATCACATTGTTGTGTATTTTAACTTTGCGTGCCTATATTTTTTATAATAGGGTTTATACTTGTAAACTGTATAGTAGCCATATTGGCAAGTACAGTGGTACCTTGGGTTACATACGCTTCAGGTTACATACGCTTCAGGTTACAGACTCCGCTAACCCAGAAATAGTGCTTCAGGTTAAGAATTTTGCTTCAGGATGAGTACAGAAATCGTGCTCCGGCGGTGCGGCGGCAGCGGAAGGCCCCATTAGCTAAAGTGGTGCTTCAGGTTAAGAACAGTTTCAGGTTAAGAACTGACCTCCGGAACGAATTAAGTACTTAACCTGAGGTACCACTGTATGTGGAATATACAACACAATAACAACAACTACATATATAGAAGTGGGGCTAATTTTTTAAAGGGTGAGAATTTCTAGCCATACAAATGCAAACAGAGCACAATTCAGTGGACATAGTTAAGTATATAAGAGCATAAGAAGACCTGTGCTGGATTAGGCCAATGGCCCATCTAGTCCAGCATCCTTTTCTCACAGGGGCCACCCAAGCGCTTGTGGGAAGACCATAAGCAGGACTTGAGGGTGAGAACACTCTCTCGCCCTGAGGTTTCCACCAACTGGTATTTATATAAAGGAGCAAGATTTGTTTGTAAGCTGAATGATGTCCGTGTATGCATGAATCAGGCCTGACTCTTTATTCCCAAGTATACCAGAACCCAGCAGTCAGTGTGAAAGAACCAACAATGGTGTTGATAGCAAGCAGCAGCTTGGACAGCCTGTGAGCTCATGGTCACACAATGTGTTTGCAAAGAAGAACTCGTTAGAAGTCCTTTGCATTCCAAAATCAGCTTCCCGGAAATAGCATGATTCTCTCTTTTTTCTCGCCTGTGCTCCTGGATGTGTGTATGAAAGATGCGCTGTTTATTTTTCTGGCACAGAGCTAACTTTAAAATGTGATTACTTTAATTGAAGAAAACATTTCCTGACAGCTTGAGAATCAACATTTGAAGCAAATCATCCCCATTTGCTTATAGGGAAGGCGAGTGCACTCTAGCCTGTTTAATCCCCCGTGAATCGCAGGCGAATTCATTTTAACTGCAAAGCCATTTGGTTGCGAAAACAAAATGTTGCAGAGCTGTGTGAAACAGCTTGCCCTCAATTATACAGATTTGCCCAGGCATAGTGTTTGGCTAATTGTATTTATTTTGCAAAGGGTCTGGCATAATTCCTTTGAAAATTCTCTAGAAACACAGACATAATGCAGTGTGCTTAGATGACTGGCTTGTAGTGGGAGAGAAAAAAACCCCTTTGTAATGTTCTCTGCATTGATCTGAATTGGTGTGTGGGGGGAGAAGGCATATACTCTAATGTGGGGCCCCAAACACAAATGCTCAGTTTTCACAATGAAATTGAGCATCACCTGTTATGGTTGCCTTTGGATGGGTGTGGGTGTGTATGTGAATGACTCGCTCCTGTGCTTTGAACAGCAGCTTGATGTGTAGGAATTAGTGGGTAAAGTTTTTCATACATCTGCTAATGTTTGCATGTTAATTCATAGGAGCAGGGGCACATTAAATTTTTTGCTGCTGCTGCTGTTGTTGTCATATCCCGCCCATCTGACTGGGTTGCCCCAGCTGCTCTAGGCAGCTTCCAGCATATATAACAGCATAATAAAACTCATGATTCTTTTACCACATTATCCGTCATGGCTTCCACCAAATAATCCCTGGAGCTGTAGTGTTTTAAGAGTACCAGGAATTGTAGCTATGAGAGTGGGGGACCACCTAACTGCCGTCAACCCTCTTAACAAAACACAGTTCCCAGAATTCTTTGGGGGAAGCCATAACAAGTGGTAGACAAGTGCTTTAAATATCTGGAGTGGATGTGAGTGGTTGACGCCGTAAGAATGCATTCATGATGGATCATTGATACTGAACAGTCAATGCGTCACTCTGCTTTGTTAGTTGTGTTGTGGTGCTCCCCTATTATTGTCATTTGGAGGGGCAGAAAACAAAATAAAATCACAACCACACCCAGAATATCTGTTCAATAAAAAGGTTACAAGTTTTTTACCAGGAAGCTATGGGACAGACACCATTTAGAAACGGAAGCAATATGATCACCCTAAACCTTTTGCAAGTGCAAAAGTGGGGTAGTGTGTAACTGCCCCAATACCCATCTCAAACACAAATCATTATGAATGGATAATTTTAAGAAGGGATGTCTTCGGGGGCCTTCAGAGTTGAGCAATGATTTGTACCTGGATTTCCCACTCAGATTCATTACTCTAGCCCCTACCTCCACAAGCCCTTCAAGCTTTCCAAGGCAAATCCTTTTATTCCAGTATAGTTTATCCCTTTAAACTTAGATGCATAAGCTGTCCCGGTATAAAAGGCTCTTTGCTGATCATCACTGAGCTTTTCCATCTACAGCTGCAGATGAAACCTCAACATATTCATTAAGGTTACCAGATATATATTTTTTTTCAATGAATCCGGGGACACTTTTCAACTTCTTACTAAATAGATGGATTTTGCCAGGGGACGGATTTGTAAATCTGGCGACCGTCCCCGGGAAATGGGGATGTTTGGTAACCTTAGCCTAGGTCTGCTGTGGGCCTGTTGTTTTGGAGGAACTTTCCAAACTGCTTCACTACAGACACTAACCAATTGTGACAATTCAGCAGATTCCAGGTGAAAATGTGCTGCTTGAAACTTTGGGATTTGGAAACAGTAGTAGGAAATGTACAATAAAGAGTATTACTTAATTTTAATCCTTTGTACTCCCAAGCATTTGCTGTTACTTAATTCCAGGTGTAATTAGCTGCTCAGGTACCCAGGATGGCACACACGCTCTGTGCCCGGGGGTCTGGGCACGCTGCACGGAGCCTCCATGGAGTCCACCCACCACCTCCCCCTCAGTAAATAAGCCATATATCATAAAAACACTACAGCCTCCGCGGTCCCTCGTTCCAAGGAAACCAAAGCCTGTGTAGGTACCTGGAACAAGTGGAATCTTGCACTGCTCAGAGATTGGGGTAGTGTGCAATAGCATTTTAAAATTCTTCTACTTTACCCCTTAACAAGCTACAGTTCCCATGATTCTTTGGGGGAAGCTAGATGCTTTACATCTGCTTTAAATGTACAGTGTGGATTTGCCCATGGAATGCCTTCAGTGGGCAACAACTGCTTCTTCGTTTAGGGACATGTTCCTTGGCTTCATACTAGAACCCTCTACATATTATTTCAGACAAATCCCCCATCATTGCCCATGCCTATTGGTCCTACTGGCTGGGACTGGTGGAAGCTATATTCCAAAACATCTACATAGTGTACTAGGGTGTTGAAGGCTGGGCTAGAGGTTGGGACCCAAAGCCCCTGAACCCACTGGAGTGACTCTACAAATCTCAGTCCCCTCAGAAGTTCCATTCAGAAACATTCAAATGGCCGGGAGGGGGGGGGTGTTCTTTCCTTCGACTTGCCATGTGTGAGATGATTCTGCCCTTAGGAATTCCTTCCAGAGTACCTAAGCACAAAAGGAAAACACAGCACCAACCCTTCCTCTAGCTGGAGCAGTGCAAACATTTCGTGAAACCTTTGTATCTCAAGGGGGAAATTGACAGAGTAAACTTTTCACCCAGAAAGCCCAGTTTAGGCAGCCCTGAGGTTGAATCCTCCACCTCTTCCCTGCACTCTTACGTCATTGAATTATCCTCTATCCAGCCAGTAAAAGCAAACCCTGTTCTTTGATTCCAGCTTTATTACAATGGAAAGGAGGCCAGAGCCAATTACTAGGGCTGTATGTTTTTATGAATGGAAAAGAGGTGCGGAAGCCAGCAAAGTTCTAGCCCCTCTGCTTGTTTTGCTATTGTCGGCTTGAACACCTTCCCACAAAGTTGGTTGGTTGTGGAAAAGGGTACACCAATCCTCTGGAAGGCAGTAACGGGGTCTGGATAAAGCTACATCCATTTTAAAGGTCTGCTAAAGCTCATGCTTGCTCCATATCTTTTCTTATAGCCTGTGGCTTCATTGAGGTTCTGAGCTCAGTAGTTCTGGTTCCTTAAGGGAAGGGCTATAAGAAGCTGATTTATATCAGGTCAGTCCATTGGCCCATTTGGCTGAGCAATGTCTATTGCACTGACTGGCAAGAACTGTCCAGGGTTTCAGATGGGAGCAATTGCCAGCTCTATCTGGACGTGCCAGAACCTGGGACCTTCTTCCTGCAAAGCATGAGCCCTTCCACTGAGGTATTGCCCTTCCTCTAAGCTTAGTGGTAGAGCACATGTGAAAGGTGCCAGGTGAAACCACTGGTATCTCCAGGTAGGTCCAAGACATTGTGGCACCTGAGGTGGATCCCAAAATGGCAGCCTCCTCCCCACTGGGAAGAAGGGGTGAGAGAAGATCTACATCAGGAACAAGTGGGGAAAGAAAGACTGACATCAGGATCTGCTGCCCTGGTGAATTCTGCCGCCTGGGGCAGTCGCCTTACCTTGCCTCCTGGGTGGGCCGGCCCTGCAGAGCTCGGAAAGACTCCTGCCTGCATCCCTAGAGTGCCCCTGCCAAAATGTACAGGCATTCACTGAGTTAGATGGACTGACATTCTGACTTCCTGCATTCCTGTCTCTTGACTCCTCTGCCTATCGCTTCTCCCCACACATAATTGTTATTCTGTGAGTTATTGTCAAAGGAGTCAAGAAACAGTGTTAATAAGAAGTCAGTGATAGGGAATCATTGCCTTTGGAGAGGCGTTTTGTTGCATGTCCTGAAATGCAGCCCTCAGCTCAGAAATTGGAGCAATGAGATCAACTCCTGGCTGCAAGCAGAGTTTTGTTCAAGCTATGGGAGTGTGCACTTTGCACAGCATACAGGAGACTACAGGGGGTGCTGAATAAATGTTTATGATTCCTGTTACTGGTGTTACATTTGGTACCAGGAGGAATTATAAACATTTATTTGGCATGTGCAGTGTTGTAACAGTTGTAGTAAAATGTATTTATACGTTGTAATACCCTATTCATATATTGCTGTTAAGCAAGGAGAAGGTTCAATATCCAAAAAGGTCCTTTAGGTGATAGCAAGTGCATTCTGCACATTCAGTGAAGTTGTTCTGGTTTATTTTTGTATTTCTGCCGCTCCCCCTGCCATCTAGTCTGACTCTAAGCAAATACGCCAAGAACTAAGGCCTGCTCTACACATACCATAGAATGAAGTAGGAATGAGGTGTTAGAGTGGTGTACTACTTTTGGACAATGGGTGGGTCACTTTTTTGACATAGCCCCCTTCACTCAAGTGAACAGAAACTCCTGGAAAGTCAAAACTAACACTGAAGTTTTTAATAACAATAATAATTTTATTATTTATACCCCACCCATCTGGCTGGGTTTCCCCAGCCACTCTGGGTGGCTTCTAACAGAATATTAAAATACAATAGTCTATTAAACATTAAAAGCTTCCCTAAACAGGGCTGCTTTCAGATGTCTTCTAAAAGTCTGGTAGTTGTTTTTCTCTTTGACATCTGGTGGGAGGGCGTTCCACAGGGTGGGTGCCACTATGGAGAAGGCCCTCTGCCTGGTTTCCTGTAACTTGGCTTCTCGCAGTGAGGGAACCTCCAGAAGGCCCTCGGCACTGGACCTCAGCGTCCGGGCAGAACGATGGGGGTGGAGACGCTCCTTCAGGTATACTGGACCGAGGCCGTTTAAGGCTTTAAAGGTCAGCACCAACACTTTGAATTGTGCTCAGAAATGTACTGGGAGCCAATGTAGGTCTATGTGGTCTTCACTCCTTATATTTGTAGAGAGGGTCGCTGTAGGAGTGTTCTGAAATGCAGGGTGCCTTTCTAGACTGTTGCTATTTTGCACGTCCAAGGAGAACAACCGTACATGTGCTGACCTCTGTGCATGTAGAGCTGAAGAAGTGCATCATCAGGGCTGACCCGAGACATTCTGCTGCCTAAGGCAGAGCAGGAAATCTTGCTTGTTCTCAAGTCAAGGTATATATAGTACTGAAATCCAGACACATTATTTTGCCACTAGAGGCAGGTGAAAAAGTCCCACAAGCATCTTGCTTCCACTTCTATCTACGTGCATGGCCTTCTCCTTTTTAAGTACATGGAACAGGAATGGGGAACCTTTCGCCTTACAGATGATGCTGGACTCCCAAATCCCATCAGCCCCAGCCAGCACAGCCAATGGTCAGAGATGATGAGAGTTGTAGTTCAACATCGAGAGGGAAACGGGTTCCGTGGCCCTGATGTAAAGTCTGTTCTGTCACATGTGTGCACTAGGCCATGTTACAGTGAGTTCAGTGGACTCACTTTCTAGGACTGGCAGACTTTGGGCTCTCAAATTTCAGCAATGCTAAAATTCAGCGCCCCCCCCCCCCCCACCTCTCAGCATTGTTGTGGCGCCCCCTGCAGCACAGTGCCCAGTGCAGCTGAACCAAAGATGCTACCCTAAAACCGCCTCTGTTCCTAATAAATGGGGTTAGTGATAATCCCACAGAGACTCCATCACCCAGTGAGAGCAACTGGAAAATTGCCCCCACTTTGGGTGCCTTTCTCCCCTGCAACGACTTTTCAAACTCGCCAATAGGATCAGTCAGAAACATGTTTTATTTGGCAATCAAGTACTTCAAAGTGGTACTTAAAATCTATCTCCAGGATGCAACTTTTTATGTTTACAAAGTAAGCTGGGTTTTGTAAGAGGCTGTCTTCACCCTGCCCAGGATCTATCAACATCAAAAACTCCCTCTGGTCTCAGTCAATAGTTTCACAGTGCAGTTTTCTCAGGTCAGCCAATGAATTTTCCATTTTAATAAACAGACTCTCCCCAGTCTGGGGAGAGAGGCGGGTGGAAACCTACTCTGTATCTGTTGAAGAGAATGTGACAGATTTTGGTCTGATTCAACAATGCTGTGCCTGCGTTTTGTTCTTCTCCTAGGACGAGGAACTTATGGCCCCATCGAGTTATTGGACTCCAAGCCCATTAGCCTCAGCCAGCATGGCTAATGGTCAGGAATAATGGAAGTTGTAGTCCAATAACAGCTAGAGGGCCACAAGATTCCCCAGCCCTGTTCTGGTGCTCAACATCCAAAGAAATATGCTAGGTTTAGTCGAACTTGGGAACGACCTGTGGGATGATGGTGATGTACATATTTAAATCTTCGAACAGCAGCCTCTATCCCCATGCAAAAGCAGATTGTGAAATGGCAAGCAAGCCCTCCTGGGGCCAAACAAGACACGATGTTTTTCTCATCTTTCTTTTTTAATGGCTCTTGGTTTCTTTTTCTATTTAGCAAATAGAAGCCAACACACACACCCCAATTCAGATTGGGAGCACGAAAGGGACATCATTAAAGCTGCACACACCATGGTCCCAATCCACCCCCAGCCGCACAAAGAGCTAAAAAGGTTGGCCTTCAGTTTCAAAAGTCAGCTTGCCATGTGGCAAGGCAGTGGCATCTGTTATTCGAGAAGAATAATCCCCCAACCCCCTTGAGTGCTTTGGAACAATTTGTGCTGTTCTTAAGACTTTCGTCTGCTAGAGTGTCTATCTTTTATAGTTACTTCCAAACAACCCAAAAAAACCACCTTCGAAACAAACGATCAAATCTTAAGAGGCTACAGATGGGAAATACTAATTGCACACATCTGAAATGGCCAGAGTGAAACCATCAGTGGCTCTGGGACGACTTGTATCATAATAGGCCTGTATTCTTTAGTACAATTCCATGGTTGCTACATTGGCATCAACAATTAGAAGACTCCTGCTGTAATAGCTGGTCCCTTCCTCAGCCGCAATCCTATACTCATTGACCTGATGTAAACCCCATTGAAATCTTTGGGAATTACTTTTGAATAAACATCTATACTATAGCATTGAACTGAACATAGGACTCATACCTAACAGGAATCCAAATTTCCTTACTCTGGGTGAAATAATTTGTCCATCTTCCATCTACCTCACAATGTGGTTTGCGCTGACTGGCAGTGCCTTTCCATTGTTTCCTGTAAAAGTCATTCCCATCACCAAAGATAGTTCAGTCAGTAGAGCATGAGACTCTTAATCTCAGGGATACGGGTTCAAGCCCTATGCTGGGCAAAATATTTTTGCATCGTAGGGAGCTGGACTAGATGACTCTTGTGGTCTATGATTCTATTTTTCCTGCTGTTTGGGGAAGTATGATGGCAGGGATTGGACCTGAAGCCTTCTGCATGTGAAGCTGGTTATCTGCCAGTGTGCTATGGTCCCTTCCCTACTCAAGTATGGAAAGCCTGCCTCCCACTTCTGGTGTGTAGGGATGGACTGAAATTACTCCACACTTGCTCATTGACACTCTTTCATTTTGATATCTAGTGATATCCACTGGAAGGAAGCGAGTCCTGGGTCTGGTTTAAATTAAGACCAAGCTCAATTTAAGCTCCTCCTAGGGAGCAGTTTAAACCAAGCTCTGAACTGAGGCTGTGTACACACTACAGTATAGTCTTGTAACTCTGTGAGGGGTAAATCACTGTGCTCAGAATTATCTGAGGGAAAGAATGTGCTTCAAATGTGTTTCAAAAGTATATACCGTTAAAATACATTCCAAGCACATTATTCCCCTCAAAGACTTCTGGGTGCTGTAGTTCACTTCTTGCAGAATTGCAATTCCCAGAAACCGTGAAACAAACTACGGTGCCCATAATTCTTTGAGAGAAAGAATGTGCTTTAAAGGTATCAAGCATATAGTTAATGTTTAGCTAGGCTGCAGCAAATGAGAGATGTGAGGCTTATGTAGGGAAGTTAATGGCACCTGACAGTCGCACTTGTATACACAAACTCTAATTGCTGTAAATTCCCATTGAGAGCCAGTGTGGTGTTCAGGGCTAAAGGACTGGACTTGAGCCAAAGAGAGCTTGGCTCAAATTCCTGCTCCGTCATCATGAAGCAAATGAGGTGGCCTTGGAGTGGGAGAGTTTGCACTCCCTTCTCAGCCTAATCAACCTCACAGGGTAACTGGGAGGATAAAATGGCGTCGTCCTCCCCAAGCAGTTTGAGGCAGGATCAAGGGTGGAGAAGAAAGATCTGCTTCTCTCCTGAGACTCAAGTACAAAAGATGATGTTTTCTTCCCAGAATGGAATAAACATTATTGCCATCTGTAAAAGTATTACAAGGCACTCGAAGTGGGAAACAAAGAAGATGAGCCATAAAACAGCAAGCGCAGTCATATAGGGCTGACAAGTGCCTATGATTCAATTTACCTTTTTTTAAAAAAAAGATTCCTTCAGGACTGCTGTAGTTTGTTATGCACTCCCATTTGTTTCCTAGAGATAAGTTTGATTCATGAACTATTTTTAGGAGAGGGTTTTTTCCCCTTCTCTTTTTAAGGCCTTGACATTTCCAATATGTCAGTCACATTATATATTGCAGTGTGGCATGTGAATTTATAGCAGGTTATTAAAATGTCCATGTAGGATCTCCATCGCAGC
Organism: Podarcis cretensis; assembly: GCF_951804945.1. Classification (NCBI taxonomy): domain Eukaryota; kingdom Metazoa; phylum Chordata; class Lepidosauria; order Squamata; family Lacertidae; genus Podarcis; species Podarcis cretensis. Next base: position 35,744,268 of record NC_137180.1, read on the forward strand.
TTGCTCCTACATCCTTTTTTTTTATTACAAGCTGCTTTTTTCAAAAAAAAAGAGAGAATTTGAAAGATTGTGGCTGTACATTTGATGACCTGTGTATGTTGATCAAGGATGCTACAGGGAGAAGACGCAGTGCAGGAAATCCCATCTGAACATTCAACTGCTGGTTGGCAGGAGTACGTTAAGCTGTCAATCACGTCGCTGACTTTGAATGTGCTCCGTAGTAAAGCTTCTTCTCTGAGGAATCTGGCTTCATAAAAGTGTTGCTGGGCCTTGATGTTCTCAGCAGAGGATAGGAAGGAAAACATGGCTCTGAATAGCTCACATTGATTGCAGCAAATCGAGTGGACGAGGGCAAGCTGCGGATCCCTGCTCTGAGCCGGTGTGTTGCAGAACTGAACATCTATTCATAGCTACTGGACTGGCTCCAAGTCCGGAGCATAAATTTGCTTGTATCATCTTTTGCAGAGAGTAATTGTAGTCCCCAGTGTCTCCCGTTTGATTCGGGAAGACTGTTTATTTGTTTAGGCCTGTAATGATATTATCCACAGGGCTAGAGCCACACAGGGAGGATCAGGAATTCCTGGAGGAGAAACTGTGTGTTTTATTACCCTGACAGCCTTTCGTGACACAAGCCAACAGTGACTTTTGTTTGTTGTTACTCTCGACGGCTGTTGCTCCTTCTCCAGGCAAAATAGAGGGGGATCCTCTAAGAGCAAGCAGGCAAAGCAAAACCTGGTCTGGCAGCTTGCAGTCAGTAAGTCAGAGAGGACTTCTGCTTTCCCCACTTAACTGTATAGTTTGTTTTATAGCCCAGTGAAGCTGCACAGCGAGGACTTTATAGAGGGTGGATTTTGCCCCCCCCCCCAAAAAAAAGGCCTGGACATTTCCACTGTGGCATGGCATATAATGTATCCCATGCATGTTTACTCATAAATATGTCCCACACTGTTCAACTGGGATTCCTCTTTCATTAGGTGCATATAACAAGGCTGGTAAGCTTTTTTCACCCTAAGGGCCGCAATCCCTTCTGGACAACCTTTCAAGGGCCACATGCCAGTGGTGGTTGGGCCAAAGGCAAAAATGGACAAAGCCAGAAGTGTACATTTTACCTTTGTATGGTAGGTTGGTTTCTACACACACACACACACACACACACACACAAACACACACACACACTGTATCCTTCATGCAGGAAACCAAGAATTAATATCTAAAGGGTTGTCACCTGGAAGAAGGAGCAAGCTTGTTTTCTCCTGCTTTGAGGGTAGGTCCTGAACCAATGGCTTCAAGTTACAAAAAAGGAGATTCAGACGAAACATCAGAAAGAACTTTATGACACTAAGAGCTGTTTGATAGAGGAAGGGTCTCCCCTCAAAAGGTGATGGACTCTCCTTCCTTGAAGGTTTTAAGCAGAGGTTGGGTGGCCATCTGTCATGGATGCTCTAGTTGAGATTCCTACCAGCTCTACAATTCTGTGATTTTCAGAGCATTCTAGCCAGGCCAAAACAGGGTTTGAAGCAAGGCCAGTGAGGGGTGTGGCCTGAGTGCAGGGGGTGTGGCCAAGGGAGAGTTCCCAGACCAGACCGAGATGCCTGGAGCGCCACATTCAGACCCTGGGTCTGGGGTTCCCTTCCCTGCTATATAGGATTGCAGCATTAGGCATCTGTCCTAAGTGATAATACTTCATGTACTTAGTAGTTAATTTCTAAGCCAGAGTTGGGGACCATGTGGCTGTCCAGATATTGCCGGACTGCAATTCCTATAATCTTTGAGGAGAGAAGTGCTTTTAAAACACATTCTAAATAAATGCCTCTATGCTGGCCAAGAACCTTGGGAACTGTAGTCATGGACTTACATTTCCCAGCAGCCTTAACAAACTATAGTTCCCAGGGTTCTTTGGGGGTGCAGAATGTGCTTTGAAGGTGTTGTGTGTAGTACAAAGTTAGCAGCTGCAAACACATGCCAGGCTTTTAAAGCACATTCAAAGCACAGATATACATCATAGCATGATTTCCATTGTAACCGTAGGGACTTTGGGGCAGGGGTGAGGTGGGGAAGAGGCAGCTATTTAATGAAAATCAGACATTTTCTGCTGTGCAATTTATATCTAAACAGCCGTTCAAGGGTCTTTTAACAAGTCTATAAACAGTCCTGGAGTTCCCAAAAACCATTTACAAATAAAGCTTTTCAAGAGCCGTGTCCAATCTGAGCAAAGAATACGGTGCTTTTCTCTCTGCACGTCTCTCTCTCCCTTTCTTTCTTTTAATAAATATTTAGCTTCAGGGAAGGGTGGGGGGAAAGGCCAAGGGTAACAGAGAGCATCGGTTGTTTAGATTGCCTGGCCCAGGCTGGAACTCCCTCTTCGCAGCTGACCAGTGCTACATATAGGTTAATTTCCACATGGAGCTGTAGAAATTCTATCCCTGGTTTGTGAAGTTTGGGTCAAGCCAAAGCATGTTAATCTGTTTAGCATGTGTGCTTCGTGGAGGAGCCAGACCACCACCAGGCAAGAGAAGCAGCAGCCGCCGCAGCCGCAGTCCTTGGGGGTAGTTAATAAAGAGCTGAAGGGGGAGAGACAGTTTGGAGAAGAAAAAGAGAGAAGCAGAGTTCAGCTTGCGAGGTGGGGTGGCGCAGGGCATGTGTTTAAAGTTTTCAGCCTCTCAGAAAACTGAGAACTCTATAGATTGCTTAGAGCAGCAGCCACATGGCCAAGTGCAGAGGGGATTGGGGCAGCTGGAGGGAGAGGCTGGAAGAAGGATAGCTGATGGAGCCAACCTGATTGAAGAGGTGTTAGAAACTACTGTTGCCGCAGGAGATGCCCCTGGAGAGTTTAGGCTGGCCTTCGCTAACCTAGCACCCTCCAGGCAACTGAACAAGCTTGGAACTGGTTTTACATGTGTAAAACACACCCTTTATATCCTTTGCCAGTTGGGACTTGCTTTCAATTGGTGTTCTTGGATCAGGGATGGGGAAGCTGTAGCACTCTAATTTTTGCTGAATTGCAACTCCCATCATCCCTGACCATTGGCCATGCTGGCTGGGGCTGATGGAGTCCAACCACATCTGGTGGGCTACGGCTTCCCTGCTTAAGATTAACAGCCCCCCCCCCATCCTATGAACATTTCCCTGGAAGCAAGCCTTAAACAATATGGGATTTCATTCTTAGGAAATTTCCATAGGATGCAGCTGCATGTCCCACCAATTTCAGTGAAACTTAACCTTCAAGCAAGAGAATGTCTACAGTATAAACTTAAACCAGTTTCAAGTTTGTTTTAAAATTATCTTGGCTCCTGAACCTGGAAAACTGGGAACTGTAGGGTTTAGGGTTCTCTGATGAAGAATTTCCAGCATGTTCACAAAAAACTAAAATTCCCAGGGTACAGTTTTTCGGAGCAAGAGATGAGTTGTTTATGTGGTTGCCAAACTGGTTTAAAAGTTGAAGTTCAGATGTGCCCTAAATGAACTGAACAGGGTAAGCTGGAAATCATTTGGTATTGGCTATAAACTTCCAGCTCTTGCTTTCTCCCTCTCCCTCTCCCTCTCCCTCAACCATCCCTTTTACTGAGGTAGACACTTAAAGCATTTTAAGCTAATCAAAATATTTGCTGATGAGTATTTATTTTTACAAGGTCTCGCTTTTGGCTTTAGACTTCCCTTCAAACAACATATAGACTGCAGTATTAATTTGTTATAAAACCAAATGTGGTTGAGATTATTCTGCCCTGACTCTGGAGATCAATCACTGGTGAAAATATATCTATTAGGGTAAAATAAGCTGCAAGAAGCACATCTTTCGGCATTTGACAACGTAGCTTGCCATGCGCTGAACACATGTTCCCGAAAGATGTGTAGTCTTTTAAAAACTCTACTTTTCTGTTCCATAGAAGGTCTGACATTAAATCACTAGAAGCACCAATCCTTTATAATTTATTGATTTATAACACTTAGATACCATTGCATATAAGAGCAAATCTCTAAACACTTTATGAAGACTATAATACATAGGAAAATCACAGCTAACCAACAGCATCAAATAAAATGGTTGTTTTACATTCCTGTATACCCCAGAGAGGGCTTGAGGGTGTCTTCATCCAATCTGCATTACCCAATTTGTTTCTGCATGCCTGCAAACCCTCCCCCCACCCCGGGCTCTTGTTCAATAAAACTTATCTGCACATGTGCAACAGCTGCCTCAAATGTACACACCTCAGCTTGACCACAGCTTGGTGGTAAATTCTGAAGTGCTCATCATGAGCCACCTCAGCCCCCAAGGAGAATCCAGAATGCACACAGCTGTGTCCGTCCATCATTACTGTATGCCTGCACACGTCTGTCAAAGAGCAGTAGCGCACAGTAGAAGAGTTTGGATTTGATATCCCGCCTTTCACTACCCGAAGGAGTCTCAAAGTGGCTAACATTCTCCTTTCCCTTCCTCCCCCACAACAAACACTCTGTGAGGTGAGTGGGGCTGAGAGACTTCAAAGAAGTGTGACTGGCCCAAGGTCACCCAGCAGCTGCATGTGGAGGAGCGGAGACGCGAACCCGGTTCCCCAGATTACGAGACTACCGCTCTTAACCACTACACCACACTGGCTGTATATCCTATTTATTAGAATTAGGGTGACTGTGATCCTCTGCATAATTTCCTGGGAGTAAGCCCCACTGAAGTGAGTAATGTTTCCTTGTGATTCAACCTACAAAATGTACCTTACCTGCTTCCAAAATATATCAGTAAGCAACAAATTTGCAAAAGAGGTCAATGCCGTATTTATAGCCTTCAGCTATTAGACTCTAAGGTTATCAATGGCCGCTGTCAAAGGTACCTCGGGTTACATACGCTTCAGGTTACAGACTCCGCTAAGCCAGAAATAGTACCCCAGGTCAAGAACTTTGCTTCAGGATGAGAACAGAAATCGTGCCCCATTAGCTAAGTGGTGCTTCAGGTTAAGAACAGTTTCAGGTTAAGAACCGACCTCCGGAACGAATTAAGTACCATATTTTTTGCTCTATAAGACTTACTTTTTCCCTCCTAAAAAGTAAGCGGAAATGTGTGTGCGTCTTATGGAGCAAATGCAGGCTGCGCAGCTATCCCAGAAGCCAGAACAGCAAGAGGGATTGCTGCTTTCACTGCGCAGTGATCCCTCTTGCTGTTCTGGCTTCTGAGATTCAGAATATTTTTTTTTCTTTTTTTCCTCCTCCAAAAACTAGGTGCGTCTTGTGGTCTGGTGCGTCTTATATAGCGAAAAAATACGGTACTTAGCCCGAGGTACCACTGTATACTATTTTGTATACTAATTGTTGGGACTCACAAGCTCCTGCTTGTGGGCTTCCCATAAGCCACTGTGAGAACATGATGCTGGTCTAGATGAACCCTTGGCCAGATACAGCCAGGCTGTATGTTTTTATCCTTTTCTCAGACAAAATATACTCTATATACCATTAATTGCCAAGCGCTCATGACTTAGAACATGTTTTCATCTATTTCCTTTCCCCTTTTGGTCTTGAATACATAAACAAAAAAGGAACTTCTCTGCAAATAGGAAGATCCTGTCTTGTGTTTTTAGCCAAGATAAAAGCCATGGGGGTCAAAAACTGAAGGAGGCAAAAAGAGAGAACAAAATGAATAGTCTGGTGCAAAAAGAAACTCAATAGAGGCATGCCTACTTTTCAGATATTGAAGGTGACAGAATTCCACTTCAGTAGTTTAGCCCCAAGTGACACAAAACTATATTTTTTCTATATCAAAATGAAGTAGGTAGATGCATACTAAACATCAATGCACAGAAGACAAATATTGTATCAAAATCTGCAGTAACTTTACTGGTTCAGACCTTGTGGTTAAGTCTAGGTCTCATGCTCACTCCTGATTTTGATCAGTGTGGCTGACCACAGACTCCGGCCTTTGTCTCTAGTAGTTTTGTTTGCATAAGGGAAGTGATAGATTGTGCCTATCATGTGCACATCAGTTCTGCTCTGTCAGATCAGCTGGGAACAGACAAAATATCAAGATAGATCTCTATACTACGTATAATTAATGATTTATTTATTTTTTAAGAAAACTGTTATGTAGAGGAAAAGGTACAATCTGCATTCCACTGAAATCTATGACAAATCTTTCACCTATTAAAATGGACAAGGTTACACTTTTAGGCCAAATTTCCAGTTATCACAAACATATGCTGACATATCACTTGCAAATAAGGCAACAAGTCTGAAGCATACTTGTTTTAAACTCAGTGGAATTTACTTCTGATAAAACATATCTGTTTATTTAAAAGATTGATAACCTGCCCTTGATTGGTATCAACAACAGGATGAGGTACTACAAAAAAAAATGTTTCTTTACTATTAAATTTGTATACCGCTCTTCATCTGTAGATCTCAGTGCAGTTCGTAGCATAAAAACACAGGCTATAGACACAAAATATGTAATAAAAACAAGAACAAGACCAAAGCAAACCAATAATCCCCACGCCTGCACCCCCTCCAGTTATAAGAAAGCATCATCAACATCATTAACAACAACAGCAGCAAACATGCAGCTAAAACAGCAACACACATCTAAACACAGCAAGGGCTTAAACAGGTGCTTATTAAGAAACCTAAATGACTGAGCTCCAACATTTGTTTATTTTGATGGAACTTTCTTTCGCACATATGGTCTTAGGAAAGAAACCTTGTAGTATTCACCAGCATTCTGCAACCTTGTACCCCCAGATGTTGTTGGACTCTGTCTCCCATCATCCTTAGAGAGCTGGCTGGGGCTGATGGGCATTGTAGTCCAACAACATCTGGAGGGCACCAGAACGGTCAGAGCAATATTTATGTATGCAACTATGGCGGCAAGGTTATTGATTGCCCAAAATTGGAAAAGCAGCAGCGTCCCAACTAAAAGACTGGTTATCTAAAATGATGGAATACTTCCATATTGCCGAACTAACAGGGAGGATAAGAGGAGATGTGGTACAAAAAGTGAAGAAGGAGTGGGCTATCTTTAAGGAATACATCAAAATTTATGTGGGAAAAGTAGAATTTCTGACAGATATTGAGTGAATCCAGAAAATGATTAGAGTGAGAGTAAAGTCAAGACAGAAGAAGAGATTAAAGAAATAATGAAATGCGTTTAAGCTAGTTGGAAAAATAAAGTAGCGTAACAAGAATGGCTGGAAGTCAAGTCACTTGGTGGGTGTCCGTGTGGGGTAGGAGTGTAGGTATGTTGATATGTATAGTACACTGGTACCTCAGGTTACATACGCTTCAGGTCACAGACTCTGCTAACCCAGAAATAGTACCTCGGGTTAAGAACTATGCTTCAGGATGAGAACAGAAATCGTGCTCCAGCGGTGCGGCGGCAGCAGGAGGCCCCATTAGCTAAAGTGGTGCTTCAGGTTAAGAACAGTTTCAGGTTAAGAACAGACTTCCAGAACTAATTAAGTACTTAACCCGAGGTACCACTGTATAGGCAGGTATTAAATAAAGTAATGTAGGTATGTTATATGTTATGAAAAAAAAGGTGTGTTATGTATGTGTATTGTGTAAATGTATATGTATGTGTTTTATATGTTAATACTGAAAATTAAAAGAAAGGGGAGAAAAGGGGAAAAAATCTGGAGGGCAACAGGTTGGGAAAGGCTGCATTAAACCATCAGGCCTAAGATTGTGCTTTGCATAGTTCCATCACAAGACCACTGTGTACACAAAAGAGTGGAAATCGAAACCTCTGTGGAACTTTCTTGGAGGTCCCTGCTCAACCCAAAATGCGCTTTTCTCATTACAGCTGAGCAAACAATACAGTTGGAAAGCTTGCTGTGGTGAGGCCTGTCCCACTAACTTCAAAGAAAATATCACTGAAATGAAATATTAACAAGCTCTCATATTTGAGTTTTACAAACAAAGAACGTCATGATTAGAAGTCCTTATCCCTGATCCCTTCTTGCAATCAGTGTGTTAAAACCCAGGGCTCAATCTCCTGGAAGCTTCTCCAGCACAGATTTCCATTTAAATGGAAGGAAACTGATATCCAGAATCACCTCAATGAGCATCTCTTTGCAGAAGATGCCATTTTGGAAAGAGAAAGCTTTTTCTTGACCAGTGCTAGAGGGCATAGCAGCCTGCGAAGATTATATAATCTAAACTGAGGAACCTGGAATCCTCCAGATGTGGCATGTCTCCAGACCCCATCAGCATGGACGGGGTAGAGGTTGTAATTTAGCGATATCTAGAAAGCTACAGCTTCTGCAGACTCTGGTATAAAAACTCAAACCATCTTGACAACTTAGCCTTGTCGATGCCAAACCATTACCAATTCCTCTGTGATATCCACTTTCTGCTAAGTTAGCAGACTGATCTACAGACAGGGCCATTTCAGTGGTGACCTCATATTTGTGGAACTACCTCCCAAGGGATATGTATTTGGTTCAGGGCCAGCCCTATTGTGAAGCAGAATGAGGCAGCTGCCTCGGGTGGCAGAGGCTGTGGGACAGGGAGTGGTGCCCTCTAAACACCAATGCTCTATGTTGTGATGGAGAACAGCATCAGTGTTCAAGTAAAAGTCAGCTTCCATACATGGAACGGAGGGCTAGGAGCTTCTCCTTCCCCACAAGCAGCAACATTTCTTGTGCCAGCCCTGGTTTGGCTCCATTAGCGGAGCCTTTAAAGTGTGCAACTTTTGGGTCACTTTTAGCTGAAGCGAAGAGCTGAATATTTAACTATTTAATGATCTATAGTGCTGTCGGTTTATATAGTTTCAATAGGCTTACATACGGAGTGTTCTGCTAGCTTGTGAAACCTTTTGAACTGCTATTTTAAATTACTGTAATTAAAGCACTGTTTTTGTCATTTTATACATAAGCTGCCTTCTGATGACTTTACCCCTTAACGGTGGCCTATGCAGCACTTGGAAATCACTGCGCAAAGGACTCTGAAGGTATGTAAGACAACCCAGCTGTCAAGCTTCTGACATCATAATGACATTGTGTTATTGACAGCTGGGTTGTCCCATCCACCATCAAAGTTGGTTCAATAAGGATATGGCCAGAAAAATGTTCCTCATCCCTGAATGGCGTATCCTCAGCATAAATATTTCATGTTTCAGCATTTGTTGCAGGTCCCCCTTGTTTTGGTAGAAGTCCATTCATAAGTCTGAGCAGCTTCTTTCAGCCACCATTCAGAAGCCCTGGGAACTGAATCAAAGTCCATAGCTCATGAAGGAAATGTGGTAATATATTCCATTTTGAACTGAATACAGAGAGCATACATTTGTTATACAAACTCCCATGAACTTTTTTGACTTTGATTATGCCCAAGATTGATGGGGGAAGGTGGTCACAGAAATTCAAATCCATTTGTTGAGCTTTCTCAATGACTTAGTCAAAATGTTTTATCATATGGCCAATAAAACACCAAATATCAAACACCCACTAGATCACACATATTTTTACACTTAGAAATTACCCATCCATAGTGAAAACATTTTCTGATTGGTTTTTGGAATTCATGGGTACAGAGACAGACAATAAAAATTTACAAGCACAGGAGTAACAGAAGCCTGAAATATCCAGAACATGTTCCTTGAACAAATAACATAATCCTTGGCACATGGGAGCACATGGTTTGCTTCAAACATGTTTCATTTTGTCATCGCACCGAGTGCACAATCTCTCTCTTTAGGTGCAAGAGTGATTGATGTCCTTGGAAGAGTTGCTTGCAAGAACGAACGCGCAAGTTGCCAAAGCAAACACATTGGAGAGATGCGTACAGAAAGGAGAGCAGCACTCTTTGGGCGCAGATCTTGGTTTGGGGAGTTCACACAGAGGTCAGACAGCGAGCTGCAGAACAAATACAAACACTCTGCACACTTCATCTAAATAAATTATATGCAAAGTTTGGCCTTCAGTAGATGTTAACAGAGCATTTACCACCCTTCCCTTGTGCCCATGGAGAATGTGGGCAGAATGCCAGCTTTCCCCCAGCTAATGATTTATCACCACTCCTTTTCATGAATGGATTTATTGCGATTAAGAGCTCTTCCATTTTATTCCCCTCAAGCTGTTGCCATTCCAAAACAGATGATGTATCTTCTGATGGAGTTACCCTCTGTCCTCAGGGTTCAGCACTGGCTTGCTGGAGCACATTATCACACGTCGTTTGACTTTGGCTAGGTTGAGCTGGCCAAAGGAAGCTTTCACCCAGTGTGTTGATCCAACTTCCTTTTTTGAACAAATCAAAGCACCTCTTAGAAGAAGTAGGGATCTGAATATGCACCACATCTTTTCAGTGATGGTTTAGGATTGGGTCAACTTAAAAATCATGCCAAACAGAAAAACTATTTTAGATGGCAAGCAAGAAATCAACCTATAGCGATTAAAAAGATCCACACGGCATCTCAGGAACAAAAGCTTATAATTCTTCCAGGCATAGTTTTGTATGTGCATGGAGTTTATGTTGAGATACTTGGGAAATACAAATCATGTGATTTCTCCCACCGACAGATTGATGTAGCACAGAGAATCCAAGCAAAGTTTTACCACCTGATCTACAGGTAGGGATTCTGTGGCCCTCCAGTTGGTGCAGGATTCCAGCTCCTATCAGCCCCAACCAGCATGGCCAGTGCTCAGGGATGGTAAGAGTTGTAATTCAACATCTGGAAGGAAACACCTCTGCTTTGCCCCTTCTTTCTTGCATTCCCCAGAACTCTCCAGCTTGCTATAGAACAGCCTTCCCCAACCTGGTGCCCTTGAGATTCACACAGGATACTAGTGACAAAGCTATCTTAGAACACTTCTCCCAGATATGGTTTTAGATGTGCATGGTGTTTATGTTTTAATACTTAGGAAGGACAAAGCATGAAACTTTCCCCACCAACAGATTGGCATAGTGCATACCATTTATTATTTGCAAGTTTTACCACTTACTATGGGGAGGGGGACTTGTGGCCCTCCAGATGCTGCTGGACTCACAACATCCTCAGTCAATATGGTCACTGATCATGGATTGTGTCAACTGGAGTCCAGTAGTACCTGGATAGCACTGGTTCCACACACCTCAACTCTAACATTTCTGCCTTTGGAGAGGAAATTGTAAATTTTAGTATTATGAGATGTTGGGAGGCTGGATAACAGCTTAAGAATCTGGGAGACATCCCACACCAATATAGCCTATATGGTTTTTTTTTTAAATTGATCCTGTTTGGCTTTTTATTTTTTCCACATCAAACTGTATTGCAAAGGAATATTGATTAAAGGATAAAAATAAATTACCGTAACACCCTCTGATGGAGATGGGTTAAGGATTGCATCTATAAATTAACATTTAAAACTTAACTCCTGTCACACATGTGTAGGAGAAATATGAGCGTAATAAACAGACTGTGAAGCCTTTTAAGCAGAGTCAAAACACTTATGCACTTTTGCAGGTTACTGGAAGCTAAGAATTAGGCAAATACACCTTTTATCCCTGTTTATTTGCGGTCTGTTGCCTTCCCTTCTTTGTCCCCATTGCTAAGAATGAGTCACACATTTTAGTAAAAAAAAAAAGGTTTACTTACATTTCAATGCAGGCAGCAAATACATCAAAGTCGCATACAAGTTAAAAAGTACTTATTAGTTACGAAATACAAAATTGGTTCCCATAATGGAGTCTGGGCTTTGAGAGGAGCCCAGCCATGTATGTCTGCTCACATTCCCGCCAAACATTATGGAAATGACCTTATACATTTGCTTCTATACTGATTCAGGAACTCTATGAGTGTCAGCCCCTCATGGGCCTGTCTGGCAATCATGCATTTGTGATTTTGATTGGAAATCCCACACCCTCCCCGCCCTTGAATAGTATTTCAGGATCCAGATTACATATATTTAAAGCACAATATATTCTATGAATAGAATGAATAATCTTCTATTTTATTCATTTAGTTATAACATTATACAGTGGTACCTCAGGTTAAGTACTTAATTCGTTCCAGAGGTCCGTTCTTAGCATGAAATTGTTCTTAACCTGAAGCACCACTTTAGCTAATGGGGCCTCCTGCTGCTGCCGTGCCGCCGGACCACAATTTCTGTTCTCATCCTGAAGTAAAGATCTTAACCTGAAGCACTATTTCTGGGTTAGCGGAGTCAGTAACCTGAAGCGTATGTAACCCGAGGTACCACTGTATTTAATATACTATAATATATAATATAATATGCAATAGTAATGTTTCATTTACAGCCTTCTTTGTTTTATATAACCTGTAATCCAGACCAATACCTGAAGAAGAAGAAGAAGAAGAAGAAGAAGGGCTTTTGAGCATGCACAGAGTGCAAGTCCCTCACCACCAAGTCACTACAGCCAACTCCCAGGCAGAACTGGGGTTAGAGAGGAGAGCTGCCCAGAGCCTGACCCTCCAGCAATTTTTTAAGAAATCCAGCACAATCGGAAAGAACTTCTGTGCCTTTGGAGCACCCCTGTCAGGCAGGTATCCATCAGATGCATCTTTACCCCGGCATGGAGTTGCTTTGATGGGGGAGCCTTGACTTGCTCCCGTCCCTCTTCTTCCCCATACACCCACCCAGTCCGGCAGCTGCTAAACTTGGGGCAAAGTAACTGAGCCCACCCACTCCCTCCCTCTCTCTCCGGGAGCAAAGGGGTCAGTCAGCAAGAACTATCTGAGTGGAACTGGGCCAAAGGCAGCAACAAGCTGAAACTCTCTCTCTCTCTCTCTCTCTCGTGCGCCGATCTCCAAAGGCAGGCAGAAGCAAATTGCTCCCCAGCGACCGAAAAGCAGCTCGGCTCAACCCTTCTTCGGATTTTATTCCTCCCCGGGCGAGCTCGAAGAATCCGCCCTTTTATTTATTTTGGTTTGTTTTCAGTGTTTGCCTTGCAATTATTTGAAACAGCAGCGCGGAGGGGAAAGAGACAGGAGGTTACGAGGGTGCTTGGGAAGGGAATGTTCGGCTCGCGGCGCTCCCAGGCCCCGGCATTCTGGCCTGCGCGCCCGCCTCGCCAAACCCGGCAGCAGGCGATCCAGGGACGCGTCGTGCCGCAGAGCCAGAAAAAGGCGAAGCCACTTGAGTTCCTCGGGAGGAACGAGCCTGGAAATCGAAGCCCTGGGCTTTTCTATAGGGCGGGGCACTGGCTCAGTGGTAGGACAGCTGCTTGGCAGGCAGAAAGAGGTTCCGGAGTCAACCCACCTGCCCCAAATTCTGGAGAGCCGCTGACACCATGTAGATGTTGTTGTTGTTTAGTCGTTTAGTCGTGTCCGACTCTTCGTGACCCTATGGACCAGAGCACGCCAGGCACTCCTGTCTTCCACTGCCTCCCGCAGTTTGGTCAAACTCATGCTGGTAGCTTCGAGAACACTGTCCAACCATCTCGTCCTCTGCCGTCCCCTTCTCCTTGTGCCCTCCATCTTTCCCAACATCAGGGTCTTTTCCAGGGAGTCTTCTCTTCTCATGAGGTGGCCAAAGTATTGGAGCCTCAGCTTCACGATCTGTCCTTTCAGTGAGCACTCAGGGCTGATTTCCTTCATAATGGATAGGTTTGATCTTCTTGCAGTCCATGGAACTCTCAAGAGTCTCCTCCAGCACCATAATTCAAAAGCATCAATTCTTCGGCGATCAGCCTTCTTGATGGTCCAGCTCTCACTTCCATACATCACTAACCATGTAGATAGTGCTGAGCTAAAAGGATCGGTGTCCTGGCTCGGTATTAGGCGGCTCTTTACGTTCCCTCCCTTCCCCCCACTCTCCATTTTCCCCTCGCAACAACCCTGTGAGGTAGCTTAGGCTGAGAAATCATGCTTGGGGCCCCGAGGTCGCCCAGCGAACTTCCTGTGAAGATTCGCACCCAGCTCTCCCCCAACCCTTGTCCAGCACACTCTTGGTTTGAAGGCGGGGTGCGCCATTCATTACTTTCCAATTGGGAAAAAATAAAGACTGTTCGTGCAATCCTAGACATCTCGCCAGGTCTATAGTGTGCGCACATTTGTTCGTTTGTTTAATATACCGCCTTTCTCCCAGCACGGGAACCAAGGCGGCTCAAAAAATAAAACGGATGCAACTAAAAGCACAGTGTGATACAAATATTAGAAAACTATTAAACGTGTAGCTCTAAAAACAGAACTGTTGTGCTCCGTTGAACATAACAGAACTTATAACTGAGGAAAGACGCATAAAATAGAATTGTGGGATTAGAAGTCAGCTGCTAGGCATGTCTACTTGGAAGTAAATATCACTGACTCGCAGGCAGCAGTAGCCTTGGTTCTGCCAGGATAGATGATCGCGGTATGAGAGTGCGCTAAGTACGTTGTTATTTTACGCATTCCAGGGAAAGTTTCTGACATTTGTTTTACTTTCCTTGCTTCATCCCTTGCCTACCCTCCGAGGAGCTGAAAGTAGCTGCATGTTCCTCTTCCTGCTCCCTTTTTCATCTCACAACAAACCCGTGAGGAATGCTCGCCTGCAAGCTTGTGAATAGTCCATCATCACCTAGGGAACTTCACAGCGGAACAGGGATCTGAATCCCGTTCGGCCCGGTCTGACACGCTCACCACCACTCCACAAAGTTCTGGGGCCTGCCATTTTATTAGGTGTATTTGCTGCTGATTTTATTTATACCTTGATTAATCAGCGTTATACCCATTTGCTTTTAACTTTTGACTGTATGGGTATTTTTAACGACCACCTTATCTTGCTTCAGGTAAACCACTTACAGGTGCTTGTCGATTAAGCGGTATATAAATCTTATCAAATAAACCAAACTAAGATTAAGAGCTGCTTTTTTTAGTGCACTTCTATCCAACCTGGGCAACGCGCAACTCAATCCTATGCCTCTCCTGCCCCCAATAAACTCCCACTGTTCAACGGGACTTGCTCCCAATTAAACATGAATAGTTTTCAGTCTGTAAATGATGCGGCTGTTCAGCGCCTGATCACAAATATCCTAATAAACAGCTTCCAGCATAGAAGTCACAGGGCCGGTATTGTGTTGTTGTTATTGTTGTTTTACTTTTGCAGGCTTAAAACGTTGGTTCCTTCTTCCTCGACGTCCAGATAATGTAAACGTGCTACACTGATCCCCTCCTGAAAATCCGAATTTGGACATCCGTTTTATTTTAATGGATGCAGCTCCGCTTGCAAAACAGCACCGGGGGCTTCCTCTTTCCCGGGCCTCCTTACTAGTTTGCTCCTTCCTTGGTTGCGATTATCTTTAATTGGCCTTACCTCATTTTCCCCTCCTGGAAGGCATAATAGCTCAGCTCCCTGGAGCCTGCGGAGGGCCTAAGGGCGAGAACTTGCAAGCATCGCTGTTCACGCCTCCCCAGCCCACCTTTCGAGCCCAGGCGCGTCTCCGTTCGGAGCCTGGTGTTATTTTGATGATTTGGATCCATATTCGTTTAAGCATAGTATTGTAGAGTTGGAATGGTTCCCCGAGGGTCATCTAGTCCAACCCCCTGAGATGCGGGAATCTTTTGCCCAACGTGGGGCTCGAACTCACGACGCTGAGATTAAGAGTCTCCTGCTCTACCGACGGAGCAAGTTCCATCGAAGTCAGTGGGGTTACTTCTGACTTGATACTTAGGGGACTGCGCGGTTAGAGTGCTGTTCAGTGACTGCTAACCGTTTCCCTTTTATCCTCCTACATTCTAAATATACAGTGGTACCTCGGATTAAGTACTTAATTCGTTCCGGAGGTCCGTTCTTAACCTGAAACTGTTCTTAACCTGAAGCACCACTTTAGCTAATGGGGCCTCCTGCTGCCGCTGCGCCGCCGGAGCAGGATTTCTGTTCTCATCCTGAAGCAAAGTTCTTAACCTGAAGCACTATTTTTGAGTTAGCGGAGTCCGTAACCTGAAGCGTATGTAACCCGAGGTACCACTGTATAAGGAAAGCCGAGGGTCTCTCTCGTAGTCTTGGAGCCATTCTGTATTAACAGCCACCCCGGAGGGCACGAAAACCTGTATTTGGCGGCCCAAAATGACCCCATAAGAAATGGCTACTATCAGCAGTATATCCTTCACACAACGGAGAACCTGTTCTTCAAGCACAGCGGTGCATTGAAGTTTTCTCGTTTGCATTTCACCTAACCAGGTATCTACAAAAGCGTCTCCATTTCGTCAAACTTTTTTAATGCACCCTTTAATCAGTGAAATTGCATCCCAAAACATAGAAACGTAGGAAGCTGCCTTATACTGAGTCAGATCAATGGTCCATCTAGCTCAATATTGTCTACACGGACTGGCAACAGCTCTCTAGGGAGTCTTTCAACAGGGAGTTTTCCCCGGACTTAATGTCGATTAATTTAATTTGGAGCCTTCTGCAGGCGGAGCTGGTGCTCTGCCACACAGCTAACGTCCTCCCCTCTGTAAAAGGAAATGGTGTAGGGTCGCCGGGGACCAGGGGGAAAAAACCCTATTCTTGCCTGGGCAGCCCTTAACCTTCCTGAATGGAGAGAAGGTCCATGGATTAAATGAATGGAATTTAATGCGCACCTGACAGAGAAAAAACTTCTTGCAAACTTCTACCCGCTTACTTTAGGGTAAGCCTTTACATTCAGGCGCCCCGAGCTCTTAACAGCGGACATTCGTTGCAATACTGGATACTGAGAGGAAAGAAAGCAGTCGAGCTCCTAGCTGTATTTAATCCTTTTGCTGTTGTGAAATTGAATCATGACCTTAATATAGGAAGATTGAAGTTCCTACTTCTTTAGGCGCCCTGGCTGGGGTTTGTTTGTTTGAAGAAAAGCCCAGGGCAAGCTATCCGGGTACACCTTACAGGTGTAATTTAGGAAGAGAAAGTCGGATTTGAGAGATTCTGCGCTTATTCTGTCTCCAGGCATGGACTCTTTGTGTGGTCTAGTTCCCCTCTTGATTAACTAATGATCAAGCAGCATCAAGAGGTGGTGATCTGCACGTGTGAATGAGCCACCACGGATCTCCAGATACCAAAGACAGAACTGTCATATCGTCTTCTCCTTTGGTTGATTTCGTTTCCAGCCAGCCAGCGCGCAGGAAGATACGTGTGCACGTGTGAACATTGCCTGCGACCTGGTTTATGATGAAAGGAGGGGAAACAGTATCACGACTATAAACAGGATACCAGTTAAACGTGGCATAGTGTTCAGAGAGAGAGAAATCAGCAGAAGTGGGTATTGACTAACAGATGTATTCTGTACCAAGGAATAAAGCTAGTATCTGTCTAGTATCGCCGTCATCTGTGAAACTGACATAACCCCTGTCTAGGTCATGCACCTCCCCTCTTGCTGCGTGGAGTGGCTTTTTAAAAGAAAAAAACACTTCCTTGCAAGGGCCTAAAAGGGCTCTCCTCGTTAGCCAGGCAGAAGTATTAAGAGCCGGGACTGTGAGATCATGTTACACCTACAGTAGTTACGTCTGATTTAAAAAGGGGGAAAAATTAGAAGAGCTTATGGTTCAAGGAGTTTTGGAAACAGCATGGGCTGACATTTAGTTAATAACATCTTTTGCTTAGGTTCCCCTTTTTCTAACCTAACAAGATTAAGAACATTGACCTGATGATATTTCTTTGTACATCTGGCTCTTTTCCACTAAGAGGGATTATAGGAGAACCATAGGAAAGCTTCCCTCCGCCTTGCAAGATGGGAAAGTCTTTGCTTGCTACATCTTTAGAAGCAGCCCATGCACAACTAAGCTGAAGGTGGGAAGGGCAGGCGGCGGCATCAGGTGCGCCCCCGCTCGCCTCTTCCAAGCGCGCGCTCTCCTTTTTCTCTTCCTTCCTTCCAAAGGCATAGTTTGTTAGTACAGTACCTCTTCCCACGCAGCCCTTCTTTGGGACGGAAAAGAGCTCAAGCCAAGACCGTTTAAAACAGAAATATGCACTTCGTAGGACGTGAAAACCCAGCCTAGGTCCCCTGCAAAACCTCGCGGGTTCGATCCCTCGTATCTCCATAAAAAAGGATGCGAAATGGGAATGATAAATGGTTCGAACCTGGAATATAAGAGGACAACATTTCTTACGTGGGCCTGCTGTTAACCAAAAGGCCCCAAAGCGGTAAATTATTTGGCTTCAGCCCATTTGGCACAGTTCAGCCACTCTGAGATGAAAGTGTAATTGATTTCAATAGGACTGATTGCCAGCTTTTTGCTCAGGACTTGGAAATAACTTATTTGGGTGGAAGTAATTGATTTCTGAGGATGGCCGGATACCTTAATCCTTAACATGGGGCTTGATAGTTAAAAGTAAGAAGATCCGGAACAGAGTTTGGATCCCCACTGGAATGGATTGGCGAGGCTTTCAGCTACACACAGAGAGAGATGGGCAAATATTAGTTCCATTAGGGGGAGGCCATCTAAACAGGGCTGAATTCGACGATTCGGATGAGGCTGGCTGATTCGGATGAGATGTTGAGGAAATGGCAGATTAAAAGCAGACTTTATAAACGATCTGGGAGTGGGGGCAGAGTTTCTGTCCTTTTGACGCACCCAGCAACAATCCCAAGATTGCCTCCGAAACCCAAACGCCGGCTTTGCCGCCTGGAGAACTAGAACTCCCTCCTGTTCACCCCTCCAAATGTTCATGGTTAATGTCTAAATAGTGAAGGCGTCGTGGGGGTCGGGCTAGATGATCCTTTGAGTCCCTTCTTCCAACGCTACAACCCTGCGATTCTAAAAGGAGAAGAGCCCTCCCATCTACCCATAAATCGCTAACCCCGGCTGTGAAAGCTCTGTGACGCGAGAAACACACTTTGCACGTGCTCAGAGGCTCTTTCCTTTTCCCCACTGGTTCCGGGGTTGAAGGTTCTTTTCGAAGGAGTGGTCAGAAAGGACCGAGGAGCGTTTCCAAGAGACGCATCTGCGAGCTGCCGAGATGAAAGGGATCCGGTGGCCGCCTCTCTTCCCCCTCGGGCGATGAAGGCCTGCATTCTCTGTCCGCCTTCAGATCTGCCCTGCGAAGGCAAGAAGGCAGGGAGGGGATCTCCCCGGGACCCCTAATTAGGGCGGGATCGGGGGCCGCGAAAGTTCCCAAACATTTTAATCGAGCTCTTTTTTCAATGGCGAAGGGATAAATGGTGGCAACTGTTACTCCCCCGACTGAAAAGCCGCCCTCCCACGGCGAGTATTCAGGGGGTCCTTTCATAAACCAGAAGCACTTAGTCTGTGGGGCCCGCAGCAGGCCACAGATCTCCTAATTAGTCTAATTAGAAAGGTGGATTGATAGATGGCAAGGGAAGCTAGCGAGATACTCAGGCCTGCCAGCCCGCATTTGCGAGCTGCTTAGTCTCTGTTTAAAAAAGGTCGCGGAGCCTGACACGAAGGCAAAAGGGATTCACCGTGTGGCCGAGGCTGGAGAAGAATGGGTGGATCTGGTGGTGAAAAGCGACCTCCAGCTTTTCTTTGGGGCGAAGGGAAACTTCAAAGATACCACCCCTAGCGCGCTGGCTTCAAATTCCCTCCTTCTCCGTGGCCTTAGAACTCAGAGGAGACGACCCGGGTCCAATCGCTTTTGCCATGGGGCAAGTTAATAGAGAGATACACCAAGGTCCCTCGTCGAATTCCAGTTGCATTGTTTTGTTACTCTCTTATCTGCGCTCCTTTGGAGGAAGGGCTGGACAGAAACGCAATAAATTATCCTCCTCGTCATTTCTTTCTTTTACTTTAGTTCATGATTATCCGTTGTGATCACATCAGTGCGCTAGTGGAAATAAACTATCCGATTTGTTTAAATTGGGACTGGTTGCCAAAGGATCCTAACTACTTTTGCTGCGGGATCCTATACATGTCTACTTAGCACTAGGCTTAGCAGGTTCGGCAAGGCTTACTTCCGAGGAGACGTGAGTAGGATTGCGCTGTTGCTTAGAAACTCCGGGCTTCCATCGACTTTGCTAACAAGCCCAAATGCCGACCCTGTAGGATTCCCCTTTGTTTTGTGTTCAGTGATCCGTACTCCCCGCTAAGTGTGTACAGAAGGCATGTCCACAGTCCGTTTCAGGGGACTAATCCGGGCCGCCGGAAGCTCAACAACTTCAATCCTAAAAAAAAAAGCTTAACCACTTTGGTCGACCCTTTGGTCGGCCCTCACGGCCCTTCACTTCATCAAATCTGGCCCTCTTTGAAAAAAGTTTGGACACCACTAGTGTACAGGATTGTTCCACTGATTGATTGATTGCATTTGTATTCCGCCTTTCTCTCCAAGGAGCTCTAGGTGGCGTACGTGGATCTTTCCTTCCCCATTTAAACTGAGTTTAGGCTGAGAGGCAGCGACTGGCCCAAGGCCACCCAGTGAGCTTCGTGGCAGAGTGGGGATCTGAACCCTGGTTCTCCCAGGTCCCAGTCCAACACTCTAACCACTACACCACACTGGCTTTGCCTGTAGGTGCTTAGTTTGAACGGGGTCATGCCCACAGAACAGAAACCATATTAAGTGGGACTGCATTCAGTGTAAACAGATATATTGTAAGCGCCTGGGAGGAGGAACGTGTATTGCTGGTTGTGTTATTCCTTCCCTACGGTTAGTGCCATGTGCATGGATCTAGAATCAACAACTTAACTTAGATTTAACCGGTTGGCTTATCGTCCAGCGTGAATTGTTACAATGACCCGCCCTTAGTATTTAGGCAAGCATTATAGTCATATTGAATGCAAAGGGCTTTAATTTCCAAGCAAGGCTGATGTTCAGCAGTTGGTGTAAAATGCTGAAGGTGAAAAATTTAGAAGTATTTATTATATGAAGCAACATAAAGCATAAGCTACATAGCATAAAAATTCTCCCCATCCGCATTACAGGAGCCCTCAGGGCCCCCCATTAATTAATGATATTAATGAATACATCTATTTGTTCGTTGACAGCAATGTCTCGCAAAATTCGGTTATACATTCGTTTAAACTAATCTTTACAACAGTTCCGTGGGCTATTATTTTATCTTCACTGAAGTGTGTTGCCGTCTGTCTAGCCCTGTGTAAATAGCACTAAGAATGTTTGCAAACTGCCGGACTATTCCGATTCCCTCCTCCTTCATCATATTTCGCGTGGTACCGCTGGACTCGCGCGCGCCTGGACCTTTTTTTTGGGGGGGGGGTAATGTTGCTTCTTCTTCCATAGCCTCACAAAGCGCAGGAGAATTGCCACGCCCACCCGCCCCGCTGAACGCTGCGCGCTGCCAGATGAGACGCCGGGGAGGTCTTGCGCATCCCGCTGGCTGGTGCGTTTCTAGCGGAGGGAGTTGCGGGCGGGAGGAAGCGGCGTGGGTGATTTGCGGAATGCTGAGCCTGGGCTATAAATCAGCCAGGAAGGAGGGCGAAGCAGGTGTAAAAACAGAGCGAGAACTGCCTGCTTCCCGGCAAGACTGGCGAGGGAGGGGATCCCTCTTCTGCCTCACCAAATGCCACCCCGAATGTGCAGCAGCAGCAGCAGCAGGCCGCGCCTGGATGGAGGCGGGGACGTCGAGGCGCTGTAGGAGGAAGCTTCGCCTCCTTGCCCCTCCCTCGAACATGCCAATGCGCAAACAGAAACAGCATCAAAACCTCCTGCGGGCGCTTGGGGGTTGGCCTGCCAGTGCCTCCACCCAACTCTTCCATCTGCCTTCGCCACCACGCCTCCCACCCTTCACCCAGGGATATTACGCAATCCGACCGGAGGGAAACCCCCAGCGACCAGCGTCCAATGCCGGCGCACCAGCCCAGCCACGACACACGCGACCTTTTCCTACCTTCTTCGCACGCAAGGCGCTCTCTCGCTCTTTCACTGGGTCTCCTTCCTCCATTTCTGTGGCCAGGATTCCTCCCCACCCCCCGCTTCCTTTTCCCAGGCATTGCTCAAAGATTAGGCATAATTTTGCGCACCGCCTCCTTTTCCAACAGCAAGGGAGAAAGAGAAGATCCACAGTGCCGTTAAGTCGAAGGGGTTGGATTTAAGAGGATCATAGGTCGCAACGAGGACTCCATTGGCTTTGATCCAAATGCCTTGACTTACTTACTTGGGCTCTATTTCCCTTC
Organism: Podarcis cretensis; assembly: GCF_951804945.1. Lineage (NCBI taxonomy): Eukaryota > Metazoa > Chordata > Lepidosauria > Squamata > Lacertidae > Podarcis > Podarcis cretensis. The sequence goes on from NC_137180.1 coordinate 35,766,214, forward strand.
GACTGTTACCGCTGTTTTCTTTACTGATTCCCAGGCCCTAAACTCAACTGCTTTGAAGTAAATCTGGGTAAGACCCTCCCCGCTGCCAGAAACATTCCCAATCAGCCCATTCCTAGTCATCGAAGTCATTCCTAACTATGCGCTGTCCCAATGACTTCCAATGAAACTCCAAGCGAATGAGAAGCCTAGGATTGTGAGCTTAATTGCAAGCATAAGCGCGCGCGCGCGCCTTATTCCTTATTTATTTCTATTAGATCCATTCCTTTATTTAGAGATAAATAGAGGCTCCTGTTTAATTCAAAAGGTGGTCAAAGCGAGAGATTGGAATTGGGAACGTGCTGTGAGTTAGGCGTATTTGGGGCCCTTGTATTCCGTGGACACGGGAATCAGCACATATGTTTAGGGTGGAATCTAAGGCTCCAGGTGCTCATTTGTATCCAAAGTGTACCTAACAACAGTGTATGCCAGAGGACACCAACCGAAGGCTGCAAGAGGGTGAAGTCCAGCAGTTCCTCAAAGCGTCCAGCAGGGCTTCAGACTAAGGTCGCTCCCAGCCCCGCCTGGAGATGCCAGAGCAATGCTCTGACCATTGAGCCCATCTTATGTCCTGGATGCCGCTGGCCTCGGCGTGACTTTCGCCCACGTGACAGTGCAAAGGACCCTGGCCTGACGGTGCTTAGGATCCAATCACTTCCAAATAAAAATATCTAGCACACGCTGCTGCAAAGGCACCTATTTGCCTGAGTGAACAGCTGCTTCCTTGCTGTTAGAGCTTACACCCTTTCCCCGGTGACTAGCTACTGGGTTTTAAAATTTAGGAGCCAGGTGTGCGTACGTCCGTGTTTCGCATTGAAAAATATACCGATTTGTGGTAGCTTAAACTAAGAACAAGACGGCCCTGTCTCTTCTGCGTCTGGGTTTCCAAAACCCTCCCCAGTCACCAGCCTCCAGGGTTTCCCTGCGCCGCTGTAGAAGAGAGCGCCGAGCTCCAAGCGCCGAGGCGAATGAACGGCGTCAGTCCTTTCATCCGAAGAGCGTCTGGGAACACGTGGGGTGGATCGCGGATCTGCCACGCGTCGCAAGAGACCCTCTTTCCTTCCCACTATCTGTTCTGTAGGCGCCCGGTGTTAGGCAGCTCAAACCGTAATCAAGACTCCAAGAGAAATAGATAGCAGCGGGGGGAGCGAAAGGCGTGTAGCGGGAAACGCGCAAGAAAAACCAAGGAGGTGTTGGTCTGGTCTTACGCAGCCAACCCTTCCAGTGAGTCCTCGGTCCCTTGAGGGCGGCCCAGTTGGGGTTTGATTGCCCAAATTAGGAGCCCTAATCGGCACAGGGCAGTAGGATGAGGATAATGGACCAAACTCTGCAGAGACTTCCTGTGGCTGGATCTGGTGTTGTATGTAGGTGAAGGTCTGGTGGTGGGGGGGATTGTTCCTTTGGAATTGTTCCTTTGGGGTTATTTATCGGTGTAATAGGGTTTATATTACTGTGTAAGAAAGTTTACTGCCTGAGGGGTTGTTTTTGTTGTTGCTGTTTGAGGTTTACCTATTCTGTTCAAATAAATATAGTTCCCCTCATATATTGACTACCAATGATCCTTTAAAGAACCTGCAGAGTTAATTGGCACAACAAAGCGAAGGCTTAAAAAAAATGCATTTCGAAAACAATCAAGGAGGAGGGAACCTGTCAAAAGTCTTCGTCAACTTTCTGGCAAAAGTACACCACGGGGACTCGCGGGCCAGAAAGGCAAGAAACGGAAAGCCCGGTTAGATCATTTTCTCAGGACATTGTTTATGGCCTTGGGAAGGATCAATCGTTTCGAAATGTTGCCAGGAGGAGAGAGAGAGAGAGAGAAATGATCCGGAGTGGAATGCGACTAATCCTCTGGATTCCTGTCAACGGTTTCCATAGAAGGAAGCCGATTTTTCAACCCAAAGATCCAGATTTTGTTTGGCCAGGGATTTGTGTGAGCTCCTGAGGCCATGAATTAGTCCTCCTTCGCCTCCGACCCCCACTCCCCAAATATGAGAACCTGCTGCTTTCTCTGAATACCTGTCTTGGGTGTAAACGACATGCGTGCCGAGACTGGGTTTGGCTGCAGTCTGTAAAAAGACTCACCCCAGAGCGCTCCGGCTGAAGGCAATCGGATTGTTACCCAGGCGCAATGTACACACACACGCTCACAGCACACCATCCCCTGCTCTAATACGACTACAAACACTAAATCAGCTTGGCATCTTAGAGCTGTAAGTTTTGGGAGAGACAACCCGGAAGTAATCTAGTCCAACCCCCCTGCTCAGGGCCAGGGAGTCTGTCTGCAACGCTACTCCCACTTACCTGGGAGCAAGCCCCGTTGAAGTCAATAGGAATTCCTTCCGAGTAGACATGGCTAAGATTGCGCTGGAAAGCGAAGTTCTGCTGTGATTTACGGTTTTAGAAAATATGCATAGGATCCGACTGGGGTGAAGTTAGTCTGAAAGTAAGTTGGAATCAATGGCATAAGCAAATGTGTTTCCGATGGACTGCCCGCCTTGCTGCTTTTATGAACAGATTCATAAGTGAGGCATGGAGTCTACCCGTAGACATTCTAAGAACAACTGTTTGAAAGTTTTCTCCGTGCTAAAAGCTGACTTTTTGGAAGCCAGCTACAAACATAAAGGAAGCTATAACAAGCCAGCCCGTGCACACACGTTAATCCAGACTTTTTGGGTTTTAAACCGGATCATATATTTTGATCCCAACCCCGACTCGACAAAGAGCACATTTTTTGGGCTCTGTCCATTGAAATGAATGCCAGTGGAGAAGAAGATGAAGCGATTTGTTTCAAGGGAGTTTTACGTTAGAACATTTCCCACTGAATTGGGCTTCTAAAAACCCTTTCCCCCCAAAACTAGTTTTCTTTTACTGTTTTTAAACCCTTTATAATTTACTCTAGCATGTTGATTTTTCTTGTAGAGTCCGCCCTATCAATGAAGGCTTAAAGCAACCTGACTTTCCCCCTCTTCCGGCAACCCTGTTGTTTGGTAGACTGAGAGCTCCTGCCCTGAGATGGTCAGAGGAGCACATCAGGCATGTATTTTTTTAAAAATAAGATAAAATAAAATAGGGCCTTCTTTGTGGTGATGCCCGCATTTTGAATGTTATGCAGTTCCATTGTTCCTAAGCTGTATTTTTGTACACTGCTTAAATATTAATAGGTTTGGAGATGTGTTTAAATAAATAATACTCCTGGCACCAACCCTGTGTTCTTTAGAGTGCCAGGTTAAAACCATTTTATTTTCCAATATATTTTAGATGATGGTGTTTGTTGAATGTTTTATTATATTGCTGGTTTGTGTTGTGTTGTATAATTTTTTTTTTTTTAAATGTTTCTCCATACCACCCTGAAATTTATTTTTGAATGGTTTCGCAGTTGTTGGTTTAAAACACTATTTGGTTTATCGTTTCTAAAATGAAGAAATAAAATTAAGGCAGGACCTTTGCATTAATTGGATTTACTTCCGAGTAAACACACATTGAGTTACACAGTTGCAGGTGATTTCCTCAAGTCAACCAAGTACTGTAACAATCTCAGAAACCAGACAATTAAAACAAACAAAAAGGTGGGGACACAAGAGAGCATTGCGCAAGAGAATGGATCTCACTGGATAATTCCCAGGAGAACTTCCCTGTGGTTTGTGCCCCTCTTCTGCACCATCCATATAATTTTCATAGAGCAGCTTTCGGCAGCCTGGTGCCTTCCAGATGTTTGGGACCACAACTCCCATAGCTACCATCACCCGCCATCAGCACAGTTGCCTAAGGTCCAAAATGGACTGCTCAGTCCAGTATCTGCCAGTTCCAGAGTAACAGCGCGATGCCATTCAAATCCAGCCGAGTTCGATGGCGCTTACTCCCGGGTAAATGCATCTAGAATTAAGGGGCTTACTTTTGAACAGGCATGTATAAGATTGCCCTGATAATTCAACCGCGGTTTCCTAGTGTTGGTAGGTCCCACTAAACGCAGGATTTAATTTCTGTGTTCTTGGGTTGTTACTATGGAAAGGTCTTTACGCCCCCGAAATGCATTATTCATCTCACTACTTTTATATCCTGCTTGACTGTCAGAAAACCTCAAAGCGGTTTACAAAAGGTCTTAATCCACCCAGTCTCGGAGCAGATCTTCCATCCTTTCTGTCCTTTGGGAAGGGTTGGTGGGCTGAGCTGGCGCTGGAGAAAAAGCAGTTCAGGCCGTTGTGCTAAACCCAGCCCGGTGACTTAATGGGGGTTGCTGGGGGAGATTTGTGGCTGCGGGGCGAAGAGGAAACGAAGCCGGATGCTGCAGCCTAGAGGTAACAACACTCAGTGGGTTTGGGTCACCAATACCACCGATGCTTAGCTAGCAGACACTCGCCCAGGCAGGTGGGCAAGCAGAGATTCTGCCTCGGTGCGAGAGCTCAGCCGCTTTCCAGCTCCGAACGTTCTTCTGCCGCCAGAGTTCAAGAGCGAGCGATATTTCCCCCGGTTCCTCCGTTGCCATTGGTTAAAGGGGCTTCCTCTAAGAGAGGTGGATCCCTCCTTAAGGCAGAAATCAAGGCCAGCTCGCACGTGCTATGCTGATGCTGCAGGTGAATTTAGGAGTCTGATACTTACATAAGTTCCATTCCGTGCGGCGGGAAAGTCGAGGCCCTTGAGTTTAAGCCAGGCCCTTGCAGGCTTGGGTTGTGGATTAGTTTGGAAACAATATTTATGGGATGTTCTTCTGACTTCAACAGGAACCTCGAATCCTAATGTTGATATTTCTTCCTTTGCCTAAATAATAGTTATTTTTTTGAAAAGCAGAAATAATAATTCAGTTGCTCGCTTTACTTGGTTTGGCTGATTCTAGAGATTTAAAGCGCTAGTTGTCAGCGTGCGCTTTAAACACTATCTAAAGCGATTTGGGTATTTTACTAAACAGTTGCCTAAAGACTGGAAAGTTCCAACAACTTACTCCGCGTGAATATTAATGTCTTTTAAAAAAACGCACAGTAAATTTCTTGTACTTGGGAGTTATAATAGTGATTCCGCAACAACACAGAGCAGTTAAATTTAAACCCACTGCCAAATCAAGCATCGGATTAAGTGGACTGTAGTCCAGACTCCAGAGAAGTTTATGCCATAATAAATGTGTGTCCTTAAAGTCCTTAAACACTAAAGATCCACAGGGCTCTTCTTTGTTTCAGTTAAACCTGATGGCACAAGTGGAACATTCACCTCATGCATGTGATTTACTCAGAAGTAAATCCCACCGTGTTCCATGTGCACTGGATGCTCGCCTTAATTGGCTTGTGGCTTCACCAAATTAAGCCGGTCCAGCTCCAATATACACATCCACTGAGAAATTAGTGTATATTTCTGATTTCAATTCAATGATGATGATGATGATGATGTATGGTTTTGCCTTAACTGGGTAAGACAATATGTAATGCATTTATTTACTTTGGGCGACTGATATATTGCCCTTCAGCCTTAAGGAATTCCTCTCGTTGAAATCAATGGGATTCACAGCCCAAACCTAGGCCGGGTTACTGGGAAATAAGACCCGCTCAGTTTAGTAGTGGTGCTTATCAACCTACCTACTGGACGCTGGAGTGAAGGACTGTTCTTTTCTGTTGTCGTTGCTAAAGACAGAAGCCCCAGGCTTTTCTTTCTCTTCTCTTCTGCCTTGTGGGGGTGCTCGCCGACCTTAGCCATACTCAGAGTAGGGAAACTGAAACCAGTGGACTTCACTCCTATATCAAACCAGCAGGACTTTCCATGAGACTTCTTCTCCTGTCTATTCCTCTGGCTGACCTTGCTGGGTTTGTTACCGTTTCAGAGCAGGTTTGCCAAACAATAAAAGTCGGAGGTTTTTTCTTTCTTTTCTTTTTCCCCAAATGCAAACCTAACAGGTCATGGCAGAAGGCAAGACAAGGACTATATAAACAGAAGCAGTTGGCAAGGTACACAAAGCGACCTGGGAGGAAGCAGCTTCGAAGCACTCCATAAAATGAGATTGGCAGATGGCCGGCTTTATTTCTTACTGACTTCTCCTACATCGGGTTATCATTCGAGTCCATTGATTTCAGTGGGCCTCCTCTGAGCAGGAGTAACGTCGGCGATCGCCCTGCGTCCGTGTATCAGCCAGATTCACACAACGCAGAAGGTGAACAGAAGGAAGTGAGCTGACGCTGCTTCGATTCTAGACGCCACAACTAAAAGCGGTCGAAGGCTGTCATCGAATGCACGTCGACTCGAGAGTCAAGTTCTGCTGAAGTCAATGGGACACCTCTGGACAAACACGTAAAGAGTTGCCCTGATTCAGAGCAAAGGATGCTTCCTTTTTGTTTTTTTAAAAACCTGCATACAGTTCAATATTGAATGTACTCGGCATTATATGTAGATCGGGGGCAACTGGTTGGGGTTTTTGTTTTCTTGTTTGGGTTTAATTATTTACTTGTGTTTCATCTTGTATTTTATTTTGTGAACCGCCCTGAGATCTTTTTTTAAGGGCGGTATATAAATTTTAATAATAATAATAATAATAATAATAGGAATCCAACCTAATGGAGACGACACTCTTAATTATCCACTGATAATATTAAACCTTCTACTTGGATTTCAACACCTTACTTAGGAAGTGGAAGGGTGTCTGACTTACTTTACCAAGAAAGAACCCTTGTCACCTGCACATAAAGTCTTTATTTGCTCCCCAGTCTCCTATTAAAACAGAGGAACCGGATCGCACATTCCGATGGAAGACGTTTACTGGCAAGTTTATATACAGACCTTGGAAAGTTTTTCCAACGCACTTTTATCCAGAGGAATGACTGAAGAGCGCCAAGCCCAGTTCCCCATAGAAATCATTTCCTCTCTAATCATTTCTCTGTATTGGGGATCTGAGAAATCTCTCGATCTGGCGAACGGGCCAGATTCAAACTGCACTCCTTGGCAATCTCTCACCTGGGAGCAAGCGAGCAAGGCTTGCTTCGGAGGGCAAGATGCCACCGAAGAACGGCCTGCTGGTTTTTTCAGAGCGGGGGGAAGGCGAGTTTCTCTCCTGAACCCAAACCCGAGTTCTGCGGACAAGTCACGGAGTTTGAATTAAGCGAGGGATGTTTTGATTTCGACTCCTGCCTCGTGGCAGGCTGATTACTCCCGGAGACCCCAAAACGTTTGGCAACGCGTTTGGAAAGGCCTCGGAGGCAACTCGTGAGGTCTGGTCTTGGAGGCTCCTCCTCCTTCTCAGCCATGTCGTGCCCTTGCCTTTCCTGAAGACCAGAAGGTGCTGCTAAGCAGCCCGTTCATTGGGGCTTCCCTCCAGGCTCTTTCCCATCTGTTCTGCCTGCCCCCACAAAAAAAATCCTCACAACTCCTGTCCCGGGAGGACCAGTCCCAGCTCCGAGTGGAGCAGCTGGAGCCACAGGAGCTTTTTCGCCAGGAGCCCCTTAACCGTCAGCCCGCCGGAGTCCCGTCTAATCGGACTGAAGTAGATTGAACCACAGGGGAGGAATAGCGACACAGGAAGCGGGGGCAAAGTCTCGTTGGTGCCAGAGGAATTTGCGATCCATCATGGAAGCAAAAACAAAACAAAAAAACTCCCCTGAAATAAATGGGATGTGTCCTACTCAGAGTAGACCCATTGAACTCGGTGGATATGACCAACGGACCCATTAATACCAATGAGCCTCCTCGGCTGTTACTTGGTTGCATGCAACCCAATTATGCTGCTTTGGAAACTGATATTTCTTACTTATTTATTTGTCCCATTTTATTTATACTGCTATACAAATAATGCTTGGGTCGAGACTATCTGAATGACTGTATCTCCTTAAATAAACCTGCCCGGACTTTTGGGGGACCCTTTCTTTCTATCCTGCCTCCATTATGGATGCACGTTTGATGAGGCCACGAGAGAGGGCCTTTTTATGGGAGAGGGCATTTTCCTTTCTCTTCTCTCAGACTGTGGAACTCCCTTCCACTGGAGGCTAGGCTGGTTCTTTTTATGCTCTCCCTTTTCCCAACAAATACTTTTTTGCTCAGACAGGCCTTTGGCCACTAACTAGCTGGCTGCTGTGGCAAGGTGCAGGGAGGGTGTTGTACCTTTTCCCTCTTTTGCTGCTAAATGATTGTGTTTAAAGTGCTTTATTATTATTTTAAAATCATATTGATTGTATGTTTCTAGCTGCAATTCATGCTGCAAGCCCCACCCTCTGATCCTATATTCGGAGAAAGGCGGTATATTAAATACACAAACAAACAAATAAACAAATATACTCCAGGGAGTTCAAGGGCTCACGTCAACCCTATTGCGTCGTTTAGTCTGAGAGATAGATACTGGCCTAAGATCTGTCAATGAGCTTCATTTCTTAAGCAGGAATTTGAATCGGGGTCTCTGTGTATTAAAATTACGCATAGGATCAGACTGCTTGTAGGTAAAGGATAATGAACCGTACACCTCAGGACATTGTAGGGGAAATATTTGTGACTGGGAACAAACAAGGCGCCCCTTTGAGGAAGGCTAACAACATTCAACCATTTCCGACCCATAAGTGATTCTTATTGGGAACAGCACTGTGTCTTTGTCTCATCTGAGGCCTAAAATTAAAAGCCATTAATTTTTAAAATAGTCTTAAAACGCACTGTTTTTTCTTTATGTAGAAATCTCAGGTATGACCAATATGATCCGAACGTCATCTTGCCCTCTGCTGAACTCTCAGCGATGCACTGAATGGAGCCTGAATTTGGCTGGGACTATCCAGGGGGAGGAAAGGATCTCGAGGTCGTTTGTGGACATCTCTCTCCACGTGAAGCAACATTAAAAACGGGGAGTGGTGGCGGTGGGAGACAGAGAGAGAGATTGTTAGGAACGATTCAGGGAGGGGGTTGGATAAAAATCTGCTCGTCTCTGAATGCCTTTTCCTAATAACAGACTTCTGAGTTCCCCAGGGACACGGGTGGTCCGTAGGGCTAGGGTTCAAAAGGAAGAAGTACTGCAGAGTTATTGTATGGAATTTACTAAAACAAAATGTGGAGATAATCAGGCTTATAAAAAATGTTAGGGTACGTTAATGGCTGATCAGCTATTAACAGCAGTTAACCATAATAGCTAAAGTGTGGGTTAAATGACAGGCAAAATATTTCTGAATGCTGGGTGATCGTGACAACCTATAATAGGCAGGAGGTCTCTAGAAGACAGGTTACAGACCTGCCTACCAACAGGTAAGGGAAACACCAGTCCCTTACCATTCCACTTCTCCCAACGGGACTTACTCGCAGGTAAAGGGTTTAAGGTTGGGTACTATCCTGAAGCTGAGGCATGCAGTGTTGCGGGTTTTACATTTGTGACATGGCTCCTATGCATTCAGAAGGAAATCCCCCTCCCCTTCCCCCTGATGTCATCCTAAAGTTGAAGTCACGAATTGAAAAGTGAGTCCTCTCAGCTTCAAAAGGGCCTGGCACCGCACTCGAAATGTATTTCCACTGGACCCTAAACATATGGTTTGTTTGCTAGAAATGCCTGCAAGCTGAAATCTCTTCGGAGCCACAAGACTTGGAAAGAAAGCTCGCTGGTTTCTGCCTAACTTCCCAAACTGTGCGATGGGAAGAGCGATGGCAGCCTGCTCTTGCCCCGTGCTTCTGCTCACTCGACTGCACACACACTATAAAGTTCACCCCTGTCCAGGAATCTTGGGAGCTACGATTTACGGAGCAGAACCCTTAACAAACCACAGTTCCCAGGATTCTTGCGGGGGTGCTTTAAATGTATGGCCCCCTATGCAGTCTTTACCCTGCCTTTTGACTCTTGAGATGCATATTTTTAGGACACCACCTTATTGTATTGTAAGTTGTTTGGAACGGTTTCTGCATTGTGGTTTAATTTTTGCAGAAGGATGGGTTGTTGTTTTTTATTTTTTTATTTATTATTATTATTATTATTATTATTATTATTATTATTATTATTGCGGCAACGGGGTCTGTGTCACAGAAGGCAAGGCAAAGGTCTGCCTGGCTCAAAGTCCCAAGGCAAGCCCAGTAACTTAAGACCCGTGATAGGTGCAAGGCCAGGCGCTTGCGTACGTCAGAGGCGCTTGCGTGCGAGCCGCGGCTCATCCGCACGCAGGAGCAGCAGCCTGTTTCTGCAGGCGGATTTTTGTCTTTTCTGAAAGCAGCCTCTGGCTCTGGATTTCCACTTTCGCCCGCCATCAAAATGCCTGCTGGACACTCATCGTCCTCTCCTGCAATTCCCATTCTTTCAAGAGCCTCTGTCTTTGTTTTAGAAGTCCCTTACCAGGAGCCAGGAATAAACACGAGGCGCAGCTTTCTTAGTGCATCTGGTGAATTTCCTCTGGAGGAGAAGCGGGGCGGGGGGAGTTGTTTCAGGGGCTCGCAGAGCTCCAGCAGGGGAAAATCCCAGAGGAAACAGACCCACAAGAAGAGCTGCAGGAGCATCTGTGCGAGGCGCATAAGCCGATGGCTGTGAACCACGACACGATTGCAACTGAAAGCCATATAAATAAACCATTTGCAAGTGTGCGGTTTGCATGCCTTTCTCTTAGTATCATCAACCGATTCCCCATCCGCTACACGCCGATCTTTACACTTATCGCTCTGCATCTGGCTCTTGTTTATTGTAGCGGTGCAGATCCAACATTAATAGCTATCAGGCCTTGTTTTATTGAGAATAAAACAAAGAGAAGAGACGTTCAGACAGATGTGGACGCATTTCCTCTTCCTTTCTCACGGGCCCGGGATGAGAGTGGGAAGATGCCACTAAAATCCAGGAGACTCGTGTTCAAAGTCAGGGGGAAGGAGCTAAGCCTGATTCGTCTCTACAGTCGCGCATCAGCAAGGAGAGGCTCTAACCACTCACCTTCGCTCATGCGCAGCTGGATTCTGTCTAGGCTGCCAGGATGAAAAGCGCCCAGGGCCTTGACAATCTCTGGTCCTGTGAGTGCCTCCCTCCTCCGCTCAAAGTCAAAGGGAGGGGAGGGTTAAAAGCAGCTGGCTGTTCCCAGAGAGTGGAGGGGGGGTCACTTTTTTCTGCAGGTCAAGCTTCTCGCGAAAGCGCCAACGTGGAGCCCCACCGCACGCTTACTAGAAAAAAAGCGAGTTTCCAGTTGGCCTTACTTCCGAGTAAACCTGCACAGCGACACTCGCTGCTGCACGGTGCTTTTGAGATCCCAGCGTTTTACACACCGAACAAAGTCTGTGTTCCGACGGATTAATACTTTTAAAAAAAGAAGAAGAATCGCAAGGGTGTGTATTTAGGAGATGGTGGAGTTTTAGTCTGAGGCCGGCAGACGCAAACGAGGCAGGGAGCACAAACTGAAACCCACCTGCCTGCGAAGAAATACTGTAAAAAGTCAAGCCTCCGCGCGTTATTTATAGGCTCGCTCGCCGCCGCTTAGCCAAATCATAAATACGCGTCTCCAAACGAGAGAGTCGACAGTCAAACTAAGCTAGGTAAAGTGGGATTGAGTTATGGGGACATAAATCCAAACTGGAAGGAACAGATGGTGGCCCTGATCGCGTTTTACACCCACCCCACCCCGTTAAATAATGAGAACGCCTTTCAGTGAAGGCGACAGGAATACTCACGGGGACTGCGCAGGAAGGCGTTAAAGGCTGGGAAGCGGAAACGGGGCCTCTTCTCTCGCTCTCACCGGCGGGGGCTGAAGGAGCCGGGCGCGCTTTCCTAGGCGATCCTCAGGTCGCGGTGGTGGAAGGAAGGAGATCTCCTAGTTTCGCCACGCAGTTTTATTTTCGTCCCAAGACGGCGACCTCGCCGAGTCCGAGCGAGATCCGGAAGGCTCCCCTCCGACGTGGATGAAGGAGATAAGTGAGAAGCTAGAAGGTGCAGGCCGTTTCCTCGTCCAGAAGGCACCTAAATCCTCAGGAGAAGCGGCAAATTTATTAAGCACTAAGGACTCGCGGGCGTGGGGTCGGAAAGAAAAGACAAGCCTATCTGTTTACGCCATATTCATAAGAAAGACCGTTGTGGCCCAATAGTTTGTCGAAAAATCACCTGCTCGGTTAAGCGAATACACATATTGATAGGGAAAATCAGAACCACCCCGTTTAAGTTAACCAGAAACGTAGGGATTTACCCGTCCTCGGTGCCAATACTCTAAGTATTTTTGAGGAACTTTCCTTCCAAAACAAGAAGACCTCCCGAATCCACAGTTTGGCAAAGCCTTCCAAAAGAAGTGTGGCTTTGATGGCAGCCCAAACTGCACACATCCCAGGCACTTTTAGCCATTCCCTTCTCTCTTCCCAACCCCCGCCATCCAACCTAATGTTTCTCGCTCGCCGTAAACCCCTTTTCTGTGGGAGCTCAGCTGGCGAATAACGCGGAGCTTTTTTTATAGAGAACCATGGATGTAACAAAAGGGAAGAAGAGCCCGGCATGTTGGGGAGAATTGCGTTTTTAAAAGCTAACTATGAACAATATTTGGGGGCGTCGAGGGAGAAACAGCAGCCCAACCGAACATGAATAAATCACAGAACTATTTAGAAAACACAGGCACACACCCGCATCCATAGAAGCGGAGAGAAGCCTTGCTGGTTCAGAGGCGCCGTGTGTGGCATTCGTAAAATGCTTGCCTGCCTACAGAAGGGCTTCATTACGCTCCCAATAGATAACATTTGGTAAAGTCCATCCCCAGATTAAAACGCTACATAATGGCACCGTAAACGAAGTCGTGGCTTTTTGTGTGGTCTTTGTGGGGGGTGGGGAATGGAAACATTAGCCTTTCCCTAAGACCAGCCATTCCCTCCCAATTCAGCCCCAGTAATTCGCCTTCTCTCCGGCCCGCGGGGGATCTGATGAAGGGCCGGTGGGCGGCGAGAGGAAGGCGGGTGAATGAATCCGCACTTTGTACTTCGGGGAGAAAAAAAGAGGAGGAGGAAGGTGGGCTGCGAGGGCGCTTTGACACCGTCCCACCAGCTTGCTTTTTAGGGCACAAGCCTCTCCACCCGGCTTGATCTCTTTCGCTGCGCCTTCAAAGCGAAAGGGGACCCCGGGGTCCATTTGCATGCCAGTGGGGAGCCCCTGTTCAAACGAGGTTGCTCGGAGTCCCATCAAAGGCTGCTCGGCCTTTGTTGCAGCAGCACCTGCTTGGGCAAACAGAGCCAGCCAGCCAGCCAGCAGCAGCCACAGCCTAGCTAGGCCCTTCTTGCTGGCTAAACTACCCACCCAGGGCCGCCAGCCAGTAGGCAAGGCAAAAGAGAACGGTGCTGAGAAGCCGAGCCCCCCCGGAGAAAGCTCAGACATAACAAACACGACAATGTTGCGTCGGCCAGATTGGAACCAGACTAAACACTCGCCTGCCCTCGTTTCCCCCGTACTAGCGATTGCAAAGCAATATTTCCAACTCCGAGCTGCTTGTCAGGTGGAGGCCGCTGTCCAGATTGCACAGCCAATTGCTGATATCAGAAATGCAAGCGAGCGAATTGGGGGGCGGGGGGGGGGGCGGGGAGAGAGCTCCTTCGCCACAAACCTTGGAACACGATTTGCCTCTTAAGGAACCCCAGGGGGAAACGCCAGGCACGCACATCCCGAGCATCACGCCCTGAACCCAGGAGCGTTTTCCTCCCTCCTCCGCCTCACCAGGGGCAAACTAGGCTTTATTTAACCCGGGTCAAAGACCCACGTGCATTTGCGTACACACACACACAGGTTGGGAGCCTCAGTGGCTAGTCCCCCGTAGCTATGGCTCTGGCCTCGCTGTTTTGCTGTTCCTGTTGTTGGTAAACAAAAACATAAAAATAAAATAAAATCACAAGATAACGAACTGGCTTGTGGAAGCCTTTTTTCAGGATTGTGTGTATGTGTGTGGAATCAGATTATTACGGTACTCTGGCTCTTTAGGAAATAATAATATTTACCCAAAGAAAGGGGTGCCGGGGCTTTTCAATAGAGCATCCTAAACAGGAGTTACCCATGACTTGGCGGGGGGGGGGGATCGCATTGATTTCAGTTAGGGACATCCTTGCAGGGAAGCATCTTAAGACCGGAAACTTATTTAGAAGCAAGTGTCAAGGGAGAGGAGGGGATGTTTTTACTTCCAAGTCAACGTGTGCCGGAGCGAGTTATTGAATTTTCAGAAATATCACTATCACCTTCTAACTCTGAATCCTCCCGGTGAGTCGTTACAAATGAGGCACCTATATCTGAAGTTTTGCGGGACAGCTCCTTCAGGAGGGTGGTGGAAGTCAGCCGCGTTGAAGTCTGCGCAATTTCACTTCCAGGCGAACGAGCTAAGGGCAGGCAGAAGGGTCCGCTTCCTGTTTTCGCTGGCTGAGCACCTGCCACTTCCGGTATGCCACCAGGTTTTAACACAGATGATATGGAAAGCTTCGTTGAAAATCTGTGGTTGCTGCAAGATTCCAGGCCCTGCGACCTTACCTAGCTGGGAGTATGTCTCAGTGGGTTCAGCGGGATTTACTTCAAAGTAGACATGCACAGGATTTCTCCTAGCACACGCCTTGTCCAAGTGCCCTTTGCATTCTCCATTGGTTACAATAACCTCACAATGCAAAAAAGAACTTAAATCGCACCACCTATTTGTGCACTTAAAAAAGAAATAAACGTAGAGCGTAAACATTCTTAAAACGACTTCATAAATCACCTATAATGATGTGCAATACTTTCCTAAGTTTTTGTTCTGCAAGGAAATTAGTTGGAGAATGTTGTTTATTTGCTTTCCTGAAAGGAGCACTATATGCTGATCTTGAACACACCTCAAAAACTCACCGACTTCTAGCACATTTTTTAAAAAATTGGATTTCGACAATTACTGCATTAATTCAAAATAATATTTCCAACTCTGCGCTCCTAGAAGGCTAATCCTGTCTTACAATTTTGTAAAATAAGAATACTAATATATGCATTCGCAAAATCCTTAAAGGGAAGTACTCCCTTCACCTCAATAAAGTAGTCCTCTCCAGGTTTGGGAAAAGTAGTGTCAGAATCCAAAAAATACTTGCGGGGGGCTATTCTTATCTGCAATGGAACTAAAATGTAGAACCAGGGTATTGAAACCGATCATTATGAACTCCGATTTTTTATATATAACGTTTTAATTGTTCAGCATTTTCATAAGTGACAAACCCTCATACTTGTCTACCATTCTTTCAAATATTTAAAAGCAAAATGTGCGATACTTATTGTCACCCTAAACTTTAGCATAACTTCTTTTCTCTTTAATGCAATACTTTAATGATGCCCACGTAGCGCGGTGACTGCAGTTCTAGTGTGATTACCTTGCAAGGTGGGCACTTATTTGCGACACCGTCATAAAAACCTTAAAACCACAAACAATAACACCCCTCCCCCCCCAATTATCTATTGTATAACCCTGGAGCGGGAGGAAACCCATAGCAATTGTGATGCGGTTGCAATGTAAAATACACTTTAGAAATTCTTAAAAGAATCTACATTTATTTGATTCAAATACAAAAAAGGTGTATTTATAGAAGATTATAGCCTGCAGAAGGCTGAAATTATCCATCACCAAAACAGTTACTTTGTTTTCTTTGGTTAGTCATTGCTCGGGTTTACCCATGTATTTTTAAAATTTATTTGTGAAGGCTTGAAAATCGTATTATCACTGTTTGGAATACCATAGCAGTTCCTAAACCAGGTTCCATGAGTGAGTGAAGTTTAATATGGTCCAGAATTTAAGCTGGTTGGCGTCATGTCTGACTAGAAAGCAAGTCCCCTTCATTCCAGCTGAACTTCCCCAGAGAGAATTTTCAAGATGGCGGCGATCCTGAGTACCTATTTAGAAGCCCAACTGAAAGCAAAGGAAAACTTTCTTCCTACTAAACCCGCATGTTTAGGGTACCAGTCCCACTGAGCAACATGGGGTCCAACGTTAAATGAAGGGGTGGGGGTTTTTTAAGTAAAAGGGGCGCCCTCCAGCATTGCTAGATTGTGGAGGATTCTTCTGAGTTAATTATTTGGTGGAACAACATTTTGCACTCTTTCTTTTCAACCACAGAATTAATAATCTACCCTGGATTTAATTTCTTTTTAAAAATCGTATTCCAAAGATCATAATTATAGGTTAGAAGTTCAAAGGGCAAAGCACTAAATAGGTGAAGGTCTAAAGCCAATTGTGGAATTAATTTTGTTGAAAATTTATTGCTTTATTTTCAAAAATGTGTAAAAAAAAAGTGGTTTTTTGATGTTTTTGTTTTACAATTAGAATGGTACAATAATACTTGGCAGTAATTTTAACAATATTCCTGGTAAAGAATATGCACAAAGTATAAAAGAAAAGAAAAACTCCACAAGCCTATTATGATACAAAAAACAAACACAGGTTAAAATAAGAATTGATAATCTCGACTTTCTTCTGTGTAAACATGTTAATTTTTTTTTTCATATATAAAAGTACATAAGACAAGTGAACTACAATGAAAGAAGATGGGTAAAGCTTCTTTTTGTCGTCCCCCCTGACTCCTATTCATCGTTATTTTTTTTGGGGGGGGGAATTGTTGTAGTTTAGCTGTAATTTAATTTAATCCTTGGACCCGGTAATCTCTGCCTTGGAATGATTTATTTAGAATGCGTGTGCTTGTTAAAGGAAAGAATTAAGGGCCACTTCTTTGACATTTAATCTTTCTGCCTATGCAGCATATAGAAATGGCTTTGCATAAATAGGAGGTACTGAAGAGGACCGAGCCAGGTGGGCCGAAAGACAGAACAAACAAACAAACAAAATGTGGCCTAAATAAAAAATAGAAACAAAAAGTTTCTTTGCCTTCTTTAGCCGGGAAAAAAAACAGCAAAAACAGCCCCATTGGGTCCTACCTTCGGCAAGACAGTTTTTTGTGTGTTTTGTTTTTAACAATTGGAAATCCTAGCAGTAAAGTTCTCGACGTTGGCCAAGGCTGCCCCTTGCTGCAGAGTCCCCAGCGAGGCGGCGACGGAAGAGGACGGAGGCGGCGGCGAGGCCAGCGCAGGCGACGAGGCCATCAGGGACCTGGCCAGGACCGGCAGGACGGCCGCCTGGGAGGCGCAGCTGCTGGCGGCCAGCGGACTCAAGCCGCCGCCGCCGCCGCCGCCGCCGATGATGCTCTCGATGGAGAAGGGCGACCTGGCCAGCGCCGAGCTGCTCTTGGCGGCCGCCGCCTGCAAGGAGGCCGCGAGAGACGGGCTGAGCTGCGCCGGGTAGCCGAAGCTGGTAGTCCTGGCCAGGTCGGCCGCAGGAGACGCAGCAGCCGGAGGCAGCAGCGCGGGCGGCGCCGGAGGAGGAGGCGGCGGCGGCGGCCGCGCCTGGGGCTGGAAGGCGAAGAGAGCCGAGGGAGGCGGGTAAGGCGGCAGCTGCAGGCCGTAGGCGCAGCTATAGGGCCCGTAAGCGAAGGGAGCAGGCGGCGGCGGCGGAGGCGCGGGCGGCGGGTGCTGCTGCTGCTGCCGGGGCGGCGGAGGAGGCGCCTGGCTGGGGTGTTGCTGCGCCGCTTGGAGGAAGGCGGCGGCGGCGGCGGCGGCGGGCTCGAGCCCCCTGAGGAGCAGGTCGGGCGGCTGCAGCAGCGGCTGCCTCTTGAAGCGCTTCCTGCGGCGCAGGAAGGAGCCGTTGTCGAACATGTCGGCCGACTCCGGGTCCAGCGTCCAGTAGTTGCCCTTGCCCGGGTTGCCCGGCTCGCGCGGGATCTTGACGAAGCAGTCGTTGAGCGACAGGTTGTGTCGGATGGAGTTCTGCCACGCGGGGAACTTCTCGCGGTAGTAGGGGAAGCGGGCGCTGATGAACTCGCAGATCTCGCTCAGCGTCAGGCGCTTCTTGGCGCTCTGCAGGATGGCCATGGTGATGAGGGCGATGTACGAGTAAGGCGGCTTCACCAGGCTGTTCTTGGCGCCCGCCGAGACGCCCGCGCCCCCTGAGGCGCCTCGGAAAGAGCCCTGAGGGGAAGAAGAAGAAGAAGAAGAGGAAGACGACGACGAGGAGGAAGGCGACCCGGAGCCGGGGGACTCTCCTCCGGGCCCGCGCGCCCCGGGCGCCTCAGGCAGCGAGGCGGCCTCCTCGTCCTCCTCCTCCTCCTCGTAAGGCCGGCGGCGGAGGGGCTCGTCGTCGTCGTCGTCCTCGTCGTCCTCGTCGTCCCCCTCCTCGTCGTCGTCGTCGCCCTCGCCCACCACGTCGATGTCTGTCTCCTCAGCCAAGGCAGACGCGGCCTCGGACATCTCCGCGCTCAGAGTCATGGCGGGGCGCAGCCGGGCATGGGAGGAGGGGGCTGCCTGGCACAAGGCTGGCGGGGCGGCGAGGGGAGGGCGCCCCGGCTGGGCTCACACGCTTCGCCCCCCGCCGGCCCGCCCGCCCGCCCGCGCTCCCGCCTTCACGCCACGGCCGGAGAAGACAGCGGCGCGAGCGAGGCCGGCGGCGACCGGCCTCTCCAGCTGGGCACCTCCTCGGCGCTGCCCTCTTCCTCGTCGTCCTGCTGAGGAGAAGGCGCTCGCTTGCTGCTGCTGCTGCTGCCGCCGCCGCCGCCACCGCCTCCCTCAGACATGAATGGGTCCAGGGTGGGAAAGGGAGAGCGACTACTATTGGGGAGGGAGAGCGGCGGGCGAGGCGGGCGGGGACGGGGTGGGGGGAAGAGGAGGAGGAGGAGGAGCGGGCGGCGCCCGCGAAGTCTTGAGCAAGATCTTGGCAGCGCCCGGGCTGAGGCCGAAAGGGGGGCGGCCTTTCCTCCCGCCCGCCCGCCTGGGAGGGGGCCGTCACGTGGTTGGAAACGTCAGAGCCGCCGCTGAGAAAACATTCCAGGAATAAAAAAGAAAAGAGGCGTGCGGGGGGGGGGGGGAGAGAGAGACTCGGAATTGCGAGCGGGAGAGGAGAGCAAATAAATAAATAAGCGCCCATCTCGCGCCTTGAATAGCCCCATTGTTGAGCTTTAGGGTGGCGGAGGGAGTCGGGAGAGGCAGCCCTTCCATCTCCAGCGGGCTACTGCTTTCCAGTCAGCCTTGATCCCCTGTTTCACCACCCAGCTCCACCTCCACGGACCTTTCTGGCTTGGAAAGGGGGTGTGTGTCTAATATACAGGTCCTGTATACCTGAAGAAGCGTCTCCACCCCCATCGTTCAGCCCGGACACTGAGATCCAGCGCCGAGGGCCTTCTAGCGGTTCCCTCATTGCGAGGTTACAGGGAACCAGACAGAGGGCCTTCTTGGTAGTGGCGCCCGCCCTGTGGAACACCCTCCCTTCAGATGTGAAGAAAAGAAACAGCTATCTTCTCTTTAGAAGACATCTGAAGACAGCCCTGTTTAGGGAAGTTTTTAATATTTGATGATGCTGTGTTTTTAAGGATAGGGACCCGCCCAGATTGGCTGGGGAGACTCAGCCAGATGGGCGGGGTATAAATAAATTATTATTATTATTATTATTATTATTATTATTATTATTATTAAAGCCGCCTTTGGAACGCCAGGACTCCACCGACACTATCCGATCTCCCCCCCCCCCCCCAGAAAACGCTGGATCTGCCCGAGGTGAGAGAGGTCTCCAGGCTCGCCCTGCGTTACGCAGCTGGCGAGAAGAAGGCAGGCAGGAGGCGGCCCCGCGGAGGTGCTCGTTGTCCCACCCCTGGACCGGACAAGCGGGTTTCCTGGTCGTGGGAAGCTGGACGGAGTGCCGCGTTTCTCAGAAGCCTGTCCTGCTCCTCCTGCCGAGCTGAGTTGACGCCGGGGAGCAGGGGACTGTCGTCCGCGTCTCCGGTGCGCTGTCAAGGGCTCCAGCTACACGCTTGCTGTCGAGGAAAAGGAGGAAGGCGCACGCGAACACACCAGGGGGAAAAGGTTTGAGGTCCAGCAACTAATCGCCGCGGAACTGATTCCTGGGGGGACCACAGCATCCATTTGAAAGGTTGCTCCCAGTCCCCTTAAGTGATGGTGTGCAAACAATTCCAGTGAAATTCGTCCAGAACTTTTCCAAGCTGAGTCCTCCGCGTAGGCAGCCGAATGACACGATTCTGCGGGGACTGCTGCGCAAGCAACGCTTCCCATTCATTTCTAGGAGGGGACTTGCGCGGGAGAACTTCCCGAGGGCTTGTTGTTCCGAAAGAAACCGCTCTTAAAGAATAACAAATTATTTCCCCGCAGAAACAGACAACGGGGATTCGAAGCTAGAAATGTTCCAAATTGAAGAAAAGAAAATTAAACGGAGAATGTGGGAGATGAATAAGATCCTATTTATGTGAAGCACATGAAAGTATTTGGTTTACACACACACACACACACATTCTATTTTTACACCATAGTGAAAGCAAAACAACGCAATAGAAGGATATCAAAATAAGAGCTCGACACTCTGATCCTAAATGAATTCCCTCAGAAATTCCAATGGAATTAAAGAGAGTCCGCCAGAACAGGTTTGAGAGAGCAGAGAGCGCCTGATATTGTCATTCCTTTTATTCATTTGTTTCCGCGAATTTTTCCTGCCCGGTGAAGAAACCTGATCGTCACCGGTATCCTAAAGTTCAGGACCTAGAACAAACCTCTCGGAAAATCTTATTTATTTCCTTGCATCTTTTACTTCCGACCAGAAGTCTTCAGAAATTATAGCTGCTTCACTGTTCTTAACGCTGCGGTCCATTAAGGGTGATTTAAAATATGGTTTGTTTGGGGGATTTAATGAATAATTTATCACACGAGAGGTGTGTATGTATATATATATATAATGGCCAAATGACCACACGGGATTATTCAGGTTTTCTCAAAAAATAACTAACATATGTAACACGTTTCTTTTAAATCAGAACATTATTTACAATACACTGAATACAATACTACCCGCACAGCACAATCATTTGCCATATTTTTTTTTTTTTTTGGGGGGTGATAGTTTCGCATATAAAGAGTTTATCCTGAATAAAATATAATGATAGGAAACTTTCCCACAGATTCCTACCGCCCTTTATCGTATGACCAAAGGTTCCTGAAGTGAAATGCTGCCCTCGTACCGGGAAGCCTAACTACTTTCTGTAGGAAGAAGATGCACTGAAGCTATTTAGCAAATGAGTGAAAAGACAGAAGTCCCGCTTTTTTGTAAAAGTGTTCCAGGCGGTTTACAACACCATAATTTGGAGCCATCTAGGTGGTGGGATTCCCCCCTCCCCAAAGTAATTGGCCTAGAAACATGGGATGTTCATGTCCCACTGATTTCACTGCAAATTATGCCTGTAGCCTGGCCTTAAGAACAGCCAGAACTCAGGCTGTCAAAATACAGTTAAGAATTAACAGATGTCACGAAAGTCGGTGGCGAAAGTCCCACATATCTTAACGGAGCGGGGCTTTAACATCAGGTCCTTCTACTCAGGCTTGTTTGACAACTAGTTTTATCACCAAATATTTTAGAATAAAACATCTACTCTCACAAGGAGGCGGGCATGGAGAAATGAACAATTTATAGCTATTTAGGATGATGAATAAGAAAGCAAGACGTTTATTTCCCTCTTACACAGCTTTTTAAAAAAGAAATCTACCAAGTTGAAAAGTCTTCTACAGTGATGATGATGATGATGATGATGATTTCACTTTTCCGAATATTTGAGTGTTTAGGTTGGAATTAGGTGACCTGCGAGAAGGCAGACTTAGAAGCATTTAGTTGGAAATGTCTGATATTATGGGATGCTAAGTAATTGCAGAAGGAGATTATACCAAAGTCTTTAAATGCAACTGAAGAATGTATCTAAATTGGGATGGAAGCGGCTGCATATTTGCTTGGTAGTAAGTCGCGCTGCACTCAATAGGGCTTACACCCAAGCAAGCAAGCGGATCTCAGCTTTGCCTCCTGAGAGTGAAGCCTGAACTTATTCTCATTCACATCGCTGAGACTTGAAAAGGTTCACCTGGAAGTGGAAGATGTCTAAGAGAGCCAGGCAGGCGCAAGTCCCATCATTGTAGCCTCAACCTAAAAGCATTTAATTGGACACGAACCTCACCAATTTCAGCAAAACATCCCTCCAAGTAAGCGTGCTTAGGATAGCAGCCTAAACACCAAAGAAGAAGAGCCAAGATTAAAATACTGAGCGATTAGGTGAAACCCACCAAAGGCCCTCAGTCAATCAGACACAGAAATTCAGCCCATTTCCTTTGGAGATCTTACTTTTAGGTCAAGCCTGATCTCACCCCGGGTCGTATTTCTGGGGAGGAGAAGGTTGCGTTGCTTTAGCGAAGCTCTCGAGCTCTTAAATGCGGCTGGAGAGCCACTTTTGCCAACCAGGCGCCCGCCAGGAGTTTTGGACTACAAAACCACCAGCGGCTGGGGATCATGGGAGTTGTAGTCCAAAGCATCCGGAGAGCTCCAGGAAGGCTGCTTGGGGGCTCCCTGTTGTGGCTCATCGATCACATCTGTCTCTCACCCGTCCTCCCAAACCTCGGTGGGGGAGGCGAGACAAGCAGCCAAGGCCACCCCCAGGAGAAGGGCGAGCAGAGGGGGATGCGGGAGTGCGGAGAGACGGGGAAAGCCCCGGTGCCCAGGCTCTCCAGAAACTCCCAGCGCAAGGAAGGGAGCAGCGTCGTCATGGCCTTTGGGCTAAATCTTTGCTTGTTTCAGACGGTACCTTGCGAGTGATCTTGCCTCCTCCCTCTAGTGGTTGTCTTGCGCAATTACCCGCCTTCCCTCCTCGCGCAGCAAATCTCTTTTTCCCTTATTTTTTTCCGGAGGTCCGACCTAGCAGGTGAAGAGCGCCATCTAGAGGCCACAGGCACGCAGGGAGCGACGGGCTGCTGCGTGAAACTTGACCGGTCTCTCCTGGGGCAGTTGCAAGTCAGACATTAAAAAGCGTTACCATCAGGGGTCCTCACGGCAGATTGCTTTAGACGCCTGTTGAAAACCGTTTTGCTTCTGTCAGCCTATCCAGACGCACGATGGAGTTAGTCCGGGAGTGTAACCCGAGGGTCTGCCTAGCATATTGGAGTCAGAGTGGCGTGGTGTTTAGAGCGTTGGAACAGGAGATGGTCAGTGCTGCCCTCGGCCAAACACTATAAAAAGGTAAAGGGACCCCTGACCATTAGGTCCAGTCGTGGCTGACTCTGGGGTTGCGGCACTCATCTCGCTTTATTGGCCAAGGGAGCCGGCGTACAGCTTCCAGATCATGTGGCCAGCATGACTAAGCCGCTTCTGGTGAACCAGAGCAGCACATGGAAACGCCGTTTACCTTCCCGCCAGAGGGGTACCTATTTATCTACGTGCTTTCGAACTGCTAGGTTGGCAGGAACAGGGACCGAGCAATGGGAGCTCACCCCACTGCGGGGATTCGAACCACCGACCTTCTGATTGGCAAGCCCTAGGCTCTGTGGTTTAACCCACAGCACCACCCGTGCCCTGGTCAAACATTATATTCACGCGTAAACCAGGGGTGAAACGAGGCTTTATTTCACATGGGTCAAAGACTCAGTTTGGCACCCTCCCACACGCAGGGGGAACCTCTGGAGGCTTCACCCAGGGCAAAAAACCTGGCTAGCCCCCCCCCCCCAACTACCTTACAAGGTTGTTGTGAGTCCTTGTCTCTTCTTGCTTTTGACTTGCTTCCTACTCCTTCCTACTCCTTCATCCTTAGGTATGTGAGCTGCATATTTTATTATTAATAGAGATGCAGAAACAAAGTAGGACATTCCAGAGTTTTCACAAAGTTTACAAGCAATTATTTCACAGGAGAGTTATCGAAGCAGAAAAGTTAACTTAATTTCTCTAATTTTTAACCTACTGCATATAAAAATGATACAAACTGACGAAAAACAGTGTAGCATATTGGGGTTCACTGCTTCTGCAATACTTCATTAAATGTGTTTCAACCCTGTTTTTCTTCTCAAGTATGTTAGGTTTGCCATGAGAGTGTAGTAGTCCCATAAATATCCAACAAATATCTAACAAATGAGTCGGGGAGGCTGATGGCCCAATTGGCCATTGAAAACGATCTTTGCATCGCAAATGGCAACGTTACTCCCTTGTCCTCGCAGCAGTTAACGTGCATCTCTTCCCGGGGAACCAGTGTTGTCAACTACATTCTATTGACCCCGGAGCTATTCTCAATCTCTACAAAAATGGAAGTGGCTGAATATTTTGGTGGTGACCACCTTCCATTGACCCTATTGTTAAACCTAATAGAGCCATTCTCAGTCCCCTCAAACTATAGTTCCACAGCACAAAGCTACCCTGTATACAAAACAAAGAAATGGACAAGCCTCAGCTCCTCTCTTGCCCTGGACATACAAAAATCATTTGATATGCTTGCAGTTCCTTCTGACTCAATTCTGCCCGCTAACCAATATCGGAAATTAATTGATGCTTTTTCAACAACTTACATAACCACCACCTCGCCTACCCACCAACGCCTCTTCTCTGAATCATCTTGGTTTGACAAGGAATGTAAAGTCCTAAGAAGGCGAATTAGGAAAATGGTCAGAATCATCAAATTTTCCAACGACCCCCAAACCTGTGCAGAACTTCTAGATATTAAAAGACATACAGAAACATGATTCATTGCAAGAAACAGCCCCCGCCACTTAATGGATCCAATTGGCTTCCAGAGAGTGGTAGGGGATGCTTTATCCCAAGTTGATGGCCTTTCAGCTGATTCCCTGGTGGCACGCTGGAATGCGGAGTTAACCAGGGCTATTGACTGTCTGGCTCCGAAGCGCCCTCTCCGATTGCATGGAGCCCGGACAGCCCCGTGGTTCTCCCCGGAGCTGAGGGTGATGAAACAATCGTTGAGACGGCTAGAGCGCCGGTGGCGGAAAACTCATTCTGAATCAGACCGGACACGGGTTAGAGCTCAACGTCGAGCCTACCAAGTGGCAATGGCGACGGCGAAGAGGGCCTTCTTCGCCGCCTCCATTGCATCTGCAGAAAACAGCAGCAGGAGACTTTTTCAGGTGGTTCGCAGTTTATCGGAACCACCTGTACCACCGGGGCCTGGTAGGGACCCCAAGATCTCCTGCAATGCTTTTGCAAAGTTTTTTGCAGATAAAATCGCTCAGATTCAGAAGGAAGTAGACTCCACAGTGGGAGCAGGGCCAGGGCGGGAGAGTGCTAGAGTTCTGTCTGGTCCTGTTATATGGGATCAATTCCAATCTGTTACCTCCGAGGATGTGGACAGGCTGCTTGGACGAGTGAAACCGACCACCTGTCTTCTTGATCCTTGCCCGTCCTGGCTGATAAAAGCGAGCCGGGAAGGGCTGGGCGATGGGCTTTGCGGGGTGGTGAATGCTTCCCTCTGTGAGGGAGCCTTCCCAGACCCGCTGAAAGAGGCGGTCATTAAACCGCTTCTTAAAAAAACATCTTTAGACCCGGCCAATTTGGCCAACTATCGCCCAGTCTCAAATCTTCCATTCTTGGGCAAGGTGATTGAGCGGGTGGTTGCTGAACAACTCCAAGCACGCCTGGAGGAAACGGACCATTTGGATCCCTTCCAATCGGGATTCAGGCCTCACCATGGGACTGAAACTGCCTTGGTCGCGCTGGTTGATGATCTCCGGCGGGCTAGGGACAAAGGTGAGAGCTGTTTCCTAGTTCTGCTGGATCTCTCAGCGGCCTTTGACACCATCGACCATAACATCCTTCTGGACCGTCTAGAGGGGCTGGGAGCTGGGGGCACTGTTATACAGTGGTTCCGCTCCTTCCTCCTGGGCCGTGTTCAGAAAGTGGTGGTGGGGGATGAGTGTTCAGACCCTTGGGCCCTCACTTGTGGGGTACCTCAGGGTTCCGTCCTCTCCCCCATGCTTTTTAACATCTATATGAAGCCGCTGGGAGAGATCATCAGGGGGTTTGGACTGGGTGTTCATCAGTATGCAGATGACACCCAGCTCTACCTCTCCTTTAAATCAGAACCAGTGAAGGCGGTGAAGGTCCTGTGTGAGTGCCTGGAGGCGGTTGGAGGTTGGATGGCGGCTAACAGATTGAGGTTGAATCCTGACAAGACAGAAGTACTGTTTTTGGGGGACAGGAGGCGGGCAGGTGTGGAGGATTCCCTGGTCCTGAATGGGGTAACTGTGCCCCTGAAGGACCAGGTGCGCAGCCTGGGAGTCATTTTGGACTCACAGCTGTCCATGGAGGCGCAGGTTAACTCTGTGTCCAGGGCAGCTGCCTACCAGCTCCACCTGGTACGCAGGCTAAGACCCTACCTTCCCGCGGACTGTCTCGCCAGAGTGGTGCATGCTCTGGTTATCTCACGCTTGGACTACTGCAACGCGCTCTACGTGGGGCTACCTTTGAAGGTGACCCGGAAACTGCAATTAATCCAGAATGCGGCAGCTAGACTGGTGACTGGGAGTGGCCGCCGGGACCACATAACACCGGTTCTGAGAGATCTGCACTGGCTCCCAGTACGTTTCCGAGCACGGTTCAAAGTGTTGGTGCTGACCTTTAAAGCCCTAAACGGCCTCGGTCCTGTATACCTGAAGGAGCATCTCCACCCCCATCGTTCAGCCCGGACACTGAGATCCAGCGCCGAGGGCCTTCTGGCGGTTCCCTCATTGCGAGAAGTGAGGCTACAGGGAACCAGGCAGAGGGCCTTCTCGGTAGTGGCGCCCGACCTGTGGAACGCCCTCCCATCAGATGTCAAAGAGATAAAGAATTACCTGACATTCAGAAGACATCTTAAGGCAGCCCTGTTCAGGGAAGTTTTTAATATGTAATGCTGTATTGTTTTTAACACTGATTGGGAGCCGCCCAGAGTGGCTGGGGAGACTCAGCCAGATGGGCGGGGTATAAATAATAAATTATTATTATTATTATTATTATAACACATCCTTGAGGCTTGGTCCACTCTTCGCTCGGCTGTAGAGAGGCATGACTCCCGCTCCTTCTGGCGCTTAGTTAGGCCTTTGGCACCATTCAATTCAGCTACCCTAATTTCCGCTAATGAATGGATCGCCTATTATTCAGCCAGTTTCGCTTCTCCAAATCATCTTACAGATCACCTTCAATCCCCGTTGGACCTCTGTTCCTGTTCTCTTAGTACTACCTCTTCAGTAAATTTTACTTCAACCCGCATTTTCAACATCATAATGTCCATGCGAAGGAATAAGGCCCCCGGCCCAGACATGGTCCCGTTGGACCTTTTCCTGACTGATCCTCTTTGGTGGAGTGAACAGCTGACTCCTGTATTCACCGCTATCTCTTCCGCCCTAGACAACCCCGACTCCTGGAGAGAAGCTACAATAGTTCCGATTTTCAAAGGCGGCCAGCCAAACACCCCTAGGAACTATCGCCCCATCAGTTTACTATCTATTCCGGGGAAAATATTTGCCGCTGTTTTACTGGAAGAACTCCTTTCATGGGTACATGAGAGAAACATTCTACCGCCAGAACAGATTGGCTTCCAGAAGTCAGCATCAACCATGGACCACTGTCTAACTCTTTATCACCTTGCCAGTAAATACACTGCACCAAGGCAAGGCCACCTGTTTGCCGCTTTCATGGACCTGGAGGCCGCCTTTGATTCCATTCCTAGGCAAAGATTATGGTCCAAACTTGCCCATCTGGGAATTGATCCGCACCTCCTCTCTCTAATTATTTCCCTTTATTCAAACACCACAGCTCGCGTTCGAATTGATCCCAACGGCTCCCTTACCACTCCATTTCCAACGGCCAGGGGCGTCCGACAAGGTTGTCTCTTGGCCCCTTTACTGTTTAATCTTTATCTTCATGATGCTCTTTCCCCTTTGAAGCTAGCAACTAAGTATCCTCCTCACCTAGCAGGCCACCCCGTTGCTTCCCTTTTCTATGCAGATGATGTCGTCATCTTATCCAGAACAGCTGCGGACCTAGCAAATGCAGTTAATGCATTTATTGCTTATTGTAAGGCGGAAGCTCTTAATATTAATTATAAAAAATCGAAAGTCCTCCACTTCACTCGTTCCCGTAAACTCAAGCTGGAGCCGCTTAAGATCACAGGTGGCTACTTAGAAAAGGTAAAAGCCTTTAAATATCTAGGCTTAATATTTACTTATAATCTCTCCTGGACCACCCATCTACAATCTGCCTCTCTTGCTGCAACCACGACCTCTAATGCCATTGTCCGATTTTATCATCAGAAGGGCGGCAAACACCTTCCAGCAGCAATTCAAATATTTAATGCCAAAGTTGTCCCTAAATTATTATATGGCTGCGAAGTATGGACTACAGCAATATCAGGTAACTTGGATCGCCCACTTCACATGTTTCTGAGATCTCTTTCCGGTGTCCCGAGATGTGTCTCAGGTGCAGCCCTACGACTTGAGTTCGCCCAGCCCTCAATTGTAAAACGAGCATGGAGTCGAGCCATTTCCTATAGCTCCAACCTACTAGCATCGGATGCTCGAATGAGAGGTGGTTTCTCCAATCTGATCTTAAGAGATATTCATACTTCTCCTTGGAAAACTACAATTACTCTAAAATTCCGCTCTCTTCTCAATTTGAACCGCAAAACTGTTTTTAACTTAGAGTATATTAGCCCGGCGGCCCTACCTCTAATCAAAAAGAAGCTACAGCAACTTGACTTCTCTAGCACAGCTTCCCATGCAAGAGGGCCGTGTTCAGGCTTAGCCCTAGCTATTCCACCCCCTGAAGGGATCCCTCTATACTGCTTCACAATTCCTTCGGAGGCTAAGCGAAGGGCCTTTACCTGTGCCCGTCTCAACTGTTTTCCTACAGCAGTTCTGTCGGGTCGTTACTCCAGAGTTTCCATCGCAAATAGAACATGCTTCTGTCATGACACGGCTCTGGAGACTATGGAACATGTAATGCTCTTCTGTCCCAACTGGACAGAAGAAAGATCTCGGTTTCTAACTCCTCTCGTGAACAAGCTTCATCTCCCAACCCAGCCTTGGATAGTGTCCCTTCTTCTGCAGGATTCTGACTGTTGGATTACCGAGATGACAGCTAATTTCCTGCTTAGTGTGATGAAGAGGAAAGCGGCACCAACTTCTTCTTTAATACCACAGATGTAATCGATACGCCGCACAATCGAATTTGTTTTTGTATTCTCAGTCACTCGATGTTTTAAATCCCCCGTTACTTTTGTTATCCCCATTTTTTCAAAGTATTTGCCCAGGATGACATCCACTTTTATCTCCCCACCCCTATTCCATGTTGTTATTTCTATGTATATTATGCTATGGCCACATGGCTAATGCAATAAAATCAATGTGTGATTAATATCCAACCAGTCCTTCATAGTATGCTGACTCCATTCTTTTTGCATAAAGTATTGCTGTCCATGGGATGTGGGTGGTGCTGTGGTCTAAACCACTGAGCCTAGGGCTGCCAATTGGAAGGTCAGCGGTTCGAATCCCCGCAACAGGGTGAGCTCCCATTGCTCGGTCCCTGCTCCTGCCAACCCAGCTGTTTGAAAGCACGTCAAAGTGCAAGTAGATAAATAGGTACCGCTCCGGTGGGAAGGTAAATGGTGCTTCCGTGTGCTGCTCTGGTTTCGCCAGAAGCGGCTTAAGTCATGCTGGCCACATGACCTGGAAAAACTGTCTGCAGACAAACGTCGGCTTCCTCGGCCAGTAGAGCGAGATGAGCACAGCAACTCCAGAGTTGTTCGTGACTGGACTTAACTGTCAGGGGCCCTTTATCGTTACCTTTTATTGCTGTCCACACCCTAATCGCCTACCAGCAAGAGACTTCAAGAGTTCCAGGGTTTGGTTTCCTCGAACACAAGGTCAATAGAGACTGTGGTGTCTTAAGGATAAATGGTTTTATTTACACATATATACAACCTGAACATAGGGTGGAGGAGCCCCAGCCGATCTTGCTTCCCTATTAAGTTTCCTGGGAACCCCCAACCACAGCCAACCCCAACGATGAACACATGTACAAACTGACATACAATCAAGTTACAAAAATTTCAAGCACTTCATGCACCCCACCCCATGGATCTACTCCTGAATAGACATGCATAGAATTATGTTGTGAGGCCATTATATGCAGACCCTCATGGTCCTATGAAGTTTTACTCACAGTGTGGGAAGATGCTCATAGTATGGAAAAGAAAACAAAGTTTTCAGGTCATAAGATAAAGATAGCCCAAGTAGTTTTAATTGCTTTGTAGGATTAGGGTCAAAGTTCCAGCAATGTTGTTCAGATACTCCTAGGAAACCCAAAAGAGGAATAGGATGTAGATATGCACTCCCTTGTTTGCCATCAACATCTGGTAACCAAAAGTGCATTTGATTATCTGTATGGAACATTAATACATAGATGATTCATGTTTGATGCTTGTGTCTGGAAGTCATTCCAAGTCTGAGTGCATTTCACTGAAAGTACTATTTATTTTCCACAGAAATTAGCTTGCAAATAAGCATTTCAGAAACACTTGGTAGATATTGTTACTTGCATCTTATGTTTATATAAGGAAAACAGAAACTCAAATAGGAACTGAGAACTGTTGTACCAGTGCTGGATTGCGTCTCATTAGTACTGTCCTTTTTGCATCTGGTGATTCTGGCTAATGTTTTTGTTTGTGAGTTTGTAACTCAGCCACATTCCTGTACATAGCTGTCAACTTACAGATTTGAAAATAAGGGACCAGCAGCCTCGAAAATAAGGGATCAGCAGCCAAAATAAGGGATTTTAGTCAACCAGCTGAAATACGAAGTTAAAAGAGACCAGATAATTTTGGAGAGCAGCACTGGTTTTTAGCCCTTCATTTCCAGAGGTTGCTGCTCAAGACACCAGCTGATGAAACACTGCAATTAAATAACTACAAGCAGCAACCACTTATCGCACAAAACGAAGTCCAAGCTACAAAGCTGCTGCTGCAGTTCTGTATCTTTTCTCTCATGCTCCATCTGCAGCTCTCAGTTCCATCAAGCGGGGCGGGAGGAAAAGGAGGGGAATAGCACCCGAAGTAAACCCGCAGAACAGACCATCTATGCTAGTCTACCACTACAAATCTATGGGAGAAGCGCTTGCGGTCCTTCCTCCGCTTTCCCCCCTGTATGGTTAGCCCTTGGAACACCTGCCTGCGCCTCTCTCTGAACTGCTTTCTCTATGGTTGCCCTCGCTCTCCTCTCAAGGCTCCTCAGCAATTCATAGGGCGCGCCAGGCTGCCCATCTCATCTGGGTCCTTCAACAGCGCAGCCGCAGTACGGCCTAGCGGGAGTGGCGGTGACAGGAAGAGGGGAGGCCCCAGGCAGAGACACTCAGTTTGGTGGCAGTGAGGAGGATGGCGGCGGAAGGGCCCGAGGCTCCCGCCAGTCCTGGCAGGGCGGGGCTCCCGGGGACCGAGGATAGTGAGAGGAAGCCAGATGGGGGTGGGCTGGGCAAGCAACACAGTTGGAGCCTCCCTCCTCCCTAGCTGGCAGGCAGGGAGGCAGAGGAGCTGCTTCCTTTGAAACCCGGGAAATTTAAGGGACATCATCAATAAGGGACAGCAGCGGGACACGGTGCTGGGATAAGGGAGTTTCCCGCCAAATAAGGGACGGTTGACAGCTATGTTCCTGTACCCTCAAGAGCTGTCATCAGCATGCACAAGAAAGGGGTGGCAGATCCTGGTATGATCTAGCAGACAGCACTACTTCTGGATGTAATGCTGGGGGGCCAGGTGTTACTGCCTCCCCAACTCTCCCTGCAAGGAAAAAAGTGAGTATGAGGGGAAGAAGGTTCAGCTTGCTTATTGCTGTGCTTGTTTTCTTCTTGCAGGGAGCTCTTTTTCCATAGGGAAATATTTAAAAAGTGTGCCTATGGACTGAACTTTGATTTTAACTTTAGCTCTAAGAGTTCTGACACTTGCTTTGATTCAAGCTCTTGATGATGATGCCAACAATCACTTTCATTTATTGCAACTTAGGTCTGTGTGGTGTGAATCAGTCTACCACAGGGATGGAATTCTAACTCAAGGTGGCGATATATGAGACACCAAAGACATTACAACTACCCAAGGCACCTCAGATGCCACAGGACTCAGGTTCAAACCCCCACTAGGCTATGAAGCTGATTGAGCAATATGGGACCAGTCGTTCTCTCTCAGCCTAGCCTAGCCCACCCTCACAGGATTATTGTGAGGGTTAAATGGGCAGGGCAGGAACCATGTGCAATGCCAGGCCTATTTTTCAAGAAAAAGAGGTGCTGCCGGAACCCTTGTGCTCTTATAATGGGCAATGGTGCCCACCTGAGAGGTGCTGTAACTAAGTTCCAGTGAGTTCTGGCTGAAAAAAATGCCTGTGCAAATGTCTTTTGCTTCCTGGAGGATAAATGAATGTATTAATTCTGGAGCATTCTGAACCCTGCTGTAGTAAAGGCGTTAAATTGTATAAATATATAAAACAGAAAAGTAGACAAAGTTAATTTTGTAAATACTTCAATTGTGCTCTATGAACACAGAAACCTCTCAATAAGAACTAGATGGCCTTCACAATAAATAGGTAGGCTAGGCGACCAGTTTCCCTAGTTTTCCTAATAGTAGTAGTAGTAATTTGTTTATTTATTAAATTTATATGCCACCCTATACCCACAGGTCTCAGGGCGGTTCACAGGATAAAATCACAAAATAAAATCACAAAATACATAATAAAAACCAACCAACCAAGAACAACTCAATCATGCCCCCCTGCAAATAATCAGAGGGAAAACAGAATTTAAAACACACACACACAATATTTGTAATGAAACATATAAAAATAAGCACCCATCAGGTATCGTCAAGGAATCTTTGAAAAGATAATTTAACTGTTTTTCAAATCCAAAGATTTTAGCCATTGCTTCCCCCCGCCGCACAATTTAACCATTCATATGCCACGACCAGTCGTTGTTTTGCTGGGCGGCGCGGCAATCCACGACCGAGCTGAGCCGCGACCAGGACCTTCGCTTCCTTCTGGCCCCCGGGAGCCACGTGCCACACCACCCTGCCTGCCTGCTCCCTCCAGAAAGCGCGAGCAGAGAGCGCCAGCTAAGCTAGCGCACGCGCACTAAAGCTCAGACTCCGGAGGATGCGCATCGAACGCTGGGGTTGTTCGTGCGCGTAAGGACGTCTGCCTTGCTTTCGTCACGACGGCGCCCCGCCGCCGCCGCCGCTTCCTGTTTTCTTTTCCGGCGGCCATCTTCGTCCTTTTCCGCGTGCGCGCGTCAGGCTCCGCGCTTTCCAGGCCGCAGCCCTTCAGCTCCTCGCCCTGCCCAGGTCGGGCCGCTTCCTTCTGAGAAGGTACAAAGGAGGGGGCACCTGAGGGAGGTGGGGGAAGGGAGATGGACAGGCCTGGAGGTGGGAGCAGCGGCCCCAGGTGCGCCTGGAAGGAGCCCTCGGAGGCCTTTGAGCCGCGAAGAAGCCGCGGGCCCTGGGTTCTGCGTGCGCCCGTCTCTCTCCAGGCCTCCGGGGGTGTGTGTCTTGGGTCCCCTTTCGGCCTAGCGGCTCCTCTGGCTTGAAGGCCATCCCTCGCGGTGGCGCAGGCGGCCTGCCTCACCTCAGAAAGTTCCTCACGGCCCGAGCTCGGCCGAGGGTGAGGCGAGGCCTCTCTTCCCTCGCCTGGGCCCAAGAGGGTGAGGAGGCTTCCGGGGCGCCGCCCGCCACGAGAACCGGGCTCATAGGGCCCTCTCCGCCCTCTCCAGCCTCTTTGCTTGGGTGTCGTCCGCCTGATCGCCTCACGTCTCTTCTTCTTCCCTTAGATGAAAGAAACTATCATGAATCAAGAAAAACTAGCTAAGCTGCAAGCTCAAGTGCGCATCGGGGGGAAGGTAAGGTGGCCTCGTTTCATCTTCCCTGCCTCTCCAAAATTCGTGTTTCCTTTCACCTTGGCTGCAGCTGCTGCATTTTACAGAACTTGTACAGGCCTTTTTTATTATTGTCTAGCAACGCTGCATTTATGTTTATTACAGTTTTTCTGTAGCTTGTATTTTGAAGAAGACAATTAGGATTTTGTTGTTGTTTGGAGGGGAAGAGGAGGTTATACCTGAATTTAGGCATATGCAATATATTGTTGCATCCCCACCCCAGTCTCCTAGAGATTTCAGGGGTTCCAGGCACTTGCTGAGGGTCTGTGTTTCCTTTTGGAACTGGGGCGCATAGCGGAGACTGGCATCTTTATGATATATGGGTTTTTTTACACATGTGTACAGACTGACCCTATGATGAAGAGGTTAACAGCATCAGCAACCCAAAGGAGTCATGTTTCTCTCATAGCTGCACCTTGGAGATAAAACAGTCATCAGACATTTCTCTCTGACTCTCTCTAGCTAGCTGCTTTTTCCTGTAGGTCACATCTCTGGAAACTCTCAACTCAAGCTTTGCCCTTCTAACTATCTGAGTTGACGGTGGGGCCGGTTTTCCCTAGGGAGGGTGGTAATAAGAAATAACAAAATAACTAGTGCTTAAATGTTTATTAGTTAGCAGACTTTAAACATAATAGCTCTTCTGATGTACACTTTTCACAATATTATTAATGCCTGAATGAGCACAAAGAATGTAACTGTGTTCAAATATCAATGTTGATAGTTTGGTAAAAGGCTGGCCGATGAAAATACTTTTACTCATGGTGTAGGGTTGCTGTAGGATTTTGTGTAACAGCAAAATTTCCTGTAATTTACAAGGCTGCAGTATGAAACACATGGCTTGAGAGTAAACTCAGACTTGGCTTTCGAGGAAACATGCTTAGGATTCTGCTGTAAAGGTTTAAACTACCTAATGTATATGCAGCCACCAGTTTTTTACCTAATACTTTTGTCAGCTTTTATTATGTACAACTTGCATCAGAAACCTATCTTTAATCAAGGTGGAGCCAGTGGAATTTCAAGTCCGAACATAAGTGCCTTACTGCTGGAACCTATAATTTTCATTATGCTAACTACTTTAAGGTGTCTGTCAATGTAATTGAAGTAAAACAAGCTTAGCCTTTAAAATATAGTACAAGTAATTACTGTTGTGAGGCTTAAAAATGCATCAACCTACAGTTCTTGTTGGTTTTGTTCTATTTAAAGTAATTTCTATTTTCTTATGCTTGCACTAACATTAACGTTTCCAAAAATTTTATTAGCTATAGCAAAGCCATAGTAGTTGAACTGCTAATAATTACTATTTTATTCTTAACAGTTAACCTGTATTTTTTTAGCTAGTAAACACTACAACCTGTCCTGGCAAATATTTATGGGCAACATAACTTTACCTCAGATGTAACTTCTTGAAATTTTTCCTAAAAGTTCCTGAAGATGACTTGTGCTGACATTTGTCTCTTTATTCTCTAATTCTGGACTGTGGTATACGAGATGCATTCTATTGTTAGTAAACAAACAAACCTATAGTGTGTGGCAACAGTTATGCTTAATTCTTTCTTTCTCTGGAGAATGTTTGTGTTCCCCCTCCAGCCAGACATCTGCTCAGATAAATTATTCAAATTAAAGTAAATGACCAAAAATGAAAAACAAAACAAAACTCTAATCTTAATTTGGTGTTGCAGCAAAATCTGTAGAAACAATTCCCTGCTATCCAAGAATTTTTTTTTTAAGGTATCTGCCTAGATATACTTGTGCTGCTCGTTTGTGGGATGTTGCTTGCTTGAGAAAATAGTAAGTGACTCTTGAGTGTTTGAAAGCTACTCTGCCTGCTTTCTGGGGGTAGATTCTTGCTTGCCAGAGGCCACCAGACAAATATCTACTTCAGGCCTTGCTTTCATAATTCCTGCGAACAGAAATTAGTTCGTTAGTGGTCACTCACTTCTCTTTAGTAGCCAGTTTGGTATTGTTACCTAGCTTCTGAAATAGACATTTTTATTAAGTTACAGCCAGGAATAGAATAGAGTTGCATGCCATTTTGCTACTTGGAATTCGTACATTTTGAGAGGACTTAACATTTAGTCTCCTTATTCATAGGGTACTGCCCGTAGAAAGAAGAAGGTGGTTCACAGAACAGCAACAGCAGATGACAAGAAGCTTCAGTTTTCATTAAAGAAACTTGGAGTAAATAACATCTCTGGTATTGAAGAGGTAACTACTGTTTTGTTTTTATGTTGCTTTCATAAATTCTTTTTTCTGAGAAGTACTGGTTTTAACTCATTTGAGAATATTATCACTGTAGTTTTCATATTAAAGTTCATTGTGATTGCAAAGGTTTGCTTGCTCAAAAAAATTGTGTTGCTTTGCAGGTGAACATGTTTACCAACCAGGGCACTGTCATCCACTTCAACAACCCTAAAGTTCAAGCATCTTTAGCAGCTAACACTTTCACAATCACAGGCCATGCTGAGACAAAGCAGCTGACTGAAATGCTGCCTAGCATCTTAAACCAGCTTGGTGCTGACAGTCTGACTAGCTTGAGGAGACTAGCAGAGGCTCTGCCCAAACAACGTGAGTAGAACTTGGAAGACTCACTCTGAGAATTAAAATTCTTGCACCAACATGGGGCTTGCAGTGTTTGTTTGCTTTATAATGTTCTTTTTGGCTTTGGGTGTCCACAGGAGTGACCTCTCTTAGAGAAGCCACTGAGAAAATATCAGCCCATCTAATTTCATTTGATGTGTGTGTGCTGCTGTTGCTGGTGGTTGGGACATCCAGTTGCTTTTCAGAAACAAGACATGATATCAAAGCTGCTTAGTCATAGAGTCATAGCCCTGAATTATACTAAGAAGGATATTATTGGTGTAAAGAAGTGTTTCCCAAATTTGGGTTTTCAGCTGTTTTTGGACTACAACTCCCATCATCCCTAGCTAGCAGGTGGTTAAGGGTGCTTGGAGTTGTCATCCAAAACCAGCTGGAGACCCAAGTCTCACAGTGGCTATCTGAAGCTTATGAAATAGAGAACCTGTTCAGATGTTGTCCTTTATATAACCTTCCCCAGGGGATTGTACCATGGAGAGAGTGGATCCCTCCTCAATTGAAAGCGTTTTATTTTCTAGCATTAGAGGAAATCCCACTTGCTTGGGGTGGGTAGGAAAAAACTTTTCTGCCGGTCCCATAGGGAAACACCTGAACAAGTACTGAGAAGCTTAACCATGGCTATATTGGCTAATTAGTACCTATATGTGCATGTGGCTAGGACAGGTCATATTTAAGCAAAATATATTTTCAGCTGTTATATTTAGAAACAAATGGTGCATGGGGTACTCTTCATTCTGTGCTTCAAAGAATCTTAGATTGAAATGGCTATTCTTCAAAAACATTTGATTTGTTACTTCCCTGAATATGAGAATGTGTTCAGAAGCTCCTTCTCTCAAAGGGATGGATATGGGACTTAATGCCTTTTATTGCTTGAAGGAACCTCTTCATGACTGAAGTTTGACTGCTTGTTTCTGCTTTGTCAGACAGCGTTTTGGAGTCCTCTGCTTAGGCTGTATTCTAGCAAACAACACGCAGTTAAAGGCTGTGGACTACTGTGGAAGGGAGTGGTTGATGAGCACGATATTCTAGAGTGGGTACTTAGGGATAAAGCACATGCAGTAGAAGCCAAGATAATTAGAAATAAGTCATGCTGAGTTCAGTGGGACTTACTCCCAAGTAAGTGGGCACAGGGTTGTAATCAGTTACTGTGTTTTGCTGCTAATTTGGCTAGTTTTGGAAAAGCCTGTCTCATTTGTGTCAATCTGCTTGTGATTACAGCTGTGGATGGAAAAGCACCTCTTGCTACTGGTGAGGAAGATGACGATGAAGTTCCAGGTAAAAACAAGTCTTCATTTCTTTTCTTACAAAAGTAATGAGTGTGAGGAATGAACAAGGTAACGAAGAGAAAGTGTTATGGCATTTAGATAGCAACAATAATGAAACAAAATACATCTGTGCAGGAAGAATAGTTAGTTCTCTGGTTCATGCTTAAATCTAGTGCTCTAGGTCTTGATGTGTTTGCTTATGTGTTTTCTTTGGTGCTTACCTTAATGGATTTGGGTAGTTGACTTTTTAGTTTCTGGTACCACACTGCATTTCGAGAGCAGAGCAGAGTTCTGGTCATGGAATGGGGTTTCCTTATTTTCTGATTCTCATTGCAGTGTCTGAAAATCAGAGGGTTGGAACTCCTGGTGCATAGGGGCTGTAGTAAGAAGGGATATTGCTAAAATTGTATGAGTAGAAGTGCCTTTTCACTCACACAGGACACATTTAAGTCATTATGTTTGTTCCTAGGATATCTGATGACAGTGAGATACAATAGAAAAACTGAATTAGGCCTGTCTATGGGGCAATGGTTTCCAGGTGCTGGCTGTTCAAAAGCAGATCCCAAGAACCTATTTTGTCTTTTAGACCTGATATCTGTCAGGTTGAGGAGGATGGCAAGAACATGGTGGTGGTTTACCTGTCGGAGTACATTTTGGCTAAATACAAAAGCACTGTTCCCTCATGCATAGAGAGGAGTGAGGATGAGTGTGCTAGATCTGTCTCATTCTTGCTGTTCCTGTTGACCCACATGAGTTGAGGTATAACATCTGAAGTATGTAAGCTCCCTATGTGATTTTAGAGATCTGGAAAAATCAGGTTTAAATCGCATAGGGAGTCTACATGCATAGAAAGGATCCTTACTACAGAACTGATTCCTATGGCTAATGGAGGGTGATTGGGTAGGGGCAGAGTTAGGATCCTCTTCTTAGCTCTCCCTCATCATCTGATAAAACACCTGAATAGAGCTTAAGTTTCACTTCTACTTGCTGGATTGCAGAAAATAACTGGAAGGTTACAGATGGGTATAGTTGGGTACTTGTCCAGTGGGCTTTAATGCTTAATGTTCTATGGTAGATAACTTGTTTATAATTCAGCAAACTGGATTTTAGGATGAAAGACTTGGAAATGGCAGTGCTGATTCTTTGCATGTTAAAAGCCTGACTGTTGTTAATTCTCCTTTTCAGATCTTGTGGAGAACTTTGATGAGGCATCAAAGAACGAAGCAAACTGAACTGTCACTTTGAGTAAAACTTGAACATTACATGGAGCTGCTATTTTATATTGTGACTTTTTATTTGTAACATTTTTGTACTGATCTTAAGAAGTCTAAGATCTCTAATTGGAAAGTCCTTCAAATTGCAGCTCTCTTCAGTTATTGCTAGTGCACGGAGCATTTAATTATTCATGGCTGGGTTGAAAGTATACAAAATTGAAAAGTACCACATAAAAATGCTAATAAAGACTAAATGTTTAGGCAAATACTTTTAGTAGTATTTTGTACATAGATAAGAATGTATTTATTGAAATT
This sequence comes from Podarcis cretensis, assembly GCF_951804945.1. NCBI lineage: Eukaryota > Metazoa > Chordata > Lepidosauria > Squamata > Lacertidae > Podarcis > Podarcis cretensis. The sequence continues at coordinate 35,805,289 of NC_137180.1, forward strand.
TCTGTTGTGAAATGGAACACCTTGGCTTAAACTTAATCAGAAAGTGTTATTAATTTACTGAATAACCATAATATTCCAAGTTCTTCTATCCCCATTCCTGTTTTGCTTTGTATAATTTTCAGTGATGGATACATATGCCAGCATACGTAGTACAAGCAGAGCTCAAAAGTGAAGTATGCTTAATGTCAGAAGGTGGCAAATAAAGGAGAATGGTCCAAATCTAGCCTAGATCAAATACAGGACACTGGCAGAAACATAACCAGATTGTCAAAGGTAAAAGCATTAATAGTTCTGACAGTAGGCTGGCAGATAGTATTCCATTAGTTACAGGCATGAAGACTGGCTTAGAATAGTTAATTGACACAGGATCCTACCTTTCTGATTTACTTTAGGAACTCTTATTCATATGACAAGAGTTCCCTGTTTAACCTCTATAATTTGTCCTTATCAGAAGCAACCATAATGTTCACAGAGTGCACAAGAAGCTCTGTGTCACAACAAAATAATTCGTTCAGGAGGTTGACTTCTACAGTACACACATGCAGAGAACAATTGTGTAATCTTAGGAAACTTAATTGTGTCACTTTAAAAAACGGGCAACATATTGTTAATTCTGTTAGTGGGAGCCGCATTGCTTCGAGTGTGGAAATAAATAGTAAACTTTATTTGCAGTTTAATGCAAATGTAACTGCCAGTGTCAAATTATATGAACAATTGCCTATTCCATCTCCTCCCCCCCCTTGTTTAAACCGTAAAGGCAGCACCTGAGTGTCAAGTTTGAGTTAAATGCTATCAACAAGGTAGTAGCTGGAAATGAAGGGTGGCTAATCTCTGGCCTCTGATGCTGTTGGACTCCAGCTTTCATCAGCCTTGGCCAGTGTAGCCAAGTGACTGCTCTTCTTGCAGCAGATGGCTTGTTAAAACAGAAATGGAGTTAGATTCATTGTGCTTTTTCTGCAAGGTAGAACTGGAATCTGGTTTTGTGAGCCTCTGGAGAATACTCACTGCTCCTTATAGAAAAAAACATTTAATAATAAATTTTCTCTTGTGTCTGAACTGCAAATGCATACAGTAGGAGCTACTAGTGAGCACCTGTGCCATGCAAGTTAGGATCCTGTACCTTAGAAATTGATCTTGATTTTTTTCAGCAGAACAAACAAGTTACTGTGGACTAGTTAGCCAGGCTGTGGCACTTGGACAAAAAACAACACCCTGATGCTAAAACCCCTTTATCAGATGGAGTACGTACATTTTGTTGTTTATTCAGCTCCCTTCATTTGAAACCAACAAAAGTTGGTATCCAGTTGTGTATAATAGGTAAGGGAGCTTTTTTTTTTTGGGGGGGGTGTCAATTTTCTCCAGATCCCTAAATCTGCCTCAGTGGATCTCCTAACTTTGGCAACAGATCTAGGCCCAGATCTAGGCCCTGAGAGCTCTGGGTATAGGGCGGTATATAAATTCAATTAATAATCATAATGATAATAGGTAGTGATATGTCAAAATTGCTTCTCAACTCTGTTCTGATGGACTTGCACCATTAGATACCAGCCTATGATCCTATCTGTATATTGTCTTAAATAACAGTCATGCAGGGATAAATTGAATGACTTGCATACACCAAAAGGATGAACACATGAAGAATATCCCATGGAAAAGCAGTACATGTCAATTATCTTCAACAAGCAAGAGCACATTAAAATGTAAATGGAAAGGTGAAAATGGTATAACTGCCAGTTAAGTAATATTCTACAAAACCCACCCTGCTGATATTGGCCATGGTTATGCCCAGTATTAAGTGGTTAATTAGTCTGCCTGAGCTGTTTGCTGTCTAGTTCTTCTCAAACCCATACTCCTTGCTCCAGGAGAGAAACAAGCTGTTGCAGCCAAAGCAGTGCTTGTAGTTTTATTTTCCTCCAAATAAGCCATGAGTTGAAGCTATGGTTTATTCTGACCTCTGCATCATGGCTGGTTGGGGAAAACCAGCATGAGCACGGATTATTCAGACATAAGCCTAAACTGCCCCAGGATTTGTTTCCTACTGGAATAAACAAAGAACCCAGTGGGTGGTTCAGTTTCAAAGGAATCAGATGTGCATGTTTAAGTGCACTCATATTTCTTCTTAAAAATAAATTCAGTACTGACTGAGAGCTCCCAAGAACAGCCAGTTACGGCAGGGCTTGCATTTGCCACCAAATGCACTGAATGCAAGGAACAATTCAGAGTAAACTCTTAAGGGGATCCCAGTTGCTCCTTTGCAGTTGCAGCTTTACCTGCCCCACAGTTTAAGTCAGATGTAGAGGCATGAGGATATGATGGGGGGGGGGGAATGGCCATATAGGCCAAATTATGACCCCTGGGGTGGCCTCATCTGACCTTTAAGCTATATAAAACATGCATGGGACACCCCCAGCCTAATGTTGCATAAAATGCAACCATTGACAGTTACAGGGGAAAAACCATGTGTTTTTCATTTAGCATGCTCAAGAAGAAATCAAGGTAAACAATTTCATTTGAAAACAGTTTATTTGCACTGTATGAAGAACTTGCAACTCTCAAAATAGGTAATAACACCTAAGACACAACTTTACAAGATCAAAACAATAGTTTAGCTGAGCAGCTTGAGCAAAAACTTGGCAGACACATCCTAATACATAGTGCATCTAAGACATCATTTATAGAGGGGTACACTTGCATAGGTCCATGGGGGGGGGAATTTAAATAGTCTGCTTTGGCTAATCAGATTTTTGAGAACAGGGAACCTATTGCATGTTCAGTATTGCAAAATTACCCCTCAGAGAAAAATGTTTATTTTCATTACTGGAAACATGCATTTTAAAGAGATGCTAAATGCTTTTAACTTTATAATAAAACATTGTTACTTCTACAGGTTTTTTTTTTTGTTCTTTAACTGAAAAATAATGGTTCCGTGTAATATGCGATAGAGATACGGCAAACATGGTAGCAGGCTCGTTTTCATCGGTTTTAACCACAAAAGGATGCCCTGTTCACAATCTGCCTTATACTAAGTCTGAAACACTTTTACTTGGAAATAAATATTTGTTTTAATTATTATTCTAGCTCTTAGGCTTTGAGCACATTGCGCTACCTAACTTCCGTTTAAATACATTTACAGTTCACTCTTACACATTTCAACATTATTTAGGCAAGCGTAGGAGTGGAAAATAGTCCCATTGCTGTTTCAGACAGCTTTTAGGTACACTGTGTGAAATGGGAAGGGTTTATTTACATTTATACAGCATGTCATGGTAATCTGTGCAAAATTCTCAGTAATCACAAGTTCACAGTATTGACCATTTGAACGTCTTGGCTCTTTGGGTATGACAAAGTCCTAATGCAAGACAAGTACCATTTACTTGTCTACATTTTGAGTATAAGCCTTGACCTGTAGCAGAGGATCATGTCAAAGTTTGTGGTTCTCAGCCTTTCAGAAAGGCTGTTAAAAGGTTTATCTTGTTTGTGTGAAGGTACCAGACTACATTCTCCACTCATAGTTTTAAGATCTGCCCTATATGCTCAGAAAACACAGGTGTTTCATGGAATCTAACCATTTCAGAATTAAAGGGACATGATTCAAACCTCTCTCATGTCAAAAAAATATTGGTTCATAGAAACACAGCATATTGGAGAAAAGTACTGAAAAACATTTCTCGCTATTGGCTGATATTTATTTTTAAAATAAAATAAAAACAAAACGAAACATCCAAACAGGAAATTTACTCACTTATATTCTGAAGTATAACCCTGAAAGAACTTCACTACTTACAGAACAACTTTCGGCTCCAAGTAAACTAGCTAATTGGGGGATTTATTTTCAGATGACTTGGGTGGCAAAGTCAGAAATACAGAGGTAGAGCAGCCTTGTATTTTAAGCATGAGCCAGCACAGAAAAGAAGCAGACCCTCCTCTGCCATTCACCAGCAAACAAGTAGCTTATATTGAAGTCCAGTTACATCTGTGGGTTGATATACAAGCTGATTGTAGAGTACAATCAGGGAGAAAGCCTTTCTACCCTCACCTAAGAGTACCTAGCCAGTTCTCGACTGCAAATTTTAATACATATGCTGCATTCCCTGGCACCAGCCTGACTCATTTCAGTAGCATATGCACTAATGTAGTGCTCCAAGTAGGCTTTTAATAGATTATGAAGAGTAAGGAGGTATGTTATTTTATACGATGTTAAATTCTCTCCAATTCCTTTGTCAAACAGAATATTCAATATTGCATGAAATATTTGCAAGTAGGATAGATGATGTTTGACAAACGTCAGCCAAATACATGAAACTGAATCATGTTAAAATCTTACCAATGAGAGAAGTGTTGCCTGAGCAAAGCCTCAGAAAGTTTTCCTGAATCCAAACATCAAGCACTCTCTTGCCCAAAAATGTAGCTGAGGAGGTTTCTTACACAACAGTCCCCGTCATGTGATTTTGTACACTGTCGTCTTCTGGTATGATAATGCAGCACTGCTGCAAGGGAAAGGCCTGCTGGTGGCAGACCATGCTCAACACTGCAGCTCTGGTGCTGCTAACTTTTCCATCTGCACAACCAATAACTGCTTAAAACGTGCAGGCCAACAGACACTGCCAAAATCCCTGGTTTGGGTGGCAAACTAGGACTGCCTAAAGTAATGAGAGTCTCCCCCACCTGCCATCCTCCAACAATGGTGGGATCACGGTGCTGATTTTTTAAAAAATCAAGTCTTTTTCAGGTTGATCAGTCCTAAAACCCAGTTTTTCTTCACATACAAAGTCTTGTCTCATGACGAAAATGTCATTATTCTTTGATGTTTTGAAGGAGTGTTAATAAGTGTGACTCAATAACCTGTTGAACTGAATCAGGGGGGGAAAAAACATGATTAGTGTTCAGCTCTTAAGTGGTGATCTATCCTATTTTGGAGATGTAAATAGGAGAGCTGAAAAAGTGGAAATTGCATAGAGTTTGTAGTAATCCAGAGTAGTAATCCGTGTGTGTGTGTGTGTGTGTATGAATATGTAAAATTCAAGTTACAGGCCACGTTACAGGGAACCAGGCAGAAGGCCTTCTCGGTAGTGGCGCCCTCCCTGTGGAACGTCCTCCCACCAGATGTCAAAGAGAACAACTACCAGACTTTTAGAAGACCTCTGAAGGCAGCCCTGTTTAGGGAAGCTTTTAATGTTTGATGTATTACAGTATTTTAATTTTTTTTGGGAAGCCGCCCAGAGTGCCTGGAGAAGCCCAGCCATATGGGCGGGGTATAAATAATAAATTATTATCATCATCATCATCAAATGCTTTTGGCCCCATTCACTATTGGTATATCTGATCACTGCCAAAAGCAGCACATTAAGGAAAGGCAAAAACTTCCATTGGAATGTGGCCTGCAGAACGTTGGCCACATTTCAGTCTGGCCCCTCTGGTTCCTGTTGCTGTTCTGGCATGACCAAGAAGTGGAACTTGGCCCCTTCATACATAAATAGGGGCAAGCTCATTTGTTAGTCCTATCCTGCCCCCACCGAGTTCTAGGTAACGAAAGAAGCAGCTATCAATCTACAGCATAAAGGATAACAGTGAGATGATCAAGGGGTGGGGGAAGGGAGTGCAATGCATGCACAGCACTAGGCTGTCTTCCTCCAGCTCTGCATAAACTACCACTGCTGTAAATGGTGATAAAGAAGGCCTCTCCAGAAGCAACAGTAAAAGCCTGTGCATTTTGTGAACCACCAACAGGTAAAGCGGCTGATACAAAAAAAAGCACCAACCCTTAAAGTAAATCCTAAAGTGCTTGAATACTCACCACTACGATGGCCCAGGGCTACAGCCAGATCCATGGAATTATATCCGGAGTCTGTCTCTATAGTAGGATCAGCACCGTGCTCTAGTTTAAACAACAGGAAACAAATCATTGATTTGCTAACATCCTGCAGTTCTTACAGCCCTTACTGGCTAATTACTGCCTTCATAATACTTACCTAAGAGTATTTTGACACATTTTACATGGTTCCCATGCACAGCATAGAGCAAAGGTGTACCTCCATTCTGAAAAAGAAATGAAAAGAAACAATAATAATATCAGAATTCATTTGCACAGTTCAGTGACCCAAACAAGCTGTATATGAACAGGGGTCCATATATTCTGGCTTCTTTTAATACCCAAAAGTTAGTAATGTGAATAGTAGCTCCAGTAAAGGGCTTACCCAGTCATACTCATTTACATCAACTCCGCAGTCGAGCAACATCTTGACAATGTCTGTGTATCCTTTACTGCAGGCCAGTGATAGTGCACTCTCTCGTCCTTTTCCGAGGATCTGTGGGTCTGCACCCTGACAGAAAAAGCAGTGGTTTAAAATGTGTTATGGGTTAGATTAACAAAAACCCTGATGAGTAGAACCCCATGTGTCCAATTATATACTGTCCAGATTCTAGGTACTGAAATCACCCTGGACTCAGCTCAGCCATTTACTTCTTTACATGGAGAAGAGGAGATTCCAAAAGTTCCATGAACAATTTGCTCAAATGACCAACTGCCTACACTTCTTTTTTCCTTATGTACAGCCTAAGCATGATTTGTTGCAGCTCAAACTACTGCTTCTTTTCTCTGTACCTGGTAAACAGTTCCATTGCTTATGGACTTGTTCATTCATGCCTTTTGGAAAGAAAGACTGTTACAGTGCCCATGGGCAGGGGCGTAGCTCGCTGCTCCAGCACCCGGAGTGGCGGGGGCGTAGGGGGGCGGCGCGGCGCGGTATGCACCCCCCTTCCTACGCCCCTGCTCATGGGGTATCAGAACCTAGGATTTGTAGAGGTAGAACAGTTAGCAACAGTTAGCAACATATGTTCAGCCAGGAATTGTAAGTGGAAGAAATGGGTATCATCCTCAGTGGCTAGATAAGAATAAAAAGTAGCCCTCAGATTGATTTTTCTTCAGACTTCATGCATAAATCATGCATTGGTGTTTCTCCTCTGAATCTTTTGTAACATGGCTAAAACATGGTGTTGACCAGGTCTAGACAGAAAATTACAATCTGGGATTTAAAGGATAGTGTAGCATTGTTACCATCTATGTAAGGCTTCACAAGAGGTCTTCAGACAACTTTCAGAGGCTGCAAGCGTTGTTCTTGATGGATTTAGAGCACCACAATTGTTGACTATCACTACAAATGCATGGGGGGGGGAAACCATATTTTCACTCACATTTTGAAGCAGAAATTCTACCACTGCTATCTGCCCATGAGCTGCAGCCCACATCAGAGGGGTAAAGCCTTCTTCGTCCGTATGGTTGATTACATTTTCTATTTAACAAAACATACAGATCAACCATCTCACTCCTGTTGTCTCCATCAATGCTGGAATAAAGTTATTATGAATATTTGGGGGGGGGGGGTTGGATCTCAACTCACTATGCTGGGATTAAGAGGGATGCAGAAAAGCAGTGAATACTGCCCTCTGCTCCTTTTCAAAGGTCAGTTTAAAGTGAGAGACACCCTTTCCCAATCTTCTGAGTCCTGCAGGGGAGCGGAATTGGTTGCAAACAAAAATAATAGCTGACTACTAAGCCAAGACACAATTTGTGGATCCCTGCTATGGTGGAAATGCAAAGTAGGCAATACCATGGAGTGAATACTGTCAGAAGTGGATGAGAAGGAAGAAATGAGTTCAGCTTCACTCACTTTTGGAAGCAAATTCTGGATGCCATAGGGCCTAAAAATGAAGACAAGGCTTGCTACAAAAAGGGGCCAGGGCAAACACCTCCTACTATCTGAAATATGCACCTTGCCCTGTTACGTAATTCAACATTAGCCTGTTTGGCTAATGAGCAATAAACGTTGCATAATTCAAAGAACAAATATCACAGGATAGCTTGGATAAGAGTTATAACCAGAGCATCACATCACTAAAGAAACAGGTTTGCACCATGTTCTTTTCTTAAAGAAGAGTGACTAAAAAACATAAAACTTATATATAATTTTCTGCAGTGCTGATATATAAGTTTTGACATAATGATCTATGAGGCAAAAAACATTTCAGAACCATTTCCGCAGTAAATTCAGAACAGAAATGTATGAAATAAAGCACAAATGTGAATAGGGCCAGTTGCAGGACCCACCCCAACCTAGCAGCTGATCATTTTTTGCCAGAAAAAAAGACCAAAATAAATTCTCACCTTGCTCTATGCGTGTAGCTAAATACAGCATTTCTCCTTGAGCTGCCAGCTGGTGAACAGAAAGAGCTGCAAAAACAGCAGAAATATATCAACTTCTGTGGTGCAATACTGCCACGATTTAGGACTACAATACTGACTGCATATTGGTAGAGAAAAGTAACACAGAGAGGATGATCACATAGCTGACACAACCAAGCAGCCTGCTACTATTTCTGGCACAGAAAGTTACTTTACAATTAATTTAACTTCACAACCATCCAATAAGAAGGATTGTGTGTAGACCCTGATTCCAAAAGAGGCAAGAATGTGGGACCGGGGTTAGAAAAAGCAGCTTGCTGAGAATTTCAGCTTTCAATGAGATAGACACAGCCCCTATGGCTACAATGAGAAGTCTTGAAAGTATATGAGCAATGCCTTACTTGGAATTTCAGAAGTGTACATGAATAAAATTTTCATTGGGTGAGGATAAGGCTTACATGTCCTTGCCCCCAACATGACTAGCATGAAAAATAATGTAGGTTTGTCCAATGTACAAATGATGAACTGGTTTACAATTTCTTGACGTTCATTAGGCAACAGAATATCAAAGACATTATGTGTGGTGCCTTTTGCCTTTCTATTCCAGCATACTAACATGCCTAGCACTTTTCTATTTTGAAAGAAAGCTTGGCATCCCAGAATGACAAAGTCACTGTTTTCAGTTAAAGAGATCTTACCCCTAATCAATTTAGAGATAAATAAATGACTGGGTGACTGGCTAAGTGAATGCAAATACCAGTTTCTTGTAGTAACCCCAATGGAGGATCCCAAAATGAAAACTTAAATTTACCATTCCACGAAGAATCACTTACAGTTTACAAGCAAAGGGGTTGTAGAAACTTCATTTCCCCTGTGCTTGTTAGTTAATGTGGTTGACTGCTTTATGGGAGAAAAGTGCTTCGTAGTTGATGGGGTGTAGACATGTCTTACTTGAATTCCAGGAGAAGGAGAAGTATGGATATTGCACTCAGCTACATGAGGAAAGCAAGAAAAAAGTAGTGTTCAGAATAGCTTCTTCAAATTTACTTTATTTATAAAAGGATTTATATACCACTATATCATAGAAAATCAAAGTGGTGTACAATAATATTTATATATAATAATAACAACATAAAATCAGAGGCCATCAATTAATCATTATGGGAAAATGTATTCTTATTAATTGCTGTCATAAGCCTGGTGGCATAGAAAAGTTCTCAGCAGGCAGTTAAAGGCTGATCCAGAAGATGCCTGCTGAACAAGAAAAATGTTAGATATTCATATGTGCGTATGCATTCTTTTGCCAATATAGCATTTTCCTGTTTATCCAGCTATCCAACAATAATAGTTAAAGCTAAAGATAAGTTTTAAATCACAACCTTTAAATAATACAGATGCCACTTCAAGGTCAGAGTTCACTTGATCCTGAATGTTTTTGCTGTCTTCTTCATTCAATGATTTGACAAACCGAGAACACACATTCATATCAAACCTATTGGGCAAAATGAATTTCATTCCCATGGCAACACTCTGAGCTGGTCCTTCTTCAACACTGGAATCGAGGTGAGGCTCCACTTTAATATCTGGCATGTGAGACAGGCTATAGCTGCCAGAACAGTCTTCCACAATTAACTGGGCTCCAACATCTAGATTTGTAGATGATTCCATCATTCAAATCTCAGTTATATGATGTGTTTTCTTATGGCTTTTACTTCAGTTTTCTTGAAAATATTAAAATAAAATCTCAACAGCCAAGGGTTACGACCACCTGCAATTGAACATAAAACAGTCATATGCTATTGACTATAATGCCACAAACATATAATGAAAATGCAATAAAGTCCATCATTCTGAACAGATGTGGTTATTTATTCTGTGTTGAACAGGGGTGGTCCAAGATCCCAAGATCCACTAACCAGAACTTGGTGCAAAAAACTTACTCTTAGAATTAAAGAATTCAGAGTCTAGCAATTTGTTCTGAGTAGCAGAACAAAAGAGAGTTTACAACCCTTCAGCACAAAAGTGTTCTTAATTTTAGTAATAGATATTTAAGTGGTGGTGAGTCATCTTGTTGCTGCTACTGTTACACAACTATGAATCAGAGATCCATGCTGATCTATTGCAAATCACCTACAGATCTAGCAGCAGATGCAGATCTACTTACCTCTATCATAGAACTACCTTCTGTGCATAAGAAAATCCCCAAACAGCCACACAAATGTTGATATAAACATTTTTTTGTATTGCATATAAAACTTTAAATCACATTGCCTTCAATTTTTTATTAGGGGGCAATTTGCACCCCCAGTGCTATGCATACTTTATTTCTTTTTACCATTGCTACCAAACTGGTGGGGTCATGCAGGGCCAGAAAAATTTGCTGTGTGGGGACGGGGAGGGCTTGATTAGATCCCCAAACTGGGAGTTCACCACCAACCACTGTTAAAGCTTCATCAACATTACTGTGCATAATTCAGTGATTTTAATGGAATGATTATGGATGCTCCTAGCCTTGGGACAGAAAACCAAAACAAATGTGTGATTGAGTTTGGCAGAGCGCACGCTTTGTATCCAATCCCTGGCAACTCCAGTTAAAAAAGATCTAGTAGCAGGTGCTGAAGAAGATCCCTGCACGGGACTGCGGAAAGAGGCTGCCAGCACGAATGGAATCGGACACGGCAAAAGGCAGCCTTTTATATTTGTGCTTCCTCAGACGGCACAGAGCTTACTTATGGAATTTGCTGCTTCAAGGTGGTCCAAGATCCCAAGATCCACTAACCAGAACTTGGTGCAAAAAACTTACTCTTAGAATTAAAGAATTCAGAGTTTCAACTGCTTTCGAAAGAGGGATTGAATAAATCCATGGCTACAGTTACTACGATGCAGGGGCTAGCATCATAAAACAGTAATATGCTATTGACTATAATGCCACAAACATATAATGAAAATGCAATAAAGTCCATCATTCTGAACAGAATGCAAAAAACGTACTCTTAGAATTAAAAAGAGTAAGTGCAAAAAATTTAAATTAAAAGAGTAAGTGCAAAAAAACTTACTCTTAGAATTAAAGAATTCAGTTTCAACTGCTTTCGAAAGAGGGATTGAATAAATCCATGGCTACAGTTACTACGATGCAGGGGCTGGCCTACGTGCAGTATGAGAGAGGCGCTTTTGCTCCTGCAGAGCAGCTGCTGGGGGACAGTGCGGGCGAGGGCGCTTCAGTCTCGCTCGGATGCTGCCACTGGCCATGGTGGGAGACGGGATGCTGGTGCAGATGGGAAGGGCTTTGCGGCTAAGCGGGGATTTGAACCCACGTCCCTCTAGCCCAAGACTGGCGCTCCAGTCTGCACAACCCCCAGTCTACCCGCTAACCTTCTCCGACCTTTTACCTTCCTAGTCTGGCGTCGTTCCTCACTGACATCTTCCACCGCGGCGCTGTTATTGTTGTGTTGGTGCGGCCCATGGCGTCACTTCCGCTTAGATCCGGAAGGAAAAAGTCAAGCAGTCTCGAGGAGTACGCTTTAAGTTCAGGGGGAGGAGGAGGAGGAGGAGACTGATGATTACGTCACCACAAAAAGCTCCTCCCTCCGCTTTCCTGACATAGAGATAAGGTAAGGTGGCAAGCCCTAGGCTCTGTGGTTTAGACTGCAGCGCCTCCCGCGTCCCTAAGGGCGGGAAAAGGAAGGCCTAATAAAATTCCGGTTTCAGGATGAATTATAATGATGGCGAGATGGTATGAGCTGAATAGGACAGAAATGCGGGCACCGTCAGGCGGCTCTCCTCTTTCCGATAGGAACCCGAAGTTTAGTTGGTGTTATTTTCTTCCTATCTCTAGGACGGGGATCGTGAGTAGCACACAACGCGCCGTTGTTGGCGGCAGGGGCGGCGCGCTGCTCATGACGTAGGCATCCTATCCGGAAGCTTGAGCGCGGTGATGGCGGCCTCCATAGGCGGCAACGTGACTCTAAAGCGCTGAGGAAGAAATCTTCAAATTCTGAGGTAAGATTAGTCCCTTGGTTGAAAGGCTGGAGGTCTTGTCCCGGAGGAAACACGCGCGTGTGACTTTCAGAGGAAAGCCTCTGTGCCATCGCTGCAGAGCGATCGCATTCATCAGACCCCCCACTCGCCTCTTACGTCTCTCTCACGTGTAGGAGAGGCAGGAAATCGGCTGGCGAAGCTGCCCCTCAGTTTCAGGTCCGGAGGTCCGTACTTAACCTGAAACTGTTCTTAACCTGAAGCACCACCTTAGCTAATAGGGCCTCCTGCTGCTGCTGCTGCTGCGCCGCCGGAGCACAATTTCTGTTCTCATCCTGAAGCAAAGTTCTTAACCCGAGGTAATATTTCTGGGTTAGCAGAGTCTGTAACCTGAAGCGTATGTAACCCGAGGTACCACTGTATCCTGATATTTAAGTGAATACTGCCTTTGAATGTGGACATTCTGTTAAGCTATTCTGGCTCATTGCTATTGATAGCTTTCTGAACTACAGTAGTAACCATCTCCAGCACATAAAGAAGTACAGTCATACCTTGGGGCGAATACGCTTCAGGTTAAGCATGTTCGGGTTGCGCTCCGCGGTGACCCGGAAGTAACGGAACGCATTACTTCCGGGTTTCACTGCTCGCGCATGCACAGACGCTGAAAATGACATGCACGGAAGCGGCGAAACTCGACCTGCAGTCGTGTGTTATGTTCACTTCAGGATGCGAACAGGGCTCCGGAACGGATCTCGTTTGCATCCAGAGGTACCACTGTACTTTTATTTGGTCTATTCTGAACCTCCAATCCAATTTCATCATGTGATAAGCTTCATCTGGTGATCCTAAGACCCTAATATTATGAAAGAGGCAGAAAATGTTCTATTTACTTTCTCCACGCTTTACATAACTTGTGTCATGTGTTTCTTTCTTTCTGTCTCTCTCTCTCTGCTCCACCTCACTTACCTTTTTTTCGGTGGGGGGAGGAGAAATAACTCCAAAAGCTTCTCTTTTGGCTATGCTGAATTGTAATTATTAAAGCTGAAGTCCAGCAATACCTGGAGTATCCCAACACATTGACTATTCCTGGTTTGTGAAGTCAGGAATGTTGTTCTGTCTTGTACATCAAGTTCTTTGTAAGCTGCAGTCCTAAACATGCTTATTAACTATGGTGTTAATAGCTGACATTGACTGAGAGTTTTGTTTGGATTGAGCTAATATTGACTTTGCTTGCACCCTTAAGAAACTCAAATGGCAGTGCTCTGAGTTTTTGCTTTTCTGTAGTTTTATCAAAGGGCTGTAGCTCAGTGGTAGAGCATGGAAACAAGGTTATTGATTCAACCTCTTGCATCTTCAGGTAGGGTCTGAAATTCTGAAGAGCTGATGCCAGTTACTGTGGACAGTACTTGGCTAGATATGTCAGTGGTCTGACTAAGTATAAGGCAGCTTTCTATACTTCTATGATCATTTACTCCCTAGACTTCATGTCAGTTCAGTTTGTGATTGCTTTGCACAAGATCCTGTCATCCTGGAGAAACTTAAGACAGTTCAGAGTTATTTTGAAACCACTTGTTGCTTTACACGTTCAGGATATATAAGTTTTGTTTTTGAGGCAAAGTACTGATATGTACTGAGTTCCGTTAGAAGGGTTTAGACAGCTATTCTAGTCTGCTTTAGATACAGAAAACTGCCAAATATTGAAGCTGTATAACGAGGAACAAAATACTTGTTTTAGATGAGGATTAAAACAGGGTAACAAATAGTTTGTGAATTGCTTTAAAATTTGCAGTACATGTTTGCTTAGTATTATAGATAGATTTCATTGTTTTGTGTACTCTTGTTCTCCCCTCCTCAGAAGCCTGGTCTACTTTTGCCATATGAAATTTGCAACGCTGGAAGATTATATTTTGCTACTTGAAGAACTTTTACTGTACTTAAGATAAAATGGCTGAGTACAAACCTGTTAAAGTTCAGTCTTTTCCAAAGCTTGGTGAGAAAGTAACAAAGGATACTTCGTACTGGAAGAATTTCAAGGTAATAATACATTGTTTCAATCTCACTAATTTGACTTGGAGATTGAAAGAGAATGCATGGAAACTTTGCATTTGAGTTCTGTACTTCCTTATATTAGAATAATATGTTATACATATATGGTTTTTTTAAATAGATTACCTCTGCTGCAATTATACTGCTTTGTTATGACACTAGAGTGCAAAGAAAAAATTAAAACCTTTATAAAACAGCTATAATGAAACAGAGAAACAACTATGCAAGAATCAAGATTACATGAATTAAATAATCAGATGAAATCCTGTACATGCAATTCCAAATGGGAGTTATAGCACTAAAACAAATAAAACCTAGTACATTTTTGTATGGTTTTTAAAAGTTTGTAATCTAATAAATATTTTAACATTTTGATGTTCTTCTCTTTCACTTTTGTAAATATTCTGTTAAAGGAACTGTCTTAAGAACACAATGTTAATTATGCTAACTTTTTTTTAGGCTCCTATTCAGATAAAGGAGTTTGGTGCAGTGAACAAAATAGACTTTTCTCCGGTTCCTCCATATAACTATGCTGTCACAGCTTCATCAAGGGTAAGGTTTAAAATATAGTCCAGTTTTCACAGCCTCTTCTTGTACTTGTATTATATAGGGCTCTGCTAAGTTGCTTGCACACTTATTTTGTCTGCTTGTGTTGCAGCTGCGAAAGTAATGCCATAGGACTGTGCTGCCTTTATCTGCAAAGGGCCTTTAGTATCCTGTTTGCCTTCATAAAGCCCTGTTGAAATTTTTGTTGTATACAGATAATGATCACCTGATTGTTTGGGGCATCGGGATATGTGCGGTATTTAGAAAATAAACTGAAAATGGATGGAACGTATGCTGGAAGGAAAAAAGCATGTCTGGCAATGGAAGAATGGGGGGAAACTTACTACTTAAGCTGCAAAAGTTTATTTATAGATTGTAATTCTTGATGATAATATCATCTCTGTCTGACCTGGTTTGGATATAATGGTAAATTGTGGCTTAGAGCAGGGGTAGAGGACTGGATTTGACTGGTAGACCAGCTTGTTATCTCTCCCTCATCCCTTGCAAGCCAAATTTGACAGGTAGGTGGGACCACATGTTTGTCAATCACCTGACATCACAATGATGATTGCATGATTTGAAATCAAATCAAATGTATAGCCTGGAAGTGGTTCACAAGATCCAATAGACCCCTGAGTGTTGCACTTTTACTTTCTCCCATGTAAGTAACTGGTTGTCATTCAGACCAGTGGGGTGGGGGTGGGGAATGAATTTTTCAGGGCTGTCATTGCATTAATGGAAAACCCTGCCCCGTATCACCATCTGTCAGAGCTGCCTCTAGGTCCCAGCTCACAGAGGACCAACGCTAGGCTGTCGTAATGTACAAAAGTCTTTATTGAAGTTCAATTTCCATTTCAAAGCCGCAGCGCGCAGCCCTACATCTTAAACCCTAGATCGGCAAAGTCCCGTCTGAGTCTCCTCCCCTCTGACACCAGTTTAAGATCCTAGCCCTGCTCCACCTTTTCCGCTGCTCTCTCCTCTTCTGGGTCCTCCTGCCCACTGGGGCATTGCCCTTTCTGGACTCTTCCGACGCTGAGTCGCTTAGCTCCTCCCCCTGCCTCCTGAGGGCTTTAGGACCCGGTTCCCAATCCTCATTCTCTGCTGTCCCGCGCTCCTGTACATTTGAACTTGCCTCTCGCGCCAACCCAGTGACCTTTCTCCTAACCGTTACACTACTTCGGTCACTGCTTCCCTCTTCCGGGATACTGGCCGGATCTGACCTCCCCTCCGTTGTCCGACTTTCTGATGGAGGCGTGGTCAGCCCTGCCTCATCATCTCTCCCTGGCGGGGAATGCACTGGCCCCGATCCTTGGGATTCTTCCCCCCCACTCTGCTCTGGTGGGGAAGCTGGTCCTGATTTCCAACTACTGCTCTGGGAGTCCCTGCTGCCCCCTTGCTCCTGGGGCGTTCCCCTTGGGAACTCCCTACCCCTGGCCACTGGCGCCCCCTTCTGTGAATCTTCCGATTCGCTGGAGAGGCTCATGGAATCCCGCGGTCCACTGTCCTCTTCTCCTACGCTCCCCTCGGATTCTTCCCCTTCGCTCTCCATCTCCTCTCTTCCCTGTGCCTCTGCTCCTGAGCCCCTGACACCATCCATTTTTGACACTTCATGCTCAACTTCCATAGAGCCTCTGTGCACAGAGCCTAGAGGCGCCAAATCTCCCCCTCTCCATCCATGAAGGGCCTTGTGCTAACAATAGATGGAATGAATGGCTGAAGTCCAGCGACAATACTGCTATTGGCAAAAGAGATAGCTTGGTATTTCAGTTGCATCTGTATGTCATGCTCTCCATGTACACATTGCATTTTGTTCTAGATCCACATTTACGGTCGATACTCTCAAGAACCAATCAAAACATTCTCTCGCTTCAAAGATGTAGCATACTGTGCTACGTATCGAGATGATGGGAAGTTGCTGGTTGCTGGCAGTGAAGAGGGCATCATTCGACTCTTTGATACCAGTGGGAGAGCAGCGTTGCGACAGTTTGATGGCCATACTAAGTAAGAGAGCATATTTTACTTAAAACAGGTCCATTCTGCAAAGATTTGTTTTACACTCTGTAAGATCACTGGGTATTGAAAATGCATTTAATGAGTGCTTTTTGTGTAATCACGATGCATCAAGCTTGTAGCCTGTATTTTGCACTGAATTTTTCTTTGATGACCTTCCTGCCAACTTGAGCTTTGTGTGCCTTTGTCTTGAGAGCAAGGCTTTGTCAGTTATGGTCCTGCTGTTCTGGAATACTAGTCACCTAAGGAAACTGGCTCACACCTCAGTCCATGCCAGGTAGCTCACTTTTCTTTTTCATGATGTACAAAAGCAGGAAATTTCATTTAGCTTTCTGGTGAATTCGTCACATCAAATCATACATCCAAGGTAATCTCAGCAGAATATTCTCAGGATTCCCAATTCCTGGATTTGCCTTGAAAGCTTTTGTGTCTAGGTCTTCTAGAGATTTGTCAGTAGTAAACTACCTCACAGGCTTGTTGTGAGGATAAAACGGGGAGCAGAGATCCATGTATGCCTCCTTGAACTTGGAGGAAAAGTGGGATATAAATGTAGCCGTCATCACCATAAATAATACTGGAGATTAATGGAAAATTCACATATGTGACCAAACATTTGCAAAGGACTAATCTGGGGAACTTTGAATCTTTCTTTTTAGAGCAGTACATGTTGTGGGCTTTCTATCCGATAAATTCCGAATAGTATCTGGAGCAGATGATTACACATCAAAGGTGTGGGACATTTCATCCGCATCAGAAATCGTATCCTACAACGAGCACACAGACTATGTGAGATGTGGCTGTACTAGTAAACTGAATGCTGATCTTTTTGTAACAGGTTGGTGGTTCACTTTCTACTTCTCTGTATCACTGCTGGGCACACTTTCTTTGCAGATATTGCAGGTTTACCATAAAAGAGAGCTGGAGAATCAGGGCTGGAGGCCAAATGCAACCCTTCATGTTGCTCTATTTGGCCCTTGGTTCTCTCTCCCTATGCCCCCCCCCCTCCAGCACATGATCTGGTCAGGCCACACCCCTCACCAGCCCCATTTCATGCCCTCCTTGAGTGCTTTGCCTGGCTGGAATATGTCCTTGAACTTTGATAATAGCCACTTGGGAGGACAGAGAGGTGTATATGTGAGACAACTAGCCTGCTCTGCACAAAGGTACATTTATTGCTCTGCCCACTTTTGCCCCTGGCCCCACTGGCATTTGGCTCTTGGGAGGTTGCCCAGAAAAGAATGAAAGAGTTTCCCCATTCCTGCTATAGAAGGCTTGCTTTCCCTATTGCTCTGTAACCGCCATTTGCTTCTCTAATTTAATGCCTTCTTAATTTTGTTTTGCTTGTAAATTTTTGTGGCTCTGTTCAGGCAGAATGATTTTCTGATTAAGCTGAATTATTTTTTTTTTTTGCATTTGCGTTTCCTTTTCTTCATGCTTGATCTAAGTAGAAGTCATTGCATAAGAAGACATAATTGTAGTTGGCTCATTTAAAAATATTGCAGCCCAGACATGGGTGATGAGAGTGGAGTCACTAAATGGCTTCTTTGGATTAAAATCACAAATCAAATGAAAACAACCCACAGGTGTTTGCTGCACTCTTTTTAGTGAGCGATTTATTTTAGACTCTAACAGTAATTTCCGGAATCATGCTAGGGTAAAGTGGTGTGTCCCTTCAGAACAGCTGCTTTCAGTGTGATTTGGTGTGGAGGGGCGAGATGTGAGTTGATCATTGATGTTTTATGTTACGCCAGTGGCTGTTTCAATAATACACTGTGCTTTGGGTCTGGGCAGGGTGGAAGTTGCACCTAGAACAACATTCCAATATTCTGTGTATGTTAAAATCTTGGGTGTTGCATCCAGCTAAGTCATATGCAGTACAGACTCATTGAAATAGTAGGCTTGTAGTCATGATGTCAACTGTTACAACCCTCAAACTCTTCTTTTTCCTTATTTCTGGGATGCCTTCTAGGTTCATATGATCATACTGTGAAAGTGTTTGATACACGGGCAGAAAAAAGCGTCATGACGATAGAACATGGGCAGCCTGTTGAGAGTGTTAATCTCTTTCCTTCCGGAGGTCTTCTTGTGACTGCAGGTATTTTATCAAACGGGCAGTTTCCCTCCCTCCCTCCTTCCAACCATACAGCTTGTTTCTAGTTCGATCTGCAGTCTATCTTACTTATTTCCCTCTTTGTAATTGATAGAGAGTGCAGACCCTAGTGACAAGAGTGTGCTGCTGCTGCAAGGTTCTGTACCATTTGTGGCTGAAGCCCTGTGCTTGCTAGATAGTAGCTTCTAAGTTTTTCTTTTTTCAAGGGTATATTGAAATGCTGTTTTCAATCTTGGTTTCCCATCATCTTTTTACGAAAAAAACATGCAAGGTTGACTTTGGATTGTCAGAGGGAGATATGTGTGTCTTTCCTTTTGCTGCTGTTCATGTAGGTCTCTGTGTGTAATGCAGTCTGTATGGGAGACAATTGCTCCCCTACTGTATGGGAGACAATCCCCTACTGTAAGGGGATGTTTTATCTTCTATCAGATTATATGTTCTGGGTGGGCAATATGTGGTCCTCTAGAGATTGCTGTGCTACAGCTCCCACCATCCCTGATCAGTGGCCATGCTAGCTAGGGCTGATGGAAGTTGTAGTTCAGTATCATCTAAAGGGCCACAAGTTCCCCCACCCGTCATCCCCAGGTACCAGGACCATTGGTCAGGGATGATGGGGATTGTAGTCCCCAAAACAGCTGGAGACCCAAGTTTGGGAAACCCTGGCCTAGAGGGGAAATTGTGGCAGTACTCATGCATGCCTATGAAATGCCTTGTTTATTATTTGTGTACAAATAATCCTTTCTTCTTAAAAAAGGTGGTCGTTATGTTAAAGTCTGGGACTTCCTTAGAGGAGGACAGTTACTAGTGTCCTTGAGAAATCACCATAAGACTGTAACCTGTTTGTGTCTGAGTAGCTCTGGTCAGAGGCTGCTTTCCGGCTCACTAGACAGGTTTGTATTTTTCACAGTTTCTCTTACTGGCTTTTCTAGAGAGCTTTCTGTGTAGAGGTGTAATTCCATACACAGAGCTGTGTGTTTTCTGTTTTGTCTTGTGACTTGTTAAAGGTGCCTTTATCACCATTAGCTTTCAGAGGGAATTTCAGAAAAATTCCTTTTTACCCAGGAATCTGGTGGAATTCTACTCCTGGTAACCCGAAAATCACTGGATGGAATAATGTGGTTTTTTTCTTTTTACATGTAACTGTTTTCAGAAAGTTTGTGCTTTGTTTTTGTCTTTAAATTGTGGATGTTTGCTGTCCTGGGCTCCCTCGGGAGGAATGGTGGGTTATAAATTCAATAAACAAGCAGACTGCAGAATGTAGAGCTGGATATACAATTTAGCAGCGTTCCAAGAATATTGACTTGCATGCATTCTTACTCTACTTCTGGTTTCCCCCCCTTCACTAAAAGATACGACTTGAAAATATGGGTTTAGCCACATATTTTTTAAATATGGGGGTTTTTTTGCAGCAACTGGATGCAAGTCACATTTTCATGAAATATTTAACCTGTTGAGTACTCTGAAATCTGTAATTTTTTTTTCTCTTCGTAGGCATGTGAAGGTTTACAGTACAACTTCCTACAAGGTCGTCCACAGCTTTAACTATGCAGCATCCATTCTCAGTCTTGCCTTGGCAGTAAGTACTAAAATAAACCTTCTGGCAAGCAATGATTATCTGACAATTTGAAAATTGAGCTTAGACACACACTAAGTCACACACTGGCTTCTTCATAGAATTGTAGAATTGGCAGGTACCCCAAGAGGTTTCTTTCAGTTGTGCTTCCAATAATGGTATGGAAGCAATGCGGGACCCCCCCCCGAAAGGGGTCTGTCTGGAATGTATTACACCAGGTTTTCTTTCAAATAGATACTGTTTTCACCAGGCAGGTGATTACAGGTGAGGTGACAGTACTGCCCAAAGCCATCTTAGATCGCCTTAATTGTAAATAGGTACATGAACCATCAAATTTGGCAAGTTAAAGGCTGTTGGCACCAATGCCGATCACTTCAATCCCTCAAGCAGTGGACATCACAATCCTATGCATGCTTATCTTTAAATAAACCCTGTGGAACTTGCTTTCGAATAAACATGCATAAGATTGCGTTATTAGACTAGAAGACGTTGCTGGGGCTTAACCTCACCTGGGTCACAGCTCCATCATACATTTAAAGCTCTCTTGCTCCTCTTAAAGTCGTCCCCACCCCCAAGAATGCTTGGAGCTATAGTTGTTGTTAAGGGAGCCGAGGGGTGTTAGGAGGCCCTTAAACAGAGTACAGTACCCCGGATTTTTTGCAGGAGGGAAGCTATGACTTTTAAAATGGAATGAGAGTGCCTTAAATATGTGCTGTGGATGTAGCCTAGGCCAGGTAATTAGGGACAGGCTTTAACTTGATTCCATTCTTCCAAGGATGCCTTTTCACAATTGCCCTCTGCTCAGAATGGAATATTAGAAGCCATTGTTTCCTTATTTTATATACTGCCCTGATACCTAACTGCTGAAGGGCAGCTAAAAATAATAATCTCTTAATAAAATAAATATTACCCGAGGCAATTCTTCTTTGCTGTAAATGGGAAGCTTTAAACTAAAGACAGAGAACTAAAAATGTGTGTCTGGGTTACAGTTTCTGGGTAAGCAAGCCTGTTTCTTTTTCCTTTTAGCCTGAGGATGAATCTCTAGTTGTAGGCATGACAAATGGAATACTGAATGTTAAACACCGGAAGCATGAAGGTGCAAGAGAGCTTCTTCAGCAGAGGAGAAGGCCTGCGTATAGGACCTTTGTGAAAGGAAAGAACTATATGCCGAAGCAGGTATGGAACGAAAGGATGCACAGAGCAAGTCCTGTTTTCTAATAGCAAAAGAGGTGCAACTTAGGAAGCTGCCGTATATTGAATCAGACCGTTCCCTACTTTTAGTGTACAGTGGTACCTCGGGTTACATATGCTTCAGGTTACAGACTCTGCTAACCCAGAAATAGTGCTTCAGGTTAAGATCTTTGCTTCAGGATGAGAACAGAAATCGCGCAGTGGCAGCGGGAGGCCCCATTAGCTAAAGTGGTGCTTCAGGTTAAGAACAGTTTCAGGTTAAGAACGGATCTCCGGAACAAATTAAGTACTTACCCGAGGTAACACTGTACTGGGTGTAGGGGAAAATAAACTTGACAAGAACAAAATGTATCTGGTTTCGCATTTCTATGGCAGGATAACCTATGCAAACGATACAAAGGTGATATTGAAGTAGGTGGGATGGTGGTTTGTGGGTTTTATCATGGATTGTCTCTCCCTTTGGTTTTTAGGAGGATTTCATTGTCAGTAGGCCTGTCAAAACCTATTTGAAGAAATATGATAAGCTCCTGAGAAGCTTCCAGGTTTCTAAGGCTCTTGATGCTGTACTTGAGGTAAGCTAGTAGGACTTGAGTCACCTTTTAGATTGGATGATTCTGTTTCAGTTACACTAAAGGTAAAGGTAAAGGTACCCCTGCCTGTACGGGCCAGTCTTGACAGACTCTGGGGTTGTGCGCCCATCTCACTTAAGAGGCCAGGGGCCAGCGCTGTCCGGAGACACTTCTGGGTCACGTGGCCAGCGTGACATCGCTGCTCTGGCGAGCCAGAGCCGCACACGGAAACGCCGTTTACCTTCCCGCTGGTAAGCGGTCCCTATTTATCTACTTGCACCTGGAGGTGCTTTCGAACTGCTAGGTTGGCAGGCGCTGGGACCGAGCAGCAGGAGCGCACCCCACCGCAGGGATTCGAACCGCCGACCTTTCGATCGGCAAGTCCTAGGTGCTGAGGCTTTAACCCACAGCGCCACCTGCGTCCCCTTTCAGTTACACTATTGTACCGTAAAACTCTTTCCAGTGAATCTGCCATAAAATGATCCATAAACAAAGGCCTTCTATTGTTCATAAGGCTGTGTACAACTAAATAATTGTGCAGAATGACTCCCACAAGTACAACAGAAATTGCCCTTCCTCTGCTCTGGTGTCCCTCCAGCTCTGGATCAGATTTGGGGCTACGTGGAGGGAGGAGAGGGAGAGGCTGTTCCATTGTGTTTCCAGTAGTCATCCTGTACAGTCAATAATTTAGTGAGATACAGCCCATAGTTACAGCATGGTTGTTACTGCCAACAGTGGGAAATCTCATGAAAAGTTTGTTGTGTATTTTTGTGGTTGTTGGCATCCGTCTGTCTCGAGACTTCAGGTGGCCTTTTCCTCGCGGAAATCCGTCTGTCTCAGTGCAGTGTGCCTTCGGGGGTGAAGTCAAACTCTTGTGTCAGAAGCACCAAAGTGACCTCCCCAGGGTGTAAGACTGTATGGAGGTTCTGGACTGCTCAGGCAAAAAGACCCCCCTCTCAGTCTTGCTGATGTGGTCTAAAGCACAGCGAAGCAATACATTTGGCACCAGCAGGAGTTGTCGGAAGGAGGCGTACAAGGCGCCACCCAACTGTCTTAGGGACTCCACTCCATTTGTGTAGGGTTTACTCCTGAGCCTTAATGAACTAAAAAAATACTCAGGTGCCTTTTTATATTTGATGAGCCATGCTTTCTTCTGTTTTATATACCTACTTATACAGTGGTGCCTCGCAAGACGAAATTAATCCGTTCCGTGAGGCTCTTCGTATAGCGGTTTTTTTGTCTTGCGAAGCAAGCCCATTGACAGCTTAGCAGATTAGCGCTATTAGCGGTTTAGCGGCTTTTAGCGGATCAGCTGATAAGCGGCTTAGGAAAAGGGGGGGGGGAAGGAAAAAAACCCTGCAGGAACTTGCAAGACGTTTTCGTCTTACGAAGCAAGCCCATAGGGAAATTCGTTTTGCGAAGCGCCTCCAAAATGGAAAACCCTTTCGTCTAGCGGGTTTTCCGTCTTGCGAGGTGTTCGTCTTGCGGGGCACCACTGTACCAGAAAGCAAAACTCACAAGCGCTAGTCTTGGAGTAACTGTAGAGTAGAACTTTCTGTCTGGCCGATTATGGCCCTCTAGACCTCTCCATCTGTCCCTGGGACTCTTCCCAGGCCACATCCTTCACTGGGTCTGCTTTCCTGTGTCCTTGAGTGTATTTGCCTGCTAGAATGTGTCCTGGAACCCTGATTATGCCACACATGCCTGGACAGAGAGAGAAGAATGAGAGTATGTGTAAAAATAATCTATACATGTCAAACTTTTCATTGCTCTCCCTACTTTTCTCTCTGGCCTCACCTAGTGCTCATATGTGGCCCTCAGAAAGTTGCCCAGAAAGAAATCCAGCCTTCTTGCTGAAAAACATTCCCCAGCTCTAGTCCAGCCAAAATCTACAGACTCTTATCACCACTGCTGGGCATGGGCTCTATTTGTAGAAATAACATCTTATTTTGGTTGGGAATAGAAGCCAGAGTTGTAGATGTTTCACTTGATGGTCCTTGAGCAGCTCCTTGCTATTAAAGGACTGACAGGAACTGGAGGCTTAGAAGCCCAATGAGCTGTCCCGTTAATGAATTTTAGATACATTCCGAATGCATTCCCTTTTCTTTATGGACAAGGCATGATTCAAATTGCTTAAGTTCATGCAATCCCCTTGCTTTGTGCTTCTAGGATTCCGCGAGGAAAAGGCCACCTGAAGTTATAGTCACGGTCTTTCAGGAATTAAACCGCAGAGGAACCTTGAAAAACGCACTCGCAGGGAGAGATGAAAAACAGCTCAGTGTCCTCCTTTCTTTCTTGATAAGGTAATTGCTTTCGTAATGGTGTTTTCTGGGCCAAAAAATTGTGCTACAGATTGGGAGAAATGGCACTGGGCATTCTGCTTTCTAAAGCAAGGCTTTCAGACAGTTCTGCCATGTCAAAGTGGAACAAAGAAAAGTCAGCTTGTGAAGGTTTGGGTGGGATGATCACAGGAACCCAGTCCTGGCAAAGCACTGCTTGGCTTCTATGTACACATCTGAACTAGATGCCTACAGCCAGAGAGCCAGCAAGTTAGGTCAGATCGGCACATGCAATTCAGCCCCCCCCCCCCATTTTAGCTCTCACCTCTCCTCTTTGGATTGCTGCAGCTGGCAGAATAACTGGAGGAGCAGAAGGAGCCATTGAGACGTTACTGGGCAACAACTCCCCTTATCCTTGGTCATTGGCCATCCTAGCCAGGGCTGATGGAAGTTTGAGTCTCTGCAGCATCTGCAGTTCATAGTGTTGGCTACCCCTGCTTTTTAGCAACTTTATAGCCCCATAACTTCCTTTCCCTGCCTGGCACATGGCATCTGTTCCTTCTTTTCAAAAGTCATTGCGTTTGCAAGCTTCTTAAAAATAAATCCTTTGCCTGAAAGTTGTGTCTCTCTTCTCCTTTTCATGCATCACCTCTGGTTTCATGAAGCCCAACTATCTAGCTGTTTAGAGGTGGAAGTCCTCCATGTACATTAGTACCTCGGGTTAAGAACTTAATTCGTTCTGGAGGTCCGTTCTTAACCTGAAACTGTTCTTAACCTGAAGCACCACTTTAGCTAATGGGGCCTCCCGCGCCGCCGCTGTGTGATTTCTGTTTTCATCCTGAAGCAAAGTTCTTAACCCGAGGTACTATTTCTGGGTTAGCGGAGTCTGTAACCTGAAGCGTCTGTAACCCAAGGTACCACTGTATGTGATTCTTTAATATGGATGTTGGAATGGTATAATCCTTAATTCTTACTTATTCTGAATACCTAGCTCATAGAAGAGAGGTAAATATGATTGGTAGAAGTACCCTCACTTCCTCTCTTGTTAACAGAAATAGGATGGAAGGGAAGGAACTTTGGTAGCCAGCAGTTGTCCTCTATTTCTCACTTGCAACTCACCATCTCCGCACAGCACCTTCTCCCTATGACAGAGAACATAGCCTTCAGTGTGTTTCTTCTACAATAGTGAAAATTGCTAACATCTGGCTATTAACTTGCAGACACGTGACTGATGCAAGATTTGCTCCTGTGCTGATAAACATTGCAGAAATGATTATAGGTAAGTACTAATATCTGACAATACTAATGGAATTGATTCATACCCAGGTAACCCAAGACACCCTTTTTCTGTTCACAAAGAAGGATGCCCATGCTATGTATTGGTATGGCCTTTGCTTTGTGTACAAGGCTTTCTTACACTACCATGATAACCAATTTAATAGAAGTTTGTGGTCTGAAGGCGCACGATGTGGGTCGGGATCTGGTTAGTGACTGGATGAGAGATCGTCTGATCGCTGCATGTGCCATCCTGAATTCTACTATAGAAGAAAGATGGAAAAGGCATGGGGTCAGGCAAGGGGCACTGCAGTAGGAAAGAGGAAATTGGCTGAAACTGAGCGGAGACACCTTGTGCAAGGGGCCTGATTTTTATTTCTTTGCTCCCACTGCAGCACCACTTTTCATCCCATGGCATTTCACAGGGGGGCCCGAATCCATAGTTCGTGCATCTTCAGAGGGCCGCAGTGGAGAGGAGGGGATGGGGAAATCCCCTTGCATGAATGTCCTTATGCTGTTGTGCCTCTGGATGCAAACCAATAATTAAACTTTACTTTTTCTTAAAGGCCTATGTATATTAAAAGATACTCACCTGGTATGTAAAAAGTGATTGGCTCTGGGGTCTTCTTTGAGCAGAAGACCAAGGGCAGGGTGCTTCAACTGAAAAGATGCTGAGTTCACTTGCCACCCGCCCGATCTCTGGGTGGCTGAGGCACCTTGATGGTCTGATGGAGATCATAGTTACTGGGCAGTTTGCTGTGTGAGAAGCTGACTCTTTTAAAGTTGACACACACACAGTTTTGCTTGTGGCTGGATTTAAGCCCTTTCATAGAAAGCCTTCCATGCCAGTCCTGTCCTTTTTTTGCTTTCCACAGAGACTAGATAATTTATTACGGTCAAAGACCAGCTCACGTAACATAACAATAAAAACAGCATTCATAAAGATAAAAAATACAATTGGAGCAGATTGCAGCAATAGCTCATGAGTTAAAATTGAGATATATACATACACCCGTACAACTGAGATTTGGGCTACCATAAAAAAAAATTGACCCTGAGACTAATTGAAAGCTGGTTGTGACTTACGTTGCCAGCTGCTTTGGAAGCTTGAGCAAAGCACTTTTATAAATGTGTTGATAATAATAAAAGGTTTCCTTCTAAAAAGCAAAATTAATAAAACATCTGCTTATAACAGTTATAAGGGTAACTGTTAACTGAACAATTTTGAAAGCACTTTTAGACCTCATTTTATTTTATTTAAAAAACATTGTCTTTTTTTATAAACAATGACCGTCAGGATGATCATAGCATTTGTATTGCATTTATTAAACTTCTCACTGCCTCTTTCATTTGATGCAAGATGCCAGTCTGCAAAACCTTGCTGTCTTCAATAAAACGATTTTAGACTTTTTAAAGGTGTGGCTGGAAACTTGTTTTAGGCTTATAAGATGTGATAAACCCCATTAAGCAGGGAAGTTCCATTTTAACTTGTATCTCTTCCTTCGCAGAAATCTACATGCCTGTGGTTGGACAGTCCTCGGTTATTGACAGGCAATTTCTAAAACTTCAAAATCTCATTGAAAAAGAGATTGATCTCCAAGAAGAATTACTAGAAGTCTTGGGGATGATGGATGCACTGTTTGCTACCATGGCAAGAAAAAAGCCCATGGGACTGGACAAGGACAGTACTGATGGTTTATAGAGGGCACTGGAACAATGTCCATTGCTGGACAACTTCACCTGAGAGTTCATTGCATTTGATTCTTATTTTCACTATACATTTCCTCCCAAAAAAGTATTGCTTTGAAGCGGGAGAAAAATGGCAGGGTATCTTTTTGAAGGGTACAAATTACTGGTGATTGAAGAACAAAGACCCTTTGGGATTTATCTTTTTTTGCCACAAGGTTTTTTGGTTTTTTTTTTTAATCAGAAGCAATTTAACTGTTAAAATATTTCTGCCTATATTGTGTAAAGTTGGACTTTATTTATACAAACCCACTGGGCCCTCAATTATATGGTCACAGACAGATAATTCAGGTATCTTCAGCTTTTTCTCCTTGCTTTCTTGAAGAGACATTTATGGAATACCCAGCTACTCAAATAGAAAGAAATATGGCAGGTTCAGTGAAATTAGATGGCGTCGTTTCCGATTTTAAATTTATCACATGGAACCATTGGTGGTCAGTAAGGCCTGATTTCATGTTGGAAAACTATATGCGTGTTCTCAGCTTTTCAACAGAATTCGTGCTATGTGTGTTAAATATGAAAATGACATCATGTTTAAATAGCATCTGATGCTGCTTATGATGAATATATTTCCCTTTTTTAAAATAACTTTAAATCCTAAGGATAAAATTTTTAACATCAACACTGACTTTGGCTACATTATTTACTCCAACTGATTAAAACACATGTTGAGTATTTGCTAAATACCGTACATGGTTGATTTCTCCCCCGCATCACATCATAGGAATAGGAGCAGTGTGTCGACGAAGGGCTCTGATTATTCATAACTCTTTCTAATCCAAATGACAAGTCTGTTTTGTACAGTGATGCCAGGATTGCCCAATGGTGGCTATGTATGTTGATAATTGCCAAATATGTAAGAAGTTTACATTTGATCTGTACCATGATATTGTGCTTCAAATCAGCAAGTTATAAGTTAAGGTCTGAATATACTCGTTTTACCAAAATAGGAATGTCATTGTTATCAGGAAAAAAAATGTGTGCCTTTTTAAAGGTGAAAAGGCTCAGAAATGGGACCACCTCTTGTAACTTTCACACCAACAAGCAGCCTCTTCACTTTTAACATCTTTCAGTGCAAAGAATCCAGATGCTGGAAGCTTAGTAAACTGAAGAGGCTATTTCTGCTTCTGTTCTACGCTGGTGGAGGCACATGATCACTGAATAAGAAGCAGTTACTACCTAGCAAGTTAGTACCGGCTGGATCCTCATCTCTTTTAGCCAGGGTTCTGGTTTTAGTCTAGTATATTTATGTTAAAAAGGTAATTGTAAAGGAGCCCTAGACGGTTAAGTCCAGTTGAATTCAGCCATGGGGTTGCAGCACTCATCTCGCTTTCAGGACGAGGGAGCTGGCGTTTCTCCGCAGACAGCTTTCCTGGTCATGTGGCCAGTGTGACTAAACCGCTTCTGGCGCAACAGAACACCATGATGAATGCCAGAGTGCACTTCCGGGTCATGTGGCCAGGATGACTAAGCTGCTTCTGGCGAACCAGAGCAGCACACGGAGATGCCGTTTATCTTCCCACCTCAGCGGTACCTATTTATCTACTCACTCTGGTATGCTTTCAAACTGCTAAGGACAAAGCCAAGGGAACTCACCCCGTCACATGGTTTACAATCGGCTAGCCCAAGAGGCTCAGTGGTTTAGACCACAGTACCACCTGCTGTTAGCAAGTTATATGTTAGCAAACTAAAAGCAAAACATGCTTTTTATATATGGAATATTTTTTTCATCTGTTGGAAGCCTTGAAAAAGACCTTGCTCAAACTAGAACTGCAAGCCATATGGAAAATCTTCATTTGTATCCTTAAACCGTTTCGGAAGTCCGTTCTTAAACCAAAGCCATTCTTAAACTGAGGCACGCTTTCCCTAATGAGGCCTCCCATCACCGGTGCCCTTCGACCATTCGGATTCCGTTCTTAGACCGAGGTAAAGTTCTCAAACTGGGACACTACTTCTGGTTTTGCAGAGTTCATAAACCGAATAGTTCGTAAACAGGACTGTTCTTTAACTGAGCTACCACTGTATCTGGATTTTCTCCCTAGAAGGCAGGGCTGATGAGAACTAAATGTGAACCTATACATCTGTTTAGAAAATCTATGTGAATAGAGCTTCTGGAAGTAGCTCTTGCTGTCCATTGTGCTGTGGTCTATTGCTTATCTGTAGTTTTACTGAAGGGCTGTAACTCAGTGGAATTTTATTTGCTAATGGAGCTTGTATGTGTTTGCTACCATCCTTGCTTGTGCTGAAGCTACTTCTGCAGAAACAGAACGCTCACAGGTAAGTCTGAAACCTTGCCTTCTGGTGCTAGTAACCTGATATAGTTAACACATAGCCTAATTGCCTGTTTCAAGGTGAGTTATTCTTAGCACAACTATGAGATGAGGTGGCCTCCAGATTAATCTCGAGTCCTGGGTCACAACAACGTTATATTCTTGTCATAGGAAACCTTCAAACTTCTTCTAAAAATTATGACTTTGCAGTGAAACATGGAGAAAGATCAGGTGACTGGTTTCGTTAGGGGTGGTGTAGTCTCTTCTCTCTCCCCCCCCCCCACTCCATTGTGCAGTAACGCAGAGAGATGGTTGTGAAATACAACCCAAGCAGTTTCAGTGAGAGAAGGAAATCCAAGATGCTTCCAGGGTCACTGGGAAAGCTTGTGTATGGACTCGGTATGCTGGTTGTGAATGCACCAGGACTAGCTGTTCCAGTACTACAGCTTAATGACAGTTACAAAACACTCAATCTTAAAGCTTAATATGAGGTTTTCTTGCAGAGAAATGTGTTTAAAAACATGATGTTTTATTTTGCGAAAGTATCATTTATTTCTGGAGGCCTGTAAGCTTTCATTGGTGCAATCGTCAGATGAATCGACCACCCAAACTTTAGCTGCTTTCTCAATGGGGGCCAATTTTAGTTGGTGGAATGGAGAGTTAAGAGCGCAGTTGCAAGCAGGCCATTTTGGTTCCCGTGTACTGCTGAAACAGATGGGCGGTGGGTGGGAGGAATGTGATGATAACCTTACTTTCCAACAATCACTAGGGGTCCTTGTTAAAGTCATACATTTATCTCATACTGCTTTCACTGTCTGAAAAGATACCTGTCATGAAGATCCATAATTTGCATATTTATTTAAAGATAATAAACTATAGTGGCCTGGTTTTTTTGAACCACAACCGTTACTAATTTTATCTGCTACATACGTTTTTAGAGAAAAGTGCAGCCCTTTAAAAATAAAAAAGTTGCATTACTTCAAGAGGCATGTCTGTTTCCAGTAATTTATATAGAGATGCATGATGTTGGTTTCACCACTTTGATTTTCAAAGTCCCAGCTTAGGAATGGGGAAACTTGGACCCTCCAATGTTTTGGGGCCACAGCTCCCAACATTCCTGATCCTTGGCTATGCTAGCTGGGGCTGATGGGAGTTGGAGTTCAGTAACCTCAGAGGGCCACAGGTTCCCCATCCCTGTCCTAAGCACACTAATAGGTTGCTTGATTGACCCCCTAAGATACCTAATTGAATAGCCTGCTGCTTGAAAGGGATGCTTATATATCTGATAGGATTCTTTATTAGAGTGCTAAGTCTTTTGTGAGGGGACGCAGGTGGCGCTGTGGGTTAAAGCCTCAGCGCCTAGGGCTTGCCGATCGAAAGGTCAGCGGTTCGAATCCCTGCGGCGGGGTGCGCTCCCGCTGCTCGGTCCCAGCGCCTGCCAACCTAGCAGTTCGAAAGCACCTCCGGGTGCAAGTAGATAAATAGGGACCGCTTACCAGCGGGAAGGTAAACGGCGTTTCCGTGTGCGGCTCTGGCTCTGGCTCTGGCTCTGGCCAGAGCAGCGATGTCACGCTGGCCACGTGACCCAGAAGTGTCTCCGGACAGCGCTGGCCCCTGGCCTCTTAAGTGAGATGGGCGCACAACCCCAGAGTCTGTCAAGACTGGCCCGTACGGGCAGGGGTACCTTTACCTTAAGTCTTTTGTGATAGAAATTCAGTCTTATCCAAATGGCTTCAGAAATGTTTCATAGAAATCAGAAGTATAGATAAACAGGAGTGAGATTTAATAAAGATAAACTGAGATGGAGTAGGAAGGAGAAAAGTAAATTAATTGTAAATGGAATGACTAAGAATCATACACTTACTGCTAGTTAAGATGCTCAAGGCAGGAGACACTCCTATTGAGATTGATGTTTCCCGTGCATCACCATCTATGTGACCAGGAATATTTTTATAACTTGCTTCCAGATGAAAAGTTTGACATGGAGTAATACTAATTTATAATTGGGACGCAGGTGGCGCTGTGGGTTAAAGCCTCAGCGCCTAGGGCTTGCCGATTGAAAGGTCGGCGGTTCGAATCCCTGCGGCGGGGTGCGCTCCCGCTGCTCGGTCCCAGCGCCTGCCAACCTAGCAGTTCGAAAGCACCTCCGGGTGCAAGTAGATAAATAGGGACCGCTTACCAGCGGGAAGGTAAACGGCGTTTCCGTGTGCGGCTCTGGCTCTGGCTCTGGCCAGAGCAGCGATGTCACACTGGCCACGTGACCCGGAAGTGTCTCCGGACAGCGCTGGCCCCTGGCCTCTTAAGTGAGATGGGCGCACAACCCCAGAGTCTGTCAAGACTGGCCCCTACGGGCAGGGGTACCTTTACCTTTACCTTTACCTAATACTAATTTATGGTGCAGAACTTCAGTATACAGCGGTACCTCGGGTTAAGAACTTAATTCGTTCTGGAGGTTCATTCTTAACCTGAAACTGTTCTTAACCTGAGGTACCACTTTAGCTAATGGGGTCTCCCGCTGTAGCCACACAATTTCTGTTCTCATCCTGAAGCAAAGTTCTTAACCTGAGGTTCTATTTCTGGGTTAGTGGAGTCTGTAACTTGAAGCATCTGTAACCTGAGGTACCACTGTATATTTAAGAATGCTGAACTCTTGACAGTAGACAAGATACTGTTTTTGTTTATTTGTAAAGCAAACAGAGTGATATGATAGAGCTATTGTTGCTTGTGCTTCATGTAGTCATTTGTTTGTTAAACCATCATTTGATTAAATGCTATTCACTACTTATTTTTTTGGTAATGCTTCCTAAACTGGCCCAACCTGTTTGATTAGTTGTAACAGTGGCCAAAAGAAATACGGTAAGTGGTTACTTTCAACTGTGGAAAGGGCCTTTGAACACACAAATGGCTATGGGTGGTTCTTTTGTGCTTTAAATAATGTGTGAATACTGGTCATTGACCATAATAAAGAGACTGGTTGATTGGGTCATAATGTGAGAATCCATGTCCATATCAATTATTTGATCATAATTTAAGCCATATTAAGGGATGTGGGTGGTGCTGTGGGTTAAACCACAGAGCCTAGGACTTGCCGATCAGAAGGTCAGTGGTTTGAATCCCCGCGACGGGGTGAGCTCCCATTGCTCGGTCCCTGCTCCTGCCAACCTAGCAGTTTGAAAGCACATCAAAGTGCAAGTAGATAAATAGGTACCACTCCAGCGGGAAGGTAAACGGCGTTTCTGTGCACTGCTCTGGTTCTCCAGAAGCGGCTTAGTCATGCTGGCCACATGACCTGGAAGCTGTACGCCGGCTCCCTCGACCAATAAAGCGAGATGAGCGCCACAACCCCAGAGTCGGCCACGACTGGACCTAATGGTCAGGGGTCCCTTTACCTTTACCTTAACTTTGAGTACATAGTGCAGGGTAATTCTCTTTTCTCCATAAATGCTTCTACAGCTGCATCAATGTCCCTTGTGCATCTTTGTGGCAGTGCTCCAGGGCTGCAATTATGTGCTAGCAGCAATGCTATGCAATCCAGTGGAACAATCCTAATATTTTCCAAGTCGTGAGTCCCATGGATGTCTGTACTGTAATCAAACCAGGGAAGTCCCAACTTTATTATGGGACATCTTGCACTTGTATCCCCCCTCCCTCTTCCTCCCTGTGAGGCAGATAAGTGCATGAGCACAGTGGTCTCCCATTCCCCAGTCATTTAACCTCTACCCTCAATGGTGCGCAAATACAGTATTCTTTTGCCGTGTCTCTTCACAAATAACAGGAACAATCGGACGACTGCAATAGAATCCTCCAGGTTCTCTTTGGACTATTCTTGACCGTCTCATGAAGTTCAGCCTGGGCTGGCCTTAAGCTTATGCCCTGTATCTCATAAACCACCTGCTGCCCCCAAGGGCGCTTCAATGCAAGAATTGGAAGCAAGTTTAAACTGGCAGCAACAAATTTAATCACATTTATATCTCAAGGTGGTGTACATGGTTCCCTTCCCCCCTTGCATCCTCACAACAACCCTGTGAGGGAAGATTAGGCTGAGAGGCAGTGAGTGGCCCAAGGTCACCCAGGGTGGATTTGAACTCTGGACTTCCAGTCTGTGGTTAGTCTGACACGCTAACCACTACACTGCACTGCCTCTTTCTTGAGCCAGGCCAGCCCTGCTTCCAGAAAATGGCCAGAAACTTACATCTTTCTTATCTAGGGCTGGATTCCCAGACAGGGAAGAAGGGCTGTGCATGCGGAAGGCCCCAGGTTCGAGTCCCAACATTGCCAGACAGGGCTGGGAGTCTGATAATCCTGGAGAGCCACTGCCAGTCAGAGCCGGCTTTACGGAGGTAGAGGGGTTAACGGGCTGACACTGAGTACACTGAAAGCTGCTCCCTCCCAAGCCACCATCTTGGCAGCAGCAGAGGCGACTCCCCATTTTGCCTCAGCTTGTCCCGGCACCTTTCGGGGCTTTTTTGTCGCCCGGGTGCAGCCGTTGCGTGGCGCAGGGCGGCCCGCTAGAGGTCGCTGCCCGGCTCCCGCCAGCTGCCCGGGAGAGTTTTCGCACGCGCTCCGGGGAGCCGAGAAGCCCAGCCGCTCCCTGGCCGCTTGGGGCGGCCCTGCCGGCGCTCGGCAGCAACAAGTCGGACGGGGAGGGAGAGAGGGAAGGAAGGATGGGCGGGCGGGCGGGCGGGCGGCGCCCGGCTCCGCCTCTCGGGAGCAGCAGTAGCTGCAGCAGCAGCCGGCGACGGTGCCGGGCAGGCAGAACCCCTCGAGGGCGCGCCAGTACGGAGGTGGCGCCGGAGCGCTTCTTCGGCCCCCGGCTGCGCTCCAAGGGCCACTCCGGGACTCCTCTGGGGGAGCCAGCAACAGGTAATGCCCACACCGGGGCTTGGGGCTCCGCTTTCTGGCGGGGCTGGGGGAGAAGGGACTTTTCCAAAGTCTGGCTTTCTGCTGTTTTTCTCAGCAGGTGTCTTTCATCTCTCTCTTTCCCGTGGCGCCTTTGGCTTTAATAAGTGTGAGATACAGCAATTCAACAGGCGCAGCTTTTTTTTTTTTTTGCTATGCCAAGGCACTGTTTTGGTGGTTTGGTACCTCTCCGCCCGCCCTCCCTTCCCCTCCCCTGGCACAAACTTATCTGCCTTTGTTGACAGTGAGAGGCAAGGCGTGATGGGGGAAAGGCTCGCCTCTGGGATATCTGCCTGTCACGTAAAACGGTGGCACAACCTTGCCAGGTCAGTGTGTGGGGTGCCAGGGAGAAAAAAGTCTCTCTTCAAAAAGATTAGCTGAAGTTTTCAGTGCGGTGGTGGCATTTTGTGTTTGCAGCCAAGTTTGCCAGGTGTATATACTCTGAAACAGGGGCGCGCAGACGGTAGATTGGGATCTGCCTGGTGATCTGCTCTAGACTGGGGAGGGTTTCTGATTCCCAGTAACAATTAACAATAGCAACAAGAAAAGCAACTTTCCTCACCTAAATTAGGCTGCTGAAATGAGGAAAGCCAAGCAGGTGTGGATTTGTGTGTGTAAGGACAGTCGGCTCTGTTCAAAACAAGTACTAAAACACCTTTCTAGGCTTAGCATTTGCTCAGAGGTGTTATTTAATTCTCTGTGTCTTTTGCATAGGATTCTGGCTGGTGGCTCCTGGGGTTGAAGTTAAACACAAACAAAGCTCTGAGAAGCCTGAAGTTTGCTCAACTCTTCTCCAAAAGGATTAGCTACTTTCCCATTAGGTCTAATGAAATGTTCTGTATAATTTGAAGGCTTGCATGCACACATCTACACAACAGGGTGAATTTCGTCTAGTAAAATAACATATTGCCTTATCTTATTTTGTGGATCCAGGAGAAACTCAACTGCCTCATATAGGAATGGGGTGCTTGTGGCCTTTCAGATGTAGCTGGACTACAACTTCCATAATCCTTGACCACTGGCCAGGCTGGCTGGGTTACAGATCCCCTACCTTTGACCTACTCTAAGCCAGATTAGGCAAGGTGCATGTAATAGTCACGGTGGTGTTTGGGCTAGTGTTCCTGTGAACACCTACTTTTTCCTTCTGCCTGATTAAGAGTTCTGTGTGAATCAAAGGGATACATGGATGCATATGTCTTTGCAGCACCTATTTTCCAGGTCCAGTGCAGCCACATCTGCTAGCTGGTCTCAGTCTTGTACTATATAACCTAGCTCTTCTGACTTGGGACTTGTCTGCACTGGTGCCATATGTAGCATGTCAAACTTGATTTCACAGTGAATTTCATGCACGGCTCACCTGTGGCATCGGCACAATGCAGCTGGCATCTCAAAATGCCTGTGCTAAAAACACTACACCACCTTCCCAAAGAGGCGTTGAACAATTTACAGTGCAACAAGTTGAAATGTAAACAGTTTTTTGCAATTGACCAAAATGAACTTGCAGCCCTAAGGAGCCTCCTCTGGTGTCACCTTTGTTGGAGGATCAGGGCCCGGCCATCCCATGCCCTTATCTCCTTGCCTCCCTCCGTCCCTCAAAGGCATATACTGTTAGGCCTCCTTACTTCTCACCTGTCAAGTATCTAGCAGTCTAGGTTGCTGGCCAAACTAAGGGTTTTTTCAATTTTTTTTATTTTATTTGGCATACTGATTTCCAGCTAGAACAATCGCCACCCTTTCTGGTTGCTTCTGACCATGGACTCAGAAAGGGTGATACCTGTCAAGCTCTAGCACACTCAACATGACCTCAAGCCCGACATGTAAGTCATTCTCCAAACTGGCGTTGCGTGAGAAATAAACGAATTAAATTATTAAAGGAGCTTGCAAGGAGAAGGCTGCTCGTTTCATCTCTGCGTGTTTGAGTGGCTGCTTTCTCTCCACCTGATTCCTGTCAGCATTGTGGATAGGCCATTCTGTCCCTTTTGCAGAGCCGGTTGAATCATCCAGTGGCTCTCAGTGCAAAGCCTTAGCAGAAGTATCTCCCCCCCCCACCAACTGCTCACTGAGGAGCAGGAGGTCTGTTGCATTTCTGTATGAGTGACCAGTGTTCGAAATTAGCCAGGCGCCAGGCGCCTTTTGCACCTGTCTATCAGCCGCAGGCTACTAAGTGAAGATGCCTGGGTGCCAGGATGGGTCACCATCTGGAGGTGCATGCCTGAGGATTGTTGGATCTTGGCTGTTTTCACACACTAGAATCATAGAATCATAGAGTTGGAAGAGACCACAAGGGCCATGGAGTCCAACCCCCTGCCAAGCAGGAAACTAGCAACACATCCTGTAGAATTCTATTTGTTATATTTCATTTGAATGCTCGGAATGAATTTCAGGCACTGAAATGCTTTTTCTGTGCAGAAAAAGAGGTAGACGTAGACTAATATATATGTGGACTGTCCTTGGATCAAGTGACTTTTCTTCTTTTAAGTTCTCAAAGTTCTTAAGCGAGCTCAAGGTTGTCATCTGAACTAGCCAGATGTTTAACTGAGAATCAATCACAGTCAGCCCATCATTTGAAAAACAAGACTTTAGAGCTGTCTTACCCAAAAAATGACAACTAGACATTCCATTTTGGTGACTATATCCTTTGTATAAGGAGCCATTTGGCCCATAGCTTATATATCTGAGTTTCTAACACTGTCAGAATGACTGCTCTGTGGTTGCCTCCTGCCAGTCAGCATTTGCTATGGGTTGGGTCATTCTGTTTCAGCTCTGAATTGAATATTGAATCGTTCAGTCGTACCTGATGTAGAGAAACAGCAGACTAACCTGCCTCCAGGGTAGGCAACCTATTGTATCTCTGTATGAGCCACTGCTTTGAGATTACCATATTCTAGTCAAGAAGCCCCCCCCCCCCAGGTGCCATGCCCAGAAATGCCGCATACCCAACTCCCTCCATCAACAGCCACCATTGCCAATGGTTAGGCATGATGGGAATTGTAGTCTGGCAGAATCTTGGAGGGCCATAGGTTCCCTACCCCCGATATAAAACAACCACCCACTGTACATGTTGCATTTCTGCAGAGTTTGCACCCATCCGTTGAAGGTGATGCATTCTGTGTCCTGCTGTAGAGACTGAATTCCAGGACATGTGTGCTTGCGGCTTTCCGCTTTCAAGTGTGTATAAGTTATTAGCAACCACACGTGCACAGTTTGAAAAGGGAAATGCTCTTAATTTTATTGACTTTTTCATCAATAAGTCCCCCCCCCCGGCGTTTCACTGTAAAATGACCTCAAGGAGGCTAATAATAATTAAAGCATTATGCAGTGCTGTGACGCAGTAAATGCAGTGCTAACAAAGCAAGATAAAGCAGCGAAACCAGCAGATGAAAGCAGCAGATAGAAGTTTCCACTAGGAGCTCTTGTGTACCATGAAAACTTTGGGAGAATTTATAGACATGGGATGTGCCCTGCAGTACTGATGCAAATGTATATGGTTTTTTTATTATTATTATAGAGTTTGCAGTTAGAAGGCATCTTCTATGACTCCTGCAACTATGCAGATGCTAA
Source organism: Podarcis cretensis (assembly GCF_951804945.1). Lineage (NCBI taxonomy): Eukaryota > Metazoa > Chordata > Lepidosauria > Squamata > Lacertidae > Podarcis > Podarcis cretensis. The sequence continues at coordinate 35,843,518 of NC_137180.1, forward strand.
ATGTACAGTGGTACCTCAGGTTACATACGCTTCAGGTTACAGACTCCGCTAACCCAGAAATAGTACCTTGGGTTAAGGACTTTGCTTCAGGATGAGAACAGAAATGATGCTCTGGCGGCACGGCGGCAGCAGGAGGCCTCATTAGCTAAAGTGGTGCTTCAGGTTAAGAACTGTTTCAGATTAAGAACGGACCTCCGGAATGAATTAAGTACTTAACCCGAGGTACCACTGTATTGTTTTTCCTTTCCTTTGGGTCACAGGCCCAGAGGGGTGTGTGTCTTGTCATCTGGGCAGTCCAGAACCTCCATAAACACTTCCCAGGAGAGGTCACTTGCTGTTACCCAGGGGTGCCCAAACGTTTTTCAAAGAGGGCCAGATTTGATGAAGTGAACATGCACGAGGGCCGACCACAGTTACTGAGCTTTTTTTTTTTACAATTTTACCCCAGAGTTGTTGAGCTTTTTAAAGGATTTAACCCCAGGACATATACTGCCACGGGGGCCGGATTGAATCGACTGGCGGGACGAATTGGACCCACGAAACGGACTTTAGGCATGCCTGCTGTTACCCAAGTATAAAAGCTCACTGTAAGAGGTGGCGCTCAGATGACGCAAATCGAGTAACAGAATAAAGATGCACGCTTCTTTAGGAGTCAGCCACATCAAAATGATTGCATAATGTCTATAGATTTGCTGGTCCATTAATTAAATGCTATGCAAATTCTCTTGGCACACGTTCGCTAAGCATTGCTAGTTGGAACCTAGGATTATGTTACAGCACATTAAACTGTAAATGAGAATTATTGCTACTGAACCAACAAGTTCAGTTCCCACAGTTAAAGGGGGAAATGTAAATGAGGAAGCTGTCATAGTTAGAGAGTTGTAAAACACAACCCTCAGCCCCCAGTCTACCTGGTGTGCTTTTTCTGTGCTGTTTGGCTTGTTTGCAAGATTTAAATTTCTGGCTTGCTTGTTCCTTTGAGCAGACTAGACTTCCCAGACTGATTTGCTGATCGTTATTTCTAGTATCCAGCGTGCAAAACTGTTTCCTCTTTGAAAGGCTTGTCCCTGCTGCCCCCCCCCCCCCCGGAGACAGAAATGGGAATAACTTAAGATGCTTTTATGTGTGATGCTTCTGTTGTTGCTGTTAAAAGAAGGGTTGAAGTAGCAGGATTTGAAAAGGAAGCAATGTGCGTAACAAGTGGCTTGGCAGGCTCACACCGAGGATCACTTTTTGACCTAGAAGAAGGAAGTGTGGAAAAAGATAGAGCTTTGAATGGAAACATGAACCCCCTTATAGGAGACGCAGGGAAGAGGGGAAATACGATGCTATGGCGGGGGGGGGGGAGTCCAGTGAAAGTAGGTGAAGGTAAAGGGACCCCTGACCATTAGGTCCAGTCGTGGCCGACTCTGGGGTTACAGCGCACATCTCGCTTTATTGGCCGAGGGAGCCGGTGTACAGCATGTGGCCAGCATGACTAAGCCGCTTCTGGCAAACCAGAACAGCACATGGAAACGCCGTTTACCTTCCCGCCAGAGCGGTACCTATTTATTTACTTGCACTTTTGATGTGCTTTTGAACTGCTAGGTGGGCATGAGCAGGGACCGAGCAACGGGAGCTCACCCCGTCGTGGGGATTCGAACCGCCGACCTTCTGATCAGCAAGTCCTAGGCTCTGTGGTTGAACCCACAGCGCCACCTGCGTCCCTCCAGTGAAAGTGGGCAGTGCTAATACGCTGATCTGGGCATTGCAAAGGATACCTCTATTGCATTAAGAACCACCGGACACCCATATAGATACCACACGAGATGTTCAAAGACCATTTAAATCTCCCATATGAAACCACTCATAGAGTCAGGTCAGCAAAACATTTGCTATATAGACTGTCAGCACAGGGAGTCATTGAAACAACTCCTTCCAGCACACTTGAGACAGCAATGGAGTACGTTAGAATGGTATGTTCAGAATATGAAAGTCAATCCATGCATGTGTTTTGGCATGGATAGAATTGTGGCATTTATTGAATGATCCCAACACATGATGTGGGATAGCCATGATTTCCCAATATTTTTTTAAAGCTACAAAGCAAGCAGGTGGATGGCCTCAAAGCAGTAGAACTTGGAGAGGTGTTTAGCCCTCACCCCTATGCTATTGTCCCAGTTGATACACCTGCTTGTTCCTCCCCTTCAGTGAGAGTATTAGTAGCCTCAAAATGGGGGGGGGGAAGGTGGAGGAGAAAAGGGTTAACACTGCCCTCCTCACCCGCAGCCATAGTGCAGTTAGGTCATTATAGAGTATGGGCTTAATAGACTGGGGTGGTCTTTAGATGATAACATACATTATTTCACAATGTGGCAAGCCAGCCTTGGTTCATTTGGGGACATCCTGTTCTGAGTGAGGGGTTCTGGATTCCTGCATCTAAGTCTTGCCTTGTTAAGGCCACATCTCCAAGTGAGTTTTTACAGGTACTTGCAGCTGCTGCTAAGCATTGAAAAATAGTTGCCAGGAGTCTAATCACAGGTCATGGGTAGTTTGGTGCTTAGCAGCTTTGTAATTTGGGACGGCTCTTATTAAACTTTTCAGGAACTGATCTTTAACTTCAGATTCCCCCCCCCCTTTTATTTGTTTTCAACATTGAGGTGATCCCTCAGGTGAACTCTGATGTGTTTTTATTGTGTTTGTGTTGTGTGTTTTGTATTGTGTTTTCATTAATGGCAATACATGAAACACCTGAAAAGAAAGAAAGGGTAAGATGTGTCTGTTGGAGTGCTTCTGCTTAACTCTTAGCCAACAAAAATGTTCCTGCCAGGTTTCCCCCCTGCTAATGTGGCCATGGGAGAATGCCCCAGAACCCTTTCCGCTTTTACATATTGCTAATGCGACTGTCAAGTTCTGATTACAGAATCTTTATTATTAGTGGCAGCCTGTGAGCTTATGAAATGCCACACCCTTGGTTAAGAAGCTATTGCTGATTCACCAGTTGGGTGTGGTGGTGCTGAGGAATAGGACTCCTACCTATAGCCAAGCAGATTTGGTCCTAATTCCCAGAAGCAATCCTTTACTTCTAATGTTGAGCAATGTTTTTGTGAACATTTTTGGTTAAAAAGCAAGCTCCCGCCTTCTTCATAAGGTGGAAGTAAATGCTACAAGGGGCATTGGGCTGTCTCCTCCCACTTGTCTAGTACAGTTGACTCCATGCTCTGATGTAATTGCACGGCAGATGGAATTCAGCCTGGGGCTGCCATAGTTGATGGTAAACCCATGCCCTTTGTAATGTTCAGTTACACCCTGTGATGATAAGGGTTGAATGCATGTCGGCAATGCCTGGTGAAAATTCAGAAGGCAGAGGTGCAGTTTGGAGCTCAGTTAAAGGTAAAGGTAAAGGGACCCTGACCATTAGGTCCAGTCGTGGCGAACCAGAGCAGCCCACGGAAATGCCATTTACCTTCCCACTGGAGCGGTACCTATTTATCTACTTGCACTTTGACATGCTTTCGCATTGCTAGGTTGGCAGGAGCAGGGACCGAGCAACGGGAGCTTACCCCGTCGCGGGGATTCGAACCACCGACCTTCTGATCAGCAAGTCCTAGGCTCTGTGGTTTAACCCACAGAGCCACTCAGTTACTCTTCCATTTTTCTTACCTCTAGAAATTTTTGCAATACAGGTGTTTTATTTTTATATATTTTCAAATGCCATTTTTCTTATGTTCCCCCAAATGGGGATCAACATGTTCCTGCCCCAATATGTTGCCCCAATATGTTCCTGCCAAATGGGCAGGATGTGGAGGGGAGGCCAGACTCCATGTATCCCTCTTCTGAAGTTATTTTGCCATCGCTGGGGTGTTGTGTTTAAATATCTGTTTTCTTTTCCCTTTCAGTTTACGAAGCAGCTGGCAGGTGGCGGCGGGTGTTGTGCAGTTCTAAACAATAGCAGCATAAATGTTTCTTAGGGGGAAGAAGAAAGGATAAATAAAGTTAAGCTGTACATGTGATCACTTAGCCAAGTATTCTTCCCTGTTGTGTACTTTGCTTAATCTGATTTCTTTAATGGTGCGCAAACTAAAATAATCTTCTAATTCATTCTTTCCATTAAAAATTGGTTCTCATTTAGTATCTCATCACAATGGGCTTTGTTTGACACTTCCAGGCAAAACGTACCCTTTCTTGGGGCTCTGGCAGTGGGGAACTTTCCTGATATGCAGTGCTTCTAGAAAACTTGAAAATCCTTCATCCTGAGAGCAAGCCCCAAACTGGTTGTCTGCTGAGGAGTTTCTCAGCCCACAGCTGGCCTTAACATAAGTCACCCTGAGCCACTTGTCTCAGGTGGCAGTTTGGTGACAGTTTGCCCAGGTGACAGTTTGCCCAGACCCCAGCCTCATTGCCAGCCACTGCTGTGCTTCTGGAATTCCCCTGTTGGCGGCAGCTGCCTCAGTGGGCATCTTGGCAAAACCTTGTGAGACCTGGGGTGGCTTCTCTGTGGTGCAGTAAGTAGCAACCAGCAGTGCTGTGTGGTGTAGCATTGGCAGGTTTTGCCTTGCCTCAGGTGGCAAAAATGGCTTGATCTGTCCCTGGTCAGGCCTGCCACAACTTAGCTTTAACAGGAAAGGGGCTGCTTTCACCCTAAAAGGCAGGCAATTATGGCAGCTAAATTGCTCCATACAAGCTGTGGTTTCATGGTTTCAAGAAGCCTGAACGGCAATAAAGGATGATGCAGGTGAGAGGAGGGAGAGTACATCCCCAGAGGTGGCCAACAATCCTTTCAGCTGTGATTTTATTTATTTTTATTGTGTTTTTTATTTATTAATTTTATACACCGTCCTTCATTCATAAATCTCAGGGCAGTTCACAACATAACATTACGATATAGAAAACACAAACTTATAAAAATATGAACAAAAGCAAAGCAATAATCCCCCTCCCATAGCACATTTAAAAGGGCATTGGAGGGCAACCATCCAAAGGCCTGGTTGAAGAGGAATGTTTTTGCCTGGTGCCTTAAGGTGTGTAATGAAGGTGCCAGCCACAACACCCTAGGGAGAGCATTCCACAAATGGGGAGCCACTGCAGAGAAGGCCCATTCTCATGCCATTGAGCCAGTGTGGTGTAGTGGTTAAGAGTGGTGGACTCGTAATCTGGTGAACCGGGTTCGATTCCCTGCTCCTCCACATGCAGCTGCTGGGTGACCATGGGCTAGTCACACTTCTCTGAAGTCTCTCAGCCCCACTCCCCTCACAGAGTGTTTGTTGTGGGGGAGGAAGGGAAAAGGAGATTCTTAGCCGCTTTGAGACTCCTTAGGGTAGTGATAAAGCGGGATACCAAATCCAAACTACTTCATGTTGCCTCAGAGGATGATTGACCCCCGTTATATCTGCCCTGTCCTTCCGACTTCATCTCTTTCATGAGTTTCTCCATCATATGTTCCACAGGGGGAAATTGTGTGGTTTGAGGGTTCTGTAGCCTGATCTTTTTTCACAGTCTTGGAGCTGTTTCTTTAGAGTATCTTCATTTCATCTCTAAGGCAGCACATGCAATTCCCACCTCCCCTTTTGCTGCTGTAAATGTCCCTGAAACAGCGTGTAGACCAACATTGCTGTTTTTCTTCAGATGTTAGTAAGATCTTACACAAGAGCAGGAAGCCAAAGAGGATCAATTATGCGTCCTGTTGCACGTCCCTTTCAGGAAATGCCATTATTAATGTCTGACTACTGGTGCTTGCTTAAAAGAAATAATGAGCGTGTTTTTAAACAATGGTTGCTGTCCTTTTGCGTGGAAGACATAATATGTTCCTGAGAGTGCTTGGTTGTGGGGCTTAATGCTGCTTGAGATGCAGGCGAGTGTAATGTAAGAACAACTATCACATGTCTGTTCCATTGCCAGGATATGGCTGATAACTAACTCTAGCTATATTCAGAGCAGGCCATTGAAATTAATGATCCACTAATTTCAGTGGATCTACTCTGAATATCTCAAACATAGGGTGATGTGCAAAGTTGTTGTTGTTGTTGTGTATGGAATTTGTTTGGGCAAAGCAGCACTGTGGCTGTCAATAATTTTAAAGTGTCCCTAGTTGCATATCTTAAAGAACAGAGTTGGGTCGAATGGCTTAAGGCTGCAATCCTAAAACCATCTCCTCTGGGAAGGGGCCATGGCTTAGTGGTGGAGTGCATGATGAGAACACAAAAGGCCCAGGGTTCAATCCCTGCCATCTCCAGTTAAAGAGTTCAGGTTAGCAGGTGATGGTGAAAGATCCCTGCCTGAAAACATGGAGAGCCAGTGAGAGTCAGCTAGTGTTCAGCTGCTGTATTGGGACCAGGTATGGAGGAATCTGTGTTAATTTCAGTTCTCTCCACTTCTCATCTTTTCCAATCTTAAATTTGGTTCTCTACATTTCTGCAGCAGTCTGAAAATTTTCTTTTTAAAAAATCCTCAACTGTGGTGAAATGGCATTGTATTTCTATTTAAATCATAGTTTTGTTTTTTTAAAAAATGCATCTACACCTATAAAGCAGCACATGCAAAATTTATGCAAATATACACCCTCTTTTCTGCTTATTTTTTTTGGTGAGGCACTTCTCTTTTGGGCAATGTTTATAATAGGCTACCATAAGAATAGGGAACCCAGCACTCAATATATCTGGAGGTGATCAAAGCAGAGGCATGGTGCATGCTTGGGTGATATTTAATAGTAGAGCTATACAGAGTAGACCCAATGAAGTTAATGCACATGATGACAACGCTAGGTTCATTAATGTCAGTGGGTCTACTTTAAGTAGGACTTTACTGAATACCACCGTTTGTTCTTCGACTTTTGAGTTCTGCACAGCATTCGTGGTCTGTTTGCTGCAACTGCGTTAATTGGGCAGCTGCTACTTCTGTTTGCTAGCTTGACAATGCCCTCACGGTGAAAAGAAAGTTTGCTCTGGGCTTCCTCCACCCTGTGTGGAGCTTACTTCTGTGTACATAAGTAATGTAATGTGTGAATCAGTCCTTATTAGCCCTTTGTAGCGTTCTAGCTGGGGCTGATGGCAGTTGTAGTAAAAAAAAAAAAAATCTGGAGGGCAACAGTTTAGTGAATACTGCCTTACAGGAACAAGGAATTAGTCATAGAAACAAGGAATCGGTTTTGTTTTGTTGCAGTGGAAACGGCACAGGTAGATTTGCATCCACAAGAGAAGAAATGTTTAAACAATTTCTGACTCATTGATGCCACATGGTATGAAATAATAGACTGTGCAAAACAGAAGCATATTTATTTTGGAAAATGTTCAACTTGACTAACAAATCCATTTCTGAATGAAGGTGACCTCCTTTAGGGCAGACTTTTTGTTTCAGGTCCAATTTTTGTTCCTTTTGGTGAGAGTGTTTTGCTTAGTACATTTATCAGCTAAATGATAAATCATTCCAAATTTTGTTTCCACACCCAACCTGAACTGATTTCAAATAAAATATTTTTGAGGCTGCCCACTGTGGCTGTGATGAGAGAAGGAAGGCAAACTGTTCAATGTCTTATAACTGTTTATATTTTTGCCGAATGGGAAGATTGAGTTACTCAGTTGAAAACTCAGTATTGCATTCAACAGGTCTACACATCCTGGAAATGCTACTCCTTGCCATTAGGTGAGGAGCTTCAGATTGCTTTCCATTGCTTTCTGAACATTTGCAGCTCAGGCATTACTCATGAGTAAATGCTCAGCTTGTGGGACTCGACAACTTGTAAGTACAGTGGTACCTCTGGTTGCGAACAGGATCTGTTCCGGAGGCCCGTTCGCAACATGAAAAGAATGCGACCCGCAGCGGCCATTTTGCCCTTCTGATGCCATTTTGCCCTTCTGCGCATGCATGAGCGGTGAAACCTGGAAGTAACCCTTTCTGGTAATTCCAGGTCGCAGCGGGACGTAACCTGAAAGAACGTAATATGAAGCGGATGTAACATGAGGTATAACTGTAGCGGTTGTAAGTAGATTAGCTGCTGGAATAGAGTAGCATGGCAGGCTGGGAATCTTAGAATCTTGGAATTGTTTCACTGGAAGGGACTCCAGGTGTCATCGAGTCCAACTCCTTGCAGTGTAGGAATCACAACTGAAGCATCCCTGACAAGACGGCCTTGCAACATCTGCTTTAAAACCTCCAATGAAAGAGGTTTTCTGTAAGCTGATCCTGGCAAGCAAAAAGCTTGTGGTCTAGTCCAATATCTCTCTTGGGAAAGAGTCTAAAGAAACAGACCACCTTCCTTGAATGAAATCAATTGTATGGGGATCAACAGGGGGATCAACAGGGGGAAAGGACTCTAGGTAGCTTGTTATTTGAAGCAGGAGGTTCCTACTTCAGCCTAACTGTGAGTAGAATTACTTGCAAATAGGGATAAGGGAGAAAAGTGCGCCTACCTAATGTGAACTTTCCAAAACAATATGCGAATCTTTCGAAATTAAATCCTTATTTGAATTTTGCAATGCAGTTTTCCTGCTGAGTAATGTTTACAAAACTGGATGTACTAGATTAGTGTGTGCTTAATATAGGTATGTTACTGAAATTAGCATACAAAACCACATCATATTAGGGTAAATTGTTTTGCAAATATGTGTATATTAGACAAAATCGCTCACAATGGTGGTTATATTAGGAGAAATTCACACTACAATGCTGATGAATTTTCAGGAGGACTTAAAAAAATCACAAACAGATGTGGAAATATGGAGAAAAATGAAGAAGTGGCAGATTCAACCATTCCTACTTGCAAACATCCACCCTGCTTTGCTGTTTGAAGTGTGAAGCTTGCTGGGGGCAGTATAAGAGTTTGTGCAAAATGATGGGTGAGGCAGCAGGTGAAATGACAGAGTATGTTGCGATAATTGCTGAAGAACTGCCGACTTCTCTCAACTTATTTTAAACTGTAACTTCAGAGTAATAGTTTACTCAAAATATGTTCGCGTGATCTATTAACAAAAACAAGCACCCCTATCAAAAATATGGTCAATTCCTTTTTTTAAAAATGCAACATAATTTATGTGAATGAACACCAATGGATAATTATGACAGGTGAAAAATGTATGGCATTATTAACTGAGGAATTTTAAACTGATTGAGCATACTTTTCACCTGTGGTAAAGAAAACAAGAGCAAAACAATATTGATCCCTGAATTTTTCACCACATTTACTGAAAGTATCCTATTTGCTCAGTTGGTTAGAGCGTGGTGCTGATAATGTCAATGCTGCAGGTCCAATCCCCATATGTGACGGCTGCATATTCCTGCTTTGCTTGGGGCTGGATTGGATGATCCTTAGGGTCCCTTCCAATGCTACAATTCTATGATTCTAAACTATAGATAACAATATACAGTACAGAGCTGAAATAAGCCAAGGTACAGGTTTATAGTGAATAATCTCATGGAAACTGAAGCAAATATATATTGATGCTCTGCAAATGCATTTAAATTTAACCAGTTGTTTTTTTAAACTGGTATAACTTTCTCCCTGTAATTCTACTTTTGTACCTGCCATGTTCCCTTGGTTATGGAGAAATGCACAAGGAGGAGTGGCTTTTACAGATACTCGGAAATTGCTTGCTTGGAAAGCAATTCAGATGCCATGGTGATAGGCTGAGCGTTGGATTCAGAACAATGCACAGAATAGTGTCAATGCCTTGAATTAAAGTGTGTAATAATTACTTTGGTTTCCTCTATTTGTAGATGCTGCAACGATGGAACTGAGCTGCACTGAAGTACCTCTTTATGTAAGTTCCAATGTGTTAGGCTTCTGCCCTAAAAGGTCCTTTTGTTTTCAGGAAGGTCTTACTGAGAAGCAGTGTGAATGAAGCAGAAATTATGTTCCCTGCTTGACAGAGGCTTTAAGCCACTAAATGCTACTATCTCATTTGAGCTGGTGTAGCAGTAGCACTTTTCATGCATATTGGGGCATGTGTTTCTGAAGTAGCTTTGAAATAGTTTTCACGTTCTGACATAAATATCACAGTACTTTTCTATCCTTTCAGCTGGCAGAATTTGGAATGGATATTCTAACTGTGGCAGGAAAATAGCATCCCTGGTTTTAGAAGATAAACATTTCCATTATGGTTGTTTTTCTCCTTCTTTCTCCTGTAAAAAAATAGTTCTATATGTCATGCTAGTGACAAGTAAAGGGTATTGTGACTGAGGCTGGCATACAATTGTTAAACGTACAGGCCTTGTTCAGACGTAAGGGGAAACCATGGTTTCTCTGTACAGCATGGGGCAGCCAATGTGGTGACAACCAATTGTTGCTGTACTACAGTTCCCATTAGCCTGATGGGAGTTGGAATCCAACAACATCCAGAAACACCACCATGGAAAGGCTTTAGATTCTGCACTATCATCTCGTTTTTACTCTTCTTTTAGGTACCAGAAGTGGAGACTGGGAGTTTCTGCTTCCAGTTTAAGCTAAACCCAGTTTCCCATAGTGTTCAAACTCTGGGAACTTGGGTTTGTTTAAACTGCAATTTATTATACAGACCAGGATTGGAAACCATGGTTTGACCAGGGTTTGTTCTCACTAACTAGAACAGGAATGGGAAGCCTGTGGTCCTTAGTCCAATTTTATGCACTCCTCAGCTTAATTTCAGGAGGTGACAGAAGGAAGGTGGTGGTGGAAAAGCCAGAATGGATGGAGCGATGGAAAAAGAGGCAGTAAAACCTTTCTAAAGAGTTGTCTGTATTATTATTACACAACTGCTTTGATCAATAGTTTTGGGTTTTAATGCATGTTTTCAGTTTAGTTTGCCAGTGGTTTTTTTTTGTTTTTTGTTTGCTTTCTGTTGGGCTCTTGCTGAGTTAAAGACACCTTACAGTGCAACGCTATGCATTCTTACACAGAGGTAAGTCTGACTGATTCAGTGTGATTTGCTCCTTAGTTAGTTTGCATAGGATTAAGCAGTGGTGTCCAGGCAGAGAATATCAGTCACAATTACCCCACTGATGAAACAGCAAAATGTTGTGCCAAGGCTCGTCCATTGCTGGCTTCTAAAGCAGTATATAAACCACTTGGGAGTTCCTTCCATTAGAGAAACTCCTGCCTTATTAGTGTGCCTTTCATGGGATACACAATCAGACCTGTATTTAAATTAGGCACTGAGAGTGGTTCCTTTGTCTGTTCTCATGGAATAGATTTCTGACCTGTTGTGTTTGGTTGAAATTCTATACATTTGGGTTTCTGAAGACTACAAAGTGTCACGATATTTTTCTAAGACAGATGATGAAAACGTTCTTTTACTTGAGTTTCCAACCTTTTTGTAAAGTGGGATAGAATCCACATAACTTCGAAAAAATTGATACTTTTGAACCAGATGCAGACAGGACTTCAGATTTGATTTTTCAGAGGAGGCAGATCATTTCAGTTGAGGCTGATTATTTATGTTGACTTACTGCACCAGGAAGAAATTGACCTAAACATAACTCGATGTCAGGTGAGTCAATAAAAATATTGTCTTGAAAACTAGCAAGATGGAAGTCAAAGGAAAGTTGTTGAGTTCAGTGTTTTAAGTTGAGAACTGTGTTGAATGTGGAGTGCACTGGTTTTGAGTCAACTTCAGCCTTAAACAAATGTCATTTTATGAGGTCTGAAGGAGATTATCTACAACGGACTGGTGTCATAGATTGACAGTGTTTGAGGTGAATAATTAAGACAATAAAATATTTTTATAAAAGCTATTAACTTCATCATGAAAAACTGATGCTTTTTATTTTTATAACTGTCATGCTTACTGAGGTAGTCAAATTCTGATTTTGTTGTTGTCACTATAGAATTAATGTATTTTCCAGAAATCATGTAGTTACAGTGGGCACAATCCACCATGCAGGCAGAGGTTACTGATAGGACTATATCTATACCTACAAACGTTCATGGATATGTGTGTCATGGAAGCCGTGTGATGGGAGAGAGAAGAAACAAGAGTCTAAGGAAGGGATAGCTAACAACCGTTTAGGACTACAACTCCCAGCATTCCTGCCCATTGGTTACACTGGCTGGGGCTGAAAGTACATGTAGTCCAAAAGAGCTGGAGGACACCAGTCTAAGGTCTGTGCACAGACCCTTCTTATCCTTATCCATCTCTCTCCCAGCCTTGGAGAACAATTAATTTGTAAGGCATGGAAAGGGAGGGATATAGAAAGCATGGACTGGTATTCCTTCTAACATCCATTGTGTGGCCTTTATTTGTGTGTGTGTGTGTGTGAGAGAGAGAGAGAGAGAGAGAGAGAGGGAGAGAGAGAGAGAGAGAGAGAGAGAGAGAGAGAGAGAAAACAACCGGGCTCCATTGGATCCTTCCATCTGCAGGCTCTGCAGCCACAGTGCAAGTGGATTATTGAATCAAAGATATAATTAAATGGAGTTGCTTATGCATCACATATCATGCTGTTAATTGTGGCTCAGGAGAGACAGTACTATTTGCCACAATCTAATTAACCCAGAGACACATATAACCATCTCTTTGGTATTGAATTCATCATAGCCTTCCACCTCCCCTTCAAGCTGTGTGGCAAATTGCTTTAGAAACTTCTGGCTGCTTCACATCATTCCCTGATATAGCATGGCGGTGGGCAAAGGAAGAAAGGAAGTTGTGCATTCCCACTGGCCACATGGAAGAATCTGAGTGCATACAACAGGTTTTCCCGATTGTGGTCACTGTAAATAAATACTGATCTCATAGGAACAGACGAAGCTGGTCAGACTACTTGTTCATCTAGCTCAGTATAGTTTAGTGCAGGGATGGGAGCCTGCAGACCTCCAAATGTTGTTGGACTTCAGGTTCCATCAGTCTCTGCCAGCATAGTAAATGACCAAGGATGACGGGAGCTGTAATTCAGCCACATTTTGAGGGTCACTGGTTCCCTATTCTGCTTGTTGGCCTTTGGAGCTAAAGCTCTCCTCAGAAGTTGAACTTCATACTGATTCCCTGTTGGAGGAGTGTGTTTTACCCTGGATAAAAGCACACTGAGCCTCTGAGTTTAGGAAAGTAAGAAATCTACATTTATTTACTAGAAAGGCATGCTTGATAGAAAAGTTCCTAGTTGTATCTAACTGAGATGGAGATTCCTTGAGCTATGCTTTCTCTTGCATCTCAGCAGCAGAGACACACAAAATGTCTCCTCTCCCAAGGTGAGAATGAAGATGGAAGTAGAAAATGAGGTCAGTAAGAGTATCAGTTTAGCACCTCATGGAAGGTCAGAAAGGACAGTCTAGGAAACTTGGAGGTTTCCTTTTCTCTCTTCTACTCTTTCACATCAGTGTCCAGTACAAACTGAGTTGTACCCCAGCACTTCCTGTACCACTCTGACTGTCACCAGCGGCCTAGAATCTTGTAGATTACCTGCTGCCACCTCTTTTAGCTGGAGATGCCCATGACTGACCCACTAGCTCTACAATGGAGCTCTGGTCCCTCCCCAAGGTCCTAGTCATTTAAAAGAGTCAATTGGCATAGTAAGACGGATGAGAAACCTAATATAGTTTTTCAAATCTCTTTAAGACAAGAGGAGTACAGTCAGACCTTGGCTCCCGAACGGCTCCATTTTGGAACGTTTTGGTTCCTGAACGCCGAAAACCCGGAAGTAAATGCTCCGGTTTTCAAACGATTTTCAGAAGCCAAATGTCCGACTTGGCTTCCTCTGAGTGCAGGAAACTCTTGCAACCAATTGGAAGCCACGATTTGGTTGTCAAACGTTTCGGAAGCCTTCCGGAACTGATTATGTTCGACAACCGAGGTTTGACTGTAATGAAAAAGCCTTGGGCCATCTCTGGCCTTTCCACACAGATCAGACATCCCAGTGGGTAAGCACAAGCCCTTTGGCATGCTTGAATCCCAACACCAACCTGCTATTATGTAAAATGCCTATTATGTAAGAGGACTTGCACTGCATTTAGCAATGTTCACCTTGTTTTAGAAACAGCCCCACCCCATTTTAAGCTCTCTAAAACTATTTCTGCAAGGATTTGGATAAAATTTGGCTCAGGGTTGGGGAGGTCATTTGAATGCTGGGCCTTACAGGAGAGGAGCTGGAGGCAGAGAAAGACCATCAGTGTACAGTGGACGCTTGGGTTGCGAACGTGATCCATGTGGGAGGCACGTTTGCAACCCGCAGTGTTTGCAACCCGCAGCGCCGCATCTGCATACGTGTGGGCCACAATTTGGTGCTTCTGCACATGCGCAAAGCACGATTTAGCGCTTCTGCGCATGTGCGAGTGCCGAAACCCAGAAGTAACCCATTTTGGTACTTCTGGGTTCGGCGCGGTGCACAACCCGAAAACACACAACCTGAAGCATCTGCAACCCGAAGTATTCCACTGAGAGATTTCTGTTATATACTGTAAATAGGGAACTGGCACCGTAGACAGGCCTTAATATGTGTTAAGGCTGATGTAAACACTATAATCACTTACCAGTGACAGATGGATGCCAACACCAACAACTTTTCAGTGTGCTATGTCCAAGACCTGGAATGTATGAACAATAAAGGAGGGTTCTTAAGGACATGAGATGAGTCTGCTGGATTGCAACCAGGTCCAGCATCCTGTTCACACGATGGCCAACCAGATCCCTGTGGGAAGCCTGCAAGCTGGACATGAGTGTAGCAGCACTCTGTTCACCAGCACTCCTCAGCAGCTGGTATCCAGAGGCATGTTGCATCTGACAGTGAAGGTAGGACTTAGCCATCATGGCTAGAAGCTGTCAGTAGCCCTGTCCCTCCATGAATTTGTCCAAATCTCATTTAAAGCCATCCAAGTTGGGAGGTACCACCACCTCTTGTGAGAGCAAATTGTGTAGTTTAACTGAGTGAAGAAGCATTTTTAAAAATCTGTTCTGAGCCCATGCAAAGTGCTTTTCCTTAACTACTGAGTGACTGCAGCTCAGCCTACACATTTGGAATTAGGAAGGCTTTGTGTTCATCTCACACAAAGTTAGATTTTAATTCTCAAGCTCAGTCATGGGCACTGGCGCACATTTCAGAGAATGCAGTTGGCCCTTTCAGAATAATGTTAAACTTTCATGGAACAAATATAAGCAGCTCCTGTCCGCTGGGCAGCCATTCTTGCTCAAGTCCTATTGAAATGAATGTGAGTTGTACAAATTCTAAAGAGTGGCCTGGCACTCCCACGAGGTGTGAGTTTTTAGTGTGGATTGGTTAAGCCCTGTATCATTGCTAGCAGCAAGCAGGCTTATCAGGCAGTGGGAAATGTGTGAACTAGTTTTAGAAAGGTTATTTTATCAGATGACAATATGCATTTATTCTACAATGACAAAGGCACACATTTATTTTAGTGAACTATTTCTTGATATGCCTAATCTGTTTTCCTCTCTCCTGTACTTGTACAGGCATTGTGAAGTTCTTTTGATCCCTTTGTACTTGGCAGATAACTTACCTACCTTGTTGGTTTTGGTTGGCAAATTAGAATTGTAACTATATTCTTATCAGAGTATTTGTACAGTTCAGTCATGGAGTTGTCAAACTTCACTTGGACTTTTCATTTGATCTCTCTGTTCTAGTTTACGCAGAGTTCTTTTGTGGTGTGGCAGTTATTACTGCACTATTTCCCCCCTTTTGCTCTTTATGAAGATCCTAACGAACATGTAGAAATACAAATCTTAAATTGCAGAAAACCAACATGTATTGCAATCCATTTATTAGACTCTTCTTATATGTACACAGACTAAGTTTTATAACCAGTTTCAAACCCTAAGGTTTCTCTCTGTCCTCAACTACACATGTTAGGGAGAAATGTGTCTCAAGTGGTCTATAGCTCTCCTTATTGTCAGCTGGTAAGGAGGGCAGTTAGTAGGCCTGGTCTCTGTTACCTCTCTCTAGTTCTAGTTACTATAAGTTGGCCCACCCTTTTTGGCAAGTGTCACATGTCAATACCAGATTATTACTATATTCAACTGTTCACTATGCTTCATAAGATATATAAGAGCTCAGTGTGTAGTGGTAAGAGTGTCAGACTATGACCTGGGAGGTAAAGGTAAAGGGACCCCTAACCATTAGATCCAGTCGTGGTTGACTCTGGGGTTGCGGCGCTCATCTCGCTTTATTGGCCGAGGGAGTCAGCGTACAGCTTCCGGGTCATGTGGCCAGCATGACTAAGCCGCTTCTGGCGAACCAGAGCAGCGCACGGAAACGCCATTTATCTTCCTGCTGGAGCAGTACCTATTTATCTATTTGCACTTTGATGTGCTTTCGAACTGCTAGGTTGGCAGGAACAGGGACCGAGCAATGGGAGCTCACCCCGTCGTGGGGATTCGAACCGCCGACCTGATCGGCAAGCCCTAGGCTCTGTGGTTTAACCCACAGTGCCACCCACATTCCCCGTGACCTGGGAGACCAGGGTACAAATATTGAGTCAGACATGAAGCTCATTGGGTGACCTCTTGGGATGTGGGATAGTCATGGTCTCCTGGCTTAACCTACCTCACAGGGTTGTTGTGAAGATAAAAAGGAAGCCATATGTGCCATCTTGAGCTCCTTTGAAGAAAGGTGGGGTATAGATGTAATAAATAAATAAATAAAATGGGGACATGCAGCTCTCCATATCTGAATGATAAGTGTACTCTTCCCTATGAAAGTTTGTGCTGAAAGGAATTACAGTAGGTATTAAGTGTTGTGGCAGTTAAAGCATTGAATGGTTTTGCCTTCTCTTTGTGACTCTCTAGGCTTGGTTTGGTAGTGTTTTCTTCATCACCACCCCATTTAGGTCATGGTTGTTTCAATACGTGCTTAGGTTTGCTGTATCATATTTCACTCTATTCATACAAGTAGTCACGTGACTTTCCTTAAACAAAACATCAGCAAATGTTCTAATCTTCCCATGTATTGACTCACAATTGTAAATTAGATGCCTTTTGGTTTTAATTCTTCTCTTTGTTTTATTCTTTGTTCTCCGTGATATTTACAGGCTGCACGGTTGCTACTCGATTTGGGTTACTAAACTTCCACTCCTTCCTTCTTTTATTTCACGTCTTTGATGGTTCAGGTTTTTCTGTTCTTGCTCATAGCAACCGCTGAGCTTATTAAATTGTTCATTGATAAGTCTACATATGTACCGCATGCACACAACCACAACAGCTAATTATTTTTAAAGTATCACTAAAGGCAATAAAAGCAACCAGTTAAAACCAATTTCAACATGTTTACAAATCAGCTTATGGGCAAAAGGTGTATTTCAGTAACAACGTCATGCTGGCAAAAGGGCTTTGGAGATAGGGCTATCCAGGCACCAGTTAGCACAAAATTCTAGAGCCTGGGAGCCACCACTGAGAAGACCCTTTTCTGGATTCCTGCTATAAGTTGCCAGGACAAACAGAAGAGTCTCCTTCAAGGATCTTAAAACCTGGGCAGGCTCATACAGAAGTATGGTGTCTTTCAGATAGTCTGGTCCTGTTCTGTTTGTTTTCTCTATTTCCTCTCAGGAGCTCACGGTAGTGTTTGTAACCACCTTGCTTTTGTCAGTACAACAACCCTGTGAGGAGGGTTAGGCAATGAGATAGTGACTTGCTCAAGGCTGCTCACATTCATTGTTGTGTGTGTATTTGAAGCTGTCTCCTAAGTCCTAGTTCAACACAAATAAGTCTACCATACAGATGTCTTACCATAGCAGTTTACGTAACTATAGGTAACTCTAAGCTAAAGCCATAGTGTGTGTCTTATTTGCTAATCCTGCATAGCCCTTATTTGAAAGAAATGTCCTTTATTCTATAGCAACAGAGATCCATAGAGAAGACACTGCAGTTCCATAGTAATGTTTGCTAAATTTTGATCTGGCAGAGCACACAGCACACTTGGTTGAGCAAAAGGGGTAGGTATTAGCTTTTAAACGTGTCAGGCAAATATGACAGTATTGAATACTGAAAGATTTTGCCCGTCTGCTGTTAAGCCTAAAACTTGGAAGGCCACTTTTGTCCCTGGCTGGTTTTGAAATTCCAGGTAATCTGTTGGGCCAAGGCAAACTCTCTGTGTCTTCATCTGGCTAGACATTGCAAACTTTTTATTCTAGATCTGGGAAGACCTTGCGAGAGCAATCTCTGTGACTATGTGATTTTTTTCCAAGCAGGAAGATGTCAATAGGCTTCTTAAGACATATCACTTTCAAAGAGTGTTCTCAATTAAACTCAGCCTTTGAAATTACTTTGCCTGGAGCTCAGATTTAATTATAATTTAATTATAACAGAGGTGTGATGTATCTAGATCTGGCTTGGGACTCTGTTATGATCTCAAAAGTAAAGTTGCATCAGAAACCCAGTGTACACAATTCAGTTCCAATCCAGTCTTTGTAGCCAAGCTGAATGAAAACCAGGTGGTCACATACTAAGCAGATGCCAGATGAGGCAGTTGGAGACTTGGTGAAGATAAGATCAAGACAAAGTGTGAAGCTGGAGAAAGCAGGGAGAAAGGGCAAACACTGATCACACCAAAAAGAAGCAGGAGGAGGGAGAAGGGACGCTCTCTGCCTTATTACTTCCTGCTGCTGCTATTTATTTTTTGTTCCTTTCGGAGCTTCAACATCTCATCATAAGCAAAAGAAAGAAACTGGACCATACAGGGTTTTGCTCTTTGAGACATATGGTCATGGTGGTGTGCTTTACCAGGGAAAGGATCTTCTTAGTGGTGGTGCCCCAATTGTGGAATGCTTTTCATAGGGAAGCTTGTCTGGTGCCTACTTCAGTGTGGTTCAGCCGCAGGCAAAACCCTTTTAGTTTTCTCTGGTCTTTTAATTTGATTTGCTCTGTTTTTCCTTGGCTGGAAGGTTTTTATTTAATAATAATAATAATAATAATTTTTATCTATACCCTGCCCTCCCCGGCCAGAGCCGGGCTCAGGGCAGCTAACACCAATAAAATTTCAGTAAAAATATAATAGGGGAAAAAAAGAAGAAGAAAAAAACCCCAATTTAAAATACAGGTTAAAATGCAATTTAAAATGCAGCCACGTTTTAAAAGTCAAAACCATAAGGGGAGGGAAACATAAGGGTCAGACTGAGTCCAAACCAAAGGCCAGGCGGAACAGCTCTGTCTTGCAGGCCCTGCGGAAAGATGTCAAGTCCCGCAGGGCCCTAGTCTCTTGTGACAGAGCATTCCACCAAGTCGGGGCCAGTACTGAAAAGGCCCTGGCCTTGGTTGAGACCAACCTTGTGACTTGGGACCTCAAAAATGTTGTCATTTGTAGACCTTAAGGTCCTCCACGGGGCATACCAGGAGAGGCGGTCCTGTAGGTACGTGGTGTTCTTATAGATTCTTCTGGTTTTGAAATCTGTAAGCCCCCCTGGGAATTTGGGTAGGCTGTATACTTACTCAGTTAACAACAACAACAACAACAACAACAGGGCTGACTATACTGAACCCACTTTTCCTTTCCTTTTAAAGTTTGAACTGGTGGGGTTCCGCACAGTTGAATTTGGGTTTGTAGACCCAGAGAGATCTAAATGGACCCCC
The DNA here is from genome assembly GCF_951804945.1 of Podarcis cretensis. Lineage (NCBI taxonomy): Eukaryota > Metazoa > Chordata > Lepidosauria > Squamata > Lacertidae > Podarcis > Podarcis cretensis. The sequence continues at coordinate 35,862,963 of NC_137180.1, forward strand.
TGAGACGCAACAGAATAATAGAATCATAAAATTGTAGAATTGGAAGGGACTCTGAAGATCATATAGTCCAGAGGTTCCCAAATTTATTTGGCTTACTGCCCCCTTTTCAGAAAAAGCTAGCCAAGGTCCCAGGTTCAGTTCCTGGCATTTCCAGTTAAAAGGGTTAGATTAGGTAGCTCTTAATGCCTGAGACCCCCTAAGAGGTGCTGCCAGTCAGAGTGGACAATACTGGGCTAGATTATTGGCCTAGAATAGATAAAATAGTTGTCTGCTGTTTCTTAAAAGCCACTGAGGGTTATTGCCAGGTGAGCCTCCCTGGGTAGAATTTCCTGCAGAAAAGGCACCACAACCAAGAAGGTTCATTACCCACCTGGCTGCCAAGGGCAGAAGGACTGGAAATGGGCAGGTTCCTGTGAGAGAAGGTGCTACTTTGGATGGTTACTTGTAGGAGTCTTTCTTATGGCCTAGAGAAGTCCTGAGGGGAATACAGAACAACCTCAGGAGATGCAGGTGGTGTTAAAACAGGTATGGCAAGAACAGGGAGTTGAATATGATTTAGATCAGCCTCTCTCAGCCTGCAGCGTTGGTCTGTAGTTCCTTTCATCCCTGAACAATGACCACAATCGCTGGGGCTGATGGGAGTTGTAGTCCAAAAAAATCTGGACCGCATGCGGTTGGGATGTATCATTGTACATGAAGTAGAGTTACAGTACTCTTACGTAAAGTGGCAGGATGTGCTCTGCTCACCTGTAAGCCTCAAAAGATGAAGGAGATGTAGGGAGAAAGCTGATTCCAGGTGCAAGGGTGTGTCAGACTGACACAAATGGAGTTAGGTGTCACCTCCAGGCCAGGAACAAACACACACACATATCACACACATACATTCTAATTATGAAAGTCTTTTATTACTACTGTTTGGATGCCAGATGCCAGCATTTATGAAATACTTGTAGGAATTTTGATATAAAACTTAATTTTTGTCCTGTTGTTTTATAATTTGCTGCACTTGTGGTTTTTTTTGGGGGGGGGCGTGTTAATATTTGAAATGATTGTGTGGTGCTTTGGTGTTTATACTGTGAGCACTTACTAGAAAAAGAAAGAACTGCAGTTGTGTTATGTATGCCAGTTAACTATGTACCACTGTGGGATGACATTTGGGAGATGTATTGCCTAAATTTATTAGTGAGGTGCCCAGGGTTGACTCTAGGTTTGAGGAAGCGTTGGGCAAAGTGTCCTGTAGCGTTCAGAGTGGCACTACTTGTTTATTTTAAAAACTTACATACTGATTTTCGTTTATGAATCTCAAAGTGATTCAGAATATACATATAGCCCTTTAAAAACAAAAAACATTCAGATAGTCATGCTCATGATATAGAATTTCAGCAACTGTAGTAGCCAGAACCCAAAAAGAAAACTGTATCAACAGTCAAGAAAGGTGTAAACAGAAAATAGTAACTATGGTTTACCATGGCATGTGATTGTATCCAATGGCTCTGAATTAGCTTTGCTTGTGTTTGATGATGCTGTTACATAGACAAATCTAATTAGCTGCCTGATAGCTCTCTTACTAGAAAGTTGAAAAAAGCTGTTTTCCAAACAAAAATAATGCCAAAGCTGTAGCCATTTGGCTTGCAAAGAAACAGCAAACTGGTGTGGGAAAGCAAAACACACACGTGCACACACTCATACAGAATATTTTGAATTTCCATGGTGAAAAAGCACTTCTCCACAGATTAACATCCAGGTACAGTGTGCATGAAGAATCACTCTAGTTATGCGTATCTGAGATACGTACTAGGAAAGGCTTACATTATTTGTATCCTCTGCACTAGTTTACAGTCATCATTTCCTGAGTTGAGTCTGATTCATTATACATTAGTGCACTTGTATCCTATTTCCTAATCATACACAGATAGAAAATGAGATTGCATGACCAAGTTTGGATAAAAATTGCAGTTATAACTGAGTGTTGCCTTGGTGTGGCACTTTCCACCATGTTTTTGATGACTTTACCCAATGGCCTCAGGCCCAAACTACATATTGCAAGGAATCTGTGGTTGCTGCTCACCTGTATCTTTTCAGCAAACTTTTAAAGGTGGCAAGATGTGACATCTTTACAGTTGGTTTTTTTGCTTCAATTTTTTTGATATGTTTCATGGAAGAGGCCTGGAAACCCTGGATGCAGTGATGTGATGTGGTGCATTTTTAACCAGATGTTATCAGGAGACCTGAGGAGATGGTTTGGGCTTCATGGATGTTCAAAACACAATTATGTAGTACTAATACACATCCAACGTGATAAATTCTAATTAATGGCGGAAATGGGTCCTTCCAAGCTTAATATTCTCCCCAAATGGAGGGATCTACCAAGATTGTTTCTTCCAGCAGCTGGCAGTGCAGCCCAAAATTTGCTATCACCTAGCAGAGGCTAATCTGATTAAGTCTACCCAACTCCCCCAACTCTCCCCATGTTAAGACTGCTTTAGCATCATGCCAACTTTTGCTCTTTCCCATCCTCTCCCTCATTTTGCTCAACATTCTCCTTGATAGCTTGTGACTGTGGGTTAAACCACAGAGCCTAGGACTTGCCGATCAGAAGGTCAGCGGTTCGAATCCCCGTGATGGAGCTCCCGTTGTTCGGTCACTGCTCCTGCCAACCTAGCAGTTCGAAAGCACGTCAAAGTGCAAGTAGATAAATAGGTACTGCTCCGGCGGGAAGGTAAACGGTGTTTCTGTGCGCTGCTCTGGTTCTCCAGAAGCGGCTTAGTCATGCTGGCCACATGACCCGGAAGCTGTATGCCGGCTCCCTCAGCCAATAAAGCCAGATGAGCGTCGCAACCCCAGAGTCGGCCACGACTGGACCTAATGGTCTGGGGTCCCTTTACCTTTAGTAGAGATTTCACTATAGATTTGGGGTGTATCATAAGATGGATCTATTTCTTATGCCTCAGGCATGATGCCACAATAGCAATACCAGTGCATTCAGTTCATTGTGTTGCTGTAGCATCTTGTTGGATTGAGATGCAAGCTAGTGTTTTGCCTTAAGTTTCTCATGCAAGCTCTTTTCTGGTTCATTGACCTACAGCGCACATGGGCAACCTGCAACCCTCTAGATGTTGCCACTCCAACTCCCACCAGCCTTAGCCTGCTTGGCTAATGGTCAGGGATGGTGGGCATTGTGCCCCAAGAACAATGGAAGAGGCACAAATTCCCCTTCCCTTACCTAGGAGAACTGTCTTGGGATGGATGTGCTAAAATGTTATTTTTAACAGTGAACGCCTTGTCAACTCTTTACGCAGTTTGTTTTCCTGACCAAGCTGCTTCAGTCACTTCAGGACAATTCTGTCTGAGGTTTATTAAAAGTTACTGTAGCAACCAGGAACTTTTTGTGAAGCAAGCAGTTCTTCCCTTAAGCCTTAAGGAAACACAGTTCCATCTGAATTTCCTCCCTAAAATATACCAGATGTTTTGCTGTTGTATTCTGAGAGCCAGCTTGGTGTAGTGGTTAAGAGCGATAGACTCGTAATCTGGTGATCTGGGTTCGCGTCTCCGCTCCTCCACATGCAGCTGCTGGGTGACCTTGGGCCAGTCACACTTCTCTGAAGTCTCTCAGCCCCACTCACCTCACAGAGTGTTTGTTGTGAGGGAGGAAGGGAAAGGAGAATGTTAGCCGCTTTGAGACTCCTTCGGGTAGTGATAAAGCGGGATATCAAATCCAAACTCTTCTTCTTCTTCTTCTTCTGACTTCTTTTTTAAAATAAATCTTTTTACTGTGCTTTATTGTTGCATGAAGGGCTTGTCTTGACTTGTTAATTTCAGTTGCTTAGAAGATGTGTGGGTTGATCTCTGTTAGAACTAGCATAAATTTAGAAGTGTTAATATAAAAGCAGTGAACACAAATTTTATCAACAAAATGTTTAGGATTTAATCAAATCATTTGGAATAAATCTAATATGTTTTATATATAAATGTATATGCTGGAGCTATTATACTAGGTGAGCCAACATATTATTTTTACTTGTTTATATGTGTTTAACTTTTTTAATAAAAAAAATTTCTGCTTTGAACTACAGTGGCAGGAATTGGTTTGAACTGAATTAAAATGTTTACCTGTGAGGGGGCATAATCTATCTGAATTCCCATTTATTTCAATAGGAAAGATTTATGCAAGTGTTTTGAGTTTTCCGATTATATCAGTGGAAGTTCAAAGTAGATTATTGCCGCCTCACACATGTTACCTTTTCTTTGAACTGATAGGTTATTTATTTATGTATTTACTTAAATATTTATAGACCACACTTTTCATAAGAATAATTTTCATGATGTGGGTTTTAAAGAAAGGCAGACCTATACTCTATGATACAGCTCAACAAAGTTGCATTCCTTTTCTAGGGACAGAGCACTATATATGGAACATTTGACAAAAATCTCCCGGAGGATGCTGAATTCTACTTTGTTTACAGTGGCTCAATCCAGAGACACGTGGTTTTAGCCAAGCACGTGACTGATAAGTCCCTCGAATCTATTGTTCCAGGTGAGTCTTGCAGTTACACTACACATTCTGACTGTCTTCTCGGTGTTTTTATTCTTGCAAGGGATAGCCAGTGAATTCTGATGTTTTTATGTTTATCGTGACAGAAGCCTTAAGGCAGTGAGGGAGCTGCCACAAAAAGAGGTGCTGTGGCTCCTCCTCACATAGCAAAGCCACTGTGGCAAACTCCACTTCACTCAGTTTGTGTATGGCAAACAGGCAAATCTGGTTGCTGTTGTTATTAATAATACTGATAATAAGTATTGCTTCTAGTATATGATTTATTACTATGAATACTGATCTTATCATCCCTCCAAGGGAATGTGTGGCTCATCTCTGTATCCTCACAGCAACTCAGAGGTAGGCTTTGAGTGTGATACGTGTTGCTTAGGATATAATAGCTCTGCAGAACTGCCACAAATAATGTTTTTGGCTTCAGTTGTCCTCTCTTGTACTTCTGGCTGAAGCAATCATAGGAAAGGCTCCTCTGCCCTCACGTGCCTCATGCAATGGTGGTGAGCTGAGAAGCAGGCAGAGTTCTGATCTGGATGGCTAGACAGCCTCCTATTGCCTGGAGCAGGTTGGCTTGCTCTTCAGCAATTGCTGCTGCTGAGCAAAGAAGAGGAAGGTGCTTTTGTTTTTATGTGAAGCATCCTCGTCGCTACTGCAACTTTTTGTGTGCTCTGCATGCTTCTTGGTTACACACTCACACCCAGTGCTTTTTTACTTTAAAAAAAAATGTTTAGTGGTACTCTCATTTTCCTATTCATATTGAAATACTGCCCCTCAATGAGGCCAAACTTAGATTCACAAAATGTTTAGGGGTATGCGTACCCCTGTATCCCCCCCAGAAAAAAGCACTGCTCACACCTGTAGGAAGACATATTTCTATAGCCTGCTTTAATCCATGAAATCAAAATACCTGACAGAATTCTCTTAATCATGGCATAGTATGTGTTGATTTCAAAGGGGGGGGGGGACTGTGCCAAGGCAACTGAAGTTTCTTTTTACAGGTAGGTAGCCGTGTTGGTCTGCTGTAGTTGAAACAATTTTTTTTTAAAAACCTTCCTTCCAGTAGCACCTTAGAGACCAACTAAGTTTGTTATTGGTATGAGCTTTCATGTGCATGTATCTGAAGAAGTGTGCATGCACACGAAAGCTCATACCAATAACAAACTTAGTTGGTCTCTGAGGCTCCCTTGGCCAATAAAGCAAGATGAGCACCACAACCCCAGAGTCAGTCACGACTGGACCTAATGGTCAGGGGTCCTTTACCTTTAAGGTGCTACTGGAAGGAATTTTTGTTTTGTTTTGTTTTGAAGTTTCTTCCTCTTTACTTAGTTTGCATCATGCAAACTGTCATGTGAGTAGCATGCATTTTGCAAACTCAGTTAATGGGTTTACAAATCTTATAAAATCTATGCTGCTTCTGCTAATCATTGGGAGAAAAGAAAGCATTGAGGCATTGAGGACCCAATTCCTGAAACCACTGAAAAATCTGTTCCGCTTGCTCTCTCCACTGCCTCTCATTGCCCTAAGCATTGGCTGCATACTCTAAAGCATATTGTTATAGTCTTAAAGGATAGAAACTTGATTTATTCATTTCTTGTGTTTTTTAAAAAAATGAAAAGATGGGACTTTGTGCTGAGTACAAAGTTTTGTGCTTGCTCAGTATGAAAACAAAATTATAGAATGAATGAGCAAGGAGCCCTTCATGAACCTTGCAGCAGTGAGCCCTCTGTATCTGGGTCCCAGTAAAAAAATCCAGAAAACTTCCCTTTTCCAGCTAGCTAGAAATGTTAGAAACTGGGTGGGGAGGAGAGACAAAAACCTTATGAACAAAATAAAAATAAATAAAAATACTGACTTCACTTTTAAGCACTGTTCGAGAACAACAAAGAGTCTCTGTTCTCATTGAAGGCTAAGACAAAAAAAAAAAAACAAAACAAAACTGGATATGGGGGAAGCCACTTCCACAGAAGGGACATTATAATTTCTTGTTCCACCTCTGACTGGAGAATGGACTAACCCAGGGATGTCCTTCTGGGTGTTGTGGATCCCAGTTCCCATCAGCCCCAGCCAGCAAGGCCAAAGATGAGGGGAGTTGTATTCCAGCTTTAGTTGGTGGGCTACAAGTCTCCTGTCCCTGGGTTAATGCTTTTCTGTATGATGTTCTGCCCTGGGACCTCGTTTTCAATGATTCTGCAACTTCTGCAGCTGTCTGGTTATAGACCCAGGAAAGGGAGGATGTTAAGGAATTGCAGCTTGCAGGAGAGATCCCTGTCACACTAGTAAAAGCTTGCCATTTGGGGAGACTCTGGAACCTTTGTCACCTCAGCTGTAGCTGCCTTGTTTGACTTGAGCAGTCCACACCCCCCCATTGGCCTTCTGGTCCATGAAGAGGTTGTAAGTGGGCCCTCTCTACCACCCATTATTCTCTCTATTGGCCTAGAGGGAAACTAGAACAATGAGGTCCTTGGGGATCTAGGTCTCTGAGCTGCTTGTTGTTGTTGTTTTTTGTATGGCTGAGGTCATGTCCTGAGTATGGGAAGAGCCTCCCTTTCAGGAAGGACATCAGACTTAGATACAGATAGGTAGCTGTGTTGGTCTGCCATAGTCAAAACAAAATAAAAAAATTCCTTCCAGTAGCACCTTAAAGACCAACTAAGTTAGTTCTTGGTATGAGCTTTCGTGTGCATGCACACTGTGTATCTGAAGAAGTGTGCATGCACACGAAAGCTCATACCAAGTACTAACCTAGTTGGTCTTTAAGGTGCTACTGGAAGGATTTTTTTTATTTTGATCAGACTTAGAATCATAGAATCATAGAATCATACAGTTGGAAGAGACCACAAGGGACATCGAGTCCAACCCCCTACCAAGCAGGAAACACCATCAGAGCACTCCTGACATATGGTTGTCAAGCCTCTGCTTAAAGACCTCCAAAGAAGAAGACTCCACCACACTCCTTGGCAGCAAATTCCACTGTCAAACAGCTCTTACTGTCAGGAAGTTCTTCCTAATGTTTAGGTGGAATCTTCTTTCTTGTAGTTTGGAACCATTTATCCATGTCCGCTTCTCTGGAGCAGCAGAAAACAACCTTTCTCCCTCCTCTATGTGACATCCTTTTATATATTTGAACATGGCTATCATATCACTCCTTAACCTCCTCTTCTCCAGGCTAAACATGCCCAGCTCACTTGCTGGCCCTGCTTTCAACCAGAGGATGGGTCAAAACTTTCTTGCCTCTTCTGCTTAGAAGTTCATGATAAGTCTAACTTTCCATTATTTAAGACAGTGTGTAGGAATGAATCTGTTTGTCTATCTCCTGAAACCATTGAGTGTTTAATGGCTAATATTTTTTGTACTTTTTTTCCCTAGCTCATGGAGAACAGGAAAATGTTTCTGTCTCTGCGGTCATGTACACAAAAGAAGGCATACTTGTGACTCTGGGCTTTGCATCTGTCACTTTCAAACGGGACACAGCTTATGAGTTAGCATGTTTTCTGATGAGCCAAGCTGATTGCCTCACTCCCTCCAGTCACCAGACACTTCTCAGCAGGTTTGGTTTAATGGAGGAGGATTTTCAGTCCCTGGATCATGATGTCATGCTAGCTATGGCTCATGGAGATTTTCCACCTGCTTGGAGCACTGTTGGGAATAGTTCTGGAGAGGGTAAGTGTTTCTCTCTCTTTCTCCAACTTTGTGCCTGTTTCTCTATAATACGTGCCATATCTCAGGGGTTCAGCACATGCTTTGTGTGAGTAGGTCCCATGCTCAATCTCTGGCATAGCCAGAGGGTTGAGTTTCCTGGTGATTCCCTCTGGGATCCCTGGAGAGCTGCTGCCAGTGTTGATAATACTGAGCTAAATGGGTCCATGGTCTGGCTTGATATAAGGCAGCTTCCTGAGTTTCTTATGTCAGAGTCATACTTTTTTGTATGGCTACATCCTTAAACAATAAGAACTTCAGGGACAGTCACTACAGGGTTTTGTTTTGTTGTAAGGTCAGATAGTTGGAGATGCTAATTTGCAGTTCCAATCAGCCCTAGCAAGCATGGACCATGGCCAGGGAGGATAAGAGTTCAGCAGCATCTGGAAGGTCAAAGGTTTCCCACACCTGCCCTGAGCTGCCAGCTACTTACCAAACACAGTTTTCTGCTTTGCTGGTTGCATTCTGTAACGCCCAATTTGTTATTTCTCTAACCCCCCCCCCAAAGCTGGTCACGTGGGATGTGTCATAGCCCATGTACACAGCCTACATTTAGAGCAACGCTCTCCCCTCTGAATCCTGGGAACGGTGGCATGTTAAGGGTGTTGGGAATTGTAGCTCAGTGAAAGGTAAACTACATTACTCAGGTTTCTTGGGCAAAGAGGATGTGCTTTAAATGTGTGATGTGTGTGCATCATAGCAGCTAATCAGAAATGTTCATCAAAGAAACATCTTCTAGCTAATGAGGAACTATCTTCAGCTAACACTGGAGAGGTTGGCTGATCGTAGCGGCGGGGTAGCTGTTTCCTTGTGGTTGGACAAATGACATATAATTCCTCTCCCATACCAGCATTGCTGAAGTGTGAATTGGTAACATTTAGAAATGAAATTGAAGACTATAAACTGACTGTCTTTTATGTTTCTGCTACTATGTGAATATTATCATTCAGATAAGGAAATTTAGTTGTGTATTACAAAGCCTTTATAATTACTACTGTAATTTAGTCTCTCTCCTTTTTAAAAAAAGCAACAACCACCCTTTGTTTCCTCAGTGGATTTTATTCAGTTTATGAATAATGCTTGTCAACAACTGATGAAAACTTTGAGCTTCCAAACAGAATGAAGATGTTGGTAATAAAATGTCTCCACCTTGATTCCAAGCAGTTGAAGTGTTTTTATTCAAAAATTGTGATTACACAAACAAAAGGAGACCTTTATTGTCTTTGAAATAGCTAAGGGAATGTTGTAGTACAGGAATTTTGGCTAGCTAGCAGCTTATTTACTACAACACTACCCCCAAAGATCTTCCGCACTGGTTGTTTTAACCTTATTGGATATGATTCACATTGAATCATGTTACAACAAAGGCTTGGAATGTAATTAAAGGCTTATACTTATGTAAATAAGTTTGGGGTTATTTTTTTGTTTGCTTTAGAGGAAGTAGAATTTAAAACATTTGAAGTGTGTTTCTTTTTTTTTTGGAGTTACGCTTCTAACAGGCAACATCTAACAGAACGTGGGTGGACTCAAAGTGAGATTAATCTATGGAACTGGGTTTCTGAAGTTTTCAGCTCTCTATGTTGCCCCAAAAGTTGCTTTCAGATTTGAGGACTATCTGGAGTGACACCTGATGCAGTTTGAGTAGCTGTGGATGGAAAAAGAGAAGCACAAGTTTTTGTGAGTTTGTGACAGCACTCGGGTGCTCACAGGAGTCTTTGGATCCTGTGCCTTTTGTAATAAACATGAGGTCAAGTTTGTCTGGTTCCAGGTTAAATGGGATGTTTCTCCCTAGGTAGACCACTCAATTCTGTTGAAATTGCTATATGGAGCATAGTTACGCAAGTTTCACTAAACCCTTATTGGGTGTGATGTGACTAGTTACGAATGGCACAGTTTCCCCCCTACCCCCTGCCTTGCCATGGCATGTTGCAACACTCACTTTTAAATTGGTTTTTAAATCATTTGGAAGTGTTGTGTTCCTTGTGCTGTATAATATTGTGGTGAGAGATGAAACTGACAAGGCTCCCAAGGAAAGTCTGGGTAAGCCCTTTGTCAATTTTGCTTCAGCAGAGGCTCTCTGGCAGAAGTCTTAAGGCAAAATCTAGGTGGTGATATGAGTCAAACCCTTTCCTTGTAGTGGCATGCCACCACAGGAGTGCTCTTGGCATCTGCCAAACACCAACAGTGCCAAATCTGCTCTTCCTAGTCCCCAGCCTGTAAAATGTGTCCTTATTCATGAATCCTTTTATCTTGCCTTTCTCTCTCCCCCTCTCCATTTTCTGAATACCAGTTGCTGGAAGCCACAGGAGGGGAGAGAGTGTTATTGTGCTCAGGTTTTGCTTACAGGCTTCCTACAGGCTTCTGGCTGTCCACTGTGAGAATAGGATGCTGGACTAGTTGGGCCACTGGTCTGATCCTGCAGGCTCTGCTTATGTCCTTATGGAGGCGGCCGGCTTTTTCTGTTGCACAAATCTAGTACAAGGGACTGGGAAAGGGACAGGCAGAGCTCTCCTGCATAACCACACGCAGTAAAACTGCTCTATTCCTAATCTAGGCACACGGCTGGATTATAGGCCCTGAAGTATCTGTATTTGTGGGGATTTGTGGGCCTGTCAAGTGGGGAAAGAGAAAAGTGATTGTTGGGGCATGCTTTGACTCCTTGTGTGCGGGAAAGCCCTTAAGGTTTTCAATGGAAGCTCTGTAAAACTAGACTGGCATGTTTTTCATGAAAAGCAGTGTTGGTGGAGTTTTTCCCCCTGTGTGAGTGGGAGTGTTCAAAGATTAGGTCAACTAATAAGCCTGCAAGCCTACAGGGGGAAAAACCCAAACCCCTCCAGGTCTGTCTTTCTGGCCCTTGAGCCTGTCCCCAGGCCACATGCCTCACGAGCATCCTCAAGTTCTTTTGCCTGGCTAGGGTATTTTGTGGCCTGTGATAATGCCTCTTTCCTACCATGGTGATGCCCGATAGGTATGTGAAAGTATGTGTGTTGTTGTTTAGTTGTTTAGTCATGTCCGACTCTTCGTGACCCCATGGTCACACACCAGGCACTCCTGTCTTCCACTTCCTCCCACAGTTTGGTCAAACTCATGCTGGTAGCTTCGAGAACACTGTCCAACCATCTCGTCCTCTGTCGTCCCCTTCTCCTTGTGCCCTCCATCTTTCTTTTTCCCAACATCAGGGTCTTTTCCAGGGAGTCTTCTCTTCTCATGAGGTGGCCAAAGTATTGGAGCCTCAGCTTCACGATCTGTGCTTCCAGTGAGCACTCAGGGCTGATTTCCTTAAGAATGGAGAGGTTTTATCTTCTTGCAGTCCATGGGACTCTCAAGTGTCTCCTCCAACACCATAATTCAAAAGCATCAATTCTTCGGCGATCAGCCTTCTTTATGGTCCAGCTCTTACTTCCATACATCGCTACTGGGAAAACCATAGCTTTAACTATACGGACCTTTGTCGGCAAGGTGTTGTCTCTGCTTTTTAAGATGCTGTCTAGGTTTGTCATGTGTATGTGTATGTGTATGTGTATGTGTAGGTTTGTCAAAGTATGTGTAGCAACCTCTGAAAAAGTAAGCATCACTTGCCTCTTGATCCATGCATCATTGGCATCTATTCTCCTTCCCCCCCAAAAAGGTTGACCCACTATTGGGTTCAAAAAGGTTCCTCACCCCTGGGGCACTTATTGAAGTCCATAATATTTTTTGAAGCTTACTGAACCAAGAGGTTCTGCCTCCTTCTGTATATGCTGTGCCTCTGTTGTGGAAAGTCATTTGAAGCCAATATTTTTATGTACAGTGGCATGGTAGACTACAATGGACTCTGGGTGTGTGTTTGTCTTTGTTTCAGGCACCACGCCAGCAAAATAGCAACAGGTTCCCTTGAAAGGAGAGCATGGCGTCCCTTTTACCCTCAGAGTCCTGCTCAGGGCCAGGCAATCCTGTCACGGAGACAGTGAAGATACTGCTTGGTTTTATTTTGGTCGTGGGACATTGAATAGGATTAAAATGGGACACCTATTGATGGCCAGGCCAGGAAAGTTACGGTGTCATGGTTGGATGGACCTAGCGAGTAGGACACACCCCTGCCCTTCTATGAAATGCACACCCATTGTTTTGTTAAACAATGTAAAGGAGCAGTAATAATACAACCATGACTTTTGTTCCTGCTGAGTTCTCCATCCAAAGTACAAAGGGAATAGTTGGGCACTGGTTCCTAGTCTGTTTCCAGGCCCTATTTAAAGTATTAGCTATAACCTTTTAAATCCTCACTGTTTATAGGAAGAGGCCATTTGTTATTCATTGTAAGGAATGTTTGCCGCAGAGAGTAGATGCAAATGGAAGGTGAGCGTACTAGATTGTGTGATTTCTTTACCTCAGTTATGAATGTTGCATGGAATCACAGAGTTGTAGACTTGGAAGGGACCCAAGATGACTTGGGGGTCATCTAGACCAACACTTGCAATGTAGAAATCTTTTGCCCGACGTGGGGCTTGAATCCATGACTCTGAGTCCCAGGCTCTGCTGATGGAGCTATCTGAGTATGATAAGGGTAAAAATTTAATAAAAGTGTTAAAAGGTATTAGAAGGCTGGGTTTTTTAAAATAAAAATAATAGAAAACACTGCTTAATTTTTCCTCATGTTTAGAAAATGCCTTACTCATTTCAGAAGTCGATAAATGTAGCGAACTATTTCTGCTTTAAGAAAAGTGGCTGTCTGAACTTGTTGTCATTGGAGTCCCATGGAGAGACTGTGGTCACACGGTGGTATCTGTGGTTGTGGTTTGTGGTTGTGGTAGAGGAGGCAAAACCTCTGGGGCAACCTTTTGACCTCCAGATGTTTCTGCAGGTCTCATCAGCCCAAGGTGGAATGTGTAGCTCAGCAACATCTGGAGGACCAAAGGTTCCCCACATCTGTTCTTGTAGCATATAAGTGTTCTTCATTAGGCCCCACACTCTTAAGCACAAGTAATCTTACTTAATCGTCATACTTTAGTAACTTTGCTGCAAAGTAGTTATTGCAGACTGTAGCAATGTCAGCTGGCTCTACATTAAGATTATTTGGGTGGCTGCAACTGCTTGCTAATCAAGTAGATATGCATTTGCTGTTTCCTCTATCCTAGGATGTTGATTCATGCTTGATAGGAATTTATAATATTTCAAAATTAGATTTTTGCTGAGTTTTAATGCATGCCAAAATTAATTATAGACTCTAACTAAAATGTAAGTAGGAAATGCTGCCTCTTATTTAATTTTCTGCCAGAAATTCGATTGACTTCCTGTTTTTCACTAATGCAGCATAATGATTTCTTCTTAAAGCACGCTGCCGGCAAATCATTGCCGAGTGTGTTTATCGTTGGGTTCTGTGGGGCTCTTCCAGTTTCTCCATATCATTGCATACCCATTCTGTTGTAGTTTAATTGTTCTAATGTAATAACAACAAGTTTTTAGTCCAAGTTTTGAAATCTGGCTTACTTCCACCATGTTTCGTTAAATAAGAAACCAGATCCTGCAGCTTCTATGCACACAATGCCCGCTGACATCAGTGAATGGTGGAAGAGTCTCCTTATATGCTGTCTCTGTTGCCTATCTTTTTATTTCTCTCCCCTGCAAAATCCCTGACCTCCAGCTGCACTCTTCTCCCCTTTCTGCTAAGCACTACCCCACATTCTCTAGCATATGAACAGATGGGTCATTTCTGGTCTGTGTCAGATTTGAATATGTTCATCCATTTGTTCTTGTTTCAGCACCAAGCTGTTATTTTAAAGAAGGTCATAAGCGTCGTCCCCCCATATGCATTATTTGTATGCATTTTATCCTAAAATACATGTTTGGGTACATTTTTTGAGCAGAGAACTGTATTGCAACATTAGAACAATGCGTGTGAAAAATAATAGAGTAACTACAATTTCTGGTCCACCACTCCCAGTTACAGTTTATAGGTATAATGTAGGACTGTGAAGTGCAAAATAGGAAACGAGAGTGGCAGAAATAGTAGTAAATGCAATTTGCAGTTGCTGTGGATTATTCAGACATGGGCCAACCAAGCCAGGCACATCAGTGGAAATCTTCCCAGGGTTAAAGCACTCTTATAAGAATTCTTGGGATGGGGGATTAAGAGCAGATTGAGGATGGCCTCAGGTATATATGTCACATACCAGTCTGCCAGATCTGCTGTTTTGTGGTTAGCTGCCTGGGTTTGTATGATCTAGGAAGACCACATACATGGCAGTTGCATCCTTCATGACTCAGAGGCAACATATGATGCTGATGGCCAATTTAGATTCAGGTCCGTGGAAGGAGCCTGGCTAAGAGCGTCTGCTAAGTTCATAGCTATGAGATCCGAGTGCCAACTTCTGTTGTTCATCGCGGATTAGTACTAAATTAATGGCTCCAACGAGACAAGGCTGTTGACATGTTTTCTTAGGTTTAATTACTAGCTGCTCAAAAGTAATTATTTTGGCACAAATACTTTGATGTTCTAATCAGCATTACTTCTGCACTCAGAAACTGGAAAAAAGAATGTGAGTTGGCTCAAATAAATAGAGGGTGTGAGGAAGCGTGGATAATATATACTCTACGTCGTCTCCTTCGTGTAAATAAAGGCTTTCATCTTGCAAATGTTTATCTTTATAAAAGGCCATGCTGCTTATAGTGGATTGTTCTCCCCCTGCCCTTGTTCTTGGCAAATGTGTCATCCTAAACAGGGGTGGCCAGCTGTTTTTCTGTCAAAGGCATATATCTGCTATAATCTCATCAGGGTTATATGCTGGTAGTGAGTGGAGCCAGAGCCAATGATGGGTAGAACCCGGTGTGCGATGAATTAACTAATCTGGAACATAGGCTGCCCTCCTTCAATTTTCAACATGGCTACCTCAGCTCAGAGGCAGGTTTATCCAGGTCTACCTGGATATCTCAATTGGTTAGAGCATGGTGCTGATAATGCCAAGGTTGCAGGTTTGGTTTCCATATGGGACAGCTGCAGGGGGTTGGACCAGATGATCCTCAGGGTCCCTTCCAACTTTACAATTCTATGACTCTATGATTTTTCAAAAGTAAGTTCCATTGGGCTTGATGGAATTACTCTCAAATAAGTATACAGACGATCTTTTTCATATGACAGGCCCAGGGCCGACCCAGGATGCTTTGCTGTTGTAGGCAAAATGCCCTGATGACCCCCCTGCTTCCCTGGCACCCCCCAGCAGATCCTGGTCCCTCACTCCCTGCCCTCATCATCAAACCCTCACTGCTTCCAGCCATGTCACTGCGACTGTACCATGACCTGTGCCTATGCTGCTGCCACAATTCAATAGCAGCAGCACCAGCAGCAGCAGCAGCAGCAGCAGCAAGGGTATAGCAGTGAGTGCAGTGAGGCTGTGTTGGTGGCATGGGTGGGGCTGGTAACAGCACATTGGCGGGTGTGTGGAGGAGGTCAGATCTGCAAATGGCTCTATCTTGTCTAATGCATGGGCTGCCCCTGGGCAGATCAGTGCAGTTGTTATCCTAGAAAGCAAGTGAAATGAATTCCTTTCTGACTTCAGTGTGCTATGCACAGAAACACATGCATGTGTAGGGAGAAATTCCCTCTTTCCCCAAGCCATACTGACAGGAAAAAGGGTTTTATTTTTATTTTCTCTCTCTAAGAAAACACTACTCACAATTTCTTTGAAACAGTTTTAAAAGCCAAGATAAATGGGGGATAATTGACCCAGAAGGGAGGAAGTGGTGTAATGGAAGAATGGGGCAGCTTCAGGAGGTTTGTGCAGGGCCCGTAAAAGGAGACCGGTCATTAGGTTGCCCACGTAGGTCCCTAAACCTCTCACCAGATGCTCTTCTGCCATTTTGACTACGAACATAAACCTTTCAAAATAAAAGGACTTAGTGCTGGCATGCAAACTTATAGCCTGTTCTCGTAGCAAACCATTCAGACGACCTGTTTGCTGTGAGCAATGAGGAAAGGCAGCCAACTACAAACAGCACCGTCTCAGTAGCAGGTTGGGTGCCTGTAGAATCTGTGGGTTAAATAATGTCCAGATTAAAAATGTGTTATTGGATGGGTACAGCCTGTCAACACAGTCTGAAGGAAAGATTTAAGCCTGGAACAACTGGGAGCTGTCGGCCTGCTGTGATGTCTTGTCTTCCCTCCAAGACACATCCAGAGTTTTCAGCTTCCTTCCTGGAAATGAATGAGCTACAATCATCCAGGGAAATCTTAGTCACTTCTGTCAGGAGAAATATTTGTTTGGTTTTCAATTGTGTTGGGCAGGGGAAAGGATTCAGGTGCAAGAAAGAATAGAAAGATTTGTGTAATGGGTTAAACAGACTGGTTTTAGAGCTGATATTATCACTTGAATTGTATATTTTGGTACAGGCTTGAGAAATGATGCAAAGCAACGTCTAGCTACTAAAGTCTTGCCTGGCTGCACATTGCCTTGCAGTGTCTCCAGCCCTCTATAATAAGAAGTGGCTGGCTTTATTTTCCCAAGGAACTGTTTGATGAGAAACCGTGCTTTGAAATGGGGAACCCTCCAGCTTTCCAAAATGGTTATTTATGTTTTTACTTTTTTACTTTTTCTCACCGCCAGCTCCGAACTGCTGCCTTGTTATGTTGTAACTTTTCACTGAATCTCTTATGGTTTTGATGAAAATGTACTTTGCAGGTCCCTGGAAACTTATTGATCAAGGGGAGCTGGGCTGCTATACTTCTGTCCTGAAATTTGCAATAGTTTCTAGGTCAGTACTTCCCAACTGGTGGTCCGTGGACCCCAAGGGGGTAACCCATGTAATCCACCCAGGGCATCTGTGGCACCATTCACTTAACAAACACTACCACAGAGATATCAAAATTTTCAAAAGTAGCAGTTCATTGGCTTGGCTTTTGAAAAACAGGGGGTTTGCAGTACTTAGGTAATTGGGAACCACTGCTCTAGCTAGCTTAAAGTCACCCTGAAAGGAACAGTCTGACCAAAGGCCTTTCAAGACACGAGTCTGTAAACCAACCGTGTGTTCCCCAGGTTTCCTGAGTGGGGGATATGGCGATGAAACCAGGTGTAAACTGTGATACCTTGTTGGTACTGCAGAATACATGGCTGGAATGGACGCAATATAGAAATGAATACAGGCATACCTTGGAGAAATTGCGGGTATGCCTGTAATGTAAAACAATTAATTTGTGTTATGTTAACTTTCTGGATGTTCTTTTAGATATGCAGTTTTCTTTCATAAAAGTTGAGTAGGTTCTGTTTGGTTGGAAAACCAGGTTTGATTGATGATTTGTATTATGTCCATGGAATACACATGAAAAGACCCATATGCTAGACTTAACCTTATTTGACTGCAGCTTTTATCTGGCTTGCTTTACAATGGCATAATACAATATAGTTGAAAAGGCAGTGGCACAGTGCCAAAGAGAGAGTGTTGAACGGTGTGCATGGATAAGAATAAAAATTGCCCTTTCATTTCCCATGTATTGTGTTTGTAACGTCACTGTTACTGTTAATATTAGCACATGCCTGTTACACTGGTTACAAGGTCAGCTTGCAAAACCTCCTTATTTTTCATAGAAGCTTTGATTACGAAGCTATATAACTGGGAGGGAAACACATGTACGGTTTCACTATTGATACCTATATTTTCTTATAATAACTGAGGAACTGCCCCATAACATAGCTGGGAGACATGGAAATTTAAATATTGCTGTACCTAGGAAAGCGCAGAACATATCTGTAGTCAAAATTAAACAATGGAATATGTTACATTGCACCTTACTTTTGAGATTGTTGTTATGTTTGCAGTATTAACCACCTCAATCCTGCAAAGCTAATACATGAATCGGCAATGACCAGTGGTAACTGTCTCATGTCTAAGTTGATACCATGCACTTCTGCCAGGAAAGACTGATAGTGGGGTGTTTAACTCAAAGGGGTGCCTTTGCAGTTGGTTTTCCCCATTTTGAAGTTATTCTGCATTCTAAATCCACAAAGGCCTATCCCATTAGCCTGTTCCTGGCTTCAGTGTGGGAGCTTGGGGTGAAGTTCGGCATCTAGCCCTAGTGGAATTTCATTGCTCTGACACAAGTCTATTGTGCGAGCCTCTATGCTTCCCATTCAGCTTCCTGGGCCTCAGGCCATGCTTGCAAATGGAAGGCTAAAAGGACACAGGCAGACAGAGCAGAATGAAAAGAAGCATATGGTCCACTATTCGTTTTACACCACCAGTTGGGCAACCCTGATTTAGCATTGTAAACAGTGCAGAAGCCTCATGAATGCAAGAGCCAAGAAAGATGCAAGAACGGAACCTTAGAGACTGAGGAAGGGCTCGTTGGACGAGTTAAAGTGTCAGATTACTTACATGCATAACAAGGACAGCCCACCAAACTAATTTGGTTAAAGGCTGGGATAGGAGGCATTAGGGAAAATAGCACCGAGTTGCCAGCTAATGTTGACATGGGTGTTTTTATTTTAATAAATAAGTGGCCCCTTTGTTCTGTGTAAAGAGCAAACAATGAATATAATGAACTCTTATGAAGAGGAAAAAGGAAGCATTCTCAACAAATACAGTATAAATTATAACCGACCCTAGTTAAAGATCTCATCCTAGAGTTATTGTGGCCCCATACACCCACTGAAGTGAGTGGGAATCTTGGAAGAATGAAGAATGGGCACAACTGCATGCATGCCTGTGATGTTATGCTCCCCCCACCCCTCTCACTGGCCATTATTAACTTATTTTCTCTTAGGCTTTTTTTAACAGTATGATGTAATGTGCATACCTAACTCTGCAAATGTGATTTGAGGTGGTGCAGAGCAACTTTTTTTTCCTGCCTCAGGTGTGCTGATTAGGATGCAGCATCTTCCTGATTTATGTACATGTGGCAAAAACCTCTAGGTGGTATCCAGTTGTGTCCCTCTGTTCACAGAAGGCTCTTTAGTCCAGGGGAGGTTTCTGTGAATGGAAGTAAGATAAGCCATTTTTTTTTAGGATGGGGATGAAGCGTCCACTGCACCCTCCCAAAATCTACTGTGGTAGCTTGGGAAACTCCACAGAACACTTGGGATGGAGCTACAGCAGAAAGGGGTGATTGTGAAAATCACATTCCTCATCCTTCTGTCCATTGATGTCTCTGTTGGAGGAAAAAGTCTTCTATGGTTGTGTAGACACAACTGGATACAAATCTTTATAAAGTTGCCATTCAGGTGCTGCAAAGTGTACAAGCTCTCTCATAGGGATTATTCTCTGAGTTTGGAAAGTAATGTTTAAATTTAATGTATTTGCAACTGCAGTTTCAGTACAGGAAACCCGCTGTTTTTGTGCATTTAGCTGTAACTTACCTGCATTCAGGTTTACACGCTTGGCAATTAAAAAAAAAAAAAACTGGAAAGGGGATGGAAATGCGGTGGCTGTACTCAATGATGTTCTCAAGTGTCCCAGCGAAATAGGAATACAACAGAGCATGGAGATTCTGTATATGTGGAATTTTATTTTTATAACTACTCTGAGTCTTAGTAGATGCTTGTTGTTCGATTGAAACATGCATATGATCAATAAAAACAAACAAACCTGAGTTGATTTCTTATGCATTCATGTGCATTTTTAAATTTTAGAATCTAAATGCAAAGAAACACTTCTTCATCTCGCAATGAGACTGGGGTTGGTTAAACTTTCCCAGTTCCTGTTATGCCAGCCAGGTGGGACAGTTGCAATCACTCTACCTAATGAAGATGGGTTCACGCCTTTGGACTTGGCTTTACAGAATGGGCACTTGAGGCTTGTTGAGCTGATTTCCAGGTAAGTGGTATGCCATCATATGAGTTTTTAATGCTATGGGCCAGATTTAATAGCTTCTATCATGTGTATTCGGGGACGCAGGTGGCGCTGTGGGTTAAAGCCTCAGCGCCTAGGACTTGCCGATCGAAAGGTCGGCGGTTCGAATCCCTGCGGCGGGGTGCGCTCCCGCTGCTCGGTCCCAGCGCCTGCCAACCTAGCAGTTCGAAAGCACCTCCGGGTGCAAGTAGATAAATAGGGACCGCTTACCAGCGGGAAGGTAAACGGCGTTTCCGTGTGCAGCTCTGGCTCGCCAGATGCAGCTTTGTCACGCTGGCCACGTGACCCGGAAGTGTCTCCGGACAGCGCTGGCCCCTGGCCTCTTAAGTGAGATGGGCGCACAACCCCAGAGTCTGTCAAGACTGGCCCGTACGGGCAGGGGTACCTTTACCTTTACCTTTATCATGTGTATGCTTCTTTCATGTTCAACCAATACCTTGGATTGGATACTACATAATATGAAACAGGTATAAAAATAAGAAGGGGGGAGATCCCATCCTATTCACATTAGGAAACAGGGCAGACAAAGGGGGCATCAAAGGAGAGGCAGATGAGGTTAATTTTAGGTTAATCCCCTAGCAAATGTGCTTGATTTGCACTTAATTTATTTTCACATGTTCCTTAGCATCTGATGAAGTAGACCAGGCATAGGCAAACTCCAGCCCTCCAGATGTTTGGGACTACAATTCCCATCATCCCTGACCACTGGTCCTGTTAGCTAGGGATGATGGGAATTGTAGTCCCAAACATCTGGAGGGCCGGAGTTTGCCTATGCCTGAAGTAGACTCTAGTCTATAAATGGTTATGCCGATTTGACATTTCTTAGCCTTTAAAGTGCTATTAAGACCCTTTCATTTTATTGCAGCAGATTAGCATGATGTTTGCTAGCCTGTCTCACAATCTCACCCTACTGACTACTCAGTTATTACGCAGCTCTTTTTGTCACTTTATGTTGCCTCCTTCCATTTCTATCCAGTCCTTTCAGCTGTTCACAAAAGACATTGGGACAGAATAGTTTTTAGGCTCCACAAAATGTATTGCTGCTGATTTGGTCTGCCACATATTTGCCTCTGTCCATTGGTAAATCGTCACATGACACTGTTAGGAAATATATACAAAACACACACGTACAAAAACAAGAAAAGTAATTAGTTGCTCCTCCCCCCCCCCACTCTTTCAACAACATTGCTCTTTTATTTCTGGCTTTGCACAGTACACAGTTTGTATGAGTCATTATCCATACTTTTATTTGCATGAGAAAATGACTTAATTCTGTTATCACACATGTTGTTATGAATGTCTCACTTGTTTGGAACATTCAAACAATGCTGTATTCCCTCGAGACTCTCTGTTGTGCTCTGCAATATGCTAATAAGCCTCCTGGCTGCCAGTTCAGCTTGATTGCTGTAAATGGCAATGTTCATGTGAAAGTGAGCTGCGTCTTCTCACAAATAATAGAGAAAACCAGGCGTCAAACCTCCTATTATTTTATTCTGTTAGGGTAAAGGTCAGTTTGTGGGTTCATGGCGAAAGGTTTCCTGGAAAAACAGTGCTCGCTCTGGTTCCTTCATGCTATTTTGGCCTGAGATTTTTTGCCATGAATAGGTTAGGCACTGAAAAGGTGGAAGCCACGGAGAGTGAGGAGTTTCGTGCCTTTTGCATTACATGCTTCCTGAGCTTTGTACTCGTTCTTTTAATCTACTGAATGTGTTGTTTTCAGGAGGCAGCCCAGCCACCCATCTGAGATTTCTAAAGTGGAGCTTGGTGAGACTGCTCTCCTACAATTTGCTCATTCATCAGGAACTCTGACACTGACACTTAACCGCGTGTCGGACCATTTGCTAGAATCTGATGTTCAGCTCTTCAGGAAATATTTATGGGATAGAGCTCTTCTGCACAAGGTAAGTGCCAAAACAGCAGTACAGAGAAGTGTGTTTTTCTTTTCATTGAATTTTTAAAGATTTGTTTATTCACATACGGTAGTTGAATTGCTCTTCCTTAGGTAACAGAGTGGTAGGAATTAGCTCCTGTGATTTTTTTGCACAGAGTGCTGCAGGGAACTAGGCAAAGAGACAGATTCCTTGCTGGTTTCATCTTTGACCCAGAGAATACAGCGGTGGAGACTTCCATACCAGCTGTTATGTTAGACTTCCTAAAAATTCGTTGACTTTTTTGGCCTTAAACTTCCAGTAGCACTTATTGCAGAGGGAAGAAAGAGCATAATGCTGGATGTTTGTCAGTCTCCACTCCTTCTCCATGCAAACCTGGGAGAGGGAAAGCAATAACAAGCAAGCATTTCTTAGCTTGTTACATGGATGCTCATTGAGAGGCTTTTGCGACACATCCTAGGCAAGTAAACAAATGGTAATTCACGAGACTGTAGCCCAGTGCTTGCTTAACTTTGCAACATTTTAATTGTCATATAAAATACATTAAAAGCAATTGGCCTCTGTGATTTCTTGGGTTGTTGTTTTTTTGCGGCTGTTCAGAAAATTGTATCCTAAAATGATTGCAATGTATCCTCAAATCAGAATACTGTAGATGAGATTTCTGTTGTAGTCAGGTACAGTGACTTAACTGTGTGTTCTCCCTTCCTCTTGTCCCTTAGATGAGGGGAAACCCTGTTTGTTGACTTGGGTCATGAGATGTGTTAACTAGCTAAGTTACAAACATGTATGTGTGGAGCCTAAATTCAATGGCCAGGGTTCAAAAGATCACTCATGATTAATCTATTGCATAAAAGCCATAGAAAATTAATTCCCAGAGAAGTAGGTGATACTTAGGTATAAATCCTATTGATTCCAGTTGAGAGCCTGATTTTCCCTGGACTACCATATCTATCTACACTTGCACAGATCTTTCCAATTGGAACAGAAATGAAAAGCAATAAACATTTCATAATAAACAGTTCAATGAAAATAGACTAGATGCAGAATTTTTCTTGGGTACTGTGGTAAATATTGAAACAGCTATTGACAGAGAGTATAATTGCAGCATAGCTGAAAATGTTGCTAATGGAAGGCTGAGAAGTTGGTATGCAAATTAAATAAAGCACTCTTGCCCCTCATGTAGGTAAAGTACTTTGTGTAGCATGCATATTTTAAGAAAAAGAGCTACACTATGCCTAAGCCCACAATATGACTTCTACAATACAGTTCAAGAAAATTAGTAGGAAATGTCTGACTGAGTCCATAGTACAAAGAATAAACAGGATGTCCTGGGCAGACAAGCAGCAAAGGCTGCTCAGAATTTGGAAGAGAGAGATGGTAAATAAACACTCATTTGGCTGCCTAAGTTTAAGAGTGCCCCTGAGAAAAAGCTGGCAGGAGAATCGGGTGAAAATGGTTTTGGGATAGAATAGGCAAAGAGGATAGGGCATGAATGGGAAAATTGTAGCTCTCCAGATCTTGCTGGAATACAGTTCTAATCATCCTTGAATATTGGCCATATCAGAGATATTTGGAGAACAATGCCATGTAATATTGTTTGTTTGATTGATTGATTGTATGTGTTACCTCCTCTTCATTGCCATAGGCAATCTCAGAGGGAGGAGTGTACCAGATCCAAGCGATATGAATCTACCCTGACTTCCAGCAAAGTAC
This sequence comes from Podarcis cretensis, assembly GCF_951804945.1. Classification (NCBI taxonomy): domain Eukaryota; kingdom Metazoa; phylum Chordata; class Lepidosauria; order Squamata; family Lacertidae; genus Podarcis; species Podarcis cretensis. Next base: position 35,886,621 of record NC_137180.1, read on the forward strand.
TTGTCTCAAACAAATCACATTTTTAGCATTCCCAAATTAAGTTTCTCCCATCTTCCCAAACATTACCATTTTTAAAAATAAGAGTAATGTGATGAGTGGCCCGGACATCCCCTGAACTATGCCAAATGAGGCCTCCTTTTAAGTAAGCAAGATCTGGGGCAACACACTTTCTTCTTTTTGCTCCTCGGAGTGAAGATGCCTGGAAAGGCTTCAAAGAGAGAGAGGCTGTTTTCAGGGCTTTATGTAACTATGGTGGCTGCTTCCCTCGGTTTTGAATAGAGCGCCAGTTGTGTTTTCCTCCTTTTTCCTCCTCAGCTTGTAAATAAACAGATTTACACAGAAATCCTGATGTAGAGTCCAGTCTTTCCAGCCAAAAGGCAAAGCTGCTTTCCAAAGGCATTAACTTTCCATCCCTCAAGGATGGAGAGACCAATGGCCTTTTGCTGGCAAATGGACAAGGGCCAATACTGCTATTGTACAAACTTCTTAACTGATTAAATTCATATCCATTCCTATGATATGAATGGGTTAATTAATTTGTGGGGCTCCTGGGGAAGCCATAGAGAACTAACAAAATTTGCAGCATCCTTGTAAAATTACTTACTTGCGTTCTTTGGGGGGATGTTTTAAGATACTTATTTATTTATATATTTAAATTTGAAGTATATCAAAATAGGAGCTGGAATCATATTGGCACAGCTTGTTTTTTTAACTATTGCAGTCTGGCTATCATTACATGCAGTTCTCATAACATGACATTTGGCCACAGGTGAATGGCTATAGCTCAGTGTCAGAGGATCTGCTTTTCATGCAGAAGGTTCCAGGTTCAGTTCCTGGCATCTTCCAGTAGGGCTAGGAAGGATTTCCTGTCTGGAGCCCTGGAGATGCACTGCCAATCACTGTAGTCAATACTAGGCGGACTGTCAGTCTGACTCTGTAAAAGGCAGCTTCCTGTGTGAGTTGTTTCTGCTCTTAACTTCAGTGAGGTTGCTGTATCCTGGGCCTTCAGACCATGGCCATGACCTTCTGGAGCATGTTAAAAGTATTATTCTCTGAGTTTGCCTTGTGTATGTGATATTGGAGATACAGTGGTACCTCATGTTACATACGCTTCAGGTTACAGACCCTGCTAACCCAGAAATAGTACCTCGGGTGAAGAACTTTGCTTCAGGATGAGAACAGAAATCGTGTTCCGGCGGCGCGGCAGCAGCGGGAGGCCCCATTAGCTAAAGTGGTGCTTCAGGTTAAGAACAGTTTCGGTTAAGAACGGACCTCCGGAATGAATTAAGTACTTAACCTGAGGTACCACTGTAGTTTGTTTTATCTAAAATTTATATAGTATGCATACACACAATATATTTTGTTTTGTTTTGTTTCCTGTGCTTTTAAGATTTTATGGTATCTTACTGACATTTTGTTGTTACCCGTCCTGAGGTCTTCGGATTAAAGGTGGGATGTGCATCTCTAAATAAATAAATAACAAGATGGTTATTTGTTTTTTATTTTATTTTAAAGAATCTTCCTCCAAAGCAAGCTGAGACCTTGAAAAGAGTGCAGATGCCTTGCAATTCTACAGCTTCTGAAGAAGGTACAGGTTTTCTGTCCTTACTGTGGCATTTTCGCAAATTAGGTGTGTAAAATACATTGAAATAATTTTTGTTTCATGTGCAGCCAGAAAACTGTTCAGTACATAGGCAATGTGGGGTGAAAGCAATCTCATGAGTAAATGTCAAGGTGCTTGCTGTTGAGCTGAATAGCCTTTAATAATTTGACTGCAGGATGGTTACAAGGAAGAAAGGAGAACAGCGTTATAAAGCACTTTATTTATAGAAAAGAATTAAAAAGTCATTAAAATATACATTCTATTGAGAAAATTAATTTTCCTGAAGCTGACCAGGTCTTGAACGCTGTGATATAACTGATAAGATTTGTTAACTATGACCCAGTCCCAGTAGAGGGGACCAACATACACTAATAGGTGTCTGAGCACAGATCATCCTAGTATTTGAGAAAAAAAAGCTGTGGGACAGAGAGCAGGAGGAGAATCTCCAGCAGTTTGGCTTGGATTGGCTGCTCTCTTCTCAAACCAAAAATTGCATTTCTCATGCTGCATTTGTGGAACTGAATCTCCTGTATGCATGGAGAGAGAATTTCACACACATACATTCTTCCCCTTTCCCCTGATAGGGAAGGGGTGAGGGGTTTTGATGCGCCTTAGTGATTCCTATATTTATTTATTTATTTATTTATTAAAATACTTGTATACACCACAATTTCATAAAAACCACCAAATCAGTTTGCAACAATATATAAACCCACACAGTGCTTTCTTTTGGTAAAAATAAAAATGAGGTGCCGGTACTTGTACGTTACTAAAAGTGTTGTAGGTGCCAGCACAAAATGGCTGCCATGGGCAGCAAAGGAAGAGGTGCTGGTATTCTGTGCTAGGGAGAACTGTCATAAAAAAATGGCCCTCATACATATATACACATAACTGTTAAGTTGTGGGTGAACATATCAGACGACACAGCAATTCTTCAAACAGCTCTTGTTTATTCAGAGGCCAGAACAGAACTGAGCTGAAGGGCTCAGTCAGCCTGCTTATATAGAGCTCCAGTACCACGTTACTGTAGCAACTTTCTAAAACTATCCAATCACTGAATGTCACTTTCAATCCTTCATTTGCATAACTATCTACAGTATCCCCCTGCTGGCCCAGGGTGAGAACTTCAGTACATAACAATAACAGTAAAAACCACAGAAAAAGCGACCACAGAATATGAGCCTGTTGGCAAAGAAAAGTTTTTGGCAAATGTTTAAAGGTGATGGTAGAAGATGCCCACTGAACTAAAGGCTTGGTTTCATGTTGATGTCAAATGAAGCTCACCAACTTGAGGGACAACCAGGGACACTCAAACAGAGCTGGGATATAAGGGACAGATTTTTGGATAAGGCAAATGGGCTCTGCTCTACACAGAAATCTGTAGATGTTATACCCTTGAATGAAGTGTGATGGTAGTTAGGATCTAAATATTTTGACTCCGTATACTAGCTATCTGTAAATTCTTCAAAAATGCCAGAAGAGGGCAGAATTCCACTGATGCTATTTCAGTGTAATATATATATATATATATATATATAGGACTTTTCCAGGGAGCTTTGATAATGAAGTTTTTGCCTCTCTAATTTTGAGGGCATATTTGTAATTTCGTGATATTCACTCCTATCACTTCGAAACTCGATTTTCACAAAGCAGGACTGATTCCATCAAGATTCTGGGTGTTTGCTGCATTGTCATACATCAGAGTTTTTGTAGACTGATACCAACAAAATATTATAATGTAGAAACCAAGAGGGGAAAATAATTCATAACTATTCATTTTTCATCCTTTGCATAGGAATCTTCTTCACTTTACATTCCTTTAATGCAGCAGGAAAAAATTATAGGACATATAAAGATCAGCCTGCAGATACAGACACAACACATGTTACTCAGAAGCACTGAGGCCTCACAGTGGGACTTACCGTATTTTTCGCCCTATAGGACGCACTTTTTCCCCTCCAAAAATGAAGGGGAATGTGTGTGCGTCCTATGGGGCGAATGCAGGCTTTTGCTGAAGCCTGGAGAGCGAGAGGGGTCGGTGCGCACCAACCCCTCTCACTCTCCAGGCTTCGTGGACCTCTCTGCAAGCAGCGGGAGCCAGCGCTGGGCTCCCACGGCTTGCAGAGAGCTGCCTGTTCGGGGGCTGGGGTCAGGGGAAGCTCGGGCTTCCCGCGCCTGGGGGAAAAATAATTTTCCCCCTTTATTCCCCCCCAAAACTAGGTGCGCCTTATGGGACAGTGTGTCCTATAGGGTGAAAAATACGGTAAATTTACTTGGGTTAAATGTCTATAGAAGGGCAGCTTTAGATGTTCTAACTAGAGATGGTCCTTCATTTGGTTTCATAAAGGAACTCTTTATGAGATGTGAAGCATTATTGCAGAGAGTCAGTGTAAGTTGTAAAGGAGGCTTGCCTGACGCCTTCGTTGCATATCTTTAGGCACCAGGTGAATACGTTTCTCTATATCCAGGCCTTTGACTGATTAACATTCTATGGCCTTTTAAATATGTTTGGGGGGTGTTATTGTTTTGTTTTGTTTTGTTGTTTTGTTTTTGTTTTATTATGTATTTTGTGTTCTCATTTTGTATTATGTTGTGAACCACCCTGTGATATTCAGATGAAAGACGGTATACAAATTTCAATGATGATGACAACAACATTGCAGGGGTGGGGAACCTGTATGGTCAATGGTTAGTGATTGTGGGATGTTGTCCAGCAACATCTGGAAGGCTTCAAGGTCACCATTTCTGTGTTGTTTCTTTCTTAGAAAACAACACAGAAGTAATATGCTTAGCAATTTCCCCCCTTTATTATGAGAGTGAATCTCCCATAACTCAATCACATCCAAAATGAGTGAGGCTGAAATTCCAGTCATACACTTTTAATTAACATTTAATTAATTAAAACATTTAATTAAATTTAATTTAATTAACTCTGTTTTCTAAATGAGTCCTTTAAGGGAGAGGAAATCTATGACAAATAGCAATTTGCTTTAGAATTTAGTCCTCTGGAAAGTATTTAAAAGAACTTAGTAAACCATCTCTGCGAATTAAAGTTTAGCATTTTCTTTTTTGTCTGCAAGCACTCTTTATCTCATTTTATCCACTGTTTGTGGCACTTGTATATTACTGTGTCAGACTCTTGCAGTCCCCCTCCCCTGTCTAGTTGGTGGATATAAAAGAAAAAGAATAAAAAGCTTGTTAATGCTCAGAAGCATTTCAGCATTGCCCTCTGTTGCACTTCCAGCAATTTGTCACTAGCAATTCATTTTGGTGCTTTTCTTGCATCCTGCCTTAGTCTGCCACCTTCAGGCTTCTGGAGGTGGGAGAGCTAAACTGAATCTGTCAGTGTTTAGGAGGGAAGCCTGAACATAGAATAAGATAACAAGTGTTCTGTCCACTAGATATGGATGGCAGAGCATTCTGCATGCTAGCTGGGTGTTTCTACATTGTAGAATATGATTGATAGATGTAAATCTTCCTATAGCAGGAGATTGCTAAGTGACTGCAGTGCCCTGAGTTCTTGGACACTATGAAAGGGTCTAGTCTTTAGAAATGATGCTATTGGCTGTTGGCTCTGATAAAAACACATTGTAGGGAAAAACTGAATACACTATCATGAATATTTAATTTTGTTGCAAAAACGTAGGCCAGGAAGTTGATGTAAAATGAAGCAGTGTTAAGAATGGAGGTAGTATTCCTCTGAAAGAAAGGTATGAGTGCTTTGTTACTGTGGATCAAACAAGGGCTGAAAAATCATACACAGACACTAAAGCACTAAAATGATCACCTGTTTTTATAAAGCAGCACATTTCAGATATTTTTTTAGAGCAGCTTCACAGGCAGAACTCCCCCCTCTTCTCCAGGTCTTTGAATTCCCAGCATTTTTCCTTGTATATTGCATAGGAAGTTGCAAAGAATCAGTATGGTTCACTTGGGCTTCCTCCCCCTGCCTGCTTTTATATAATATCTGAAAGTGTTGCTAAGAGTATTTTTTTTTAATGGTAGATTTCCATCCCATGAAACAAGAGAAGTATAATAAAAAACGACTAAAAGAAAAAATATTTGTTTGTTTAATAAAATGTAGATACCACTTGATTGTAAATAGTGGTTTACAAAAACCCCCACCAAACATTAAACAAGGTATCAGCGAAGTTTATTCATTTATTTTTAAAAACTCCATTTATTTTACCTACTCACATAGGTTGTAGGGTGAACAGGAGATTACACAAAATGTGCTTAGGCACAGAATATTCATGTCTCTCTTTCATAATGCTGGCACTGTCTGTGGCTGGAGGAAAATGAATTAAATATGGATTTGGTGCAGTATGTCCTTCCTTCAGAGTTTTGAAAAGGAGCCAGGAAACAAAATAATACTGTAGTCACAATTGTTCCCTGTAGTCAAAGGGAAAGAGTTAGCTTTTAAAATGCATGAAATTGCCTTCCCTTTTTTCTTTCTTCAATAATAAAATCAGGATCCCATGTGTATTATAAAATGCCTGTGGCAGTCTGTGCAGTTCGACAAGTACATATTAATCCATAAGGCTAGTTTAGGGTTCAGCATGTATTTTCACAGCACGCCCCTTTAAAGGAAAAAAGAGAGCTTGTTTACAATCAGCCCATTAAAACAGCACAACAGCTTGTTGAAGAAATGTCTAGTATTTCAACCACAGGCATGCTGCTTTGGGAGCCGTTCTTATATCGTAAAAGAACATTGTTAGGTCTATGTATATCCTTCTATTTCTCACTTTGATTGTGTTTGGGGGGTGGAATCAACTTCCGCAATTGGCAACCACCAAATCCTAATGGAAGAACGGATTCTCTTTAAACAGACCCCATGGACTTTGTTTCTGAAGAGCCAGCTTTCAAAAATGAAGATTCAACGGTACAGTTCTATTATCATTTTATGAATGGCTAAATCCCAGGAGGTTCTTCTACAGCACCTTCCAGGATTGAAAATGAAGTTGGCTTATGCCTTCCAAACAGCAGTTCTTTCTATTCTTCTTCCAAGAGAAATATCTAAGCTGCCAGAGTAATTTCAACATTCAGCCAGACAGTATGGTTTGCTATGGGGGAAGAAGTAATTTTATTTTTATTTTTTGCCTGGGATACAAAGCTACGATAATTGTGACCAGTCATATTTTAGTTGGGCATATATGCTGCAGGAATAGCCTCTGAGAACTAGGGGCTTTTATGACTGCAGCTCTGTTCTGCAGAGACTTCTATTTATCTTGTTGTGACTTAAAGTTGATGGCAATAATTTACTATGTCCAAAATCAAATGTGCTGTCTTACTGATGATGAATGCAGTTAACTCTGCTTTGTGGGAGAACTAATGAAACACAACCATCTTATTCCATGCGTCTTAGAATACGTGTCTCTGTGGAGCTGCTTTGTATTTAGTTGGCACTCCTTTGTCTTGAAGCTCAACATATTTCCCTGTTACCTGTGATCCTTTTTCTGCTGGTGATTGCATTGCAAACAACATGTTCTGTCACTCAGCTCTAGTCCTTTATTTTCTGTAAGAGTGCCTTGCCTTCAGTGGTGGCTGGTGGAGCAGAAGGCAGGGAGCCCAGACGGTAGATTGAGCCAGAGCCAATGGCAGGTTGAGCCAATTAATTCTAGTTCCATCTTCCATCCTCTTCCTTGCTGAGTTCCACAAGGGCAACACAGTGATAAAGGAAGGCAAGCAGGCAGGGACTGGCTTAGGGGAGACTGGTTGGTGGGGCAGCACCAGACTTGCCCTATTGGACTAGCCTTCACAGCTTGCATTTATGGTCATTTGATGGTTGCCCCTAGTTAACCAGAACAGATATCTCCAGCAGGCCTAACTATGGGCTGGATTCTGGCCAATGTGTTTGCATCTGACATGGGAGTGAGTGGTTCATAGGAGAGCTCCCATGTCTTTAAATAACACCAGGGAATGAATTAGACTACACAGGGAGCAGATGGCTCTGATGTTCTGTGGTCTGCTTTGATTTTGTTTTCTTTTTGAAAGTAAATTATAGGTTGTTCACCTAAAAGCTTTGGGATGTGTTTTTTTCTTTATCTGATGCCTATAAAAGAAAAGAGCTGGTCAATGTCAAACACCCCTCCCCCCCCCCCCAGTGACAGCCCCCTGCATTATTTGAAATAAAAAATTCCCAGTGGCCCAGAATAATGGTTGAAGCCCTGATTTTTGCTGTTTGGGAAAATTAGGAGCTTACTAAAACAGACGATCGTCTTTTATTCTTTGTGGGTGGTTTTGCATGACATTAAAAAAAAAACAAGCAATGAGTGTTTTTGAAATACAGTGAGTGTTTTTTGAAAAACACATTGCATTCTGAAATTTTTCAAGCTGGAACAAAATCTATTTCCCATTTGTTTTGTAGTTTTACAAAGATCATGTGATTCAGCCAAGTGAACATGAAGACGATTTAGGTAAGGAACAGTTGTGTTTTTTCAGTCCCCCCCCCCAAAATGCCTTATAATCTTCTGGTTATCACTCTCTCTGGTGACAAGGAGTTGCAGGTTTGGAGATGCACTACAGAGACCTGTCTCCCTTCTCTGTCTCTCTCCCACTTTTTTCAGCTGCCTTAAATGACCAGTACCTTGCTGTATGTTTCTGGGCTGACCACCAGGGGGAAGGTGTTGTGTCTCCGGGCCTCTTCATGTTCCGACTTCCAGCCTCCATTGTTTTCTTTCCTGGTTCAAAGTGGAGGCCGGCTCTGTCCTCAGCTCTGCTTGCAAGACAGAAATCATATGGGAAATAAGGTGCTCGAACAGAGCATGAGCTGAATGCCTCCTTATGGATGCTAATTATTAGTTCTGTGCAATCTCACATTTAAGCATGTAAGATTAGACCATTGTTGTTGTTTTTGTTTAAGCTATTTTCAGTCACAAGAGACCAGTGTGGTATTAAGCAACATATTAATGGCTCATTTCAAATATTAACATAAATGCTCGTTTACATATTTTTCAGTTTTGAGAGATCAGATTCATTGAAGGTATTCTATTTGCAAATTTGTGTCTCCTTCTGAGGCGCATTGGGAAGGTTTCTCTGCCTGCAGAAGCCTTGCCTGCTGGGGTTGCATGGCAATGGCAGCAGGGGTGGGTGGGGGCATCTGTGGGTGCACTGCTCCTCAGGATTCTACCACCTAAGGCGGATGCTTCAGTCCACCTCATGGGCAGGCCGGCCATGGTAAGGCCTGACACAGAGGGGAAGAGTTGTCTCCTAACACCTCTCCATCCCTGGACTCATCTGGTGCAAGCAGCGCAGAAGGCAGTGTGTAGAAGTTCTTAAAAGTAACTGAGCTGTTGCAAAGGAGTAGGGCATGGTGATGGTTTATTTGTAATGGAAAATATGCCGCACATCTTTTAAACTGAGTTGTTCCTTAATAAAAGATGAATGCTGCAGTATTATCACACCAAATAGCTTGACGTTTTTTAAAAAACAATATTGTTTTGGGTTTCTTTCTTTCTTTGGGCATTGTTATATAAATAAGCATAATTGTTTTGGCAAGCAAAGAGCACAGCGGGCGACAGGACTGTGGGGGGGGGGAATGGAAAGATGACAATAATCAGGGGAAAGGAATGAGGAAAATGAGAGATAATGGCATCAGGGGAATGTCCAGAGAGAAAGGAACAAGAGAAATAAATAAACTAGGGAGGGATAGGACAAAGTATCTGTGTCTATGTCATAAAATTAATATTACAAGTCAAGTTATTATAAATTGTAAAGCAGATAAGGCTCTCCTCTTCTTATGCATTACTGTCTCACTTAACAGAACATCTTTTGATTAGAAGGAATTAGAAAGAATATTAGGAATTGAAGGCATCTTTTGAAAAGCTTGTCAAGATCTCTTCCATTGGATTAACAGTCTGCTGTTATGACCTTCCGTCGCAGACAACAGCAAGACTTTTCTGCCAAAAGGAAACTCTTTATACAAGGAGGGCACTATTCATTTATACAAATGCAAGAAGCCCCTTTTGTTTTACTTCAGGTCCTTTATTTTAAGGGTTGTTTTCCTCCTATGTAGGGATCTGGAATAAGACACAATTTTTCAAAAAATGGCCTCAGGCAGCAAAAGATCTTGAGCTAGCTCTCCAAAACGGAGACACTCTCATGATCTCTGATTGTTGCAGCGACATCACTGCCTGTAGTCTATTGCCACATTGTTATGCCATTACACAATGCAGGAAGTTATGTTCTGTAAAGAATCAAGTTATAAATGTACAATTGTTTTAGTGGCATATCTTTGCTTTTACTCATATATGGAAAGTTGTAGCTCAGTGGTAGAAAAATTAGCTCTGCACACAGAAAGCCCTAGATTCAATCCCTGGTGTCTCTAGGCACGACTGGAAACGTCCCCCTTCTGAAACCCTGAAGAGCCACTGCCAATCAGTGTAGATCAGAGGTGAGCAACATCCAGCCTCTGGGCCAACCTTGACTCGCCAGGGAGTCAAAATAGGCCTGTGGGGCCATTTTTTCCAAACCGCTCCCACTTGCCCATCCGTTGATGTCACCTGTGACACCAGCTGATGTGTAGGAGGATAAAGTTAATTCCGGCATCAGCTGTACACCCCTTTTTCTCACCAAGGAACAGGCATGCGCAGCCAAGGCAGCAAGATTACACTCCCATGCATCAGCGGAGGAGCAGGGCTTAAACCTTGCTCAGTTCAGCAGGATTCCATGCAAACCCCTTCATGATTGTTGCAAATCCATAACTACAGAATAAGACGGTATCTTGTGTGGGGCCTTTTTCGTGAGGGCTCTGCAGAGACTGAGGGAAAAGAGAAGACGTTAATTTCTGATTTAATTCACTGAAATGAGCAAAGTGTGAATATTGCTCTTAATTGATGTATTAGGAAACTTTCTTCCATTGTATTTTTTAACCTATAACGTATAGGTGAAATTTTCTGTTCTGTGGGTCCATTATACATTGAATTGCATTGATCTCTTCATCAGAATTGCTTCCTGCCATGAATAGTTCTGTGTAGGATAGGCCATGTTGCTCAGTGTTGACTACTCTTCCTTGCACATATGTGGCTCTTTGATCGTAACCACTGAGCCTCTTGGGCTTGCCAATCGGAAAGTTGGTGGTTCGAATCCCTGCAACGGGGTGAGCGCCTGTTGCTCTGTCCCAGCTCCTGCCAACCCAGCAGTTCAAAAGCACGTCAAAGTGCAAGTAGATAAATAATTACTGCTGCAGCGGAAAGGTAAACTGCATTTCTGTGCACTCTGGTTTCCGTCACTGTGTTCCGTTGCACCAGAAGCTGTTTAGTCATACTGGCCACATGATCTGGAAAGCTGTCTGTGGACAAACACCAGCTCTCTTGGCCTGAAGCGAGATGAGTGCCACAACCCCATAGTCACCTTTGACTGGACTTAACTGTCCAGGAGCCCTTTACTTTACCGTTCTTCCTTGCAGCGACTCTTCAGTATCTTTCACACCAGCTGCATCTTAGAAATGGCAAGGCTTGATCCGGGGACCTCTGCATGCAAAGTTCACGCTTTGCCACTGAGCTATGGTCAGTGCTTCTTTGGTGTGTGCTTTCTGAAGCCCAGATTACATGTGAGGTGAGATGATGATACATTGAACTGCATCCATTTAGAACTGAGATAGCCAGTGAGGTGCCCTGCAGATGTCTCAGACTACAACTCCCATCCACCCCGGCCAGGATAGCCGATGGCCAATAGCGTTGCATGTGGAGGGCACCATGTTTTCTACCCCTGGTAATAGATTGTGGGTAGGGAATTTTGCTAACACAGTGGCTGAGCAAGAACTATTTCCCCCGTTGAACTAGTTTAGCTTGCAGAGAGTTGGGTAGCATTCACAAATGGACAACCTCACAATGGCATTTCTGCACTATTGGAAAATAGGAAGTTGCCTTATATTGAGTAAGAATATTGATCTACTGTGCAGATGGCTGTGGTATCAGACAGGAGCCTTTCCCAGCCAGGGAATGACCATGGGACATTCTGCATGCAAATCATATGCTTTGTACCACTGAGCTATGGCCCTTTCCTAGGAAGATCTAGAGGTCAGAGTTTGGATAGTGGCTTGAATTACTACTAACTTTTATCTAAGTGCTTGAGACTCGGTGTCGTGGAAGATTGCACAGTTGGTTATACGTAACAGTATAATAAGAGCAATATGTTTTTAAAAGAAAAAATGACTGCCCTCTCCCGCCCCATCCTAAGGCTGAGGATGTATGCACAATACCTATTTTCAAAGTTGCAAAAGCTTGTTTTAACTGGAAAAACATTAATTTTCCATTTTTTTAAAAAAAAATAAAATGTGGTAATTGAAGTATCTGGGGGAGTGCACAGTTTTAGATAATAGCAGCCTGGCGTACAGAGTTACATTGTTCAAGTGACCTGGCAGCTGATGTTTTTTATTTTGCTGAGCTCCCTGGCTTGTATTACCGAGGAGGTGAGAGATTCTGCCGACCACAGCTTGCACTCCAGAAGATAAAAAGCACCGAGGCCAAATTTTTGGCATGCTTCATGGTGTGACCAGGGTAGCAGCAGAAAACTTAAAGGACTGTGTCTTTTGAGTTTTTTGGTTTCCTCAGTAATTCTAGTTTAATCGCTCAGCACTCTGAGCTATTCAACAGAATGGTCTGCTGCACTTTGTGAACCTCTGGGGTGGCAATGAAATTTGTGTAAACTCATGGTTTCAGTACTATATTGTCTTTTCTTACCTTTATTTCCTACCCGTGATACAAAAAACTAAATCTGCTTCCCTCCTCTTTGAGTAAATCAGTTAATCCGTTTTAAAATGTTATGGGTTTCCCTGTCCCCACTCCACACAGAAGTCCTGTGTCATCCTTACACAAATGAAATACTTGTTTACTTCTCATTTGGTTTGGAAGAGAGTTTTAGGCTGCAGCTCTAACCATGAGCTACTCAGAAATGGGTTACACTGAATTCTGTGAGGCTTACTGCCAGGTAACTGGAGTTAAAACTGCAAACTTAGATAGCTGTGCCTCAGTCCAGATAGTGTGGAAAGTTGTTTTGTAGAACAAGACTGGGAACAGATGGCTGAAAAGGGGCTTAGAACAGGCCATTTTCATGGTTTCCTTTGGGGTATAGGGGAGAGCTAGCAAGCCAAGAGGAATCTTTATGTGCGAGGCTTATCTTAATGCAGTGAGCTTGCAATTGGCAAGCAGCAGAGCAAAATAGGCTTGCTGAGCACAGGCTCCTGCTCTGTCTGTGCCAAGAGTCTTTCTGTAGCACATTTAGTTCAATGTATGTTGATACCCCCCTCCCCACATAGAGATGTTGACACCTGCATTGGTGCCATTCTGATTTCATCTTTCACCTCTCTTACACACTGGTCCTCTTTCAGAGTTATTAATGGAATCGGCTCTGGAGCTTCCAAGTCCTGACATGCTTATATTTTCAAAACAATGAAAACTGTTTTAAAATCCAGAACGTTACAGTGGAGTTTGTGAATCTTATGCTGTACTATATATAAAATAATCAATATGGGGAGTTGGGTTGCAAGAAAGCAAGTTCTGGATTGCAGAGAGACATGAGAAAATGCTCTCTTTTATTGTCTGAAAATTTATGGTTATGCAAGCGTAAACAGAGCTTAAAGAAATTATTTCCAAGAAAAATATTAAGAGGGCACTTTATGTTCTCTCTTTTCTTGGCTTCCTTCAAACCTCAACACTGAAGAAAAGAGAGGTGAGTAAATGATGAAGAAACTGTAGCCATGCACAGTTTGGGTTCCCAGAACTTTACTAAAAACAACTTCAGGAGTGTTGCATAAAGAATCCTTTTAGTCAGATAATTCAGTCCACTTCTTTGCCAGGCTTTCATTCCCTCTCTCCTTCCATCACATATGTGGAAATACCCCAAATGAGAATGTATGGGAAATAGATAATCCATAGTTCTGATGATATCGTAAAATAATGGAAATTAGCCTCCTTCCCTCTTAGTCATTCCTTCATGTCAAGTTTGTAGTTTAGCACTAACCAGGGTTTGCCGCTATGATTAGTGCTTGCCCTCTAAACCAGAATTGTAATCCAGGCTTTGAAATCGGCTTCTAGTTCTAACTTAAGGACAAATGTTAACAATGGTTTGCAGCAAACACTGGTTAGCGCTAAGCTGCAAACTGAAGGTGGAGGCACATTTTGAGAGAGGAATTGAAGCTCATTTCAAAACCTTGACTTGGAGGGTCATCTGAATGTTCCCTATCTTTTCTACTTGTTCATATTGTCTTTACCTTTGACTTACTGACTTGTATTAAATATACATAAATTATTCTTTTTAATTGACCTTAACATTTTGAGCTGCACTATTCTAGAGAGCTGGCTGTGTCAGCAAAAAGGCCCACCCACTTAAAAAAAACTCCATGGGAGGGGGGAGACTCCCTTGGCCCCTATAGAGCTGGCGTCTATGCAAGGAGGCCAGGACCAGCTAAAACAGCTGAATTAGCTTCATGAGTGGGACCAACTTGATCCTACATTTTTCACCTCCTTCTGGAAGCAGATGTTGAATTAGGGTCTAGGACGTTGAATTGGGGTCTAGGGAAATGTTGGAAGCGGTTTTCCTGTTGTTGGAAATAGCAAAATGCTCATAATGAGGCTAAAGCTGAAACTACAGGGAACTGGTCTGAACTAGAGACTGGATCGCTTATGCAACTGTGCCCTTAATTCATGCTGAGAATATTATGTAACCGCAGTGGAATATGCCAAGGCTTGTTCGCAGGATGTCTAGTTAATCTTGAGTCTGTTGAATAGAATCAGAGAGTGACAATAATTGATGCAGACCTGAAAATCATCTAGTCCACTCTGAAACTCTGCCCCAAGGCACGATCTTCCATGCTGCACATTTAACAACATTGTGCACTTAATTTCCACAGATTTACTGATTTAATATTTAATGCTGTAACCTACCTTCTCACCCTGCCTTCTCAAGGTGTTGTTCAGTAATGGTGCAGCTTATTTTGATAATGCAACCAGCAAGAGAGTGGTGGAAGCAAGGTCCTCTGTGTTAAAAAAAAAATCCTGCCCGGAACAAGAAATTATTTGAGCACAGTATTTGTTAACTTGGACCAGAGTGTTCTTGCCATGATTCCTTTAAAGTAGGAGTGGGGGACCTCCAGCCCACAGGCCACACTTGGCTCACCAGTTCTCCATTTGGCCCATGAGACCATTTTCAGGAAGCCAGGCTTATTTGTCCTACACCACAAGTCAGCTGATGGGTGGTTGGAGCATGCCTTGCGGAAGGAGGGGAATCCAGAGCACAGCGCTGAGAGGGAGAGGTGAAATCCCACCCCCACAGGCCCTCAGAGCACACCTAACACCACTACAAGTAGGAATGAACCTTGTTGAGAAAACCACACTGATTGGACACACAGAATTTATAAAATTCTGGGATTAATAATGGGAACAGTTAACTCCCATCATTTCATTATTAACATCGGCTCTATGCTCCATTTAAGTAGGAAAAGGACTGAATATGATAAGTGAGGGCGGGGCGATATATGCTTATGGATTTAGTTATAGAAGGTAGACGTAATTATATAATGTAAAATGTAACATGGATTAATTGCTCCCTGCCATCCCTCCCCAAGTATTTACAAATTGCAAGTCAAGTTCAGGAAACTATAAATAAATATTGACCTGGCTAGAAGATCTGAGTAGCTCCTATTACTTCCCTTTGCAAGTAAAGAATATTTTGATGGAGATTGTGTTTACAGGCAAAAAGACAAAAGAGGAAGGGATTGGCAAGTGGTGGTTTTGAACTTGCAGTGGATGTACTTTGGTGAAACTGGGCCAAGGAGTAGACAACTTTTACAAATAGTTGTGTCAATGGTTGTATGCTCTTTCTGGGATTAGTTAGATTGTGTCGGCTAGAGATGTACTCAAATGAGTGCATATTTTATACAGTACACGTATCATAGACTTAGAGCAAGGCTGAGTTTATATTACAGGAACATTGTTAGAAAGATCAAAGACATAGTGGGGCACAGTATGCAATTAAAACTCTCCAGCAAATCTCTTTGGTTACCTGAAGCCCTCTGTTCTGAATACATAAAACTCTGAGCAAGTTGCTGATAACAGCACGTATTCTTTTAGCAGTGTATGGGGGGAAGGAGGAAAGCTTTACCTACAATAGAAGAATACTTGTACAGAGTCTGGCAAGCTATGTTAATGAATAAGCTGACCTTTCGGCAAAGCATCCATGGGAAGGAACAAAACCGACGGAATACTCGGTTGATCAGTGGAGACCATTTACTATATACTGCTAGAACCAAATAGTCCCAATGCCAACAAAAATGTTGGAGATGTATTGTCAGTAGGGTACTATTTTTTGGTAACAAGGTTTTTTGTTTTGATACATTGTATCTGTTGTTTTGCAATATTTCCTAAAAAAATATGTTTCAAGAAAAGATTCATTCTTCCCTGAAGGGAGCAAGGTAGATTATTATCATGTTGTTGTTGTTGTTTAGTCGTTTAGTCGTGTCCGACTCTTCGTGACCCCATGGACCAGAGCACGCCAGGCACTCCTGTCTTTTACTGCCTCCCGCAGTTTGGTCAGACTCATGCTGGTAGCTTCGAAGACACTATCCAACCATCTCGTCCTCTGTCGTCCCCTTTTCCTTGTGCCCTCCATCTTTCCCAACATCAGGGTCTTTTCCAGGGGGTCTTCTCTTCTCATGAGGTGGCCAAAGTATTGGAGCCTCAGCTTCACGATCTGTGCTTCCAGTGAGCACTCAGGGCTGATTTCCTTAAGAATTGAGAGGTTTGATCTTCTTGCAGTCCATGGGACTCTCAAGAGTCTCTTCCAGCACCATAATTATTATAGGATTATTAGATTATTGTTATAAGATTATTATAGGATTGGTCAAATTGATGGAGTATAAGGCTACTGCCATGATGGCTGTGCTTTGCCTCCACTGTCAGGTGGCTCAGAGAATGGCCTGAAGGTGCATTTAGTGAACCTGTGAAAAACAAGCAGAGTGAACTGAGACAATTAAAACTAAAAAAAAAATCAAATCAATTTTATGTAATAATAACCGTTTTTAACACAGATTTTAATTCCTGGTGCCACCTTCCAAACCATCTTTTTAACTGTATCTCAATTATTTGATACCAGCGAGTGTTTCACTGATCTGTTTGATCCATTATGGCCCTTGCATATCTTGGTGGTTGTAAAAATAATTGATGTGGGGTAGAGGAATGTTAACAAGTTCATATGCCACCTTCTTTTTGATCCCCCTATGCACATTCTCCTCCCTGTTAGGCAGAACACAAAAATGCACACAACGTGAGCTGACTTTCCATGGACTTTGGTTAAAAACAATAACAAGCAGTGGACTTGTTAGTTTTGTTTCTGCTTTTGTGTTTCCACATTCAAACCATTAAAAAAACCCAAAACAAAACATGCAGTTTGTGTAGCGTTAACGATGGGGGAGGGGTAATGAGTTTCTGCTGAATACTAATTGCTGATGAGTTGTTCAGGGAGACTGCAGTAAGAATGGGAGACTTGTTGTAAATTAGTCACTAGCTCTATTGTAGACTGCTGGGAGGACAGGCTAGTTCTGTAAAGGTGCCAACCTTACCAAAATCTTTCGGGTTCACTGTCAAACTGAGAGTTACTCTGAACAGAAAGCAATCATTTTCACGGCATGCATTTTTAGAAAAGGAATGTCTCAGGTGGGTCCTCTGTCCTTGTAATAATAAGAGGGAACTATGCCCCCTCTTTAAATTTAGGAAGGATAAGAATTCCATCATTTAGCTGCTGCTTCACCCACAAATGTCTCTGATCTACCAATGCTATAAATTCCAAAGGGAAATTGTTATGTGTGTGGCAGGAACAGAAGCCAGGGAAAACTGTAGCTTTCACAGACTGACTGTAGATTTTGCCTTTGGACTTCCTTGATTCTATATAAACCTCAAGGCTTAAAATAATTTTACATACTGCAAACCAAATACAGGTTAACATTTTAATATAAAGAAAAGCTTCTGTCTTTTGTTATCTATTTGAGAGAGAGAGTCCGAGAGAGAGAGTTCGCCTTCTCTCGCAACTCAGATTATTCTTCATTTACATTTGGAAAATGAAAAGGTGAGTTAATGATTCATTGGCACACAGTGACCTTTCCTATAACTGCAGTCCAGGATGCAGTAGCCCCACTGCAGGCTGTTCAGATTTTGACTTGACTGTGTCTGCCTTAATATTTGCCCACATACTTGACGCTTGCAGAGAACAGACCCCAGCTGCCTCTCTTTCTTTCTTGGTTTAGTGGGCAATTTGATCCTTCCTTCTTGGATCCTTTTATTTTCTGTCACTTGACTTGCTGCTCAACACAACAGCAGCAGCAGCAGCACTCTCTAAAGAGGTGTTTGCTTAGCCAAAATAAAAGTAAAAAATGGACTCGGATTCTGATGCACCTTTTAATTACTCTTGGCCATCCTTACCTAAAATGAGAATTAGAAAACGGACATCCAGACCAAAAGGTAGACAAAAACTTCTTTACTTATTAACTTACTTATCGTTTAACTCTTCTTGCTGGTTCATTTTGTTGTTAGTCACATGCAGGTGGGTATAAAGAGTTTAGCATTTTTCCTTTTCAGAAAAGGCTTTGAGAGTTTGTCTGTGTCCCAGATACAAATTGGTTTGAAGAACAAAATACCTCTATCCTTATGAATTTATGGATGCTCTTTGCTTCATTTTTCAGCAAGTAAATGAATTGGTCTTCTGTTAGTTCTTTAGCTTCTGATATTTCTGCTATGCATGCACTCTGATCATAAACATATTTATTTGGAAGGAACTTTCCACAGTTTCAGTGGAACTTATTTTAAAGTAAGCAGTTTTGAACAAAGAAAGCAAAAACAAAACATATGCCAGAAGTCTTAGGAAAGGATGTTCCATACAGATACAATTTGTGGAAAGTTTTCTATATGTGACTTTTTGTTTTAACTATTCGTTGTGTTGCATACAGGGTTTGCTAAAAAGAGAGCTCACCTAATTTTCAGAATACCTAATACAGGAAACAATCAATGTATTCTCTCTTTCTGTCTCTCTGGTGGCTGCTTTCTCTACTTGGAAATTCGGGTTCTAGATTGTTGTAATTCTCAAGTATTTTGCATAGAAATAATGACAATTTTATAGGAAGATGTATTTTTGAAAGCTGATAAATACCAAAATACCAAAAGCCTACTTTACTGTGATAGAATGAGAAGATAGAAATGAAGAGTACAAACTCTTGGGGATTTTTTAAAAAGTAAGATTAAGAAGAAAGCAACCCTACACATCCATGCATAAATATGTTGTGTAAATATGTTTGTTGCAGTGAATAAACTTTGAATGTTGACCTTCACATGTGAATGTTAGCATAGATTAAAAAGACACTGATAAAAGCATAATGTTATTTTAGTTAGATGCTATAGCTTCTGTCTCCATCAGAAACATGAAGGTTCTACCGGCCAAACTAGGTATGACCTTGATTGATCAAGAGATCCAGAGCTGGATTTCCCAAGCATTTTGCAAGGGCAAATGCAGCTCTCTGTGTGAGAGAGATTTGAACTGGGCCATGGTGGCAGGTTTTATCTCCTGGCTACCCAACCCATACACCATTCATCCCATTATGGGAAACTAACAAGTACCAATATATCAATTCTGAATGTGGATATGGAAAATAATGGGAAGATGCAACATGCACTGTGGCTGCTGCTGGGGTGGGGAAAACCCCTCAAGAGATCCATTTTTAGACCTCCTGTTGTCACACATCTAGTTTATCCATATGGAGCAAGTAGAGATGGAGAGAGTTTTCAGGAAATTATCTGCCATATAGGAGTACAAGCTTTTTTAATGTAAAAGCATGAGTTTCCATATGAGCTGAAAGGCACTCTTTAAGCTGCTGATTTCTGCCAACTCTTTATTCGTCAACACCATATTAAGTACCATTCTGGAGGTTCCTACCCTGAATAGCAGTTTGGGGGTTTGTATATATGTTTGTTTTGCAGTGGGACGTAACAATGGGCTAGAGTAGAAGTGAACAAAGGCCTCTTCTTCAACTGCATGTCTGCTGGCAGTTCTTGGGATCCAACCCATAAATTCTGTAGCTTGTGTGTGCCTCACCTTGGCTTAGCCACAGTATACCCCAATTAATAGATACACAAAGCAGCAGATAATCTTGGCTGTATAGATGGTCAGCTCACACTCACTTGTAAGGAGGTGGGGCTGCAAAAATAGTTTAGCCAGGTTGTGTGCGGGATGTATAAGGCAAGAGACCTGGAAAGAAAGAGGTTTGCATTTGGACAGAGAGCAAAAAAGCAGCATGAAGTCATTTGAGGTGCCTGGCTGAAGCACATGGGGTTTGCCTGTTGCTCTGAAATTGAATCTGGTATTAGGGGAATTTTTTTTTTTTTTGCAAATTTCTTTAGTGAGGGGGGTCTTCAAAGTACAATTTTGGGTTTGAGGAACTCAAATCTGTGATTATTTTTGTGATTAGAAAACATCCAGCTTGGTAAATCTACGTTTGACTAAAAAGCATATCAACTGTTGTTGGAGGAAAAAAATTACCTTATGAAAATGTCAGGCAATGCTATAAAAATTTTAAGATTCTCTGCATAAAACATATCCCACTAAACATATAGCATTACCTTGTAATAATAAAACATCAATGCCATCAGTTAATAAGAAATTTAAACAAGACGTTTAATTAAGTCTTGCTTTAATTCATTCTTGGACAGCAGCCGCCGACTTGCTTCTTGGCCTCTGATGTAGCCTTCATGTTTCTCATGTCTGCTGCCTCTGTGACTTGTTTCACACACACCTCTATAGACTGAGCATGACAGGGTTGCCACTGAACTTGCATGGCTCATCAATGAACTTCTTTCCTTCTAGTATAGTAAATTTACATGACAAAGGAAATTCATAAAGCCCATCAGATCAGTCTGTCAGCTGTAACAGGGATGAAGTACTGGGGTTGTTGGAAGGTGTCTTTTTTGGATGTACGGAAAGATATCCCAGTGTGTCATCATCTCCATCAACAATGTTTCGGATACCAGCTCTCCTCTCTTCACTGTTATCTTAACACACTAGTGTCTGGATTATCATTTTGTTGAATGCATACCATGCTGAGTGCTGGATGGTTGGTAAAACAGCATCCATTACAGCCTTCTTTTGGAGCCTAATTTGCCACAGTTGAAACAAGATGTGGCTTGAGCCGTCTGCCCAATAGTGTTTTACTTTGATGTTGAACCAGCAGGGGTAGTACACATAAATTATGTATTCCACTATTGGTCTTAGTTCATTAAGGGTTTTGCATTTAAGGCCGTGTTTCAAAACCCATATGTTTGCTGCTGTGAACCACCTTGAATAGCTTACTGGGCCATTTTCCTGTCCTTAAAACACTGTCACCCAGTGAAGTAAGATTTCCAAAGGGTTTTAGGAGAGAAGAAGGAGTGAAGTCCTGTTGCACAAGTGGAAATCCTTCCGCTGATGGAATGTGGTAATTGAATTTACTATGAGGTTGGAAAATAGCTGAAAAGCATGCGGAGGGTCTGGCAGAGAGGGAAGTGAATGATGGCATGGCGAGGTTGGGTCGGGCTGGTGAAGGACCCTTCAGGACCTCAAGGCACTTGGCTGGGGGCTGCACCTCTTCAACTGCCAGACGCAGGTGTGCAAGCAAGAGAAGATCAGCCTAACCCTAATTGGATGTCAGTGCCTATTAATAACTCACCTTTGGTTTTGGCATTTTCAAACTGATTTCCCTCTTCTACCATGTTCCTCTACTCATCTTCCCTCATGTGTCCTGTGCTTGAGCTTGGAAGCCTCAGGAGTCAGTGTCGTATAGTGGTTAGGAGCGGTAGTCTCATAATCTGGGGAACCGGGTTTGCGTCTCCGCTCCTCCACATGCAGCTGCTGGGTGACCTTGGGCTAGTCACACTTCTTTGAAGTCTCTCAGCCCCACTCACCTCACAGAGTGTTTGTTGTGGGGGAGGAAGGGAAAGGAGAATGTTAGCTGCTTTGAGACTCCTTGGGGTAGTGATAAAGTGGAATATCAAATCCAAACTCCTCCTCCTCCTCCTCCTCCTCCTTCTCCTCCTCCTCCTCCTCTTCTTCTTCTTCTTCTGGATAGGGCCTGTGTATTATTTTGAGTTATGCCCAGCACTTCATTAATTTTGGCACTCTAGAAATAATAACAGTTCTCTTAAAAAGCAAAATGGTATCTGTAAGGCTGTCCTAGAGCTTCTTATGGTTTGGGAAATAGGGAATGTGAAATAAAATATCTCATTCCCTCAAGCCTCCTGCCCCCCTAACACACTTAGAGTTCATCCTTAATCCTTTCCTGTTTGCTTCTGGCTTGGGATATCAGTCTAGAATGGGTGGACTTGTGTCTTCCACATATTTAGAGTAATGGAGAGAATTTGAATGAATCTCTCTTTCTGGAAAGCAATTCTGCTGTCTTTTTGGAGACACTGAACTAATTTATATTTATGTTTATTTATAGCCGGTCTTTCTGTGACAAACGCAAGGTGGCTTGCGATAAAAATATAAGTCAAAACAAAATGAAAAACAAAATTAATAACAACAACAAAAGAATGCTGGAATATGTTGTCATGGAACAGCATAATAAAAACCATATATCAACAGTAGCAAATGAAAAATGTATCAAAGGCTCAACTAAAAATATCCACTGGGATAAAATGTTCTTAAGAACCTGTTTAAATGCTGGCAGAGAAGGAAGCCTGGTGAATTTCTCTTGAAGGGCTATTGCATTGTTTCGGCGCCACAACTGAAAGGCCCTCTTGCTTGAACCCACAAGTGACATATCTGCTGCCAAAGGGACAATCAGAGGGCCTCAGTAACCAAGTGCAGATCTCTAGCAGGCTCATATGGGAGGAAGTGATTCTTGAGTTAACCTTGCTCCTTGGCTGTTTGGGATTTTAAAGGTCAGAGCCAGTATCTTGGTTTGATCCCAGAAACAAATTGGAAGCCAATTTGATTCCTCTTAAAATCAACCTAAGCAGGCTGACCTGTGAACCCCAAATCTGACCGCCACTTTCAGAACCAACTGACATTTCTGAACTGCGCCGTCCTTGAGAACACTCCCACATTATAGTAATCTGACGTCAGCTGGAGCTGCCCTGTCCAGAGGGAAAAAGCCATCACCAGGCCCAAACTCAAACAGCTAATACTTTCTTTGAAACACGTAAAAGCGCTCAATCTGCTTTTGTTTTGTAGACCACTTAGGGCTGTTGTTTTGTTACTATATGAGTCATATGAAAGTTACTGTACAACGTTCTGCATATAATAGCCTACCCAAACGAGATAGTTTTTGTCGCATTCAGTCAGCAGATCCAGAGAGCACCATTTTGGGGAAGAGTGGTACATAAGAACTCTATCTAGCAGTCTCAGAGTGCTTGAGAATGTTCAAAGCGTTTCACGTGCAATATGGCAGTTGTTGCTGCCCATGTGTAGAAAGAATAATAGCTGAACATTGCGGGAATAAAAACAGTGAATAATATTATGTCACACCCATTCTCTGATGGCTTGGGGCTTTCTGTAGCCATGGAAGCAGAAACAGAGGTAGACCAATTTTGAACATAAGGCTTTTAAATCTAGTATGGATCTAGCTGGTTCTATGCCTGGTCCAAGCTCATACATTTTATCCAGTGTGCTTAATATTTAGGATTTCTCCCTTTTTTGGTTTCATAGCTTTCATTATTTCAAGTTATATATTAACCCGTGTTCAGTGTACTGAAAGCAATTCTGGGAAGCTATTTGAAAACTATTTGCTGTTTTCTCCAAGTGGGAATTACGGTAGTCACATTTCTTCTTGACTTCTGATTTGCTCACGTTTTTATTCATTACTGAGTTGTTAATATATGTGGCCTTTTAAAAATGGGCACAAAGATTCATTTATTTATGATTCCATTTTTTAATCACATAAAATATCTTGAAATGAATTTAGGTTTGATGAGGCCCTAAGCTATTGAAGGTAATGGGGCCTTTATATAGCATGTGGGGCCCATTACTTACATCATAGGAGCATACACAATACAAAGCACTGTTGCTGTATGTAGGTTTTATTTTATTTGTTATTTATCTTATATTTTGGAAATGTACATCCAGTTGTTTTTTCCCTTTAATTTTCTTGGGGGCCCCCCAAGAGAGTGGGGCCCTAAGGTATAACTTGCTTAGTTTATACATACGGTAAATCCAGCACTGAGTCAGGCTGGCTGCTCCCGCCTTTTGGTGTTCTGTAGCTAATGAGTGAAGTCAGAGCTGTGAATTATGAATGTGCTGTTTGGACACCAGGCAATAGGAATCTGTGTGATCCTAAGGAGCTGCCACTTCCCATTCCTCTTTGGTGTACTTTTCCTGCTTCTGTTTCATTTACTAGCCAATGGAATCTCTGCAGTTTGCCTTCCTTTTCCCCTAGCAATGTGGAAGCATCTTTCCTGGGTTCATCGAACATCAGCTACTCCCTAGTAGTTATTTTCTGCTAATACCACTTACACAGTAGCTGTGGGCAGATGTTAAAGAATCCCCCATGGCAAATGCAAAATATGAAAACTGCAAAGAGGCATAGAATCATAGTTCTGTTTCTTCATTAAAATATTTATGTCCCACCTTTCAGCCTTGAGTGGCTCACAGCATCACTTAAAACAAATATACACCAGGAGCCAGATGTTAAAATCACAAAAGGCAGCTGGGGCGAGAGGGAGGGACCAAGCCAAAGATGCAGTGGTAAAATGACAATAAGACAACAAAGTGAGGGAAAGCCTTGGTGCCACAATTGTAAAGGCCTTGTCCTGCATCCTCCAGTGATAATTGGGTGCAAGGCAAGGTCTCTGAAGAAAATTGCAGTAGGTGAGGATGCTTGTGAGGAAGAAGACAGTCTTTCAGATATTCTGGTACCAATGCACATAGGGCAGGCCTGGCCAAACTTGGCCCTCCAGCTGTTTTGTGACTACAGTTCCCATCATCCCTGACCACCACAGGTCATGTTAGCTAGGGATGATGGGAGTTGTAGTCCCAAAACAGCTGGAGGGCCAAGTTTGGCCATGCCTGGGCATGCACATACCTATACCTGTACATAGCATAGGTAATATATATATATTCTGAAAATATTTCTCTCTATTATTAGAGCATGCAGATCAACCACAATAGCTGATCTCCCTTCTCTTTATGTTGTATGTTTTCATACAAATGCACGGGGGGGGGGGCATATATGTATGTAGCACAGGGTGCACAACCTAAAGCTACAGCTACAGGGTTCCTTTCTGCCTCACATTAACCTCTTAAGAATGCCTTGTTGAATAAGTCCATGGTCCATCTAGTCCAGCATTTCAGCTGCAAGCAACCAGGGAGTCTTGCTTAAAATGCCTGCTATATTTGTTCTGTTTTCATGATTGCAGATTTT
The DNA here is from genome assembly GCF_951804945.1 of Podarcis cretensis. Classification (NCBI taxonomy): domain Eukaryota; kingdom Metazoa; phylum Chordata; class Lepidosauria; order Squamata; family Lacertidae; genus Podarcis; species Podarcis cretensis. The sequence continues at coordinate 35,911,595 of NC_137180.1, forward strand.
TGTGTTAGTAAGCGGAGTTAGACAACATCTGAGTTGGTTTCGCCTTAAATCTGGACCTTTCTATTGATTTCATTGGAATGTAGATAAAGTACAGTCTGTGAGTCACGATTTTGCCGGAGTCATGCTGAAAGGAATTTGTGGAACTGTAGGAATGTAATTTATAACCTGTATGTTTGATGTTGCTTTGTCATTTTTTAAACTGCGTTGTGTCTTTTGGTAGAAATAAATAACTGATGGAGTCAATATATAATTAAGTGTGCTGTCTTGTGAGTTTGGTGAAGTCTTGAAATACCTTTCTAGTTACAATATTAGTCTTAAGTTATTTATGCGCATCGGAAACTTGTGAGCCATTCTTTGCAAAAGAATTCCTGGTGTATTAGAAAGTGTAAGGAATCTTCTTATAGACACACAGCTGCCAAAGTCTACTGGAACTGTCAGTGATTTTAGCTTTGAAGAGATACCAACAAAAAGCATAGGTTTCTTATGATGCTCCAACTGTATTCAGTTACAGTGAATTACTCCTTTATTAAAAGATGCTTGCAACTTGATTCTCAGAGAGCTCTGTTGGCCCTTTGCATTTCAAGGATGTTTATAATGATCCAGGTCATGGTGAGCCAAAGCAAGTTCATTACGGAAATCTTTCAACTAAAAACTGGGAAGGGGGGGGGGTGAAAGGGCCCTCTGAAACTAGGGGTGAGGGGGGAGATATTGGGAGGTACAAAATTTACTGTAAATTTAAGGGGGGAAGCAGCTTTTTATGGATTTTATAATGTCATTGTTGTAGGGAGTAGCAGATCTTTTATAATCTGTTAGTACTGCCATTCCCCTAAATACCCTGGAATGACACTAAAGGTAAAGGTACTCCTGCCGGTACGGGCCAGTCTTGACAGACTCTAGGGTTGTGCGCCCATCTCACTCTAGAGGCCGGGAGCTAGCGCTGTCCGCAGACACTTCCGGGTCACGTGGCCAGCGTGACGAAGCTGCTCCGGCGAACCAGCGCAGCACACGGAACGCCGTTTACCTTCCCGCTAGTAAGCGGTCCCTATTTATCTACTTGCACCTGGGGGTGCTTTCGAACTGCTAGGTTGGCAGGCGCTGGGACCGAGCGACGGGAGCGCACCCCACCACGGGGATTCAAACCGCCGACCTTTCGATCGGCAAGTCCTAGGCGCTGAGGCTTTTACCCACAGTGCCACCCGTGTCCCAATGGAATGACACTACATCATGACAAAAAGTAAAAACAACCACCATACTCTTAAAAAATAACCCTAAAAATGCCATTACAAAATGGTATGCTCCCATGAAACTTTCAGCAGCTTCTGCTCCCCTGCCCCTAAATGACTGAATCCCCCCCCCCAAAAAAAAATCACTGTCTGAGAATAAGGAAGGATTATTTTTGTGTATCTGAAGATTAATGCTCTTTATGTTATGGGATTCCCAGTCAATCATTGTCTTTTAAGCATTTAGATGGCTCTTCCTGTTTGAGTTCTACTAAATAAAATTGTTCCTTCTTAATATTTTTCTTGTGCATGAAAACTTGATAAAAAAAATCACTTATAGCTGTTTACCATCAGCCACCAGTAAGGAGCATGGAATAGTTAAACAAATAAGCAATTTCAGAAGCCAACCATTTTTGTAAAGCCTTCCAAAAGAGGACTCTGGGGACAGTGAAGCATCATGGTGGCTGTGCCTTTGAAAGTACAGTGGTACCTCTGTTTTTGAGCGTCTCGGAAGCTAAATGTTTCAGAACCTGAACGCCAAAAACCCAGAAGTAATTGCTTCCATTTTTTTCTTTTTTCTCCATTGACTTTGGCAACCACCCTTTGCGCCTTGGTTGTCGAACGTTTCAGAAGTTGAATGGTCTTCTGGAACAGATTACGTTTGACAACCAAGGTACCACTGTATACAAACCAGCAGTTTATGTTGAATACATTGGCTCATCACAAGGCTAAGAGCCAGAAGTAAAGGAAAAGTCATGTTAACAAAGCTGAAGATTAACTATTGGTGATGTCCTAAATAATGAGTCAATACAAGCAGAATTGAGTTTTACTGCCTAGCTGCTGGTGGGCATAAACCCACATCTTTATGTTGTAGAATATCTAGGCTCCGTCTACATGATGGCTAAATTTGATATTCTCCAAAATACACACATATAGCAAGCAGCTATTGGAAAATTAATAGTAAGATAGTAACCTGGTGAAACCTGACCTCTTTTTCAATAATATATGAAATGTATCCTAACGATAATATTTTCCATAAGCCATCTTAAGACAGGCAGACTTTCCATCCTGCTTAGCCCACTTTTCTTTCTTTCTGCTGAATATCCAACATGAGGGAGACTTATTTGGAACTCAAAAACCTGCTCACTTTGTGACCTCTTAGTCTCCAGCTCCCATTATCCCTGATGATTAGCCATGCTGACTGGGACTGATGGGAGCTGGGAGTACAGCAATACCTGGAGGTCCACAGGTTCCCCACACCTGCTTTAGCTGGTTCTAAAAAAAGGCATCACCTACCATTACTCTTGATATCTATGCTGTGTCCAGACTTCTTTGTCTTTGGGAGTAGCCCTGTGTGTTAACAGGCTGGCCAACCTTTTGTACTTAACCAATAGTAGTCCCCAAATCTAATGGGTCAGAAACAGAGTGGGAAACAGACAACCATTAAATACCAACTGATAATTTCCTGTGGTGAGACCCAAACAGGTAGAAAGACAGGGGTCTATATAATCCACTCACAGGGTGTATGATTTTACTACTCAGCTGTATCTAACCAGAAGTCCAGAGGAGCGGTGGAAATTTTAGCAAGTGGGCAGGCAGCACAGACTCGCAACAGGGAAGAGCACTTGCAATGTCTCACATTTGAGGTTGTAACATGGTGTTTGCAATTACTTCATTAATAACATAGTATTTAGTATTTAGTCTTGCTTATGATGTCATTTTGTGGGATGAGGCATAGCAAATGCCATTTAAAGCTGACTGTGCTTTTCGTATTCCTGGACAACTCAAATGTGTACAAGTCTGTAGCATGTCGTGTGATACAAGCTAGAGGAAGGGAGGCCTGTGGCTTTGGCATTTTAATAGCTTTTTAAAAAATTAATAATTACACTTGAAGTCATTTCTGGAAGGAGAACTATGCACAACCTTCACTCCCAGCATTTCACAGTTAGCTCAGATCTTAATTTATTGGAATACGTAGTACATGATCACTTATTAACTCTATTATGTGGGTACTCTCAGGGAAAGGTTGATGTTGTCTCTATATCTGGTTAGTTTCATGCTGGTTTTATCCAGATTTGCTTATGTCAACAAGATAAAGACTTGTGTTTGCTGCTATTACATTATTTGATAGTGTTAATGTGTCAGTTTGTATTTTTGTTTGTTTACCATCTTAGGCTTCTAGATTGGCCACATAAAAAATCACATAAAAATAACGAAATCAGATCTCAAAATGGAGTTTGATAGAATGTTTCTTTCTGTAGTTTAAAACAGGCCATCATTGTGAAAGCTTTTTTTTGGAAAATGGGGGAATTGTGGCTCTTAGGTGCAGCTTGGGCTCCTCTTCAATATTTTCTAAATGCAGACCAGATATTGTTGATGTAAGTTCCATAGGTTGCATTTAGAACATTTCATGGGCTGGAACCAGGGAAAACCACAAGTTGTCTCCACCCAGTTTTGGGGGATCCCCCTCAGCCCCTGAACCACAGCATTCAGGAGGTCCTCCTGATTCTCAGAGGAGCTGAAGAGAAGGGAGCAGGGAAGTAAATTCCTGCTCCAAAGAAAGATGTCCTTTTGTTACAGAGCCTAATTAAGATGGAGGCTTGCTGTTTATTTGTGTTGATTGCATCCTGAATGAACTGTGAAAGAAAATGTGTTTGGTAGGGGAGGAATTGAGGTTATCAGGAGCTGCTGCTACATATTTTACCTCCTTTTCCTGTGTAATTTTTTTAAAACCACATTCACTTTCCATCTCCTTTCTGAAATACTTATAGGAAAAAAGAAAGCAGGTGAGGCAATGGTGGTATTTTTGTATCCTTTTATCACACCATGACATAGTCAGGAAGGTTTTGTGTGTGATGCAAAGAGCTGGAACAGCCAAGATCAAGGAGGCACAAAAGCTTGGCTAGATTACAAAGCAGGATCCTGGAAGCATTCTTCCTTCCAACAAAGTGTTTTCTTTTGCACATGCAAGGGAAAGCAGGAGACCAGGATCTATAGTTCTTTTGGAAGATGCCTAGTGGGGAGGAAACTGGCAGGCTGTTGCTCAGATTCCTTGGTCCTACTCCATTCATTTAGTTGGCAAATTGTCACATGAACAAAAAAGAAAAACCTGGTAAACCCAAACACTCTCTGCTTGGCACGCCTACAATTTGAAGGACACATACTGAGATTGTGTGTGCAGAGCCAGTGTGGTGTAATGATTAGGGTGTTGGACTAGGACCTGGGAGACTAGGGCTCAGATCCTTACAGCAACTGGAGGACCACACATACTCCATGTGTGCCCTAGTTACTTCCAAGCTAGGTTGCTGGAATTTTGTCTATATGGGGCTGCCTTGAAGGACAGGCTGGACACTCTAGTTAGTCCAAAATGCAGCCACCAGATCTGGGACCTGAACACCAGCTCACACCAACCCGAATTTACAGGATCATCATTGATTGGCTATTCCAGGGGTAGTCATCCTTTCTATACCTACCGCCCACTAATGCATCTTTCTTGATGGTAAAATTTCCATACCTCCCACCAGTGCTCGATGGAAGGACGATTCACCTTGTGCCGTAGAACCCCCTACCACCCTCCTAGAATCCTGAAACGGCCACTAGTGGGCGGTAGGGACCAGGTTGACAACCTGGGCTATTCATTTCCAGGCTCAATTTAAAGTGCTTGTTTTAACCATTAAGGCTCAGATAACGTTGGACCTGCTGCAACATGAGCTGCCCCTCAGTTAAGTTGACCCAGTTTCCTAAAGTGAACCATCATTGTTTCCTAACCATCATTGACTCTGTTTCCTAAAGTGAAATTAGACAGGTAGATTCAAATTCACAATTATGTTTTTTTTTTTTATAATAATTTTTATTAATTTTCCAAACAAATAATAAGAACAGTATAGAACAATATAACTTCAAGCTCATCAGTTCATACCCTTCTTTCTTTGACTCCCCCATACCTCCCCATCCCTGCATCCTTGTTTAATAATTCTTTAGCAACCCTTAAGTCCATTGTCTTAATTCCCTTTCATAAAAATTTCTTAAGTTTTTTGTTTACTGCTGCAATTCTTTACTTCTTACCCCCTGACATCTTAACATTCCTCAATTTTGCAATTATTTTTAAGATATATTTTGAATTTCTTCCAGTCCTCTTCCACTGTCTCTTTCCCCTGGTCCCGGATTCTGCCCGTCATCTCGGCCAGTCCCATAAAGTCAATCACCTTTGTTTGCCATTCTTCCAGAGTAGGTAGTTCTTGCGTCTTCCAATACTTTGCCAGTAGAATTCTTGCTGCTGTAGTGGCATACATAAAGAAAATCCTATCCTTCCTTGGCACCACTTGGCCCACCATGCCCAAAAGGAAAGCCTCTGGTTTCTTAGGAAAAGTCCACTTAAGGACCTTCTTAATTTCATTATAGATCATTTCCCAGAAAGCTTTAACCTTTGGGCAGGTCCACCAAAGGTGGTAGAAAGTGCCTTCAGTCTCATTACATTTCCAACACTTATTATTAGGCAAATGATAAATTTTTGCAAGCTTGACTGGGGTCATGTACCACCGGTAGATCATTTTCATAATATTTTCTTTTAAGGCATTGCATGCAGTAAATTTAATACCGGTGGTCCATAACTGTTCCCAGTCAGCAAACATAATATCATGACCGATATCTTGTGCCCATTTAATCATAGCTGATTTCACCGTTTCATCCTGTGTATTCCATTTTAACAGCAAGTTATACATTTTTGATAAGTTCTTAGTATTGGGTTCCAACAATTCTGTTTCTAGTTTTGACTTCTCTTTCTGAAATCCTATTTTCCTGTCCTGTTTAAACGTCTCATTTATCTGATGGTAATGCAACCAATCTCGAACCTTAGGCTTTAGTTTCTCATAACTCTGAAGTTTCACCCTTTCACCATCATATTCTAAAATCTCATGATATTTTGGCCATTTAGAATCCATATTAAGCTTTTTTACTTCCCTAGCTTCCATTGGTGACACCCACCTAGGGGTTTTACTTTCCAACAAATCTTTGTATCTAATCCAAACGTTATACAATGCTTTCCTTACAATATGGTTTTTAAAGCTTTTATACACCTTTACCTTGTCGTACCATAAGTATGCATGCCAACCAAAACTATTGTCGTACCCTTCCAGATCCAAAATGTCGGTGTTCTCAAGAAGTAGCCAGTGTTTCAACCAGCAGAAAGCTGCTGATTCATAATAAAGTCTTAAGTCCGGCAGGGCAAACCCCCCTCTATCCTTTGCATCAGTTAAAATCTTAAATTTAATTCTGGGCTTTTTGCCCTGCCAGACAAATTTTGATATGTCTTTCTGCCACTTCTTGAAACAGTCCATCTTGTCCATAATCTGCAACGTCTGGAATAAAAACAGCATTCTAGGCAATACATTCATCTTAATAGTAGCGATTCGGCCTAACAAGGAAAGTTTCAGCCTTGACCATATTTCCAGATCCTTTTTAACTTCTGACCAACATTTTTCATAATTATCCTTAAATAAATTCACATTCTTGGATGTTAAGTTTACCCCCAGGTATTTTACCCTTTTTGTGATTTCCAAACCTGTTTCGTTCTGAAAACTCTCTCTTTCTTCCATTGTTAAATTTTTTTCCAACACTTTCGTTTTTTGTCTATTCAATTTAAAACCTGCTACTCGGCCAAATGTTTCAATTAGTTCTAAAACTCTTTTAGTACTAGTGTCTGGCTGTTGCAAAGTCAATACTAGGTCGTCTGCAAATGCTCTTAATTTATAATGTCTAACTCCGACCTGAACTCCTTTAACCAACTGGTCCTTTCTAATCATGTTTAACAAAACCTCCAGGACCGATATAAAAAGTAAAGGGGATATTGGGCAGCCCTGTCGTGTACCTTTTTCTATAGGTATTTCTTCTGTTACCACGTTATTTACAATTAATTTGGTCTTTTGTTGAGAGTATATTGCACCTATACCGTTTTCAAAACCTTGTCCTACCCCCATCCCTTGGAGATTCTTTTTCATAAAAGTCCAACAAATGTTGTCAAAGGCTTTCTCCGCGTCCACAAAAATCAGAACTGCTTTCCTATTAATGTCAACGTCCAGCAGCTCCAAAATGTCTATAATGTTCCTCACATTGTCTGACATATGTCTACCTGGGAGAAAGCCTGTTTGGTCCTTATGAATCTCATCTGCCAACACTCTTTTCAATCTTTTTGCCAAAATGTCTGCAAAAATTTTGTAATCCACATTGAGTAAAGATATAGGGCGGTAGTTTTTAACTTGGTTCTTTTCAGTCTCTGTTTTCGGTATAAGTGAGATGAAAGCCTCTTTCCACGATTCAGGTGCCTTTTTCCCCTTCAAAATTTCATTGCAAACTTCCTTCAATGGTTGTATCAGCCATTCTTTCAGCATTTTGTAGTATTTGGCCGTCAGGCCATCTGGTCCTGGTGATTTTCCCAATTTCATATTTTGAATGGCACCCTCTATTTCTTGTTCTGTTATTTCCTCGTTTAAGATCCTTTTACTTTGTTCTGAGATTTTTGGTAAACCGTATTTTCTGATGAATTCTTCTATTTCTTGCTCGTTGGTTGGCCCTTGTGCATACAATTTCTTAAAAAAGCTTTGAAAACAATTGTTGATCTCGTTGGGTTTGTGGATAATCTTTCCATCCATTTCTAAACTTGTTACCGTATTCATTTTCTGCCTTTTTTTCAATTGCCATGACAGAAGTTTCCCACATTTATCCGCTGATTCAAAAGTTTTTTGTCTCATTTGCTTTATCCTCCATTCTATTTGTTGGTTCATGAGTTCCATATATTGCATCTGATGAAACTTTATTTCTCTCAAGATCTCATGAGACTTTGGTTTGGACCTCAACTTCTTCTCTCCTTCTTTTATTTTTTCTAAAATTTTTTCCTTCTTTTCATTTTGTTGCTTCTTCTTAATAGAATTTTGTTGAATTAGGAAACCTCGCATCACGGCTTTGCTTGCGTCCCAAATTATTCTTTTTTCCACATCTGTTTTCCTGTTGATCTCAAAATAATCTTTTAATGTTTTAAGGGCCTTCTTATGGATCTCTTCGTCCTTAAATAGGGTGTCATTCATTCTCCATCTAAAGGAACCAGTTGTTGTTAATTTCATCTCCATCTTGACCGCATTATGGTCGGAGCACGTTTTTGGGCAGATTTCTACTTTTTTTGTTCTTGACGCCAGACTACTAGAAATCCAAATTTGGTCTATTCTTGTCCATGTCATTTTTGCTTCTGAGAAGAAAGTTCCCTCTCTCTCTAAAGGGTTCTTTGTTCTCCAGATGTCAATCAAGTCCATTGTTTCAGTCATTTCAAAAAAGATCCTTGGTAGTCTCCCTTCTTTCGAGATCACTTGTCTCTGTGCTTTGTCCATGTTTGTTGAGACAACTCCATTCATATCTCCCATCATTAGGATTTTATAATCTAGAAAGTCAACTAATGTCTCATGCAACTTCCTAAAAAATTCAGCCTTCCCTTCATTTGGAGCATAAACTCCCACAATTAATATCTTTTCTCCTTGAATTTGTATTTCAATTGCCAGGTATCTTCCTTGTTCATCTTTAAATATTAATTTTGGAGCCAACTTTTCCTTTGCATAGATCACCACACCTCTTTTCTTTACTTTGTCTGATGAGATGAATTCTTGACCGAGTCTCTTATTTATTAGTAATTTCCTGTGGATCCTGGCAATATGGGTTTCTTGCAAACATATTATGTCTAATTGTTCTTTCTTCAAAATGTGAAAAACCTGTCTTCTTTTCCGAGGAAGGTTCAGACCATTACAGTTCCAACTAAGGAGTTGCAGAGACATTTTGTATTTAAGTAGCTGTTCCTCCAACTGCTCCAAGCTTCTGCTCTTCCTCCGATGGTGGTAGTGAAAGTCCAAATGACAAATTTGCTATATCGGGTGGTTCCCTCTCCTCCACGGTTCCTTTCTGCAGATCCTCCAGGTACTTCTCTAGAAATAGTTCTTTGTCCTGAATTGTTTTTATTTTAATCTTCCTTCCATTGAAGTTAAAGGACAATCCTTGTGGAAATTCCCATCTGAATGGTATAGTGTTTTTCTTCAGCAGGTCTACTAAACTCTTGTAATATGTTCTCACCTCTAAAATGTATTTAGGAATGTCCTTAAAAATCTGTATCTGACAATTTTGAATCACCAATGCCTTTTGATAATGCAAATTCAATATTCTATCTCTTTCTTCTTTTGATCTCAATGTAATTAAACAGTCCCTTGGTTTTTTGTCCTGCCTTCTACCCAATCGAAAGGCTGATATTATCTCAAGTTCCTCATCTTCCTCCCATTCCTCCCGCCAAAAAGTTATGATATTCTCTGTGAGAAATTTCACAAGGTTGTCCCCTTCCACTTCAGGCACCAATCTAAATTTTAAATTCTTCTCTTTACGTTGAAGTTCCAGTAAGGAGAGGGCTGCATCATGCTCATTCACTTTTTTAATAATAGGCCCAAATTTTTCCCTTGTCTCTTCAGCCGTTATTTTTGCACTTTCTGCAATCTTTCGTGTTTCTGAACTTTCCTGAATTAATCTATTTATAGAATCTGTGTTCGATGCAACACTAGCCGTATTCACATCCAACCTTGTTGTCAACTCTGTTAATTTTTTAGAATTCTCTGTCGAAAGTTTTGTCAATGCTTCCAGGGATTGATTTATTTTAAGTAGAGCCTGAGTCATAGGATCCATAGAAGCTGGTGTTTTTTCCTGCACAGCTGCAGTTCCTGATATAGAGGCCCTTTTCTTGTGAGATTGTTTTGCTTTCTGCCTTGTTACTATCTCATCTGTAGGGGCACTCATATCCTCAAGGTCGTTTTCACAGAGTTGATTCCCAAGTGGAAAATCCCACTGTTACTTTTTCAAGTGCAACAGTTTCAGATAGAGCCCTCTAGAGGGAGCATTCAATTGTATCCAAATGGCAGAGATAGAAGAAAACAAAGAAGCAAGGGAGTATAACAGTAGCCAAAAGTTTCCAATGTCCAAATTGTAATGTCTCTATTTTTCTATGTGGCCAAAATGCAGCAAAGTACATCTAAGGTCCGATAACTTTTTTGCAAACAAGTCCCCACTTCTCAAAGTTTGACAGTCCACGTCCCGGTGTCTTTTTTTGGGCAGCCCGACCCCAGGGGGTTTGGCAATGGAAGGTCTTAATTTTCCATTAATTTTCCAGCAGATTAACAACGTTCCAATCCCTTCCCCCCTTCTCCTGCCAATCTGGGGGGAGGTTTTAAGTCCGATGTCAGTTTGACAGCTTAAAAAAATTAGAAAGGTTCCCTTTAAGTGCAGCTTGATTTTCGTTGCTTTATTCCTTCTGCAGTTCCGGGGAGGCAGACTTCCTTAATTTTTGCCTTTCCCGTTTTCAGCCAAATTTTTTTTTAAAAAGTCCCGTTACTTTTTCCAATCTTACTCACGGGTGTTGTGGTCAAATTCCAATTGCAGGAAGGAATCGGCGCTCTCCGCTCATGGCGACGCGGCTTCACTCCGCTAGCTGGGTGACGACTCTCAGCACCGCGCTTACCCCGATGCCGCTCAGAAGCCTTTAAAAAGGCTCCCTCACAGTACCGGGGGGCGCAAAGGGTGCCCACCGAATCTCCTTTGTTCACAGGCTCCGCGCCTGTGATTTTAGGGGTCCCCCGCTTGCCGTAGCGGGTAAGACCCGAACTCAAATTCACAATTATGGATTACCCTCCCACTGGAAATCTATCAGGCACATTTTCACTTAGCTGCTGAAGGTCATGCTTTTAGCAATGATGAATATTTTGTCTTGTTTATCTTGTTTCATTGAATATTCGTTTAACTCTTGTAAGCTGTACTGTGTACTTCTTAATAATAAAACAAGGTTGTATTATTTATTGCTGGCTGCCCTGTGCTCCCACTGGGAGGAGGTGTGTGATATAACTATGTGGAAATAAAAAACTAAGTAAATAAACAGACAGAAGTGATATTATTGTGAAATGGCTTTATGTTTTCTTTAATTCTCATAATGAAACCAGCCCCACTTTACTCTGAATGACTATACAGGAAACAAATTGTTTGTATTTATGATTCTATGAGTCTATTATATGGTTTATTCCAGTTCAACAACATTCCCCATTTGAGGCTTATCGGAAAACCTCAAATCCCTCCACCTTCTTTGCCGCAGCCAGACTTTCTGCGATGCTGAATGGAAGTGAAGAAGTCTATGCAAACCGCATGGTGGTGGATCAGGTAAGTCTGACAGACATGGACTCTGCTGACTTCTTGTAAAATGGGCACACTAACATCCTGACCCAGGAGCTGGAGGAACTCCACAATTGCCTTTGCCTCTTTCTTTCTTTCTTTCTTTCTTTCTTTCTTTCTTTCTATTGTATTTCAGTTTTCTAGGGGTGTGTGAAATTAACAGTCCGATCTTAGTTGTGGTTCTAAAAAAACCCAAATTTAACGATGAAGATGATTATTAACAAAACTAGCTTTCATTTTCTCTGCATTACTGGGGTTTATATTCCATTTCTTTCTGCTTCTGTTGGTTACAGATGATATTTAATAGCATCTTAATGTCTGCTCATCCGATTACTGTATTTTGGGGAAAATGAATAGGTTTTTCTCATGCTTATTAAACATAAGTATAACAAAATAAGAAACCTACAGGGAGATCATTCTTCAAATGGCCTCTGTTTAGCTGCTCTCCGTCTCCCCCCAAATATCGGACTTCCAGCAATAATTAAAATGACAGGAAAATGCACTGCAAAGGGTGGAATAATGGTTGCTTGATACAAGGCCATGTAACCTCCCCACAAACAAATCAGGATAAATGTTAAATAAACAGGTAATCTGGAAGCAATCCTAGAACACATCCTAGGTTGTGTTCCTCTAGCCAGTTTTGTATTTGGAATGTGAGGACCTCATACTAGTCTTTACAGACTGGATTCAATTTCATTTCATTTTGTTTTGCAGCTTTTGAATATCACCTAACTTGTTTGGATTTCTTGCTTTAGATGGAAGACATGGGCGTCAAGTACATGAAGGTAGACCAGTCTGCTCCTGAAATGTACAGAGACCGCGCAGACTCAAATGAAGATCCAGAAGCATCAGCAAATAGCGGGGACAGCAGAAACTCCTCCCCCATCATTCAGCCTAATTTGGATGCAGCAGGTCCATACTTGTCTCTCAAGAAGACACATGCATTTAGCAATCAACGGAATCAACGCTATTCCATCATTAAAAAAAGGTGTGGATTTAATTTTAGCAGTGTTGTTTCGAAAAGAACCCCCCCCCCCAATACAAACATGTCTTGCTCAAAAAACAGAGAGAAAAATGAATGTCAAAAAGTTGTCTCCTGAGGAAGTAAAAAGATAGCCATAGGCTGCAGTGCTAACTATGTTGACTCAGAAATGAATTCCACTGAATGCAAATGGGGCTATGATTCTAACCTAAGGCTGTCTGCAAGCCCCCCTTTCTAATCCAATCCAATCTAATCCATAGTCTTCTCTTGGATTTGTGAAATGTTGCCCTTCATTCTTGTATTTTTCTGAACCTTGGTTTTCTGGATGGAAATCAGCTGATTTTCAGGACTGCACAGCGCTACACATGGCTCTCTGCAATCACTGACTACCAGCTAATCATCATTGCTCCCAGAGAGCCCTTCATGGTACTTTAATAAAGGGTTGCCCCCTCATGGTTTGATTTCAAACCCTGTGAGATAAATTGGATCACCTGACAGATAGGTGCCCCTCCTGTCGAATATGGCCTACAGCGGATATGGGGGAGATAAAAAGCTGCTGCACTTCAACTTCATATCCATATCCCCACTCCTGGCTTAGCACATGCCTCTAATTTCTTAGATATTTGAGCCATGCAGAAGTCTTTGGAAGGTGGCTGGGATACTGATCATAGACAGTGTCTGTAACACCCTCTGCTTAATGTTGAATAGCCGGCTTAAGTTGCATTTGTAATTTGTGGTCTCTCTCTCTTTCTCTCTCTCTCTCTCTCTGCTTAGTTCTAGTCTTGATGACTTGGATGTAGACAATGGAGATGAAAGAATTTCTAACCGATCCCATAACTGCTACCCTTCAATGTCCTTCAACTCTTCTGCAGCCTTGGCCAATAGGGATGGGTTAGGTTCTTCAGAGACAACAACAGAACTGGATTTTAACATGAGCAGGGCTGAATCCCTTCCTTTGTCCAGCAATCTGCAGTCAAAGGTATTTGCTTGTTTTCCTACAAAGTTAGTAACTCATCTTTTCTATTTCCAGTTAGCCAAATCAATTACATTTAGACGGGGTACCATTTTTCTTTAAACTCATTATTAAATATGGGGTTGGCTGCAACCTTTAATTGATGTGAGATTGTATTTCCCAAAATTTGCCATGCCATCTTTTCAGCAATAGACAAGTCTAGAGGAAAGGAATTGCACATAAATACCTTTACCTACAGTGGCCATAAATGAAATAATTGGATTGAGCATTCATCTAGCTTAGCAAATGTTTATTTGAAAAACATCAACACCTACCTAGCAGTTAGAAAAAGGATGAGGAAATTTTGACTTATGCTGTTGTTGTTGTTGAAGATCAGTTCTCTAAAACATTGGGTGTTTTTTAGGAATCGTTACTCTCCGGAATTCGGTCTCGTTCATATTCCTATACGTCACCCAAAGTCTTATTAGGGAAATCACAATGTGCACGGGACTTCATAGTAGCTGATGCAAATGATGGTAAGCATTAGCCCTGTTTTCACTTGTCGTGTTCCTCCTCCCCTCTTCCCTGCAAAAGGATGAAGTTGGTGTCCTTTATTCAGCCCAAGTCTAAACTTCCTTTAGATCTTTAGGAATGCAGGTGCACTTGCTTAAAACTTGGGGTGATTAGAAAAACCCTGGTGTTTAATACAGTCAGAAGAAAGGCTCCTTCTGAGTGACCCTTCAGCCCTCTGTATCTGGACCCTGATTCTCTCCCCAGGCTCCAGCCCCTCCCTAGCCCCTCCCCTCCCCCTAAGCCCATGCCTGTCAATGGGCCTCCTTTGCACCCTCCTTGAGTGTTCTTGCTTGGCTAGAAAGTAGCCTTGAACTCTGCTTCTTGCTTGCCTGTGTGGAGGAGACAAGAGGGATTGTGTGTGTGTGTGTGTGTTGAAACAAGTTTATTTGCTGAACACACTGAACAGCGAATCTGGCTCTGCCCAAAGATTGGCATGCAGCCCTCCTGGAAGGTTGCCTACAAGCAATGTGAAAAAACCTTCAATCTGCAATAGCTGAGGCAAAATAGATGCAGGTGGACCTCGTCCCCGTCCCCATCATGTGCTGGTTTTTCTTTCTCCTCCCAAGCAAATTCTGTCAGCCAAAATAAGTCACATTTATTTATTTATTTCACAAAGTTTATATACCGAATGAGTGCATAAATTACTGTTGATATTGATTTCCAGAGAAAGAGAAAGAGAATGAATATGTGATAGATCTCCCCCCTCCCACTTTTTGCTTTTAAATATTCAGCCATGTTAGCCTGCAGTAATTGAGTGAATATTGTGATATAGCTGCTTTAAACTTATTATTGTTTTGTAGAACAACGTGCATTCAGCTTGCCTGAACAGTCAAGAGAGAAAAGGTATGGACTTTTAAAGGGCATATTTAAGAATAAATAGTTATCTGGTTATTAGCAATAGCCATCAACCAACTGCAACTGTTTTACTTTACAACTAGATTTATTACATCATTAAACCACCCCAGTGCCAACCTGATTAGTATTTGTTGGTGATAGCTATGTAAAGTACCACACCTCATTTATGTAAAATTATGGTTCTGAATTCAGTTTTAGGAAATATATTTGTTCTCTTCTTGTCTCCAATAGCACAGTCACAGTGTATTAATTAGTTACCTGATTTCAAGAAATCATGCATAGCATAATGAAAGATTTCCTGGTATATTTTTAGGATTCCGGAAGAAGAGTGGGAAAAATATATAATACCTACAAAATCAGAATCTGAAAAATATAAAGTCAGCCGTACTTTTAGCTTTCTGATGAATAGAATGGCCAGTACACGAAATAAATCCAAGGTAATTCAATATGATGTGTGCTAGATGACAGGTTTTTAAACTATATATATATCTTAAGAATGCGGAATAGATTTTGAAATGAGAACAGCTTCTAAATGTTTGCAGATGTAACCCTGTAAACACGTATTTTCCCTGGGATATGAGACATTTCTGCATTTGATGCAGAGGGTTACCTTGCGTGGTTTTTATTATGTTAGTAACATTAAAAATAGCGTTCCCCACCTGCAATCTGAAGCCATACCATCTTCTTCACTAACTCAAGACTCTACCCCCTTATTCGGCTACATGTCTCATTTCTGCCTTAAGTGAAGATAGAGAGAAAAGGACAGGGTTTGATACAAGTCGCAACAATAATAGGACTATTTGTACAGCTGCACAAAACATCCCTCCCCTTTTGACTTTTTTTTTTATTTTTTTTGGCGTAAAAGTAGCACTTTGGGAAAAGTATTTTCTGCCATCTCCCAGTCATGGAAATGCTTATTCCCCCCACCCCCCAGCCTGTTCACTGCCAGCTTAAATTGCTTTGGTCCCATTGTTCTTATAATTATTGTGTTTTCTCTGAATCTTCCTATTTTGGGGGATAATCCCTTGGGGGATCCTAGCCAATCAGGTATTACATAGTAAATAGGATGACATCACAGTTCTACACAGGCAAATTTGTCTAATGAGTTGGCATTTCTGGAAGTAAATGAAGGAGCCTTCAGCAAGCATCACTGTAACTATAATGGGTGTTTAGTCAAGGTTTAGAAGGAGTGAGACCTGAAAAGACCCCATAAACCAGGAGGGGCGCAAGGAACAGTGGCGTAGCGTGGGTTGTCAGCACCCGGGGCAAGGCAAGTAATTTGCGCCCCCTAACCCTGGATTTGCGCCCCCTAACCCTATCCCTAACCCTAACCCCCAGATGTTGCGCCCGGTGCGGCCGGCACCCCCTGCACCCCCCACGCTATGCCACTGGCAAGGAATGTCTGTTAAATGGAAGCATGCATTTGGAACGTTGTGTTCGGAATGTACTGCCTTTATGCACATCGTCCAACTGAATGATGACAAGAGATCTGCATTTGTTGAATTGTTGTTCTTGTTGATGCTTTCTTGTGCAAAATTAACAAAATGAATGTATATAAAAGATAGAAGACTGGGGAGATTTTATAAGATGCAGCTAATTTCTCCACTTCTAAAGAACAAGGCAGTAAGTGACATGGGAAAGATAAAACTGCTGCTGGGTTTAATAATACTGGAACATTTCAAAAGCTAATGAACTTTTAATTCTTTTGTTTTTCATTCGGCTTATCAAGGCCAAAAATAAGGACGCCAAAGAGAAGGAGAAGCTTAACAGGCACCAATTTGTTTCTGGAACTTTTGGTGGGGTGATGCCATGCTTCTCATGTGAGAAAGCCCTTTTGTCGAAAGAGGCATTGCAGTGTTTATGTAAGTACCTACGTTTTATGCTGAAGACATTTGACACCCACAGATTCCCCCATATTCCATAACTCTGAAAATAGCCTTAATCATATCATAGGGTTCTTATACCTCACCGTAGCACTTGTATAGATTTCATCAACATTCCTAGAATCATAGGGTTGTATCAAATCGTGTTGCTAGGCTGATGGTAAGGCTTCCATCAACAGAACGAGAAGGGAAACAATTTTCGGAGATTCTCCCCCCGCAGCCTTCCCAATCTGTTCCAGAGATTTAGGCCCCGCCGCAAAATATGTTCGAGGTGTTTTAAGGTGGTTGCAGGGGAGGAGGAATTGATGAAGAATGCTTCCTCCCTGTTCCATGGATGGAAGCCTTGCTGCCAGCTGAGCAACACCAACAGACACAACCCCACATAATCATACAACAGGGAGGGACCTCAAAAGTTATCTAGTCCAATTGTATTCATGAGAGGTGCCACCCAGCCTCTGTTTAAGAATCTCTAACAAATGATAGCCCACCACCTTGCAAGGGAGCTTGGAATGTTCTTCCTAGCAGGGCCTGCCTGGTGGTGGCATTAATATCCTTTTGGTTGAGACTTACCTCTTCTGCCAGCATTTCATGGACCTTTATAGAATCTGGTGTGCTGGCTAGCCTGGTCCAAATACTGGTGACGCTTTACTGCTGTTATTAATGTATTTTTTGATATTATTGTTTCTTGTTAATTTACTGATGACTGTTACTGTTTTTTTTAATCTTTTGTACATTTTATATTAGTTTGTGAGTCACCTACAGTGGTAGGTCAAGTTAATAATAATGCTCCCGTGTTGTGCTCAGAAATGAACCACTGTTTCCATATGTGATCGGTACAAACATGAATTTAAAGAGAAGGTCTGCTGCCATCCCATCTAGTTGGGACCCATGGGATAAAACACACATGATGGCCTGAAGATCAGTAAACATATTTTTCAAGGAATGTGTGGCTTCTCTCCTCCCCATGTCTCCCGGGTAACATTTAGTTAAAGAAAATGAGGGATGTGAACGTAACATACTCAGTGCTTCCTCACTTCTGTTCCACTTCATTGGCTAATGTTTGCATGAGGCAGGGAAGCACTGTGTGTGGTGACATTCCAACATGTATCTGCTTAAACTAAGTGTTACTGGGGAGAAGCGGGAAAGAGAGTCTCTTCTACGCAGTGGGTGCTGCTTTGGCCTTGTCCGCAAAATACTGTTTCAGTATAAGATGGAATATGTGTTGCCCCTTTTGCTCAAGCAGCTGCCTTTTTGCTGGCCCCTTTCGTAGAAAGCTACCAATCATCACAGCAGGGGAACAGATTGTGTCCTGGATTAGATTATCTAGAAATAAACCTTTTAATGTTGGGATGATAAGTCATAAACTTTACATTTTGAGAGATTTTTTATTTATTTCTTGTAGATTGCAATGCACTTGTGCATAAAAATTGTAGAGAAAGTGCTCCTGGGTGTCCAAAAGTAAGTTTTGAAAGGGTTTGGAGATATCACTGCGTGTTGTTTGATTGCCTTATGTAAATTCCCTCCTTACTGTGTTTTTCTGTACGCTTGTGTCATTTTGCTTCATGTAATCCATAGGGTGATGAAGCTTAGAGAGTCGTGTCTCAAAATGACGTTTCATATGTTACTTCAAAATAGATAAACAGCTAACGAAGGAATAATTTACAGTGGTGCCCCGCAAGACGAATGCCTCGCAAGACGAAAAACCCGCTAGACGAAAGGGTTTTCCGTTTTGGAGGCGCTTCGCAAAACGAATTTCCCTATGGGCTTGCTTCGCAAGACGAAATGTCTTGCGAGTTTTTCCGACTTTTTCCCCCTCCCCCCCCTTTTCTAAGCCGCTAAGCCGCTTATCCGCTGATCCGCTAAACCGATAAGCCGCTAAAAGCCGCTAAAAGCCGCTAAAAGCGCTAATCTGCTAAGCCGTCAATGGGCTTGCTTCGCAAGACGAAAAACCGCTAGACGAAGAGAATCGCGGAATGGATTCTTTTCGTCTTGCAAGGCACCACTGTATTTGAATATGCCATATTCATTAGTAGAAAAACCAAGGCGTTCTTGGGGTAATAGAAAATGTCTAAAAATAGTGGGACAACTTAAATTTAGCATTTGCCTATAGGCTCTTGTTTCTACTTATTTGGCAGAAACTTGTTGAGCTTGTTTAGGCACTGAAGGCTGTGTAATTTCACGAGGTCTGATTCAACTCCCCTCACCTTTCCCTGCCTTTCCTCACACCGATTTGTGCTTCCTACATTACTATCTTTTGTTGTTGTTGTTGTTGTTGTTGTTGTTAGATCTTGGGAAGAGGTGTGGATTAAAGTGGTTGAGGTAGGGCTGATTTTTATGATCATTTTAGAACCTTGCTATATGTGACTTTTCTGGTCACAATAAATGGAAAACTGAGGAAGAAGAAGGGTGCAGCTGAAGCCCACTGATTGGGAACTGAGGTCCAAGTGGAGCATTTGAATTGTAGCTTCATCTGCTCTATTTTTCATCTCTGGTAACAAATAACAAGAGTGGCTATTTATGAAAGATAAGCCCTCATAGTATGTACAGCTTCCCTTCATCTATGAAATCCAGCGGCTGAATCCAATGTCATCAAGTAGTACCAAGGGGAATAGCGCCTCCTGGTGTGCACCAACGAGGATGCAATAGCAAGATTTCCACTCAACATTACTGACCCCCAGCATTAATTTTTCCAGTTCCCCACCCACCCCAAACCTAAGCTTCCCCTTCCCGCTTACCTCTGAACACTTGCCACACAGATACAAGCATAATTGCATTGAGAACAAATGCATATATTAAGGATTTATTTTAATTATCTGAAATTGCTACAGCAACATGTCATGGTATTAAGACCTTCTGACAGAATACCATGGGTGACAATGTGAGTTGTGGGGAGAAGGGACTCTATTCACTTTAATGGGCATCCAACTGCAACACTCTGAAATTTAACAAGAAAAATTTCATGGGTATGTATGTTGAGGTTTGAGTCTATGCCAGCAATTGGCATACTTACTATAGGGAAAGCACAGAATGTGAAGTGGCAGAATGTGGTGAGGGGCAGCCCTAAAGCCTAGGAGTGTTAAATAATGTCTTCAAATTTTCATACTATTAAGAAAGCATTCTTCTTTACCAGAAATCCCAAGAGAGGTGCCATATTAAGAACAGGATGCAAGCTGTCCAGACAAGTAAGCACTCTAGTAAGAAAGCTAAGAGATGTAAATCCATTTTTTTTCATTTGTCAGTTCACCTGTCAGTTAAAATTGTTGAATACTAGCAAAATAAGCTTAAAACGATACAACTGAGCTTCTACACAACTTGTCCTTGCATACGACTTTATCCTGAATACTTGTGAAGATGCACTCAATGGCTGCATTCAACCATGGTTTAGAGAATTGGGTATAGGCCTTGGGCTTGTGGGCTCTTTCCTCCTTCTCCCCTTGTACAAGCCCCTTAATGAATCACTTCTTGGTTTCATCAAACCATTGTTTACTTACGAACTAGAATAAAATCTTAAATGCAGACATTATCTGAGGAAAACAGATATTGGTTTATTTGAGCATGCACTAACGTCAGGATGAACCATTCAAAAGTTTTGAGCTTTGGCCGCCGAGACCATATAACACCGGTCTTGAAAGACCTACATTGGCTCCCAGTACGTTTCCGAGCACAATTCAAAGTGTTGGTGCTGACCTTTAAAGCCCTAAATGGCCTCGGTCCAGTATATCTGAAGGAGCGTCTCCTCCCCCATCGGTCTGCCCGGACACTGAGGTCCAGCTCCGAGGGCCTTCTGGCGGTTCCCTCACTGCGAGAGGCCAAGTTGCAGGGAACCAGACAGAGGGCCTTCTCGGTGGTGGCGCCCGCCCTGTGGAATGCCCTCCCATCGGATGTCAAGGCGATGGACAACTACCTGACATTCAGAAAACATCTGAAGGCAGCCCTGTTCAGGGAAGTTTTTAATATGTGACATTTTAGTGTATTTTTCATCTCTGTTGGAAGCCGCCCAGAGTGGCTGGGGAAACCCAGCCAGATGGGCGGGGTACAAATAATAAATTATTATTATTATTATTATTTGTTGAAATTGCTAGAAATATTAGCCTGACTGAATTAAAACTGTGTGAAATTCTATTTTAAAAACTATCAGCCTATGAAATATGAATAATGGAGGTTATATGGTGTCTAAGAACATAATTCACTTAGTATCATAGCTATGAGAAGTAATTTAACTTCATCCTCTGGTGCAATTCACCCTTTCAAAATTCTAAATCCTACAACAATATTATCAAAAGTGTATTTTAATCTGCAAAATATTTTTACTGAGATCATCATTAATTAGATAGGCAAGGATCCAAAGATTCGTTTAGATTCTTCCAGGGATGCTTCAACATGTTCCTTGTGCAGTAGCCCTCCATGATACTTTGGATATGTTGTAGTGGATTGCAACTCAAAATTATTACAGTGGTACCTTGGTCGCCAAACTTAATCTGTCCCGGGAGTCCATTCAACCGTTCAAAAACCAAGACATGGCTTCTGATTGGCTGCAGGAGCTTCCTGCACTCAGTCGGAAGCTGCAGAAGCTGCATTGGAAGTTTAACTTCCCAAAAATGTTTGCAAATCAGAACACTTATTTCCGGGTTTGCGGCGTTTGGGAGCCCATTTGTTCGGGAGCCAAGCTGTTTGACAACCAAGGTACCACTGTATTATTATTTAAATCAGCTGAGTGAAATATAAGAGCTCTTGGTATCATAGCCATAGTTTGCCAGTGGGAGATAGAAAACTGCTTTATAATAAATCAGATCATTAGTCCAGTTAGCTCAGTATTGTCTACACTGACTGGTAGCAGCTCTCCAAAGTTTCGGATAGTGGTCCCTCCCAGCCTTATGTGGAAATGCTGGGAGTTGATTCTGGAACCTCTTACGTGCAAATCATGTGCTCACCCTCTAAGCTGCAGCTTTCCCCAAAGACACAGATACAGAGCACTTTGTTAAACTTGTCCAATATCTGAACTACCTGAAACTTTGACCTTCCAGATCCATCATTCAGAGATGTTCCACAGCCAACAATGTCCTCAATGCACCCTTCTACCTCAACACCCATTGGATTATCTACTGTAAAAAAAGATGTATTGCAGCCATCAAACCCCTTATCCAAAAGTGTTCCAGGTACCAGTTTTGAAAGGTAAAATGGCACTCTCTGATGTCTTGCAGTAAACATGATGCTATCTAAATGAGTCACTACACCTGTACGGTTTTGCTTTACCCTAGGAAATCCATGTCACCTTTGGAATCAGATACCGATACCAGTAGCTGGAGATCTCGGTCTCACTCTGAAGAGCTGTTGCAATCAATAGGGAACGCTTCGTCAGTTGACTCTTTTATAATTGAAGGTATATGGGGAACTCAGTGTGATACTATTGACATGTGTAAATGTGTAATATATTAACAAGAAGTGTGTATAAAATAGTACCACTAGTAATGATGAATAAGTAAACATCTGCTCCCATTTCCATTTCCATTATTCCTAATTCTGCAGCAAGGATCACAAGAGCTTTGCAAGCTTTATAGTTCTTGCTTGCAAGGACCAGCTCCCTTTTCATCTCAGCATCATTCTTTTAAAAATACATATCTATCTCTTTTCTAGTGGTTTTCTTGCCTATGTGGATTTATTTATTTATGCACCACCTCCTATGAAACACCTCAAAGTGATTTAACACTAAAAACAATTTAACATATTTATGTATGCCTACCTGCTAACATTCTTTCCTAGACAGCTCACAGCATAAAAATGATAAAACACCATAAAAATTCAGTTTCCAGCATAATGCTTCTTCTAGCAGAGAGAAATGCAAAAGCATATAAACTATGGTTCAGAACAATAAGATCACGGATTTCTTAAGAAGACCTGGTAAAACTAAGAAGTCTTCGTGCTGAAATAATCATAGGGAAAGCGTTATGTGAGCCTCTCTAGGGATGAATTCTCTCATCGGAGGGCCCTCTACCAGCAGCCAACACACTTGGTGCATGTGTTTGTGTGGCACACCCGCAGCGGGGTCTCTGAACAGGATCTCATTACAGTGGTACCTTGGTTTACAAACTTAATCCATTCCGGAAGTCCGTTCTTAAACCAAAGCATTCTTAAACCAAGGCTTGCTTTCCCATAGCAGCGGGGGACTCAATTTACAAATGGGACACACTCAACATGAAGCGGAACATGTTCTGCTTCCATGGCAAAGTTCACAAACCAAAACACCTACTTCCAGGTTTGCAGCATTCTTAATCCAAGTTGTTCATAAACTAAGCTGTTCTTAAACCAAGGTACCACTGTATTTGAGTCCGTATATATGGAAGAAGCCCTGAGATGCAGAATCACACATTTTCAGCCCTATCTGTGACTTCCTGATTCGCGTCATGTGCTCATGCAATCTCATAACATAATCCCATCAGTGTTGCTTGTGTGCACCAAAAAAATCAACCCTGCATCTGATTTATGTTATTATCTAATCACTGCCTGAGTTCCACCTTCGCATGCCCATATTTATGTGGCTGGTATATTAAATACTGTTTACTTTGATAGCTACAGACGACGTTGATGCCTCACTGTGGAGCGACCTCAGCACCGATGCATTAGAATTTGAGGCAGAATCCTGGAGTCTTGTTGTCGACCCTTCATTTTGCAATAAGCAGGAAAAGGACATTATCAAACGGCAAGATGTGATTTTTGGTCAGTATTCTAAAATTTAGTCTAATGTTCTGTATAACTAGATACAGATGATGAGGTAAACCATGCCGGAACTGCTGGTGAGCACAAAAATAAGAAATAGAAAAAAACACACCAGGGGTTCAGGCCAGCATACAAAGACACAATATATGGCAAACAAAGTACAACGAGTGTATTCATCACAATGTACCCACATTTTTTCTTGCACTGGAGATAATGAAAATGTATCATTAATTGCTAAAATTGTACTTATTTTGATGATTCAGGAGTACTGCTTGCATGTACTACAGTGGTACCTCGGGTTACATATGCTTCAGGTTACAGACACTTCAGATTACAGACTCTGCTAACCCAGAAATAGTACCCCGGGTTAAGAACTTTGCTTCAGGATGAGAACAGAAATTGTGCAGCAGCAGCGCAGCAGCAGCGGGAAGCCCCATTAGCTTAAAGTGGTGCTTCAGGTTAAGAACAGTTTCAGGTTAAGAACGGACCTCCAGAACGAATTAAGTTTTTAACCTGAGGTACCATTGTACATGCCTTGTAATAGCGGATACATTCCTTCTACTTTGCTTACCATATATAGTCGAACTTTGGAAGTCAAACGGAATCCATTCCAGAAGTCTGGAAGTCCGTTCAACTTCCAAAAGTCTGGAAACCAAAAGTGTCTACGGAAACCAAAAGCGTTCGACTTCCAAAACGTTCGGAAACCAAAAGCTCGGCTTCTGATTGGCTGCAGGAAGCTCCTGCAGCCAATCGAAAGCCACGGAAGCACCATCGGACATTCAGCTTCCAAAAATAGTTTGCAAACTGGAACAGTCATGTTCGGGAGCCAAAATGTCCAAGAACTAAGCTGTTCGAAAACCAAGGTACGACTGTATAGTGTCCTTGTATGCTGGCCTTAACCCCCGTTTTTTAAAATATGGAACTGTTAGTTTATTGGAAGTCAGTTTTGATTTATTTAATTGTGCATTTTCTTTTTCTTCACTGCAGAGCTGATGCAGACAGAAGTACATCACATCCATACCCTATTCATTATGTCTAAAATATTCAGAAAAGGAATGAAAGAAGAATTGCAGCTGGATCACAGCACTGTGGACAAAATATTCCCCTGTTTAGATGAACTGCTAGAACTTCACCAGCAGTTCTTCTGCAGTATGAAGGAAAGACGACAGGAATCATGTGAGGAGGGCAGTGATAGAAATTTTGTAATTAGCAGAATTGGAGACATCCTTGTGCAGCAGGTAAGGCACTGAGCTGAACAATTTTATTCATTTTTACTCTTATTAACTTTACTGTGCTCAATGGGACGGAGGAGAAATTTAATTCAATATTAGTAATCTGCAAGGTTTACAACTTGAATATCTAACTAGGAATGGGAGAATTTTGATCCAGTCTGTGAAGTGAACCTCTGTAATTTGCACTTTGCAAAACAAAATGTCAGCCGAAACAGCCATATTTCAAAATTCTCACTTCTCCAAATTTTGCAGTGCCTTTCTCCTGCCCAGTAATGTGTACCAAAGTGCATATACCAGTGTACACAATAAATGCATGTATTAGTGAAAATAACATACTGTTGCACGCCACTCCCAGAGGTTCCAGGGTTTGGTTTCCTTCGAATGGGGGAGAGCAGAGACTGTGGTGTATTTCTGATACATGATTTATGTACACATATATACAACCTGACCCCCAAGATGGAGAGGCTCAAAGCACTAACACCTCAGAAGGTCTTGTGTCTTCCTTGGTCACAGCCTTGGATTCAGACAGAAGTCAAGCATGGCTCTGTCTCCCTGGCTTCTCCCTTCTTCTAGCCCAGCTCTTAGCTCACGAAACTCTGTGATTTCTCTTTCTCACTACAAGCCAGGTGAGGGAAGGGGCCCACCCTTTTGCCCTCTGGCACAGAGCAACTTCCTTTGTTAGACCATACTTAGGTGGTACCTATGGTGACAACTATGACCTTTATATCACAAAAAACCTGCCTAGCTAATTCAGCAATGGAATCCTCATTAGATTTTAACCCCAGGAATTACAAGGGAGTCCGGTATCATCCAGACTAACCCCTTGAAAACACACACACACACACATATGAGGGGAAATTGGTTGCAAAAATGTGAATATTATTCAAAACATCATACAAAATGCTGATGAATTTTCATGACAATTTTGGGGGGTGGGATGGGATTTTATTGCTTACGTTAATAATGCAGAACATAATCAGTCTTCACTTCTGGCCTATAAATGGCTTTACTTATTTCCTCATATAGTGAATTAGTCTTTGTTAAAAATAATCCTTTGGATACCTTTGGCCACAATTAAATATTTGAGGGGGGGCCCTACATATTAGTCTTATTACTTACGTGAAAACTCTCCACTGAATACATAAATTGTAGTCAGACATGTGTAGACTTTATTTGATTCCCACTGCCTTCAGAGGTTAGCCATTAATCTCACTGATGTGCGTGTCTTTGTATGGCTTAGTAACATTTTCAATGTAAGGCATTTGATATTCCATGAGTACTATTTTTAATTGCTGTTTTTTATCAGTTTTCAGAAGAGAATGCAAACAAAATGAAGACGATATATGGGGAATTTTGTAGTCATCAGAAAGAAGCAGTGAGTCTTTTCAAAGAACTGCAACAGAATAAAAAGTTTCAGAACTTCATCAAAGTAAGTTGGCAATAGCAAGTGAGTTAGAATCATAAAACTGTAGAGATGAAAGGGACCCCGAAGGTTGTCTAGTCCAACCCCCTGCAATCCAGGAATCTCAGCTACTTCTGTAGAAAAAATGCTGGAATGAATGAATCCTTAATAGTAACATGCCTGAACAAAGCTGGTGTAGCACAGAGGCTCGAGTCTGAGCTGCAAATCTGGAAGTCGCTGGTTAGAACTTTGTGTGCCTTGAATTCACTAGTAGCCCTAAGCAAGTCATTCTCTTTCATCCTCAATCTCCCCCTCCTCAGTCTGTACGATGAGAGATAATGATCATTGGGATACTGGATCATGTATGTGAAGCACTTTGAACACTTGAAAGTCCTATGCAAATTATTATTATTCATTAATTATTATATAATTAATTTTTCTTTAACAGAGGTTTCTTTTAAAGAACTGAATATATTACCTTGTGCAGGCACAAAATTAATCGGCATAGGTCATTTATGTGGTTGAGCTAAATTCTATTCTAAAAACAGGCCCATAGCTGTAAGTGAGGCTTTAACAAATGTAAAATTTAACAAATTGAGTGTAAAATCAGTTTAGTAAAGCTTACAATGAATTTCAACTTACTATCAAAATACAGTTTCAGATTTGGGGGAAACCCCCCTTGCCAAAGAAATCCACATAGTTTCTTACAAAACTTAACAACAAATTCAAATACAACAAAGTCACCGTATTTAATATTACAATAAAATCTAAATTTAATAACAAATGCAAATCAAGATTAGCAACACAAAGCAAGGAAGCTAACCCGACCCCCTTAGTGCTGAATTTTGCTGTATTCTGATGACCCACAGAAGCCTAGCTTGAATATAGTTCTGAGATCTTCAGGGCTTGGTCTTCTCACTAGGCTCAGAAGAAGCAAAAGACACCACCAACGATAGTTAATTGTCCTCTTCAGCATCCCAGGGGTTCCAGCCACTAGTGCTGGTCTTCTTTCGTTTGGATTATTTTTATTTCAAAACCACCACAATAACCTTTCAAACTAAAGTAATAATTCACACTAGTTAATCCGTTGAAGACCTTGTTTTCTATCGACCAGGTTGATGATGCAAACCCTAAAACTAAGATAAGTAAAAATTACCTTAATCTGGCAGGAGAGATTCACAATGTAAAAAAAAAAAAAAAAGGTATCACATTTACATAAGTGTTATAGTTGCATTCCAGAAAGCATCTTCCCCCCTGGATGTTGTTGGACTCAACGCCCATCAGCCTCGGCCAGCATGGCCTATGGTCAAGGATGATGGGTGTTGTATTACAATGCCAGATGGGAAGCAATGGGTTAGGGATGGCTGCTCTAATGATTCACTGACTTGGGGAACTTATCATATCCTTCAGAACAATTCAGTTATATAGTTAGTTATCTTATTGACTGCATCATACAAATGTTGTAGCTAGATAAAGAGAATAATATGAATTTTCATTGGATTTAATCAGAAAAAGAGGACCCTGTTAAACATAGGCTAAACATAACCTGCGTATCAAATACATCAAACAAGGGCTGTATTTCAAAATTCTATCTGTTTTTAAAGCTACGGAACAGTAATCTTTTGGCTCGACGTAGAGGAATCCCAGAATGTATTCTGCTTGTTACTCAAAGAATCACAAAGTACCCAGTTCTGGTGGAGAGAATATTGCAGTATTCCAAAGGTAAGCCATAATTTTAATTCACATGCCATCAGAAATTCTCAAGGTTTGCTCTGTTGAATAACACTAGGGGCACCAAAGATTTTCCCCTAGTTTCTCACATTGTGAACAGGAAAATATCCACCTAAAGTAAACAACAGGTGGATCAGAATTTCACGTCTCCCTTCCATTTGCTTTTATAGGAACCCATTTTGTCAAGGTGTTTTTTTCTTGAATGAAAGCAGTGGCAAGAACTGGCCTGGCCATTATATCTTTGATTATTACTGGGACCCAGAAGGGCAGAAGCCATATTTTCAGTAATACAAAGCAAGCATATGCTGCATGGAAAAGGAATGCAGATATTAATTCTGGAACAGTTATTATCATTATATGTGCTTTCGTCTCAAACCACATACACGAAAAGCCTCAGAACCACATATTTAATTAGAATTTTTTAGGGTGGAATTCATAGGCCATGAACTATGTACAGAAATAAATTGAAAAACATGCGCTTGGGCATCTCTTGTGAAAATCCACTCCAGTTATTTAAGGAGAAATGGTTTCCCTTCTTTGCTTATACAGAGAGTGTGTGTATATATTCTTATATTTGTGTATATATATTTGTTTGCTTTTCTATAGAAGGAACTGAAGAACACCAAGACTTATGTAAAGCCCTTTGCCTAATCAAGGATATGATTGCAGCAGTTGATTTGCAAGTCAATGAATATGAGAAAAAACAGAAATTGATGGAGATTCTCAGTAAGATTGAAAACAAAACATATACCAAACTGAAAAATGGCCATGTTTTCAGGAAGCAGGATCTGATCAAGAAAGAGAGGACACTTCTGCACGAAGGTTTAATCTATTGGAAAACGGCTACGGGACGCTTCAAAGGTCCTTGCAGTTTTAAGTTCCTTGCTTGCTTTTGAAGAATTGTGTATTGTTATCTCTCTTTGGCTTCTAAACAAGAGACATGGGTTTCTGACACAGTGGCATAAAAAACTATTCTGTAGGAAAAGGTGTCTCATATTTAGGCACTGATCCATATACATGATGGAAAAGAGAACACAGTCTTCTGGTTTGCCTTTACAGATTTGAAACACTGATACACCATTTTCTTACATTAAATTTTCCCCCAAAGTTAAGATTGTTCGATCATTTATCTCTTTCCACAAAAATAAGGAATGAGAACAAAAGTAATTCTGGTTGTAACATATTTTACATCAGTGGCCTGCTTTCTAACATGATTCTTAAACCATAGTTTTGAAGAGCTTTAAACCTCCTTAAAACTGGGGGTTTAAATGTATTTATTTTTTCACATATTTATATCCTGCATTTTAGAGTAAAGCCTTCACAAGGCAGCTCACAGGAGTTAATAAATACAATATGTCAAACAATATAGCATTATAAAAAATGAAGTCAAACAAAGCCATCAATGGAAGGCGGGGCAAATTAAATATATATGTTTTAAATCCACTTAAAAGCCACCAGTAAGCAGGCATTTCCTTTGGAATTCGTGCAAAGGGAATTCCCAAGTTGTGGGGCCATCACTGAAAAGCCCCTGTCCATGGTGCCCACTAATCTCATGGTTCTTAGTGGTGGGCCAGAGATCAAGGCACTCTGAGATTGATTTCAGGGCAGGCAGTCCTTCTAGTAAACGTGGCCAGACCAGGCTAGTGGGATATTTGGGTTGAGGTCCACCAGCCTGAGCCAGGTCTAGCAGTGGCAAAGACAAGGCAGAAGTACATAAAAGTATGAAGTAACTGGATGTTTCTGAGCCTACTATATGTGCAGCCTAGAAATATGTGATCAATACTTGAACCAAGCTCACAAATTATTTCCACACAAATGTACTCCCAAGCTATTTGCAGGATGGGGAGAGAAGGCTATTTATTTGTTGCTGCTGTTGGACAATTGAGTCAGAAACCCTTCTACTATAGGTGATCTACTACAAATCTCCTAGCAATCTTCTAGTAGATGATGATTTACCTTCTTCCCAGCGTTGTTTTAAGCAATCTGGTCCCAAACCATTCATGTGCAATTCACTTTTTTAAAGTAAAGTTTCTGCCGAGGCCTTTGCTGGGGAGGGCAGGGGAGAATTTCCTTGAATGGTGAAGACCTTGGTAAATATTGTTTTATCTTGAGCCTAGTGCTGGAAAATCAATTGTAAGGCAAGCATTCTATTTGTTTCCCAAGATAAAAGAAGAAATGTTTTAAAGGCATTTTTAGAATTTTAATTTAGTCTTAGTTATTTAGATATAGGTACCTTTCAGACATTTTTATTTATGTATTTTAATCGTGTTTGCTTCCATTTTTTTATTTGTTATGATGAAGTAAGAAATTAATTTGTGATACGTATTTCCTTTCTTTTTTGAAAGATATATTAGCCCTCCTTCTAAATGACGTGATGTTGTTTTTACAAGAAAAAGATCAAAAATATATTTTTGCGGCTGTTGTAAGTATGATTATCTAAAAATGTTAATTGCACTTTTGTATTATATCATGTAACAATGCCTGTATCCAGACTTCTTCTTTTGGTACCTGCCTGTTAGTTATATCTGGGTTTCTTTTTGGTATCTGGTCTAATCATAAAACCTTTTATCAAGGTTTATTTATTTCAAACATTTATATGCTGCTGTGTAGTTTAACAAAATCCCAAGTATGCTGTGAATAAATACTTTTTTTACACAAGGGTTAAATACTTTATTTATAATATGTGAACATAATAAACACTGGGCATGATCCAGCTAAAGTTATGTATTTTAAAGCCCAGTGCATTTAAATAAAGAGTACCCTAAGTATCTCACCCCAGAAGTCTTGGAACATGGTCATTATTATCCATTCAGTAATAAAACAGAGTTTTTAGTATGCAAGAGACATTTTACCAGTACATACAGTGATTTTATTCTGCAACACAGGTCACATTAAAGGAAAATGCAATGCACATTCAGTAACATGAAAGACCATGTGCTTTCCCAAATAAAGCGAGTTATACTAGTCCTGATTGATACTGGTATCTGCAATGCATTTCAAACATAATTGTTCTCCCAAAGTTTCCATGATTAAAAATTGCTCTGACATTCTACTGACAACACACCCTTTTACTGTGGCCTTTGACACCTGAAATGTGTGTTTTCAGGGCCTCCCCTATTCCTGTGACTTTAATCTGTTTTAAATTCTTAATTTTAGATGTTTGTAACCTGCCCTGAGACCTACTGTTGTAGGGTTGGTCGTGGTAGTAGAAGTAGTAGTAGTAGTAATAGTAATAGTAATGATGTTGATGACAATAGTAATAATAAATACTTCGTGGTTCCTTTTGTGTAGGACCAGAAACCTGCAGTTATAGCCCTCCAGAAACTTATTGTCAGAGAAGTAGCCAATGAGGAGAGAGGGATGTTCCTGATTAGTGCCTCATCTACTGGGCCTGAGATGTATGAAATTCATACCACTTCCAAAGAGGAACGCAGTCATTGGATGAGGCAGGTTCAAGAGGCAGTGGAAAGGTACAGGCAGACCCTTTCTGCATTGCTTTTTTTACATTTATTTATTTCTTTACTTGAGTGTAAATCATGCCTAGAAATGCTGGTTCAGATTTGATTTTGGTTTGGCAGATTTTCTTTTATCGATGTGATTTTCTTAAGGAGACATATACAGGTAGCATGGGAGATCATTAAACTGTAGTTACTAGTGATAGAAAATACATAGCTGTTGCAATCCTGAGCATGCTTAAGAGCCAGTAAATTCCATTGAATACAGTAGAACTTACTTCCAAGTAAACATTCATAGGATTGTCCTGCAAACTTATTTGCTTCATATTGTGCTCTGTTCAAAAAATAAATAAATGAATCCGTTGTCACATTTCACTTCACTTAACTTTTAATTTATATACAGTGGTACCTTGGGTTAAGTACTTAATTCGTTCCAGAGGTCCGTTCTTAACGTGAAACTGTTCTTAACCTGAAGCACCACTTTAGCTAATGGGGCCTCCTGCTGCCACCGCACAATTTAGCAGAGTCTGTAAGCTGAAGCGTATGTAACCTGAAGCGTATGTAACTCAAGGTACCACTGTACTGCCTTTCTATATTACTATACACAAGGTGGTTCACAGCAACAAAATAATCTGATCAAATACATTTTCTTCTAAACATGTCAAGACCAGGAATAGCCATTGTGGAATGACACAAATTGAGATTTTGCATATACTCTTAAGTGCAAAATGGGAGCTTGTCTGCATATGTTTTGCTTCTTGTGCTGCATGTGTGTCTGCACATACACACCTCTATTTTATACATTAATTGCTTGAGAGGAAAAGAGAGAGAGAGAGAGTTGGCTGTATTCTCTTTGTTTACATTTCATCCAGTTGTCCAGAGGAAGAAGGAAAAATGAGCGAATCTGATGAGGACCGAAGAATAGCTGAAGCCAGAGCAGCCAAAATTCAAAAATGTCAAGGTATGGTATTTGCCCTAGTTCTCTTGAAATAAAATGGCTATTTTTAAAAAAATACTTGGTGTAAAGTACGCCCATCTACCTTGAGCACAAGGCGTGCCTCCGACATTCATACCTGTGTCTGCTGCCACCCCTCAGTTCACCCTGACTTCTGAGTAATAGGAGCTGCCAATGGTTGTGGGGCAACTTTCAGCATTCCAGCAGTGGGGAACCTCTGGCTTGCGGGCAATTGACAACCTAGACCCTTTAGTCTACCTTCACAGGACTCTTTCACAAGCCCCTATCGCCACATGGGAGCCATTTCTTCATGGTAAGGTACCACATGACAACTAGGTGAGGTTGCACCACTGAGAAATGGCTGTGGCTCTGTGGGAAGGTATTCTGACGTAGATGTACAGTCACTCTGGCAACAACCATGACTCTTTAGTGTTCTGGGCTTAGCATACTAGCGTGATGCAGCTGTTGAAAAGCAACGTTATAATGATAATTTGCTGAAGTAGACAAAAAATTGGAACAGTCAGAAATCAGTTTCATGTTACAGAAGCCAGGTGGGGTCCCCTCTCCCAATAGTGATTCAGCATACAGAGTAGTAAGCAATAACGATGGTGGTTGTTGGCCTAATGCATGGATTTGTATCTTGGCAGTAATTTTGAGTAACCAGGACCAACAGATCTGTAGCTTCTTAGAAGATAAGCTTAATATCTATGCAAAGCTTGGAGACATGAGTGGCTTTGAAGATGTCCATGTAGAACCACACCTGCTGATAAAACCTGACTCCGGAGAAACACCTCAAGTGGCCTCACTCCTGGCAGCTGCTCTCAAGGAAGGTAAGGCTTCATCCATGGGCATCCCACTCTTCCCTATGGGCATGTCCTCTCCTTTGTCGCTTTTCACACTTTTCCACATGTCTCTTGTAAAATCACCACATTCAGTGACTACTGTGCGGTTGGTCACTATTGTACAACAGCTCCTATTAAGCTGTGGCTCAAAGTACCAGTTATGTGAATCCAAACCTGGGGAGCCAGCATCAAAGTGCAAAAAAGATCTCTCTCTCTCTCTCTTCATGACCCTTTCTTAATATGCACCTCTTGAAAGTATGAGAGAAAGACCTGATACACCTCTGGTGTTCTAGACCCAGGCTTTAAAAGACGGTTGGCTAAACTGTGGCCATCCAGATGTTATCAAACTACAGTTCCTGACATCCGTAACCATTCACCATGTTGGCTTCGACTGATGGGAGTTGTAGTCCAACAACATCTGGAGAGCAACAGCTGTTTTAGGTAAAAGGTTCAGGAGAACAGCCTTCTTGCTAAATCTGTCACATCATCAAATTTCTACAGTGAGTTTTCTGATTCATTACTAAGTTTGTTCAGATTTTAAAAAAACATCATGCTTATAAGCTGCTCATTAGAAAGTCGATACACCAATAAAGGTTAAGGAATGCAATGTAAAAATAACTTTAAATGATTCCAATAGTCACTCATAGTTGTTTCACATGGAGAAGAAGAAATAGTTCATAATTGATATAAGGGAAACATGCATTCACCAGCATTAATTAGGGGGGATACCCTAAATTATTGACTGAAAGCCTAAACTTACTTTCTTTCTACAGCGGAAAACCTCCATGCGGCTGTAAGATTATCACAGATGAATGAAACAGACCTCTCAACAGAAGAGAGTACTGAAGAATCAAGCATGACAGAACGTCTTGGTGAAGCTGAAGACTGTGAATCTTTCACTGATTGTTAGTAAGCACTAATACCTTTTAATAATAATAATATAATAATTTATTATTTGTACCCCGCCCATCTGGCTGGGTCTCCCCAGCCACTCTGGGCGGCTTCCATAAAAACCAAAAATACACTAAATATCACAGATTAAAAACTTCCCTGAACAGGGCTGCCTTAAGATGTCTTCTGAATGTCAGGTAGTTATTTAATTGTCCCAGTGCTAAATTTACCATGCTTATTTATTTAATCCTTTTCAAAATGTAATGCAAAACAGGATCAGCAAAGAAAAGTGCTTCATATTCTGTATACTTACTTGGGGCCAGTTCATCCAATAAGAGGAATCTCCACATAGGAGTCATTTGTGGAAATACATTTTCAGGACTGTCCTGTAAATCACTGGCAAATTTATATTGCTTTTAAAGTATTTTCTCTTGTTCTGTGTTGCAACTTCACTAAATAATCTAATGTGTTGTGTGCGACTTTCTGTTTTGTTTGAGAGACATTACTCATATTAGATATTTAAAACCATCCCTTTAAAATGTGAATGGCATTTTATTTTAATACCTTCTATTAACATTTATTTTTTAAAGGACAGATATTCTGATGAATGTTACAGTTTACAGGATGGGGCCAGTTCCGCCAGTTCTATATTGTGGGCTGCAGCTGTCCTAGTAATGTCTGCTAGGCCTCTAAACACTTGATGTGGGAGTCTCCAGTTCAAGCACAAGCTCCCATGATTTATAGAGAATGGTGCTGTAGGAGTCATGAATGTGTTTACAATCCTACATACAAACTACAAGCACACTTTGATAAATCATGTGGACAACCAATATTAGGTACGGATGCCTCAGTAGTCTGCATAGTTCTTTGCCCTGTCCTCCACCCTTGAAAAACAAAAGTAAAATTATGCAAAAACAAACATAAAGATGCAGGTATCACAACTGGGATATTAGAACTTAAGGAAATGAATTGGAGAAGTGGAACGAAAAAGGGAAAAAGGAGGAAGATAGAACAGTGCAGGGGAAGAACTAGGAATAATTTATGCTGAATGGTTACATGTGTTATACACTTAATGTTGTACATCTGACTCCTGTCTTTTCCTGATGGTTTAATTGTTAGATACAGAATTGAAGGGGGATAGAGAGCCTTGTGATTCAGATATCAATGATGCAAACAGCTTCACAGAAGCTCACATGCTGGATCAGGTAGGCTACTTGGTGAACATTCTGTCAGAGCCATGCACACGGTGTTTCTGTTCAGGAATATCAAGGTGCCAAATCTGATACACGCAGTGCCCAGTCCTTTCCGTCTGGTTATCACCTTCTACCCTAGAGGTGGCAAAGCATTTCTAGCCCAATGGCCACACTCCCTCCCCTCCAGGCAAATTCCAGGGGTCACATGCTAGCGGCGTGCGGAGCCAGGGGCAAAAGTGGGAAGAGCAATACGTGTTTGCACATGAGGCTATTCTTTTCCATATTCGCCCATTCCTTTCCATGCTCTGTCAAGGCAGCCAAGAAGCCTTGTCACAGTTCCAGGTTAGTTCAGCCAGGCAAATATATGCACGGAGGGTGTGAAACAGGGCTGATGGGGGCGGCAGCAGGGGGCAGCTTGGGAAGCTTGTGACCTGGGGGAATCCTGAGGGCCAGATAGAGCAGCCTGGAGGGCCTGAGTCCCCCCCCCATACTATGCCCCTATTACCACCTTCTCCTGTCAACTTTCGATTTGAAAATAAGGGATCAGCAGCCTCACCTGTCCTGGGGACAGTCTACGGGATATCTAACAATCCGGGATAGCAGCAGGAAGCAGCAGGAAACGGCACTGGAATAAGGGAATTTCTCGCAAAAAAGGGAAGGTTGACAGCTATGCCTTCTCAAGACCCCCTACTTCACCTGGCCACAGCACTTTCATCACCTGAGCAATTTAAATAAGCAACCACCTTAAACAATCCTTAAATCCACTTACCAAGAATGCATGATTAATTTTGTAGCACACCATTTCTAGCACACTCCATTGCTTAAAAAAACACCCCACAACCCCCTGACATTTGCAAAATGCAAGTATTTAGACATTGTAAGAGACTTACCAGAAGGTGGCAGTCTAGGTCTACTACAAAAAAGCTAACCTCATTGTATGTTTGTAGGAAGGAGGCAAGCATTTTGCTGCTTCTGCGCAAACTGAGGTGAGTTGCTTCCATTACAAAATCTACTAGTATTGTTTGCCTTGGAACTTACTGTATTTTGTAAACAACAACGACAAACATTTCTTTTCTTTCTTTAGATTGTACAGACTATCCAGAATTTAACCCGCCTCTTGTACAGCATCCAGGTATTGACGAAATTGTGTGTTTGTTGCCCACAACTGCTATCTTTTTTTTTGAGAATTAGAATGAAACAAATATTTTGGCAGAAATCTGTCTGTTTATAACACCACCTTCACTGGTCCTGGAAAGTATGGGCCTGATCCCATCCTCGCTGTGCAGGGCCCAGCAAATGGAGGTACAGAGCTGTACAATGGCCCCTTGCTAGTTGCAGCAGGCAGGGGGAAAGAGTAGCTCATGCATGGGCTACTGCCGGATGTCCTGCTGGCTGGAGCAGAGGGCATCCCATTGCCATTCCGTTTCTCCCCTTGCTTCTGCTTTGATGTTGCTGTTGGAAGTAGTGTGACCAGATGCAAGAGGACACCTGTATCTTTTAAGAGTTGTGCGGAAAAGAGAATTGCAGCAGGAGCAGTTTGCAAAGTGAGCTGCACTTGCTGAAATCCCCTCTTCCACACAGCTATTAAAGGTGCAAGAGGCCTCAGGGCTGGCCCAACTGTGAGGCAAATTGGGATGATTTTCCGGACCCAGAGATGTTTCACGTCGGCAACAGCCTTCTCTGCCACCCACGCAAGGTTTCTACTGGGCTATCCTCCACTTTGCCTCCACCCTTCTAGAAAAAAAAATGTCAAGTTATTTTCATTTCATTTCAACTTGGGTACTAATTTAAAGTTACTTGTATGCCTCCTTCCAGCAACTCCTGCAGCTGAGCTAGAGCCAAACATATTGTTCTGCTTTCTTGTGGGCCACTGAGAGGGGAGTCTTGTCATCTGGGCAGTCCAGGGCTTCCATACACACTATACAAGCTTGCACCCCAGGGAGCTCACGTTGGTGCTGTCAATGCAGCAGTTTGACTTCAGCCCCTGGAGGCGCACTCCATTGTCCCTCAAGACAGACAGATGCCAGCCAATTGAAGTCACCACTTCCACCACACTTCTCAGTGTCTGTCTTTACTCTTACATAAATCCGAGTCTAACACAGGAGTGGCTGGTGAACAGGGGGAACTACAGCACACCTGTGCACTACCAGAAGCAGCATCGCTGCCATGTATGGGGTGTGTGTGCAAGGTGATGGGGAGGTTGGTGCTATGTGTGCGCACTGGCAGAAGCCTAGTTTGGCCCTGTGGATGTGCCTGCACAGTGCTGACCTCCCTGCCACCTCACTTCACCTTCCCTCTCCTCTCCAGTTAAGCAGCCGTGACACCACAGCTGGGAGGCCAGGCACATGGAAGTTCCCCTGTCTTCCTCCCACACCTGAGCTAGCAGGGCATGTATCCATTTGATAGTTATATCATTGTCCCGGCTCCCCTTGGAAGAGGCACACATACTCAGAGGCTGATTCTTTCTCCAAGCTTTAATGTTCAGATTAGTACAATACATTTGCAAATCAAAGGCATAGCAGGCAATAAACATCTCTATACACAACAACATAGCAGGTGAGATGGCTTCTCAGGTGAAGACGCTGATCCAACAACGATATGCCCGGTGTAGCCCTGTTGTAAAGGAACGAGGCGGGCACAATTTAGCCAGAAAGCGGTTCTGTTTCTTAGCAAGCAACCCGCCTCGCTTGAAATCTGGACCATCTGTTCACACCTCTTGATGTCTGGGGGATGCAGGTGATGGGAGAGGTGTCCCTGCCTCCTGAGAGGTGGAGGGGTCGAGCACAACATCCTTCTTTGGACAGACGGGGATAGACTCTGCGTCTGACTCCAAAGGTGGGGAAGGTGGAGCAGGAGGCACAGTGGGAGCTTCAGAGCCAGACCCTAACAGCTGCGCAGAGGGATGTAGGGCCTCGGTGACTGATGGAGTGTAAGAACAGGTTGAGGGAAATTCACCCCCATTTGGATCCTCCCCAGAATTGACAGTATCAAGTGCCCCTAGATCAGGCAGTGACCTCCCAAGCCCTCTGGAGCCTTTGCTAGGGTCTCCCCCCCCCAGCTGTGGTCAACTCATGATGTTAATTGCACCTGTCCATTGGGAGTAAGGTTTTAAATGATGTCCCTTCCATTTGCACCTCAAAATCTAATGGAAACTGATGCTATGTTTGTCTTTTGGGGGAAAAGGCAGCCGTAACCATCCAGGACAGCCACATTGAGCTCCATAAGCTGCTCCAGCAGGAACACGAAAGGTCCAGCTGGAGTCCCAGCTTCCGTAGCACCTCCCTCCCGGAGCAAGAAAAGCACCGGAACTTCAAACCCAAAGAGGAACTCGCAAATATCCAGAAGCTGCACCACCAGTTCCAGCAAGAGCAGCAGCGCTGGCACCGCGAGTGTGAGCAGCGGCAGCAAGAACACGAGGCGAGAGAGACCTGCTTGCTGGAGAAGGAGAAAGAGTGCCTGAACCGAGAGGAGCTGCTTTGCAAAAACCAGGGAGAGCTGGACGTCCAGCTGCAGGATTACCAGCAGAACCTGGAGAGGCTCAGGGAGAGCCAGAGGATGGTGGGGAAGGAGAGGGACACAGTCAGGCTGCAGCAGAAGATCTTGCGCCACTGGAAGCACAGCCGCCAGAGCAGCCTGCCTGCAGTGATCTCCCCGGGGAACAATGAGGTATGCAGCATCTTCTCCAGAAGAACATTACTTGGGCTATCTAGCACTTTTTCTACTTGCCTGGTGCACATTAGCTTAGGGATCATCACCAAAGCCCTTTGAGGGAGGACAGTTTCATTGCCCCTGCGTTGCAGAGGGGACGCTGAGGCTGAGAGAGAGCCATGTGCCTCTGAACCAACCTAGCGAGTTCATGGCTGAGGTGAGGTGCAAACAGGGACTTCTCCTCTCTCAGCTCATTCTCTCCACTACTGCATTTGCCCCACTTACTGTATCTTGTTTAGGGCAGCCTTGGCCAACCCGGTGTCCTCCTGATACAGTGGTGCCCCGCAAGACGAATGCCTCGCAAGACGAAAAACTCGCTAGACGAAAGGGTTTTCCGTTTTTCGAGGTGCTTCGCAAGACGAATTTCCCTATGGGCTTGCTTTGCAAGACGAAACCGCTAATAGCCGCTAAGCCACTAAGCCGCTAATAGCCGCTAAGCTGCTAATAGCCGTGCTTCGCAAGACGAAAAAAACGCAAAACGAAGCAACTCACGGAACGAATTAATTTCGTCTTGCGAGGCACCACTGTATTTTTGGACCCAAATGCAGGCTGAGGCTGATGGATATTGTTGTCCAAAACATCTGGGGGGCACCAGGATGGTGAAGGCTAGTTTATGTTGTGAACCACCCTGTGAAATTTAGTAAATAAATAAAATAGTGAAACAGGAAATCACAAAAGGATATTGGGGAAGTACTAATGGTTGAGATGACTGATTCGAGGCCAAGGCTGTTTTTGCAGTATCCCTACATCTATGCAAGTATGAGTAGTACCATTCTGATAGGCCTCACTGTTTAGAGAAGAGAGGGTGATGGGGAGTGTGGTGATCACACAGGGTCCCCGGACGTTTCACCGTCTATTGATCCCTATGCCACCACTTTATTTCTCGCTGCCACCACCCAGGCCCTAACTGGTACCATACTGAGTCCAGTCAGGGTTAAATTGGAACATAAACTTCTGTTAATTTATTGCAGTTCAACAAGCGTGTGGTTTCATAAACTGTATCGGTCAATTACAATCATGGGGTGCCTATCCAGACCTATAACGTCCACTACCTGCTCTCACTCACTAAACCACCTCTCAGATATTTACTTGTCTTCCTAGCCCCTAACTGTTCCTGACTCAGCTTATTTCGCTACACTAACTCAACCTACCCACAGACTCTATCCCAATTCACTTCCACTCCAACCAACCAACCACCCAACTCCCAACGAATTCCCCCCTTCGCCTCTCCCAGAGCTGGTTTTATAGTCCCTCTGACTCCACCCCCCTGGGTTCTGATTGGGTAACCTGTTTAACTATTTCACCTCCAGCACTCTCATATGTTAACGTCACAGGGAGCAGCCAGAGAACAATCCGAAACACGTCAATGCAGAAGGAGGCTTCCCATGGACATATGTTATATTTTCTCTTGCATCATGTAAATTTTGCTTCTCTTTATTCTCTTCTTGGAAGCAGATGGATGACTGGTTTTTCTTCCAAACCTTTGCCCTTGGGGGAAGCCAGTTGATGATACCAAGGTGTGAAAAAGGGATATATTGTCAGAGGATAGGATAGAGCTTTGAGTTGCTTAGATTTCCCTTTTTATTTTCTTTGCACAGATCATGGGGCACAACCAGTCGGACTGTTTTTGTGGTGAGAATTCAGTCTTCCTAAATGAAGCCATAGTGCAGATGTCATTAAACCGCCTCAACAGATCGAACTCATCTCTAGTTTATCAGGACAGTATGCGCAGCGTGAACCTGCCAAATTCAGATTTAACAAGGACTCCTGAAAACCAGGTCAAGCTCAACATGGACATTTCTTCCCAGCAAGCATCCAGTAGACTCTGCCATCATACTCTCTCCTTCAGCGCAGGTCACACAGATGCTTGTAACAATTGTAAGTGATCATTTAATTTGCTATATCTGGTGAGTGACATTAGACAAAAAGCCGTATTCCAAATATTCTGTGGTCTTGCGCAGACTGGAAAATCCTGAGACTCCCTACTTAACCTACTTACATCAGGCTTCTGCCTATTATGGCTGCTGAGAGAAGCATGAACTCAGGACTCCTTTCACCCAAAGTGAGAGATATACTAAGGACCAGCACTTGAAGGTCCTTGTAGGGCAATGCTTGGCCCCTCGATTCAGAGGGTGGGTGGGGTGGGTGTAGCAATGTAATTTAATAGCAGGCTGCTTTGAGGTGTGAGGTTGTAGCTGTGTGTAGGGCAGTGTTTCATATGAACTTCAAACTCCCATCAAATTTAAGAAGTATCTGGTTGCTGTTAAAAGAGAGAAAACTGTTTGATATGCATAAGAAGAATTCGGATTGTGACTGTGGAGTGCTTAAAGAAAAGTAAATTAGTTGTTGACTTCATGGCAAATTGTTGTTTTTGGTACAGAAACTTTACGAAGGGCCTTGGGGCAAGTTTCTACAACTGCAAAGTGGAATACTAGATATTACACGCTTTGCTGAAAAGGCATGTCA
This sequence comes from Podarcis cretensis, assembly GCF_951804945.1. NCBI lineage: Eukaryota > Metazoa > Chordata > Lepidosauria > Squamata > Lacertidae > Podarcis > Podarcis cretensis. The sequence continues at coordinate 35,952,882 of NC_137180.1, forward strand.
GTCAACTTAAGAGCAGGACAGAAAATGAGTGAAAGAAGATTACATTCATGCTAGGCTAATCATTGTCTTCTCTTGTGCAGATAAATTAACAACCAATTTGGATAATTAGAAGAAGGAAGGAAACGAAAGCTTATATCAATGTGCCTTGAAAACAGAATAAGTTCTATTCAATTGACATGTCTGGCTGGATGCTCAGTGCAGTAACCAGATATTTAGCCAAGACATGGGCAGAAAATGAATCACATGCATAGTTAAAAACATAATGGAAATTGGTACTTTCAGATTGCCAAATGAACAACTTTAACATTTATCGGTATTCAGCATCTTGCTATGGTGTTTGAACTGAAAGCTTAAGAGAGAGAGTTTATTGTGAAGTATGGGTTTTAGAAATGCTTTATGGAAATATTTAAGTAGTATAAATTAGATTTTCAGAATTACATAAACACAGTGTTGCAATGCCTAAGGAGTTCTCCATGTGTTGGTCGTGCAGCTTTCTGAAGCTGAGTTGAGGTCTGCAGTGCTGAAAGGGGATGGAAGCTATTTAAATAGGGCTACCCTTAACAGAGGGATGCGGGTGGCGCTGTGGGTTAAACCACAGAGCCTAGGACTTGCTGATCAGAAGGTTGGTGGTTGGAATCCCCGTGACGGGATGAGTTCCCGTTGCTTGGTCCCTGCTCCTGCCAACCTAGCAGTTTGAAAGCACGTCAAAGTGCAAGTAGATAAATAGGTACTGCGGGAAGGTAAACGGCGTTTCCATGCGCTGCTCTGGTTCACCAGAAGCGGCTTAGTCATGCTCGCCACATGACTCAGAAGCTATATGCCGGCTCCCTCGGCCAATAAAGTGAGATGAGCACTGCAACCCCAGAGTCGGCCACGACTGGACCTAATGGTCAGGGTTCCCTTTACTTTACCTTTACCCTTAACAGAATAATTCAGGCAGAATTCATACATTTTGTTTCGTAAAACTGAATAAGGCAATTTAGGCTGAAAGAGAGCTCTCCCCCCATGTAGGCATCTTTTCAAAGAGGGCATCTAATTCCTTGTAGACTTTCTTTAAAAAATGTATGCTACTAAATCCATGTATAGCAGCGTATCCCGTGTATCCCAGTATCCCATGACATGCTCTTTCATTTCTGGGATTGTGCAATGTGTCCTCTGCTGCATTTTTCCTGTTTCTTCCAGTGCTGTTGCCCTAGAACAACAAGAAATGGGGGAAAGGATTCTGGGATGCACTTTCAAACCAGGGAAATGGACTTGCAAGACAAGGTTGTGCCAGTCCCAGCCCAGAAACTTTGCAAGCCATAGGATGGTGGTTATGCCAGCAGTTCTGTGGTTGGGGTGGCATGTAGCTGCTGTGGCAAAGCAAAACTGTACAAGTCAGTTGTGTATTGCTGCACAGCTAATGTTAACATGATCCCACCTTTTCTAGCCAATGTGGTGCAGCTTAAAGTAGCTTTCCTCAACCCACGTACTCTCCAGATATTTTGGACTACATTAACCCAGACCATTTGCCATGCTTTCTGGGGCTTATGCATATTTTAGTCCAAAACATCTAGAATTGTACCCAACAAAGTTGTCCCCATTAGCACCAGGATATCTGCCTACACAATGGAGCATCCTCTCGTCTCCTTGCACCCCGTAATCTGTTCTGGGGGGTACCCAGAGCCGATTGGGGAATATATGAAGACAGCAGGCAGAAGGTCCCATTGCACAGGCAGAATTCCTTGCACTGACAGGACAACATTGTTTTATGCAGCCCCTGGCGGTATGTCTTTCTGTCTATGCATTTAATTGAACAGTACAAAAATTTGCAGGTAAACGTGCTGTCTAAGGAGCAGGTGTTCATGCTGCCCATATACAGATAGAGCACTCTGGAAGTATCTCTGTATTATTTATTGGTAATGGTAAATCTGAGATACGTCTCAGACCTCAGAATACAATGTTTCATGTTCAGCTGTAATAAAGCATCAGTCGCAGGATTTTTAGTGGAAACGAATTGGGGAAAACATCTCTTGGGGAATAACATCCCTGTTTGTTTAAGACAGATGGCAAATTGAATTAAGTCATATGTCATTTCAGTCCCAATGTGCAGAAACATTATAGTCACATGCACTGGGAATATTTCAACCAGCAAAACTATTTCTATAGGGTGTTAATTTGTAGTGGATCCTGCTTTTCATGCTAATCCTCACTGAAAATCCTTCCTTTAGTCATTCAGGTTAGCCTCAGTGGATGAAGCAATATTATGCAGCTTTTATCATTATGGTACTGAACGACATGTTAGTTGCATAGACTTGGCTTATGTAAATAGAGGATTTCCTGTGCAATTTTAACCTTCCATTTTCTAAAGACTTTTAAAACATAATTTTTTTAAAAAAAGAACTAAGAAAGAAAGTTAAACTAGTATCTTGTTTCTCTTGGAGGGAAAGGGGCTGAATGATCATATTGTGGTTTTTGAAATGCTTTCTGGCCTCTTTACCATAGCAGCCCATTAGGTGTTTGCAAAATGTATGACTTATTGATGTGGTATGAACTATTAACTTTTTTAAAAAAAACAGCACAATGAGACAAAGCTGCCTCAAGTGCATTTGCAAAAGCAGTTTCAATGATGTCAGTATTTCAGAGGGAATCATTAATTGCCCTTTAGGCTGAAGAAACAAAGGTAACCCTATATTTTAATGTATTACAACCATGTACATTTGTTAAGATCACATATAGAAGAGCCATGTGCGCGCATAGAAATTATTCATTTTCCCTCAGATTTTCTTACATTGCAGATTTTAGTCTACATATTTTAAAAATCACCCAGAAAAATAAGAATCATGTGAACTTAACTTATCCCTTCCTTTCACACTTCTGGGTTTTATTAAATTACAGGTGAATCGATTGGCATGCTTGATATGCTTGATATATGCTTGATATATGAAAGCAATAATCAATGTACTGTACTATAAAATAAATAAAACAGTCTTGTAGATGATAAAAATGAAAATTAATTTTTTTTCTTACCTGCACTGATGATAGTCATTGTTTGGATGGGGTGCTTTTATCCATTTCCGCAGTCACACAATCAATCAATCAATCAATCAATCAATCAGTAGCTGAATTGGGATCCACACAGATTCCTCCCCCAATGCGGAAAATGCTCCTTAGAGCATGTGCCTCCCGCAGCAGCATGGGGGGAGGAGTTGCGCACCCGCAAACCAGCTGGCTTGTGGGTACGCAGCTTCCCTCCCGCAGCAGCTGTGGGAAACGCCGTGATGACCCCCTTCTCTGCTGCCGGACAATGAAAGTGTGGCACTCAAAACAGAAGTGCACCCCCGAACAGAGTACATTCGGATTAAAAAAAACGTTCGCTAACCAGAACACCTTCTTCCAGTTTTGAAGTGTTCATGTTCCAAATAGTTCGTGAACTAGGTTGTTTGTAGACCGAGGTACCACTGTAGATACATTTGGGTAGATATGAAAGTTCTTTGGCATTGCATCTGTGTGGTAGACCATCACTTAAATTTCCAAACACGTATGTGCAAAATAGCCCTTATTGGACAGTGCCATAGGTAAAGCTGTACTTTTTTTGTAATATGAAAGTTACATAACTCAAGGGTGTGATTACCATTATTTTTTTGATTTTTAAGGTTAAACTTGCTATATTACGGACAGACAGTGTCCTGTGTTGCTGGGCAATTCCTCCACTTATTTCATCTTTCCTGAGTCCCTTATACAAAATGTTATGAAGTGTCGGTTGGCACTGAGGTCTCTAGTCCAATGCTAAATAATGAATACCTTCTGAGCCTACAGAATATGCCTGCTAGGTTTCATTGATAATGCCAGTGAAAGTTATCGCAGCTTACAAAAGTGGCTCTGAATATTCCCAGCACTGGGATTTCAATTGCTGTTTTTATTGCGTGTAAACTCAAAATAGAAATTGAGTGGTATTCGTATGTAGGTGGTTGGCTCTAGGCCCTAGATGACCAATTGCCTGAGAACCTCTATTACGTAACTGTTGAAAACAACAGGGGAATATTGAGCAATTTTTTTTGGCCATGTCTTCAATAAAGTTTGCCGGTTGGCCTGTTCTAGATCTTTCTGGATCTGCTTTAACCACCCGATTGCCATTTTGCCTTTTAGTTAATTGTTTTAAACATAAAAAGCTTCACGATCAGTGAAAATAAGACTCATCTTATGGGAAAGCTAGAGAGAATGCCGGAAGCAAGCTGTAAAAATGCAAATTGTTGGGATAGAAAGATACGGTGGAAACTGGTTTCTCAGATATTACACCTTTTAATGGGAGTAGTATCCATAGGTTTCTTTTAATAGTTTATCAAAGTTTTATGCACACTTCATAATGCACTTTAGAACTTGGAAGAGATATACGGTGAATAAATAATTCATCCTAATGGCTGGGGAAACCCTTTGTGGACTATGAAATTTTATAAAATAGCAAGTAGGCACAATATAATAATAAAACCATGATACTTAGTCACAAAATGTACTTAGCTCATTTTTTAAAAAATGCCGTTCAGTTTCAATTATTTATGTTAGTATTTTAGGATATTCCAGGAAATGTCCTATTGTTTTCAGTATACAATAAGGAACTTGGGTGCAATCCTGTTGACTTCAGTGCATTTTACTATTTGGCTGGAGTCCTGAACAACCTTATTTTATGACAGCCACACTGACCTCAATAACCCACTCTGGAGTGGTTTGAGGACCATAGGGTTGAGGGTTCCCGTCATTAAAGTTAGAACACTTTTTATTGTCACTTATGAGAAAGTTGTACTATTACTGACATTTGGGGTATGTATGTGTGTCTTAACATTTATGAGTTACTTCCATACTTGGAGAAACCCAACATAATTTTTCACTAAAATAATAAAATCCATATAAAAACATAAAAAACAGGAGCAGCACAAACAAACGTGCCATGAAAAATGGTACAAAATACCATCACTAAAAATGGCTGGCTACAAAAAGACGCAGTGTTAAACAGCCAGCCATTCAATAAGTAGTGAAAACAGTAGTGAAAAACTAGCATTCGTAAAACCTGGACCAATATCAGCAGCAACCATATCGCAACCTTGACCTGAAATCTTCCCTGGGTAGCTCCTGACCTGATGATCTCTTGCTTGTGAACCTCCTGCTGGCCTTTGACTGTGCTGGAGTAATTGGAGACTCATGGAGATACTGGAATAATGGGATTTTGGTGCAAGCCAGCAATTCTGCATTTGCACAAACTTTGGGTTCTATCAAATATTAGTTCTGCAAAGAGTATTGAAATCTGCTTCATTAATTTTAGTGGGTCTACTTTGAGTAGAACTTAGAGGTAACCCAGTGTGATTAAATTCTTTTAAACACGTAACTATTGGACTCAAATCCATAGGGAATGCAGGGTTTCTGATCGTGGGGAGATTTCTAGATGGCCTTGGCCAAATGCCCCCTTCAGGTGTTCCAGCTCAGTGCCAGGAAGGTAGTGGTAGAGTAGACAGGGATGTTGTTGGGTCATGGCGTGTGTCTTCTCATGGCCCCTGCTTATTTTAGGATTTCCTCTTCAATATAATGATGGAAGGCTAGAGGGCTTATGTATATTGTTGGGAGAAACTATGATGTAAGGGTTGTTTGTTACCATGGCAGTGATTTAGGTTCTACTTGTTGTTGTTGTTGTTTAGTCATTTAGTCGTGTCCGACTCTTCGTGACCCCATAGACCAGAGCACGCCAGGCACTCCTGTCTTCCACTGCCTCCCGCAGTTTGGTCAAACTCATGTTGGTAGCTTCGAGAACACTGTCCAACCATCTCGTCCTCTGTTGTTCCCTTCTCCTTGTGCCCTCCATCTTTCCCAACATCAGGGTCTTTTCCAGGGAGTCTTCTCTTCTCATGAGGTGGCCAAAGTATTGGAGCCTCAGCTTCAGGATCTGTCCTTCCAGTGAGCACTCAGGGCTGATTTCCTTCAGAATGGATAGGTTTGATCTTCTTGCAGTCCATGGGACTCTCAAGAGTCTCCTCTAGCACCATAATTCAAAAGCATCAGTTCTTCGGCGACCAGCCTTCAGGCGATCAGGTTCTACTACTGGGAAATAAAACCCAATCCTTTTCAGCTGCCCCAATTCCAGGCATGGGCAGCTCTGCCATAAGTTGGTATGTTGAGATACAGGGCAGCGTGAACAACGTCTGTGGCTGCAGAGTTAGTCAACAGTTGTGATTTCAGATCAGGGGGTCAAGTTCTCTCTTCTTTATTTTTTCTGCCTTAATGCACAGACTCAGAAAAGCTTATGTGCTGGGTATTATGATCAGCAGGGCATCCCATGGCATGGAAAGCCATCCCCGCACCCTGTGATAAATGTATAGAGATGCATTTAAAGATTCCGCAGTTCCTTTATTATTACTGTTATCCCTTATTGAAGCCCAGCTGTGTTTAATGAGCTGGAAATGAAGCAAGCCAATAAAACATGTGTTCATTGTTAGAAGAATAGCAATTGGACCATGTGCATGCGTGTGATTGCACAGCCAAAACTTCAAAGCTTAATATAAAGGCAGTTTAATGGAGGGGGTCTTACTTAATGAATTTTGGGAAGTAGGAAAAAGCCAGCTGGTGGGCAGTGTCCCATATGAAGGTGAGGCCAAAGGTGAGTCACGTCACAGCAGAGCAGGGTTTCAAGGAACACTTAAATTGCTCTTGCTGGTGTTCATTGTGCGGATGAAACACACATTTTCTTTAAAAACCTATTTCCAAATTCCCCAAAGAGCCGTTTGTAATCTGCGCATTGCGGAAAGATTGGTTTGGGCCTAGGCTCTGGTAAATTTCTCTTTAACAATTGCTATGGGGTTTAATTGCAGGTCACCTCCAAATGGTAGTGGCATCAAAATCCACAGCAAGCATTGTGTGGGAAACAGTGAACTTCAAACATTACAGACATACACAATGGATTTTTTTCTTTCTTTTCAAGGATCTCCTCTAGATCCTATAGAAAACATGCAACATTTGCATCTGGAATGCTGTCCAAATTCCATGTTCCCTAATCATCAAGTCACTCCACACTGTGCTACGACTGTCCACAGCAATGCCCTTCCATTCCAAGAACATATAATTTATTTTCATTCATTTTTGTTTGATTAATGCACTCCCCTTTTCTAGCACACAGACGCACCTCTCCTCTCTCCCCCATTGCAACTAGCCTGCCATAGCTGTCCTGCAAGTAGTGGCAAAAAAGCAAAGGTGAAAACATATTTATCATTCCAACATGCTTTGGACCTTACTGGCTCCTTTTCAGGACATTTCAGGAAATAAAGATTTGACATTTAGATGCACTGCCTTTTCTTTTCTCATGCTACCTTAGGACGGCCTTGCCCCCAAAGCTTTTAGCTTGTATTTCTAATCCCTTTCCTGGGATTCCCATTTTTAGCTGCATTTTGTTCTAGCTGCAGCAAGGCTCCCACCTGCCTTGCTTGCTTTTGTATGATTGTTAAGTTACTGAATCAGGATGGGGGCTGTTGTCATGGTAACGGCAAGAGGCAAGTTGCTTCCAATTCTCCGCAGAAATAATGGTCCCTACACAGCCTTAGGGCCAAACTGCACGTTGCGGGAGACATGGAATGACTTGAAAATTGCACACCTGTTTTGCGCTTTCTCCTCTCTCCCCTGTAATGTGTGGTTTCCCTCCTGCTCCACCCCTCTGCTCTTGCCCGTGATGTGATATCTTCACACTGTGCATTTCCCAGGCCCTGCACAACATCATTAGCTGCTGATGCTGCCAGAGGGCTTGACAGCATGATGGGTAAGCGAAGCCACATTTGTTAGGTAAAGAGAGTAGAATGTGACACAGGGAGGCTGTCACCTTGGGATTGCACACAGGTTACAAGTGTGTATGTTGAATGCACATAAGGAGAATGAGATGGTGCCCCTATTCCTAAGACTGATCAGCACAACCTCCACAACTGAGAACTCTGCCAAAAGCAGAATTCCTTGATCATGGTTACTTGTATGGATGTCTGTTGCCCTTACGCAAATTATGCTGAATGCATTTAGGCTGGGAGCAGGGCCAGTAGATCAGTGCTGCTTCCCCACCACATATGCATGTTTCCAGTGCAGTGTAAGATATGTGCATGACCTGTGCTGTTTTTCTAGAAAAAGAGGTGCCGGAGCTCAGCATGAACGCCTCCCTTGTACTCTTAGAATGGCACTGGTGCACACCTGAAAGGTGCTGGAACTGAGCTGAAAAAAACACACACTGTCCGTGACCCTCGTGTCTACTCCAATGTGCTGTCTGGCTGTTAGGTATAATAAGAGTTCCTAATGCAATATGGCCAGCAGAGGGAGAAAAACGTTCTGTCACTCACACGAGCCTAGAAGATGACTGTGGAGGAGATGAAATGGGAGATGGGTTTTCAGGAATGCAGTGGGAATGGCAAGAGTTGGATGCATTATTAGTCACATATTAACAATTTCTCATTAAAAAAGAGCTTCATCTCCAGATGAGAAGCCACAGCTTGAAATATAAAAAAAACCACTATCCAGCAATGTTCAGTTGCGTGATTAAAATAAGAAGTTAACAGAGATTTGAAACCACATCAAAAGCCAATATTCCTTTATAAACAGTGATATTTTAATAGTTTCTTTAAAAAACCAAAAACATTCCATCTGTTTAGCAGTGAAAGATTAAAAAGGCAGATCATTGCCAGGCTTACAGTCAGTGGGAGCCCATTTATTTTTGTGCCAGCTAAAGACTTGGTCCAGAGACCTAGTTTTCTAAATAAATGGGATGTAAAAAAAGAAAGCAGCCATGATGCTTTCTTCAAAAGCATGCAATAAAACAGGGTCAAGCATGTCAGTCTTTGAATTCCACGTGGGTTATATCACTAAAGACTACAGGTGGGGAAGGATCACTGAATGTTATCAGAGACTGAATGTGTCTCTGTAGCAATTACATTCCATGCACATAGAAAACTAGAATTTTATTCATTTATTAGAGATTTCTACACTGACCTTCACTAAAAATAGTTACAGGGCAGTTTATAAAAATAAGATAATATGAAATATAATGCATTATAAGCAAGATGTTTAAATAATTCTAATCATAGAACCATAGAGTTGCTGAGTTGGAAGGGACCCTGAGGATCATCTAGTCCAACCCCCCTCAATACAGGAATATGCACAGGGATCAAACCTGGAACCTTGCCGTTATCAGCACCAAGCTGCAGAAACATTATTAGCAGCATTAGTAAAAATGACGTATCTGACTCTAAAGTTAGGGCGAGGTGCACCTTGTTAAGAAGGCCATTCCACAGATGCAGAGCCACCACCAAAAAGGCTCATCCACATGACCCCACACTATGCATCTCATTAAATACAGTGACTACCAGGAGAGTTTCCTCCACTGATCTTAATGCACAGGCAGGTTGACTCAGAGGAAGGCATTATCTCAGATACTTTGAACCCAAGCTAGTTTTTGTGTGAAGGAGCATTCAGTCATGGGATCCCAGTGGAACAGACCTGGCAGAAGTCTTTCACCTCAGTGAGCACTAGACCCAAGCAGTGCTGCATAAGGATGGGCAAATCTTAACAATTCCATGTGTGTTTTGCAAGCAATTTCCCCTAATATAAGTGCATCTGTGTCTGTTATTTTCACCACAAATATCTGAATTTTTACATACACTTTCTCCTAATTATGTACCCTTTGTACATTTCTTTGATGGAAGGAACTGCATTGTAAAATTAGAAGTGTAAATATTGAAAGATAGTTATGATTCAGTTCCGGCATAGTTTCAGGAAGTGAAAATCAGGTATTTTAATTGGTGGTGGAGAGGAATGAACCATATTTCTCCCTCATCTCTAGTGGTGCCATTAGGTAATTTTAGAATAGGGATCTTCTGGGGAACTCTGTGGATGGCAATGTACTTCACAATGTGCTTAGCCAGCCCTGCTGCGTTTGGAGACCCCCTTGCTCATTTTGATGAATGGACCATGGATTTCTTTCCCGAACTGTTGCCCTGATTGACAGCACTACTGTGTCCAAGTAAGAGAAGAAATCTCTTCTTGCATGTTCCAGGGTGACGGAGCCCCTGGGAGGATGTCGGCATCTGACCATGCATCCAGCTGAAGGCAAGAACCTATGTGCCATTTGGAACCTTGATTTTATCAAGAGTTTCCACTAATGCCTACAGAGTATTCACATACACACCTGTATGCATGTGGAGTCCATTCTTACCTCTGGCTGATCATGATAAGGTTTGGTGGAGTCACTGGGCATGTTCCTCTTCCCGTTCCACATTCTCAGTCAACCTGGGTTTTAAAAGGGAGAAAATGGCATATACAGTGGTAACTCGGGTTACATACGCTTCAGGTTACAGACTCCGCTAACTCAGAAATAGTGCTTCAGGTTAAGAAGATTGCTTCAGGATGAGAACAGAAATTGTGCTCCGGTGGCACGGCGGCCCCATTAGCTAAAGTGCTTCAGGTTAAGAACAGTTTAGGGTTAAGTACAGACCTCCGGAACGAATTAAGTACTTAACCCAAGGTACCACTGCACCGTATTTTTTCGTGTATAAGACGCCCCCATGTATAAGACGCCTCCCGTTTTTGGGGGCCCAGATTTAAGAAAATGGGGGGATGTATCCATGCATAAGACGCCCCCTAAATTTTGACATTATTTTTTAGGGAAAAAAGCTAGTCTTATACTTGGAAAAATACGGTAATTGTTAATGTGTAGTTAGTGACAAGGCCTCTTGCACAGGAAGGCATCTCTCCCTTATGAGATTTGGCTGCTGTCTTGCCCCTCACCATGAATGGTTAAAATTAGGAAGTAAAAATAAGGCTTGTGCAAATCATGTGACATGTGGGCAGAGCCATATGTACAGTGGAGATGTTTATTTTCTTCTCTGCACAGATACCCTCTTCCCTTTCTCAGTACAGTTTTGGAAGCTTCAAATACAGTTTCTGATAAGCTAGGTGGGGAGAAAGCATAAAGTTGGTGCTGTCAACTTATGGCTGCCTGGTGGTAGTAATGCCTGGATGGTATTGAAGTAAGCAACAGCTGAAACCTTTTAAGCTTCTTGCAACTCCGCCTGTCGAGCTGATGGGTGTGCTGTTGAGCTGGAAGGAGATCTCCGCAGTCTCAAAGTCATAATGAGCTGCTTGACGGAGGAAGACAAATTAAGAGTGAAATCTAAAAGTAAATTGAGAAATATTAAAACATGCACACATATAAGCTTCAGATGGACTTAAGTAACCCAACATCCCCCTCTCATTAACTGTCATATTCTTAGCTTTATGACATTTATATCCTTACCTTCCTTGGAGTGTTCAGGGAGGTTATAAGCTCTTTCACCAGCAGCAACCACCTTATAGGTGATGCTCATCATCCTCCCAGATGCACCTCTCGGACTGAATGCACAGCCTCCAAGGCCAGTGCAGCTTTTGAGGGGTGTGCCTCCAGCATCCTATGCAATGTCACAATGGATCCTGGGATCCACCTCTCAGTTTGTGTATACTGCAATGCTATCCCAGGACCTTTTGCTGCCCAGATGAACTTTAGAAAAGCTTGCTATACCATTAAGCCACCAATTTTTGCCTTCTTCCCTCCTAAGGCTTCAACCATGCCCACATTTACCTGGTAGTATTCTCTGGAAAAATAATCTCTCAAAGGACATGTTGAAGGCATTTTACCATTGTACTGTTGAGAGTGTATTAACTTATGGTCTGTGTGTGTGTGGTTTGGGAGCTGCACGGTCAGGGGAAAAAACAATGCTGTCCAGGGTTGTAATGACTGCGTAGAGAATAATTTGGTGCACTCTTCCCACCTTGTATCAGATCTATGCTTCCAGGTGTCACAAGAAAGCTGCAGAGATAGTGCAGGATAGTGCGCACCCCAGAAATGATCTCTTCCAGCTTCTGCCTTCTGGAAGAAGGTACAGGGTTATAAAGATTAGGACTAGCCACCTGAGAAACAGTTTCTGTCCAAATGCGATTTTGGTTTTAAATGCAGTGTAAGGTAGTCTCTATGGGAGTATATTGTATTTAATTATGGGGTATCAGAGTTTCTAGGGGGCTAAACAGGCTGGGATAGCAGGCTTGTTGGGTTTTTGAATGTCTGATGTAGATTTTTTCAGTTTCGTCGTTCTGTATAGGACAATGACAATAAAGATTATCGTATCGTAGTAAGTCCCATTGAACTCAGTGGGACTTACTTCTGAGCAGATCTACATAGGATCACTCTGTGCGCGCACACGCACCCCCCCCCTTAACCTGCTTGAAGTGGGAAGAAGCACTAGGTTGGAACAGGGAAGTAAGGAAGGAGAAGGGGGGAAATATAAGTTATCTTAAAATTAATAAAGAAATTTTGACTACAAGATTCTGGCACCTTTCTGTACAAATGTTGGCATTAGTATAAGCATTAGCTAGCTGGGCTGAGCCCATAACATGACATGAGGGTTTTTCCAACCTTCATAGGCTATACTAAAATACAGAACTGGAAAGAATTGCTTTCAGCTTTGTATAGCTCTTTCTGTTAGGCTGTTGGGGGCACTGTTGAGCTAGATGAGATGTGACAATTTCCATTTCTATAATGCAACAGAATAATAAGGTAGTCTACAGCAGATTGGGGAAAAATTAAAATCCAATCTAAATGTAACTTTGGAAGCGATGAAATAAAACCACAAGCAGTTTCGCAACTAGTTAGATGAGCAGAGGGAAGATGGCATTAACAGCTATTTTTTTTAAAAAAGGGCAAGGTAGCCTTTTCTGACTTTAATCCCTGTTGTAACAAGATTTGGCACGGGGGGGGGGGGAATCTATTGTTCATTCCTAACAGATGATGTAAGCAAAGTGCATGCAATCCTAACCATATTTACTCAGGACAAAGTCCCATTGAGTTCAATGAGATTTTACTCCTTAGTAAGTGTGCTTAGGATTGCAACCTAAAGCTAGCGAGCACATTGTTCGTACTGAAAAAAATATCTCAGCTATTGTACTGAAGGTTTATAACAGTCCTTTAAAAAACCAACCAGCCAACCAAGCAGTGAATGCATAGGGGAAGCTAGCTTGGCCTATCATAGCCCATATGTAGGCTGTGACTGCTGTACCCAGACATATCCTTGATTGATTTCACAGTTCTTCCTTAGCCATGTTCAAGCATTTGCCTGAACATGCAAAACACGAAGTTGCTAGCATAAGGAACAGGGACACATATACCAGCCCAGCCCACAACATCCTTGAGCGTACTAGCACCTCTTCAGACCTTTGTGCAATTAGCATGAAAGCATGAAAAGCGTGTTTAATAAGCATCTTCCACTGAACACACTTGGAAACTCTCTCCATGATCAGAAACCCCAATAAGCTAAGGCTCCCACACGCAAATGAATTTCTAAGTGGGTTTGAACAATTTTTTAAAAAACCTTTGCACTAATCATACACAGATATCAAGAGCAGCTGTTGATCCCAGGGAAGTTATGGGCAAGGCTTTCATATGCACACCCCTGCCCATGTGAACTGAACAGGGCTATTGTCTCTGTGCCATCTCACATATAGAACCTTGCACACACAGACCACATCTCTGAACTTTCCAGCACAGGAGTAAACAATGTGGTGTCCTCCTGGCTGTATTGCACTACAGCTCCCATAATTCCTGGCTATTGGTCATGCTAGTTCATGCTGATGAGAGCTGTAGTCTGGAAAAACACCTGGAAGACACAAATTGGTTATTCTTCTAGAACTTCTGACAGGAATGAAGGTCCCCCTCCTCCTTCTTTAAGGTCATGATGGACTAGAACACAAGAATGGCTTTTTCTTTAGAGCCAATCCCACTAGATTGGAGGTAGCAGCTCAGGCAGAAGGTTTTGAATGCTATTATGTGAGCAGTAGCCAATGTGGTGTCCTCAAGGACTACATCTCCTATCAGACCCAGCCAGTATGGCCAACAGTTGGGGGTGGTGGGACTTGTAGCCCAACAACACCTGGAAGGTGTTGACTACTACTGCGTTATATCACAACAAAGATGTTTATGAATTCTTGCTGGGAAGGTGCTTTGAGGATTTTCTACTGCAAGTGGCAACATGTCTTGGGCCGACCTTCTGTCTGTAGATGCTGCATGTGAAATAGCTGTGGTTTTATAATGACAAACCACTAATTGCAGGCCACATGGTTATTGGAACTATATACTGACCCGATAACAAAATTACAGCGTTTCATCAGCCTTTGAAAGGAAAGCATTTTCCTAGGAAACATAGTCAAAAGGTGTGGGTGTCTCTCCCCCCCCCCTTTCCTGCTTTTAAGCCTCAAATGAAGAAGAAGAAAATCGTTACCCATGTCATCCTTTTCCTACCCACCCCTTCTCCTCAGAGGTAGCATTATGTTTCTACAAAGTGGGATTGTGAGGCGTGCCTGATGCCAATGTTTCCAGATGAGATGATGAGGTGTGCACTATTCTGAGCAATATTTCTGGAGCTCAGAATTAACACAGACAATGGGTGCCACCCACTAAGGCCTGATTTAAATGCCTTGATCAAATCCCCTTGATCACAGAGATTGGAACAGCTTGGAAACGGAGTAGTGATTTTCCGTGTTCTGTCCTGAGGTTATGCAGTGATGTCCCGAAAGAACAATATCAAGAAACCCTCCCCTTTGAACGTTAAAAAGAGAGAGATCATTTTGGGTATGATATGATATGAGAGTGGTATTTTACTGGGAGTTTTGTGAATTGTATAGTCTTAAGTTTGTACTAAGCTTATGAAGAGGCAGGAGGGGGGGAGTTGATGAAAGGCTACCTGTAAAACTGTTTTAACATTTTGAAGAACAAATGTTCTTCTGGAACAAATGTTTCTCTTTATTTCAAGTTTGGGAAATAATGGAAATTTTAAAAAGGGATGTAAAAGAAGAATAGTAAGAACATTTAAACAATTACAGTGGAAATATGGGAGTAACAAGACTAATAATGCATGTTGTACACAATAGGGAGTAATAATAAAATTTAAAAACCAACTGAGAATGCTTTTTATAAAATATTTGATAATGTAAGAAGAATAGAAAATTGCTTTCATTTTAAAAAATACCTGGTCGTATAAAATTGAAACTCATTTAAGTATAGCTAAACTTTGTCACTAAAATTTCCCAAATCTTATCATACTATCCCTGAATAGTTTTTCCCAATTATTAACTCTTCCAAACAATTCTAAAAGGATAGTGAGACAAGACTTAATATATTCAGAAGCCACATTCACCATTGGGGGGGGGGGGCAGAAAACATTTTTCCTCATGCTTGATAATTGTATTTTGCACAATGCTTTCCACCAATTTATAGGTATAAAATGGAAATCCAATTATCTTCAGACTTTTTTTTGGGGGGGGGCAAAGCTACCATAAATGAAACATATGAACCAATTGGAAAATCGCATGCACTATTTACAAATATTGGTGCTGCTACGCTGTGGCTGCTCCCCAAGGCATTTTCATAATGTACAAAACTTCTGGCCTGCGTGGCTGAGGCAGATTGCATTGTTACGAGCCATGCCTGCAATGCGAGTGACAATGGGTTGTAAAAGTTGGCCCTTAGAGAGAAAGAGAGAGAGCTCTGCTGCAGAGCCAGGAAAACCCTGGACTTGGAGGCTTTCATAGCACATAAATATAAAGATACGAAATAAGTTGAGCACTGCCCACACCTGAGCTGCTGATTTGTTGCTCCCAGTTAGTGCTTGTCGAACTATCTGTTTTCACTGTGGCATTTAACAGCCTGCTGTGCGACCAGCTGCTGCTGCCTGGATCAGACCCAGAGCCTTGCAGCACGTCCAAGCTGACTGCGGAAAGCATGGTGACAGCAGGCCTTCCTGCTCCACTTTGAGGCTGACGGTGTCGTCTGGGTGACACATTGTGCTTTTTTTTGTGTGTGAGGCAGGCAGTGCAAAGTTGTACTTGCTCACTCAAACGGCAGCCAAGGGTTTGATGCTTAGAGCTTGTCTGGTGCTTTTGTTCCTCAGTCTCCTTGAAATGCTCTCGACTTTCTCCCTTGGGTGCCTTCCGTGTGATGCTTTTACTAGAAAAGCCGCAGCTATGTGGTAAAACGTTTTTTTTTGGGGGGGGGTAGAACATGTCACTCAATTGTGGAACAGCTGCTTTGCATGTAGAAGGAGCCAGGTTCAGTCCATGGCACTTCCAGCGAAGCGAAAGGAGCAAGTGATGCGAACAGCTTCTATCCAAGCCCCTAGAGAGACATTTCCAGACAGATAACACTGGGCTAGACAAATAGACCCCATCCACGCTATAGATTTAAAGCAGTATTGATTGATTGATTGATTGATTGATTGATTGATTGAATTCATATATCGCCCTATACCCGGAGGTCTCAGGGCAGTCCACATAAAAAGCAATAACCCAATAATAATGCCCCCCAAGAGCCACATTTTAATTGGTATGGGATGTTGATTAGGTCAACTAAAGGCCTGGTTAAAAAGGAACGTTCTTGCCTGCCGCCGAAAGGTGTACAATGAAGGCGCCAGGTGAACGTCCCTGGGGAGAGCATTCCACTTAAACAGGCAGGGCTTCCCCGAAAGAATCCCATTGTTGAGGGTGCTGAGAGTTAACCACTCTGAGAATTGTAGCCCTGTGTGGGGAATAGGGGTCTCCCTAACAACTCTAGGCACCCTCAGCAAATGACAGTTCCCAGGATTCTTTGGAAGGGAAGTCATGACTGTTGAAAGTGGTGTGAAACTGCCTTAATTGTATAGTGAAGATCGAGCCATAGTCTGGGCTGGTATCTTCCTATGCGCTTTGCACGTATTAAGTTCTAGCAGAAACAGGATACTCTCCACTTCCACAGGAAACGGCCTTATAGCAGCTCAGACCACTAGTCCATCTAGCCCTATACTGTCTACACTGGCTGGCAGTGGCTCCCAGGGTTTGAGACAGGGAACACTCCCAGCCCTTCCTGGAGCGGCTGGGGATTGAACCAGGGACCTTCCGCACGCAGAGTGGATGAACACTGAGCTATACCCCTTCTTCTTAAATGGTGTTTGGGTGGTAGAACGCAGAAATATTTTTGCCCGAGGAGCTGCTTCTAATCTGGGACTAGCTTCGTTGGTCTTGCCCGACATCAAAGTGACTGGTGACACCTTCATATTTCAATCCACACATTTAAAAACAACAATCCATAATATGAAAATTCTGAATGCTGCCAGGACCTCCTTCAGATCATGTTATCCAGAGAGGTGTTACCATGGCAACCCCTAGGAAAGATACAATACAGGCCTCGCTGGATCCGTTTTCTTCTGATGTGCATTCAACCTGTTTGCAGAAGGTGTACAGGTTGTGCTGCTTATCAGTTCATCAGGTATTGCTGGGAAAGTGCGCTGTTGTCTGGGACACTACCGTATCCCGCGAGGTTGCTGGATGTTTACTTCAAAGCGTGCAAAACAAAGGGTGTGAGGTCTTTTTTTGCATTTAGATGCTGCAGGCCGTAATGGAGTCTAGGTTTTTTACTGGAATTCCCAAGAGAAGCATGAACGCTCAAAGGAAAAGCACCTGCGCAGACTTTGTTCAGGCGCTAACCCTTCGGAGGCCCCTGGTATTGAGAACACAAGATAAGGCACACTGTAGCATAGTGCCTTTCCCAGGTGCTGAGGTTTTCCCAAGAGGACTTTGCAGTCAGGACCAGGGATATAATTTTCTAGGACTAGCAGGAGGAAAGCGCTAGCAAATGCAGACAGCATCCTCCCGGGGAAAATACATTACATCTGGAAAGATACACAGGCAGATTTCCAATAGGTCTTTGAAGCAGGTTTTAAGTGCCATTAAATGCAAACACAGTATTCACCTAAAAAACTAGTGTGCATAGGATTTCTGCTTTGCAGTTTTATGAATCTGAGTATCCAGCTATAGTGCAATAGGACACTGCTGCGTGCTGTGACAATCCCTTGGTGTGGTCCATCAAGTTTAGCATTATTTACTCTGACTGGCAGCAGCTATCCAAATTCTGGAACATATGTGCTGCTTTCAGTAGGGTTGCTTCCGCACTAGAGCCTTTTCAGCACCACTGAGGCATCGCTTTCCCATAATTATCTGGAAGTGGGATCAGTTACTTTGCTGACCTCAGGTGTGGTAGGTTGAGGATGCTGTTCTATCACTAGCGTTCAAATACGAATCATAGATCAATCATAGATGTGGAAGGGACACCGGTCATCTAGTCCAACCCCCTACAATGCAGGAATATTTTGCCCAACGTGGGGCTGGAACCCACAACCCTGAGATTAAAAGTCTCATGCTCTGCTGACTGATCTATCCCAGCAATTCATCTCATTAGAAACTGCAGCCACCACTTCTCCATCAACAATTGGGTGGGCAGGGCTCCCACACAGGGGCACTGCCTCTTGGTGTTCTGCTGTCTAAAGCAGGTGCCTCAGCTTGCCTTATGGGAGGCCAGCCCTGCTCTGGTCAAGTTCTATATGTGGAAAGGTGGAGGGGGACGGCGCCAATTTGTCCTTTGCCTCAAGCAGCAAAATAACTTGGGCCAGCACGTAAACATTTGGGACTACTGGTCCACCATTCAGTTGAGCCTTGTGCAAAAAAAGTCCACCCTAAGTCTCTTACTTGCCCCATATATTGATTCATGCAGTACTCTGATGAGCGGGGTTGGGGGGGGGGAGACCTGGATTCCTTATTTTTTCTCCTGGCTCCCTGCATTAATATTTTGAGAACCCTGGAGGTGCACATGACATAGCTAAGATTGGAAAGACAGGAGGGGAGCTTGTGGATTCCACTAAACCCACAGTTCCTCCATAGGCTGGGTACCAGATTCACTATTGTTCACCCATTTATTGTTGCTTTTCCAGAATAATATTGAGACACCTTTCTTAAAAAGTAGGTAACATCTTTTTAAATTACAGGCAGTCTTCCAAAATGATGATAGTGTTAAGTTCTGCAATAACTATATATATATATTGGTTATATTACAGGGCAGACTTCATAGATATAACACCCTGGTTCTTTTGCCATATGAACCTGAAAGACTTAGGATGGTATTGTAGTTATTCCAAGGACAGTGTCCATAGGTTTGCTCTCAATGATTTGGGGAGAAAAAACAACTTTTCTTCCTGAGATATTTGAACTTTAAGACGTAAGAGTGTTTATTAATTGATTAAGTGCAATTAACGTCCACACATCTTTCTCTGATTCCCTTGGATTAAGAAATGGCTGTGAATGCAGTAAAGCAATGCTATAATGACACCATTGTTGGATTTTCTCTTACTTTTCTGCCCTTTTGAAATGATGGTCAAGGAAAATGTTGGTCAATTAAAACAGCATTGCTTTGTTTCACAGGCAGTTGCACAGAAGCCGTGAACAGCAGGATGAACTTGGCCAGTGAAGATTTTGTTAGGAATCCAGGAATGAACTCGGATCTATCACTAAAAAGCCAAATACCCAAATATCAAGGTGAGGTGTGAAACTCCAGGCAACCTGCATCTGAACCTCATTTGAGGAATGCACACACACAATTCACAATTGTCGTTGTAAGAAGCTAGAACATACCTCTTAAGTTGTATTGTTGTGACTGGCAGACTCTTGGGCACTGTAGGCAGTGGCTTCTGGTTCTTTTTTGTAAAGACTCATGGCAAGGAATTTTTTGTCTTATGCTTCTGTCAATCCAGCCCAGCCCAAAGAGTCCCATTTGTCCATATTACTTGCATTTATTTCCCCTTTGCAAATAGCATGGCAAACCACCCACACCGCCCTAAGGTTAGATCACTGGGTCCTAGCTCATTCTGGGGGATGAGAAATCATTAAGTAATATTCTAAGAGGGAACTTTCCTATGGAGCCTTGCTAGGTAAACAGCTTATCTTTCAGTAAAATTGTTTCTAGGCTGTGCTGCTACAGATTTCACAATGGGGATCCATCGTTTGAACTCCTCCTCATATAAAATAGTCCCTGTGTATGGAAAAGTAACATGCCAGGAAGAAGGGTTCTAGCTTAGCCTTCAACCTGATACTCTGGTTTTCTATGTGCAGGGTTTTTCCTTTACAAAAGGAAGCAATTCCTTTGTCTGAACTCCAGAGTGGTATAATCTGGGTACAACAGCAAAGTCTTAGGAGGGATGTTTTTGGAACTTTTCAGAAACCCAACAAAGCTGAGCAATGTAGCCAAATGATTCCTAAATCGTTCAATCTGATTTTATTATTCATTTATATTGTGCCTTTTAAAAAGCATGTGTTTTTTGACCTTTTCTGATTATTTTCTTCACTCATTCTAGCATTACGACAGGGTTTCTTAAATCCAGGCCAAGAACGGCCCTGAGTAACACTATACCTGTTACTTGATCTGGCTGTCCTGGCAATTGAAATGGTTTAGTGACATGATCTATTGCAGTTTCTTTGGCTTGTTTTAATATATGTTGCGGCTTTATTTTGTATTTAGGCTCTCACATTGTGCTGTACTACACTTTGTGCCTGAATTCTTGTTGATTTCAGTGAGAGATATTCAGTTCACTGGCCAACCAAAAATATTTTAACTCTTAGGAAAGATTAACTCATGTGCTTTGCTCTCATATTTAAATAAGAAGGCTTAACTATGGCTAGAATTTAGTCCTAATTTTGAGGGGGGGGGGAATGGTATATACATTTTAAAACTTATTCTCAGGTTGCACTTATGTGATGGGTACTTGTGACTTTTTGTACACTAGTAACCAAAAAAAAGAGAGAACCCTTGTATGGAGAAAAATGTATATCACTTCCTTAATCATAAAAATGCCTTCAACTAA
Organism: Podarcis cretensis; assembly: GCF_951804945.1. NCBI lineage: Eukaryota > Metazoa > Chordata > Lepidosauria > Squamata > Lacertidae > Podarcis > Podarcis cretensis. Next base: position 35,973,611 of record NC_137180.1, read on the forward strand.
TGCAATAATTAGTTAATTATATAGGTGATACAGAAAGACTGTCACCACATTATGGTGACGTTGAGGACCAAATTATAGCACGCACATTGCTCTACCCTGCAGCCCTCTAGATGTTGGTTATCATCCGTCTCAGCCACCATGACCAGGGATGATGGGAGTTTAAGTTCAGCAACCTGCCCTGGACTATGAGTAGAGAGAGAATCCTGACAAAGAATTTCCCAGGAAAAGTGTTCACCCCTGTCATATTTTCTTCCCACCCTTTTTGGCACACCACCTTTCCCAACTCCTTCCTCCATAAGCGTTGCACCCAGCAGAATGTCAGAAACACTCCAGGACTTCTGCCTTTCTGCCCTCCATAGTTCTGCCTGGGAAGTGTTGCCATACAGTGGTGTAGCGTGGGGGTGCAGGGGGGGCCGGCCGCACCGGGCACAACATCTGGGGGGGGCGCGCTCGCCGCCTCCGGAGTCGCCGAAGAGCCTCGGGCGCAGGCTGTAGCAGAGCCCCATGTCTCGCGGAACCGACGAGCTGTGCGTGCGTCCGGGCTGAAGGCGTCTGGCAGGCAGCGGCTCTCAGCGCTCGCCACGGTCCCCGCGCGTCAGGGGACCCTCCTCACAGCCCCGCTGCCGTCGCTGCTGCAGCGGCTGGGCCATGTTGAATTTTCCTCGCCTCTCTGCCCTCCTCCTCCTCCGGGCAAGCGGCGTCGTTTGGGCGGCAGCGCCAGCGGCAACTCGCCTCAGATCACCTGACACGGACCCGCCGCCACCACCGTGGCTACCTTACCGTAAATACCCCAGCCCAGGCAGCAGCAAGAAGAAGCTGGCAGCGGCGGCAGGTTAGGGGTTAGGGGCACAAATTACTTGCCTTGCCCCGGGTTAGGGGGCGCAAATTACTTGCCTTGCCCCGGGTGCTGACAACCCACGCTACGCCGCTGTTGCCATAACAGTGGTTCTTCACTGAAGTGGCCCAAGGATGACAAACTTAGTAAGAGCAAGTTTGGGCAGCATTCAGCTGAGTCCGTTGGTGACTTCTTGCTGAAGGCTCCCATTGAAGAGTGTTGGGAGGCTGCCACATGACCCAGTTGTAGCACACCACCTATTTTTTCGCTCCCCTGGCACCTGCTGTATTATCTTTCAGGTGCCAGATTAAGCTGCTTTTATTCTCTCAAGCATGTTAATGGTTTGTATTGTAAGGACTGGAAAGAGCATGTAATTTTGAACTGTGGAAGTGAAGCTTTTGCGCTGCCATTCTAATGGAAATTTAATGGTGATGCCTACCGATTGGATTTTGTTGTTGCAATCTGCAATATTAGGAGAGAGGCAGTATACAAATGCCTTAAATGACTAGGTAAGCAATATGAAATGGCCACTGTTAGAACACAACGCTGGGGTGTATCCGATGCTGCCGTTCTGCTTGCACAGGAAAACCCTCACTTCCTCCCTGCAGCCCCCTGCACATGCCAAAAATCTGTTCCAGAGGGTTGGAGGAGAGGAGAGGGGAAGTCAAATTGTGCAAACAGAATGTTGCTCACTCAGCATTGGATGCAACAATCTGTGCTTGTTTGCTGCAGGTAGTGTAGGCGCAATGATGGCATTGAAAGGAGAAACTGGTGTTGTGGAAAGGAATAGTTCAGGGCCTTCCCAGGAAGGTTACTGTAGTCATAATTTTATTTTTTACCAAAAAAGTATTGGTATTCAGGCCTCCCCCCCTCTCTCTATGGGTCCTTTGCTAGGGCCATATGGCATGTGGAGCTACAGCTTTTAACTTGTCTGTGTTTTTGTGTTCTAGACATGAATGCATTGCAGAGCCAGTGCCCAAGACCACACAGTTCAAGTCTTGTCACTATCCAGCCTCAACACCCATCAGATGTTCTGCTGCACAGTCTACCAGGTGATAGGGGACAAGATTCAGAAAATGGAGATACAGAAGAAAATATTGTTTATCTCTAAAACCTTTCCTTGTTTACTACCAGTAGCACTTTAGGATGGCTTTTCTCATTGTTCATAGTTGGTCTTTGTCCAAATTACTTTGAAGACATCTTATTTATTGTAAAAAAAAAAGTTTTCCAGATTCATAGGATGCATATTAAGTTATTTTTAAAAAATGTGTCTAATATTTATCTTGTGACACACATATTACATCAGAAATGCTCTACAAGCAACATCAAACATTGTTGGACTAAAATCTGCAATGACTTGTGTATGTGACGTGAACACCACAATTAGACCTTGGGTGGAAACATTTCTGTTCCCAGATTAAGACTGCACAGTCTTTGTGAAAGTAGTGCTGTGTGCAATAGGAACATTTGAGATTTCATAATGCAACTCAGTGACTTTAAAAACAGTAGATGCATCATAGTAGACCATTCTTACCCACATGGGTGTCTGTCATGGGTTCACCACCATACCAGCCTTTGTCTCAGGATGGGGAAGCATACCTGAAATATTTCTCAAGTGACTTTCTGGATCTCCTTGGTCTCACTATGGCCTCCTTAAATGATGCATTGCCACTATCGAAGATCTTTTGCCAAATTAACTCTTTTCACAGTGAACAATTTAGTAGCCCAGCGTTGTCTCAAGATTTTATTGTAAAAGTGAGGAGCTTCAGGAAACCGATCCACATCTGCAAGCTAGATTCTTGGTGGTTTCAGATTACTCCTTGGCAGATGTCTGTATCAGAGACCTAAGTCTCACCTAGCATGTATATAACTTTCTTTTCAAAGCATTCGAAGCCAGTTTTGTGATGTATTGCTTTATAACTTGTTCTTGGCTGTGCCCCCTTTTTTATCAAAGCACTGAAATTCATCACATAGACATTTACTGTGGAACGGAGAAGAGGATAGTGAGAAAAATGTAAAGCCACCCCCCCCCGCCTAACCCAAATCCACTGCTTTTACACACACATGGACTACAAATCAGTGTGCTTCTTTCAGGACAGAGCTTTGATAACATTATAGTGTAATGAATGAAGGTTTTTTTTTCCTGTGCTTTTTCATACATAATTGTATACTTTTTTGAACTTAATAAATATTCTATATCTCCAAGATAGCTCTTCATAATTCCTAGCGTTCAGAAAATGTGTTACTTTGGTCCATTGCTGTTTCCACTATTACAATCACTCAATGATCTGACCCATGTTTTGAAGCATATGATAGTTCTTGTTGAGCAGAGGGGAAGGACCTTGCTCAGTGCAGATGCTCTCACACTCTTCCTGCATGTGAGTTTCCAGGGCCCAGAGCAAACCAGTGCTAGTGATTGGAGGAAGTTATATACAGGCTGCTGTTGGTTTCGGTGTCCCCTTAGGTTGACAGTGACAGTTAGTAGGTACCGTATTTTTTTGCACCATAGGGCGCACCTAGTTTTGGGAGGCGGAAAACAAGAAAAAATTATTCTGAACCCCAGAAGCCAGAACAGCAAGAGGGATCTGGCTTCTGGGATACCTTGTGGCTGTTCTGGCTTCTGGGATAACCGCACCAAGCCTCTTCAGGGCAGCGGGATGAAGGCTCCCCCTGCCCGAAGAAGCTGCGCAGGGCTAAAGCAGAAGCCAGGACAGGCGCGTCGCTGAAGGGGCACTGCGCCTTCTCTCTCTCTGCGCAGCGCCTCTCCTTCATAGGAGAGGCGCTGCACAGAGAGGGAGAAGGCGCAGTGCCCCTTGAGCGAAGCTGGAGAAGGAACAGAAGGAGACCCTTCTTTTCTTCCTCGGGCTTCGCTGGACAGGCGCGTCACTGCAAAGCGGGAGGAGGAACAGAAGGAGTTCCTTCTGTTCCTCCTCTGGCTTCCAGGACAGGTGCGTCGCCACGAAGCCAAGGAGCCTACATTCGCTCCATAGGACGCACACACATTTCCCCTTCATTTTTGAAGGGGAAAAAGTGTGTCCTATAGAGCGAAAAATATGGTACTTGATGTCTACTCACTCCTACCACTTAGAAGTTGCTACTAGTGAACTCCCTTTGGCCATATCTGTGGTAGTGCAAATAGCCACAATGGCTGTTATAATAAACTTGGGGTGGCTGCCATTGCACAAGACAACCAAGCAACATCAGTTTCCATGCACTGAAAGGCAACAGTGACTGGAACTTACTGATGGTAACAGTACAGTGTTTCTTTACTACATAATTTCTGATTAAAGATCTAAAGCCTGTCCTGCAACCTCTCCTCCTACCCCCTGTACTGTGACTGACAGATTTTGAAGCCAGTGGCTGTTTTTGGATGTAATGCTAAAGCATGGTTTAGCACTGTGTGGATGAACTTCAATTAATTCCTTCTTCCCTTTATTATTATTAATAATAAAATAATAATGATAATAATAAAAAATTAAATTTGTATACTGCCCTATACCCACAGGTCTCAGGGCAGTTCACAGGATAAAATCACGATATAAAAACACAATACATAATCAAAATAAAAATAAAAATAAAAACAAGAACCATGCAATACCCCCAACACATTTTAAAAGGGCATTCATTTGAAGAAGAAGAGGAGGAGGAGTTTGGATTTGATATCCCGCTTTATCACTACCCAAAGGAGTCTCAAAGCGGCTAACATTCTCCTTTCCCTTCCTCCCCCACAACAAACACTCTGAGGTGAGTGGGGCTGAGAGACTTCAGAGAAGTGTGACTAGCCCAAGGTCACCCAGCAGCTGCATGTGGAGGAGCGGAGACGCGAACCCAGTTCCCCAGATTACGAGTCTATTGCTCTTAACCACTACACCACACTGGCTCTCTTTGAGTTCATTGAAGCCTGTCCACATAACATGGTTTAGTGTGATGTTTGAACTAAACAAACGTTGCTATCTTTTGGATCATGTGTTTATAGTAAACTCTTACAGTGGTGCCCCGCAAGACGAATGCCTCGCAAGACGAAAAACTCGCTAGACGAAAGAGTTTTCCGTTTTTTGAGGTGCTTCGCAAGACGAATTTCCCTATGGGCTTGCTTTGCAAGACGAAACGTCTTGCGAGTTCTTGCGAGTTTGTTTCCTTTTTCTTTAAGCCGCTAAGCCGCTAAGCCGTTAGTAGCCGCTAACCCGCTAAGCCGCTAATAGCCGTGCTTCGCAAGGCGAAAAACCGCAAGACGAAGAGACTCGCGGAACGGATTAATTTAGTCTTGCGAAGCACCACTGTATTTAACTGTACTTTCAAGGATCTTCGGACTTTGTACATAAAACATTATCTACGTCATTCACCCATATTCCTAGTAAAAATAAATCTTGACAGAATAAAAGAGATTCTGTATTAGGGATGCATTGGCACGGGGGTGGGGGGAAGGGAAGGAAAGATTTAAAATGCAAACCAATAAGCTAGGCAGTCCTTAAACCAACATGCATCCTGTAATTCTATCCATCATTTAGACATTTTTAATGTTTAGTTGAATTAAACATGAGCTTTTGGAAAACATTAAGGATTCAGTAACTCAGGACAAGAGTTGCATTTCTTGCACTTCCCCTCTCCCTGAACTGCTGCTGCATTAGAAAATACCCCTATGATATGGTCAATATACACTCATGCAATCCCTCTCTGCATAGGTTGACAGGTGCACTTGCACAGGGTTAAGGGCATAGGGAAAGACCGTCAAAGCAAAAATGTCTTGCAGCTGCTTCCAGAAAGTGCAGATTGTGGGTGTCTGTCAAGCGGGCTGCTATTCCACAGAACACGGGCAGCCACACTAAAAGCCCTGTTCTGAGTTACTATGGAACAGGCTTCTGAGATCTTTGGAACTTGCAGGAGAAACTCTCCTACTGACCACAGCAATCTACTGAGTGTAGTCACGTAAGTAAGCTGGTCCTGAGCTGTATAGGGACTGATATGTTAGGTACCAACACATTGAACTTGGCCCGGTAGCAAACGGACAGTAAGTATAAATCGTGCAAGCAAGGAGCTACATACTAGTGGTAGCTTCCCCCCACAACCAATGTAGCCACTATGTTCTGTACCAGCTGCAGCCTCTGGGCAAACCCAAGGGGATTCCCACATTGCATGCATTGCAGTAATCTAAACATGAGCCTACATTGAATCCTTGCTGCCTGATCCCAGACACGTTTTATTGTGGTACTAACCAGCTTTAAGACCCAGAAAGCTGACCCACATTTTTTCTTGAAATCACTTGCTGCTGTCTGTCATGTTGTGCAAAATCCTTTTCAAGCAAAATTAAGAGAAGCTCTCTCTCTGTATTTCACTCGGATGGAGGAGGAGTGTGTGTGAGTAGCAATTTGACAAAGCAACTGCAAAAAAAGGTATTCATGCAATCATTTACTGGGGGCAAGGGAAGAAGACAAGAGCAGAGGTCAAACGGTAAATCCACATCAGTGTGGATTTATAATTTTTGACCAAAAAGAAAATGTGTCTTTTCACGAGACTCAAATAGGTTTCAGGGAATGGCTTCTTGTTAACCTTCATCGGGTTTTCTGGGATTCCAGAGAGAATCAACTGCTTCCTGTATTTTTTTAAATAAAGAATCCAAGTCTGTTCCTTGCTGCAGTTGCTTCACAATATGCCATCGTCCTATCAAAGGAAGCAGCAGTACACAATCAGCTATGGGGTAATATTACAGTAATTACCAGGCTGATGCTCGGGTCCCTGAAGGACAAATTAATGACCTTTTCCATCTGGAATGCTCATCCTGTCTCCAGCTGGAGCCCCCAGTGTATTGCCTTAATGTGTTTCAATTAATTTGTCCATTGTAATTACCCACCTGTAAAAGCACGATGGAATAGCCGGAGGCCCTGACTTCGGCTACTTTTACATATCACAAAATTAGCCTCCAGCCCCATTTACTGATAAAGTTATTCAAATATATAGGAACAGGTATTAAAAGTGGACTATATTGCACAGTTCCTCAAAGTTGGTTAGAACATGGTGCTGATAATGAAAAAGTTGCAGGTTCAGACCCTGTATGGGGCAGCTGCACATTCCTGCATTGCACAGAGATGATCCTCAGAGCAGTGGCGTGGCATGGGGGGTGCAGGGGGGCCGTCCGCACTGGGCGCAACATCTGGGGGGGGGGCGCTCGCCGCCTCCGGAGTCGCCGAAGGGCCTCGGGCGCAGGCTGTAGCAGAGCCCCATGTCTCGCGGAACCGATGAGCTGTGCGCGCGTCCGGGCTGAAGGCGTCCGGCAGGCAGCAGCTCTCAGCGCTCACCGCGGTCCCCGCGCGTCAGGGCCGCAGAGGGCGCGCCAGGCAGCCCCTCCTCACAGCCCCGCCGCTGCTGCTGCTGCTGCAGCGGCTGGGCCATGTTGCATTTTCCTCGCCTCTCTGCCCTCCTCCTCCAGGCAAGCGGTGTCGTTTGGGCGGCAGTGCCAGCGGCAACTCGCCTCAGATCACCTGACACGGACCTGCCGCCGCCGTGGCTACCTTACCATAAATACCCCAGCCCAGGCAGCAGCAAGAAGAAGCTGGCAGCGGCGGCAGGTTAGGGGTTAGGGGCGCAAATTACTTGCCTTGCCCCGGGTTAGGGGGCGCAAATTACTTGCCTTGCCCTGGGTGCTGACAACCCACGCTACGCCGCTGCCTCAGAGCCTGAGCCACCTACACACAAATTATCATCACTAACAATAAAATAAATAAACAACCCCAAAATCCAGGACATTTGCTTTAAAATGTAAAATCCCCCCCCCTGCATGGGGGTGTAGGACCCCCCAAAAAGGACATGTCCAGGAATTCCCGGATGTATGGCAGCCCTATTTAGACCCAACTCCCATCAGCCCCAGCCAGCATAGCCAATGATGAGGAATAATGGTAGTAGTAGTCTCTTAACATCTAGAGAAAATCATGTTGGCTAGCTGTGGGTTCCCCTTCATGGATCACTGCCTTGCCGTGGCAAAGGGGCTTGAATAACTCAGGGAAGCTATGAACTATGCCAAGCAGGGCATCCAAGATGGACAGGTCATAGTGGAGAGTTTTGACCAAACGTGATCCACCTGGAGGAGGAACCGGCACGCCACTCCAGTATCCCTGCCAAGAAAAAGGACAGATCCTGAAGCTGAGGCTCCAATACTTTGGCCACCTCATGAAAAGAGAAGACTCCCTGGAAAAGACCCTGATGTTGGGAAAGATGGAGGGCACAAGGAGAAGGGAACAACAGAGGACGAGATGGTTGGACAGTGTTCTCGAAGCTACCAGCATGAGTTTGACCAAACTGCGGGAGGCAGTGGAAGACAGGAGTGCCTGGTGTGCTCTGGTCCATGGGGTCACGAAGAGTCGGACACGACTAAATGACTAAACAACAATAACAACAAAGCTGTGGGTTAGGCTACAAGTCTTATCCTGTAGAGACTTAGGTTTGATTCTTGCTTGGCCATAAATGGAAAATTAGTGCCCAACAATATTTGGAGGGACACATACCTGGGGTACCCAGTATTGGGCTGGATGCAGGGCCGGCCCACACATAAGACAACGTGAAGTGATCACTTCAGGTGGCGGGATCCACAGGAGCAGAAGATCCCGATGTAGATCTTGATTTCCCCCTTCTTCCTGATATAGATCTTCCCTCACACTTTCTTCCTTGGCAGAAAGGGGGGGGCACAATTTTGTGGTTCACCCCAGGTGCCAAACTGTCTTGGGCAGGCCTTGGCTAGATGGATAAACAGAAACTATGTCAGATGAATCTCCTGAGGTAAAATAAAGTCGTCCCCCCACCCCAGTCATTTAGAATGACTGGTTATCTTAACTTTTTTAGCATGGCTTTTTTCCTAGCCTGTCTCCCGAATTCACAAAATGCCTTAGCTCAAAATTTATCAGAAGAGCTGTTTTGTGTCGTATATGTCCTTTACAGTTTCTTACTGAAATGCTGGCAAATTTTCATGGTTCATTACAAGCCTTTGAAAATGACAGCATGCAAACACTCTGCTGCATTCCCCCTCCCTGAAAAGTTCATTCATATGCAGCCTGCACACTAAATGATCTCCGACAGATGTAAAAGAAGTAGAGCCCCAAATGTCCTGTTATTCATTCAGAACTTGAAATATTAAAAGTGGCTGAAATTACCAAAAATAATTTTATTTCCAGTTTCTGGATTCCATAATTCTGGTTCCCACGCAATTACAGAGACAAGCAGAAAAGCAACATCGATGGTCTCAAAGTCCCAGAGACCTTAGCATTTTGAAAAATTCAGATGTAAATCCAAATGTTGTGTCTTGGGACCATTTTGGACTAATTCACATAATTTAAAACTCACATGAACAGGCTATCTCAGTAACATCCAATTAAGGTGTTGAATTCATTTTTTCACTTCTTTTTCAAACACATCAAGCCCAAGTGAGAACATTTGAGTGGGGGACGTAACTGGCAGCAGACTGTAGGCCTATTCTAATCAAATGCTACAATCTGGCATTGTACCTTCTGGACGTAGACCCAGAAAGATAATTTGTCTCTGTAGTGAAGAGAAGGGATGGCAAGGAAAGATGGGCAAAAGTAGGAGTTCTCATTCCTCTATCTTATTTTACTTGTGAATGGGAGGGAATGCATGAATTATGGGAAAGGCTTCTCAAAGATCTTGTGTTGGTCATCAACTTGAATGGCTTTAAAAAAAGGGTTACCGTATATACTCGAGTATATGCCGACTTTTTCCAGCACATTTTTTATGCTGAAAAAGCCTCCCTCGGCTTATACTTGAGTGAGGATCTTTTGGGGCTGCTCCTTCCTCCTCCTCTGCCTTTGCTGCTGTCGGCAGTGGAGGAACAAGCAGCCCAAATGTAGCCCTTTTGGGCTGCTTGTTCTTCCTCCGCCACTGCCGCAACCAGCCTCTGCGTCTCGGCAGCACCCTAGATAGGCAGGGGGACGGCAGTGGCTGGGGGGAGAAAGAAGCCCCCTCTGCCTTGTGCGCACACGCACTCTGGCCCACCAGGTGGTTTGTGGTGTGGTGAACAAGCTTATACTCGAGTCAATAAGTTTTCCCAGTTTTTTGGGTAAAATTAGGTGCCTCAGCTTATACTCGAGTATACACGGTAGATTAATTCTTGTAGGATATGACTCTCCATGGCTACTAGCCACATAGACTTTTGTTTTGCCTCCACTGTTGGAGGAAATATGCCTCCGAAAACCAGTTGCTAGGAATCCCAAGTGGGAAAATTGCTGTACATTTGGGTGCCGCTTGCAGGCTTCCCATTGGCCCCTGCAACATCAGGATGCTGGACAAGATGGGTCTTCTGATCCACCAGGGCTCTTCTGATGTTCTTATGAAACTGACTAATGTCCATATTTGGAGTTGGGAAGGAATTCTTCCTTGGGTCAGATTGACAAATGATTTTGCTGTTAAGTCTTGTTTTCCTATGTTGCAATGCACGGCTTGCTGGAAATTTTCCTCATTCTGATTTTCATTACACATTACACTTTCCAGAATGACTTTTTTTATATAGATAGGTGAGAAATGAGGCATTGCATAAGCTTGGTTGCTCAAGTGGTGCCCATCCCCGAGTGGTTCCCCCCCCCCCCATGTGTCCTGGCTCCTGTCCCAAATGCTACAAGAGAGGCTCTTACCTGAGAGTAAGTCAGAAAGCTTCATCCAAGGCTTCCTATGGTACAGGTACAAACTAAGAGTGTTTAAGAACCGCATCTGAGGCCAGGAAAAAGCTGTGAAGATGTCTCAAAGGGTCACACCCCCCTCACCAGTTTTTAAAGGTGAGAAATGGCACACTCACTTGCAAGACTCATTCTTCCGAGGAGAATGGTGCATTTGTGCTGCACTTCTCCAAGAGGCCTTGGTGATGGAATAGAGGTCAGAGCCTCTGAATCCTCCCCTTCCAACTGGCCAGCCTCCTCTCCTGTCTGGTCCATGCCCTGCCCCATTGCTATGGAAGCTCTCCACTCCACGGATGAGGCAGGAGAGGGAGCCAACAGGACTGCCTCCCCTTCTCAAGGCAAAGGGGTAGGGGGGCCATCTTCCCTCTTGGGCTGTTCTGCATTGATGGTCCACTCTGTACCTTCTTCCTTGTCTTCCTCATCTGACAGGAACTGCCACACCAGCCTTGAGCCAGCTGGGATCAGGAGGCTCATAACACAATGTGGCCACTGGTGCTCTCCTCAGCCGTTTCCATTACACATCTCGACTCACACAGAAGGCAGGGTTGGCTGGAGGGGACCTGGGAACCACATGCTATGGTTGTTTAGAACTTGGAGAAATAGTAGCACAAGCTTTTCCTGGCATTAAGAACATGGTGCTGGGCACTAATTCAGAGATAAAAAGTTGCTGCTTGTCTTACAGTGGTAGCACTGGGGGCTACAGGGGAATTGTACAAAAAAGCAGAGCCAACGCCACATCCAAAATACCCAAGTGCTCAGGGTAGGCCTTGTTTCCAGGCTAAGCCATAGTAACTGATGTTCCCCATCATGAAGATTTATAGAGGAACACAAGACCATCTGTTAGACATGGCTATGAATGCAGGCATCTCCTCCCCTGCAGAAGCCACATTGCAGCAGGAGGATTATTATCACCTTTTTATTAAAGAATCAAGGGCATTTTTCAAGGTCAAAAAAAACCCCAAGCAAACCCTAGTGCATAAAGTTATTGGAACAGTATGTTTGGCTGCTACATTGCACTAGTAACTTTCACCTTAAGTCGAGACGTATTCAAAGGATTCACTCGGCATTCCCATTTTTAAAGTGCATTAGGTAGATTTTATCTGCCGTGCAAAATAAAGCTTCCTTGTTAATTTCAAAGGGGGAGGGAGAAAAAAGAACGAAAGCAAAGAAAAAAGAAAATGTAGTATAGTATTAACAGCATGTAAGTTGCTTAATCTTCAAAGCTAGCTTTACCTTGAAATTTCCATAATCCATTCAGTAAATATTGTTTTGCATACTTCAAAAGAAAAAATAATAATTAGATTATCCTACAGCTGAGATTAACAGAATTTGTACATACCTTTGGAGTAGCAATTTTGTCTTAGTACAATAGGAGTATAACATTCTTTTCAAGTTCAGGGACACGGTGTACTTGTTCAGTGAAAATAATTAAATATCGAGCAGAAGAGAGACATTATTTATTCAATACAAGCAAGTTCCAGATCTGCAAAGACTATGCACTTTCCATTCTGATGTCCCCTATCAAGATCATGTGTCCTATTGTACTTATTAGAGCGCAAGATTGAAATCTTCAGGCATGATCTTTAAGCTCACAGAAGGTTTGCATTGATTAGTCTTCATTGTAGTTACTTATTGGCAGATTCCCAGGCACACTGATTTGGGATTAATAAAAGAGGCACACAGAGAGAGTATCTAGTGCCTGTCCACTGGACACTGAAAAACTAATACTGTCTTTTTAGAAATCTCAGTTGGCACAGCATCCTTATGACATCGTCATCCATGATTGCAGGGGTTCTCAAACTGTGGTCCACACATCACCATTGGCTGGCAAGTTTCACGTGTCTAAATATATGACTGAAAGCCATACAGCATCGAGCACAGTAAATTAATAATTGCTACAACAAGCAGAAAAATCATTAAGTGGTCTGTCAAGATCCGCAACAATTTTCAAGAGGAAAGAAGTTTGGGAACCAGTGGAGTTCTCTGCCCAGGACACCTGTGTTCTTCATGGTCTGGATAGAACACACCTACCTGGGCTCTTCATTATTTACCAAAGGCGTTTTGGGGGTGAGGGGGAAGCATCCCTCAAGTCGCTTTTGGGGAAACTCATTTCTTGTATAAATAAGCCTCACGCAGGTGGGATGTTTCTCAGCAAGATATATTGCATCCCTCTGGAAGCGACGTAATGAGGTAGCCAGAACCTATGCAGGGCTATACCAGAACCACATTCTTCTACAGATTCATATGTGTTCACATGTGCACAGGTATGATCACTCTTTGCTACTTTGCATAGGAAGCCTGTCAGAGTGAAGAAGTTGAAGAGCTGGGGCACTTGAGAAATTTTGTCAGCCTGCATTTTGAAGCAAACCAACCTGACCAAAGCCTTCTGTCTAATGTATGGATCAGAATGTCCTCTGCAAGTGCATGGATGCATTAAATACTTATGCATAAATACTTACTAGTGCCCAAGGAGTATGTAGGGGCAGCCAATGCTGTCTTTCCTTGGACAATGTCCCTGTGAGGACAGGTTGTCATAATATCCTGTCACTTTCAGAATCCCATCTTTGAAAACAGTGCCAGCAGGTGGGTTTTCTAGCTGCTTAGAGTGGCTCTCCATTTTAAAAAAAGAAAAGAACTGAACAATTTAAAGGCAGCCCTCAGACTGCCACATAACAATGTAGGCTATGTTAATTTTAAACATGAATTTCAGTGCATTTTTTTAAAGTGAATGCAAACGGAAACAGATTAGGTACAAAGTATGTACAAAAAAAAACCGACAGTGGAAATGGAGCGATCCCTCCCTCTCTAGTTAAGAGGAAGTGTTGTAGCAATTGCACGATCAGCCCTATAGTCTTATTTTGTTAATTGACATAAATTATGCAAAGCAGGTAGATTTGCATAAGCATTAAGTTGTATTGTTTGCATAATAGGATTCCCCTTTCTCTGGGAAAGCTTCTGTGTCTGCACAGTGCTAGGGACAAGAAGATAATGATGAGATAATGACACTAAATGTTCTCAGTGAAGAAATGAAACTGTCAGATAACAAGACCTTCCCAGATTCTTTTTACAAAACAAGAGCTGTAAAACCAGCAGAATGTTTGCTTTTATTCGACAATTTTCTGGTGGTGCAATATGCAAGCATTACAGTAGCTTCATTTTATGGAATGTGCACATTAGTTATCTTCAGTTTTCTGCTTCTTTAAATCCCTAAATTCAAAAAGTCTATTTCAGCTGAACTCTGTGATCCCCTTTTCCTTCAAAACTATGAGGCTGATACAAAGTGAGGTATCAGTTTCTGATTCATAAATCACAAGAAACAAAAGGTTATATGAGATACAGTCCTTACAGTTCCATGCATTGCTGAATTGCTATAATTCAGGCACACTTTTGAAAATGATACATTTTTGAAAATGAAGATTTTTCACTTGCTCCCAGGAATATTCATTGGACATGAAAAGGTGGCAAATTTTAAATGCAATGCAAGGTGCCTTTAAAGAGAGTGTGCCTGCTTTTATGTGCTCAAGCATGAATGCCGTTCTGCATGACAATAAGGCAATATATGAAATAAGGTCACCTATATAAAGGGATCCTTCTGTTACCATCAACCCTGCCATTATGGAGCTAATACAGAAATATTTCAGTAATGACTGTAATTTGAATAAATATGTAGTGCAAGGCTTTCTATTGAACATTCTGAGTCAGCATAGTCTGTTAAGCATCGTTGCTATGGAGACGGTGTGGAGGTTGAATTAAGGCCCTAACAGATGCTGTGAACTATGTAGTATCATTTGTGCTTTCTACTTGTAATTAGTATATATGTGTTACACACACACTCAGGAGCGTGTGAGGTGGAAACCTGACATCATTCATGCACTTGCAAATACAATGAACAGCAATTGCAAAAAGTCATTCTCTCTCTCTCTCTCTCTCTCTCTCTCTCTCTCTCTCACACACACACACACACACACACACACCCTCAAGAGAAACGTGGCCAAAATGCTGAGTTCCAAACAAGGCTTCCATATCAGCTGGAAGAAAAATCAAGTTCTTTCTGCATTTCTCCTCACTTGAAATAGCTGGGGATCAAAAATCACAATCATGCCTATTTGATTCAAATAAAATAAACAAGTGAATTTTGAACATCATAGTGAGCCCTCAATCTTTCTGAGTTGTATTTCTGATTCTTTGTTTTTGTATTTTGGACATAAAGAAAATTCCTGTCTTCCCCCTCACGTAATGTTTATAACCACCAGTTCCACTGGTAAGTGATAGAGGATGATACTGGATGAAGTGGTGATGGATGAAGTGGTACAGATTTTAGGGAGGAGAAGCAAGATTTCTTAGCAAGGTAAAAGACTGGCTGTTAAATATATCCACAAATAAATTGCAAAAAGGCAGAATATTTACTTAATAGCATTTTCTGTGTCTATTTTTCCATGTCTCATCCTATTGACAGCAACGCTACTATAGCAATTTCAGTGATACTATCAGCACAGCAGTCACCGCCCCCCCCCCCGGCCCTTTAAAAGGAAAACCTTTGGCACTGACGCCCAGTACCTAGGCCCATGCAGCTGCTTATAACAATGATCATTCATTGTCCCTATTTGTTCACAATAAGGAAAGGTACTCATGAGGAATAATCATCTGTGGTCTGATTGGGTTCTATCACAGACCAGCTCTAGGCATGGTTAGGGGTTTCTGGAGATGAGAAATGCAAGCAATACCATTTTGCATGTGTGGTTTAATATCCACATGTGGATATGAGTGCATTGGATTGGAGCAATTAAATGCATGGCTAGAGTTTGTTTGTTTTAGATTTATATACTGCCCTTCATCAATACACCTCAGAGTGGTTCTCAAGATAAAATCTGGCACAAAATCCCTCCTGCACAAAGAAGCTATCTTAGGCAACTACAGGTAGGCTTTGCATTTCGCAGCATTGAGGGCCATGGTGTGATAATTCCTCAGATGCCACCACAGGAAGTATCAGAAGATGTCATTTAAAACCTACTCTTGCAAGGAAATCCCTTGGGGTCAGCTCCCATTTGGCATTCAGCAGCCCCATGCTGACTTTGGAAACTGTTCCCACGAAACACATGAAAACATTTTTGTCAAAAGGGATGTAAATACAGCACTCCACTAAGACAATCTCATGAACCAGATTATATTTGGGCAGGAACCAGCCATAAGCAACATCAGTCCCCATCTTGCTAAAAAGTGCCTGAGAAGGTTTTGATCCCAGCTGCTGCTTTAAATGAAGATGCTTCAGATTCATGTTGACTAGAGTCACTAGATAAGCAGTATGTTAGAAAGAAAAGTAGGAAGAAATAATTGGTGCAGCTGGTGAAAAACCACACCAGCACCCTCTTTCTTTCAGGTTCAAGAAGAAAATTTGCCCAGCCAGCAAGAATCTGTTTGGAGCGTTTGGCTCCTACTACAGTACCTTAAAGTAGACATGGTGATAGGAACAGGAGTATCGCCCCAAGGTTCTCTGCCTCAGGAGCTGCTTCATGGTGCTGCCTCCCACTTTTGCTTCAGTCATGAACAAGTCTTTTGAAGTCCCTTATCTACAAGCGGCAACCATTCTAAACTGCCCATGCCATATTGTCAACATGCCTCCCATAATTTCTCTTCTATTTCCCTTCATAGAGGGCCCTTGTGATATGAACAAGAGGAAGATCTCAATGCCAAAGTCAGAATGACAGTGTGCATGTGTGTTTTTCCCAGGAGCAAAGCCCCCTGTGTTTATCACAGGATAAAGACCTGAGTGATCCAAACATAGCAGCACTGACATAGACAAGATTATAAGGTCAGCAGAAAGATTTCTACAGTTGAGCTTCACAGAAAGTCTGTTATTCATTAAGCGGACAATTGGATTTATTGGTTTTCCAGGGCTCCCCCCTCCTTTGGGTGATGTGTGCCTCATATGAAAGTAGGCTCTTTTTTGGCAGATTTAAAAAACAGGAAAATTCTGTTGAAGTCTATCACATATCCCAATCCAAAGCTCTGTAGCCAAGAACTGGTGGTTGGGTGTAATCTCAGCACTTCTTTCTATAATCTTTGAGAATTCTTGCAGAAGAAGTAAGGTCCCTATGGACTGTAGATGGGCAAATGTTGTCCCCATCTCCAAAAAAATGATCAAGTGTCTGGAAACCAGTCTTATGAGGAACGGTTGAGGGCAGAGGCATAGCTGGGGGGCGGTGGGGCGCACTGGATGCTACACCATGGGGGCGGCACTTACCATGGGGCCTGCAATGTGCCTGAGCCATGCATCTCTCCTGAGAGTGATGTGGTGGCTCGGGTGCCTGCAGGCTCCGCCCTGCCCATCTGCCCGCCTCCTCCCCCTCAGCCGCTGAGGCACCCAAGTGGCTAGCTACGCCACTGGTTGAGGGAGTTGGGTATGTTTAGTCTGGGAAAGAAGAGACAGAGAGAAGATGTGATAGCCATCTTCAAATATCTAAAGGGCTGTCACATGGAAGATGAGCAAGCTTGCTTTCTCCTGCTCTGGAGGGTAGCACTTGAACCAATGGATTCACATTACAAGAAAGGAGATTTTTTCTGTCGGTAAGAGCTGTTCGACAGTGGAACAGACTCCCTCAGGAGGTTGTAGGAAGTTTTTAAGCAGAGGTTGGATGGCCACCTGTCCTGGATGCTTCAGTTGAGATTCCTACCATGCAGGGAGTTGGACTCAGTGACCCTCAGGGTTCCTTCCAATTCTACAGTCCTATGATTCTATGGTTCTGCAATTCCTCCCAAAGATTCCTGGTACATTAAACTTCAAATTCAATTCAATTCAATTCAATTGATGAATGTTGAAGCACCAGCTTCCTCTATGTACACACACCAGAGTTCCTAGATTCATACTGTATTTTAGAGAGATGTAGGTATGGACAAATTGACCTATTTCCTCTCCATCTTAGTTTCACATACACTCAATCCCACCCCATTCCCATTTTGCTGCTGATTCTTTTTATGTATAAAATGTATTTAAACCTTTTGTATGCATATTATATTATCACTATATTATTCTGTACACGTTCTTTGTTGAAAATGCACAATTTGGAATGCTTTTCAGTGTTTCCCCCTAAAATACACATTTTTGCATGCATTTCCCCATGTTTTTGTGAACAATGGAAAATTGAGAGGATTGTGCATTCCGATATACACCTTGTTCAAATTCAAATACAAGTCTGTCACAGCAAATTAGGTGACTTTGAATCAAACAACATTTTCCTCCATTCCTAAACTGGGATATATAAAACAAAAATGATAAAATGTCATCATCAAATACAGGTTTAGGTCCACTGATTTCAGGGAGTTTAAACATGTCCTGTTTTGTGCTGGACTGTGGCCTTAACCATTTTAGTAATTTCTGTTTAGGGGACTCCAACCAGCTTTGGCCAAAGAGGATTAATCATCTCAATGACGACTTGGAGGATTAGGTAGAAACAAATGGACAAAATTAGCTGTTCTTGGGAGTTGACACAGTGGGGTAGCGCATAATGGGGGCAAAGTAAGAATCCTACCCAACGCCAAGCTCATAAACTGTAAAATATTGTAGTGTCTTTTATTCTCATCTTGTTTCCATAGAATGACCCAGTCCCAGCCCCCCTTCAGTGAAATTGAATCCCAAGCATTTGCTGCCCACCTAATAATTGTGGTGTTGAAAAAAAAGTTATGAAATGGAATTATCTGCAGCTTAGAAATCTGTCTCCATGCTCTGCGTGGCTTTGTGGCGAAAGGCGATCTGCTTTCGTTCAGCTGGTGAGAAATGGCCGTTGAACAATGCAATGAAAGCAGAAGCATGCCTCCTGCTCATGTGCCTGTTTGCCTTACATCTCCCCATGTTACGAATTCTGCTTGCATTTTGTACCCCTTCCTTAATATTCAAGGATTATCTTGGCTCCTCTCATGGGACAGCTTCCTTGGGGTTATGGAATAATTAGAAGAGATTATGGTCTGCTTTTTGAGCGAGGCAAGATTGATTTCTATTTTTCTTCTAGCTAATGAGAAGTTTGCTTGTTCTCATTTGATTTGAATAACTATTCTCCTCCAAGGCTCCTCACTGAACCAAGATAAAAAAGTACAATCTGCCACAAAAAGAGGAATTGCAAGCAAGGGCGATAATACAAGACAGGAGTAGGGCGGGGGACTCCAAATGCTTTTGTTAAAGCCTAGCCATAAATGTTTTTGTGGGTTTTTTTGGCAGCTTTTTGAGTTATTGACTGGGCTGGGGACTGAAGACTGGTTCACACACGCATGCTCCTCACTGGACAGCTGTGTGGCATCGCTGGAAACTGCAAGTGTCAATGGCTCATCACAGATTAAGCTCCATAGAATTTACACAGCATCTTATACAAAATGCTTTTCAACATAGTCCAATAATTCCCCTGTAAGCAGTGAAGTGATGGCCATATATTTGTGAAGCAGCCTTCACAAATCAAGGGTGGGACACCTGCAGAGCTGCGTTTGCATCAAAATCGTTACGCTCGAACCCACTCAGTCGCATCCCATTCTGCATTCATTCCACAAAGTACATACTATAAGCACAGCACAATGCACCAATTGTTGATCCTGCACAACTCGTGTTTGTTTTGATGGGGTCTGTAACAGGAGAAATGCTCAGTGAAAGGCACTTGTTTTCAGTACATAGAAGTTCTTTCCCCCTCCGATTGTTACCTCAGTTGCAGAGGCATTAACCTCAAAGGTCTTATTTTAAATTTGGGAAGAGAAGAATGAACCTGAGTTTACTTAGCATTCATGCCCTGCCTCTCTTTACAACCCGCTTTCCTGAAAAATACTCTTCTATGTCCTGTACAGAAGAGTTGGAAGATCTCAAATAACTCATACAAGACTTACCCACTTCCATATGGGGCATCACCCCATAACTCCCAGGTCAGCTGCCAATTTATCCCGGAGAAAATAGCCTCCAGACCACAAATATGGGAATCTGTTAGACCCTGGAAGAGAATGAAACACATTTCATAGACACCATGGCTCTTTGGCAGAAGCAGTCCACCTGACTGATGCACCATCTCTGGCCATCCAAATAAGGTCAGTAGATATTATTTGTAGTGAGGGACCCTTGATCTCTGGTTCTCCATTTTGTCTTGTGGACAAGTTGCTTTGTCCCCTCAATCCACAACCAACAAGATAGGTTCTGTTTGAGTGTGACACAGAGAGTTGTAGTGATAATTAAAACTGAGGCAGTTTCCTCACTCCTGAAGAAACCACCACGAGGTGACATTTACTGTAAGTGGGTGGCGGCAGCAGAGAAAGGGGAAATGGGACCCCCCCCCCGGGCTACTAGGCTACATGACATTGTGGCCCTGGAGAAGGGGCCACTCTATTGTTATACCATTCACCATCTTCTCCCTTCAAATACCCAGTGGAAGTTCTTTAAATGAATTTAAATGCAGGGGTTCTCACCCTGTCAGCTAGTATAAAATGTTTTCAGTTTGTGAACTGGAAGGATTCTACTTATTTTTCTGAACAAATATTTTTCACTTCTTAACTACATTACAGCGAATCACCATTGAAGAGGGCTTGCCAGATATTGCACAAAAGATTGTATCATCAGGTGTCCCGTAAAGCAGTGGTTCCCCAACTTCCCCCCATCCATGACCACTTGAAAATAGCTGAGAGTCTTGGCAGACCACTTAATGATTTTCCTGCCTGTTGTAGCAATTGTAATCTGCATTCTCATTGCTTCTTTTATTGGCTATGTATTACAATCTGAAATTTGCAGAGCTGAAATTGCAGTACAATGCAGTACAACGAAAGAAGTAAAAGAAGCAATAAAATGCAGTTAAAAGTTAGTGTGAATTTTGAAAGCAATAGATGTGCTGTCTTCCACCTTCAACCACAAATCCACAGACATGCAATGCGCCACCTAAATAAAGCTCATGGACTGGTAGCAGTTTGTGGACCATGGTTTGGGAAGCTATGTGTTAACATAGCCAGGGGAACATATAGATGGCCTGTACAGTGGAGTGGGACAAACTGGGTGGAATAAGCACCTAACCAGATGGGACTTCTTATTTTTCCATCACCAAACAGGATAGCACCTAGTGAGAGGATGTAATTTTTAGTAAAAAGGGCTAAGCAGCCCCTTTACCTTTAGTTTTCCACTCTAGCAAACCACAGGGGGGTGGGTTGCTTGTAAGCACCCAATTGGAAGGCTAGGAAGACCTGTTGGCATCTATACGACAGAACAAAGGCTGAGATTGAAAAAAAGGAGGGAGCTGTGACGATTTAGTCCAGAGTGGTCCACAGCACTGAAGTCACTGACTTTGGATGCTTGGGAGAACATTGTAGTGTATTTACTGGTTCGCAGTTGTAAATTTTCTTTCTTGCATTTATATGGTTAAACTTTTTGAAGCCAAAACACAAGCAGTTCAATAAAAGAGAATAATAAGGGAGTGGGGGAACTCCATTAGGATTCCCCCCCCCCCATACATACATATTTTCCAGTGAGAGAGAAAATTATCCCACTGGAGTAAGTGCTGTTGAATATGGAAATATTTCTTAAAACCTTCATGGATCAAAAATGTATGTGCTGTTTATAATAAGCGTCACATTTCTCTTCCCTCAGAAAACAGTTCAATCATACTTGAAAAGTGAAAGTGGGTAGCTAAACTGGTAAACATATGGATATATACTGACAAAGACTTAATAGGCAATTCCAAATGTACCTGGTATTTTAAAGACAAAGAGGTGTGGTGTGTGTGTGTGTGTGTGTATTCTCAAGGCACTGAAGGTTATAACCATATTGAAAAGTAATGAACACTCTGAAAGAATGGTAGCAACAGATAACAGTTCCAGGGAAATTAGAATAACAAATGCCTCCATTCTCCGTATGAGAATCATGATGATATGCTGGGGTTGCGGATCAGGCACAGCTTTGTATTTCCCTATCTTCTTTTCTCATTAATGGTGACAGTTTGTTTCAGGATTGTTAAAATAAAGAGCAAAGGCTGGGAAGGCATTTCTTCCATCTGTCACTTCTAAAGAAGACTTCCCCGTTCATTTCATTTGGCATTTTAAATGTCACCGGTGCTTCAGACATTTCTGGTGTCAGGATGTAGGAGGCCTGTCCTGCTGACAGCCTCCCCCATCGCTTACCTCAATATATTCAGCAAAGAAATGCAAATGATTGTGTTTCTGCTGAGGAGGAGGGTAGAGAAGCTCTGTCAAGCGCCTCTTTTTATTCAGCTTCAAGAAGATTATAAAATGTAGGGCACTAGGTTTGCTGATACACTTATTTAGTTGCACTGTGTATATTCTTTTGATCGCTCACACGAAACATCCACATTTTGAGGCATATGCATGAGGCACAAGGAACTTTTCTGTCTCTGCAGAACATTGTTCAGGAGCAGCCCAAAGAACATGAGAGCCCTGGACAGCAGCTGAAATCTGCACTTGAGTCGCAAGACCAAAGAAGAGTAGACCCACTGAAATGAACAGACCAAACTTCGTCGTGTTCATTCATTTCAATGGGTATACTCTGAGTAAGACCACATTGAATACCACCCCATGTATCTTCTCATGGTGTCCATGATGCTTTTCTCCACCCTATACAATTTCTCCTTCTTATTCTTCTCTTCTCACCCACCTCTTTCCTGTGCTGAGTAACAATGCTTTTCTCCCAGGCCTACCAAACTCTCCTTTGACACCATGATACTTTCTGCCCCCTAAGTAGCCCTGAAGTTCCCACACGGCCCCTTTCTCCTGACATTATCTTTTTTTTTTGCTCTGAGGATCCAGCTTGCCACCCTGCCTTCCTCTCAATATTTCCTTCCAAACCTGGAGATATTTAGGAAGAGCTTTCTGTGGTTGCCTAGCAACCATATCATGTCAACCCGAACCAAGCTCTGGGGAGATGCAGCTAATCTGTATGCTTAAGATGGCAGCCAATTTTCCTGCATGAATTGCCCATCAAGCAGAAGCAGCACGACAACAATGGCTCTCAACAGTTGACTTGCCCTGACTACTGAGGGAAGATGAAGCCCTTTCTTCCCATTTGCTGGACACACCACAAAGCATCTCTTTACAAAGCTTTCTATCCACAAGTGTGTAAAGTTACATTTCTTCACAAAGATTCATTCTGAGGGTGGGGGAAAACCTAGACAGTTAATAATGTAGTTTGAGCTAGAAAAGCATATTGTTCCTTTAAAAATAAATCACAAAGGTACAGTAAGGCCAGATCCAACTTCGTTACATTGGTGGAGGTGACAAAGCCTGATAGGCCAGGCATCAACCATTGAAACAGCAATGGTTTCCTCCATCTCCTCCCCACACCCCTTTCCAGTTTCCAATTACCTTCCAGAAACCCATCTGGTAGAAATGGAACAATAAATTTGTATACAGTCTTGTCATTTTCCTCATTCAGCCATTTCCAGGATCCGTCTCAGCAGAACAGAGCCTGGGGAATTTATTTCAGACTGCTCCATGGAAAAAAAGGGAGGAGGGGGGTGAAGAATTAATGACAGTTGTTTCTGTTTGGTCAAGACTTGGCTCTGTTGCCTTTGAACTGTGTCTGAAAACCAATACCTTTCTTCTTTATTTTCCCCTTAGGACTGTCATTTGGTCTGCTTTCAGGTGCTTAATGAGAAACAAGCCTCTGTCGACAGAGTTTAAGGGCCATGATTAACTGGCTGGTTGACTGGCTGCTGGGTGCCTATTGGGGAAGTGAAGGGCTGCTTGTCTAGCGTTGTGCCTCCTCAGTGCCATGCGACTGTTCCCTGATGCCGCAAAATAAAAGTGACATTCCTCACCCCACCCAGTTCCTGTTTAAGCTTTTCTTCTCGTTTGCACAACACTTTTAACTTTTGTACCTGGGAAAGAAGCCTCGCTTTATCAACTCCATGCTAAGCTTGGCCCTTAAGATGTTGTAAAGGGGAAGCCAGCGGCAGACATTTTCTGGGAGTGATCACTCCCATACCTGATCCCGTCCATAGATGCCCATGTGTTGTCAATTACTTATTAAAGCATGTTTATCATTCTCTCTAAAATAGCACTCTGCTAAGCTAACAGTGACTTGAAGTTTCTGGCTCAGATCACTTGCTTGGGTGATGTGCTCTGCATGCACTTTGAATTCTTGCCTTGTGCTTAAGAGAGTCTGTGTACTGGCCCAGTAAACGCTTCCGCTGCGCAACCAGCAACAGTTCTCTTTGCAGAGCATTGATTAAGTCCAGTGCAGAGATTCTTGTTGCAGTACAAGCTTCAGAGTCTCAGCAGCAAAGAAATAACGACACAGGGAAGCCTGTCTTTCCAAAGACAGGTTTATTGCAGAAAGATAACAGAAACACCTCCGGAGCTTTCAGACATTTTTGCTTCACGCCCCCACAGGCAGAGAAAACAAACACTCTTTATATACTGAGCAACTTAACAACTTAACGAGCTTGACTACTTAAAGTCACATGACATTGCTAACTTGCCAGCGTCTTTAGGTTTCACACCCTAACAGTGCTCATGATGTGGTTGTTTGGGTTGCCATATTTCAAGAAGTGAAAATCCAGACACAAACAAATTGTTGACCTTTTTTTTTATAGAAAATTTCCAAAGTTGTTGAGCTTTCTTTAGAAAAATGCCAAAGTTGTTGAGCTGCTTCGGGGGAGGGGGGTGAACACATACCATAATTTTTCCAGGACTAACCACCGCTTTTTGGAAATTTCCCCCACATGTCACTTCCACCACTTCCCACATTTTCCTCCAAGGACCTCAAGGTGGTGTATATGGTCTCCCCCCCAATTAATTCCCACAACAACTCTCTGTGAGGTAGGTTAGTCTTAGAGTCAGTGACTGGCCCAATATCACCCAGTGAGCTTGGCAGCCAAGTAGGATTTTGAACCCTCAACTCCTTGACCCTAGTCCAACACTCTAACCACACCACCACCCTGATGCTCATGAATGGACATATCACTTGGCAGTTGGGAAGCACATTCAAAAGCATTTTCTGTGGGCTTCCTGCCCTTTACCAGTGGGCCCTCACCCATAAGTGGCAAGTCTTGACTTTTATTTCTAACAAGCTCTGCTCTGAGGTCTGTCCCAGTACTGGTATTGCTTCTTCCAAAACAATGTAATCCTATCTAATCCAAATATTCAAGATATATATATATGACTAACTTTTATAGCAGAGACTTTGTATTTATTTCTTCTACTGAGTCTTCTCTTCTCTGTAGTTTTAGGAACAAGAGTGCTGTTCATTCTCCATTCAGCTGAGTGGTGCCCATATCTATTTTCTCATTATGTTGATCCAAGGTTCACCTACAACTGTTAAGTGAGGAAGTTCTTAGACATCAAGGATTCTCCTTGGACTTGGATGACTGGGATTTATGACTCTCAGAGGATTAACTCCATTTGAAACCTAGCCAACAGTTTCAAAAGGTGTTCATAGAGCTAATTCCTTTGTCAAACTATAAATAAAAGCCAGCTGTTCTGTGGGGCTTTAGACGATTTCCATATCTCACAGTAATTTTGTGTGCTCACACCTGCCTCATTCCTCTTTAGTTATTTTCCAGCTGTGCATCCTATTTAGTAAACAGATACCTTTTTTTATTTGAGAAAATATATATTTGCAGGCTAAATGATATTACTGCAAATCTACAGACAGAGCACAATTTTAGAAGAGGGGAGAATGATGTTATATGGTACTTAATATGTGCATGTTTTAAGGCTCAATTTCATACTAATAAAGGAGGGAATAACTGCATGGCTCAAGGTAATGAAAAAGCCAGAGGTGACCAGAACAATAACATTTAAATGGAGCAAATATGGAAATTCAGTCAAGAGGGAGCTATGAAAAATGATTGTTTTTCAATCAAGAGAGAAGCATGAAATATGTCTTTACAAAATAAAGTTTACTGCCCCGATACACCACTGAAGTAGCAATATGTCCATTATCGTGGCATAATCTTGCAGGTTGTTGGGTTTTTTTTAGATTGACAACATTCGATTCGAGGATTACATTCAGCTTTACCTTACCATACATGTAAAGTGTTTTGGCTTTGTACATGTTATAGCCAACCAGGAGACTTCACAGTAATGTTGGCCCAGTCCAATGGCTTTGGGCTGGGTCTGGGGGGTGGATGGGATGTAGCTCATAATTCTTAAATCACTACAAACACTTGAAAAACAAACAAATAAATGTGCCTTGTGGCTCTATTCTTTCATGAGAAAGGCTTTGGAAGTATACCCTGAGGAAAAATATATACCCACTGCCTTGTGGGGCATCTTCAGGAGAAGAAAAGGGCAAAGGGCAAACCCTACAGAAATCCAGAGTGGAGTCGCTAGGACAGTTGGATGGTGCCTTGTATGCCTCCTCCTGGCAACACCTGCAGCTAAGTTGGTGCCAAGTTGGTTCTGCTTTCCTTTGGCCCACATCAGCAAGGCCATATACACTGCCCAGGTTTGCGCCCTACTAGAAAGGTTAACTCCATTGTTAACCAACAACAACCACCCCCATATACAGTGGTACCTCAGGTTTAGAACTTAATTTGTTCTGGAGGTCCATTCTTAACCTGAGGTACCACTTTAGCTAATGGGGCCTCCTGCTGCCGCCGCACGATTTCTGTTTTCATCCTGAAGCAAAGTTCTTAACCTGAGGTACTATTTATGGGTTAGCAGAGTCTAACCTGAAGCGTCTGTAACCTGAAGCATCTGTAAACCGAGATACCACTGTACCAGAAACAGCTTCCCCACTCTAAGAAATTTGGAGAATATTGCACCACAAGTTTTTAACCTCCTTTACAAATCATCTCCCTGAATACAATACACATCACATCAATTTATTCATGGCGACCAAAAGAATGCTATTCAGCAGAGCATCGCAGAGATAATAAATGATGACATCCATGAAAAATCCTAAAGTTGCTGAGTCTGAACAAGAAAGCAACTTGTATAATAAACTATTCTATTAAATTACATTTCCTCTCGACTAGGAAACAGGCTCACACCAATCACATGCTTAAAATCATTACTAATTCATTTTAATTAATGTTTCCAATACTTGTGACAAGCAGGCGATCATTAAAGCAAGGGAACCCTGGAGCTGGCTGCATTTCTCATGCTGTTCATATTTCATGCTTTAAATTTATTATACACCCCATATTTCTTTACTGAAAAACATACAACATGTGCCTTGCATAAAGGTTCATTTGCTGCATCCATTAAACACCACACGCCCCATGGTATGAAATTATCAATAGTGGGCAGGAAAGAAGAAGCATGATTTATCTATATGAGATCTTGTTTCTACTCAAGGATGCAGGCAGCATAAATATTATTGCCAGGTGAAATGTGGCCCACTAATCTACTAACTCCCTTCAAAAGAGCTACATAACTGTTTCACACAATACACAGAAGCAAATCCAGGTTTGCAATGAATGTCTCCTTAGCAGGGATTAATGGTCAGTCTTGATTCTCTGACAAGGGTATCTGCGTGGTCAGGGCTGGATTTAGGTTTGATAAGGCCCTAAGCTACTGAAGGTAATGGGGCCCTTTATATGTCCAGCTGTCCTTTGTCAACAAAAAATTGTCGCTGTTTTTCTGTGTTGAATATATGTTGTATGGTAATTTATGGACCTAATAGGTATCTAAAGCCACTTGCACATAACAAAATACACTGTTGCTGTATGCAGGTTTTATTTTATTTGTTATTTATCTTATATTTTGGAAATGTACATCCAGGGTTTTCCCCTTTAATTTTTTGGGGGGCCCCCAAGAGAGTGGGGCCCTGAGCTATAGCTTGCTTAGCTTATATGTAAATCTGGCACTGTGCATGGTATGTAAGTTTGCAAACACATCTGTTACATCCCTTTGTATCTTTAGATATACACATTTACAAACTCTTAAGTACACAGCCAAAAATACTGTGTGGAAAAAGGCCATTTAATGACTTAACACCCAGCCTGGTGTCAACAGCATTCCCGTGTCTTGTGGGCAATTACAATGGCACCTGCCTGGTGCTCCTAGGAAAAGGCTCTGTTGCTACTGCTTCCTGTCTCCTCCTATGGGCCCCATATGACCCCCTCATATCTGACAAAATGAAGAGAGCGGGAGAAGGGAAGGGCTATCTGCCCACATGGGTGTGATACCCACCAATATATGCCTTCTCCCCCAAATAATCTGGAGCGGCTCACAGAAGTACTGTTGAACCAAGTACTCTTGGTTCAGCACAAACAAAATTCCATACTACAAATGGTCCATGGAGATCCATACCCTCCAATGTTCCTCAGATGAAAATAGGGACATTTGATCTCCTGCACACATAGATGTCATATACACATATACATCTATCACCTTGAGCCAATTACAACCTCTCAGCCTAACCTACATCGCAAGATTGTTGTAAAGAAAAAAATACATGTGAAGGAATGGATCATGTCCAACACCTTCAACAGATAAATGGAATGAAATAAAAATTTAGCTGTAAGCTGCCTCGAATTCCTGTCAGAGAAAAGGTAGGAAACAACAGCAACAACAACTATGAGAATGTTTGGGTGTGTGTGTGATCTGATCTATCCACCACTTTTAGATGTTCTCCGAGACAAGGATGGGAGGTAAAAGGAAAATCGGGGTGTTCCGGACTCAAATCAGAAACTGGGATGGCGTCTATAATTCTGGGACTGCCCCTGGAAAATCAGGACTTGGAGGGAATGGAGGTTGCATGGACATAGATACTGGGAGAAAGCTTGGAATGGAGTTTCCTGAGGTGCTCAGACAAATGCACCAGGGTCCCTTTCAAACACCAAAGGACTATCACTAATTCTGAAAGGCTTGACTCCAACACCCTTTTTGTACTTGGCTTTGCTACCTCAGCACTGTTTCAGGGCAACCAATGAAGAAGGCAGATCAGGAAGATGGTTCCAGGTCTGCACTACAACCAAGAGAATGGGATTAGGATCAAGCTGGAAGTCTTCCAAGGCCATAGTGTCCATAGCAGGGGTAGGCAACCTAAGGCCCGAGGGCCGGATGCGGCCCAATCACTTTCTCAATCCAGCCCGCGGATGGTCTGGGAATCAGTGTGTTTTTACATGAGTAGAATGTGTCCTTTTATTTAAAATGCATCCCTGGGTTATTTGTGGGGCATAGGAATTCATTCATCCCCCCCCCCAAAAAAAATATAGTCCAGCCCACCACATGGTCTGAGGGACGGTGAACTGGCCCACAGCTGAAAAAGGTTGCTGACCCCTGGTCCTTAGGCTAAGGCAAGAGGCTCACTATACGGAATAGACAATTACCAGAAGAAAGCCTTAAGTAAAGGGCTCAGTAACGTTTGAAAAGCACCCTACTAGATGATCTGCCACTTCCCTAACATGGTAGGATAATTCCAGACTAAGGAGATTATTGACAACAGCTAATTACATTTGAGTTATCTGGCCGTTCACATGGAGCAGAGAATATATTCCTTGGTTGTGCTGCAATGCAAATTATTAATGCATGCTCTCAAGTTTATCTGCTGTACATCAACACAGATTTCCCCTCTCTCTAGAAATGGCCACCTAAATTACATACATAAATTTTGCTGGTGAGCCTGTGCAATGCACTAAGAGGTGCAGTGCAATAAGAGCTCAATTATCAGGCATTGCTTCATTTCCCTTTGTATGCAAATGCATGTGCAATCTATGGGGCATGCAGATGGGGAGACCCTGGGTAGGTTGTGACACTGAGGCCCACCTGAAAGGGGTTGGGTTTTTTTTTAACCCATCTATATCTTCATTGGACGTGGGTGGTGCTGTGGGTTATACCACAGAGCCTAGGGCCTGCCAATCAGAAGGTTGGCTGTTCGAATCCCCACGACGGGGTGAGCTCCCCTTGCTCGGTCCCTGCTCCTGCCAACCTAGCAGTTTGAAAGCACAAAGTGCAAGTAGATAAATAGGTACCACTCTGGTGGGAAGGTAAACGGCATTTCTGTGCGCTGCTCTGATTCACCAGAAGCGGCTTAGTCATGCTGGCCACATGACCCGGAAGCTGTATGCTGGCTCCCTCGGCCAGTAAAGCGAGATGAGCGCCGCAACCCCAGAGTCGTCCATGACTGGACCTAATGGTCAGGGGTCCCTTTACCTTTTTTATATCTTCATTAGCATGTCCACTGACCAGAGTTTCGTAGTGTTCCTTTTTTCATCTGCTGTTGAACTTTCCTTGCTCTTTTCTCAGTTTTATACTAGTAACTATGGAAACATGAATGTCACTGTAAAGGGCAGAACTTAGCAAAAATATATTATAGAATGATTTTTGAAAAACTGCTCAAATCTCTGACGGCCATAGCAGATGTGACAAAGGAGATCTGCAATTGTTGCTTCCAACTTTAAAATAATAATAATAATAATTCAGCTTTAAGGGGCTCCAGTTACCTTTCCTATTTTCTTACTTAACTCTTCCATAGGTAATGGTAACAAAACATATGCTTTGAGTGCATAAGCCGATTCCATCTCCGGGTAAAAAACTTAGGTGCTGGCAGCAGAGCCCAGGGCACAAACCTAAGGCTCCACTCAGCAGAATGGGATAGCTGACCAGAAATAAGCCTGACAACATTCTGAAGTAAATGAGGTGATACCATCTAAAGAGCCACATAATATTACTATCTCCATAGCCTAAAATTACCTAGCTGTACTCATGGGTGTAAAGACTGAGAAAGGTTCTGGAGAACCTCTGCTAGCCCCAGTGTACCATACTGAAATATGGATAGATTAGATGAGGGTGGGGAACCCTTTGCAGAGTGAGGGCCATGTCACGTTCCATTCAGGGCCACCTTCCAAGTGGTGGGCAGGACTAGAGGCAAAAGCAGGTGAAGCAATGCATGTAAAATTTTACCTTTGTACAATTTCTACACACATTCACACAACCCTCTCTGTCCTCCATCCAGAGAACTAAGAGGCAATATCAGAGTTCAAGGACACACTTTAGCCAGACAAAAACACTTAGGGATGGTATGAAGGAAAGTTGGTGAGAGGTGAGCCGTGTTGTCATAGCCTTGTTGTTGAGCAGCAATGTGCAGAGCTGAGTGGAGTGGAAGTCGAGCCAACCAGAAGGGTCTCTGAGGTGTACTTGCCTGGAGGCTGAGTCTGCATCCAAAGTCAGGTCCAGTCCTAGGGTTGGGTGAACAGCAGTCCATGTGGGCAGATGGTCCAGGAGTTAGGGAATCCGATGATCGTGGGGTCAAGATGAGTAGGAAGCAGCAAGGTAGGACCAGAAACTACAAGCATTGTTACCAACATCAGACTGCTGCTGGAAGCTCAGCTTAAGGAGGCTGAAGCCAGCTGGTTCTCATCAGTGCCTTCCCCTCTGTGTCCTTGAAGGCTGATCAGCTGCAGGTGGGGTCATTCCACCTTCTCCCCCTTCAAGCTGCTGTTCAGCAGGCCAAGCTGACTCCCGGCCCATGACATGTGTATGGTGTGGCAAGAGTCCCCAGGGTCAGGCAAAGAGGCCTACCTACCACAGTTGACCTATCCCTGGACTAGAAAAAATGCCTTGTTACTCTGTGACTCTGGTTTTCAGCTGATCCAAAGTGGGATGGAACAGGAGCGCTACCATCATGCAAATAGATGGTAAAAGATTAAGAAACGGGTCCCCTGGTGCTTATTTGGGTTAAAAGTGGGTCCTGGATCTGAAAAGTTTGAAGAAACTTGTTCTTTGAAATACTTCTACCACTTTATCACAAATGCCTATGCAAATCCTTCATGCTTTGTTAGCCTGCTTCCTTAACCAGCCAGTTGCTTTTTAAAAAATGATGAACACAAGAAAATGTGGAGCCAGGTGAATTTTGTTGTGATCAGGCTAGAATTTCATTGGATACTTAGCAATTCCCCCATCCACAATTTGCATTGCAATTTCTGACTTGGTATTCATCCCGCACAAAAGAAAACCAAAGTGCTTAGTCCGAAACTTCCATGTGAACAATATTGATTAATTATTGACTTTGTTACTCATTGTATTTCACCAGTGCTGAACAGCATTAATCTTCAAGAACAGCAACAGCAAATTGATAACGAAGCATATTAATCTCACAGTGACATTTAAAACCCATCTTGCTCCTTTGGTGGGGAACCTCCTTCCTTCAGAATCACTTCTAAGTTTGGGCTTTAAAGTGCTGTGCTTCACGGGGATCTTTCTGCGGTGCATTTTTAAAGAGACATTTAAGTTCTCAATCCTCATATTTCTGAAGCACTCTCATCAAATTATCACAGCTCTGGGGTGCAAGAGAAATGAGAGCAATCAGTCACTATAATTAAATGTTCTATATTTTATAAGAAAACGCAGAGCGAGGGTTTAGAGCTCTACATCACTCAATATCTGCAGTTTACACCTGTCATACACTATCAAATCAACTCAGACAAGAGCTATTCTTTGTATGATTTCTTCTCTGTTTAAAAAGCTGTGTCGACAGGTGAGATGTGTACAAGGACAATCTGTCCTGTGTTCTGGATGGCCGCAGTACAGTGGTACCTCGGGTTACAGACGCTTCAGGTTATAGACGCTTCAGGTTATACAACCCAGAAATAGTAGCTCGGGTTAAGAACTTTGCTTCAGGATGAGAACAGAAATTGTGCGGCGGCAGCGGGAGGCCCCATTAGCTAAAGTGGTACCTCAGGTTAAAAACAGTTTCAGGTTAAGAACCGACCTCCCGAACAAATTAAGTTCTTAACCTGAGGTACCACTGTAATGAAATACAATGAAATACAAAAGCTTGTATTGTGCTGAGAATATGCATCTATTGTTCCCAATATGAGTGAGCATAACAAAAAGGGCAACTCTGCAAAGCCTCTAGGAGGATACCGCGTTTGCAAAATGCACGGTATGTGCAGTTATTCCTGGCAGGGTTTTGAAAATAACTGAAAGGAAATTCTGTTTCTCCCTTTTCCCCTCCTGCCCACAATCTGGCGATCAATCATCTGTGCGATAAACAATTGAAATGATGGCTCATGCAAGGCCCTGGGAGGTGCCAATAAGACAAGAATTTCTTATTAAAAAGTACTGCTAAAAGTTTGAGCATTGCAGAATAATTTGGTCTCCGCCTTCTGAAACAAAGGCGCCTCCTTTGTGCTTAATGTAGTATCTTGGCCCATTGCCTTCCCCTAACCCAATTTGAGATTTATGTTGACTATAATTTGCTACTGATTTGCCATTTGTGGTTTTTTGGGCCTAGGCGGAGGAAGCTCAAGGGCTAGGCAACAGTTGGTGAGGGTAGCACTGGCATGAAGCTGGTGGATATCCTCCATTAGTAGAATGGGAGGAAGAATATGGTATTGGGTACGGGGAAAATACTGTTAGTATAGGTAATGAGGGGCTTTCCTTTTTTCTGGCTCACCACCCAGTCGCCAAATCACAAGGAAAGCTGGTTGGTCTCCATTAAGATTAAGATCAATTACCTATTGAAACCCTTTTGGGTGCAGAGTGAGCACCCAGATCTTGGTTAAAGAGTAGACTTTACTTCTTGCAATCGCACCCTCAGAGGTGGTTGTAGAGTAAGAAAATAACAAAGTTTTATATTACAGGAAATACATAACTCTGAGAGGAGAGTTTCTAGTCCTGGTCTAGCTAACTAGTCTGGAAAACAACAGTCATGCTTGCTCCTTTGTTCTCAGAGAATAGCTTCAAGGTGACCTCTCATCTTGAGGTCCAAAACAGGATGCAACCTGAGACACATGTCTAAATATCAAAGAGATAGAGAGGTCAGCTCCAGAGGTGAAAGTTACAGCAATAGTATGGGAAGTTGGAGGTCCTTAACTATGTCTATGCAGATGCCCCCCTACTACAAAGAGAGTTGCACTCAAACTTCCAGCCGTCTCCCATTGATCCTCTCTAAAGATGTGTTCCTCTCTAAAAATAGTTAATCCGATTGGATAATATTGCTTTGGTAGTTTCCAGTGCTGAAGGGTAAAGTGCAGGTGTTCTTAATCATTTTAGATGCTCTTAATTAAAAGAAAAAATGTTTTAAATGTGTTTTGATTTTATATTTAAGTGTCTTGTTTTGCCAGTTGTGTTTTGCTGCCTGCGGCTCCTTTGAGAGGAAGGGCAGGATAGAGATCTAATAAGTAAATAAAAATTATTATTAATAATAATAAAAGACATGGTTCTCCATCTGTGTTCTTTCTTTGGGCTTACGAAAAGGGATTCCTCAGTGAGAAAAATAGTAATAGGCAGAGAAGCTTCCCTAAAAGGAAACTCATTCATCAATGATGAGCTTCCCTTGCAATGTGTAGCCACAGGGGATGTTGGGTGCGTTCCGGAGTTCATATGGGGTGACTCTAGGGCAGTGTTACCTTAATGAATGCCAGAGACTGCTGCAGTGGGTTAATAGTAACTCTTCTATTGTCTAAAGGTAACTATGCTACAGCCCTAACAAACGCATTAATGGAGACCTTCTTGTGCTTCAGTCCTAGCTCTTATTTTCAGTTCTGTACCACACCAAATAAGGTACTGCCTGTCTATTCAGGATCACATTTCACCAGGGTTTTTGTTTTTAAGGGGCTATGGGCAAGATGCTCCCATTGCGGGTCCTCCTCTTCTTCCTCACAGCTATTCTTGCTGCCCATTCACTTGCCTCTCCCTCTGGACCCAGTTGGTGCTACCAGTGCTTTTTGGGTAAAAAATGAGGTTGTTTTGATTTTTGTTGTTGAAAATTCTAAAATATTTTATTTTTAATTATTATTTTATTGATTTTCTGAATTATTACAAATTAAGCCAAATTATTTTAATTTAATACAATTTTTAAAAAACAAAACAAAACCCAGGTTTCCCACTCCCATTGCAAACACACGTCCATCTCTTCCTGTTGTTGCTACTTCATTTTTTCCCTTAAAATCCACTTAAAATCTTCGCTAGATGTAAACCATTCTCGCAGCTGCCCAGTATGTCTTCCTTACAAACAGCACCATTTTTATTTTCCATAAATATGAGCTCCTTTTCACATGTGTAGTCTTCCGAATCAATGTTCTCAGACCTGTTGTAAAGGGATATTTGGTTTATTCTCTCTTGCTTTGTTCCTTTGTTTCATTCCTTTGGTGTGGGTGCCAACACAAAATGGCTGCCAATGGGCAACAAAAAAGAAGAGCTGCTGGTACTCCCTACAGGAGAGGACTGTCACAAGGTACCTGGATAGGTACCACTTTCAATAGAGTGGGGAGGAAAAGGTATGGAGAGGGTTGTGGCGAAAACACAGGGTCCCTGGACGCTTCACTGTCTACTGATCCCTGTGCCACCACTTTATTTCTCGCTGCCACCACCCAGGCTCTACCTGGTACAATACTGAGTCCAGTCAGGGTTAAATTGGAACATAAACTTCTGTTTATTTATTGCAGTTTAACAAGCCTGTGGTTTCATAAACGGTACCCCAGAGCTGGTTTTATAGTCCCTCTGACTCCACCCCCTGGGTTCTGATTGGGTAACCTGTTTAACTATTTCACCACCAGCACTCTCATATGCTAGCGTCACAAGGGTACTGGTTCTTCTCCCTGTTTCTAGGGCTGCTTATCGTAGCAGCAACTGAGGAGGCCGCATGAATTAACTGTAGGCCCCCTTCTATAGTACGCCATGAGCCTCAGTGGGTGCCTGGCAATCTCTCTGGTCTTGAATGTACAGAGTGAACTGACCATGTGTCCTAAAACACCCAGAATCCTTTCCAGGGCTTTGGTGACAAGTCTCTGTAGAAAATAATTCCTGAATGTAGAAAGTTTGAACACAAAAAGCAGTGGCAGGATTGTGTCCCAAAAGGTCTAGCCTTTGGAACCTCAGTAGTGTTGGCCCTGTTCCTGTCCCTTCTTGCCTTTTTCTTCAACAAGTTATTTAATTTCCAGACCCATTTTTCTTATTCCCTTGGGCAAGAAAATAAAAATGGGGATCCTTGTGAGAGCAGCATGAAACATACCATATTTATTGAAACCCTGGTGTCCAGAGAGAGATAGGGGAGAAACAATTTAAGAAACCATATAAAAAAATATATAATGTATTTTTGTAGCATGTGGGGAGGGAGCGGGGAGGTACAGTCATAAAAAACAGCTGAAACAAAAGACACACATGAAATACTTATTCCAGCACACAGGGAGAAATAGAAGGAAATGAAGAATAGAGGGGATGCATATTTTTTTTAAAGGTTTCAGCACAATAATGTCTGCAAATATTAAATTAGGCTGCGTTGCCTAGGAACCACACCCTAGGTATTGGTGCATTAGGCACTGGATATTGTACTGGAGAAACCTGAACAAACCAAGATTACAGGAACAAATATCTGCACTGTTACTACCCAGTAATTAATATCTCTCTGTGCCCTGTTTTTTATTACAGTCATACCTTGGGTTACAGACGCTTTGGGTTGTGTGTTTTTGAGTTGCACACCGTGCCGAACCTGGAAGTACCGGAACAGGTTACTTCCAGGTTTCGGCGCTCATGCATGTGCAGAAGCGCTAAATTGCACTTTGCAGACGCACAGAAGCACTGAATCGCAACCCACCTGTGCACAGACGCGGCACTGCGGGTTGCAAATGTGCCTCCCACACGGATCACGTTCACAACCTGAGCGTTCACTGTTTACCAAAATTGCAGAATGAAGTCCACCACTCCTTTAAATGCCACTAACTTTAAGTACAGCTTTAAAAACCTTAAGCAGCGACTGTATTCTATTATTAGGCAGCTTGTGACACCTTAAAGACTGATAAATTTATTATGGCATAAAGCTTTCATGGAAGAGAGTCCACTTGATCAGATACCATTACACTGTAAGCCTGTAGGCAGGTCTGCCATTTAATAAATTTTTGAGTGGTGTGCCAAGAGATTTAATTGTTTTGAATTGTCCCACAATTTTCTGATATGTAAGCCACTTTGCAAGGGCTGTGCCACAAAAGGTGGGGCAATAAATACTTTATAAACAAACAAATTTCTTACCCGCCCCCAACAGGCTGAATTCCAAAACTGGAATGCACATCTTCCTGGCTGTGCTCCTACACAAGTAATCTTACCCATGTGAGATCACAAAGTCCAAAAGATGTGGTTTTTTTGGGGGGGGGGCTGTGTTCTCACATGAGAGCACGGGCCCCAAAAAGTGTGAAATCGTTCGAGATCACGGTGTCCAAAATGGCTGTGCTCTTGCACACACGCACCCCCCCCCAGGATCCTGTTTTACTGAGACATTTGGGGGGTATGAAATCATAAAAGCAGTGAATAAATGTGATAGTGAAATACAGATCCTACTTCAAATACAGCTTGGGGTTTTTTTGTTACTTATTTATCATCTTTGCATCTCACCCTTACATTTCCCTCATTTTCTCCCCGTGAGATAGGTTACACAGAGAGATTTTGACTGGATCAGAGATTGTGTTTGGCCCAGTTTCTTTGGCTACCGGTAAGTTGCGATTTCCAGGTTTATTGCTTTATCCAGTAAACCACACAGCCTTTCTTTTTCACCAGAGCACTCATTTGTAGCTATCTCTGTCTTGCCTTTCTTTCTGAGCTTGTCTTTTGCAGACTTTTTGTGTTTGCTGCCTAATTAATACACAAACAGGTAATTATTGCATTTTACCTCTTGGAGACTGCTTACCTGTAACTTCCATAATGGAGATAGCTTAGCTAAAGGAGTACAACAGGGCTGTATTTTGTCTCCCTGCTTATTTAGCTTATATGCAGAATTCCTCAAGCGAAAGGCTGGACTGGATGAATCCCAAGCCGGAATCAAGATTGCCGGAAGAAATATCAACAACCTCAGATATGCTGATGACACAACCTTGATGGCAGAAAGTGAGGAGGAATTAAAGAACCTTTTAATGAGGGTGAAAGAGGAGAGCGCAAAATATGGTCCGAAGCTCAACATCAAAAAAACTAAGAACATGACCACTGGTTCCATCACCTCCTGGCAAATAGAAGGGGAAGAAATGGAGGCAATGAGAGATTTTACTTTCTTGGGTTCCATGATCACTGCAGATGGTGACAGCAGTCACGAAATTAAAAGACACCTGCTTCTTGGGAGAAAAGCAATGACAAACCTAGACAGCATCTTAAAAAGCAGAGACATCACCTTGCTGACAAAGGTCCGTATAGTTAAAGCTATGGTTTTCCCAGTACTGATGTATGGAAGTGAGAGCTGGATCATAAAGAAGGCTGATCGCCGAAGAATTGATGCTTTTTTTTTTTTAATAGAATATTTATTAAAGTTTTCAAGAAATAATACAAAATAAACTGAAAAAAGTAAGCAAAAATAAAAAGATAGCAAAAATACAAAAAAGAACAACACAAAAATACAGAAATAGTTAAAAACACATAAAATTTCCATCACTTATTTTCTTTTAACATTTTCCAGACCTCCTCATACCTCCCTTTCTTGTATTCCAATTCAAGTTGTTAGTTCAACAAATCCTCACCATTAGTTTATACTTTTTCCTGAACATTATTTTTCATATCTCTTAAGCATTACAGCTGGAAACCACTTAATTTCTGTCCAACATCATCCTAACATTCATTAATTTTACAATATTTCTGCAAATAGTCTTTGAACTTCTTCCAATCTTCTTCCGCCGACTCTTTTTCCTGGTCTCGTATTCTGCCGGTCATTTCTGCCAATCCCATATAGTCTATCATCTTCATCTGCCATTCTTCCAAGGTGGGTAAATCTTGTGTCTTCCAATATTTTGCAATGAGTATTCTTGCTGCTGTTGTCGCATACATAAAAAAAGTTCTATCCTTCTTTGACACCAATTGGCCAACCATGCCCAGGAGAAAGGCCTCTGGTTTCTTCAAGAAGGTATATTTAAATACCTTTTTCATTTCATTATAAATCATTTCCCAGAAAGCCTTAATCCTTGGGCACGTCCACCAAAGGTGAAAGAATGTACCTTCAGTCTCTTTACATTTCCAACATTTATTATCGGGCAAATGATAGATTTTTGCAAGCTTGACTGGGGTCATGTACCACCTGTATATCATTTTCATAATATTCTCTCTTAAGCCATTACATGCCGTAAATTTCATACCAGAGGTCCATAACTGTTCCCAATCAGCAAACATAATATTATGTCAAACATCCTGTGCCCATTTAACCATAGCAGACTTCACCGTTTCATCCTGAGTGTTCCATTTCAGCAGCAAGTTATACATCTTTGACAAAACCTTAGTTTTGGGTTCTAACAATTCTGTTTCTAATTTCGATTTTTCCACCTGGAATCCAGTTTTTACCTGATGCTCCAGATGTTGAAGGTCTTCGCTGACTGTATTGTTTGCCAGACCTAGTAACAGTAGTTTTTTCCTGTGCCAGCTCTGACTTTCCTTTATCATCTGCCATAACACTCTCGTGAGAACCCAAGGTCAATCCCACGCCTGAAGAGTTTGTTTTGAAAGGGAATTTTCCAGTGGCTTAAATGTTGTTGCAACAATATCAATGTTCCTCTAGGGGGACAACTTCAGTTCACAACTCTTTAGAATTATGGTGCTGGAGGAGACTCTTGAGATTCCCATGGACTGCAAGAAGATCAAACCTATCCTGAGAGGCACAAATACAAGATGAGTGACACCAGGCTTGAGAGCAGTACATGTGAAAAGGATCTAGGAGTCTTGGTTGACCACAAACTTGACATGAGCCAACAGTGTGACGCGGCAGCTAAAAAAGCCAATGCAATTCTGGGCTGCATCAATAGGAGTATAGCATCTAGATCAAGGGAAGTAATAGTGCAACTGTATTCTGCTCTGGTCAGACCTCACCTGGAGTACTGTGTCCAGTTCTGGGCACCACACTTCAAGAAGGACACTGACAAACTGGAACATGTCCAGAGGAGGGCAACCAAAATGGTCAAAGGCCTGGAAACGATGCCTTATGAGGAACGGCTAAGGGAGCTGGGCATGTTTAGCCTGGAGAAGAGGAGGTTAAGGGGTGATATGATAGCCATGTTCAAATATATAAAAGGATGTCACATAGAGGAGGGAGAAAGGTTGTTTTCTGCTGCTCCAGAGAAGCGGACACGGAGCAATGGATCCAAACTACAAGAAAGAAGATTCCACCTAAACATTAGGAAGAACTTCCTGACAGTAAGAGCTGTTCGACAGTGGAATTTGCTGCCAAGGAGTGTGGTGGAGTCTCCTTCTTTGGAGGTCTTTAAGCAGAGGCTTGACAACCATATGTCAGGAGTGCTCTGATGGTGTTTCCTGCTTGGCAGGGGGTTGGACTCGATGGCCCTTGTGGTCTTTTCCAACTCTGTGATTCTATGATTCTATGAAGGCTATCAGCCCTGAGTGCTCACTGGAAGGACAGATCCTGAAGCTGAGGCTCCAATACTTTAGCCACCTCATGTGAAGAGAAGACTCCCTGGAAAAGACCTTGATGTTGGGAAAGATGGAGGGCACAAGGAGAAGGGGGCGACAAAGGATGAGATGGTTGGACAGTGTTCTCGAAACTACCAACATGAGTTTGACCAAACTGCGGGAGGCAGTGGAAGACAGGAGTGCTTGGTGTGCTCTGGTCCATGGGGTCACGAAGAGTCGGACACGACTAAATAACTAAACAACAACAACATTGAAAGCAGGATTGTGTATACCCTGATACCATAATGAGCACAAATAACCATGAATGCACAAAAATGAAACTTCAACACCCCCCCCCCATCAGTTGTGTGAGCTGCCTTCCATCCACATAATGTTGGCTACAACCCTCAGGACCCCAGAATACCCAGGAGGATTTGAGGGCCTCGGGTCTTTGAATCAATATGTATAGGAAGCAAAGAATGACACTACTTGTAGGTCACATTGAAGGCTACTCTACACTGGAAGCAATTGGGAGGCCGAGCAGACAGTCTCAAAGCCTCTAGGCAGGCTGTCTATAACAATATTCTTCTCCATATGCTATTTCAAGATAAAATCATATTCCTCCACCACACAGGAGAATTATAAGGCTCCATCCTGACTACGGCCAGAATATAAATAGCCAGGCTAGCGTTTGCATTCTAAAGCTAGGGACCTTGAGATAGACTAGAAAAAACAACAACTTGAAAGCAGATTTCATAGTAAGAATCTATTAGGCCAGATGTGAAATGAAAGGGAATCAGCTTGTCTAATCTCTCCAGGAAAAGCATTTCAGCACAAAAGAGCATGGACGTGAATGCCTGAGCCCAGATTGAAGGCCAGTTTCCATAGAAGGTTGTGGAGGGAAAGACAGTACCTGATGATGACTGGAGATAAGGCCAGGATAAAACATGGAGACCGGCTGAGTGTTTAACCTCCTGGTTTTATAGTCAAGTCTTATCGCTTGGAAAAGAAAATTGAAGTGATTATATAGTACTTTGAACTAAATGGAAAGACAAAAGATAACAAGTGGAGGATTAGCTTCCCCTTGAAAGTATTCAACCTTATTAAACGCCTGCCAAGGCATCACTGGAGAAGACAACTTGTTCTGCCGGAAGGATGGGGGCAAAATCCCTGGAGAGAAGGAGCTAAAGGCTGATGGTTATGATTGCCATTATTGTTGTAGATTTGTTCATCACCTTCTAAGCCACCATTTCAAGGCAATGTTACACACAAAACAATTAGAAAAATAGCAGATGCATTTGAGCCAAAACTAGAACCTTAACAAATGGACACTTGTAGTAAAACCCCACTTATCCTGCTGGAAAAGTCTGTTGGAACAAAAATATCTCCAGCTGCTCTGCTAAGTGCCGATTGTGGGCACCTGTTGAATATCAAAGGGGATGCTATTCCACAGAACAGGGGCAGCCACACTGAAAGCCCCAATCTGAGTTACTGTGGAGCAGGCTTCTGATATGTCTGGAACTTGTAGGACCACAGCAATCTACTGGGTGTATAATAGATAGGGA
Organism: Podarcis cretensis; assembly: GCF_951804945.1. NCBI lineage: Eukaryota > Metazoa > Chordata > Lepidosauria > Squamata > Lacertidae > Podarcis > Podarcis cretensis. The sequence continues at coordinate 36,014,902 of NC_137180.1, forward strand.
GGGTATCTTAAGTAACCTGGTCCCGAGCTGTATAGTGACTTATATGTTAGTGTCAACACCTTGAACTTGGCTCAGTAGCAAATTGGGAGCCAGTGCAAATCCTGCAAACAAGGTGTTAGGGAGTGAGTCTTACAAGGATCCTGATGACCATGAAAAGAGACACGTGTAGTGTAGGGACAGAGGAGAATGCAGTTCTCCAGCCAAGTAACATGTTAAAGCATGCATATATTAGGCTAAAGTGTGCATAAAAATGCATACATTTGTGAAAATGACATACAAATATGCATTCAATTAGGGGAAATTGCTTTGCAAAAATGTGCATATTAGGCAAAAGTACATACAGGAGAAGCTAATGGTGCAAAGCTGTAGGATTAATTGATAGGTATCTCTCTGGTGACATATTACATGTCTACATGTTGGGTGCCTTCTTGTGTGTATATTTGTACAAATGATACTTGACTGTTCTTGTGTTTCTTGGGAAGCTGGTAGACAGTGAATCCTTATCTCTATAATTTGCTTGTTGTGGGCTGCCTGTGCCTTGATAATGGGACCAAACAGATACAGTTGAGCCTGTCTCCGATACATCATTTGTCATGCGATGGAGAAATTGGATAGATGCATGGGACAAATGTCTGGTGATGGATGAACGATCTGAAATTCATCACTGCAAAGACAGCTTGTGGCTGATTTGACAATGACCAAATCATAGCTAAATGTTTCATGTAATCTGACCTTAACATATCGCTATATCATCCATAACCAAATGGTTCCTTGAGCAGTGTTGTGCCTTTTCAATGTGAGGTAACTGGGGGGTGCCTGGGGGTGGAATCTGGGACAGCACAATTATTGGCTGCAGGTAAGAGATGAGTGACAACACCAGGTGAGAGCTGGGAGGGTAAAGAGTGGGTAAACCCAGGTTAGGAGTGAGGGTAAGTATAGGAGAGAGAGCATGGATGTGTGAGCAAGAAGTATTTTGTGTGAGATAGGGTGGGTGTTTATGTTGGGCTCTGTTTTGTGTTCCAAGTTGGTGGATATGTTACTCTGAGTTTGTTTATTATTTCAATGATTGATATACTACTTTTCCTAAGAAAAGATTGAAAAGTGGTTTACGTACAAAGGAAATCAGAAAAAATGCAGTGTATAAACCAATAACCAATGGATACTGTAGTAATGATAAAACAGACGAAAACATCAAAATCCATGAAAGAGGATTGCACTGGCTCCATACCCATACAAATTCCACACAGGTTAACACACTCAAACCCCAATCATCCTCCACCTACACACCTAAGGTGATGTTGGAATGGACTGCTTCTTGAAATCCTGGACAGGCAGATGGTATCAATAGTATTGAGCTGGACGGACCAATGGTCACCTTTTACCTGATTCAGTACAGGTAACTTATAACTTAGGCGCATTTAACTTGTGCACATTCAGCTTTAAGTGCTTGGCCATTAAAATAAAAATTAAAAAGGGGCAAAAAGAGAATGGGTGTCCAGGAGGAAAAAACTCTGACCATCCCACCTGCCATTTCACCCAAGGTGTTTTGACTATATGCAGTTTTGGCTTTACGTGTGTTTTCTGGAACGTAACCCCCCCATAAGTTGAGCATCGCCTATATAAAACAACTCCCTGCGTAACTATTTTGTGGTAGTGAAGGAAGCTTAGTTCGCAAATTGGACTGCATCCTCAGCCAGCTGTCTGACAGAAAAGTAGTGAGAGTTTTCTTGCAATTTTTTCAGCAAATGGGATGTTTGAACCTCTGGAAGCTTGCTGTGAATGCCATAGTTGTGACAGGTCTGAATGGGGTGCCTGATTATGCCCAGCCTTACCCACCAAATCGGATCTTAGCAGATGCATGGGAAATTCAAAGAGAGATTTTCCTACTGTGGACTTTTGGAGAATCGCCATGCTTGTTTAAGTTGCATTCTCAATCAAAAATTCAGACTAAAAAACAACAACTCTGAAAAATTAGCAACATCTCCCGCCTCACCCTTCTCCCATAAAGATGTACAGCCTTTCTGGATGGTTAGTAAGATTCCTTGTCATGAGTGCAAAAATTATTTTATAACACGACAGCATTATTAGTGCAGGAAGGCACTAATTTCAATTAGCTAAAAGCAAACTCTCGCTGAATGCTAAAAAGGAGCAAGAAAATGACTTCATTCTGAAAATAAACACCCCTTAGTGCAAAAGGGAGGGGAAGAGAGATTTATACATCATTTCTTAAAGCCAACAACAGGGAAGGTTACAATCTGACAGATGCAGCGGTTAGGTGTGAATATACATCACCTTACAGTAGTAACTGAAAATAGCTTTCAAGTCCATTATCACTATCCTCCAAAATTTGTGTCTGAACTGGAACTTACTAATGAATCAGCAGTGTTCTGTCAGTCACACAGACTTTCTATTACAGAAGCAGATTGTGGAGGGGGAAACCATTAGCTAGAATGTCATTATTAAAAAATAGATACAATAAAGGAGCACAGAGGGAACAGGGACACGGCTGTTATTATCTCATTATAGAAATATATGAGGTATTTTGACACCCATTCAGCAAATAGATAAGCTTTGTGTTTGGCTTCCACAATACTCTCATGTTATTACACCTAGAAAATCTAATCAAGCGGAAGTGAAGATGTCATAACCCTCACTCATGTAGACATCTAAAGCCTCTTTTAAGGGTGCAGCCGGCTTAAGACATTGTCTTAGGTGTGGTGATATGCTAGTAATGACATCCTTTGCAGTGTGGTGCTGGTTTATGCTCCTGGCGTCTTGCAGTAGCCACAAATGCAGTTCTTTCTTCAAACTGGGCTTTGAAACTAAAGATATTGACTTGGTAGAACATCTCTGAAATGTCAGTGAATCTCATCTGTGGATGAGGAAAGGAGTTCAACTGAACTTACTTTTGAACTTCTTGTTTTAAAATGTTACTGAACTATTGGCTTGTTTTCAGATAAAGAAATGTAAGACAGGAGAGGGAGAGAGAGAAAAAACTTTCTGAGACATGTATTTATTCTGTAGGGCGCGCAAAATTACAGGGGAGCCCTTCCCAATGGTAGCTTTCTTTAAATTATTGCTATCATGGGAATGATTGCAAATTTGATACAATAAATATATGAACCGGGGTAAAATGCACATCACTTGACAGTTATAGTCTTTTGTGAAGGCTAGAAAATAAAAAGGCAGAGCACACACAGGAAATAATCCAAAACCAACAAAATCAGTGGGATTTCTGTCATTGGCTTCTTTGGGGTATGGATTCCACTTTAATATGCTGGGTGTTAAATCATCCATTATCATTTAAATCAGGAAGAAACACATCCACACTATAGGCACTGAATTTATATAATAACAATATCAAGATATGCCAGAATGCAAATCTGGGCTGAATCAACACAATATAAAAAATGGTGTGAAGATGCTTTAAAAAAAAAAGTTTTAAAATGTATATGGAATATGCCATTAGCTCATCAGCGCAATCTAGTGTCACATTTGTATGCAGGAATTTCCACCAGGAAACACAGGCTAGATCTGTGTAGAATGTTGACAGCTGTGCAACAAAACAATGGAGATGTTTTGTAATGCCAGAGTGATGCAAAAAGAATAGATGCACAGAAGTAGATCTCTATTTTATTCCCTCGTGAGCTGAAAGTATGCAAATAAAACTAGGCAAATAAAAAGAGTCTGGTCATCTATTCAAATCAAAATTCTAGCTGTGTCATTCTGTTAAATTGCTTTGCTTGGTTGACTATGGTTTGGGGGGGGGTTGTCAAAAGATGTAGAGATATTGTTAGAGAGTCACAGGCTCATGGGCGAGGAAGGACTACTGACACAGGTGATCAAATCCAACTTTGTCCTTCACAGTAGGATTAGCTGCAGCAGCACTGACTCTGAAGCTGTTTGAAGAGGTCAATAATAGGAAACCTATGCCAAAAGCTCTGCTTCACATAAGGGAGTCTGCAATGAAAGATAATCCCTGTATGCAGGAAAATCTCATTACAAAATGCTGCATTATTCCAATACGATCTGCTGCTTCCAATGAAAGGTGTCAGAAAAATTATAATTGCCAACATATAGTGAAAGACAAACCTGGCAGATGCTTATGGATGCACACCAGTAGTTTGCCATGAGGTTGGATATTGATTCCCCCCCTCATCTTTACTGAAAGTTCAAAAAGTACATAATTATATGTGCCCTAAATATGGTGAGTCGTGAAAGAAAGAAAGAAAGAAAGAAAGAAAGAAAGAAAGAAAGCACCCATTTAGAAGGGAAAATAAAGGGGGGAGGGGGAACCCCCCCCAAAAACTGTATACTTTACAAAGCTGCTATTGTACTTCACCAGATATTAACTTATTACAGTATTTGTAATAATATTTGCGACTTTGTATAGGTCTTCAATCCAATCATAGAAGGGAGCCACATTTTTTATTTTTCCAATTCATCAGTATCAGTCTTTTTGCTGTGGTAAGGGCACGGAGAATCAACTCGTAATGTCCTTTTGTAAGGTTTCATGTGCTGGGAATATAATTCAAGAGGATATTTTGCTCTGAGGTTGGATATTGATTTGATTTAATATCTGCCACTTTTCCAACAACCACGTGGCTTGCAACACTAAACAAAGCATGTTTTCAGCTACAAATGAGCACAAATCTATGCAAATTTATTCAGGACGACCTGATCCACTCTGTAGTGATTTGTAGCTGCTTCAACGCAATCTGGATAGGGTACAAATCAGCCTGATTTAGTTTGGGATTCAGCCCGATCCTATGCACAGTCCTAGCATGAACACACTGACCTCCTCTCTCACACCCTGGGGCAGTAACTACTTTTCTGTCCCACTGCAGCCCACAAGCCGGCATTAGCCCTATGTTATAAGAAACAGAACCTGGAGAAAAAAGAAGAAAATCCTACAAACCTAACATACAACACCTGCCCATTTACTGCCTCCTTCTCAGGACAAGAGGCAAAATCAACAACATGGAACACCTTCTCCCTCTGCTACTGGCCCAGGAACAGATAAGAAGCATCCCATACAACTCTGCATAAAAACTTAGCTTACACACACACACACACACACACACACACACACACACACACACGTCAACAAAATAAAATGAAAAAAGGAGGAGGTGATCCCAAGGGGCAACCCCCAAATGACCAGTTCCTTTGGTATTTGCTGTTCAGGATTTACACACCAAGGTCCGTCCACCACACTGTACCAGCTAGATGGTTTATACATCCCAGTATCGAAAAACCTCACAACTGTCCAGAGTGGCTTCATTGTCTTTCCAACACTTTGCTTCTGGTGTTTGTCTACAAGCCAAGCAAGGTCACAGGGAGCTGGAATCAGAGCAGTTGTTTTTAATAGCAAATCTTCACCTTATAGCCAGCAAGCCTAAACCGGGCACAGGCTTTCCAGAAAACCACCACATGCCCAGATGAGCAGGGCTGTTGTGTTCACAGGAAGAAGCCATCGACCTCCAGGCCTTAATGGCTGGTCTCACAAAATATTATCAGCTTTTTATTTGTAGAGGCTTTCACAAATGTTGGCAAGTGAGGGAAGAGCTTCAGCGGGGAAATGCTAACAAAAAGCAACAACAATCCTTGGGCTTCTGCCTTAGGAAAGAAATGCTGAGAGGAACACAAGGATCTTTTTGCAACTGTAGCTCTTCTGTCTCAAGGGAACTATTATCGAGTAATTTGACTAAACTGTAATAGTAAAAGGTATTAAGGAATGAAAATGCTTCTTTAATCTCTCTAGACTTCAGAATTCTCTTTTAAATAATATTTAAAAAACACTTTACCTAATGTTCACAAGGAAGTCAAAAGCAATATGCAAGGAAGATCATGGAGCCTGAAACTTGGCAGATTTCAAAGGCTGATAACAGCTGTTGCAGCAGCATCTGTGAGCAAAAATTTCCACTTTTATTTGTGGACAGAGAAGAGTGGAGTGGAGAACCATTTAACCACATATTTTTAGGACAGGAGAAATTATCCCAACAGTTCTTCACAGGTAAAGATCACCATTAACAGCAGCAGCAAAACTTTTTCCTAACTTTCCTAACTTTGTTGGCTGTCTGGCCACCATTTTTCCAACCTCCATAATGCCTCAGGAATTGTGTTATTCCAGGACCTTAGTGTGGGATGTGGGGAAGGGAATGGGAGTCAGGACAAAATAATAATAATAATAATAATAATAATAATAATAATAATAATAATAATAATAATTTTGTTATTATTTATACCCTGCCCATCTGGCTGGGTTTCCCTAAAATAGCTTCCCTAAAATAATTGGTGGAGAAATTTCTGAGAATATTATGCAAAGGGAAGGATGGAAAAAAAAGAAAAAGAAAATCTCAGAAGAATGTTTGGGAAATTTGGGTCACCTCAAAAAATTCTTCCAATGTCATATGATGTCATATTTTCATATCCCAGGTTGGCTTGAGATTTGTTCTGTTTTTCACATTTCTGCATATCCATCATGAGGTTTTCTTGGAGTGTCTCCTCTCAGCGGCTTAGCTAGCCGCTTGGGTGCCAGGTGCAGCGTGCGAGTCCTACAGCCAGGGGCGGGGCAAGCCACTCATGGGGGTGGGGCGCGCTGCATGAAGCCTCTCCGCCATCTCCCCCTCAGCTGTGGGGCGGCTGAGGGAGAGGTGGTGGGCAGACGCAAGTCCCACGCTGCTGTTTCAGGCAGCACGGAGCCTGCAGGCACCCAAGCCACCACGTTACTCCCAGGAGAGACACGTGGTTCGGGTATGCTGCAGGCCCAGTGCCAGCCACGTTTCATTACATTTGTTGACTGAACTAAAAAGTTTCGTGAACCTTTTTTTTAAAAAAACTCCCTCATATTTTTGTCATTTTGTCACCCCACTCAGTGATGGCACCTGGGGTGGACTGCACCCCCCCGCACCCCCTTCCCCCGCCACTGTTTCCTCTGAGGAATCTGCCACTTAGACTCCTTTTGGGATCATTTCTGGTGCAAAGACAGTGTTGCAACATAAAGTAGTTCTGAGACTACTAAGTATATTGAATCGGTATCAATTCAGATAGATATACAGGCTGCTGAGTTAGATTAGATACCATTTACAGGACCTATCCTTCATCTCGATTCTCCAAGGCAAATAAAAAGGGTATATCTGTGAGCCCAGGAGCCAAAAATATCTTAGTAGTGCTTATGCCTGAAGTTTTGATCTAAGGCTTTGCTGTGGGTCCCAAAGGCATTGCTGTTTTCTTCTAATCTTTGCCTGATCTTTCACAATTCAGACCATCTTTTCTTTTCCAGTCTCAAAAGTTTACTGGCTATTGAGCAAGAGACAAACTTTTAGACCATGATCTTCCTTTTGAGAAAAGTGCATTACCAGTCTTCCAACAGAATGCTGTCAGCTTAACTTAGACATTCTGTCTAGTTCCTTTCTTGTAAACAGGAAATGTAGATGCAATAAAGAAGCCATAGGAAGTTCACGTGAACAGTATGTAAAGCCAAGGATTTAAGGAACTTTATTTATTTTAAAGCATTTCTTAACTATTTAATACTTCAGAACTCTCTAAGCAGTAGAAGAAAAAACACAACATCCATTAAAACAACACTGGGAACTAATTCTTTGAGAGGAATAGGGTCTCCTAACTACTTTCAGCACCTTTAACAAACTGCTGTTTCTAAGATTCTTTGGGAGTAGTCATGACTCTTCAAAAATAGTATAATACCATACCCCGCATGTGTCCTGGAAAAACCAGGACTTCCTGTTTTACCCCATGAGGCATGATGGCCTTTTTGGTCGCCATAATGTCATGCAATTTCACACCTAGATCTCACTTTCTTTGTGGCCATGATCTCGTGCGGCATCCCAAAATGCAAGCTTTTGGGTACCGTGGGAGAATGGCCCCCTAAAAGTGCATCTTTGGGGCTCTGTGATCTCATGTGAGTCATGTGACTTGCGCGGGAGCACGGATGGGAAGATGTGTGTCCCAGTTTTGGGACTCAGCATGTTGGAGGGTATGTAATACTGCTTTAAATGTATGGCACAGTTGGGGTTTTACGGCCCTTCCTCTACCAACATCACAGAGCTTTGATGTCAGTAAGGTAAAAAAAGGCATGTTATGGGGCAGATGGAGTATCTCCTGGGGAAGGATCTACAAAATATGCCAGCCTCGGAGCTCTATGTTTTTAAACATGCATATTATCACAAAATACATATTTAAATACATATCCTATACCAAAATATAGTAAGGTGCCTATTTTAAAATAAAATATGCCCAGAAATTCATACCTTGAGATCTTCATTTAACCAGAACTATAGAATAAATTTTGGAAAATTATGAAACCAAAATATATTATATTTTGTTCTATGCATTAATTTGGTAGGTGTGAATTAGGCCTGTTCACTTAAAAATACACACCAAATGAAATTCTTATCCATATTGAGATCAGAGAAAAGACCATCAGTGTTTCTTATTGACTGAGGCTCTTCATGAATGAGAAAAATAAATTCACCTGAAGGAATGGAACAAAGTCCACCGACCATGAGGGGAGATAGTGTATCATGGACTGGTTGGATTCCGAGGAATGGCGGGACGAACCAGCTTGGGAACTACCAATGGAAGAAGGTTCAGAGCCCAGGGAGTGGTGGTATGAGGGAGAAGGGAGAAGAGGGAGGAGTGAGCAGAGGGAGAAGAAGGACAAGACTAGGAAAAAGAGGTGTCAGAAGCTGAAGAGATAACAGGGCTTAGTGAGCTGTGAGAGTCTGTGGCAGACAGAAGTCCAGAATCAGAGGCAGAATCTGAAGTCAGAGGAGGGAGGCCAAGAGGAAGAGATGAGTCAGGCTGGTGAAGAGTCACAGGTGTCTCTCTCCTCCCATCCCCCACTGCAGAAAACTCCCCTCTCTCCTTTTCTCCCAGAACCAAAAAATGTATGAAGAGGGCGGAGAAGAGGTTAGCTACATGCAGGAGCTTTCTCCAATTGCTTAGAGAAAACTCTGGAGGGGAGGGGACTTAAGACGGCTTTGGGGACTTTTAGTCTCTGCAACTGATCCATGGGACAAGACCTATCAAATGTTGTGCTCATTAGATCTGACACTCCACTACGTCTGTGCAGATTGTGTTTTTCCTGTAGCCAATCGGAAACCGTGGAAGCGCCATTGGACGTTCGGCTCCCAAAAGAATGTTTGAAAATCGGAACAGTCACTTCCAGGTTTCGATCGTTCGGGAACCAAAACGTTCGAGAACTAGGCTGTTTGAAAACCAAGGTATGACTGTAAAGAGTTAACTCCAGCTTGCACAGTTTGATTTACTTCTGGCTCCCTCCTGACATAGTGTGTTGGTAGGAGCTGGCAGTTTTAAGGACAAGCTGCAAGTTGATTTGGGGGTGCGAGGCTCACTTGATGTCAACACAAAATAGAGCTTTTAGTGTCATCGGCCCAGTCCTGTGCTTTGTTTGTAGAAATTCAACAGTCCTGTTTCAAACTTTAAATCTTACATTGGCAATTAATAATACATATTTCCATAATGGTTAGCTGATAGTCTCTGTTTTCAAAATTTTATCTGCTTTTATATATAGATATAATTTCAAACCCCTTTGATATTTTAAATGATATAGCAGCATGTATATATTGTTATAATTAAATACATAATAAACAAATAAATTAAAATATTTGTAAATAAGGCAAGCATTACAAAGGCGCCACAAGTTGCCGGTGCTTTTTCACCAAAGGGATGCTAAACCCAGAATGCCTCCCAGGGCAGGGAAATGGGAGCTGGGCATGCAACAATTTCCCTTCAAAGGCTTTGAGTTCTCTGCATTTCCCCAACCCAGTATGAAAGCAGCATGACAATTCTAGGCTTCCAGTCAACTTACAACTTCAAAGCCAGTCTGTTCAGCTTTAATTGGCAGGTAAAACCTTAGGCAGGTGACAACACCTTTGAAGATAAAGATGAAAATCACATATTTCTGGATTCATGCAGAGCTCCCCCTCTTCACCTCAGAAGAATCATAGAATTTTAGAGTTGTAAGGTCGTCTAGTCCAACCTCCTTCAATGCAGGGGTCTTTTTGCACAATGTGGGGCTCAAACCCACAACCCTGAGATTAAGAGTCGTATGCTGTACCAAGTGAGCTAGCTTGCATTTGAAATGAGAAGACTGGAAGTGGAACTGTGTCAGCTTGGAGGAGCTTTTTGATGGCTGCAAAATTGAAGGCACACCATGAACCCCCCACGCTCCCTGTTCTGCAACTACAAACACATTTTTTCATATGAATTTGTATTTCACGGTGCTCTGTGCTAAAGCTGAAAATGCTTCTAGATTCAGGTAGGTAGCCGTGTTGGTCTGACGCAGTCGAAATATATTAAAAAATAAATAAATTGTCCAGTAGCACATGTGTGTTGTAAGCTCCAAGTAGGACTAAGAGGACCATACTCTAATCAAAACATAGCAAGACAAAACCTACAACAGTTGCCTTTATTACTGCTGGACTGTGATGGAAGATACCAGTGTGGTGTAGTGGTTAAGAGCGGTAGACTCGTAATCTGGGGAACCGGGTTCGCGTCTCCACTCCTCCACATGCAGCTGCTGGGTGACCTTGGGCCAGTCACACTTCTCTGAAGTCTCTCAGCCCCACTCACCTCACAGAGTGTTTGTTGTGAGGGAGGAAGGGAACGGAGAATGTTAGCCGCTTTGAGACTCCTTCGGGTAGTGATAAAGCGGGATATCAAATCCAAACTCCTCCTCCTCCTCCTCCTCTCCTCCTCCTCCTCCTCCTCTTCTTCTTCTTCATAATCAATACCAGTACAGTCCACCTCAAAAGATGCAAGAAGTGCCATCTTCAGTTGCAGGTGTAGATACATGGAGGTGGGGAGGGGCGTGTAAGATTGTAAGAGGGAATGACCTCACTGTAGCTGAAAATAACACTTCAAGCATCTGATGAAGCAGACTCCCAATAAAATTTGTTGTTGTTGTTGTTTCTTAAATTTGTATGCCAACCTTCACCCACAGATTTCAGGACAGTTCACAACATAAAAATACAACATAAAAGCACAAAATACATGAAAAAAGCAAGAACAAAAACCCCAATGAATCAATAACTTCTCTTCCCGCCACACCCTGCCACGAACACATTTAAAAGGGGTATAAGTTGTTAATTAGCCAAAAGCCTGGTTGAAGAGGAATGTTTTCTCATGGCACCTAAAGGTGTATAATGAAGGTGCCGGCCAAACTTCCCTGGGGAGAGCATTCCACAGACGGGGAGTCACTGCAGAAAAAGCCTGTCTTGTGTTGCCACCTTCTAGATCTCTTGTGGAGAAGGCACACAAAGAAGGGCCTCAAAAGATGATATCAGGGTCTAAGCTGGTTCCTCTGGAGAGAGGCAGTGTCCTAAGACGGGGTCCTAACACTGGGCCTAAGTCTGGGCTGCAGTAAAAACAACAAACATGTCTGGCCCTCTGGAAATCATATCTGTTAGCTGGCACATTAACAGAGGCACACAGCACAAGTCGGTGCTTATTAGCCTAATGATTTCACTATTCAAAAAAAGATTGTACAATATTTTTCTAAGATGGTGTATGCATGTTTAAAACCCAGTGGTTTAGCGCAGCATGCAGGGACTTGCCGAGCAGGCGTCTCAGTTTGGGGGCTGATCGTGGGCCAGTTAAACAACCCCCATGGGCTGCTTGTGGCTGCTGACCCCCATGCTATGTGTTTGAAGTCCAGTTCTACAGCCATATGGTAAACATGAGCACAGATGGCACTTACTGCTGTCCTATAACCAGCAGACAGCCACCATAGTGATTATTGACAAGTTGGCATCAGTATTTGTGGTGGGCTCCCTGGACATGAAACCCAAACCACACAGCAAGTGGAGGTTTGCTATTATCCAGAATTGGGGGATCCACAATTATGGGAACACGTATTCAGTTATCACTTTAGTGCTGCAATTTGAGGATCAACTTGAGAGACATCTTCCATCTATCAAACTGTCTTCAAACCCCATGGGGAAAAGATATAGATAGAACTCTGGAGTGTCTCTTTATAATGTGCTGTTTTCAGAATTCTCCTTTGAAAGAAGGTCATTAATATCACTGATACAATTAGCCAGTGACTTCAAGAGAATTAATAATCAATAAGGGGAAGGGAAGCCTTTAAAGTTAATGCTTGTTATTTACTGCACGTTTCATCTTTGCTCTTGAAAGTTCACTAGACGTTTTTGGGCCCTGCGTAAGTATTCAGTTTCAGCTTTCCTTGGCAGTCTAGACTGTTATGACTGGCAGAGAAGTTTTCAATCACAACTGCACACTTTAATCAAGGCTAATCCCCTGAAGTTGACTTGTTTCAGTAACTAGAACAGCTTATCATGAAAGGAGACATTGAAGAGAAAGGGACAGGTATCCAAGTGTCCCAGCTTAACTAGTGGTACTTAAAAAACAAATAGATCTATGGATATATATATATATACTATTACATGCTTGCTTCATTCTCCAAAGATATTTTTTTTTGATTCAGGATTGCATAGATGTATTCAATTTCATCATTGCTAATGCATTGTTGGTGGGTGAATGAGCTGGTTGTAAATTATGTTCAATGCTGTTTATCTTGTGACAAGTGGATGGCTGGGGATTAACTGTTATGGGCATGGTTGGGGGGAATAGTTATGGGAGAGGTTTGTATGTAGAAGGACCACTAAGGATGTGCTTTGGAAATGTTACTGTGGAAGTAAGTGCAAAGCTGCTAACAATGCTTTAACATGTGGGATTTCTATTGTACTTTCGTGTTTGATTTTTATTTGTAAAGTCTTTGATGTTTCTGTTTTTGCGGCTAATTGGCTTTGTGGGTTAAACCACAGAGCCTAGGACTTGCCAATCAGAAGGTCGGCAGTTCAAATCCCCGCGACGGGGTGAGCTCCCATTGCTCGGTCCCTGCTCCTGCCCACCTAGCAGTTCGAAAGCACGTCAAAGTGCAAGTAGATAAATAGGTACCGCTCCAGCAGGAAGGTGAATGGCGTTTCCGTGCGCTGCTCTGGTTTGCCAGAAGTGGCTTAGTCATGCTAACCACATGACCCGGAAGCTGTATGCCGGCTCCCTCGGCCAGTAAAGCGAGATGAGCACCGCAACCCCAGAGTTGGTCATGACTGGACCTAATGGTCAGGGGTCCCTTTACCTTTATGCTGCTTTGAAATGTGGATTTTTATTTCTGTATTTTATTCTATTCTCTAATATTCAGTTCTGATATGTTGCAATGTTGCATTTGTATTTTGTGATGTTTTAAGATATGCTGTAAACCTCTTAGATTTTTATTTTTTTTAATGTAATAGAATTGTAAAGTTGGAAGGGAGTCCAAGGGTCAGGAATGTCAACTAGATCACCCATGATAACCTCTGCTTAAAAACTTCCAATGAAGGATAGTCCACTACTTTCTGAGAGATTCAGTTCTACTGTCAAACAGCTCTTACTTTCAGAAAGTTCTTCCTGGTGTTTAGTTGGAATCTCCTTTCTTGTAGCTTAAAGCAATTGGTTTGGGTACTGTCCTTGAAAGCAATCTTGCTTCACCTTCCATGTAAACAGCCTGTTAAATATTTGAAGATGGTCATCATATTTCCGCTCAGTCTTCTCTTTACCAGGCTAAACATACCCAATTCCTTCAACTGTTCCTCATAAGGCTTGGTTTCCAGACCCTTGATCATCTTGGTCACCCTCCTCTGCACACGTTCCAGCTTACCCTTCTTAAATTGTGTTGCCCAGAACTGAACACAGTGCTCCAGGTGTGGAAATCCAGTGCTGCACTTCTGGGGGAACAAGCTCCTCTTGAGATGTAATGCTCTGAAGTCTCTACAAAGTTAACGCAGGTGGAAATATGTGTTAATAAGCCATTCTTAAAGACACTACAGTCTCTGCTGCATCCTGATTCCCTATGAAAACACAACCCTGGTAAGCTCCTGGAACCCCCTGGAAACTTGCTGCCGCTCAGCAGAGATTGTAACTTGTGTGCAACCTTCATAACAATATTAAAGATGGCCTTCCCTCATATGGTTATTTCACACTTCCTTCAGTCACTGTAAAAGGCACCTTGCCTGAGGATTTTGCGTTGGTAATAAATATTGTAATTGATTAATCAGCTAAAAGGTCTTTTATCACAGGGAAAGCTGCAATCCCAAACAGATTTGCTAGGAAGTCCCACTGGACTCAAATGGCCCATTTTCAGAGTAAACATCCTAAGGGTTGCAGTTCAAGTCCTTTGTATACTTTAAAGGCAGGCAGAGCAATCTTAACCTCTGATATCCCTTGCTGGAGGGAGTTTGGACCTGGCAAATGTTTTCGGCTGCTTGGATGCACAGGTAGCGGGGAGGTGGTTGTCGCTGCAAACATCCCCACTGCACCTGCTAATGGTGTGCTCTGTTAACAGGCTACCACCAATGGTATGTGGCATAGGGTCCCAGAACAGGGTGGGGGCAGCCAAGGATCCACTGGATCCTAAACTGGTCCAGCAGCTGGAGGGGGACCTGCTGCAGTAGTCTGGAGGTGGCACACCAAACATTCAGAAAAACACTGCCCCCCAGCTTCTACCCCAGCTGGCATGAACAGCAGGGCTCTGATTCAGAAGCAGTAGTAGTAGTGGTCCTGCTGCTGCATTCACCTTTACTCCTCCCAAACTGGGAGCTGGGATTGTTCTCCCACTGACACGTTTACAGAGATTGTGGGAAACATACCTACAAGATCTCTCTGTTGGTTTGAAAGAAATTCTCATAAGCCACCTGATCAACAAACGGATGGAATTGTACATGACTTCTATACCCAAGTCTGCGCAAAGTTGCGCCCATGAACTTGTCTTTTTCAGCTAGTAATTTCCACAATCCAATCCTCTGCATGTTTACTCATAATCTGTTTTCCCAGTGGCAAAACATACAGGTACCATGGTGGGTGGGCAGGTCTAGCATCCCCAACCTTCATTTATCGCACCTTAGTAACATGGCCTCAGCGTGGAAACTTGTTGCTGTGACATTAGCTTTGTTTGGTGGAAATCCCTTACTTTTCCCATTTACTCTGTTTCTGATCTGATGCCTTCTACTAGTACGATAGAACAGGCTATAGATAGTAGCTGCCCTCAAGGTGGCCTAGAGCAAGGGAATCAAGAGGAAGTCAGCAGGATTCTGGCAGAAACTCATCCGAGACCAATTATCGTGAAACTTGATTGGTCCTGCTGGAGACACAGTGACTCATACCCTGCCTTGCTTCCTCTCATAACTCTGCAAACTTCATAAATGACAGTTAGCCCTGCAGATGTTTGCCTGTGGCTGTGGTCCTTACTTGGGAATAGCTTCCCCTGAAATCGGTGGAACATTTTATTCTAAGCATGCGTTATATATTGCTTTGCAACAAAGGTAGTAGCTATACAGTAGTGCTGGCTTACCTGGCAACAACGGGGTGCTTGCATCCACCATTTTAATTTCCCACAATGCACCTACACACTGTGCAGCCTGCATTCACTCCATAAGACTCACACACATTTCCCCTTACTTTTTAGAAGGGAAAAAGTGAATCTTATAGAGCAAAAAATACGATAGTTAAAACAGAAACAACCAAACAATAGCCCCGCCTCCCACAAACACATTTAAAAGGCTGTACAATATTAATCAGCCAAAGGCCTGGAGGCATTGTGGGAAATGCTAGGGGCACTGTGGGAAATTAAGTGTTGGTTTCCCAGACCCAGCTGCCCTGCATTAAGGGGAACAGGGCAGGTGTTAGCAGTGAGCCCTGTGGGGTCCCTAGCACCTGTCTGAGAATGCTGCCTTTTTTTGCTTAAATTCATTTAAGCAAAGAAATGTATCTCAAAGAGGGCCATGAATGGAATTTTTAGAGCTTTGAGAACATCTAGGAGAAAGTTTTACTGCGAGAACTGTTTTTGCAACATTTGCTAATGTAGCTGCTACCAGCATGACTGTAATAATGCTTCTTTATGCAATCTTGCAATTTCTACAAATCCTTTTGAAATTTCACTGAAAGAGGAGAAAAGGGAAGGTTGAACACTGAAAAGGGAGAGTTGGCGGAAAACACCCCCTCCCCTCACAAGAATGGAGCAGCAATTAGGACCCAAGCTGCCATATTTACCGTATTTTTCGCTCTATAAGACGCACCAGAACACAAGACGCACCTAGTTTTTGGAGGAGGAAAACAAGAAAAAAAATATTCTGAATCTCAGAAGCCAGAACAGCAAGAGGGATTGCTGCACAGTCAAAGCAGTAATCCCTCTTGCTGTTCTGGCTTCTGGGATAGCTGCGCAGCCTGCATTCGCTCCATAAGACACACACACATTTCCCCTTACTTTTTAGGAGGGAAAAAGTGAGTCTTATAGAGCAAAAAATATGGTACACGTTTTGTTTGACTCAATCGAGAGTTAAGCGGTACACAACTGTTCACCCAGGATGCAAAGTCAATCAGTAAATATGAGACAAAACTATTTTCCGTTTTTAAAAAGTAAGATATGCAAAGCGGAAAGCTGTTCCACTCCCCCCCCTTCCCCTGCCTGACTCGATGAAAGGCATTCTGGTAAAAATATAGCAGGAAGACGTCAGTATTATTAGTTGAGTGTCTTTGGGTCTCCATTAAGATGACAGTCCTTTCTTTAAAGATCTCAGTTTTAAAGTGTTGTCCATTTGAAGTGCTGCCTGGTCCCAGTCTGCTTTAAAGGAAAAGAGCCTTGAGAAGGGGAGGCCTTGAAGTTGCCCATCAGTGGTCAGAAGCACATGGGCACCCAATTGAGGACCCACACCTGATCACCATCTCCCCCCACTTGGGTGAGATGTATTTCTATTTAAATTATAGCAATTATTCCTAAATTTGCAACTATACACATAATTAACACATTCAATTTTTATGCAAATCTGCCAACTCTTTTGTCCACTTTCATGGCAATGCCTAAGTGGCCATCCTACTTATTAGATATTCAAGAAGGTGTAATTTGTGGGGAAACCATGCAATGTGCAGATGGTGGCTGAAAGGGCCCTGCTTTACAAACTATTATTATTATTTAGTGGACTTTTCAGTT
Organism: Podarcis cretensis; assembly: GCF_951804945.1. Taxonomy (NCBI): domain Eukaryota; kingdom Metazoa; phylum Chordata; class Lepidosauria; order Squamata; family Lacertidae; genus Podarcis; species Podarcis cretensis. The sequence goes on from NC_137180.1 coordinate 36,031,928, forward strand.
GCTTTTTAATGAACAGTAAACTCAAAGTGACTAGCAATATAATACAAAAATTAAAATACAAAGCAAAAACAAAGTAAAAGCAAAAAGCACTGATATACATTTTAAAAAATAATAATTCTGACATATTCCATCCACTAAAAGAGGGCGCAATATCTAACACTCTCCAAATTAAAAATCTAGTTGAAAAGAAATCTGTTGTTGGTAACTCAGAGAAGGTTTGGGAACCTTCAAGCTTCCAAGAGATCCAAAGTTTAACCTCAGAGGATGCTGAGCCATGGTTAAATGCCATGAAGGCTGAACTTGATTCCTTAGAGAGGAACAAGACATGGAAACTAGTTCCAGGCCTGCCCAGGCCACAAAAGGTTTACAAAGTTCAGTTATTGCATAAGTTTTTCAGTGTTAATTTTATGAATTTTTAAAAATCACCATGGTATTTAACAATAATATCTTATGTCGTATAGAGGAGAAATTGTGAATTGTAGTATTTTAATTACCTGTCATCATTCCTTGGCTTCACTCAATTTTGTTTATAACATACTTCCATTTTCTTCTAGTTGTGAGGGTGGGGGATGGGGATGGGCCTCACAAGTGGAGTAGCCTAGGGCCTCTCTTCATCTAAATCCGGCCCTGGTCTAGCCTCTCTAGGAAGGGAGTTCCAAAGCCTGGGAGCAGCTACTGAGAAGGCCCTCTCCCATGTCCCCATCATGCCTGTGAGGGTGGTGGACTGAGAAAAGGGCGTCCCCTGAAGATCTCAGAAACCAGGCAGATTCATATGGGAGAATATGGTCCATCAAATTGCCTGTACCTGAACCGTATTGGGCTTTATAGGTGATAACCAGTTTCTGCCCAGAAACAGACCAGCAGCCAGTGGAGCTGCTGTAACATGGGAGTTGTATGGTTTAAAGAGTTGGCTTTTTACCCAGTTAAAGTATTAGCCAACCTTCATTTTTGAATTGGTGGATATCTGTAGGGCTGTGTCCAGGTTTTTCCTCTTTTTGAAATATTGCAACCCGTAATATCTGTCATGCATGTGTTGTTAAAACTAAAGCAACAGGCTGTCATTGTGAGAACAATAGCAGCAGATGGATATAACAAAGTCTGGATTTCTTGTTTTTTGATGGTTTGAATTTATTTTATTTGTTTGGCCATAAGCCATACAACGCAACACCAAACACATGGCAAATGAAAACAATAAAAGCACAGCATTAGAAATCCAATTATCATTCAATTAAACTCCATAATATTTGTATTTATGTATAAACACAAAAACAGATCTTCTCATCCCGACAACAGTCAGTACAACAGTTTCAAAATACAATTGATTCTCAATGAACATTATAAAGGCAATAATGGCTGTCTGGAGTGTTAAATTCTTATTATCACAGTTAGCAAGCAGGTTTTGGGTTTTGCAAATTATATCATTGTCCCCACTCTTTGAATAAGAGAAGAATATATTTTCAAATGACGAGACAATTAATTGTGGATCTTCCAGTCCTCCCACACTGAAGCTAGACAGGAGACTACGGAGCCTTCAAAGAGCATCTGATGCTGCTATCATATATGATGCAGAAATAAACTCTACTAAACCCTGTGGGACTTCCTGCCAGGTATGTGCATGTAGGATTGTAGCTTTAAAAATAGCTCCTCCAGATTTGCTGGAAGGGGAGTTATGAAACTCATCCCTGTCTCAAAAGATGCCTGGTAGATGCAGGGCTTTTTTCAGCCAGAACTCACCAGAATTTAGTTCCGCTACCTCTTTGGTGAGTTCTGGCACCTCTTTGTAGTGTACCAGCCACTGTAAAGTGGCATGGCACCCAGAGCTGCGTGTTGGGCTGCATGCTGCTTGTGGCTTTGTGTCAGAGGCTGTGAGGCAGCAATCGTGCAGAGAAGAATTTTCCTCCTCAAAATTGTTTTCAATAACTTGGGCTTTCTTCTTGGGGAAGAACAGCAAAATACTGCTGTGTATAATTCTACACGGAATAGTGCTGGACTAGGACCTGGGAGAGAGGGTTCAAATCCCAATCTGTCAAGAAGCCCACAGAATGACTTTGGGCCAGTCACTGTCTTCCAGCCTAGCCTACCTCACAGGGTTGTTGCAATGATACAGTGGAGATGGGGAGAAATTTGCACACCACCAACTCTGTGGAGAAAAGGTGGAATATAAATCCATTAAAAATAAATTAAAAAAATAAATGGGTGTATGAAACTTTTTCAACATACAGCCAGGCAGCTGTATTTTTCACAGGTAGAAAAAAAAGTCTTAAAATTGAACACTGATCAAATTAAACATGTGATTAGATTTTTCCTGGATTTTGATGAAGGGCTCTTCCTGGGGAGTTTATAAAATTCTGTTTTCTTCTTCTTCTTCTTCTTCTTCCTCCTCCTCCTCCTTTTTTCTTAAATGACTCAAACCTAACTAAACAAAGTCTGTCTTCTCAACTAAATTTGACATGCTGAATTATTGAGACAGATGGTTAAAATAAGATTTCCTCCTCCAGTCATTTTCTGACCTCTGCAGGGGCCTGGACTTTGATAATGGGTGAAGCCTTCACCATTAATAAGCATTTGCCTTGTTATTTTCTAAAGAGTCATTCATTAGAAGATAACAGTCATGTGCCCATAAAAGTACTCTTGAACTCAGCTCAGGGGATGACCAGAGATCCTTGTTAATGCCTGAGGGCAAACTGTTTGTTGACTTCACGGTGTCAAGATTGGACACAAAGACTTTGACCTCTAATTGTGCCCAAAGGTTCTCAGCCGGAACACTTATAACCTAGAAGGTTTATCCTGTTGTCTCTGCACCAGCAGATTTCCTTCTGGGATAAAGCGGGGCAAACATATCCATTAATGTAGACTTGTCATGTAGAGCTCAGAAAGATTAGCACAAGTCTGTTCCAAGCATCTGTAAGCAGTGGAATTATTACTGGTCTGAACCTGCTTTAATATTTTATTGGTGTGGGATAGTCTATTCAGGTAGTCAGTTTGCCCCAAGCCAGCTTCACATGCACTGTGTTGTATTGAATACAGCAAGTGTACAGCGTGGGGCCCTGAGGATTAATAGGCATATTTCCCATCTGAACTAGGTATTATTTGAAACAATGCCACAATATGGCTGTACCCAAATCTGGAGGGTGTGAACTTGCTGGAAACAACAGGTGGCCAAGATCTGGATTTCAGCATATAGGAAGAGTTGATCTGTTGCCAACCAGGCAAAGGCAGGAGCTATTATACTTGGCCAATCTGGAAGCTGCATACTGTTTGCCAATCACAGGGGCTGATGTTGTACAGTCTCATGTAGTTCACCACACTGCATTCTAACTTCAAATCATGCCATTCCTGTTTCATATGTTATAATCCCTAACCCGCCATTGGACTACATTAGACTATGTTTTTCTTTCTTTGGTTATATAAAATGCAGGCACCAGGCACCAGCAGCAATAAGTCAAACTTAAGTTGCTTAAAAAAAAAAAAAAAAAAGCAGACAAGGGTTTGAGTTTATACTCCTCCTTTTTTGATGGTTGGATGACTTGTTAAACAGCTGCATTCTTTTCATCTACATTTTTGCAACCACTCCTTGGCTGCTCCCTTTCCCACTTTTTGTCTCTGTGAATGTGCCATGTGGCAGTCCCCTCAATTTCACAGCCTGTTGCAGTCCGGAGTTATTTTCTTTGTAACAGTGAGTTGTTGTTGTTTTAATGCCATGAAGTTCCTAGACAATCACATTTTATGTTCTATGACCCGCTGTGAAAGGAGGAGACACTGCAAATCCAACTCATAGTATATTTTCTTTACCCTCTCAAAGGTTAGCAGGATACAGCAAGGATAATTTCATCACTCTCGCTTAGCCTGACAATTATTGCGGCAAGACCGAAAGGGATCACACTTTAATAGGCTTTAAAGATTTTAGTCAATCGGGAGCCTGTGCTTTACTCTCAATTTTGTTAATTAAAGTTGTGCCTCAGTAGCCACAGAGGAGTTGTTCAGGATTATGGTTTATTATTGTCTTGCAGGGTCATGGATTCTTGTGCAAATGTACAGGAGGAAAGCTTGGTGTCAACTTAAATGAGCGAACGATGACATCTGTGAGAGCATGATTTTTAATTCACCATTATGTCTTTATCCACAACTTCAGGTAAGCTAATTTATACAAGGGGTTTTCTGTAGTTTCCACAGTAGGGCACAGATGTAGCAAAGTTGGGAACAGCATACCATTTTCAAACTGTGCCACAAACAAACAGAGTTTAAATAATTTTGTATCAGTTCCCTGTTTATAGAAGGCTACAAGAGAGGGCATTGCAGTGGTACCTCAGGTTAAAAACACTTTGGATTACAGACTCCGCTAACCCGGAAGTAGTACCTCGGGATAAGAACTTTGCTTCAGGATGAGAACAGAAATTGTGCGGTGGAGGCATGGCGGCAGTGGGAGGCCCCATTAGCTAAAGTGGTACCTCAGGTTAAGAACGGTTTCAGGTTGAAAACAGACTTCCGGAACGAATTAAATTCGTAACAAGAGGTACCATTGTATTCAACTGGAAGGGAGTCAAAGACTGCACTTGTGGGTTTCACTAAGACCCTGCCTTCTTATTTTGCAATAACTGAATCACTGCACCAAACTTCAGATACAGAGAATTATGGCCAAAAGAGCAGTGTAAGACAGGATGGTGAAAACAATACAGACATTTTAATACTAGCAGGCCTAAAGCAGAGGTGGCTAATATGTGGCTCTCCAGATGTTGTTGGACTCTAATGCCCATCAACCCCAACCAGAATGGCCAGTGGTCAAGGAAGAAGTGAATTGTAGTTAATCAAAATTACCCCAACCCCCAGTTTATAGAATCTAACCACAACATCTATCCTAGAAAGATCAATCATCACTCAGGTAGACTAATATCTGTTTTACTGATTTTTAAAAAATGTTTCTATTGCTATTGTTATTTCTGTACTATGTACACAGCTGTTGTTGCTGTTGCTGCTGCAAAAGTGTGTTTTATAAATAAACTACATTTTTGACAGTTTGTACCCCGAGCTACAAATATATTACAGTTCTGAAGATGAATCTCACTGCCAGCCACTCCTGTGACCTTTCCTCTCCTTTCCTCTCTTCTCTCCCCTAAGTCTCCGGACCTAAGGAGATGAGATGATAGAAAACTCCACTTTTCTACAGTCCCTCTTTAATGAATATGGAGCATATCTGAAGCCAAATGCCAGATGGTACTTGCTGAGACTAAAACTGCAAAGGGTTCCTAATTAAACCATTAAACTAGGGGTTGAGAAACAGCAGCTCCCAATTTCTCTCTCCTCTGCTTTTTGATAGCCACATAGAAGACGCCCCAGCAGTCTGCATAAAGATCCTTTCAAGCTCACCCCTACATTGATCCTTTGGGAACCCAGAATGGCAAGAGGCAGTTAATTTAAAGCTAATTGAGAAACCTCTTTCCTGTCTTCACATCACCAAACAAGGTGTCAGGGACTCAGCTGGTCTTTGTACCCCTAACGGGAAGAAAATGTACAGAATAAGGGAAGGGAAGATGCTACCTTGTTTTCATTTCCCACACAAAGCATCGTGGCCTCTGAGCTTTTACTGCCTGAACAGCAAGTTAGCTCATCACTTAGAGCTTCTGAAGCATGATAGTGGAACCAGAGGTATAATCCTAAGTCAACACAAGCTGTAAGCCTTGACGAAGTCTTCTTGGGGTCCCACACCAGTGTGGTCCAGTGAAAATGACTGCTGTGACAGAGTAAGGGCAGATGCTGCGAGAATGGGCTGAGAAAAGAAAATACTGAGGAACTACGTAAGATGCAGGGAATCTAAATCATGGTTGTCAACCACTCTGAGAGACGATTGTGACTAGAAGAGGCCAAAAAGCCTCTTAAAGAAACACAAAGAGAAAGGGAGTTATGGGGCACTGGGGCTGCCACACTGAAAGCTCCACTCCTCACAGATGTGGCACACGCACTATCTGGCACTTGCAAGTTCTGCTAAACAAAGCAGTCAACTGGGCACATAGAGAGCAAGGCAATCCCTCCAGTAACACTGATCCCAAGCTATTATGGACTTGATATACTAATAGTAAGTCTTTGAACTTGGCTTGGTAGCATATCAGCAGTTGGTGCAGATCTTTAAGCAGAAGAGAAATGTGCTTCCAGGATTTCACCCTTGTCAGCAATTGTGCTGCAGCTTCTGGGCCAACCACACAAAAAGTCCCTGGATGTGCATTTACTTCCATCACAGCTGGGCAAGTTTAAGCTTTGGAGAGACTCCTTTGCTTTCAAATTTCATTTGCTTCTGTCAACAGTGAAAACAGCAGCAGTGCAATATGATGGGAGACAGATATCTATATATAGAGAGAGGCATAGATGGAAGCCATGTGGCGATCAAGAACAGTCATTCCCACCCCTGGCCAGAAGTTCTTCCTTAAGCATGATTCCAAAGCTTTCCCCCACCATGAATGACTTGAACATTGTTGAGGGTCTTCTTGGACCACTTGCTGATTTTTCTAACTATCATATCAATTGTAATGTGCTATGGTAATGCTGTAGGATTTTTAATTCTATTTTTACAGACATGCTGCCGACCACCTGAATGAAGCTTCTGGACTACTGGTGGCCTGTGGACTACAGTTTGGGAGCCCCTGGCATAGATGCCTAACACTAGTCATACAGAGAGTTGACTCCAAAGATTACTTATTTAGCTATCTATCACCCATAGATACTACCCAGTCAATTTATCTCCACTGTAATTAGGACAATAAGTTTGCTTAGCCAGAGAAGAAAGGATTCTCAGAGATTCGTTTGTTTGCAGATTTGTATGCTGCCTTTCTGTGATAAAATCAAACTCAGGATGGCCTACAAATAAATATATAAATCATAACAAAAATTAAAAACAAACCTCTGCATCAGTTTTTAAATGGAATAAGATGTGCATGGAATCAAAACAGATGTACAGTCCTGCCTATGATCCTTCTCCTAGTTTGTATGCAGAATAGAAGACAGCAATGTTATTTAGGCAACCAAATCTGCTTTCAATGTGTTTCTGAAATGCAAATGCTGTACAAACATCTTCCTGTGTGCCAAGGCAAAAAGTTCGACTTAAATCTGTGTACAGGAAGCAAATTGTAGGGAATCAGGGGCTGTACAATGGGATTACCCATCCTATTATTTTCCTGGTACTTCCTTTCTCAATGAGTGATGCAGTCATAAAGATCACGGGTGAGGCAACACATCAGGAGAGTAGTGATCAATGAGTCAGTCCTGGACACAGGACAGAGGAGTGTTGAGCAAACGATCCAGTCTGCTTACAGCGACTGATTAATGTCAGCCTCTGCTCCCCCCAGCAGATGGAAATTATTGTAATGTACTCTATGTGCAGCTGCCCTTGAAGACAGCTAGTGCAAAATGCAGCCATGAGGGTGTTGACTAGCACAACTGTACAAGATGACACAATATCTCCAAAGTACCTGAGCTCACTCCAAGGTGCTTATTCTGATATATGAAGACATAAACAGCTTTGGTTCCTTCTATCTCAAGGAGCACCTCCTCCTATATTGTCCTGCCCATGTTTTGAGATCTACCATGGAGCCCTTTTATTTATATCATCACCATACAGGCCTCAGGCTGTACTCAAAACAGGGTAGACTGGCACAGACAGTTAGTTTTGAACACCAGGGCGAAACTCTTCTTTTTCACCTCGCCTTTGTATAAATGTGTGGTGTGAAAGCTGCTATAAACAGATTCACCTGGCACACTTCCGCTGTGCCAGGCATTAGCAGAGTTGAAATACAATCCACAGCAAAGCTTGAGGAAATTGGCCCTGAGTCTTGATTGATGACTGTTCTAAGCAGATTACTCTTTTGCCTGTCATTAAGCTTAATGGTTGCTATTTACAGAGACTGCTGTGGATCCCCACAGCAGCAGATCTGCTTGCATCTCCTCAGCAGATCAAAACCGAAATTCTCTCTTAGTTACACTCACACAACGCACTGTGCATGTCCATGACTTCACTGTCTTATCTTTACACCTGTGTAAACAATCCAGCTCCACAGCCAGAGTTTCATCCTACATGCAGAAACCCACAAAGACAGTTTTCTGAAAATGAATGACCAATACCCCCAACAAAATGAGGGGTAACCAATGGGACATCCTGAAGATATTGCTGGAATACAAATCCCATTATCTCTGATGATTGGCTGTGCTGACTGGGGCTGATGGGAGTTGCAATAAAACAACATCTGGATGGCTATCCTGGAAAGTTTTAACTTTGCATTGTTTCTACATCAATAATTGTCCGAAACCTGCTATTTGCCTCATTTTTTAATATTCCAAAAAGTGCTGGGTTCTGCTCCGTAACTCTCTGACAATTTAATTCCTCCTACTGTGAAAGGACAAGGCCTCTGGGGAGACTTGCCGCAGATAATGAATGACCCTCAGTTCTGGAAGCAACAGTGAGATGTGGGCAGGGCAGAGAAGGTGTCAGGAGAGGGAGAAAAGGACAAGACTAGGCCAGCTGGTTGCCTTCCATCAAGTTCCATCCAGGTGGAAAACACTTCCTCCCCTTGAAGACTTCTTGAACAAGGAAGCTGATACAGACTGGGAATGAGGAAGGTGTACTGGAAAGGAGGGTCAGTAAGTGCTTTAAACTCCAACAGAGTTACCTCAGGCAGCTCAAGCGAAGTCCCAGTAATTTGTTGGGACCCTTCTCCCTACAGAGGGTGAATTCTGAGCAGGCTTCTGTAAGCTTTACAGCAGACTTTTTATTTATTGACATGCCAATTTGTAAAACTAGGAGATGATGGCACTGAGTTTCATACTGAACATCTTGCTTCACTCTAGATTTTGGCATACCCTCCAAAGTTTGACAGAGGAAAATAGGTACAGTGGTACCTCGGGTTAAGAACTTAATTCGTTCTGGAGGTCTGTTCTTAACCTGAAACTGTTCTTAACCTGAGGTACCACTTTAGCTAATGGGGCCTCCTGCTGCCGCCACACGATTTCTGTTCTCATCCTGAAGCAAAGTTCCTAACCCGAGGTTCTATTTCTGGGTTAAAGGAGTCTGTAACCTGAAGTGTCTGTAACCTGAAGCGTCTGTAACCTGAGGTACCACTGTATAGTTGTTTCAATTAAGCAAACAAGAGCTTTGTAGCATAGTGGCCAGCAGCTTAGAGCAAGCAACTCCCATATAATAATAATAAATATCTTGGACTGTGATAAAATGTTCACTTCGGAGATGCTTTTCCCTGCAGGCCAGAATACCTAGTTTTTAAATAGCTGCTGCTTGTTCTTTACTTTCATACAGTTTGTTACATTGATAACAAACTTCAGGACTCTGCACTAGCAAAATTGTGAATTTCAGTTCTCAAGTAAGGTGAGCCAGCCAGATTGGTGAAAAAATGCCAATAAAATAAAAATAAACAAAAAATAATAAAGGAAAACAGCAATTTGTAACACCCCCCCAAAAAAGCTCCAGCATTAGGCACAGATTTGGGGTGCACACAGACATACTTAGAATGACAAGCAGCAAGTGTATTTTGACCATGGGGGTGAGGTCTGTTTCCCCTGCCTTTGCTTCTCAAACCTCATTTTTTCAGCCTTAAATTCAGTTCTCTGTTTCCACTTTCAGATTGCAATTTTTAGAAAGTCCTTACAAAAATTCATTAGCATTTAGTGCAGATTTATCCTAATATACACATGTTTGTATGCAATTTTGCCTACTATACACATCTTTGCAAAGCAAGTTTCACTAACACGATGCATTTCTGTATGCTATCTTTTATAAATATGTGCATTCTTTGCACACTTTGCCCCACTATATGTATTTTTGTACACATTGGTTGGCTGGGGAGCTGCATCACAAAATTCAGAGAAGTGTGAATTTTGAAGGGTAGCAGTGTTTTTGTTCTCATATAGTTTTGGAAATTGTAAATTATTGCTGACGTTATGTGTGCAACCACAGTGGCTTGTGCCCACGGTGAACATGAGTACTTTTGCCTATTAATAGGCGGAGAGGAGTGTTATGAGCTCCGCTGACTGATAATTGTGAATAGGTCTAATCGTGATGGGTTTGCCTTAAAGGGATGCCTGATTAGTGTCTGGGATTTGACAAAAGAATGTTAATATTTCTTAATGGCTGTGGATAGTTCCCTGAATGGGCTATTCACTTACAGGGGTGGGGTCCCAGACACCGCTTGGCAGAATATGAGAAGCAGCAGTTTCAAAACAGCATTAGCCCTATTCAGTTCTTCAGGCAAATGCACCCCTCCCGCAGTTATAAATATTCAATATCCAGGATACGTAGACAGCTGTCTTATACCAAGTCAAAAGATGGATGCTTAACCATGGGGATTGTCTACACCGACCCAACTGGCAGTGGTTCAACAGAGCTATAGGCTAGAATCTTTCCCAATCCTACTTGACAATGCCAGGACTTGAACCTGGGTCATCCATGTGCTCTACCACTGAGCCACAGCCCTCCCAACTGTCTCCACTTGGTTATTGCATGCATGGAAGAAGGAGCAGGCTCATGCAGCCAGCATTAGCCCCATTTCTGATGTGCCCAGTGGCCATGTTTTGCAGAGGCCACATGGTTGGCAATAGTCTAAAAGGGGACGCTATGCATACACAAATGGATGTTTAAGGAAGTTTTTAGTGTTTGATGTTTTATTGTACAGTGGTACTGTTCCAGAGCCCCGTTCGCATCCTGAAGCGGGTCGTGATTTGCTGCTTCTGCGCATGCATGTGACGTCATTTTGAGCATCTGCGCATGCGTGAGCAGCAAAACCCGGAAGTAACATGTTCCGTTACTTCTGGGCTGCTGCTGCAGAGTGCAACCTGAAAAAGCTCAACCTGAAGCAACTTCAACCCGAGGTATGACTGTATTTTTAATATTTTGTTGGAAGCTGCCCAGAGTGGCTGGAGAAACCCAACCCGATGGGTGGGCTATGTATGTATGTATGTATGTATGTGTGTATGTATGTATAAATAAATAAATGTCTTGATTAGTGAATGGGAACTCTGATTGGTTATGCTTCCTGCTCATGTGACCAGGAGTCCTAATTTGGCCTGTGAGGCCATTTGCTCCCAGACATGCCTAGCTGCTCCACCTCTGACATCACACCTGATATCTGGTGTGGGGAAGGTAAAGCTGTGCCTGCAAAAGAAAGGGGGCATTACAGGAAGCTCCTGACTGTTGCTCCAGCAGTGAGGCTTTCATTCAGCGCTTTTCAAATTTGGCTGAATTTAAATTCAGGGCCAAATGCCTCCCCTGCTTGTGGCAGAGCTCTTCCTTTGCAGACATGGTTCGCTTCAAGATTAAGAATCAATACTCCCTTCAGGACCACTGAGACACTAAGTTGTTGAAATAAATAAGAAGAAAAGAAAGAACTGAGAGTGCACTCCTTTTTTAAAAAAATAATATTTATTAAGAGTTTAAAGATTACAAAAAGAAAGAAAAGCCAATAGGTGGACAGGAGAGTGCCTCTAGCTCCACCCCTCATGCGAGCATTGAACTTAATGACCAGAAGGGCAGACGGCAGACATGGAGTATGGGATCCTCTGCCTTGTAAGAGGGCCCACTTGCTTCCAGTTGTTGTCTTATTGTATGTTTGTAAATGAAGCCAATATCACAAAGGCACCTGGAGTGCAGGTGCGCCAGGTTTTGCCTAACATTGCGGGGCCCTGGTGTGTGATGTCATACGGTGTCAGGCTTCAGGGATTCTGATCCCTCCCACAGTGGGCAACCAAGAATTAGGTTCTTGGTTCTTAACAAGTCTTTTATTCAGTATTCACAGAGAGAGGCTTTGAAAAGTGCCTCTATTGCAGTAATGGCATTACACCAAGTAAAGCCCCACCCCCTACGTCTCTCCTATTATACATCATCCCTATGTTGGCTGATCTGTGCTTTCTGCCTCTGAGCTTTCTGTTCTTCTACTTTCAATGCCCACCAGGTCCTGGGAGCACTGGCAGAGGAAGAAGGGTGCAGGGGGAGCGCACTGACCCGGCAGCACAATCCCGGTGGGGTGCCATCGTGGCGGCCCGCTGCCCGTGCTGGGCGCCACGCCCCTGCAGGGCATGCCCCACGCCCCCAGGGCATGCACCAGCCCTGTCCCTGCCTGCTCTCTGGGCCCCCCGGTGCCGGAGCATGAAGCTTCGCCAGTACCTGGGAGAGGGGGGGTCTGGAATGCTTTCTAAAGACACCGTCTGTCAGCTGTCTCTCCCCTGGGGCTTCTTCTTCCTCCTGCTCCTCTCCCAATATTTCCCAGCTTCTCCCCTCTGCAGCCTCTGAACTGTGACCTTCAGCAAACCACTGTTCGAAATCTATACTGTCTCCCTTTTCTCCGGGAAGTGTAGGAGGGGGCGGCGGTCTCCACCATTCCTCCTCAGTCCAGTCCCTGACACACAGTAGAAGGAGACCTGACGGGGCCTATCTTGCCCTCCGAAATGCATGATGGGGCCTAGTCGCAGCTGTAGGAGGGCTCCCACAGTGAAAAGGGGGGTGCTTGGCTCCCATGGCCCCACATAGATGGCATGCCTGTGGAGTGTCTGTGTGCTCTCTCAGCCCAAGGAAATAAAACCTGGCAATGTTGCCCATAGAATATCTGCCTGTCCAAGAACTGATGAAGGCTTGTGTCAGTACCTTTCGTCAGACTGGGGGCAGACGGGGGCCCTGCAAATGGAACACAGAGACCACTCTTAAAATGGAGCATGTGGGCTAGGTCGAAAACAATACCTAGTAATAACTGTTTTAAATATTAGCTTCTTAAAAGACACACACACACACCAAAAAACACTTGGGAAACAGGGAGCAGGACACTCCCGCAGGCAGTTATTAAGCCGATGGGTTAAGACACCATGTGTCAAGTGCAGCAGGGAATGCAAAATGGGAATAGAATGAGAGCGTCAAGCTCTGGAAAAGAGAAGCTGGGTTTTTCTGCCTCGTGGGCACAGACTGTCCAGAGGGACTTGGAAGCTGCTGCTCCTGCTGCCCGTATGCCCTGTGTGAGCCACCAACCATGCTGGTGACTGGCATCACGCCCAACAGCAAGCTTACAGAGAAGCAGGAGGTGCAAGGAGAAGCCAAATTGTCTCTGGGTCATTCATAATAATAATAGTAGCCACTAGCCACCAACTGAAGAGACATCATTTGGTGTTGAAATCGCCTTCCCTCTACCCTCCCTTTTCCCTTTTGCATTCATTTGTTCTCCTTGTGCCACAGTGCCTTCCAGGCCTCAGCCTCCTCGTGCGCATATAAAAACAACATCCCTCTCCAAATGAATTCCATGTCTGCAGTGCTGCTGGCTTGCACACTTGGAGCCGCTCGAATTTTTTTGGCAGCCTGCGTGCAGCTTTTTATGATGGTGGTGGGAGGGAAGCGGCTTCTCTGTGCAGAAGAGGATCCATTAAAGATTCATGGCTGATGAATAATAGAAAATTCAGTCCTTTGATTGCGCTGGGCACACCACGTAGACCTCGGTCCTCATGAAGCTAATTTACAGCAGCTTTTGCAGGGATTCAGAAAACCGCAGTGTGGGTTTTTGATTAAAACAAACAAACACACAAAAAGGCAGGGTTATAGTCCAGCCCTCTGGATGGTTTGCACATGTCAACTTTGATTTGATAGGGAGCAAAACTTTGGCCCCTTGACACCCCCCCTCCCGCAATTTTAGCCACACCGTAGCCCCCTGCCTCCAGCCTTCGAAAGTCAGTGACTAAGGGGACAACACAAAAGGTAAGGAAACAGGGCTCCCCTTTGATGCCTACCCCACTGCAGTTCAAGCAATGCCTTTCACAATTTGTAATCAGCTGTAAGGTAAAGGTAAAGGGACCCCTGACCATTAGGTCCAGTCATGGCCGACTCTGGGGTTGCGGCGCTCATCTCGCTTTATTGGCCAAGGGAGCCGGCGTACAGCTTCTGGGTCATGTGGCCAGCATGACTAAGCCGCTTCTGGCAAACCAGAGCAGCACACGGAAATGCTGTTTACCTTCCCGCTAGAGCGGTACCTATTTATCTACTTGCACTTTAACGTGCTTTTTAACTGCTAGGTTGGCAAGAGTAGGGACCGAGCAACGGGAGCTCACCCCATTATGGGGATTCGAACCGCCAACTTTCTGATCGGCAAGTCCTAGGCTCAGTGGTTTAAACCACAGCGCCACCCACGTCAACAGTAGGTGGAGCCAAAGCTAAGAATACGGGGAGACAGAGCCAATGGTAAATGGAGCTAGCTTTGGGCCATATTTGCACCACAGCTAAAAATGGACATTTTTATACCTTCCAAAGGCCCTGGAGATCTCGGGAGCCTTTTTGGGTGCTGCGCTCTCACACGCTCTTGACTGAAAAGACACTTTTTCAGGACTGTGATCTTACGCGTGCTGAAAAACCTGCGTTTTTGGGTGCCATGTGAACACTCCTCCCTCATGCTTTTTTCAGGGTGAGAGTGAGTGTGGGTCATGTGACACTCCCAGGAGTGCATCCCAGAAGTTGTGTGTCCTGGTTTTGCATCAGAAAAAAATGGAAGATACACATTTCCACAGTCTTGTTTATCCAATATTTCCCCATACTGTTGTAGAAGAACCACACACCTCCTTTACCTTGGGGGGGGGGGAGATTTTTTTGTGTTGTTGCCTGTTTTGCATATCTTGCTACAGGTTCTGAATCATCAATCCATTAACTCTCCCTAGACCTTCACAAGCAAACACATTTCTGCAACCAAAAAATAATAATTCAGGAATGGGAATTGCAAAGTGCACACAAATACACTAATCCGTGGTCACATCAGAGTGCAAGACGCCAAAGGGAACAAAATCTAGACAAGCAGAGGAACTGGAAGTGGCTGAAATTAGAGGAAGGCTCCGCCAGAAATGAACAGCAACCAAGACAAAATAAAAACAAGGAGGAGCAGGGCAGGACCTTGTGACATGGATGCACATAACAAGAACGAGGCGTGGTTTGAAGGTGGGGGCAAAAACTGCCAGTGGAAGAACTGTGAAATGGCAAATACATGCTGCCTGGAAAATTGGTTCTAAAACCTGACTGTATCACTGATGTTTTAGCCATGTAAAAACCATCATGCCCTCCAATAAACTGAAATGATATATGGCTCATCAGAGAGAGAGAGAGAGAGAAGCAGGTGTTGGAGATGGTGTGGTTGTGTACTAAGTCTTGTTTTGTCCCCTTCCTCCTCCTGAGTTCTACAAGGGTAAAACTGAGACTAAAGAGGAGGAAGTTCACAGCCAGGGCCACCCCCACCCCCCGGTTGGTTGTAAGAAGGCAGTCAGGCAGGTAGGAGCTGACAGGGAGCAGACTCAGGTTGGCAGAGCAGTGCCCCATTCACCATAATAAAGGTGCCTCAACTGAAAAATAACAACCTTTCCATTTTTATGTGGTTACAAGCATCTTGTTCTGCTTCTATTACAATATATTCAAAGTAACTTCATAACTCAAAATACATGTCAATCACAGAGTAATTAATTAAGCCATACTTGCATTTGGCAGGGTAAAAATGATAATTGAATGCCCTTTAGAATCAACTGCATGCTGTACAACTGCTTAGTTATAGAGTTTTAGTTTCCACGTCTAAATTTCTTCATTTTTAAAATGATTTCCTTAAGGCTTCCCTCCCCCCCTTCACTTGTGTTGATGGAAGAATACACAGATAAGTGCTGTATGCTTGAATGACAGTTTATATCTTGGATGTCATTCAAACATTGCCTCTGAGATGTTATCCTGGAATTAATTATATCCAATGCAAAATGCCCTTTATGTTTGTTTTTGTCATCATGACTGTCTTCCTAATTGGATATTGAGCGACTCTTTATGTGAGTTTCACTTGGTATCACTGGAACCGCTTTTGCTCTGCACTTGCTGCCAATCTCAGTGACAGCAAGCTCTAAAAAAGGTCAAAATTAACAAAGGCCAATTGACAGAATATCACTTGCAACTGAACTGGGGTCAATCCACAACATACATTTCAAGCATTCTTATGGCACTTTAACAGTTGTGGCTTCCACCAAAAGAATACTGAGAAACTTAGTTTGTTAAGGATGCTGGGAATTGTGGTCTCCTAATAACTCCCAGCACCCTTAACAGACTACAGTTGTACCTTAGATCCCAAATGCCTTGGTACTCGGACGTTTTGGCTCCCAAACACTGTAAACCCGGAAGTGAGTGTTCTGATTTGCAAATGTTCTTTGGAATCTGAACATCCCCTGGGGCTTCCGCAGCTTCCGATTGGCTGCAGGAACTTCCTGCACCCAATCCGAAGCTGCGCTTTGGTTTCCGAACGTTTTGGAAGTTGAACGGACATCTGGAACAGATTCCGTTCAACTTCCAAGGTACGACTGTACAGTGCAACAGAAGGGGAGGGGCAACAGAAGGGGAGGGGTAAAGAAACTGCTTCCTCCCTTCCTCCAAAACAGCAGCCTCTCAAGTTAGGTCAATCATATTCAAAGCTCCGTAGGCTGCCACCACTTCCCTCAGAACCCTTTACCACCGGCTGTAATCCCTGAATTTCTGTGGGGACAGACAGCATAGTAGGTCTGCAGGGTCACTTTCATTAACAGCAAATCCCATCCTTCTATCTCGGGGGTAGTTTTCACTAGCAATGCTCTGTGGATTATTCTGTAGTTAATACCTCTTGTCTTGTCGGGCTGATTAAACGGATAAGTAGCTGTGCCATTTGTATGTTGTTTGGCCCTCTTGATTTTTCATTACCAGCATGAGAATTTTTTAAGCCTCCTTTCTAAGACTTCTTATGAACAAGTAGAAAGCCACAGTGAACTTAAAATAAATCTAAAAACAGATGCCTGCTTAATTATACAGTCATCGGAACAAAGGTTAACTATGAAAAAAGACCTTGCTCAGCTATAGTTCAAATTGGCCAGAAGGCTCCCTGCTAAATCTGCAGATAAGCTGATTTTTTGAGTCTCAGAACAATCTGCAGTCAGAGCTGCAATGTGACCAGTTAGGTTGTACTGTAGTTATTCTATGTATACACGTGTTGACGCTTCCAAGAGCCATTGTAAGGTTGAGGCACTGCCTTTTCCAATATTATAGCTGGTTTAGAGAGCTGTGGAATAGGGCTGCCATACATCCGGATTTCCCCAGACATTACCAGGATTTCAAAGGCGGAATTGACATCTGGGGGGAATTGCTTTGTCCTGGATCTTAGGCAAGTCAATCCATTTTCAGTGGTTACTTTTTGAAATACAGTGGTACCTCAGGTTACATACGCTTCAGGTTACAGACTCCGCTAACCCAGAAATATTACCTTGGGTTAAGAACTTTGCTTCAGGATGAGAACAGAAATCATGCGGCGGCGGCATGGCAGCAGTGGGAGGTCCCATTAGCTAAAGTGGTGCTTCAGGTTAAGAACAGTTTCAGGTTAAGAACGGACCTCCGGAACGAATTAAGTACTTAACCCGAGGTACCACTGTATGTCAACCCTATGTAGAATCAGGTTGCTTCAATCTTTTTTCTTCCTTCATGGGCCCATTCTACCTTTAATCCTGTTGACCCTCACCATCTGAGTTTGCTGTTAGAAAGTATATTTATATATGCATGAATATTTGTGTGCTCCTTAGTTGTTATACACCTTTTCTACATCTCATTTCAAAATGGTACTTTTGACTAGTGATTGCACCCAACCAAGTTCGACTCAGAATAGACCCATTAATGGAAATTAATGAACCTAAGTTCCATTACCTTCAGTGGGTTTGCTCTGAGTAGAACTAGCGTTGGGTACAGCCCCCAGGCACTGTTTGATTTTGGCCTCGCAAGGAGGAGTACAACGGAAAAAGCTCTGGTCGAACAAGCACACTGTGGGAACCGAGCATGTCTCACCCTGTAAGCTGCCTGGATAGAAAACCAGCCTGGGAACCATATGCTCCCTGAGTCACTATGAGCTCCTTATACAAAGAGTATAAGATAAAGCTGCAAATACCAGGCCTATCCTTTTACTGATGTTTATGGATTATACCTGACAGGTTGTGCACTCCCTCACGCCAGTGCTTTAGTGTGTATCTGGCATGATGGTTTGGAAGACAAAAGAGGACAAGTGCATGGCTATTATCGCTCATGCAGGCTGCTGCCTCCTCCTCCTGCTGCTGCAGCAAGGCTGTTTGCTTTCCACACCTACCCATCGATTGTGTGGTACAGATGGAATACTGTCATTTTGTCGCTTGAAAAGGAACTTGAAGGAATATAGTCAAAGGCGGCTAAAGGAAGACCCCAGAGCCTACAGAGTCTACAGTACTGAGTGTTATGTCAAAGTTATCAAGAGCTCACAAATAAGAAGTCAAAGGTTAGGTCACCTCAAAGATCAGTGGGAGTCATCCCAAACATCTTTGAAATTGAGTAGTGATGTTACCTTCTCTCTCTCTCTCTCTCTCTCTCTCTCTGCAGATAGATGCAGACAGGAATAAAGTAAGTGACATTTGGTGTGATGCTGTGGGAAAGAAGATGCCGTAACTATTTTAAGATATACAGTCAAACCTCATGTTACATTTGCTTCAGGTTGCGCGTTTTCAGGTTGTGTCCCGCGGCAACCTGGAAGTACCGGAAAGGGTTACTTCCGGGTTCCACCACTCGCGCATGCGCAGACGTGCAAAATGACGGCACGCGCATGCACAGAAGCGGCAAATTGCTAGCCGTGCACACACAGACGTGGGTTGCGTTCTGCTCATGTTGCGACCGAGCCTCTGGAACGGATCCCGTTTGCAACCAGAGGTACCACTGTACTGCACGCTCCCACCAGCAGCCAGTAAACAAAAATCCTACAAGGAAAGAAAAGAACATGAGAACATAAGGAGGACCTGCTGGATCATCTAGTCTGTTCTCACAGTGGCCAACCAGATGCCTGTGGGAAACCAGCAAGCAGAGTCTGAGCACAAGAGCACTCTTCCCTCCTGTGTTTACCAGAAACTGGTGTTCAGAAGTGTACTGCCTGCAACTACGGAGGCAGAGCACAGCCATCATGGCTAGTAGCTATTCATAGCCCTCCTCCATGAATTTGTCTAATGTTTTAAAGCCATCTAGGTTAATGGCTGCTCTGCCTCCTGTGGGAGCAGGTTCCATAGTTTGACTACATGCTGCAAAGTCAAGGAAGCATGGGATATCAGAGGAGAAAATTAAATTTCACAATTTGTAATTTTCTGGGCAAAAGAAATCATATCCCTCACCCCGCAGTTTTCATGCATCATTAGCATACAGCTGGAATCATTAATGTAGCCTCAAACAAGTGGCCCAATATTATTTCAAGTTGCTTTTTTAAATCACAGGGTTTTAAATCACAGTGTTTGTCTTTTTCAGTCTTTCAGTAGGGTTTTAAATTGAAATCCGGATTACAGATTGATGGCAAGCAAAATGAAATGAAGGAGGCGTATCCTTCATATATTTCATATATCGCTATCAAAGCTTTGAGAAGAATTTGTGTGGAGCTGGGATGTTTCTAGTTGGCATGTTCTCAAACCAGAATAACAACATAATGACAATGTTAACTTTTTGAGTCAGGAGGAAACACTGTCCACTAGTGTGGACAGAAAGCACTGAGACAGAGTCCAGCTGAAAATGCTCATGCACAAAAGTGCACAGAAAAACTAGATTTGTGCACCCACATGCGCATTAATGCTCTGGTGTATACACAGCCTTAGAAAAACAGATCCCATGGATTCCAGTAGCAGTTTTTTTCAGTGGATCAAAGTAACACCCGGGGGGGGTGTCAAAGGGAGAAGAGAAAGATTGTGACTGAGGAAGGCAGGCTTATAACACCCCTCCCTATATGCCGCATTCCCAAAGAAATCAATGCCCTTCATGGGGGAGCTCTGCCAGGGAACAGCATCCCCATGGGCCCACCTGAACAGTAGGTGGGTGGAAGCTAAGAGAGTCTGTGTACTGGTCCAGTAAACGCTTCCGCTGCGCAACCAGCAACAGTTCTCTTTGCAGAGCATTAATTAAGTCCAGTGCAGAGATTCTTGTTGCAGTACATGCTTCAGAGTCTCAGCAGCAAGGAAATAACGACACAGGGAAGCCTGTCTTTCCAAAGACAGGTTTATTGCAGAAAGATAACAGAAACACCTCCGGAGCTTTCAGACATTTTGCTTCACGCCCCACAGGCAGAGAAAACAAACACTCTTTATATACTGAGCAACTTAACAACTTAACGAGCTTGACTACTTAAAGTCACATGACATTGTTAACTTGCCAGCGTCTTAGGTTTCACACCCTAACAGAAGCAGCATTCCCCTACAGGTTGGCAGTAGACTGTGGGGCATTTTATGGACAGGGAAGAGACAGGGTTGAGCTGGCACAAGATCTGTTGGACCCTACTGCTGTCCCATGATGGCAATGGGCTCAATCTGGGCATCTAAGCTTCACCACAATGAAGGAGCATTTTCCCCTACTGTCGGGCTCCTGGCCAGGTAATGTAGCCCTGGCTATGCTACTCCCTCCAGCACTGCTGCTGCCAGCCAGGTGTTAGGATTTCACCCTTAGTTTCTAATGCCATCTTTGGCATCATGTAGTTTGACCCTCAGGGACGCAGGTGGTGCTGTGAGTTAAACCACAGAGCCTAGGACTTGTCGATCAAAAGGTTGGCGGTTCGAATCCCCACGACGGGGTGAGCTCCCGTTGCTCGGTCCCTGCTCCTGCCAACCTAGCAGTTCAAAAGCAAGTAGATAAATAGGTACTGCTCTGGTGGGAAGGTAAACGGCGGTTCCGTGCGCTGCTCTGGTTTGCCAAAGCGGCTTAGTCATGCTGGCCACATGACCCGGAAGCTGTACACCGGCTCCCTCGGCCAATAAAGCAAGATGAGTGCCACAACCCCAGTCAGCCACGACTGGACCTAATGGTCAGGGGTCCCTTTACCTTTACCTTTAGTTTGACCCTCAGCCCCTGCTCCTTCCAAGGATTGTGCCATGAGGTCCATAATAAAATGCTCCCCTCCCCACCCGCCTGGAGAATTATCCTTATTTCTTGTGTGGTCCAAGTGAACAAGGCTATTTTATCAAAGTATGTTGGCGGTATATGAATCTAGATGGTTAATCAATAGCTGGGCTGTGCTAATTGCCCAAAGCTAACAGCAGCAGTAATAGAACGGTTTCTTTAGAAAGCCCCACACAAAAGGCCTTCTGTGGGACGTGGGCCTATGCGCCGCCTGACTTTTCAGCCCCACGCTGCTCTAAATTGGCTCCTTTAGGCAAAGGTCACACTGTGGTATCAATTACTTGCTACTATCTGGAAAATTTAATTTCATGCTCCACAGTGGGTCTGCTTTCTTTTCAACAATGATTGGCAACTGTTTGGTAATAGGAATAGCCTTAAAAAAACACACCCAAAAACTTGAAGTGATTAAAAGCTAGAAGCTCCTTGAATCATGACGGCAGCTTCAGATTGCCAGCATCATCAAGTCCTCACTGGTACAGTGAGCACCATGGCAGCCATTTTGTGCTGGCACCCACAGCACTTTTATCCATATATGAGTGCTGGTATCTCAAATCTAGAGAGATAGAGAGACAGATACTGCATTGTTTCTGGCTTGCCACTGGGCCAGCATTAACTCTGAGCTCCCACATAGCAGAAAGATTTCTGAGGAAGGATGTATCTCCTGGAGGTTCTAAGTGTTGATGTTGACCTTTAAAGCCCTAAACAGCTTCAGCCTTGTATTCCTCAAGGAGCATCTCCACCACCATTGTTCTACCCAGACACTGAGGTCCAGCTCTGAGGGCCTTCTGGCGGATCCCTCTTGTGAAGTTACAGGGAACCAGGCAGAGGGCCTTCTTGGCAGTGTCGCCCTCCCTGTAGAATGCCCTCCCATCAGAAGTCAAATAGATAAACAACTACACTTTCCAAAGAGATTTGAAGGCAGCCCTGTATTGGGAAGTTTTAAATATCTGATGTTCTCCTGTGTTTTTATTATGCTGGAAGCTGCCCAGAGGGGCTGGGGCAACTCAGTCAGATGGGTGGGATGTAAGTAATAAATGATGATGATTGAATATAATGATGATCAATGAGGGAGTTGCTAGGGCAGGATGTGGCCTGTCTCAAGAGACAGATAGAGTGGCCTGGAGGTCCACATTCCCCCACCCCACAGCCTGAGGTTCTTCAACCTTGTATTTGCAGAAGTGAGTTTTCATTTCTTGACAGCAGCCTGCATGGCATTCTCCTTTAACAGGGTGGTGGGGCAGGGGCTGTAACTAGTCCACCTACTATTCATGAATGGATTACAAGAATCTGGGATATGGCATTTATGACCAAATTAACAAACACAGTAAAAGTCACAGAAGGAAGGCAGCAGGACAATAAATTTATAGAGTAATGGGAGTCTATTTTATATTGGAACAATAAAATACAAGATGCATTGGATCCTTATATTCTATTAAGAGAGTTATAAATTCTAGCTTTATCTTTCCTGCCTTATCAGCAGCCATTTTGGCTTATTTTCATCCTTTTAATGGCTGTGATATGTACTATCATAAAGATTGTTCAAGTATTGTTAAATCATTCTATTAGGGCTAACTGGAGTACAAACCATAATTTTGTTACTCATGTTTTGGCAAGAAACAACAACAGAAAACCCGTGTTGTTCTGATGAGGTGTCTTAAACCATTCTGTTTCCTCATATTTACTGGTTTCACTTCATTGTTCTCCACAATATGATAAACATCAAATTTTATCCAAAGAGGGTGGAGCTTTTACGGGGAGCTCTGCTTTGATCTTGCAGCCCAGCTCTTGCCAGCTTTCCCCTAATTGCCAATCATGGACTGATATTTAAGTAACCTTGGTGAAAAAATGAACACTTGGTAACACTTTAAAGGACAATGCTTGAGAACAGATTCTGGTTCAAGGTGGTAGATCTGCTAGTGGTTACAATACCATCCAAACAAGTATTACTGGAAATTCTAAGCCAACATTACACCACTGATCGCCTTTGTTTTCATGAACAGAGTCATTCCCTGTATTCTGCAGAAACACGACATGAAAATTAAACTTTCTGTGGCTTTATGGTTTCATGCACAGTCATTTTATGTTTTTTTTAAATTACAGGCCTGATTGCAAAATGCATTCAAAAGCTCTAGAGTCCTAATCAGACCAAGTATTTAGGGACTTGCACAGTCATAGCATAGCGTGTGTGTGGTTTGTATGTGGTTTGTTTGAAGTCAATTGAGCGACATCCTGAAAAGTATGCACATGCTTATGTGTTATATCAAAGTCTTAAGGCTGGCACAAAGGAGAAACAAATCTCCTTCTTACATGTTTTTCTCCACTCTTCTATAACAAAATTAGCAAAGTATCTGGCACATTTGTTTTTGCGCAGACTCCCCCACCCCCCATATGCTGCTCAGAGCTTACTCCAGCACCAGCCTTATTCTGGCAGATTAAATCACTGCTGTTAGGAATTGAATTACTCGCTAGTGAACTGGCACTGATGTGTTTGTTGATGTCAAATGCAACACCACTGGCATGCCAAAATTTACATCTATCGCAGCAGACGAGGGCTAACTTAATTTTCTCCATCTAGAGCAGCTGGTCCTCTTTTTTGTAATTCAAAATCCCTCTTATTCTGGACCAGTTGGTTCTTTTGGTCTCTTGTTACTTTGCTGTTTACAAAACCTCCCTATGTTTCTGGTTCCATAGGACCAGAGAACACCCACATTCAAAAAGAAATGTAATAACATTAATTTGCCATAGCCAAAGAAAAGGGAGAGATGGAGAGAGAGAGAGTGCGCCAGCACTTGATTAAGTTTCAGGTTCATTTTCCGCACTATAGCATGTGCTGTACATTATTAGCAATAATTCTGGATTTGTTTTTCCTCCCCATAGAATAAAATCAGGCTGATGCAAAGTATGGGCAGTTCCATGTGGAATGTTCTTGATTTCTAAAAGGGATGGACAACTTAGCCTGCAGTAAAGTGTATCCTGATAGGTTCAGCACCAGTGCCTGGAATTCTAAGACAGTTGATGGTGCTCCACTGCCTCAACAGGGCAGAAACATCAACATTGACACCTGTCCTGGGCCATCCATGCTGGGTGGCTGGGTATACAACTTTCCGTTTTAATTGTCCACAATGCCGTGGACTGATGCTGTGTTGGGCACTCCAGCCAGGCTAAGGAATTTTGGTGGGTGGTGGGCAGTTCTATTTGTCTAGAAACTCATCATAAACTTCTCCCTTGTTCTCTTATAATGGAAATGGCACCCACTTGAGAAGTGCTAGAACCGAGTTTTGGTGAGTTCCGGCTGAAAAAAAGCCCTGGTGGTAGGCTTTATGCTCAAGACCCCTTCTAATTCCTGGATCCAGCTCCAATTCCATTCCTGGAATAGCCAGGCTAGCTTCCTGGTCAGGTGATGTCTCTAAGTATGGACCATTAAGTTAACAAAGGAAGTGGCTCTGTGCCAGAGAGCAAATGGGCAGGCTGCCCTTCCTGGTAGTTAGAAAGGCAAAAACAGAGTAGAAAGTTGAGATATGTGTGGTAGAACCTAGAAGCTGGCTGGCTGCAGGCCGGGCAGCTGGAAGAAAGAGTGATGCCTGATTTCTTTTGGAATCCAAGGCTGTGGCTATGGGAGAAGCAAGATCCTCTTGGGATGTTAATGCTGTGATCCTCTCCACCATAGGCTCAGGTTGTGTATATGTGTGAATAAAGCATATATCACCCCACAATCTTTGCTGTGCCTCATTTCCAAAAGGAAACACAAATCCTGGGTAAGCACCTGGAACCCCTGGAATCTCACACTGCTCAGAGTTTAGGGTGGCATGTAACAGTATGGAAATTTGGATGAGCAATGGATGGATGGATGGATGGATTCAAAACAAGAGTGATGCTCAATTACTTTTGTTCTCCTCTTCCACTATCCATTTCTGACATGCCTTCACTGCTGCGGGATCCATTTGTGTGTCATTCGCAAGAGTGCCGCTGCTATTTGCACGTTTGACTTGACCTAGGAACCTGCAATTTTTAAATTGCAGTTGGTTAGAGCTTAGTGCTGATAACACCAAGGTTGCAGGTTCATTCCCCATATGGGACAGCTGCATATTCCTGCCTTGCAAGGGGTGGAACTAGATGATCCTCAGGGTCCCTTCCAACTCTACAGTTCTAGGATTCTATGACTCTGCACACACACTTACACAAAACTCCCAAGGCTAGGTGGCTGAAGGGGTTGCAATGCCCCGTACTTCCCCCCTCCAGTGGCATGATGAGACACATGGACCAAAATGGGACCATTGTGTTGTAGAGGGCAGGTGGCAAGGCTAGCTGGGAGCAACCCTTTTGAATTATTGGTGATAAGTTTGGGGACCATGGTTGGCTGCAGCCATAGACACTTTGTGAACCTTTGCTCAACCCATGTGTTGAGGGGAACAGGCGACAGGGTCTGTGATATCTGCCAGCTTTGGAAATTATCTGCAGGCCTCAAAAGCTGCCTGGGGACACATGTGGTCAACTCTATGGATAGCAACCCGACATCATGGCTGGCTGCAAGACTTTTATTAAATCTTGAAGTAGAAGAAGGTGGCAGCAGGCCACCCACTGCTTCCTAGCCCAAGATAAGCAGTGCATTCCTCCACAACTAGCCTGCTTCTATCGTGGGAGCAGTAAGCCCAGCTACTGAAAGAATCCAGCCTGAACAAAGCTAGAAGGGTGTGATTGGTATCTACTGGCTAGTGTCCATGGCACTGCAAACACACCTCTGCACTCTTAAACCCAAAGGCAGTTTTGCAACTGTTTTTAATTTGTATTTCTTATCAGGGAAGAGGCAAAGGATAAAATATATATGATTATAAGAACATACACGTGCCACTTTAAAATATATGTAAAAATGGAAAGGCGGTCTGAGGTGCAAGAGGAAGGGAAATATTGTGAGTTTATCTAGCCCTTGATTTGCATTTATGTATGTTATGTAAAGCCGGGTGAAAAACTCTGTTCACACCACAGGTAGATAACCCACTGAGATCACTGTGAAGAAGGCTATACCTGTCTTCCATACTCTGTGAAGCAGCCCTGAACATCTAGATTCTAACAAGAGTGGAACGACTGCCTCCAACTGTTGCAATTTGAGGGCAGTACAGTCCTCTCCTGCCCCTTTAATGTCACCAATAAAAGGGGAGGGGGAATGACTACCAAGTCATGATGGTTTTTCTCTGAGGAGCTTATTTTCTCACTGAAATATTTGTCATTGGAACTCAAATCAAACATATACTGGGTCTTTACAAAGTCACAAGCAAGAAACAATAATTACCACATTTGGAGAAGCAGAACGAGAGCTGCAATGTTGTGCAAATTTATTCTGGGGGCTTCTGTGGTAAATTCTTAGCCCAAAATAGTCAGCTACTGCTATTGCCATGACAGCATGAATGATGTTAACTCAACAGAGCTATGCTGAAAAGAAAAGGCAGGTTGAAGTCCTAGCTTGTACCTCTCACTCCCTTGGGGTCTAGCTCATGTCCTTCTCATTTCAGAGGGAGGCGGGCACTGTTATTTCTCACCCCTCCCCTTCTGTTTCTCAGCCTCATCTTGGCAGTTTAGACCAGAGATGAACAGCTGGAAGAAATCAAGTGTCTGCCTTGCAACACTTTAAAATAAGCATGGTACAGTTTCATCTTGAATACAAGAGTATCTGGAAGAGATTGAGATGCAAAAGGGGGAAGGGGGGAAGCAACGGTTGCATATAAAACAGGGAAGTTCCTTCTTTCTACATCTTCCCTCCGCCCAGAAACCCGTTTTCTTGCCAGTGCAGTAATGAAAGCCAATTCTATCCAATCAACATCACATTATCAAGTGGCTTTAGATTGTTCCTAATCACCTTATTATTTTACGGCTTCAAAGTTCGGGATCGATTTACTTAACAAGTCCCTCGGGGTTGGCTTTATTAGGATGTAGAGTTGGCCTCCATCTGCTGTAAGTGAAGGGACACCTAGAAGCAAAAGTTAAAGGCTAGTTGCTCTTCTGCAATGAAAGTGAACCTGGAAACCATGTCGATCGCACCAGCAGGCTAATAAAACTTCAACTGCTATCACGCTTCCAATGGAAAGCCAACAGAGAGGCCTGCCCTCTATTTACAACAGTACCTGGCTGGGTTATTTTTCAAATGCAGTCCAGATACCCAGCACAGAACTACTTCCTATTCATATTATGAAACAATATACAGACATCTCGCCCACAGCTTGGACTCCATCACAGACTTGCATCATGGCTGTACTTATGCAGTACAGATGTTATCTATTAGAATTAAGGCACCAGAAACCTCAGTCCAAATCATTTGCAAGTAAGAAAGAGTTCACTTAGGCCACAAGTCTGTATGCATGCTTCCTTGGCAGAAAGCTCCATTGAACTCAGTGACTGACTTCTGGGGAAACCTTCCTAGGGTGGTGCTGTTGGAAGAACAAAAGTGGAGCTGAGCCAAACCAACTCCCCATTTTTGTTGCTGTGGTTGCATACATCTTCATTAGTGCAGAAAAAAATACCACCAATGTTTGGTCATTTGTAGTGTCTGTTCCAAATAATATTTGCTTATCTCATTACTTTGTTGCCATTTTGCTTTAAGTCTCCATTTCCCACATTTCTAGGGTTGCTTCTGAAATTCTCTTCATCTGAATTTCTCCTTGAATTCTGGGCTGCTCTAGGGCTGCAGTCCTCTACATTCTAACCTGGAAGTACCACTGAGCTCAATAAAATGTTTGACAGACAGAATGTGAACAAGTGAAGCTGCATTTCTGCCTGGCACAGTAGTTAATAAAGGCTCAATAACCCTGTCACCCACCCACCCCAATTCCAGCCCTAAACCAAAGCCTAGGCTGCCATCCTATATGCACTTACTGTACCTGGTAGTAAAATCCACTAAACACAAAGAGACTTACTTTTGAGAAGGCATGAATACCATTGTACCTGGTTTGTAGCTGCTGCTCAGCAGGAGACAGGCATAAGCCTCTTTGCAAAGTTTTCATATTCCACCTTTTTTAAGGGGGCGGATCTTTAGCACCCACCTGCACTCACTGTGTAGTAGCATTTGGAGAAATTAAACTCTAGGGAGTACTGTCACAGCTCTGACTTCACGTAGTGGCTAAAAATACTAAAAAATGGGAGCAGCCAGCTTGGCTCATCTCACAGGCATCACTTAGAAGAGTGCCTGCACATTTATGCTTCATACCTTTATTTCTAGGATAGAAAGAAAAAGAAAAAAAAGCTCAGGGTCTGAGCCTCTTGATGTTTTGCGGGCCTAGTATATCAATACACTAGTATATCAACAGCCCTGAAGAGATACTAGGAAATGGGTTTGCAGTCACTACACCTGCCCCTGACATCCATGCTATTATATCTCACAATATCTTGCATCAACAGGGCTATATACACATATAAAAAGAGAAGTAAAGGGTGGATCTCTTCTTGCCTGACATCTTCTGTTATATATTGAGTGGTAAGTCAATATGATTCTCAGTAGCCAAGTTACAGTAGGAAACCATGACAAATGGAGAATATACTTCAGGTCAGAATTAGTTACACCATAAATGATATCCATTTTACATAACATGATATCCATTTGGCAAAATGAGAAATGATGCTAGATAAGATTCTTTCTTCGTCTCTCCCATTCTCTCCCCTCTTTTCTTTGGCCTTTTTAAATGGTGCAGCTGCTTAACTGTTTGCAAAAAGTCATGATTTTTAAATAAAGAAGCTTCTGTTTACACAAATCTTTGGATAAAAAAGCCACCCCCACCCCCCACCCCAAGTCCACACAGCACACTGTGTGTTATAGCTTACTGTTTGCCAAGTTGCAGCCATCTTTTTTGAAATATAAAAATCCACACCTGGGAAGAGAAGCTGGATGCCAAGTTTTCAGACTAATGAACTCAAAACAAATGAGACATTCTGCTGCTGTCCAAGTTTTTCAATTGAGTTTCCTGGCAATTCCATCTGTCCTTGGAGGTGCTTGTTCGATACTGATGTTTCCAGCTCTCTAGCTGCTAATTAATTGGCAGGAACTTGGAACAGGCTATCATTGTTTTTGACCAGAACTGCTCTAAATATCTCACCTATCTTTTGTGACACATCATGTCTAGACTTCCTATCATACAAGAAAAAGTTGAAAGGGCTCTCCCCACAAAAAAAGCCCACCTGTGTTCTGCACATTGACAGTGAATTGTTTTCACAAAGCAACTTGTCAATCATTAACCAGTTTCTTTTTCTTGAATTGAACCCATGGCAGGTGTCCAGAAGTACACATGAGGGCTCAAACTGGGTAGGGGACATGGCATGGGGGTGTCGCTTCCAATACTTCATGCAGTCAGGGAATCTTGCACAATTAGAGGCCCCATCTGTACTCTACATTAAAGCAGTATCATGCAACTTTAAACAGACATGGTTCACCCCACCAAAAAAAATCCCAGGAACTGAAAACCCCTATTCCCCTCACAGAGCTGCAATTATCAGAGTGATTTAACACTCATAGAATCATAGAGTTGGAATGGTTATCTAGTCCAACCCCCTGTGATGCAGTAATCTTAACTAAAGCATGCATGAAAGATGATCATCCAACCTCTGCTTAAAAGCCTCCAATGAAGGAAAGTCCATTACTTCCCAAGGAAGTCTGCTGCATAGTTGGACAGTTCCTACTGTCAGAAAGTTCTTCTGACCCACCCAAGCCAATTTCAAGGGTGCCAAGTGGTGCATGGGCAGAGGAGGAAAGTGAGTCCCGTTGTGCTAACGGAAGTCCATGCGTGGTCTTCCACTAGTAGGACTCATTAGTCAAATCCCACCCTATAATTCTATTCCGAACAGAACTTGGTTGAATCTAAACTAAGGTTACCAGATGTCCGCGTTTCCCAGGGACAGTCCCCAGATTTACAAATTAGTCCCCATACAAAATCCACTGAAGTTGAAAAGTGTCCCCGGATTCATTGAAAAAAATCTGGTAACCTTAATCTAACCCCAAGTTAGGTGTACTTAAGTCCCATTGGTTTCAGTGCAACTTAAGTCATAACTAACTAGGCTAAGTTCAACTGACTTAGTCTGGATCCAATATGATGGTGATAATGCTGAATAATTATCTTAACACTCCAAACTACCAAGTTACCAAGTGGTAAATGGTTATCAGCACTCATCCTTTGATGGACAAACATTGTTTTGATTTTCCCATGTCCCTCAACTATCTGAAACTAGCTACTGCTACAAATATAATATTACTCTCAAAGAAGGAGGTGCCTCATCCGCTTAGGACAACCTACTGAGGAGTTATCAAAGGCTTGCTATATTCAAAAGCATAGGCCTTGCCTATGTTTCAAACTGGCTTGAACTCCATACTGCAGCACCATCTTATGCAATGTCTGTAGAACATCTATCTCCCAAACGGATCCTCCACAAGTATCTGGGAATTGTCGCCATCAGCTGAAGGCTCAATCAAGAAGTGAACTTTGGCTGACCTGAGAGCTGTAGTTGGTTGTAATCCCCCATTTCCTTACTTGTCCACAGAGCTGGGTGAATGCTCTGGGAAAGCCATATAAACCCCTGTAAATCATTTATTCAGTAGGCTGTTGGTTTGGGGGATTTGGGGAACAGATTTCAGGAAGTTGCGAGAAATAATGATGTTTTGGGCTGTTTCATAATTTTCCATACACAAAAGAGAATCTACACATGTTGTCTGCTATTTCCCAGGTGGGTGGGTGTTTCCTCTTCAGACAGAATGGATCTAGCTTCATATTGAACTTCAGAGCGACATTAATCAAAATTGTATTTTTGAAATTATCAGGCTTGTTACTGTGGGAATTGCCTTTCCCCATCTTTCAGCTGAAAAGGAACAGTCTGTCCATAAAAATAATAGCCCGTCTGGGTAAAGGCTAATTCAATGGATATCTTTTCCCACTTATGTCATTTTTATGTCCTTTGATTTTAGCAGCTGGCACATATTGAATACACACAAGCACACACACACAGGGTCTGATTTTTCAAAGCACTGTCACTATGGTTTGCCGCTCTGCAGATACACAATTAGCTTCTGCACGTGTTTTTGTGGTATCAACTTAACTGCATGCAAAAACATGTCCAAGAACTGTGCATTATTTGTATACAACTGAGTTGCATTACTGTTGAAGCATGAAAGATCTTTCAAAGAAAATTGCTCATGATATTGTTCTTGTTTGATCCCTTTCCTACTTGCTTGTTCCAGTGATCACTCAGGCAAGGAGTCAACATCCCAAGCCTCTTTTGTAAGGAGTGTCAAATGTTGTCGAAGAAGTCTGGAAATTGACAGCACTTTGTATTGTATGTAATAGGAACTGAGACACCATGCTTTGGGATATTTGGAATCACTCCTATAGCTGATACTGAGGATATTACAGTATATGAATTACCCCGTGTTTCTAAAAATGCTCTAGTCATTTGCAGGCTTGAATAGCAGTCATACAACTTTCACTTTTTGTTTTTAGCCACTTTACTAATGAAACTTTATCCTCCTTTTCTGTTATGGTTTCCTGAGGGTTCCCCATGTAGGGCTTTGGTTTCCCATGTTTCCCTTCTTTATCAATGAGATTTAAAGAAGTGAAGATTTGATCAGCCTTGACTATGGACGGGAGAATAGGGTATCAACTTGGGTACCTATTTCTTTCCACAATACACAAAAGCCATGCTGTATTAATCTTCCATCTCCTTCAGATCTCTGGATGTATAGCTTTATTCATTATTTCCTTGTATTAGTCATCTAACAAAGATATTCTCTAGCAGACATAAAATGGTAATGTGAAACAAAATTAAAAACACAACAAATACAGCAGTTCAACAAATAACCAATAAAACAATTCAACAAATAACCAATAAAACCTAACCAGCAAATATTCAGCAATAACATCCAATCTAACACACAAGCATAAGGATACCCTATCTAGTCCACCATCCTGTTTTCACAATGGCTTAACAGATACCTGAGGGAAGCCTGGAAGCAGGGCAACTTTTATTATACTGGAGGTAGCACATAGTCATCATAGCTAACAGCCATGGATAGCCTTAACGTCTATTGATTTATCTAAGCACCAACAGTTTGTAGAACAGCAGTCTTAGGCCTTCCTATGCTCTAACAGCCCTGTCCCCAGATTTATTGAAAAAGGGCTGTCTAACATTCCCTCCACCAGTAAAGAGAATATTCATAAGTTATGAACCTGCTATAATAATACTAATAATAAATAATAATACTTTTATTATTTGTACCCCGCCCATTTGGCTGCGTTGCTCCAGCCATTCTGCCAACCTGTTAGAGGATGACACAGCTGCATATGCTTGGAAGAAGTGGTAGGAGAAGATGAGCTGTGTTAGGCTTCCTCTTCTTCTTCCTGCTCTTATCAAAAATCCAATTTGGTGGATGGTCACACATGCTTAAATTATATCCCTGTGATGTGGATAATGAAAGTGGGCTCTGTAAGCCCCCATGGTCGAAAAGAAACTTACGCTGTAAGGCTGAAAGGCTACCCGTCATCTACTACTCAGTGGTCTGAAGATCTTACTGCCCTTTCTTTGAACACAAAGATTATAATCTCATTTAGATACCCATTTGGACATATGGACTACCTGTCTTAATTTATACATTTAAGTCAGGAGTGATGGGTTATTTTTATTGTCAGACATCAGCCAGTGATGTTTTGCTCTTTGTCCCCCGTTATATTTGCAAGAATAAAACAAAAACAAAGTAAATGAATAAATCCAAAACCACTCTCCATCTTTCAGGTTTAATTTGAAAGATCTCTTTTGTTATGGGCTTCTTCCTTAGGGCTGTCTCTAAAGCAATGTTGCCAGGAAAAATGTTCTGCAAAGACATAATTTATCTGATTTTAGCTGTATAATGAAAAGAGAGAAGAGAAAGGCAAATACTGTAGGGGGAAAGAGACAGATGATAGCAAAATGTATCAGCAGATATATTACCAAGGCACCCCTTGAGAAGTATATATTTACCATTCTTCTTACTGAGCAATGCTGCTATAGGAAACAAAGGACCTAACATGGAAGGGGTATTATTGCTGTTTACTGCAAACAGTGGTTAGTAGTGGTAGCAGAGGTAGCAGGCCAGACCCAAAGGACAGTTCTGCAAAACAGAAACATGCCCAGTGTAAGAGACAAGTGCATTAACCCAAGATATATAAATCCCAAAACTGTCCTCAAAAATACATAGGGTTGGATGTAAATAACCTGTGAATGGAGTTTTTCTCACAAAAGGGGTAGGAAGATGATATTCCCCATTCCATCTGCAGCCTCCTCCCAAAATCTTCTAAGAGTAGAAGGACCCTGTGAAATAGCATAGGAGCAGAGAGAGCAGGGTTGAAGGGGGAATTAGCCAACATTACCTCACATAGCCCTTTTGTCAGCCATCCACAAATTGAAGGAGCCCATCCATTCACAAAAGGGCTACTTTGGACCCAACTCATAAGAAACAGTGAATATCAATGGTAAAGAGCTATTACCCTCACGTTCTGCTTTTGAGCTTTCCACGGGCATCTGGTGGGCCACTGTGGGAAGCAGTAATTTTTTAAAAAAATAGGTACACGCAGCACCTCAGTGTTCTCAAGATATATATGATAGCCCGCTGATGTGCACAAAATGCACTGATATGTATAACAGTAGGATGAATCAGCTCATCTCCGGCACTGGTAGAGGAGATACCATGAACACCTCCTCACAAAGTAGGCTCAGTCCAAATACTCTCTCCACCAGTCACAAAGTGCTCCATTGGAGGTTCCTCTTGTGAGACTGAGGCCTCTGCACAGAGATTGCAGAGGCCCTTGTTTGCAAAAGGCCCTTTTGGCATTTTGCTACAGTTAGATAAACTGCAGCCATGGTAACATGGACAGCTCCCTTCCCAGAGTTGGTAGTTCATTGCAAGAGGACATGTAGTGTGACAGCAGGGATGGAGGAATCTCTAGCCCAGGGGTCAGCAACCTTTTTCAGCCGTGGGCCGGTCCACTGTCCCTCAGACTATGTGGTGGGCTGGACTATATTTTTTTGGGGGGGGGGGATGAATGAATTCCTATGCCCCAGAGATGCATTTTAAATAAAAGGACACATTCTACTCATGTAAAAACACGCTGATTCCCAGGCCGTCCGTGGGCCAGATTGAGAAGGCGATTGGGCCGCATCCGGCCCCCGGGCCTTGGGTTGCCTACCCCTGCTCTAGCCCTTCAGATGTTGTTGAACTCCCATCAGCTGAGCCAAAGGTCAGAGATGATGGGAGCTGAAGTTCCACAGCATCTGTAAGGCCACAGTCTGTTTATTCTTACTTGAAACTCTGTTTATTCACATTGTTACATGAGAGGTCCATTGTCAACTCTTTGCAAGGTTAGTTGTTGGACAAAGCAGAGGAAGAAATCCCCTCTCCTTGTCTGCTGCAGTCCTAATAAATATCAGCCTCGCCAGAGGATAATGCTGACAGCTCTGCACATTAAATGCAAGTACACATTTAACCTCATGTCAAGTCTGGCCCACATCTCCTTGAAAACAGAGTACCAGACGAGACGAACCTTTGGTCTCTAACCAACTAAGGAAATGCTTAAGACACCACATTCATGGCTGAACCACAGTGTCCCAACTTATAAATTAGGGGTGTGTATCAAAGCAGGATGCCTGGGAGGAATGTTTTGCTTCTTAGAGGTGAAGTGGACCTGCACATGGTAGCATGAGTTGAAGCAGGATCTCTGAAGCTCATTGTGGTGTTTTGGCAATCCAGATGTAAAAGTCTCCAAGATTACCATAACCCCATAATGTCAGAGTGGGATTATGGAGGAAAAAAGAGGAAATCTCAGAGTGGGTAGAAGGGCAGAGAAAGCACTTTGTTGTGACTAACCAGCCAAGCTTGTAATCAGAGGGAATGATTTCATCTGTAAAGTGAATCCCTTTTAGCTCTCCATATTCTGAAAATCAACTTTAAAAGTGCCTAGCACAAAAGCTCCTGAATCTGTTTGTCTGCAATTTGCCCAATTTCTTATCTGAGACACCTCTCTTGTGTTCGCAATTTTCACATCAGTTGCCCTCAAAACACTAGGGAAATCAAGTTATTCCTTTGTTAACCATTCTAGATCTGAAACAAGGTTAGGAGCTGTGCTAAAATTGCTTATTGGGGCTACTAAAGTTAGACTTGCTTTCCTTTTCCATAGGGTCTTTCTAAGCAGGATGATGGCCACCATCTTTGATTGCATCCCAGGGCTGTATTCAGTTACATGACAAGATTCAGTAAAATGCAGTTACAGAAACTTGTAGTTGATTATCTAACTGCTACACTGCACTAAAACAAAAGCAGATGATAGCTGAATTTTGAAGGCAGTGAAAAGTTAAGAGAGATCTATGGATGTATGGATTTTAAGGAGATGTTTCAATGTACAACCATATGAAAATAATCAAATGCTCTTGCTAAGCATAAACACAGCAGGGGGACTTGACCACAGATCACTTTTAAGTAGCAACCACTGTTAAATACGCAGAGAAACTTTTATCTAAATACAATAACCTCTAATTTGTCCTTAAAAGTTGGGCTGTATCCAATGGTGTATAAATCCTTGCATCTCTAAGAAAATTGTCTCTTTAAACTGGAGTGGGCTCATTGCAGCCTGTTGATGGCTAAGTCCAGAATAAAACATCTATAGAGACAGATTTATAGCATGGCTATATCATAGCCTAGTGATAAAGGAACATATAAAAGCAACATTTAAAAAATCCTGCTGAGTTGCATTCATTGGGATAGACTGAGCTCATATGAGAAGCAACCCCTATATGAGCAACAAATTAATAATATTTTGAATAATCCAGCCCTTGAGGCTTCTTGTGACATGCCTTATGACTTACACATGTGTCAGTAACCCAGCCCAGATGAAACATGGAAGGAAAAACTTAGTTTAGGGTGGCCATGTGTCCTACTTTACAGAGGACAGTCCTTATATGAAGAGTTCCACCATTTGAAGGGCTGCCCTGTTTAGCGATAGAGGAGGATGGAGAGGTCCCGGGCCTTGAATTTGTAGCACTTGGACAGCAGACTGAGTTGTCATACAATTCACCTGGTGAGCCTTCCCCATTATGGCAAGATCTGTTGATATTTCTATTCAAATTACAGTTGGTTGGTTAGCATCCGTCTGTCTCGGGAGACAATGAAAAAGGGCTCCTTCACAGTTGAAGTCAAACTGTTGGAGTGTTACAGCACCTGCTTTGGCTGTAGAGAGTTGGTATGGGAGAGAGATGTTTTGTTGCAGCCGGGGAAGATGAAGGCATCCGGTTGTGATGCTGCAGATGCACCATGGCGTTTCTTCTTTCTGCGCTCCTCCCTGCAGCCATTCCCCCTATGGTCACTGCTGTGGATACACGACCTGACTGATTGTGTCCAGGCACTGAGGTCATCTGCAAGGGATTGCCCCATGGCTGAGTTAATGTTGCCAGCCTTCATGTCACGTTTGCAGACATCGTTGTAACACAGTTGGTCTGCCAACAGGCACTGGCGGAGGAAGGGGGTGCAGTGGGTGAGGCCCACCCTGGGTGTCATCCCTGGGGGGGTGACATCACCGCCCCACCCCCTGGTACACTCGCCACGGGTGGCACCCCCCTGGGATGCTTGCCCCGCTCCGGGGGCCAGAGCAGCTAGCTCCACCTCTGCCAATGGGCCTGGTGCCTGAAGCCAGCTCCTCATACAGCACATCTTTGGGGGATCTGCCATTTTCCATTCTGTGGACATGACCAAGTCAGCATAGTCGGCACTGAGATACGAATGTAAACATGGTGGGAATGTCGGCTTTGAGGTAGCAAATCTTTGTTTGAGACTCTGTCCTGCCATGTGTTGCCCAATATCTTCCTGGTGCATGCGGAAGGCGTTGAGGTGTTGCTCCTGGTAGGTATAAATTGCCCACATCTCAGCAACATAAAGCAGTGTGCTCAACATACAAGCCTGGCAGACCTTCATGTTGGTATTGATCATTAGCATTGCATTCTCCCATACCCTTTTGGAGAGGCGAGCTGCCGCTGTAGCTGCCTTGCCAATACACTAGTCCAGGCAGTTGCTGCACTGTATTTCTTTGTTGCATAACCTTTAAACTCTGCCATTTACCAGCATGAGGGCTTTTGCACCAACAGAGAATGTTGTATATGGCCCTATACCTTTAAATTTGTAGATATGATAATCACATGATTAACAGACACACACTTTATGCAAATCTGCATTATCTTTTGTCCTCTTGTTTTATTCCCTCGTTTTTCACAGGTAGGCAGCCACTGATTTTGTCATCATATATCATGGCAAACAAACTACCAATTACTAAGGCGCAATAGGGGTAGCCCGAGCTCACTGCAATCAAGTTGCAAATGGAGGAAAAGGCCAACCCCTTTATAGAGGGCAATGAGTTTGGTCATATCTGGTGGGATTGTTGTATAAAAAGTATAAGAAAAGGAGGGGAATAACAAACCAACAGGATGCAAATTTTAATAACACCTTGTGTTATATCGTTGTGGAAATGAACTGATGAGTTGCCAAAATTTTAAGAAAAAATGATAGGAAATGTGTCAGTTGCAGCTAGAGTAATATTCTGGTTGTAGCTAGAATATTAATGGCTAAGTATTGGAAAAACCACAGCGTGTAGGAACAAGCCATCTGGCATAGAATACTAATGCACAAAATAAGATAGTACAAGAGATTGTGGGATAGCAAAGCAATAAAGAAAAAGAAGCATTGGAACACTGTTATAAATTTGTTGAATATTGGAAATATAAAGCTCAGTATAATAGCATTGGGAAGGCTCTACTAGAAATAATGTGGAACTGCTTTACATATTAAGATAAATGATAGCAAAGCATTATAAAATGCTAAGCTCTTTTCTTTGTACTTTCAGTTCCTTTTATTATTGCAATTTTGTTATGACAATGAAGACTCTGGCAAGATATTCAATGTTAAACGTTATTCTGAAATATAAAATAATTCTTATTTTAGTGCTTTTTTTCTT
The DNA here is from genome assembly GCF_951804945.1 of Podarcis cretensis. Lineage (NCBI taxonomy): Eukaryota > Metazoa > Chordata > Lepidosauria > Squamata > Lacertidae > Podarcis > Podarcis cretensis. Next base: position 36,069,848 of record NC_137180.1, read on the forward strand.
AAAAAAATGTTTAGGGGTACTCTCATTTTCCCACTCATATTGAAATACTGCCCCTCAATGAGGCCAAACTTAGATTCACAAAATGCTTAGGGGTATGCGAACCCCTGCGTCCCCCCAGAAAAAAGCACTGCTTATAAATATTTTCCCCCCAAAGCATAAAAAGGGAAAAGGCAAGGTAAGTGGAATACACCATTATCTTTCATGTCCCCCCCCCCATTATGAGATTTACTCCTTTTACACCTTTTATAAAACCTGTTAGCTTTTGCTCACTCTCAGCTGAGAACCTGGTGAACTTTTCACTCCGGATGGAGACGTATCTGATTCTCCTTACTTTTAAAATTAGCTGGGAAGCCTCTGGGAATGACTGAGGTGGAAGGATCCTTCCCCTCCTCCTGTCAGCCCTCTTTGAGAACAGGCTGAAATTGCATGATAGCTCTTTAGAGGGTTATTACTCTGGATGAGCTCTAACAGGATTGCATATAACTACTCTCTTCTTTCCCCCTCCTCCTTTTCTTTTTCTTTTTTCTTTTGTAAAGGATGATGGCAGTAATAGCATTCAAATTGTTCTCTGAGCAGCCTGCTGCTCTCCCATGATATCCTGTAAGTCTGTTTCCCCTTCCACATCCCACAGACGGAACATCTGAAACTGATAGCCTGGCTTAGCTTGCGTCCGTCACAGTCAGCTCATCTCAGCCAAGAACTATCCTTGAGAAAGGAAAGAAACCAACTCCACAGGAAGGGGCAGAGGGTCTCCCTAAAGGATCCAGGAAAGGAAACCCTTCTCAGCTGGAGGGAGGTGCCATTTTGTAGTTTGCCTCAGGTGATAAAATGTAGTGGGCTGGCCCTGCCCATCCCACAAAACCAACCACACTGGCCATTGAATCAAGCTTCCACACTGACAATGAGAGAACACTTCCTGTTGTACCTTAGAGAGACAGGAAGCTCGGGGGCAAAGGGCAATAGTTTGCCATTGCTCCCTGCTGCCCATCCACCCTTCCTCTGCCTCCTCTTGTGGTAGGACTCATCCTGTGTGACTGGACTGTTTTACATAGGAGAAAACTAAGCTTATTCTGGGCAATTCTTTATGAAAAGGTGAACACTTTTGTCCCCTTTGCAGTGATAATTTATTTATTTTTTAAAATCAATGAACAATGCTAAAAGAAACATTTGCAAGCATTGCCCCTGCTTCCTTTTTAGCTCTGTCCTACTAACATATAAAGGGCCGCGGGTGGCACTGTGGGTTAAACCACAGAGCCTAGGACTTGCTGATCAGAAGGTCGGTGGTTCGAATCCCCGTGACGGGGTGAGCTCCTGTTGCTCGGTCCCTGCTCCTGCCCGCCTAGCAGTTCGAAAGCATGTCAAGTGCAAGTAGATAAATAGGTACTGCTCCGGCGGGAAGGTAAACGGTGTTTCCGTGCGCTGCTCTAGTTCGCCAGAAGCGGCTTAGTCATGCTGGCCACATGACCCAGAAGCTGTACGCCGGCTCCCTCGGCCAATAAAGCGAGATGAGCGCCGCAACCCCAGAGTCGGCCACGACTGGACCTAATGGTCAGGGGTCTCTTTACCTTTACCTTTACTAACATATAAATGTCTATTTGTGAACAAATTGCTGTCCCCCAGGCTGCCCACACAATCTTCTTGTTTTAATTCACCTACTGCTCTTCACCCTCTTATTATGCTGCCAATAAACGATTTCTCTTGTTCCAGTTTTGGCACCAGTGCTCAGCACTGTCATTCAACAGCTGGGGCCTCAGCATCCTGCCAGCATTGGTGGCTGCCCTGCCTTCTCTATGCTGGGCATTTCAGCCTGGTAAGCTGCCATTTTTAATTTTCCACAGTGCTTCACACTGTCGTATATGGACATACCATGCTAGGAAAATGACACAAGTTGTGAAGTTGCTGCCACTAGGGCACTAGAGGAGCTCTGTGAGGACATGCGTATGCCCCCAGATACCTGCTAGGGTTTTAAATTTCGAGACCTATGTCTGGAATCATCCGCCAGTGAAGCTGTCATAAAATTGAAATAACATGCTCCTTTGCGGTCTGCCCAGTTAGCACTCTGGCTGCCACAGTCAATTGTCATTTCCAAACACTTTCTGTTTCTTTTGTTATTAGAAAATAATTTATAACTTACAAACCAAGGAACAACCAGTTTTTCTTCATATTTCAACAGATTAAAAAGGCTCAAAATCAACCATAAATTATAGTCCCCAAATGGGCATTCCCTTTCGCTACAAAATAAGTTTTTGTGTCATATAAAAGTAGTTGTCCATCTGTGCATTATTTTGGTGGGGTCCATCTAGTTAAGAAACAGGAGATACTTTTCTCAACAGTCATCCAGCAGAAAGCACACTTCTCCTCTCTCCTCCTCCTCCTCCCAAATTCTGCATTGCTTTAATCCCTAAAGCATATTATTAGATCCAAATGGTCAGCACAAAAGATGGTGTCCAGATCTTTTCAGCAAACTCAATCATACTGCTAAAGACCAAGCCTGCATTTGAATTGAAACTACAAATCTCCCTTCGGACCTCATTCTACATCAATAGGCAGGAAAAGGGGCCCTCGCTTCTCCCTAACAGCCTTAATTACCAGAGTGCTGCAGCTTTTAAGCATAGCAGACCTGACAATAATTGACCTCTTCCTCCAGTCCCACAGAGAAAGCAACATGAAACAGAGAATTACTGCCACAAGTATTGAAGCAGAATGAGGAACACCGAAGTAGGAAACAAGGGAGTCCCACTGTAGAAGCCATGCTCTGGTCAGAAGTAAGCAAGTGTTGGAATGGTTCAAGTTTCACTGGTTTAATTTTCATTTTATTTCTGTCTTTTGGCAATGCAGCTTTGGGTAAGATCTGAAGCAATCCAAGTTGGTTGTTTCCTGTCTCAAAATCGAATTATCCAAATGGGCCCCGTAAAACTGATGCACCTTGTGTGCTGATGACTTTCCTTAAGAGAAGGAATTGCAAGGCTGTTTCTCCCACAACCCATCTACTTATTGGATATGTCTTCCTCCCACAGTCCCTGCTCAAGCCAGTTTTGCAAGTTTTCACAGGAAGCCAAAGTAGTCCCTAGAAAAGTGACCAGAACCACTTCAATTAAGTATTCAAAAAGCAAGGAAAAGTTTAAAATGTGGCTTCCATCAAGATAATGGTAAGGCAGAGAGCAGACAAAAGATAGCCAGTTCAGTCACAGCCCACTAAGATGGCTTAATTTGCAAGAAGGGTGAGGTGAGAAGAAGGCAGAAAATTCTGAGATAAATTCAAAAGCACAATAAAACTAGCTGCTCATCTCAAGGCCTCCCTCTCCTCTCCACTGGAATGCCTTAAACAAAAAAGCATAAAAACTTCAGATTCCAAAAAGTTAGTTTGACTCTCCTAGCTCCATCAGGACTCAGCACTCCCAAGGAGTCAGCACACACCTTGAGGACAGGTATATACACTTCCTTGGCCCTCCATTTCTTAACTTATTATTAGTGTGAGTCCTGCTGGCAAAATAGTCACGCTCACTTCCATAGGCGTTTGAGTATAGGTGGGGAGTCTTCCACTCTGTATATGTGGTACGATATGCTTCTTACTGAACTCGTAATCTTACTGTCTGAAACAGCACTTATGCATTCTGTCATTTTCATTTCATGTAATAAACCAAGCTTTCTTTGTCAACGTGTCTCTCAAGAATCTTAATGTAATGCTAGTTTGTTTGCCTCTAAAAATTACTGGGTCACCCATCTGACATTTAAGAAGTCTTTAGGATTGCCAGCCCAGAATAAAATTAATTATTTTGTGTCAGGAGTTTTATTTAGGCAAGAATAGAGGCAAACATATGCTCATAAGAGGACATGTTACAACTCTAGCAAAAGACCCCCAATCTCTCATTGGTGTGTGTATGGATACACATGAGTGGTGGACACATGTGTGGGTTCAGACACACATAGTAAGAGTAACACCTCCAAGGTGGTTCTCTTCCTCCCTGTTTTATCATCACAACGACTCTGTAAAGTAAGTTAGGCTAAGAGACAGTGACTGGCCCAAGGTCACCTAGTGAGCCTCATGACGAAGTGGAGATTTGAACCCTGGTCTCCCAGGTCCCCATCTGATACTCTAACCACTACACAATGCTTCTTCCATTCACTCAGTGTCTATGTTTGACCCCCAAAAATGTTTTTTATATAAATAAAAGCACAAACGTTTGCCTGATTCTTCTTATGCTAAAGCATCGCTTCTCCCAAATAACTCACAAAAAGTTTATGCCACAGAAACCATTGTCTTCTCTGAGGGATGACATCTTGACAATTCATATTCTTAGCAACTCATCCTCTACCATCCACACAACATGTGGTTATTTATTTGCAGAATCTACTGGCAGATTCTTATGTGCTTACACATCTCTGAAGCGCCTAATAAAAGTGCTTAAATACATAACAGATGGGTATCTCACCCTGTGATAAATGTGTGATGGGCACAAAGCTGTCATCACATCATTCACCAACACTTTTTTGATTTGTTCTCTGTGTTGCATACTTCACTTCAAGAAACACATTAATGTTGCGTACAATTTGGGAGATTCATTACTTCAAAGAAGATCTTTGTTTCTCTCTTCTCATGCATGGGCTCTTGAATACGCCCGCCAACCATTACGAAACTTCAGCATGATTTCTGTTTTTCATTGCCGCTAATCTTTAAAGTTTGGAACATTTAATAATATATGGAGAATGTGCATAAATATGCAGATTTGTATGACGGCAGGAAGAATGTGCATGAATTGGCAGCCTATTCAGAGTAATTTGTACACTGGTTATCAATATTGCATCACCTCCAAATGATTTTTAGGAATTTGTAATCGCCATGGGGATTTTGAACATTCTCTGGTAAATATATGCATACAGAACAAGTCCAATTCTATTTATTCAGAAGTAAATCCTATGAAATTCAATGGTAATTTCTCTCAATTAAGTGTGCACAGGATTTGATCCATCACAGTTTCAATGAAACTACAGACAGAAGAAAGTACAGTGGCACCTTGGAAGTCGTATGGAATCCATTCTGGAAGTCCGTTCGACTTCCAAAACATTCAGAAACCAAGGCGCAGCTTCTGATTGGCTGCATGAAGTTCCTGCAGCTGACCAGGAGCCATGGAAGCCGCGTCGGACATTCGGGTTCCAAAAAACATTCGCAAACCGGAACACTCATGGGATCAAAAACGTTCGACTCGCAAGGCATTTGGGATCCAAGGTGCAACTGTACTTCATCACACAGTGCATAGTTAAAATTGGAATTTGTTCCTACAAGAGGTGATGATGGACACCAACTTGGACGGCTTTAAAAGCTGGTTGCACAAATTTGTGGAGGGTCTCAGCACTTACCCTTGGGATCCCTCCTAACTCTACAGTTCTATGATTGTATGGTTCTATAATGGTTCTGCATTCACTGTCAGAGGCCAAATGCCACTGAAAGCTAGTTTCTGGGAATCACAAGTGGGCAGAGTACTGTTGTACGCAGCTTTGGGGCTCCCCAAAAGCCTCTGGTTGGCCACTGTGAGAACAGAATGCTGGACTAGATGGGTCATTGGCCTTCTTATGTCCAAGTCTGCTTTACAGATAATGAACCATCAGAAAGCAGAGCAAGGGTCTGGATGTTGCCTCCTAGCTGTCAGCACCTGGGCAGCAGACTGAGTGGGCACACAGATCACTATAGTGATCTTCCTATTTAAATTCCGCTAATTATTTCTAAATTTGTGTCTATACATATAATAAATTAGCATATGACAATTTTATACAAACCTGTGTTCTCTGTTGCCATTTTTTAAAAGATCTCTTTCCTTTTTTTGGGGGGGCAATGCATAATCCTAGCCCTATCCTATAAGAAAGAGAGCAGCTGAATACCATTGTCAGGCAGCTGTAGACACTGTTCGAGCCAATGGAAAACACAGTGAGCAAGAGGAAGCCTACATTCTCCTCTTCCGCTGTCTCTCAAAGCACACTGGTCTTTCTTAAGTAGTCCCCTAGAATCAGGATTGGACCAAGATATTTTGCCACCTGAGGCAAAGGACATGGTGGTGGTGCATCTCCCCATTCCATATACAAGAGCTGACTGGACTGGCAGTGAAATGGCCCATCAACTTGGGAAATGGAATAGCATCCTCCAATGCATGGGGGTGGGGAGCCTGTGGTACACATGGCTCTGATCTACAGCAAAGGGAATATACCTGCTGCCTCACTATGCCTAATGCCAGGGCCAGCACTGCAAGGCAGGTTGCCCCAACAGTTCTCTCAGGTCAATGATCAGGAGCTGATGGAATGTGCTTCCTAGCCTTCCCAGCTTCTCAGCTGTATCTGAGTTTCATCAGTCCGAATGGAAGGTGGTGGGTTGTCCAGGAAGATCCGAGATAGCAAGAAAGTTGGATCGGGGGATCTCTGCCTTTCACAGTCTTCTCTGGACACTTTGATTCAAACTCATGCTATATGCTATATGCGTGTCTAATCTATACAGGGTTTGAGAGAAAAGGCCAGAAAATGTGTGCTAGGGTGTTATGCATTTTTAGGGATTGACACCCCACTCTTCCACAAGCTCCCAGGGCAGAAGTTGTTGAGTGTGGGTGTGAGAGAGAAGGGGGTTGCTTGTGTGTGAGTGAGAAAAAGGGGTGTGTGTGTGGTTACAATGGGCAAAGGAGTCAAGTTCAGATTCACAAAACAGTTTTCTGACTATTATAGCAGGTCCTCCCACTTGTTTGGTTGAATTTGTTGACGTTTCAGATGCCGATCTCACAATCCATGCATACACACACCATTGTCAATGCCCTGGGAGTCCTGCCTCCAGTCTTCGTCGATGGGGCCAGATGGAACATAGCTCTTGCTCAATTTAAAGCAGCTCCTTAAACCTAGGGCGGTGCGCTGTTCCAAAATGTTCTTAGCAGACTCCCCAGACCCCCTCAAGCCTGACCCTGCAATAATTCTACACGGGCGACCACCCTTGCTTATTTATCTGCCACACAGCAGAATCCAAACCCTCCCTCATAGTTTATCCAAACTGCCTGGCCTGAGCTTGAACAGGACTGTGCTTTCTCTGGGATTTTGGCAAGCGTCTGCTCGGTTAACAGCACTCTGTTGCAAGACGATGCATTTTTCTACCCCCACCATGCAAAATGTTGATTTATACTTTCATTTAATGTTCCATTTCAAGCTCCTTTCCAATGGAAAATTTCCATCTTGTTTCTGCAGACCCTCTAATTCTGTTAATCCTTCTGCTCAACTCAAAGCCCATAAAGGCTATGGGACCTGAACAGCTGTTTTGCTAACTGCACTTCAAGACTGCCAAGTTGCTAACATCCTAGGCTGCCCTTGTAAAGATTATCGCTCCCTCCCCCTTCCTTTTTTATAGCAAGACAACCAAGTTCATTGCCTAATTACCAACTCCAGGAACAAATCTTTTGCAAAAAGTGTTGTTCTAGCTGAATGGATATTATTGTTCTAGTCCTTACCATATCCATCAAGAAAGAGAGCTTTAAAAAGAGAGCGAGACAGAAGCCATTAAATTCGCATTGGAGATAGGAGGTAACTTCACCAAGCCTCACACTGTGTTTTAAACCCACCGTATTAAGCTTGAAAAGAGAGCGTTTGGCCTTTGGTTCTCCCACTGTGATTTGACCCTGTCAAGTTTGGACAGGACAATAAAAATCCACCAAATGCTGAATTAAAGATTCAGGTTCCGTGCAACCATGGTGTCTGTGTCCGTGATCATGATTTATGTCTCTGCAATTGATCAACTTCTCTCATCTGTTGGGGTGAAGGAAACAAGAAGCATTTTAATTGTATAGTTCTGTGTGTGGGGTCCCTAAGTTTCCTGAAAAGCAAGGTTTGCTTACACGACTGAAATGTACACCTGCCTATTCCAGCCAGGAGAATGAATTTTCACATGATTTGCTGTGGAAAGATTCAAGCAGACAGATTAGAGTCTGAGATATTTACCATATGTGAAGATATACAGAGTCCTTTTGAGAAGTTTCCATCTTTTATGCAAGGCAATCTTTTCAAGGAGGCATATTTAACTAAAATCCTGATCATCTTTGAGTAGTGAAAATCCTACAGCATTCTACGGAAGCGTAGGCAGGCATTAATCCACACCCTGGCTAAATTCCAGTTTTTAACTCCAGTAATTAAATTCTGAACACACAGAATTCCCCTTGCAATTTGGATTGGAAGTGCTATGTCTCAATTTCCTTCCACACCCATTTAACTTCAAGGAGACAAAACAAAACAAGAGACTACCATGGCTGTTAATTCACATTCTGGTCCATCTAAATGAGTATTTTCAGGCAGCAACCCGGATACCTAATCCTTTGAACTGATGGTGCTTAGAGTTGAACATGAAACCATTAGCATGCAAGATATGCTAATGCTACCACCAGGGGTGAGAGGATCTGTCATCTTCATCTCTCTTGGTTTCTCCTTTCCAGCCTTAGATTCAGGATGTGAAACCAAGAGCCAGCTTCTGGTTTATAAGAGTTTAACAGTGTCTTTGATATTAATTGTTTAACCAGATGTTTAAAAGTGCGTAATGCAATGTATTAGGGCAGGCATAGGCAAACTTGGCCCTCCAGGTGTTTTGGGACTACAACTCCCATCATCCCTTACCTCTGGTCCTGTTAGCTAGGAATGATGGGAGTTGTAGTCCCAAAACATCTGGAGGGCCAAGTTTGCCTATGCCTGTATTAGAGAAACATATTGTGGGTTACACATACACACATTGCCTATTATTGAGCTAGAGTTTGGGTCATGATCAGAATGTCAACTATAAACCTTATTTTGAAGTTGTTCAGGATTGCAAAGGAAGGGGATTAAAATTGCTTTGTTAAAAAAAGAGAGAAAAGAATTTGATTCACCGTATCAAAGTTAATTATTTTAAAAATCTACAAGAGAGAGGATCAAAAAGATAAAAGATCAACCACACACTCCGTGAGATATTCCAAGAACTATTTATTGGTGTCCATCAAGTTTGGATCAGCCCTTTGTGTTTCCTTGCGACATACACACATTTAATAAACAAACAGTAACCAATGCCTTTGGAAACAGACTGAAATGCCTGTCAGTCCATCAAGCTGAAAGGCAAATTTCACAGTAAATAGTAACATAAAACCACAAATCTTTTGTTTTGGCTGCCATGGTAATTTGATCAACTGTCTTCTGGTTTAAGGGTATTTTACCTTCAAAAACATAATCAGTCTGGCATGTAGATTCTCCATAAGCAATTAAACTTTTTTTTTAAATTGTTGAAGGACACACTGAAGCTGTACAAAAGAGATATTTAAGTGATGTCATGAACATGCCTTCCAATGAAGACTAGTAATTCCAGTTAACACATAATATGGGCGACACCCTTTTACTTTAAGGGCCCCTCCAGACATCCTTTTTACTGTGCATTCATGATGATTTGTGCTCATGAAATTGTCTTCCAAAATTATCAAAGGGGAAAAACAAAATTTTGGTGAAATTCTCATGGGTGGATTGCAGGGATTGTGTCATGTTTACCTTACTTCTGTGGTGGCTGAAGGGTGTTTATGAGTCCTTTCTTTCATTCTAGAGATCATCTCACCAGTGGTCTTCACTTTGTAGCCTTCCCAGGTGCCCTTGCTTCCATTAGAGCCCAGGGGGAAACATAAGGAGCTGACTCTTCCCATGGGGTTTCGTAGCTCAGTTGGTTAGAGCATGGTGCTGATAATGCCAAGGTTGCAAGTTTGATCCCCATATGGGACATCTGTATATATTCCTGCCTTGGAGCGGGTTGGATTAGATGATCCTCAGAGTCCCTTCCTACTCTGTGCTTAGCACAGGTCTTAGCTCAGGAAGTGTGTGTGGGAAACCATAGTGAAACATAACTATGCATGAGTACAGTGGTATCTTGGTTGTCGAACTTAATCCGTTCAACTCCCCGGAATGGTTTGAAAACCAAGGCATGGCTTCTGATTGTCTGCAGGAGCTTCCTACACTCAATCAGAAGCCATGGAAACTACGTCGGATATTCAGCTTCCAAAAAATGTTCACAAACTGGAACACTCACTTCCAGGTTTGCAGTGTTTGGGAGCCGATTTGTTTGGTAGCCAAGACAACCAAGGTACCACTGTACTAGTTAGTGAATGAAGGGTTAAGACAAAAGAGCTGCATTCTTAGACACAGCCAAGCCATGCCCTCTCTTGTCCAATGAAAGAGGAAGTGAAGCACTTTCTTCCTGTTCCCTCTCTTTCTCGGTGTCATGTAACTAACCAAGGAAGAAGTGCCTAAGCTAGCTCCAAGTGTTTCAAGCTATCTTTCTGTATTTTCTACCAAAGATTATTCTGCCTGAATTCTCCTTGCTGCTGCTTGGATAAATGCATGAATCTGATGTTTGGAATATTTTGTAAGTAAAGCATTTTAAACTTTCTTAACAGTGTGTGGTTTGTTCATTGCAAGAGGGGTTTGTTCATTGCAAGAGGGGTAGAAAGAGAGGATTTTGCAAGCAGACTGAATGGGATAAAAGGGTCTAACAACTTACATTTCTTACGTTATTTTGCTGCTTGACTTTTGTGGGTTTAAACTACTGGGGTCTTCTGTTGGAAAGTGAGTTTAGCCCCATGTTTCGAATTCAGTCGCCTGGCCGATTCTTGTATTATTTGCCACAAATAATACAAGAAGGGGGGGGGGGAGCATACATATAACCCACAGCCAAGACTTTTCATCCGGAACTCACCGGAACTCAGTTCTGGCACCTCTCAGATGGGCATCATTCCCACTGTAAAAAAACAAGGGTTTATGGTGAGTTACGGCACCTCTTTTTCTAGGAAAATAGCACTGCCCACAACCATGACCCACCAAAATTCTAAAGAATGTGCATAAAAATGAAAGGCCTCTTTCGAAGAAGCTGAAAACTTTTGAGAAATTGTGAGACAGGTTTCAGCACATCACTAACCACATTTGCTATCCTTGTTCCAGGTAGGAATAGAGGCATCTGTCCATTTCAATTTCTCTCAAGCCTTATTCCAGCATGCTGCTTGCCTGTAAAATCGGCATGCAAGCAGAAAAATGCCCAGTGCTCTCCAGATCCCCAAGCAGGCTGACCCTTCATGCTGACCTTGTTGTCACGGCTCAGAGTCCTACACTCCATCAGCTTGTGCTTGCACAGATTCCAGAAACATCCCATTCTGCTGCTTTGTGCATATGAAGTACCTCTAAAAGATGGCCTGTTATTGCTTTGAGTTCTTAGCAGATTGGCAAGATGTTACTCCCAGCAAGTTTTAAATGGCACTGTCAGATTTGTGAAGCCAATTATATCGAACAGAATCATCAAAAGGCACAGAATTAGGCATTCCACATTCACGCTGGCAGTTCTCCCTTTAAAAAACAAAACAAAAAACAAAGCCAGCTGGTCAAATATGCTATCCCTTGGGCAAAACTGATTATTTTCATTGTCTAGGGAGTAAATGGAAATTTTTGTGTGTTCATTCCTCACTGGGGGAAAAAGGAACCTTCCAGTTAGATATACTGTCCTGTCCTGTATCAGATGTGTCCTTTGAAGGTCATGTCATGCTTTAGGTGTCAGGAAGCTGGTTGGAATCATGTGCTTTGCACATGCTCATCATGATATGCCCCAAGTGTGTAAGCTGGCACCATCTGCTCTGCCTTGCAGCAGTGTCTGGGAGACTGTGACAACTCAATTGCAGGCCAGAGGTTTTGAAAAACATGAGATAATTGCAGTTCCCGCATAGGCGAGAGTATACTGATGTGCAGTCCCAGGGATGCCACATCTGTTGAAGCCATTAAATCTTTGCTGCTCATCAGTGTTACAGAAAAAAAATAGTCACCAATCTGCTTAACATCTCCAGTTCTTTGGATTCCATCTCATTGGTCAATTATACAGAATGTGTGCATATCTTTGCTGCTGACTTTTGATTTCTTGTTTGTTTGTTTATTTGTTTGTTTTAAGCTGCAATCCTACACCTTAGAGTAAGCTGTCCTGGTTTCTGATTTGATCCTGGAATGTCCCGCTTTTCCTTAGGACATCCCTATTTTCGTTGGAGGCTGTGGAGTTATGCGACCCCTGAGCCAAGGAGATAAGTAACTATACAACCTTTAGAAGAGATCTGAAAGCAGACCTGTATAGGGAAGTTTTTTTAATGTTTAATGTTTTATTGTGTTTTTATATATGTTGGAAGTTGCCCAGAGTGGCTGGGGCAACCCAGTCAGCTGGGTGGGGTATAAATAATAAAATTATGATGATGATGGAATAGGATGTCCCTATTTTCATCCAGGAAATGTTGGAAGGTATACTATTTCTTTATGTCTTGTTTGATTTTCTTTAAACTGCCATTAACATTGATTGCATGGGGGCATAGTCATACAGAGTTGCTGTTTTGGAATTATGCTGTGATAAGATTACATGATATATCAAGTGTCAGAAAAGTTATCCTTGGAGCATGTATCAAGACTGTTAGTCATGATAGACTATAGCAACAAATATAACAGAAATCTATCAAGGCAAATTCGTTAATAAATTATTATTGGCAGGCAAACAAAGATTATTTTACATGAACTCCTGGCCAACAGAAGTGAATATCTTTACTTAAGAAATCAGTGCCAGAAACCTTTGCTGTTGTTGTTTTAAAGAAGAGGGGGCAAGTCTGAAGGAACCTGAGAAGGTGTAAGCCTCCTTCAGACTGATAGTCCATGTGAGAGACAGCTTGTAAAAATAACAATAACCTGCAGTACTTATGTAGCTCTTTACAATTTTCAAGTTTTGTACATTAACTAATTATGAGTCATTCACCGCAGTAAATGTGAAAAGTAAGCAGCCAATTGTTATCCTTGTTTGGCTATGGAGAAATGAATGTAAGCTCAGTGGCTTCCCCAAGGCCACCCAACAGGTTTCTGAAAGAATCACAACACAAGCTGAAGCACAAGGTGAATGTCTGGGTCTCTCACAGCATCACAAAGATGAGTTCAGAATGGTAATTTTGCCCAGACAACAACAACAACAACAACAACAACAACAACAACAACAATAATAATTTATTACTTCTACCCCGTCCATCTGGCTGGGTTTCCCCAGCCACTCTGGGTGGCATTCAACAGAGCATTAAAAACAGAATAAAATTTCAAACATTAAAAATTTCCCTAAACAGGGCTGCCTTCAGATGTCTTCTAAAAGTCTGATAGTTGTTTATTTCCTTGACATCTGACGGGAAGGCGTTCCACAGGGCGGGTGCCACTACCGAGAAGGCCCTCTGCCTGGTTCCCTGTAACCTCACTTCTCACAGTGAGGGAACCGCCAGAAGGCCCTTGGCACTGGACCTCAGTGTTCTGAGGCTGAACAATGGGGGGGGTGCTCCTTCCGGTATACTGGGCCGAGGCCATTTAGGGCTTTAAAGGTCAGCACCAACACTTTGAATTGTGCTCAGAAACATACCGGGAGCAAATGTAGGTCTTTCAAGACCGGTGTTATATGGTCTCAGCTGCCACTCCCAGTCATCAGTCTAGCTGCCGCATTCTGGATTAGTTGTAGCTTCTGGGTCACCTTCAAAGGTAGCCCCACGTAGAGGGTGTTGCAGTAGTCGAAGTGGGAGACACTAGAGCATGCACCACTCAGGCAAGACAGTCTGCAGGCAGGTAGGGTCTCAGCATACCAGATGGAGCTGATAGACAGCTGCCCTGGACACGGACTAGTGTTGCTGGACAGAAGACAACAATGAGGTGGTGCACAAGACTGAAGGAAGCTGCCTTATCCCATGCCAGAGCATTGGTCCATTTAGCTCAGCATTGTTAACCTGATTGGCAGCAGCAATCCAGAATTTCCCCAGCCCTGCCTGGAGATGCCGGGGATCAAACATGGAGATTTTTGCATGCAGAGTAGATGTTCTTTGAGCTATGCCCCTTCCCTGACAGGCCTTCTTTACAGCCAAGGAACATGGGAATTACCATAGGCAGTAAGGGCCACTGAGCAACATCAAGAGCGAGGAGAGTTCCAGACATCCTGTGGCAGCAGTGGAGGGAAGAGTAACCGAAGCAATGCTACACTCCATATAAACTATGGACCTGAAGCCCATGTAAATATTTTTGTGGCTAAGACTGCAAACCTATGCAGACTTACATGGCAGTCCAGTTCAATTAAAGGCAATGGAACAGTGTTTACTCCAGGAATGTGTGTGTGTGTGTGTGTGTGTGTGTGTGTGTGTGTGTGAATTATCAAGTGGATGAGATCCTTCACCCTTGGTGATGCTGGACTCTGTGTCGCACCCAGAATAAAAAGAAAAAATGTTGACCATGGGAATCAATTTAAGTTTAAATTAAAAAGTTAGCCATATTTATGTTCTCCATGACTCTGTTAAAATTTCTCAAACACTTCATACTCATTCTCAGTACTTCTTGGGCAGCCCTTCAGTTGGCTATGCTTATTACTTTATTTACATCACCAGGCAAAAGGGGACTTTCTTTCAGAACATAGAACTCTATTTAGTGATGAAAGGAACATTAACTCTTGTTATTGTGTTTGGAAGGAGCCAGAGATTTATTCCTACTTTGTTCAGTCCAGCACTATGATTGGGTTGGATTCCCCCCACCCCAGTTAGAAAATGATAACACTGCATACGATAAGCTGATCTCCAGGGTGGGTTGTGGGTGTTGTTGAAAGAATTGGAGGGGAGGTACAGGAAATCCCCTGCTTCCCAGTGAACACCCACAATCCAAACTTTTCTGCATGCAAAGTCTTCTTTATTCTCTTGAGTGAGTAAATTTGATGCATTTCATGTATTATGCATTAAGTAACCGCATCTCAGGAGCCGATTCATTTGTCATCAAAGTGAACAACCACAACAGGAAATGGCTGGGCTTCTCACTAAAAGAAATGAAACGGTTTCATAAGGGCCATTTTAGGTGTCTCTTGTGAGTAATACAATATTTCAAAAGTGGAAGGAGGAACAGATTTTGCTGATTCTAGAAAACATGGCAGACACATCACAGATTCAATCCACCCATGATTGATAGGCTTGATTATGCTTAGAACAGAAGCCTGATTTGTGTGTGTGTGATGACTACAAACCGATTCTTGCTGCTCCGTGTCTTTATGTCTAGCAAGGCTTGCAGCTCCGTAAATAAGGCCACTGAGACAAATAATGGTAGAGTTGTAACTATCTTGCATGTGCTCAGAAGCAGCTGGTGTTTTCATTATCAAAATGATTCAAGGACATCCTAGCATCATTGATAAATGAGATGCAGAACCACTGGTGTTAACTCAAATGACTAGTTTGAGCAAGATTGGAGCAAGAACCAATTTTAGCTCAAATTCATTGCCAGTGTTGTTTTTTAAAGGTACAAAATTAAATGGAACATCCCTACCAGCACTGTAGCATTTCTCACAGAAAGTGAGGGGTTGTGTCTTCAGATGCTGCCTCTTGTAGAATATTCTCTGTACATGATTGGAAAGCTAAAATGCCATGAAGCCTGTAACTTTTGCCTGAGCTCCTGAGCTCTGGTACACTAGCTTTTCACAAGAAGGGTTTAAAAAAAAAAAAAAAAGTTGAAAGCATTCAGACATGTGATTCTCCCCATCTAAGTTTTGAAATGGTACAATCCAGAAAGGGACGTTTGATATCCTTTTCATGTATATCTGAAATGGTACTTTATGATGCACAGGGGACTGCATCCTTTGTTGGATCCTGTCCTTTGTGTGCTCTTTTTTAAAAAAATACACAGAAAACAGGGTGGCATAGACCTATGGCATAGACCTAGAGTGGCTGGGGAAACTCAGCCAGATGGGCGGGGTATACATAATAAATTATTATTATTATTATTATTATTATTATTATTATTATTATTATGGTTGAGAACCAGCCAAACCAAAACAGGACGGAATTAGGCAGCTCAGTCCATTCCTGTTGCATTTATGCCTTTATTTATTTAAAGTTTTATTTTATTGCAAAGGAGATCCAAATTTACTTGGCATTTTAAAGTATAGGAAGAATAATGTTTAAATAACGGTAAAAGGCTAAAGTTTCCTTTATGTTAAAAACAAAACAAGACTTCTCCATTGCCTCCCAAATGCCTGTGCCTGGCAAAGTGCTGTGTCTGGGCTGGGACTCAAACTGATATGCTTCCCCAAAGTCCTTTGTTTTAAAGGGAGCCAGTCACATGTTGTTTCAGAATAAAGAAAACAAGTGAATTTGTTCCATGGTCTGGGCGTTCCAAGTGGAATCTCTCCAAAGAATCCTCCCAAGATCTGCTAAGAGACATATATGTTTGCAAGTCTCACATCTTTTCTCAAGGATCAAAAGTGTCAAGATTGGAAGAAAGAACTTTGGGGGCAGCAAGGAGGAGATAAAAGCAACAGGAACCAGCCAGTCATAGAAGAGTAGGCAAATAAGGTTTTTAAATCTCCTGCAGATTTTGACAGAGAATGCAATCTGGCTCCATCTGAGTCATGTTCCTCAGCCGAATGGAACCGAACCATTTGAAAATTGCCTAAGGCTTTTAAAATCGGGGCTAATGACAAATCAAAAGACTTGTTCATTTCAGTATTAAGGCCTCTTCTGCAAGCATGTTCCATCACTTACAATTAGGGATTGGATAACATTTCAGTTTGTCTCAGTTTCTCACTTTTCAAATCTTAAACCAACATTTCTACATTGTGATTATTCTTAAAGTTCTCATTTAAATCCATCAGCATTTAAGTGTGAATTTTTCCTAACATACATACTAATTTTGCCTAATACATTTTTACAAAGCAATTTTTTCTAATAAAATGCATTTTTGCATGTTATTTTCAATAATATATGCATTTAATTCACGTACCATCTTAGTGTATGTGTTTTTCTATGCCCTATGTGGCTGAAGAACTGTTTGGGGCAATTACTCCTTGGTGAGAGAACCCCAGCGGAGATTTAAAATCACAAAATTTGAAGCAAAGTAAAGTGTGCAAAATATAGGTTCTTGGACCTTTAAAATATGCCCTTCCAAGTTGCTTCCTAAGTTCCTTCTTCCCCTAGCATAGGAAAAGACCACATGTATGGCAAGTTAAAAAATGCTTACTTACAAACTCTTCAAAGATCTGGTTCATGTGCTTTTCCATACATTAATCAGAAAAGTTGCACAGGCAGTAAAACTTAGCTTTGTTACAAAGTGGTGAAAATTCCTAGATTATTGATATAGGAACTCAAGAGTAGTGAGAGCCATATGGTTGAACTGGAGCAACCAGTTCAAACCTCTTCACACAATGAGCTTCTCAGGTAGACTGGGGGTGGGGGAAAATAGGTTTGATTACCTATTTCTTTCCAAGGTGAGGGAAGTGACATAGCTAAGCCTGGCAGGATAGCTTACTCTATGACATTAACCCCTCCATGCACTACTTAGACTTAAGCATGTTGATTATATGAGGCAGGTTATACCAACGACGTTAGATCAGATGGCACAACCCAGAGAAAAGTAATGTGCAAGGGAATGAGGAAGAGTCTGTGATGGAGAATGAAGAAAGAAGAATGAGGAGAAATGTGACAGACACATTTGGAAGTGTGGAAAAGGCTCAAAGTTTAGTCTCATGGAGTCTAGAAGGAATATGACTAGAACAGCCCATGAGGGAGGAAGATAGCTGGAGTATGAACCAGCTCTTTGGGTGATGGGCAGGAAGAGAAAGATATATAGCAAATGTTGTCACAGGTGTAGCTCATTATTTCCAGGATGATGTTGAGGAGGTGGGAATGGCTCTCTGTGGATAAAATTCCAAGGATATAGGACAAAGGAGGAAAACTCAAAGAATAGCTGCTCTGTAGTCCTTGGACTGAAGCCTATTATGTTACTGTCTTGGTTATCACATCTGAGTTGTTAAAGTGGTTATAGGAATGCAGTCCATTGAAACAAAGAAACTGCTTCTTCCCTCCCAAACATAAATAAAAAAACACCTCTTCAGCTATTTTTCTGATCTAGCATCTAATCCCTCTCCTGCTTCATCCCAATTGCCATATATCGTCCCACCCTCCTTATTATTAGCACAAAGCATTTACAGTTTAACCCTTCAGTGGCGTTTTGCTGTCTCTCTGGCATTTGTGCATAATTGCTGTGACCTGATACTTGTGTAACTAGAGTATGGAAATGCTTTGCTTTATCTGAAGTGGATTTTCCATGTAATGACCATATAACTAAATTAGAGATGGATAAGCTCTCTGTGCTCTAATATGAGCTCATGGCACAAAAATGTGTTCAAATTAACCAAATGTTCAGATGGGTCCTGACAACCATTTATCATTCTTCAAGAATATATGATCTCATTAAACACGAAGAAATGCAAAAAAGAGCATCACACATGCATTCTCCCTTTGATGGTCAGGTGTTAGCTATGGTTCCAATGAGCTGTGATCTAAGTTTAATTCTCTCCTGAGAAAATAATAAATCATAATTTTATTATTTGTACCTTGCTTATCTGACTGGGTTGCCCCAGCTACTATGGGCGGCTTCCAAGCATACACAAAATATAATAAACTATAAACATTAAAAACTTCCCTGTACTGGGCTGCCTTCAGATGTCTTCTAAAGGTTGTATAGTTACTTATCTCCTTAAGGGTGTTCCATAGGGTGGTTGGCACTACCGAGAAGGCCCTCTGCCTGGTTTCGTGTATGAATAGAAGACATTTGTGAGGTTTTCTCATGGGTGCCTAGTATGGCCCAACAGCAATGAATGCTTCTTTTATCACACCATCGCAAAACTGAGACATTTGCAGAACCACTAGGGACCAAAGCAGCTGGCACTTGTCTTGCTCCACCTTCGAGTCCTAGGAGTCTTCATAAAGAAGCTGTTTCTAGAAGGGAACTTATGGCATTTTGGATTGAGGTAAAAAAGATTTGAGAGAGGAGGTTGCTAGGTAATAATGCCATCTGTAATCTTTGGGGTTACTGGTATGTTCAGATATGAAGCTATTAGCTACTGGTGAGTTTTACGCTCCCTTCAGTTGTGATATATGTTAGAGGAGCTGCTAATGGTTGAGTTTTTAGAGTTACGTTGAAGTGATGCTATAAATTTATGATGTATCATGGCTATTGTACAGCTGCATTTAGACTGTTCCTTTGAGCACAAATGCATTTGTGGAAAATATGGTATATAAATAAACTCAAGCTCAGTTAGGGAAAACAAAACTAGGGCAAACAATGTTTGAACTTGCCTGTCTTTGTCTTCATAGTTTTGAAATTGTTAACGTGGAGGCTGGTTGCACTTTGACACAGAATAAATTTAGCTGGGAACACCTAGGGTTAGGGAGGTGTGGTTGTTTCAGGGTTGGTGTTCACTTGTAGGGCAATCTTATACAGGACTACTCAGAAACTAGTCCCATTGGATTCCATGCGGCTTACTCCCAGGTAAGTGGGTCTATGGTTGCAACCTTAAACCCCAAACAGTTTGTAGAAGGAGGTATCTCAAGTAAAGAATCAAGACTCAGCAACTTCCCTACAGCAAGATGTATCCTATCCATTGTGCAGTGAAGAGAGATCATGTGTCAGATGCGGGGCGGTGTCTAGTGCCAATATTATAATGCTGGAGAGAAAAATCTATTATATTATTGCTTTAGCATGGGATACCTCTATGGCCATGTTAGGCCAGCATGAGATACAGACCATTTGTGGTCTGTGGAAGGACCATGCATGATGTAACCATGAGTTAGCACCAAAACACCAGGGGGCTTGGCTTCTTACAGACCATGCAATTGGGGCATGTAATTCATGCCTATGTGGCTATAAGTTCAAAAACAGAATGCAAACATTTTGCTTACCAACAGGAAAAAAGGGTGGACAATAAGACCAGTGGAGTCACAGAGCAGAAGTCACAGTAGCCGCATCCTTTTTCACTGTCTGGTGAAAAGAAGTGATCTGGCAAGCTCTGTGATTATCAGATTTCCTGCTGTTTGGCAATTCAGTGGAGAGGGTGGATCACATATCAGATAGCTAAGTGGGTGGCATGTTCCTCTGTTTCCATGCATTCACTAGTACAGTGTCCTATCAGTTAAAAGCCCACTAAGCCATGAATTTCCACCCTTGAAAAGTGTGCTGAAGACTCTTGGGCTCTTAATGTTGACAATCTGTTGACTGTGCCAGTTCTTGGGGATTGGTTGAATATCATCTGAGAACTTGGCTGATTTTGTGCGGATTCGGGGAAGCACCCCAAAGGACATCTCTCAGGAAATGTTTAGATTATTCCCTCCACCCGAGACACTCTCCATAATTGATTTTGTGCAGCAATGCAAAAGTGCCTTCTGCCTAGAAAATAACCAGATACAAATAATTTATAGCACAGCTAAGTGGGTAGGAGATTTTTTTTATAAATAATTTGGAACAGAGTTTACATACAGCATTTACAACAGTAGTGCATCTCAGGGTTAACCTTTAACTTTGGAGAGGTTATTTTATGTTCTCGCAGTAATGATTGGAAATCAGCTTTTCTCCTCTTGGCAGTTTTAGTACAGTGATGTGTTTGCATGTTTATGAACTGTTGCTGCTGTGGCACCTGTGTGATGCCATATATATAATAGTATCATCATATTTACTATATAACATTTTGGTTCCCAAAATGAACCAAATACAGCTGCCTTTGAAATCCATGCCTCTTTGAATTCTGAGATATTGTTCTCCGACCAAATAAACACACACAAAACTGGTTTCGCCAGAAGTGGCTTAGTCATGCAGGCCACATGACCCGAAAAAACTGTCTGCGGACAACCGTTGGCTCCCTTGGCCAGTAAAGCAACCCCAGAGTCGTTTGTGACTGGACTTAACTGTCAGGGGTCCTTTACCTTTTTAAGTGATCTATAAGTTGCCTAAATGAATAAATTAAATTTAAAAATGAGGACTTTTTAAAAAAGCAAACTGATGTGGATCTTAAAATTGGGGGGGGGGGAATAGAAACTGAGAGAAGTAAAAAACCACTGGCTGATTCTTCTTCCCTTGTATAGTATCATATGGTTTTTATATTAGACGACCTTTAATGAAAGACAAAGAACTACATTTTTAAAAACTATTTAACATTTTTAAAAAGGGAATAACTTCTTATTTCTGAAACACACACATGTTTCTAAGGAGCTGTCAGCAGAATGTGACATAATCAGACAAATCTCCTGGGAAATTCCACAACAAGGAGAGTCACAGACGGATGATTCTGCCAACACCATTTTTTGACATGTCTAAGATATTTTGTGAGACCACAAACCAGACATCCATTTTAATGTCCCGAGCAACAAGAATTAATAATAATAATAAAAAACATTTTAATGTATTTACTGATGAAATACTGTATGAGAGCCAGAGGACTGCGCAGCTTAATCATTAATTTCACTTCAAATGTTCCTTTGCAAGGCTATTGCTTATGGTTTTGCTGTTGAGACTGGGAGGAGTCCCTCAGTCACCCTTATCAGACTGCCGGCAAACCTGCCAAGTTTCGGTCAGTGAAAGGACTTGTGAGGGGTGGGGGAGAGGAATACCGGGTCTTTGAGTGATGGCTTAAATATTCCATTTAAATGTATTGCAAATATTCTGGGCTTCATACATGTCAGCTTCATACCACAGGAAACTCAAGCCCCAAAAATGATAATGCTCGAGAGGCAATGAAACATGGTGAGACTTGGCAATGGTGTGTCTGGTGATGGAACAAAGGTTCTCCTAACAGCATATGCTATCCATTAAACTTTGCTCTTTGTGAGAACAGACAGGGAGGAAGAATGACAAGAGATAAAATTTGCAGCTCCCATCTCAGATGCATTCAAAGCTCTGGGGTGTATAATAGCTGAAGAGGTTGATGATAGTTAAAACATTCTGGAGAGCTTTTTCAGAAGATGACATGTGAAGTAGCTGGGATTTTATAACTCCTGGTAAATGTATTCATTGTCCACAATCAAAACAATTTCATGTAAGTAGAGAAGCCGGAGACAGAGCAGTCTTCTCATTTGTTAGCCCTAATATAATACAAGAGGAAGCAGGAAGATGTGAAACCAGGATGCCAATAATACGGAAATTTGAAAGCATCTTTTAAAGCAATTAGCAGAATTTAATTGAAAACAAGAATGAAGCCCTAGATCAAATGGTAATGGGCCTAAGATGTCAACTGAATCACTTGATGAAATTTTAATGTGATACAAGACCATTCGACTCAGAACTATATGTATTTCCCCATTAGCTCCTGTTCTATTTTCATTGTCTTGAAGATGGAAAAAGATGCACTTTTAAAAACATAAAAGGGGAGTTGAATTGGAGCTGAATGGCACAGAGAGAAACCCACTGCTGCAAACTTTATGCTAGTAGGGTACTTCTAGATGACAGCTGCCTAGCAACAAGAGCAATGGACACAAGGACAAAGCCTAAATGGTAGAAAGTAGAATTTAAGAAGAGGGATCCACCAACCTCAAGTTTTGCCACTATAAATAATAGCCTGCACTGGTCCTGCCTACTATTTTGAGCTATCTCTGATCAGCATGGAAACCACCACAATTACAACTGTCATTACAGCTCTACCTCTCTTTGTCATCTGAATAAAGTGAGACTATGAAGATGCTGAACTGGTGCTTTGACTTGGTAATGGGCTGGATGAAGGCCAATAAACTTAAGCTGAATCTGTTTAAGCAGTACAGTTGTACCTCGGGTTACACACGCTTCAGGTTACAGACTCCACTAACCCAGAAATAGTACCTTGGGTTAAGAACTTTGCTTCAGGATGAGAACAGAAATTGTGAGGTGGCAGGAGAAGGCCCCATTAGCTAAAGTGGTACCTCAGGTTAAGAACAGTTTCAGGTTAAGAACGGACCTCCAGAACGAATTAAGTTTGTAACCCAAGGTACCACTGTATTTCTCTGATATGTAGCCCAGTCAATTATTGTTTATTGGGTTTGGAGGCGTTTTCTGCTCTGTGAAATATAATTCCGATACTTATTTTATGTATCTGTATTTCTCGTTTGTTACTTTTGATTATTTTAATAATTTAGTGGTATATAAATATGTTCAAATCATTAAATTAAATTACATTACACAGAACTCCTTCAATCAGTTCTAGACCTGCAATGGAATTCTCACGTGGACAAGGCCACCATAATTTGGGATGGAGTTAGGAACTATTTTTTCTTATTCTTGCTGTTCTTTTCTCTCCGCCTTTGTGTGTGTGTGTTTGTAGTCAGTCATGCCCCCAGGTAATACTTTTTCCTAATCTATTGCTCAGGATATGGGATGCAGGTGGCGCTGTGGGTTAAAGCCTCAGCGCCTAGGACTTGCCGATCGAAAGGTCGGCGGTTCGAATCCCTGCGGAGGGGTGCGCTCCCGCTGCTCGGTCCCAGCGCCTGCCAACCTAGCAGTTCGAAAGCACCTCCGGGTGCAAGTAGATAAATAGGGACCGCTTACCAGCGGGAAGGTAAACGGCGTTTCCGTGTGCGGCTCTGGCTCGCCAGAGCAGCGATGTCACGTTGGCCACGTGACCCGGAAGTGTCTCCGGACAGCGCTGGCCCCTGGCTTCTTAAGTGAGATGGGCGCACAACCCCAGAGTCTGTCAAGACTGGCCCGTACGGGCAGGGGTACCTTTACCTTTACTATTGCTCAGGATGTAGGCCTGTGGATCTAAACAGTGCACATTCCTAATGGGGTTTGGCTCACCCCAAAGTAACCCTATAGATGACAAGTAAGTTTGACTCATGATTCTTGACTCATAGGGACAAAAAGTTCCTATGAAGTTCACAGCACAGATACTAAAAAAGCTAGACATGAAGACGAGCTCTGCCCTTTTGATATCGTTTCACAACTGGAAAACATCACACAGCTGTTTTCCTGCAGATTCCCAGCCGAGTTAAAAAGGTCACAGACCCACTCATGGTGCAACTGAATAAATATATATATATTTCTCCCTAGCTTTCTGAAAAGTACATCAGGTTTTTTAAAATTGACAATTCCAAAAGAAAAAGAGGGAAGAATGATAAACTTATTGAAACAACCAACCAGGGAGATGGAAACCTATCACTGCAGCAGAAGCACCATCCTTTTACTCAACCAGTGGGTCAGCTTGGTCTGCTTTGCCAGATTATCAGTTCAGAATCCTGCCAGGCCGCTTCCAGACAACCTACGCATCAAGCATTCATTCTGATTTGTGTGAATGGAGATAAGACAACAGTGGCTATTTCCTGAGCATTTCTTCTGATCCCCCCACCCTGAGGGGAGATTAGTTGATGTTGTGTCAAAGCACTTCTTTTCCAGTGCATTTCCCCATCCCTTTCCATATCGCACAAGCTCCCATCCTCCTCACAGGGCTACAATTCTCCAGAATGGTTTAACAGTCAATCTCTCTTCCCAGAGAACTCTGGGAAGTCCGCTCAGCTTTTTGGGTAGGCAGTGTTGCCGCCAGGCAGTGATTTGGCAAGGGGGCGGAGATTGACGCCCCCTTCATCTCCATCCAGGCTGCATCACCGGCACTGGGGCAGCCCCACTTTCCAATCAGTGCTGGCGGGAGGCATGGCCACAGGAAACTTAAACCGTTGTGCGGACGGGGAGCCCGTCTCTTGTGCCCTTCATTGGATCCTCCAACCCACCCACCCTCTTTTTATGCTTTGCTATGACACAACCTTGCTATGGACAAATGTTGGCCGCCATATTGTTGGGGCCAGGTAGAATTTTTTTTCCACTTGGCAAATTGGCACTAGCCATTTGGTTTTTGCCTATCTTGTAGCAATCATCACAACTTTGTGAGGTTAGGCATTGGGTAAGCCTTTGTTTGGATGGAGGGGAGGTCATAGCCTCCGCCTGCCCCTCCTCATTAAAGCTATCCTGTTAAAGGGACCCAAGGGTGTGGATTCTGTCTGATGCCCAGACATGGGCTAGGGCCATGCCATGACCCCAACAAGAACCCCTCTGGGTGCCCCTGTTTGATGTAAGTCATAGGGCTACCACAACCAGTGGTTTACCTTTAGATGGACTCCCTGCAGACGGGCAGGAGTCAAAATATAGTCTGGCTTCACCCAGTGCGTAAGCCAAACTGCTCACATCTGTGACCAATAAAGTTATGGCCTAGTTGAACCCATAAACCTAAATACTAGTGTCCATGTGTATATTATCTACCAGACAACTGCAGGTCACAGGGCCTTGGCATGCAATTGTAGCTCTGTGAGAGGGTATAGGGGTCTCTAACAACTCTCAGCACTGTTAACAAACTTCAGCTTCTATAATTCTTTGGGGGAAGCCATGACAATTTAAAGTGCTGTCATAGTGGAATTTATATTATTATTTATTATTAATTGTTATACTATCTGTACTCCACTCATCTGTGTGGGTTGTCCCAGCTCTGGGTGGCTTCCGACATATATAAAAACATAATAAAACATTGAACATTAACAGTAATACAGGGCTGTCTTCAGATGACTTCTCAAAGTTGAATAGTTACTTATCTCCTTGACATCTGATGGGAGGGCGTTCCACAGGGTGGGCGCCACTATCAAGAAGGTCCTCTGTAACCTCACTTCTCCCGGTGAGGGAAGTGTCAGAAGGCCCTCAAAGCTGGAGCTCAGTGTCCAGGCTGAACGATGGCAATGGAGGCACTCTTTCAGGTATACAGGGCTGAGGCCACTTAGGGCTTTAAAGGTCAGCATGTCTGCTGTGAATGTGAGTGGCTGAGGGCAGACTAAGCCTGGAGGGTCACCCTCCCCACTTATCTCAGTGGGCCAGCTCTCACTGCTTCTCATTCATGCTGAACAAGCAGAGATATTGGCAGTGTGGCTGCCTGTGCATTAGCCATGAGGGAGCAGCTAGCCCATGCAACCTTCTTACACATTTTTGAATGGGTGGTTGGTGGTGGTGGTATCTGAATCCCCATCCACTCCAGAACTTTTATGCAGACCTTGCAACAAATCCCTGTCAGCCATCTCCAAGGTCCCAGATTCAGGTTACCACCTCAAAGACAGCAGCACAAGACTCTGCCCTGTTGCTGCCTTCTTATCAGCAAAGCAGCAGTATCTGCAGGGTGATCTGACAGCCAGATATGAGCCATGTGCTTTTCAAGGGATTTCCCTTTCAATACTGAGTAAACCAGAGTGTATACAAGAAAAGAGCTCGATTGTTTCAATAGTCTCATGATAATCTGTGGTATGTTTAGTTATTAATGGAGAGCCACAGGGTGATAAGGACATTCATGGCTTGGATTTCTAAGCAACCTAGACAGAATGAATAGGAAAGATACAAGATGTCAGACGCCCTCAGATGAGTCATAGGCTGGGAAGTCAGCAGAGGCCGTGCAGATGAAGAGATCATCTGTGCGCAGTTCTCAAGCGCACCAGGGATTGTCTCCAGACAGAAATTTCCTGTCACAAAGGGAGCTTTGCAAATCTAAGGGACAGACTAGCAAGAAGGCGAGCCAAGATCAGTGGCCAGCAATAGCAGTTCTCTTGCAATGTCATGTCAAAGTTGATTTGTAAGCTTTTTGCTACATCCAAATAAAACTCCAAAAGCATTATATTAGGGGAAATTGCTTGCACAAATGTGTACATTAGAAGACACAGGCGCTGAAATCCTGTGGAGTTCCCACAAGGACTTAAAAAAATGAAACCCATCTGATGCAGTACAGGCTCAAATAGGAACAATGAGAAACAGTAAAATAAAAATTTACACATCTCTCCATCCTAAGTTGTGTGACCAGCCTTAGCACGAAGCTAGACATTATGGCAACTCAACCTGTATATTAAGATGGGGTCATGTCAATCTCCCACAAAGCAGGGAGGTGGCAGTAGATGGTTTAAAGCACATCATAAAGGGTTAGGAGGAAAGTGGTGTGCCTGCACTTTCCACGTGATTACTGCTTATCCTCGGCCAATTTTCTCTTGAAAGACCACTGAGACTTCTGATGGCCCCAGCATGGGAGTGTGCCATTTGATGCTCTGCTTTAGGCAGCAAAGTGTTGTGGACCAGAACTGATAACTTCAAATGAAAAGAGAGAAAAATGACTAGAGGGAAGATGATAGGTGGGAGGGGAGCGAGCATGTCCTGCATCACTTTAACTGTCCCCCACTTCCTTGTTTTATGGGGAATTTACATGACTTAATAGACGATATCATGTAAGTGCCACCACAGATTCTTAGAGTGACATGGGGATGCGATTCATCTTAAGTGAACATTCCTGGGCTCACAGCTGTAAAGTATATAGACATCATGATTTCAAAGAAACACAAAAGGAAGACTCACACACTACCTTTTAAGAGGTAAGCAGTTGTAGAAATCACACTAGGCAGCCAGTGTGATGTACTGGTTAAAGTTTTAAACTAAGAATGGAATGTTAGAGGCAGCGTATGAATCAATAAGCTCTCCACCACAATAAAGAGTTTCAAAATTTTACCACAAACTATCTTTAAACTTGTTACAAAAAAAAATGCAAATACAAATCAACACATTGCTCTTAAAGAATGAGAAATGCAGTTCAGTTTTCTTTAAGCTCTTACATGTTAGTATAGTTGAAGGACCATCCTCTCTCTGGTCCCAGAGAGAGATTCATATAAGCATGTTGTTTGTTCAGCATGCTGGTAGCTTCCAAGAGAAACCCAGATTCCCAGGGATGGGTCATCAATTAACAAAACATTGAAACAAAGACTCCACCCTCTTTTTGCCACTTTAGCTGCACAAGGACCTTCAGCACTTGCTACAGTTTTCTGAAATGCAAACCTCCATACAACATTCCATACGCAATGTACACAAACACAATGTTATATGCACATTGAACTTTTATCTTTTACATGGGAGACCCAACTTCAAATCCTCATTCAGCCACGAGGTTTACTGGGGTGATTTTTGACCAGTCGCCATCTCTCAGCCTAGCCTAATGTTGCAGGATTATTATGAACATAGAAGTTGAACAAAGCAGGTGCTGCCTTGAATTTATTGGAGGAAACATGGGATATGAAGGTAATAAATAAACACAGAACAAACAATGTGGTTATTTAAAAGACCTATATACCACTTGGTTTGATAATTTACCAGGCAGAATCACATTAAAATACAATAACAACATGAAAAGGTCTCTCATAAGGAGGGCAACTCAATACATTTTCTGACCAAGGCAAAGACAAGATGGTGGCCATTACCATTCTGGATACAGAAGCAGCCTGGAGTCCACTGTATCAGAGGCAGTTGCCTCAGTCTGCCTAATGATAGGGCCAGCCCTGTCCATAGTCACACATGAAAAAGAATTCTGAGTGCAGATCAGATATATTTGCCTGTGGGGGGGTTCTTCCCTCTTTCTGGGCATGCTGGAGTAGATTTCGATATTGGTTTACCAGCGAAATGAAACAAAATGCATGATTTGGCCCTTCATCAATGTTTCTAATGAACATGGCAGCCATCCTGCACACAGTTGGGATTCTTGAATCAAATTGACTCTGCCGTCCAACTGGCAACCATTCTATAGCTATATAATGCAGGAAAGCAGCTTTTGTAAAGGAAGTTTGCAAACAGGGAGGGGAAACACTGCAAATAGGAAACATGTCTGTAATCTGAAAGGAGCATTTCCTCCTGTTCCGTTTCTCCGCTTGAACCTACACAAGGCATATGTACATTTCCACTTGTCTCAGGTGTTTGATTAGTAATCTTTTATTTAGAGTGCTTCTATCTTGGCACTCCCTTTTCCGTTCTCGGATTACAAAGCCCAACTAACAGAAGGGAGGTAGCTGATTAAACGGTGCCATGTGTATGTATTTTTAAATAGTTCTTCCGTTGTTGCTTCTCTCCTGGGTTGGGAGCCTGGAGTTTTTTCTTTATTTTGTGCATGTTGGGAGGTGGAAGGGAGCCCTCACCACATCCGAAATGATTTCTTATTTCTTCTTCAGTTTCATTGGGAACATTTGTTTTATCTGCCTGGACATATGGTCCAGTAACTAGTAAAAAGAAAACATCGAAAAGATGTTTTTCAGCCAGATTGAAGCATCGCATCATAGTCATGATAAACATCCTTTACTATAAAGTGGAGTTAATGCAGTGAAATGTCAGCAGGTCACATATGCCCAAGGCTAGATAAGTAGGGTGGCCATGTGCCCTACTTTACATCTAGTCAAAGGACAGTCTAGTCCAAGTCCAGCTTAAAGATAAAGAACCATAAGAAGGGCTTCAAGCATGGGCCTTGGACTTGCCCATCAACAGTTAGCAGCACCTGGTCAAGGAGATGGTGCAGGTACAAAAGTCATGCAGTGTCTTCCACACTAGGCCGAGCTGCCAGTCCTAAAGGATCTACATGGGTTCGCAGTACATTTTTGAGTACAATTCAAAGTGTTGGTGCTGACCTTTAAAGCCCTAAACTGCTTTGGCCCTGTAAACCTGAAGGAGCATCTCTGCCCCTATCGTTCAGCCCAGACACTTAGATCCAGTACCAGAGAACCTTCTGGTAGTTCCCTCACTGCCAGAAGCAAAGTTACAGGGAACCAGGCAGAGGATGTTTGTGGCAGAGGCACCCTCCCTGCAGAACACCCTCCCATCAGATGTCAAGGAAATAATTGCTACATAATATGGAGAGCTGAATTTAAGACTAGAAAGGGGATGGGGGTCTAAAATAACTGAAAGGAACAGCTCTTTCCATCCCTAGTCCGAACAGTTGCTGAAATACACTTAGGTCGAGAACAGGGAAATGACTTTTGTATTTAATGGTTTTTTTGGAAGCTAGGAAAATCTTCTTTTGTAAGAAAGCTTTTGCTTTGAAGTTGATTGTTCTGTTGTATAGGCTTACCTGTCTTTTGCTTTCTCTGCTCTAATTTTTGCTGCTGGTGGTGCTATGTTGCTCTTGTTTCTCTGTGCTGTTTTAGTTTTTTTATGCTTTTGTAATTTACTTTTTGAAAATGATGGTGTTAGTTACAAATATTTTAAATGAATATAATTTTTTAAAGGATATGTAGGCAGATTATTCCACAGTTTCTTTTTCTAAAAATATTTTATATACAGTTAATTTGCATCCCAGTCCTACCCATATTAAATTGGAAGTAAGTCAATGACCAAAAGGACCTATTCCCAGATAAATGCATAGACTGAAGCCTTGTTAGTTTAAAAAAAAAATTACATCCTAACTTATGTAATGAGACTTACAATGAGATCCTGCTATATAGGCTGCAATCTTGCACACATAAATATGAAGCTTACACCTAGGAAATTAGCGCTAATACACCTGGGAACCTCACCAAAGTGCTGGAGAGGGTGCACCTCCACCGGCACATACCTCCACATGTGGTGGGAGTGCCCCAAAATCCAACTACTCTTGACAACAGCCATACGAGAAATACGTAAAATAACTAAGCAAGTATTAGAAATCACCGCATAATTGGCCCTACTAAACATCTTCCAAGACAATAATGCCCACTCAAATCACAAAGAACTTATAACCCACCTACACTCAGCAACTAGAAACATGATAACCAGACACTGGAGAGACCTGTCAGGAATAAGCATGGATCAATGGTACCAAATAGTATGGGAAACAGCCCTACTAGAAAAATTAACCAATAAACTGAAACTGACCTGGGGACAAATAGAAGAAGATGCCTTCATGCCGGTATGGCTCCCCTTTATCACATACACAGCCCAACAAGACAATGACAAGAATCCACCAACAGCATACGAATCAATATGGCTAACCTGATTCAAAAACACACACACACACACCCCACTCACACACGAAAACAAAACTCACCACAGCCAGTCACAAACAAGCAACCACACCCCAGGCCAACCCCAACTTCTCTCACCACCAAAGGATCACAAGCAAATAGCAAAGAGAACCTGCACAAACAGCACTGACACAAAACCTCACACATACATTAAGTAAAATAGAAACCCCACCCCCACTCACCATGGCCCGCTCCACCTCTCCCCCCCCCCTTTCTTCCTAATGTAATCCTAATGTCTCAACAAATGAAACTGATCTATGGAAAATGTAACTTGAAAGAAGAGACATTGTGCATACCTTTGTAAACCAATAAAACTTTAATAATAATAACAACAACAATAAATATGAAGCTTACATAAATACAGGGTGGCACAGCATTAAAGGGAATAATAATGAAATAGTTAAATCCTAAATTCCAATGAGTTAATAAAAATGCAGAATATACTATATTTTTTTCATGCATGGTAGCATTGCAGGACAAGCTAAATTGTCTCCAGTCCTCTTTCTAGAATACATGACAGAAAGTTGGGTACCAAACCAGTGAAAAACTTCCATAGCATTGTAAGTGAATTGGCACCTCTGTCTGAAACTTGAGTGTCTCTGTTGCCAGCTGCATTCTCTTCTCAAATACTGTAGACTTTACAAGGTTTGCTTTTCCCACAGTTTGCCCTTGGCTGTGTTAATAAATCTCGTTTAATGACTGATTAGGAGTTGCTTTGTATTCAGTCAAGTGTTTATGAGTTAGAAGATAGGAACCTAATGAGAAACAAATTTCCCTTGCAATTGTTCAGCCTTATTGGAATCGAATAAAAGAGATGGGGGATTTGCACAAGCCGCCTCAAAATAGACTTGTTTTATCTAACACCAATTTCTTATTATTGTTTCCAAACTTATAGGAAGAAACATTTCAGGTAAGAAGAGTACAATTTTATCCAAGTTGGAATCTGACCAGGAAACAGTTCCTTCTTCCAACTTGGCAGCTCTCAAAATCAAATAACAGATGCTGTTGGCAACCTCCGTTGGGTGTAAGTATTTTCCTAATTAAGTAGAATGTAATCCTGGGACCACATATTCACAAGCGGCTGCCTTCCTCTTGGCAGTTTAAATCTATACAATTTACAGTGGGTTAATTTCTTTTTCCCAAAAAGAATGTGCACACGGGTGCAAAATGGGCAGGAGGGGCCACTGACAAATATTAAACCATGTCATTCCTGTCTTTCCCCTTGCATAGTGCTAAATTTCCAGGTGGAAGATTGACTTATTACAACAGTTTGAGGATAACTACAGAATAAAGGACACATAGGCTGTAATGCTGAGCATACTCAGAGGCATACCTAGGGGTTGATGAAACTGGCACCACCAGGGATGTAAAAATAACCTATCAGGTGTTGAAGTCCTCCCACAACACCTGGAGCACCCCCAGCTCAGAACTCCAACACCTGCTCCAACACCTGTAAGTAATTGTCTCTTTCTCACATATTTGATAAATGGTGTAAAATTATTTTTGAACAACTGTGTGAGTATTTGTCGCCAACGTGCTGTACGAGTTGCACTGCCACAGAAGGAATCTGGCAGGATCTCCAGCAGGAAAAGATGATGCTGCTGCTGCTGCTGCTGCTGCTTTTGCAGGAGGGGACAGAAAGGGAGGTCCTCTGAGTGGCTTCCAGGCAGAGAGCATCCAACTCCAAGGAGGCATGTCCCTCCTGTCCAGGCAAGCTTGCCTGCTTCTCATATTTCTGGGGTGAAGAGGGGGCTGTCAATACAGCTCTTTGCCAAGGGCTCAAGAGACCCTAGGTACACCTCTGAGCATACAGCAAACCCCACAGAACATAGAACTTACTTCCAGGAAAGTATGCATAGGATTTCACTGTTTGTTACTGAAAACTGTGTCAGGGAACAACACTGGAGACCTGGAACTCTGCGCAGTTGCTGTTGATTGGACAGCAGCCTCCAGCAGGCCTTTTCTGAGCTGTCCTTCCCCCACCTGATGCCCACCAGATATTTTGGACTACAGCTCCAAGTAGAGTTCCAGTCAATGGGGCCAATGCTTAGAAATGATGGGGGCAGTAGTCCAAATTATCTGGAGGACACAATGTTGGGGAAGGCTGGGTGACACAAACACCTTTGTTTTAACCTTTGCACGGTGCTGAGTCCAATAGGGTGGAACAAAGTACAGAAAGTGGGGGTATCCTGGCCATCGAAAAGACTATAGTTACAGCCCTGTAAACAAAAATATCTCACCAGTTTGCAATGTTCCCTTTAGGCCAAGAGCCAGGAGCTGAGACATGGTGACTGATAATGAACTATTCAATAACTGAGGTACAACATTTGCCAAACAACAGGCTTCATTCAGCCATGATCAATCTACATTGAGCTTTGTCTCAGCTTTTAGTCATACCATTCGTTTCCTCTGGCTAGAGATCTTCTGGGAGTTGGTCTTAAATCAACAGTAATGTGGATTACAGTGTCAGGGCCAATGTGGGAGTTCTATGAAGAGAACTCACCACTTATTTTACTTTCTTTTAAAAAAAAGTATCTAAGGAGGCAGTTGGTTTGGACCTATTATTATTTATTGGATTATTATTTTTACCTACCCTTCACTGGGTGGGGGTGAGGAGTCACACTCTAATACTTTGTGAATGCATTGATTCCCTCACATAAATTGCCTTTTGTTCTGCAGCTAATAGCACCTTTGGGTGTGCAATGTGGGTCAGGGATGTGGCACAGAGCCAAAAGTGTATGTCAACAATGCTGCTATAACACACTGTTCTGTGGTAATGGATTTAGTAGCGATCCTATTCCTACCCAGTGGACATTTATACAGATAGGAGTGCACTGCAATATGGTAACACAACAGAAAGCAACATTTTCTTGTTTGTATATCCTTAAGTTATGCAGTAGCATTATTCTTACCTTCAGAAAAGGACATGGGCTCTTGAAAAATAGTTGCTGCGTATTCAGCAGGGAACACAGCCCATAAAAAACATGGTAAGAAAAGGATGGATTAGTACCATAAAGATACTGCTCACTGAAAAAACAGGTTCTCCTGCTCTGCGGTTGACTTGTGCAAAGAGCTGGTGGTGTACACAAAACATTACCTGGGGAGCAGGGCATGTGCACCCTCAGATGTCTGATGGTCTGACTTCCTCCACCACCCTTGTTTAAAGTGGCGTAACAATGAAGACAAGAAGGCATAGCTTTGTTGTCTCTTTACAGCTGCTAGGTGGAAAAGTGTATTGGCAACTGCTGAATAGAAGCTGCCTAATGGAGTATTAGCACTGTTCTAGGAAACTAGGCAAGGCATGTATGTGTTTGTATGCCTGAATACAGTGCCATAAAAGAATATGACTGGGGGAGAAAAAACCTTTACCTGATCCGCCTTCTTCTGGGAAAAAGAAAATGATTACATGAATGAGCCTTGGAGTCATGCAGTCTCTCCTCTTTGATAGTTTTCAAATACAATTTTCTTGATGGAGAACAGTAAGAGAAAATGGGGAGAAATTGTTGGCTCAGCACCAGTTTGAGAATTCACCATCACAGCATTATCTACACCCACAGTTCCCCAAAGCCTTTCCCCCCACATGGTCCACTTGAAAATTGCTGCAGGTTTTGCCAAAGCCACTTGATTTTGGGGCCTGTTGTAGCAATTGTATTGTGTTGTGCTAGATGCTGTAATGTTTTTATTTTTACTTTTATTACTTCTTTCATTCATTCTGTTGCATTTTATTGCATTTCAATTTGAATTCGCTAATGCAAATTGTAGCACAATAAAATGCAATATATAAGAAACAAAGAAAGCAACAGAATATGCATAAAAATCAAATTATTTAATGCAATGAATGTGCCATCTCCCATCTTCAAGCAGGAATACACAGATACGTCGCAGACCGCCTGCCCCCATTTGAGAGACACTGAGCCAATCATCTTAACTTGCAACACCACTCAGAGTTCATTCACAGATTGTAAGGCCTTGAGTCTGCAACAAAGTTTGATCTGGTGCTGTGTCTGACCATGGAAGTGACCTTGACAGCTTCACTTATATCTGGCCAGAGGGGAAACTGCAGAGGGATCCAACAAACCAGTTAAGGAAATCTCTGTGAGCCAATAAACCAGGTCAGGTGATAATCTTAGACTCCTATTTTTTAAAAAAGCATCTAAGACAACATTTCTTGTGTACACATTATGCAAGGAACATAAAGGTGCATAATTAATAACTGCAATGTTTCATTTTGGATAAGGAAACTCATAATATTTGAAATGGAAATAGCTCTTCCAGTTCGTAAAAATGTTCTTGACTTTAATATGGCTTTGCCAAGTGAATGTTTGTTCTTGAGTTGGTTCAAGCATGACATGTCTCACCTTCCACGAACCATTCCTCATGTGGTCAAGCATACTGCATGAACCTGGCAATCATGGTTGTTAGCCAGTGGAAATTGAAGCAAAAGCCTCGTCAGTAAGCAGCATGATCAGACTTTTTCTTGTTGATGCCTCTAGCTCATTTAACACCCCCTTTTACAGTGTAGCTAACAAGAAAGAGTTAGACTTAAAACCTCAAAGCCCTTATTTTCATTCAGTCCTGTTACTTGCTCTGACAGAAGAGGAAAAGGTTGATGGCTTTATCCTCTTTTAAACTGTTTTCATGTCATTTCTTTTAAGACCCAAAACCTTTGATTTCAGGAGAGCTTTAGTACAGAACTACACATTCCTTTCATTCTTGTACTAAAAATAATTTTGTTTTCTCTTGCTTCTGGTAGCATTACTTTGATCCTAAACCTAGTTAACTTGTATGACTTTTGGACTTCAATGGATTCTCCACCCACACAAACATGTTTAAAGCCCCAGCAAGACTCTTTGATTTCTGTTATATTGCTTTGTTTTCTCAGCCATCTAGCACAAAGGTCAATGAGCCACTTTCACATCCCAGTTTTCACTTTCTTGGAAATTCCCCTGCATGTCATAAGGAAGGATTAGTTGACATATCCAAAATACACAGCTGTTAAGACACCATCTAAGAGCATATCAATATTTTACTGGGAATGACAGAACATAGATTTTACTTGTAGAGACAATCCCTGACTGAAAACGGCAACACAGAACAAGTTAGAAATACATTTCTACATGATAAAAATGCATTAAAGCATTTTTATTTCAAAGTTAATTTGCAGAACAGGGTTTTTCCATCTCTCCCCATTTAGTTGCTCTGCTGCTGGCGGCGGGGGGGGACTTACAAAAAAAAAATCTTACAAGAAACAGATTTGCTAAAGACTAAAGGTGTGGTTGATGCTGCCCTGTGCACACAGAAGATCTCCCTAGGATCCCACTATGGGAAATTGCAGTCAAACATAACTATGCATGAATGCTAGTTAGTGCATGAAGCACCCCTCTTCTCTAATGAGGGAGAAAGTGAAGACTTCTCCTCCTGTTCCCTCTCTCTGTACCAGTTAACTGACTAAGGAAGACATGTCTAAGCTATCTTGAAGCTATCTTTTTGTATTTTCTACCCAATAGTATTCTGCCTAAGTTCTCCTTGCTGCTGCTTGGATAAATGCATCAATCTGAATGTGTAAGTAAAGCATTTTATCAATTTGATATCATTTTGAATGCGTAAGTAAAGCATTTTAAACTTACTTAACAGTGTGTCATTGCAAGAGGGGTAGATAGAAAGGAGCACTTGGCAAGCAGACAGGATATGCAAAAGGTTCAGCAGCCTACATTCCTAACACTTCACTGCGCTGCTTGACTTTGTGAGTTTAAACTCTGCTACTGGGGGCTCTCTCATGCTGGAGAGTGAATACATCTCTCTTGCCATTGTTTGCCCCATGAATGCCTTTCATAGAGTGATCCTCCCAGTCTCCTTTGCATCTTCATGTTTTTTATGCACGCTGAATGAACTGCTGGATAAAAAACAATGGAAGTTGCACACACACTATGTTTTGCAGGGTGTGAGTTATTATTTGTTGTAATATGATTTAGCGTGTGATAAACCCCTTTACACCCAGATGCAACTGCACGACAGAATTGCATTTGAAACTTCAATTTTATAAGCACTCAAAAGTTGGAAACACAATAGAATGTCCTTAGGGTGGTTAAAAGGCACAAGAACAGCTTCCTAACACCAGTCACAATCTTCAGGCTATTTCATCATCGAGTAGTTTAACATTTGTTATGGTATTGCCTAGGAAATACAAGTTATGGTCTAGGGAACCCGGTGCGCTAGGCACTGTACAAACAGATAAGAAAAATCCAGGCTTTGCTTACAAGAGATTACAGTTAAAGGCGGTATAATTGACAGCACCATTCCATAGAACAATTATATCACACCAATGAGAAAGAAACCAATGGTGCTATGTAAACAGGAATGTTTTCCAGGCATTTAATCTTGGTATTTGCATTAAACATTTACAATACTTCCTGCCATATTACGAGGTCAAAAATCATGAGTCATGCTACCTAAGCCCTGAGACTTTTGACTTTTAGAGAATGATATTCATGAAGTGTGAGATTTGCTCGGGCTGTTGTTTCCCTATGAATCCTTTATAGGATTACACTGGGAAGCTTTTCTTCTTTGTCATGGAGAGTTATCCCTCCCCCATAATATAGGGTTTGGGATTCCCAAATTCCCACTTTAAAAGTGATTGACGATAAAGAAAATGGTGTAAAACAAGGATAATCTCGTGCTGTAAGAGCAGGGACACCACTGTTCTTCTGGACTGAGCCTAGACATCAATATGTTGCACAGAGGGCCTCATATCTTCCAGCATTAATAAAAACCAAGGCATGCTGGTAACACTTCTGTTCTCATACAAAGCCTTGCTTTGTGAGTCCCAGCCCATGCTACTATTATACGTTCCTGAAGGCTCTGTAGGCTGCAATTCATTTACCCCATTTTTTAAAAAACCAAGAGGATTTTTGCTGTTTTGGTGAAAGGCATATTTAGAATACATAGTTGCCCTACAATATGTTATCAACACTTCAGAGTGCAAAATGGCAGGCTGTGTGTACAGCATGGAACTTTAGTGTTCACGAGCATTGGATATGCATCAATGAGAAATGGCCTCTGCTTCCGTTCAGCGTTGCAGCCACTCCATGCCATCCTCACCCCTGGCTTTCTCTTCTCCAACAATTGGTCATAATTTTGTGCCCATGGTTCATACTCAGTCGACATCTGGCTGCTTGGTGGGCAGGGCAGGGGGGCAGGTATCTCCATGTTGGGGAGTACCATGGACACCTTTCACTTTCCCCCCTGTGAACCTTAGTTTCTCAGGGCGAACCAGCAAATGACCTATCCATAAAATGATGTGGTTCTCATGATCCTCACAAAATACTGAGGTTCGCCATAGACCTCATGCAAAGAGGCCCTTACTTCCAGCACAGATGAAAATGACATGTTGACAAAGGTATCGGACTGGCATGGAAATCAACGAACGGGAGAACATTAGTACCAAATTAAAAAGCTAACCAGTTGCTAATGACTAAATGGGTGCTGGGTGCTTATGGTTGAGCTATGAACTTGAATGCAGTTCTATGTAAAAAAAAAATGCCTACTTTAGAGAACTGCTACAGACATTATGTCTCAGGGGCCTTGTTGGCATAGATTTCCTGGCCACAGCATTTATACAAAAATCACTTCTGACTTAAGTTGTTAATTGACTAAGGCTACAGTTCTACGCACACTTACCTAGAATCACTAAATTCAATAGGCCTGATTTCTGAGTGAGGATGTGCAGAATTGCACTGCCAATCAGTTTAAATTCAAATTCCCATTGAAATTGACTTAAAATCCTGCCACTCAGCACAGCTATACAGTGGAGTAAGCTATAAGAGTTGTTTTTCTTCTTCTTCTGTTGACTCTTGTTGATTTCCATTGACTTGTTGAAATTAAGGGCTAATGGTGCCTGGCCATTTTAAATAATAATTGTCATTCAATCCAAATTGAATTTTAAATCCAGGATTAATTTGTATGTATTGAACCCATTGTCTGCATAGCTCAATATGCATGCAGATCACTGGCTAACCCATCTTGAGGGAATGTTTCAGCTCATTGTGAACTGCTCAGAAATATGAGGAAACAGGAAAATGTTCATATAACAAGACCAATAAAAAAACACTTCAATCCAGCTACACTTCTGTGTTTACAGACGGGTGGATTATTTTCACCAATACATTAAAAGCAAACAAAAAATTATTGCAATGGGATTTAAATTTGTATGTCAGCTGCTTTGTTCAATTAACAATGTATTTCACTGTTAAAAGCACTCAGATTATAAAGTAACTGCAGAAGGTTCACTTAAATCTCAGTACGTTAATTTCTGGACATGTTGTGCTCTGGTATGAAAAGAGAACAGAACAAACATTCTGGGTCCAAGACACCCTTCTAATACTGTGCAAACATCTCTTAACATTTCTGTTTCTGCAGGGATTGAAAGAAACAAGAAATACTTAGCTTAAAGAGGTGAGAAAAGGAGGTGGTAGAGAAGCATGGTGTGTGCTGACGCTCTTAAACTGCCCACAAAACACTAATGGAGTTTTAGTGATTCCTTTTTTATCTACCCTAAAAATGCAATAGCCTTACAGGACAACTATAGCAGCTTTGATTCTGAAATTTGAAATTTGCCTGCAAATTTCATTGAATTCAGCTAAAAAACAACAACAACAGAGAGACATTTCTTGCTTAAGAAAATAGAACTTTAAAGTTGTACAGCATAAAATCCCCCATACTTATTTCTCTGAAATGTTGGTAGGCTTTATACCAGGTCCTTCCCAAGCAATCTAAGACTCTGTCGACACACCTATCTCTGCTCCTCCCTCTTCATACCTTTTCTGGTCCTGGGACATTAGGGGAGGGGAGCTTGTAGCAGCAGGAGGGCGAGACACCCTGGCTTCTTCACCAGCCTGACTCATCTCTGTCTCTTGGTCTCCCTCCTGCCCTGCTTCAACTTCTGCCTCTGATTCTGGACTTCTTTCTGTCACAGACTCTCCCAGCTCATTAAGCCCTGTTACCTCTTCAGCTCATGGCACCTCTTCTTCGCAGTCTTCTCCCTCTGCTCACTCATCATTATCCCACCACCACACCCCTGGCTCTGAGCCTTCTTCCCTTGAGTGTTCCCCAGCTGGTTCCTCCCACCATTCATCAGAGTCCAACCAGTCCATGACATCAGCAGATTGGTGCTGTGAGCAAGCCCCTTTGAAGGCAGGCTTGGCAGCACATCTTCAAAGGGGCTTGCTGTGAGCTTTCTCCATTTATAGGGGCAGATAATTCGCACCTGCACATAGAGTTCAAAGGGACGCACTGTAACTGCTGATTACAGTAAGCCCCTTAGAAGGTGCAGTCTCAGCTACAACATAATTTCACCTTGCGTCAAACAGAAAAAGTCGTCGCCATTCCACCCCTCCCAAGGTGGTGGGGGTGGGATGAATGAAGCAGATACAGATGGACCATAATCCAAACTGGGCAACCTACAACCTCAGAACAAGGCAGGATGTTTCCTAAAATGATGAATAGGAGTTTGAACTGAATCTTCTGGTTGGCTCACACTCCTAGTATGCACATGAACACACATCCACACACAGAGAGAGTGATTTGACATATTTTGTTTTCTTTGTATAAGCAGATTATAGGATGCAGAATCCTTTAATGGTTTTATATGAAACCAATAAAGTTGCTTTATTGCCCCCACATTAATCTGATCATGTGTGTACGTTTATGGGTCTAAGATACCCTGAACAATGACTTTTTAAAATCTATCATTCAATTAATTCAGCTATAAATGTGTCATGTGCCTCTTTACCTACCTAATAAAGCTGACTCAAAGGCAAAACAGAAGGATTTAATCAATTTATATTATTAGACCTCCCAGTGATTTAAATGACAAAAGCAGTTTGTTTCTCAATGGAGAACATGGGAACAAGAACATTGTATTGCTCATATCTACACTTCCTTGATACTCCCAAAATAGCGAATTCGCTTTGTATAGTTCTCTTAAGTGCAATTTACCCTCAAATGGGGTGGGCTGGGTTAATTCATATAATTTCTCCAGTTGTAGGAGAAATTCTCCAGTAGCTTCCCATGGGGTTTGGCTCACCATTAAAAGTGCCAATCATACAGCTTCCTTATTTTTTCCTAATGGTTTTTTTTTGGGGGGGGGGGACAACAGTTCTGCTGGATTCAGCCTCTTTATTTCTGTAGCTGTTGTTGACACATTTTGCATCCTTCATGATGTCCCAGACTTAGTGCCATTGGAGTCAGTTCTATGAAAGAGGTCTTCTTTTCCCCCAGAGATCGTGGTGGTGATCAGAAAGCTGTCTTCTGAAATGAGCACTCACACTCTTTGTGCTGTGGGTGCTTCGGACCCCAGGGAACTTACCAGTTTGGGTGGGCTGACCTGCCTCTCGGTGTTACTCTTTGGAGGCTCACGCCCAGCCTCACTATTCAAGTCAGACTGCTGGGAGGTGGGGCCAGTCGCATAAATAGGGGGTGGAGCCAGCAGCAGCCAGGCAGTCGGCTCAGGAGCTTCACCCACCCAACCCTCCCTTTGTTTAATGTTTCTTGTTTACAGGTTAACTTTTTTCTTCCTGTTTAGCGGGCGCTGCTACGGTTTTTTGACTGGTTGCTGTTGAAGAACTGGGAATAAATTTTTCTGCATTGGCAGGTTTTGTCTTCCCCATAGCAATCCGTCACAACTTTGGCGGTTTAAGGTCTTGGGTGGAATCCTTTAGTCTTTTCTTCCCTAAATTGGGGTGTGTCTGTGAGGTGGTGACTCCCCCCCCCCCCGAGCGGCGATTCCAGGGTCCGCTCTTAAAGGGGTTGTAATATGAGTGTCACTGGCCATACACAGAAAGGTTGTCAGTGAACTACCCTGAGCGCGGGGATATAGGGTGGACTGCCTGTGTACACATACATCTTACAGAGCACCCCCATATCCCATTTATCCTGAGGAGCCCCAGTTTCCCCAGCTGGGGGGCTGGGACAGATACACGCCCAATGCCTAAGCCAAGGTCCTCCTACTTTTGAAAGTTTAATAAAGTTGTGGCCAAATTTTAATTCCATAACACGTTGTCATGAGTCACTATTCCATTCTGGTGGTCCCTGGGGGCTGGGGCGGTCACTGCCTGGTCACGCAAAATTCAATCTCTCCTCTCCTGCAGGATTCTATGGAGAGGTGAAGCATCCATAGATTACGGCATTTTCAGTGCTGTATGGAAGGTCATTGCTGCACAGGCATAACAGTTGCTCAGTTCCTCCATGGGCTTAATTGCTTATCCAAAAGCAAGAGAACGAGACTTTGACTATGATGTGGAGGTTGTGGAACAAGAGCTGACAAGCAGCAGCAGAGCTTGGGACTTGTGGGGAACTGGCTTCCCTGGGCCCAAACCGTTCTCTCTGAGGGGCTGTGCACAACAAGGCGCAAGGGTAGCTTTGTGTTGGACTGGTTCCTGTGGGTTATTCAGCTTTCCTTCTTGTCTAAATTTCACATTTGTACATAGCAAGTTATTTTCTGCTTATTAAAGTGATTACTTTCTATAATAGTAATTCCAGCTGGGCATGAAAAACACACACAGAGAGAGAACGATTTGAGCAGCTCAGCATCTGCTTTCCCAAAAGGATTGACTGCCATTTGAACCACAAGAAGTATGTTTTTAATAACTGTTATTTTACCAACAGATGAGCGCTATCTTATTCAATCTAAATTGGATGTATGTATGTTAGGGGAACGTTAATGCAAATAATTTCAAATTGCAGAAATGAATTAGGAACACAATAAAGCTTCTCTTTTTTTGGTACCTTGGGGGCCACTCGCAAGATGCTTCTTCGGCTTTAGCTCTGTCCCACCGCACCTTTTCCTTACAATGAAAGAACATGAGGCAAAAGATATTTAGGTTGATAAATGCACGCCACAGTACAAAGCCACCAAATCTACAGAGGGGGCCATCTTAAAGATTTGGAGCTTTCTTAGAGAAATAAAATCTGCTTGTATAGTTCAAAGGTTGGTTAATGGGCAAGCTAGACATGACATAAAAAAATAATAATGTTGATGTGGTTATTAGGAATGAACACAATCAGGACCACAAAGTGAGAGGAAGGAGATTTCACCCTGTGCCATGCCACAGCCCGGATCAGAATCGAGTGTCCTAGAATCATAGAATCATAGAGTTCAAAGAGAAGAAGAAGAAGAAGAAGAAGAAGAAGAAGAAGAAGAAGAAGAAGAGGAGTTTGGATTTGAAATCCCGCTTTATCACTACTCGAAGGAGTCTCAAAGCGGCTAACATTCTCCTCGCCCCCCCCCCCACAACAAACACTCTGTGAGGTGAGTGGGGCTGAGAGACTTCAAAGAAGTATGACTAGCCCAAGGTCACCCAGCAGCTGCATGTGGAGGAGCGGGGACGTGAACCCGCTTCACCAGATTACGAGTCTACTGCTCTTAACCACTACACCACAGATGAACCAAGGGTCATCTCATCCAACCCCCTGCAATGCAGGAATCTCAACTAAAGCATCCATGACAGATCCCTCTTGCTCTCCTGTCTTCGCTTCGCTGGAGAGGCGCTGCGCAGCTTTCCCTCTCTGCGCAGTGCCCCTTCAGCGAAGCGGGAGGAGAAACGAAGCCCCTTCCGTTTCTCCTCCTGTTTTGCTGGAGAGGCACTGAGCAGAGAGGGAGAGAACATTTTTTTTCTTATTCTCCTCCTCTAAAACTAGGTGCGTCTTATGGTCGGGTGTGTCTTATAGAGCGAAAAATACGGTATATGCAAATGTTATGCAAATTTGCATCGGCACTTGCACAGGTGTAGCAGAGGGCCCTAACCAAACACAGCATACTGGGCCCAGGAAACCCTGTTGGCATCCCTGAATAGTAGTCTGTACTTGATGCAATATTCACAGAGATGCAAGAAGTCAGAGGCGGGCCTCTTTCAATTTTTGAACCTGCAGGTGTCAATATATTGGTGCAGGTTGTTGCTGTTACCTTGGGAGCTCTTACAGACATTCTTCTTATTGCAGGTGTTCCAGAGGCCTGGCTGAAATATGACAAAGAGCTTTGTCCTGCCTTGCCGACGAGTCAAGACTGAAATATTATTAAAGGTTATTAACTGATATTCAGTTACAGGATCATGGCCTGAGTAAAGAATAAGACCCACTGCAGCACCAAAGCGCAAGGTCCCTGAACCCGCACACCTGCACACTTACAAGGGGTTTTAAGTTTACCCACTTTGGGAACAGTGAGCTATCTATGGAATGTTCTACAGTTTGGACTTGGTTCATGGCACTTTCTAATTGCCTCATTTTCTCCACTTTCCTATAAAGGAGAGCATCTGGCCTAAACAGATCATCCATTATGAAGTGCACCTTCTGCAAACTGAGCCTGCAGAGCTCTTGCTGAAATGTCTTAGTTTATTACAAAATATATATAAGGACATCGTACACAAAGCATGAACCTGGGAGGGAGGAAAAGTGGAGTTGTGCATTACTGCAAATAATAACAATTCCTATAAAATTGTAGTTATCTATGCACAACTTTTATAGATCATCTTTCATCAGAAATAGCATACCTTCCAACATATCTCCAATGAAAATAGGGATATCCTATTTAGCAGCAACAGTAGTAGTAGTAGTAGTAATAGCAATACCCTGCCTATCTGACTGGGTTGCCCCAAACACTCTGGGAAGCTTCTAGCATACAGTGGTACCTCAGGTTAAGTACTTAATTCATTAAGGAGGTCCGTTCTTAACCTAAAACTGTTCTTAACCTGAAGCACCACTTTAGCTAATGGGGCCTCCCGCTGCCGGAGCACGATTTCTGTTCTCATCCTGAAGCAAAGTTCTTAACCCGAGGTACTATTTCTGGGTTAGCGGAGCCTGTAACCTGAAGCGTATATAACCTGAAGCATATGTAACCCGAGGTACCACTGTATATAAAAACATAATAAAACATCAAACATTAAAAACTCCCCTATACAAGACTGTGTTCAGCTGTCCTCTAAGGTTGTATAGTTACTTATCACCTTGACTCAGACGTTGCATAACCCCATACCTTCCCACATTTCTCCGATGAAAATAGAGAAAAGCAGGACATTCCAGGATCAAATCAGAAACCAGGACAGCTTCTGTAAATTCAGGACTGT
Source organism: Podarcis cretensis (assembly GCF_951804945.1). Lineage (NCBI taxonomy): Eukaryota > Metazoa > Chordata > Lepidosauria > Squamata > Lacertidae > Podarcis > Podarcis cretensis. The sequence goes on from NC_137180.1 coordinate 36,114,597, forward strand.
CCCTGGAAAATAGGGACACTTGGAGGGTCTGAAATAATTCACGAGGCGGCTGACAACAATTTAAAAAGCACACATGAATACATCCCCTAGTAAAGTAGACTACAACTGAACTAATCAAGACCACTGTTTAAAATCTATGCCATGACAGTGAGAATCTCCACTAATCTCCCAAAGCCCAGCTGAAGACAAGTGTTTCCAACTGTCCATGAAAGTAGACTAGGGTGAAGAGACAAAGCTTTTCAGAGAGAGACTGCTCCAGTTTCAGAACCATGAGAGAAAAGGCCCTGTCCTGGTAGGTGGCAACCACACTTCCTTCCTGGAAAGAACGCAGAACAGGGGCTGCCTGGGTGTTAAGAAGGTGATAAGATCATTTTGGTGCGAGGTGAGGATATTTATAGCAAGAGTAATAAAAAGAAATGGTTATTTAGGGGAACTGAATTTAATTCTAAATTACGGTATATTCCAGAAACGTCAAAGATTTCAAGGGGTCAAAAAAATATATGGATGTACCATGCTATATTAGAAGCAAAAAAACTTGTTTTGATGAATTGGAAGAGCTGCAAAAAGATTCCAATGAGCACATGGATTGATAATATGGACAGATTAGCTACATGCGAACGAATTGCATGTCGACACAAAATAAGAATGGATAAATATGAAGAAATCTGGAACAAATATTTAAGCGATAGTGGTGGGAAGTAGGAGGAGGAGAAAGAGGTGGGAAAGTATTGTTTAAAAAGGTGTAGTCATAGGTATATCAGTGTATTCAAATCGGAATTGTCAAATTGTGTTATTATTGTTATTATGGTTTTGGTTCTATGTGTCTTTTGCGGTTGTTGTTTGTATCGACAAAATGATTAAATATTTTTTTAAAAAAGAAGGTGATTCTTACAATAGTTGGCACTCAACTATTGAACAGAATTGAAAAGGTCAAATATTTTACAGCAAGGTTATTGAGCCTTGTCTCTGCAGGTGTTTCTGGAGCACAGCTCCCATCATCCTTGGCCATTGGTCATGCTGGCTGAGACTGGTGGGAGTTGTAGCTCAGCGCCATTTAGAGAGCCAAAGGTTCTCTATCCCTGTTTTACAAGCAGCAGAGAGTGAGACAAAACCTGTGCACATGCAGCACTGAGTCCCTCTGCTAGGTATCTTAAATTCTTCCTTGTGGTTCAGTCTAATGGGTGTTCTCAGAACATTGCTCCCAATAGCATTGTTCCTTCCATTCAAAATGTAGCACTGACAACAATGTTATATATAAGTCCTGTAGGAGATAGCAGATTAATGAGTATGAAACAGTATGGGAGGGAAAATGAATCTATTTTATTTTATTTTATTTTGCTGCCTCCAAAGCAGACAGAAAATCACGCCTTTTGCACACATGCCTGCAGATGAAGGTGATTTTCTGCAAAAGACACACATTATAAAAGTTTCTTGTTTCCAATACAAAAGCTGTAAATTCTCTCCTTCTCCTGTTTGTAAAGACAGGTACTTTCTTTTCACTAGCCTCAAGTTCCCGTTTTTATTTTAAAGAACTATTGTTGTGTTCAAGTTTCTATGTCAGGCTGCAAAGGAATGTTTGATGGAATAGAGCAAGCTGGTCTGTGGTCAAAACAACTTTTTTTTCCCTAGTAATATTTCAGAAAGTTTGCAATCCCCTGGGGACCAAAGTAGAAACATATACAGGCTCATACTCCAGTACACTTTAAGAGAATGCTTTAAATCTCAGCACAGGATTGATTTCAGCTCATAATGTTTTAGTGGGGAGTAATGTTCTTTTAGAACAGAGGCTCTCTGTGTTTGTCACAGCAAGATGCCTCAAATCACAGAACAAATGGGATGAGACTTCTCAAGTGTAGCTAACTATGATGGCCAGTTCCAGAGGTTATCTGGGTTGGGCATTTGCTGAAGTCATGACCCATTTAAAAGCACCACTTCTTTGGAGTAGTGAAGTTCACATTTAAAGTTGAATCTTCCTAATTTCCAGAACAGTATGCAAAGTGAGATGCAGCCACCCTTCAAAATTCGCACCTCTCTAAATTTTGCAATGCATTTCTTCAGCCAAGCAATGTGCATAAAAATGCATATACTGGGATGAAGTGTGCGCATAAAAATACATGTATTAGTAAAAATAGCATTAAAGTGAATTATATTGGGAGAAACGACTTTGCAAAAATTGGGCAAAATTGCATAAATGTGTGAATATTCACAAACTGACGTGGAAATGTGGATGTGAAGGAATTTGACATTGCTGTCCTGATTGTCTGGACCATACTTGCCTGGACTATTGAGTATTATATGGAAATGCATATCTCAAAGGTACTGATTATGTGAACCTTACTTGTATGGACTGCTGAGCATTGTTTGAGCATGCATACCTTCTTATTTGTTCTTTGGTGATATAGTGTTAACAAGTCACACACTGAGATTCAAATTGGAAAGCAGTAGAACTTCATTGTGAATGATGATTCAGTCATGTCTGTGGTCAAAGGGCTTCCTGCAGCCTGCTTGGCAGAGCTTGTTTGGCAGGGGCAGGAAGACAAAGTCTTTATCAGACAACCTTAGTCCATGGTGAGACTCAAAAGACACCAAAGGGCTTAGTTCATCTGAGAGAGAAAGAACATGAGAAGAGCCTGCTCATCTAGTCCAGCATCCTGCTCTTATTGTGGCCGACCAGGTGCCTGTGAGAGGCCCACAAAGCAGTACCTGAGCAATAACGATAACGATATCTTTATTGTCATTGTCCCATGCAGAACAATGAAATTGAAAAACTACATAAAAACTACATAAAACTACCACAAAACTACATAAAACTACTACAAAACTACATAAAACTACTACAAAACTACATAAAACATTTAAAAACCCCTAAAAACTCTAAAACCCTGTTTTAAAATACACTATACTATAGAGACCCCTTATGCTGCGTTTAGGACCAGAATTGCATTTGCATAGAAACTGTTTCTAAGGCGGTTAGTCCTGGCCTTTATAACCCTATACCTTCTTCCAGAAGGCAGAAGCTGAAAGAGATCATTTCCGGGGTGCGTACTATCCTCTGCTATCTCTGCCGCTTTCTTATGGCACCTGGCAGCATAGATTTGATCTAAGGTGGGAAGAGTGCACCCAATTATTCACAATAGCTGTATCCCCTCTTGCTGTTTCCAGCAACTGGTATGCAGTAGCATACTGCCTCCAACCATAAAAAAGGGCCCAGAATCCCTTGTGGAAGCAGAAAAGATATGTGACACATCAGTTCAGATGGGACCTGGGCAGGTTTGAGATAGTCACTGCTTCCAACATCACTCCCAAATATGTGACCTACTGCAAACCTTAACTGGTGTTCTTGAGTGCTGTGGTTTGTTAAGGGTGCTGGGAATTGCAGCACAGTTTCCATGATTTCCTTGTAGAGATATATGCTTTAAATGTATGGTGTATACCCAAACCAGTGTGTAAACAAACTGACCAGGTTGGAGATAGTTAGCACTACCACCATCGCCTCCAATAGATGGCCTTCTGCAAACCTTCCTTGAGCTGCTGTCCCCTTGAGTAAATCGTTTTTTCATTCAGTGGCTAGCTTTTCATTCAACAAAGCTGTAGTGGTTAACCAATTTGTTTTGCAGAGTCCAGATGTCTTCCCAAAGGATTGTAGTTCTGTTGGGATGATATCACATATCCCCAACACTGGATGTGCTTTTTTGTGTCTGGGAAAATGTTATTTCCCCTGCTAGCATATCCATTGCTATTAGTCCTTCTCTGAAAAATTCAGTTGTGGTGCGGAAACCAAACTTACCCTTCATGGGGGAAACAATGAGTGAATTTCTAATAGTTTTTTTCCCCATTTTGGAGGGCAGGGCTGCATTTACCTTACTTACTGTGTGAAGTTGGCCAAGGGGTCTGCCCAGATCCACAAGATGAGCTAATAGAAAATGCCAGAAGCTTTGGTTGTGAGTGGCTATGCTTTGTTTCATTAAGCCACCACTAGACCCAGGGAGAATACTGATGCCTTTGGAAAATATTCCGTTCCATCAAAGTGTTGGACTTTCTAAGCAAAAAAAGTAAAATTCCATGCCAGGGTAATTTTCTCATTACAAACCTCATTCAAGAACCATTGGAACTAATTAAGCTCTTTCATCACATATCAGCAGACTGCAAACCTGAAATTGCTCACATTCCACATGGCTTTGAACACAGCAATGTCTGTGAGAAGTGCGTAACTCCTAGTGCAGCACTTGTGATCTTTGTTAGCCTGCATGTCCCCATGTACATGACTAAGTGCCACCAGCAGAAAGCACTTGTACTTTTTTATTCACCAGGTACAGTGCTTTCAAGGAAGCAAATAAGACAAGCTGCAAGTCTGCTTGACACACAGTAATAAGCTTATCACCCCTGAGAATGGGGCACTGAGAGTGGGCATGTTCTATTACAGCAGCCATCCCACCAAAACTAATACAGTGGTATCTCAGGTTAAGTACTTAATTCATTCCAGAGGTCCATACTTAACCTGAAACTGTTCTTAACCTGAAGACCACTTTAGCTAATGGGGCCTCCTGCTGCTGCTGCCACGCTGCCGGAGCACAAGTTCTGTTCTCATCCTGAAGCAAAGTTCTTAACCCAAGGTACTATTTCTGGGTTAGCGGAGTCTGTAACCTGAAGTGTATGTAACCTGAAGTGTATGTAACCCGAGGTACCACTGTAGAACCATTCTCTTGTGATAGAGACCCTATAAGGTGCATTTGGCTGATAGATAGGATAGCCCATAAATTGATAGATAGGATAGCCCACATATTGGTGAATGCCCATAGACTGGGATTTTCCAGGTTCACTTTGACTGAGGTCACACAATACATTTAAAGCACTCTTATATCACTTTATGAGGAATGGCTTCCCTCAAAGAATCCTGGGAACTGTAGTTTGCTAGGGGTCTCCTAACAGCACTCAGCGTCCTTAACAAACTACTGTTCCCAAGATGCTTTGGGGGAAGCAAAGTTGTATGGTGTGGATCTACTCTCTTGTTCTCTAGATAGATTACGGTTTTTTAAAAAAATAGAATTGTCAGATATAAATTCAAATGAAACCCCCTTTCACTAATTAGTATGTGGCAAAATTTCAGGTCTCATTTATACTAATGCAAATGCATTAATGTCCTGCTCCACAAGCTCTGTCACCTGAACTTTTTGAATTAAGTCATGCAATGGAAGTTTCCTGGAAACAGGAAATATAAAGACAAATAGAGAAAATGGAAGGAAAATAGCTTTTTCCAAAGAAGTGGGTGGGTAAATGGGTGGTATAATGGCTGAAGACCAGGAAAAAAATACCTTGCTGAGCCCCGGAGCTCCTTTGTTTTGTAGGCACTAAGCATCTACTCCTGTTTAAAATGCCATTTATCTTCCCAAGGCACAATGTGCAGCCCAATCAATCTTATTAGAAAAGGCCATTTTAAATGTGTGTAATGAATTCACAGAGTGGTAATGGGCTAGCAAGGGCCAGGATGATGATGAATCTGTTGCTTCACTTTACATCCTGCTCAAAAGGAATTAGGTCCCCTAACAAAGCGATAGCTCCCTGGCAGAGAATAAGATCACACTCCCAGAGTCTGGGGCTTGGGTTGTTATTTCTTAAGTGCCAAGGGGTTTGTTCAATGTAAGCAGCACTGGATTTCTCATGCAGTTTCTTTATGAACTGCAGTCGAGTCAGGTCTCAAAACGGCACTAAGCTGATGGATATTGCTGCGCTTTGCAGCAGATTGAGATATTTGAAGAGACGGCATTTTGACTGAAAAAGACAGCATTCTGATTTCTAGTCAATACCTGTCAGAAACTGAAGTGGCATATTGGTTTCAAACCGTTTTAAAAAACATATATAACTCTTTTAAGTCCAAGCTTCCAATTTTTTTAAAAAACAAACCATTAATTGTAATGCAAATGTAAACACGAGGTAAAACACACATAACTTGAAGCAAGCACTGTTTTTTAAAAAACAGTGAAGGAATATATATGACACAAACCAATTATGAAAAGGTATCCTAGTCTATCTGTCCTCTTACAGTACCTACTTAAAGGTAAAGGTAAAGGACCCCTGACAGTTAAGTCCAGTCGCAGACGACTCTGGGGTTGCGGCACTCATCTCGCTTTACAGGCTGAGGGAGCTGGAGTTTGTCCACAGACAGTTTTTCCGGGTCATGTGGCCAGCATGACTAAGCCACTTCTGGTGCAACCAGAGCAGTGCATGGAAACGCTATTTACCTTCCTGCCGGAGTGGTACCTATTTATCTACTTGCATTTTTGGGTGTGCCTTTGAACTGCTAGGTTGGCAGGAGCTGGGACCGAGCAACAGGAGCTCACCCCGTCGTGGGGATTCGAACTGCTGATCTTCTGATCAGCAAACCCAAGAGGTTCAGTGGTTTAGACCACAGCGCCACCTGCATCCTATCCTACTTACCTATCTGTAAATATATAAAAATCCAGACTGGTGAATCCAAGCTTGTTGTGCTGCCTGAACATTATTCTTCCACAAAAGATAACCAAAGGCTGGATTCTCTACCGGCCAATCCTGAGATCACCACTTCTCGCCCAACCTCCCTCCCACAGACCAATTTTTTAATGTAGCCAGATTTCCCTGATCTATGTTCACGTCTGCTGAAGGAGGGAGGCGCAGGAGACCAACCTCAGGCTAGGAAAGGTCCCCTCCCACAACTTTTGTTCTCTCCAAAATTCATTGTCACTCATGGCTTTTCAGTTGCCAGATGATCATTTAGGTTCCAAGACCTGGGTCTCCTGCCAGACATCTAGTGTGACTAGAATGTCCTTAGATAGAACAAGGCTTTCCATACAACATTCATTTGACCCAGCATACTTTTCAGTCAAGATGAGCATGTCCCATGTTTTCTTAAGACATGTGTAGGTCGTTTCCTCTTGCTTCTCCTGCAGTTTAGCTGCTATACCAAGACAGGCATCCAGGCTGGTGAATCCTAGCTAACAATGTAAGAAGGCATTGTTTTCTGTACTGCCCTGTATGCAGCAATGTTTCTGTTGTGCTGCAGTTCGTTGTTGTTGTTGTTGTTGTTGTTTAGTCGTTTAGTCGTGTCTGACTCTTCGTGACCCCAAGGACCAGAGCACACCAGGCACCTCTGTCCTCCACTGCCTCCCGCAGTTTGGTCAAACTCATGCTGGTAACCTCGAAAACACTATCCAACCATCTCATCCTCTGTCGTCCCCTTCTCCTTGTGCCCTCCATCTTTCCCAACATCAGGGTCTTCTCCAGGGAGTCTTCTCTTCTCATGAGGTGGCCAAAGTACTGGAGCCTCAGCTTCACGATCTGTCCTTCCAGTGAGCACTCAGGGCTGATTTCCTTAAGAATGGATAGGTTTGATCTTCTTGCAGTCCATGGGACTCTCAAGAGTCTCCTCCAGCACCATAATTCAAAAGCATCAATTCTTCGGCGATCAGCCTTCTTTATGGTCCAGCTCTCACTTCCATACATCACTACTGGGAAAACCATAGCTTTAACTATACGGACCTTTGTTGGCAAGGTGACATCTCTATTTCTCAAGATGCTGTCTAGGCCTGTCATTGCCCTTCTCCTCTCCCAAGAAGCAGGCGTCTTTTAATTTCGTAGCTGCTCTCACCATCTGCAGTGATCATGGAGCCCAAGAAAGTAAAATCTCTCACTGCCTCCATTTCTTCCCCTTCTATTTGCCAGGAGGTGATGGGACCAGTGGCCATGATCTTCGTTTTTTTGATGTTGAGCTTCAGACCATATTTTGCGCTCTCCTCTTTCACCCTCATTAAAAGGTTCTTTAATTCCTCCTCACTTTCTGCCATCAAGGTTGTGTCATCTGCATATCTGAGGTTGTTGATATTTTTTCCGGCAATCTTAATTCCGGCTTGGGATTCATCCAGCCCAGCCTTTCGCATGATGAATTCTGCATATGAGTTAAATAAGCAGGGAGCCAAAATACAGCCTTGTCATACTCCTTTCGCAATTTTGAACCAATCAGTTGTTCCATATCCAGTTCTAACTGTAGCTTCTTGTCCCACATAGAGATTTCTCAGGAGACAGATGAGGTGATCAGGCACTCCCATTTCTTTAAGAACTTGCCATAGTTTGCTGTGGTCAACACAGTCAAAGGCTTTTGCATAGTCAATGAAGCAGAAGTAGATGTCTTTCTGGAACTCTCTAGCTTTCTCCATAATCCAGCGCATGTTTGCAATTTGGTCTCTGGTTCCTCTGCCTCTTCTAAATCCAGCTTGCACTTCTGGGAGTTCTCGGTTCACATACTGCTTGAGCCTTCCTTGTAGAATTTTAAGCATAGCCTTGCTAGCGTGTGAAATGAGTGCAATTGTGCAGTAGTTGGAGCATTCTTTGGCACTGCCCTTCTTTGGGATTGGGATGTAGACTGATCTTCTCCAATCTTCTGGCCACTGCTAAGTTTTCCAAACTTGCTGGCATATTGAGTGTAGCACCTTAACAGCATCATCTTTTAAAATTTTAAATAGTTCAGCTGGAATACCATCACTTCCACTGGCCTAGTTATTTGCAGTGCTTTCTAAGGCCCATTTGACTTCACTCTCCAGGATGTCTGGCTTAAGGTCAGCAACGACACTACCTGTGGTATACGAGACATCTATATCTTTCTGGTACAATTCTTCTGTGTATTCTTGCCACCTCTTCTTGATGTCTTCTGCTTCTGTTAGGTCCCTTCCACTTTTGTCCTTTATTATGGTAATCTTTGTACGAAATGTTCCTTTCATATCTCCAATTTTCAGATCTCTGGTTCTTCCCATTCTATTGCTTTCCTCTATTTCTTTGCATTGCTCGTTTAAGAAGGCCTTCTTGTCTCTCCTTGCTATTCTTTGGAAATCTGCATTCAATTTCCTGTATCTTTCACTATCTCCCTCGCATTTTGCTTGCCTTCTCTCTCCTGCTATTTGTAAGGCCTCATTGGACAGCCACTTTGCTTTCTTGCATTTCCTTTTCATTGGGATGGTTTTCGTTGCTGCCTCCTGTATAATGTTGCGAGCCTCCATCCATAGTTCTTCAGGCACTCTGTCCAGCAAATCTAAATCCTTAAACCTGTTCCTCACTTCCACTGTGTATTCATAAGGGATTTGATTTAGATTGTATCTTACCGGCCCAGTGGTTTTTCCTACTTTCTTCAGTTTAAGCTTGAATTTTGCTATAAGAAGCTGATGATCTGAGCCACAGTCAGCTCCAGGTCTTGTTTTTGCTGACTGTATAGAGCTTCTCCATCTTTGGCTGCAGAGAATATAATCAATCTGATTTCGATGATGCCCATCTGGTGATGTCCATGTGTAGAGTCGTCTCTTGTGTTGTTGGAAAAGCATGTTTGTGATGACCAGCTTGTTCTCTTGACAGAACTCTATTAGCCTTTGCCCTGCTTCGTTTTGATCTCCAAGGCCAAACTTGCCAGTTGTTCCTTTTATCTCTTGACTCCCTACTTTAGCATTCCAATCCCCTATAATGAGAAGAACATCCTTCTTTGGTGTCACTTCTATAAGGTGTTGTAAGTCTTCATAGAATTGCTCAATTTCAGTTTCTTCAGCACCAGTAGTTGGTGCATAAACTTGGATTACTGTGATGTTAAAAGGTCTGCCTTGGATTCGTATCGAGATCATTCTATCATTTTTGAGATTGCATCCCAGTACAGCTTTCACCACTCTTTTGTTGACTATGAGGGCCACTCCATTTCTTTTACGGGTTTCTTGCCCACAGTAGTAGATATGATGGTCATCCGAACTGAATTTGCCCATTCCCATCCATTTTAGTTCACTGATGCCCAGGATGTCAATATTTATTCTTGTCATCTCATTTTTGACCACCTCCAACTTACCCAGGTTCATGGTTCTTACATTCCAGGTTCCTATGCAATATTTTTATTTACAGCACTGCACTTTCCTTTCGCTTCCAGGCATATCCGCAACTGAGCGTCCTTTCGGCTTTGGCCCAGCCGCTTCATCAGCTTTGGATCTACTTGTACTTGCCCTCCGCTCTTCCCCAGTAGCATGTTGGATGCCTTCCGACCTGAGGGGCTCATCTTCCAGCGTCATAACTTTTATATGCCTGTTGTCTTTATCCATGGAGTTTTCTTGGCAGGGATACTGGAGTGGCTTGCCGGTTCCTCCTCCAGGTGGATCACGCTTGGTCAAAACTCTCCACTATGACCTGTTCATCTTGGGTGCCCTGCTCGGCATAGTTCATAGCTTCTCTGAGTTCTTCAAGCCCCTTCGCCACGGCAAGGCAGTGATCCATGAAGGGGGTCTGCAGTTCATCTTCCATCAAAAACACATTATTTGTCTCATGGTCCACTGTTGTGAAATCATGTAAGTTACATATTTAATTACATAAATGACATTGCTATTATGGTAGGTATACTATCTTATTCATTTCAGCTCAAATGAAACACAACATAAATTGTGGGGGTGTAGTCAATTACGTATTGTTTGTAGTCTGGTATTCACTGTCCTTGCTTTCAATTGTATTTGCTGGATTGATTTTCATTCTGGACATGGAAGGAATAAGCAGGCATTGGCAACTTCTGCTCTTCTTTTCATTTTGGTTAGAATTCTCCAACATCCCTCCTCCTAGAGCACTAATTATCATTGCTCTGACACTGTAAGCTGCAACTAAAATTGCAATTGACTTTCCATACTCTCAGAGACATATTGCCCCTTTTCTGTATGTTCATTCTGCTCTATTCCATCCAAACCAGAGGGTGTGATACAGCTGTTTTGGGTGGGGCAAGACCAATTCACCTGAGTTGCCACAGTACACACTTTCCTGTATACAAACATTCGCTATAAACTTTGTGGTTGATGCCATTGTATCAACCCATGCATTAGTAATTCCTTCTCACAAAATGTTCTGAAGCCATTAACAGTACAAAAATTCAAAACAGCAGCATCATATATAGAACAATTTCAAATTCAGTAAAGTTAGAGGCTGGGATACAAAACCTCCATTTTAAACATTTGCTGAGAAAGGAAGATCTTCAACAGAGACAATAGAATGCTGTCTGCCTGGGTATTTAATGGGAGGTAATTTCAAATGATAGGTGCCATCATCCCAAAGACCCAATTCCTATGTGCCACAGACCTCCTGATGGGCCAGCCAGATGGGTGGGGTATGTATGTATGTATGTATGTATGTATGTATAAATAAATAAATAAATAATCTGCAGGAGACCCTCTCCTGCAGGATGATTGGTTGGGTAGAGGAAGGGTGAGGTGATATTTTAAAAAGGTAAAGGAAAAGGGACCCCTGACCATTAGTTCCAGTCGTGACCGACTCTGGGGTTGCGGCACTCATCTCGCTTTATTGGCCAAGGGAGCTGGCGTTTGTCCGCAGACAGCTTCCGGGTCATGTGGCCAGCATGACTAAGCCACTTCCGGCGAACCAGAGCAGCACACGGAAACTCTGTTTACCTTCCCACTGGAGCGGTACCTATTTATCTACTAGCACTTTGTGCTTTCGAACTGCTAGGTGGGCAGGAGCAGGGACCAAGCAACAGGAGCTCACCCCGTCGCGGGGATTCGAACTGCTGACCTTCTGATCGGCAAGTCCCAGGCTCTGTGGTTTAACCCACAGTACCACCCGCGTCCCTAAGAGGTGATATTTTAGGTAGTGCTAAAATGCTGATTTGGCTTATTTCATTTCATTTAAAAGTTAAAATATGAGTGAAATGCCATTTAAGTACAAGAGTGTGACAGGGCTGCAACAGCATCGTGCTGTAATGCTAATTTGATTGGACAAAGGAAAATCCTTTAGCATCAAGATGGTTTCAAAATGATTTGATGTCTGACACTTTGTGGAATTTCACCTGCCCTGCCCCAACCCACCGCCCTGATTCTAACACTTTTCATATGTGTTCTCAGATCATGTAAAAATAACCGTCCACTCTTGGGATCTCAGTGCGTAGGCTTGTGTTTCTTTAACCTCACTGTTGTAAAGCCTGCCGCATGATGGCTTGCCCTTTTCTTTTCGCTGCTACCCATCTTGACCTTCGGCACCTTTTATATGGGCAGAACAATGGGTGGAGCGGCAGTCACTGCTTCAGTAGGCGGCCAGCCAGGGCAATAAGCTGAGACTCAAGGTAACAATCAAACTCGAGGTCCCTTTGTGACTTCCCCTTTCATATGTCAGTGAACTTGATTCTGCCACGGTATGAATGGCGGAGCTGTGCTATTTCAGGAATGTCAGCAATTTGGTCATAAAGCAACTTTGATCCTGCTCCAAGTTTCCATGCTCATTCATTAACTGAAAATGTGGAGGTTAAGATAGGGCTCTGTCTTATCTAAGGCTGAGTGACGGCTACTTAAACAAATTGCCAACTTTTCTCTCTCTTCTTGTACTTCTGATAATAAAGGAAAAGGGGACAAAAATGATTCACAGATGTTGTTGAGGTAGACATGAGCCCAGGAAGATGAATTGCTTTCGGTTTTGAAATGGAACGAGAGGCTCTATAATGTAAATAATGCCATTGCTTTATTTTCCATTTTGCAAAAGTCTCTCCACTCTAAGGAAGGGTGGTCTTCCTTAGTCATCTGCCATTTAGTCCCATGGAGGGTGGAGGGTATTAATATTATGTTCTTGAATAGTTTCTTGTGTATATTGTGGCTGTTTAATTGTGGTTGGCCTAGTATTTCCACCTGTGCATTCACAGTGTACTATGAGCTATGTATTTTCCAGAGCGGTAGCCACGTTAGCCTGTGGCAGCAAAGAAACAATAAAGAGTCCAGTGGCACTTTAAAGAATGATGAATTACATTACAGTCATACCTCATGTTATGTTTGCTTCATGATACGTTTTTTTCAGGTTGTGTCCCACAGCAACCCGGAAGTACCGGAAAGGATTACTTCTGGGTTTCTCCGCTCGTGCATGCACAGAAGCGCTAAATCACGCTTCATGCATGCGCACAAACACCAAATTGCGCCACACAACTGTGCAGATACGGCACTTCAGGTTGCAGGCTTCTCATGTTGCGAACGGGCCTCCGGAATGGATCCCATTCGCAACCAGAGGAACCACTGTATAGCACAAGCTTCTGCAGGCTAGAACCAACTTCCTCAGGTGCATGAAGTCAAGAACTTTACATCACCTCAGGGGAGCTGGGGCTGCAGTCTGTCTTCCTGTTGTGATGCTGCAATGTTGCTTTGAGTTTCCTCCTCCTCTCCGTTCCTACAGTACTTTACCTTTAATCTGATTAGTGAGGTGCAACATTGAATAGGACTTGTGCACATAAAATCCAGCACATGCTGAGCTCTTTTCAATATATTTCCCCCTTGTATAAACTTTATTTATCTTCTGTTCTTTCTTTCAGCCTAGCTGCTTTCAAATGTAACTTGTACCTTATCGCCCCTCAAAACTGCAAGTTTCTTTCATCCCTTCACTCTGCTCCTGTAACACTGACCATCTTCCTATAACAGTTTCTCTCCCTTATCCCTCTTCTGTTTTAGTCTCAGATTATTTCTCCTCTTAACCTTTCCTATTTCTTTCTCGTTTCCTCTGGCCCTTTTCACATTCCACTGTTTTCTGCTTCTGACCAGCGGCCTTTATTCAGCAGCCAAGGACTTGCTAGTGCTAGCACTGATCTGACCAAAATGTTATGGTGCAGCCTTCAGATGGAGCAGGCAAGTGAGGAGGCACCGGGTGTGGCGTGGCGCTGAGGCTCACCTGAAAATGGATGGAACAGCCTTTTTCAACCTGTCGGTCCCCAGATGTTGTTGAACTACAACTCCCATCACCCTTAGCTAGCAAGGCCAGAGCTCAGGGATGATGGGAGTTGTAGTCCAACAACATCTGGGGACCCACAGATTGAGAAAGGCTGCTCCATCCATACTGAGAACTGCTGGCGATGGAGAATCACCACAACAATTCAAATAATCAAAGCAAGACACATTGTGTCACTGAAAGTAACAAGCAAAGGGTGGGGACAAGTTAAGAGGTCATTTCAACACAGGTTAAAAAATTGCTCAAAGCCTCAGAAAACAAGGGAATCTTTTTCCTGTAATTCCGCTCTTTTGGTTTTACTGATGATTTTGAGGCCCTGCAAATTATTTAATTTTCAAATTATATAAAAACAATGGTTAAAGCTCCTAATCTTAATACAATTTACTTTGGAGCGGAAAAAGGAGTTGGACAAAACTGAGTTTAATTCACTTCTTAATCTTATAAAAATGTTTCCATTACAGAAGTGGATCCAAAAATCTGTTTAGAAACATTTTTCAAAACATTGTTTAGGATTAGTAGTAAAAGCATTTTAGTTCTGAAGAGATAAGCTCTAAAACAAGACCAAAAACAAAAAACGGATATCCTATTTTTTTTTCCTTTGTCTTTTTTCCTTCAGTAGTTGGCAGAAGTACTCCAGCATTCAGCTATGTGACACAGTCTTGGCAGGGCTCACTGATTACTCCATACAAACTTAACTTGGAGCAAAATCTTTCATTGAGATAAGCATATTTTTGAGTGGGTTTTTATGACTTTGTTTAACTGTTTCTACTGACTAGGGGGAAAAGAAGTAGGCCATGGTTTTATATCACATTTTTGGCAGATATCTTTGGAGGGTACATTCAAACTTGTAGGGTTTTTTCATGTAGCATGCTACCAACAATATATTGGAATGTATGCTATACAGTGGTACCTCGGGTTAAGTACTTAATTCGTTCCGGAGGTCTGTTCTTAACCTGAAACTGTTCTTAACCTGAGGTACCACTTTAGCTAATGGGGCCTCCTGCTGCTGCCACGCCACCGGAGCACGATTTCTGTTCTCATCCTGAAGCAAAGTTCTTAACCCGAGGTAATATTTCTGGGTTAGCGGAGTCTGTAAGCTGAAGCGTATGTAACCTGAAGTGTATGTAACCCGAGGTACCACTGTATATGTTTTTTTTAAAATGTATTTTAAATTGCTTTTGGATGCCTTAATAGTAACAACAACAACAACAACAACAACAACTCACCTTCCACACATGCCCCAAAGCAATTAATACAAAAAATATTATTACAAACTGTAAAAACAATAAAAACAACAACCAAAAAACCAGAAGATGAAGTTTGAAGCCATTCAAAATGGACACCCAAGGCAGAGACCAATTCATCCGGCTGGGAAAATTTGTCAGAACACACATGTCCTTATAGAGCATGGAAAGAGGAATGAAGCCAAGGTTCACAGAGCTCACTATATCTCAGCTTCCTCCACACTGACACCCATCCTTTCATGCAAAGAGACCCCTTGAATGCTTCTATGACAATTTCCTAATTTACTCTCAAAAGACTATTCAAGCTGCCTCTCTCTTTTTTCTTTTTCTTTTTAAAAATGTATTTTAAATGAAAACTAACTAAGCTAGAAGCTGGCTGCTCTTTCAGGAGGTCAGACTTTCTCAATTACCCAGGGCAAAGCAAAATAACATTTAAAACATTTAGATTTACTCAGGAAATGAGAGCATAAAGGCAGGCATAGATGAAAATAATGGAAACATAGAACAGCATTCTAAAACCAGAATGCTGACCTACTTGAAGATGTTAGCGCAAGTCACTTCAAAAGACAGAAGCGCAGATAAAATTACTGTACAATATTTCTGAAGGAAAGGGGAAACTATGCATGTTCCAGTTTTTGTTGAAAGGAAAGTGGTTTGGAAAAAGGAAAGGGAAGCTAAACTCTTGGCTATATATAGACTGCTCAGAGTTACCAGGCTCTGATCGTTTTTAATGTGACTACCGTGGTGTGTAAGCTTGTTCTTTAATTAGAACATCTTTTCTTTTCATCAAAACCACATGGATTTACTTGTGAATGTCACACACACAAACACTAAAACTCCAAGACATTGAGTAGGGATGGAGGAGAATTTTGAATCAGTTTCCATTTAAAGGTGAACTTACCTCATTTACAATTTTTGAAACAAGCTGCAAACCGAAAAACAACTCTCATTTGAAATGTGCCCTTCTTGGAATGCAGTTCTCCAGCCAAGTAATGCGTACAAAAAATTGCATATACTAGTGTAAAGTACACATATAAATGTATATATTAGTGAAAATATACCTTAAAAAGGCATTTTATTGGGTGAAACTGCTTTGCAAACATTGTTGGTAAAAAGTGAGGAAGTTTGCACTAAAATGCTGGTGAATTTTCATGAGGACTGATATAGAAATGTGGAGAATTGAACTTAAGATTGGATAAAATGAGAAACTAAGATAAACTGAAACTGACACATTTGTCTCTCCTTACCCTTGAACCGGGGAAACTGTAAAAAGCAAAGAACAAGGGTATATAGGAAAGTGTATGAGAGAGAGAGAGAGAAGGGGGGGGGAGAGAATTCTTCCCTTTTAGCTTTTCCTGGTCCAGCTTTTTCTTTTCATTTCTGTCCGGCAAGCTAAGTCTGCTGTGCAATAAATCAAACAGTTTGAACACACTGTAAAAAAATATGTGTAACCTGAAATGTCCCATTTTCTCATAAGAATAATAATAATCATGCTCTGTCCATTTTTTGTGGTTCTGCTTTCTCTGTCCAGTTGTTTTTGTAACATGTGTGGCTGTCTGAATATGAGATGCTGTGTTCCAGATGTTTTGGCAAGAGAAAGGAGCAAATGTTCATACACATCTCCGAGAAATCTCTTGCCACCCAAGTCGTCGAGATGTCAGTGAGCTAGTTTACAGTTTACCCAGCCAGAGTCCCTTCCCTCTTCATCTTGCTAACCCTCTAAGTCATCGGTACAAACTGACAAACATTATTTCATGCATCTTTCATTAAGGAAGAAATGTTGTGAAGAAGGTTAATAAGTCCCTCCTGCCCCAAATTGTTAGCCCCCCCCCCAAAGTTGACAGATTTGAGGGCATTAAAGTGGCTCTCTGCTTGAGTCTCCAGTATTGCTAATGTTGTTGCAATGACCAAAACAGAAGAAATGCATTGTCAAAAACAAAGATAAAAGATGGACTTGCATTTAAAAAATGCTTACTTGCATTTAAAAAACGTAGAGTGTTGCACACACCCCAAGCTCTGAGCGACAAGAATCTTAAGGGGGTCCAGCACTTACCCAGGGTTTGGCTTCCTTGGAATGAAGGTAAATGCCATGAACCAGTGGGACAATGGGGAGGAGGAAGAGAAGAAGAAGAGGAGGAGGAGGAGGAGTTTGGATTTGATATCCCGCTTTATCACTACCCAAAGGAGTCTCAAAGCAGCTAACATTCTCCTTTCCCTTCCTCTCCCACAGCAAACACTCTGTGAGGTTGAGATACTTCAGAGAAGTGTGACTGGCACAAGGTCACCCAGCAGCTGCATGTGGAGGAGCAGAGATGCGAACCCAGTTCCCCAGATTACGAGTCTATTGCTCTTAACCACTACACCACACTGGCTCTCGAGGATCCTGGCAAGGTGTGCAGCTGTGACTGGGACACACCAGGGCAAGCCAGGGATGGGAAAGGAGAGGTTGGGGTTGTGGAAAGTGCACACAGGATGACAGAGGACAGTGAAGGTGCAGAGACCAGAAAAGCAGGACCCCTCATCCGAGCCAGAGAGGCCCCCGTCTCTATGAACAAGGTGTAGGGAGCAGCGGGAGATAGGCTCTGGGAAGCTGAGGCAGGCAAGGGCCTACAGCCTAGGTCAATAGGGAGGAGGTGTGTAATTCCTCAGCTGGAGTAGGCTCAAAACAGGTGAGGGTCACATGTCTCTTCAAGCCCATATGCTGCAGTCAACATGCAAAGTATAAAAGGGAAGCCAAGCTGAGATGCTGGGTCTGCTCAACTGCCACATTGATGGACCTCAGCTTGGATGTTCCAGGACCTCTGTGGAACTCTGCTTCGGGTTTGACTCTGGACTGTGTTTCTGGACTTTGTGTACATGGAATGGACCCCTAGACTGAGTTTCCTGACTGCTGAAGTTTGGACTTGGCATACTGTTTATGCTAGTGGAACTTGCTGCCAGGTAGGCCAGGGATTCAGGACAGTAAATGGAGACTGTGGTGTCTTTAAGATATATGGTTTTATTTACACATATATACAGCCTGAACATCGTTTGGAAAGACACACAGCATTAACACTCCAAGAGATATTGCTTCCCATTAGATTTCCATGGAAGCTCCAAGTCACAGCTTTGGGTCCAGCTCTCAGCAAGACATGTTTCTGCTCCTTTAGATTCCAACATCAGCCAAAACTCTCTCTCCCACCTGCCCCCACCTATTCATCCTAGAATGATGTGGTGTCTAGTCAGGTGATGTGAAAAAGGCCCACTCATTTGTCTCCACGGCAACACCTTGGTACATGTAAATGGCGGTACTTAATTACAAGGAAGCCTGCATGACCAGTTCAGATGCCTCTTCTACTAGATTCTAAACCTCACTGGATACAGGATCGCAAGCCTCAACTGGACTGGCCTCCTAAACCTATAACAATATGCTACTACATATGTATAGATCACAAGTGGCTTGCCAGTTATGGCAGAACCTCTACATTAACTTCCAGCTGGTGGGTTGCTGTTGTTTACTGGGAGGCAGAGGGGAAGGGGCAAGGTGATGGAGGGGATTGGTGCAAGGCAAATGCACGGGAGGAACCAATCCAGTGCTCCTTCCAGCATGTTTGCATTGTGTTGACCTCCCTTGTGCTTTGGCCCTCTTCTCTTGGTATGTAACAGTGATCCACCTGCTGAGAAGCTAGCATCATAGCTCTCCCCGCTGCCCCTCTGTCAGATGCATTAAAATTCCACCCTAGAGCAGCCCTGAAGATGTTTATATGCAGAGCTACCCAAGTTTCTAAGGTTGCATTCAAGCCAACATTTACTCAGAGTAGACCTACTGAAATCAATGGCCATGCTTAACTTTCTCATGGTAAGAACTGTTTGACAGTGGACCAGACTCCCTCGGAAGGTGGTGGAATGCTAGCTACTGCTGAGAAGACAGAATTGGGATTCGAGATGAATGGTGGACTCTCATTCCTTCCTTAAGCAGAGGTTGAATGGCCATCTGTCATGGATGCTTGAATGAAGATTCCTGCATTGCAGGGGGTTGAACTAGATTACCCTTGGGTCCCTTCAAACTTTATAGTTCTATGATTCTATGATTTCTATGGGTCTATTAGTTACATACAATCCCTAGTCACTGATGATAATAATAATAATAACTACTACTACTACTGTACTACTACTACTTTTATTTATACCCCGCCCTCCCCAGCCAAGACCAGGCTCAGGGCGGCTCAGGGCAACAACCAGAAACCTTAAAAAAATTCTGCTAGTACAAATCAAAATAAGATGAAAAATGACCTAGGTAACAAAATACGTGTATTACTAGTTAACATCAGCTGTGCCTCTAAATAATTCTGCCATCCATGTTGGTGGTCACTCTTAAAGCAACAGGGAAAGACCAAGAGTTGAAAGTTGTCATCTTGGCAAAAAGTAGCTCTGGGGAGACCCATTTTGGCCTGAAAGAAACTGAACAGCTTGAATGGATGGATGAATAAACAAGTCTGCCAACTCTTATGGTTTTATTGCAAGGCTTGTGGTTTATTATTTGGGGATTTTCTGAGAATTTCAGCTCAGCCTATAAAGAACCTTAGCTCTCATTTGTCTTATTAAGCTCACTCCGTGCAGAAAGAGCGCAGGGTGGGAGGGCTTGGGAAGCCGTTTCAGAATTCCAGAGACATTTTGAAAGGATTTTAAAAGAAGAAGAATAAATAAAGCAGCTTTTCTTTTCCCAGCCAGTTTCATACACTTACATGACAAAGATATTGCAAGTGCTGCAGAAAGCCACTAGTTTAATAAATTATTTGTCAGAATGTTCAATGTGGCTTAATTTACTTTGAATTATTTTGGTACAGCATGAAAAATGTATTGGATCAGTGCAACCGTAATGTGTAAACCACTAAACAGATGATAATATGCTAGATACAGGTGGGATGTGGGTGGCATGGTGAGAAAAATGCTATTTTTCTTTTTCACTGTATAGTATTCTTTAAAAGAAATTGAAGTGTTTGTCATTTGCATAATACCATAATCAAAAATGAAAACTTCTTCCCACCCACCCCCCAATCCCAGTCCCAATCCCAGTCCCATTTAAATACTTTTATTTAAATGAGAAATATTTGTGTGCATCTTCTATATGTCCCCATGAGTTGCTGGTGGTATATAGCTATATCCTTTTGCAGTTGCATAAGAAATAAAACTGAACCATGTTTTATAAAGCTTGTCCAATTTTGTGGTGTTGTTTTTTCCAGTCTCAAAGTTTATTAGTCCATTTTTCCATTACTATCAAGTCCCACACCTTTATGAACCACATTTCAAAGAAACCAGCTTTTAGACTTCTCAGTATTGAGCAACTGTTAGGTTATGAGATCCTTCTGAGTGTTTGTAGAGTACAGTGGTGCCCCGCAAGACGAACGCCTCGCAAGACGGAAAACCCGCTAGACGAAAGGGTTTTCCGTTTTGGAGGCGCTTCGCAAAACGAATTTCCCTATGGGCTTGCTTCGCAAGACGAAAACGTCTTGCAAGTCTTGCGAGTTCCCCCCCTTTTTTCCCCTTTTCCTAAGCCGCTAAGCCGCTTATCAGCTGATCCGCTGATAAGCCGCTTATCAGCTGATCCGCTAAAAGCCGCTAAACCGCTAATAGCGCTAATCCGCTAAGCTGTCAATGGGCTTGCTTCGCAAGACGAAAAAACCGCTATACGAAGAGCCTCACGGAACGGATTAATTTCATCTTGCGAGGCACCACTGTAGATGGAAAGAAGAGTAATTTTGGGATCTATATGAATCATTTGAGCTGTGATCAGTTTCTAAAAAAACACTTAAACCAAAAGAGGTGTAATGGACAGGACCACAACATATGAATAAAAGACCCCAAATTGCCACAGTTTCTCCACCTTTGTTACATGATGCTTTTGCTAAATTTATTAAGCAGAGAGGAATATAGATACCACCTATGTGCTATTTTAAGTGCGTTTTCTCTTTCTTGCATAGGATGACAGTAAAGGAAGCTTACACAGTACAGTGGTGCCTCGCAAGACGAAAAGAATCCGTTCTGCGATTCTCTTCGTCTAGCGGTTTTTTCGTCTTGCAAAGCAAGCCCAATGACGGCTTAGCGGCTTTTAGCGGCTTAGCGGCTTAGCGGATCAGCTGATAAGCGGCTTAGAGGCTTAGAAAAAGGGGGGAAAGGGGAAAAAAACCACAGGAACTCGCAAGACATTTTCGTCTTGCGAAGCAAGCCCATAGGGAAATTCGTTTTGCGAGGTTTTCGTCTAGCGGGTTTTCCGTCTTGCGAGGCGTTCGTCTTGCGGGGCACCACTGTACTGGGATCTGTGATTTATTAAGAGTGATGAGAGTTTTTAGGAGATCATGCTCTCCTCACAAGGTTACAATTCTGAGTGGTTTAATAACGAATCTCTCTTCCCAGGGAATTCTGGGAACTGTGTCTCTGTTAGGGGAATAGCAGTCTCACAACAGCCCTCCGTTAACAAACTACAGCTCCCAGAATTCTTTGGTGGAACTCATGACTGTTTAAAGTGACATCATAATGCTTTAAATGTGAACATGCCCCAAATGTGTGGACATTGGGAGGGGTAAGCCACCACACATATCATCTGTGTAGGGTCAGTGGTATGGCTGCCCTCACCTTCCTACTTGTGGTTTTGCTACATGCAAGTAATATGGAGGAAAGACCTCAGTCCCATGCAAAAAGTCCACTGACACTGATACCCAGTGTACTTAGTTCACCGTGGACCAGTTTTTAAGCCAGAAGGCTTATTCAGTTGCATCCCATTGGCAGGCGCATGTGGAAAGCCAATCCATACTGCGAGCTGTCATGGGACCTCCCTGGTGCTTACTGCCAGTGGTAGAAATCAACACAGGCTCATTGTTTCTCAAGACAGCCCACACTGAAAGAGGTCATGTTACACACACACACACACACACACACACACACACACACACAAATACAAATATAAAGCCATATTTCATATATTCTTTCCATCAACTCCAAACAAATGCTTTTAGTTTTGAGTCCTGCACTGAGTATTTTTCAGCAACGCAGCTCTAAATAAGCTGATGAGCAGCAGGGCAGTTTTGCCCTGGGAAATAATGGGAATTCAGATGAAACATTCGCCTTTGAGCCAAGTAAGTGAGCTGAGGGGTGGGGAGCCTGAACTGATTCAACACTTAAGACTGTGCAACTTTTAGGAATGCAAACAAATATGGTCTGTTGATTGTGGCTTTCTGGTGACACCAGAACCTTGAAGCAGACTGATAAGGCCGTAAGTGAAGTTGGAAGGACACCTTATCTGCTCCATGGGGGTCTGAATACCAAAGATTTCTTACGCTTAGCCTTTCTTCCCATTCATCCTGGCCTTTCAGTGAATTGCACTGTGTTATCAGAGGCCCCAGAATGGGAAACATCCAGATATGGACTATGTTCCCAGTGTTACATAGCATCTTGGCAGCAGGATTTGGACCCTGGGACTTGAAAAGCACAGCGCCAAGGTTCTGCGTTACTAAGCTAGTGCCAAATTCACTCCATTGTGTTCCTCGGCATACTTTAAAATAAAAGCCCTTTTATTTTTTTTAAAAAAGCATTATGTCAATGTGTCGTTTTGTTTACAGGGACACTGGAGAAAGTAAGGCTGAGGTGGAAATGTTGGGTGAAGGTCAGGTAGAAGCTGATTATTTCAACTGGGACAGACTCACGTCTCTCCAAGCTTGCTGTTAACTGAAAGATGCTGGCTGCCTTTGAGTGTCAGAAACAACCGTTTAGTTGCATTTGCTTTGACGTAAAGGCGATTGGCACACTCTTTTAAGTGCCTGGCGGCTGCAGAAAGCTTACCTCTTGGCAGGTTCCAGTGCTTCACTCAGTGGGAAGCACATCACCAGCATTGGATGCATGCATGTATTTTTAGCTTTGCCTTCATTATCCATCAGTAGGATAGCTCTCTTGTTATTCCTGTCCCAAGAACCACATGAACGGACCTAGATCCTGTAATCATCAGGAGGTCCTTCTATGTGATCCCTCTCCAGGAGAAGTCCAGAGAGTGGCAACACCAGAAAAGGCCTTTTCAGTGGTGGCTCCCAACATGTGGAATGCTCTCCCCAGGGAAGCTTGCCTGCTGAAATCTTATTTTTAGGTTCCAGGTAAAACCTTTCCTCTTGGCCCTTAATTTGAAGGGTTTCAAGTCTTCTACTCTTTCAGTGAGGGTGGTTCTGTAAAACCTGTCTTTGACCTGTATACAGTGGTACCTCAGGTTACATACGCTTCAGGTTACAGGCGCTAACCCAGAAATAGTGCTTCAGGTTAAGAACTTTGCTTCAGGATGAGAACAGAAATCGGGCTCCGGCGGCACAGCAGCAGCAGGAGGCCCCATTAGCTAAAGTGGTGCTTCAGGTTAAGAACAGTTTCAGGTTAAGTACGAACCTCTGGAACGAATTAAGTACTTAACCTGAGGTACCACTGTATATGTGTTTTCAGGTCTTTATCAGTTTGTCTGTTGCATTTGGTTTTAGTGTTTGTACTGTCTTGTAAGCAGTGGCGGAGCTTCAGGCTCCGGCACCAGGGGGCGGAGAGCAGGTGGGGGCGGGGCTGGTGCGCATCCTGGGGGCAGGGCGCACCACCTGCAGGGGCGGGGTTGTGTAGCCCGGGGGCGGGGCACGCCCAGCACGGGTGGGGGGGACAGCAGCGATGGCACCCTGCTGGGATAGCGCTGCCGGGGGCAGTGCACTCCCCCCGCATTCCTCTTCCTCTGCCAGTGCTTGTAAGTGACAACATCAGCCACAGTAATTTGCTGAGACCGCGTGTGAAGACCTTCACAGAGAAGAGACCTCTTCTCCTCAAGGCAGATAGCAACTGTAATATTTTCTGCTTCAGATATTGATGCTTCAAAATTCGCATGATGGAAGGAAGCAATTGGAGTATGCACCTAGGAATTTGCGCAATTCTTAAAATGATAGCTAAATGGTTGCTGTCCCAGATTTCTGTCCCTTGCTCTGTGCTTCCCCCAAACTGCTTCTGTAACTACAACTGCCTGAGAAACTGGTTCTTGTCACATGAGTCACTGTAGCATCTAATAGCTGAAGTGACAAAAGAGAACAGAAGGAGCAGCACATTCCATTCCTTGAAGTCAGTCTGCCTAGCCTACAGGTGATTGCGCTTTGTCCTCCACTATGTCCTTTCGGCATCTGGAATAGTCAGCCACTCAATATTTGACCTGGAATTCAAATGTCAGAAACTACTCTTGCCAGAGAATGGTCATAGTTCAATGGCATGGCATCTACTTTAAATGGGAAAAGTCAAATTCCCAGCATCTCCAGCTATGGTTGGAATAGTCCTGTTACAAGGCGTGCAAATGCACCTACATGTGTGTCTACTATAATGTGTCTTCCTATACACAGCCCCAAATATCAAGCTGAGAGGCTGAGGCTCTTTCTGGGAGGGCTATGACATGTGTTCGTAATGAATATGCATTTGCCCTTAACCTGATGTCCACAAGAAGTTCACACACAAGAGGAATAAAGAGAGGTGAAAGTGAGAGAATATAGAAATGCTGCTTCAGACCGCAAAGTTGCAATACAGTGGTACCTCGGGTTAAGTACTTAATTTGTTCCGGAGGTCCATTCTTAACCTGAAACTGTTCTTAACCTGAAGCACCACTTTAGCTAATGGGGCCTCCTGCTGCTGCCGTGCCGCTGGAGCACAATTTCTGTTCTCATCCTGAAGCAAAGTTCTTAAGCCAAGGTACTATTTCTGGGTTAGCGGAGTCTGTAACCTGAAGCATATGTAACCCAAGGTACCACTGTATAAGCAGGCAGCAAATTGCACTGCATGCACACTTTAATCTAAAAAGAAGGATCCCTAGAGAGAGAGAGAGAGAGAGAGAGAGAGAGAGAGAGAGAGAGCATGACAATTTTGCCACAGATCCACACTAAAAGCAAAATGAGAAAAGTTGAAACCCGTCAGAGATACTTCCTCCTGTAAGAATTAAGCTCTTGCCTACAATAACCAGCACCAGCAAGACTGCAGCATCCCTCACACCTATTCCTTGGTCTGTGATCCAATAAAGCACAGAGTTGGTTCCAGAGTGTAGTGTCAAAAAGGGTCCCTTGGTGAGCTGGTGAAAATCTGGGTGTTTAAGTACTATTTTGAACCAATATATTCTTATGAAAAGGGGGGTCTTTTGGATCAGTGATTTGTCGTAACAATTCCTTTGTTCCAGTGTCTATTTCCTACAAGTTCCTGTCCATTTTCCATTTTGTTTACTTTGCTCAGATGGCAGCTGAAAAGACCTAACCCTAGTGAGCAATGACTAAACTGGTTACCTTGTTTGTTTCCTGCATCCTGAGGTTACTGTTTAGAGGGAGATTCTGTTGTCTATGCAAAACCCTTAAATTAAATAAGTCGATTATACCATAATATTGTGCTGATCTTTACCTTGAGTTAGAATATTTTCTAGCACCTTCCTGGACACATTTAAGACTAGCACCAGGGTCTAAACCAGCCTTTCTCAACCTGTGGGTCCCCAAATGTTGTTGGACTACAACTCCCATCACCCCTAGCTAACAAGGCCAGAGCTCAGGGATGATGGGAATTGTAGTCCAACAACATCTGGGGACCCACAGGTTGAGAACCGCTGGTCTAAACAGTTCCTAAAGGGGGTCATTTTTATGTTAAGTTATGGCAAGTGTAGGAATGCCATGGTCTACAATAGCAAACATGTAAAAGTTCCAGATTGGTGCACACCATCACAGTCCCTTGTCTGAAACCATGGGGAGCCACTGCCAGTCAGTGCGGACCATACTGAGTCAATGGGATCAGTGGTCTGGCTCAGCAGAAGGCAGCTTCCTATGTTCCTATGAGCTAAGACTTCCAAGCTATTACTTGCAAGCCATGTTTTTGTGTCTACTTTCAACTGAGAAGTTAGTTTGTTAAGAAGCGCAACTTTCTACCGCTGAAAACTTGGTAGCTTTTGTAATCAAGCAAACAGATGGAAAAATAATGGAGGTTTATTAAAAATAAATGAGGTAAAAGTGAGAGGCCATGAGGGTATTAATAATGTTAATGAAATCGCTGTGGTATTCCTGGAACAGCTGTGTGGCTTTCGTATTAATCTCTAAGAAGAATAGGCATTCTGAGTAGCAGATGGATAAATGCTTCATTAAATGTTACCTGGATGCACTATGTTTAGCCAGTGCCTGCTCTCACATTGTGGTAGTAAATAAAGACAAAAGAGAGCGGAGGGAAGATAATAAAAGATGAAAAGATTAGAATCAGATTCATAAGCAAGATCAAATAACTTTTTCCCCATGGAGAAAATTAAGTGATGATCAAAGCTTTATTGGTTCAGTAACAAGGAAGAGCCGCAATACCTCTTCTTTCACTGAACAGCAACTGATTCACACGCAAATCTGTCCATTTTGGTTTCTCCCAATTTCTTTATCTTCCAGTCTTAAGTCTAGTTCAGCACCTTTCTGCATCAGCGTGCAATCCCCCTCCAGTCCTCATGAAAATTCAGCATTTTAGTGTGCATGTCTCATACACAGTTCATATGCAATTTTGTCCGATGTACAATTTTGCAGGCATTTTCCTCTAACATGGTGCATTTTTGTGTATGCTATGCATTCTGATGCACACTTTCTCTTAATATGTGCATTTTGCCCTCCTTTGGTGGATGAAAAACTGCACCACAACAGTCAGGAAAGTGTGGATTTCAATGACTAGCTGCAATTTGGTTCGCATATTGTTTCAAGAAGTGTGGATTTGTTAAGTTCACATTACATTGCAAACTGAACTGACTTTCTCCGCCATCACTAATGATTAGCACTGGAAGAGTAACAAATTCTTTTGGCTCATGGAATTGAAAGGCAAAAAGGTTCACTGTGATTCTTTCTTTAAAAGCTTGGCATTCAAAACCTTGCTCAGCATCCTCCAGACACCTGCAAGCATCTGATAGTCTTTAAAAAAAATAAAAAGGAAAAGGAGTCAATGTTAAATAACAGACAGGTTTCCCCAGTCTAAGGAATTTTAAAAGACACTATATCAGGTGTTTGCAGGTGTGCAGAGAATATTGGGTAATATTTTCAGTTGACAGGGAAGGAAATGGAATCATGAGCATATTCTAGGGCTTAGATCTGAGAATTTGTGGTCAGATTCTCCTTTCCTGTCATCTCCATCCAGAAAAGCCACGGACATGAAATGGAAGATTGCAGCTTGGAGCCGGGAAGGAGGAGACTTGGAAACTAGGGACTTCCCTGGCAGAAGGTGAAGTATCTTTCCATCCATGCTGAGCACTGCTGACTCCAAACCTGTGTACTCAACACTAGGAACCATATAAAAAAACCCATTGAAATGAATGGAAGTTGGATGGCAGCAGTGTTTACTGGAAGGCTTTGCATTGACTGCCTGTTATGGTGCAATGCTATCCTCAGGACCAAGAAGAGACGTACACAGGACAGGGGGGAAACAGGAGAAATCCTTTCCCCCTTCTGATCCCATTCCCATGTACCAGCCCAAGACATTCTGGAACCAGAGGCAAACCACAAAATGGCACCCCACCCCCAGCAGGGAAGAAGGGAACAAGGAAGGCAATGATGGGGCCAGGCATGTTTCCTGGGGAGAGCATTCCATAGACAGAGGGCCACCACTGAAAAGGCCCATTCTCCAAGCCTCCCTCAGAGGAGAGTCACATCGAAGGGCCTCTGATCACTATTACGGGGTGTGTTCAGGTATAAGCAGATCTCAAGTGAGCAAGCTTCACTCCTAGTCCAAGTCTGTTTCCTTCAGGTGTGAGCCATCTGCAGTAGATGTGCTCCTGATGTTCAATACCTGACTTCATGCAGATTAAATTTCATCACTGACTCAACTTGCTGTCTTCCTGCCTCATCACCCTTTCTTTCCAGATGTTGTTACTGCTCTACTTCAGAGGAACTTCCCAGGCATTGGGGTTTTAGTGGTGCAGGTTTGATCCTCAGAAACACTAATCAGTCAGGAACTTTGGATCAAGGGCAAATGTGAGCTGGCAGGAGTAGAAGTAAAGCGGTGAAGTCATCATCCTGTTTGATTTTAACGAGTGACAAGCTGATGTAATCTTTCATCTTTTATCTTGATGCAAACCGTAATAGCTCAGTTCACAGCAACACATTTTCACTTGATTGCCCGGGGCGCCATTTATATACAACTGGCTGATTTCCCATCACTCTAACCATTGCTGTAATAACGAAGAACGAAGATGCTTTTTAAATGCTCGTGTGTTAACACATTTATGTCTTCTGTAGGCACCTTATTTGTAGAAGGGTTTTGGGTGCAAAAGCACGACCTTGCTGAATGAAGCTTCCTTCCATTCTGTCTTCAGCTAAACTTACGTGTTGGGGCAATGCAGGCTGCTTATCCAGCAGGAACTGTCTAGTGAAAAATTAAAAGAAAGGTTTTGCTTATGTGCATCTGTCCCTTATTCACTCCTGGGCTTGAGTTTCAGTTACTCTCTTCCTAGAGATGCATCTATGTGGTTATACACAACACAGAGAAGATGGATCAGAGCCTGATGATTTGTGTTGCAAACCTCCTGAGGTTGGGCTTAGCCTGCTGAATTTGTGTTCCACCTTCTGGCTGCTCTGCTTAGCTGGGCCTGTCCTGCTTCTGCTGGGACCAAAACATTACACTGAACATCAACCACCTGTCCATTTTTTTTACCCATACTCATTATGCTGTGACTGTTGGGAAATCTATGCTATCAGGGTGCTGTTATTTTTAAAGAAGCAGCAATAGAATGGCTAAGATTTACCAGATCATCCTAGTTGTAAGCCTTGGCTTTTGCAGTTCCTGTGTGATGTACTTTCCACAAGAAAGACCGGCAGATTCACTTAACACCCTCTCCTCCCTTGTCTTCCCCCATGTCATGTCCCCTTGAGACCACCATGTGGTGTGAACATGTGACATGGGTGCATCTGCCAGTGCCAGTGTGGTGTAGTGGTTAAGAGCGGTAGACTCGTAATCTGGGGAACCGGGTTCGCGTCTCCGCTCCTCCACATGCAGCTGCTGGGTGACCTTGGGCCAGTCACACTTCTTTGAAGTCTCTCAGCCCCACTCACCTCACAGAGTGTTTGTTGTGGGAGAGGAAGGGAAAAGAGAATGTTAGCTGCTTTGAGACTCCTTCGGGTAGTGATAAAGCGGGATATCAAATCCAAACTCTTCTTCTTCATCATCATCTCCAGCATGGGACTTGTTCATCTGACGGACCCCCTTTTGCTTGTTCTTTTCTTCTTTTTATTCTTATTTTTATTTTTATTTTTAATTCTTGTCTAGCTGTGGCCTGTTGGCTTTGCTAATAAAGTTTTGATTGATTGATTGACTCCAGCATGGGAAGAGGTTGTGTACTCCCAATGTGGGCACAACACACAAGTCTCCCTACAGAGGAAATGTGCAAGTCTTAACACAGTATAAAGGGTCAAAAAGAGCCACAGAAAAGAGCCAAGAACAAAAAAAAGTCAGCCTTACAGTTAAGTGTGATGTCAATGAAACGTCTATAAAAACAATTGTAAAGCTGAACCTTCTAAAAATATACGAAGTTGCACATCCCCAAAACACAACATCAATATAATAAACTAGTGGGGAGTGCCCAGTGCTGCCCAGGATATTGAGAAACACTATTTAATGGATAGTGTAATTTGTGAGTTTGGACCCATCATGCCAAAAAAGTGTGTTCTCATTAAAAGAGAGCACGTGTTGCGGTGGGGGCCAGCCAATACACCCCTCTGTTGCCAGGCAGTTTGGGATGGTATGGCTCTGGCAGGGATTGGTAGCCTGAGTTGCTGGGGTAATTCTGATGTTCCCAATTTGGGGGTGGGAACAGAGGTTTTTTAAACAGTGCTTGCAGCGATCTGCTTTCTCT
Organism: Podarcis cretensis; assembly: GCF_951804945.1. Taxonomy (NCBI): domain Eukaryota; kingdom Metazoa; phylum Chordata; class Lepidosauria; order Squamata; family Lacertidae; genus Podarcis; species Podarcis cretensis. Next base: position 36,144,447 of record NC_137180.1, read on the forward strand.
TTCACTGCGTGCACCGGATCACCTGCCCGCCCGCCCGCCCTTAATTTGGGTCTTGTGCGTTGACCTTGCTATGCCTGTCATGGTGTCGTCTGCCATTGGGGCAGGGGTCTGGTAGGAATTTTGTCCATTTGGCTGATTGGCTGGTGCCATTTGGTTTTTACCTACTGCGTAGCAAATCGTCACAACTTCACACCAAAGCAATGTTTCAGTCCACCATATTTATTCAAAATGGCAGTTAGCATCCAAACAGTGATGACAACCTCCACCCCCACCCTGGGAAACTTCATGTCTACTTTGGTGACGATAAGATGAAGGTGGTGTTTGCCTTTTGAACTGAAGTTTGAAGGAAAAGTTGCTTCGTGTTCTCTAGCAATAGTCATAATTCAATTAGAAAAGTGCTTTGGGCTCCAGAGAATATCCAAAGGTGGGAAATGAGAGGAAGGTTGTGGGACGCTAAAATTAAAAACCATTGCTGCATTCCCTAGGAAATGAAAACTGTGCAGCTGTGGGTTTAGAACAATTAGACACACCTAGAAGATCAAACCCAGATGCCAAGAATATGTTCCCAGGGAAGAAACAATAAACATTCTGACATCATGTTTGGTGATTTGTTTTTTAAAATGCAAAGGTCTGTTGAGAGATATTTCACTCTGATAAAAATCAGCATCCAAACCATATGTCCAAATGTTTTCTATAGGTGGCTTTCCTGACCAGCTGGCAAAACACGCGTTTTGAACCAAGGGAAAGCCTTGGGAGGAACAGGCTGAAGTGTTCAAACGGACACTTATGGTTGAAAAGGAAGAATAAAAATTTTGCAGCGACATGTGAATCCAAATTGGTCTTCCCACAACTGTAATTAATGTTCTACAGAGTATCTATCTATCTATCTATCTATCTATCTATCTATCTATCTATCTATCTATCTATCATCTATCTCTATCCATCTATCTATGGGGGGAGAATAGATTTGAGTAAACCACACAAAAAATTAACACCGAGGGAGAAGGGAAAGGTTTTGCGTCAGAAACAGAAACTGAATCTTAAGCCCAATTTCCCAATATTACAGTTGTGCAAAATGAAAAATTGCCAAAACTGTGATCTGAGCACCTGAGGTGTTTTAAAACTTAAATCAAGAGTTGAATCTGCTGGCTGAATCCCATCTCTAATCATAACCACACTGAATGATTTATAAGGCCAAACAGAAAATTACTCCGCTGTGGGGCTTATGGGAACATTTGGAAGATGAGGTTGCACGTACGCAGAAGAGCTTCCAGGTAGGAGCCTACTATTAACTTTAGAAAGCTTTCCACAGCAGGACAACCACAGGGCAACAACATGACGGGCGTACGACTTACAGATTTCTTGCAGCTACTTTGGTGGAACATGTAGATTGCTATTAGAATGCTTCCATTTATATTTAGTTGGAAGCCATCTAAGTGGCCAGGGCAACCCAGTCAGATGAGTGGTATTTACTACTACTACTATTATTATTATTATTATTATTATTATTATTATTATTATATTTACCATTGTGGGGCCAAGTCTTGCTCATTATATGGCTCTCCTCCAGTTGTCACACTTGTATATCTTACTCCTGTTTATTCAAAAACTGTTTTGAATTCTCAAGATGAGTAGCAAAGGTCTCATTAATTGATAAGGGATATGAGCTTCAGAGAAGCACCATAACAGATGATGAAATGTAAATCAAAACACCATTGTAAAGGGAAATATAAATAAAGATAGCTAGGACAGGGGGGAAATTTCAAAACTGAAAATACAGTTATGACAATTGAGAGGATATGACATTTTGCTTACACAAACGCTTTGCATAGAATAAATTGTATATATCAAAACCCTTTAGTTAGGTCATGAAGTATTAACATTTTACAATATACAAAATCCTCATTATCTACTTCTATAACTCTTGCTCTCTGTAGACTTTTTTATTTTTGCATTGGGTCACTTAGTGAGTAAACACTGGGGCTTAAGGAGAGGCCCAAGATACTGTAATTAAAACTATTATTTGGCAAGACTCTATAGAGGACAAGCAGGAAATCTACCCAGACTAATCCGTCTCCAGCCCCACATGAAACTATTACCCTTGTCTGGCAGTCTGAGTGCCTGGAATGAAAAAAAGCAAGATTATGTTTTTTTAAAACAAAACAAAACAAAAATAATAATAAACCCCGGTAGCAGAACATAATTCACTTATAGTCTTATGGGCATCAAATTGGAAGGTGACCTTTTCTTAGCCTTTTGTTCAGCTAGCAGCTAAAGAGGTTTCTTCAGCACACTAATGGCTCAGTTCCTTGCTGGCTCAATGGCTTTTGAAAGATGGAGGTGTTGTGTAATGCCCCAAAGGCCTGAGATGAGGAAAGGCCACGCAACTCGGGACATGATTCATGCCCTCAGAAAAGCACTCGGCTTAAGCTGGCCACCTATTTATTTAATAAATGTATTAGCCAACAACCAAAATACAGTATTTTCCCATGCTGGGTTATGACATTTAAAACCATATAAAACACGAACACTATAATCACTATTCTTTATACCAGCAGTGAAAAAGAAAACAAAACCCCATTTCAAATCCTTATTCATCATTTGATTTCTTTCCATATAGAGTGGGTTACCATGAAATGCTAGGCCATAATGATGACTCAGCTTGGATCCCAGAGCTTGTCGGTTCCTCTTCTTGCCTCCAGCTGCTATGCTGCCTTGAGCTAAGCTACGGATTGACACAGAACAAGGGTGGGGAACTGGATCAGGCCAGTGGGACAGACCCTTCCCTTCCCTAAATCTTGCAGCCCAAATTTGACTGGTGCGTGGGGCTGCCCACCTGTTAATTGCATGGAATCAAAATGATAGTGGGATTTCAGACCTCCCCACAGGGCTTGCAAAGAGTGCCTTTGAAATGTCTCATCAGCTGAGGCTTGAAGCCGCTGCTTATACAGTGGTACCTCGGGTTACATACGCTTCAGGTTACATACACTTCAGGTTACACACTCCGCTAACCCAGAAATAGTGCTTCAGGTTAAGAACTTTGCTTCAGGATGAGAACAGAAATCCTGCTCCAGTGGCGCGGCAGCAGCAGGAGGCCCCATTAGCTAAAGTGGTGCTTCAGGTTAAGAACAGTTTCAGGTTAAGTACGGAATTCCGGAACGAATTAAGTACTTAACCTGAGGTACCACTGTATTACAAGCCAGCCATGTGGTCACACATCATACTTACCTACAGCTTTATCAGCTAACCTGTTCATTGAGCATTCCTCTTGATTTGTTTGCACAAAGCTTATGTGAGGGTTACACCATGTCCAGGCTTCACTGAACATTTGTTCTGATTGATTGATTGATTGATTGATTGATTGATGATGTTTCTATGCTGCTCTGTATCAGAGGATCATAGGGTGGTTTGCAATATAAAAACACAAACACGCATAACAATAACATATCTACATACCTGGATTTCCCCCCCTAAGGTGTCATATGGTAGTGAGCAGTCATGTGACTTGCTTGCGGGAGTGTTTATACATCTTTCCATTAACTGTTGATTCATCCCACACTTTTCAGTGCTTCCCCCCCCCCCACAAAAATTCTGCTCCCTTGCCCCACCAGAGTTGTTGCACTAGGCTACGGCAACAGCCCCCTCCCACAACTAGTGTTTAATTGTGGGTGTATTCTAGCATCTTCCTGACACAATAATAGAGCATTAGGGGTCAGAGCCAGCCCACGCATTAGCTGGGGGAAGTGGCTGCCTCAGGTTGCACCACCCATGGGGCATCGGCCAACTTCTCCCACTTGCCTTTGCCGCTGGTCTCCACCGCCTCTAGAAGCAGAGGCGGACTGGCTGCAAAGCAAGCTCTGCAGAATGCTTTCCCTCCAGCCGAGTCGGTGAGAGGGGAGGTGTTCTACCAACCAGCTTTGCTGCTGGGTAGGGGGGAAATCTCCCCCCTGCTCAGCGGTGTGGTGAGGCTTTCCAGATCTCCCCCAAGTACTTCTGTCCAGGTTCTTCTAGGTATGAGAAGTCAAAGTATGATGAACCCAAACATGTTAACATAGAGCTTTGTTAGGCCGGGTGGGTTTGTAACTGGAAATCTGGGACCGTGTCTTTCCCAGGAAGTTATTTGGTGTGCATATCTTCGACATGACAAAGCAAGTGGGTTTCTTTGTTTCTTCTAACTGAGAAAGCAAATTAACTGGGAATATGGAGAGAAACCTCATTTTAAATGAGGTTGACTCAGCTGGTGTCTTGAACCAAAAGGGCAATGTGTACGTTTGCCCCTATATTTAGAGATGTGCTCTGTAAGTAAGAAGCACTTGCACAACACATTTAGAAACTCAAGTTTCAAATGAGTACAGGTATGTTATATTTAGAACACCTGAATTTCAAAATGTGTTGTGCAATTGTCACTGTCAAACCCATATGGCTGCAATCTTTTCATTCTTACCCAGGAGTAAGCCCCATAAAACACATGGTGGAGCTTACTTCTGAGTCATGTTATATAGGATTGCACAGTAACCCATTTGCTGTTTCACTGCAGTGATTTTTGAACTATCTCCCAGGAGCTTTCTTGGAAGCTTATGAGAAGCCCAGAAGATCAATAATGGATTGCAAGCTTCCCTGAAAGATCTCTTGCCCTCTCCAAGTGGTCTTCCCTGTACGTAATGCTTGTTTGTTTAGTAGATTTCTATTCTATTCTATTCTATTCTATTCTATTCTATTCTATTCTATTACCTGCCCCTCACCAGCAGGTTCCAGGGTCAGTTACAACAATTTAAAATTCAGTATTAAAATCTGTTAAAGCAAATTACAGTGGTACCTCGGGTTACATATGCTTCAGGTTACACACTCTGCTAACCCAGAAATAGTGCTTCAGGTTAAGAACTTTGCTTCAGGATGAGAACAGAAATCGTGCTCCGGCGGCACAGCGGCATTGGGAGGCCCCATTAGCTAAAGTGGTGCTTCAGGTTAAGAACAGTTTCAGGTTAAGAACGGACCTCCGGAACGAATTAAGTACTTAACCTGAGGTACCACTGTACAGCCACAGGAATGGTTTGGTCCAGTGGCGTAGCGTGGGTTGTCAGCACCCGGGGCAAGGCAAGTAATTTGCGCCCCCTAACCCTGGATTTGCGCCCCCTAACCCTATCCCTAACCCTAACCCCCAGATGTTGCGCCCGGTGCGGCCGGCCCCCCCTGCACCCCCCACGGTACGCCACTGGTTTGGTCCTCCCCACCCCCCCCCCCCCAAAAACAAACATCCTAGGAGTCAAAGGCTGGAGTAAAGAGTCATTCACACACACACACACACACACACACACTATAGTGAAGGTTCCAGACCCCTGTGAGGAGGGGATTTCAAAACTCCCCTGGTAGCTCAGTCGGTAGAGCATGAGACTCTTAATCTCAGGGCGGTGGGTTCAAGCCCCATGTTGGGCAAAATATTCCTGCATTACAGAGGGTTGGACTAGGTAGTCTCTTCCAGCTCTGCAATTCTATGCTTCTATGAACTCCCACAATCTCTGACCACTGGTCATAGTTGATGGGACTGACCTAGGAAGTTCTCTCTGTGTGAACAGTCTGGGTTATGGCTATTACTCTTAAAGGGGCTGCACGGCAGATATCTGGCTAAGTAACACAGCACACACCCCTGGTGCTCTTAATATTATTACCACACCATGCAACAGCTTGGTTGCTTGTGAAGTCAGACTAGCCCCGCTTCCGTAAGATATCCAAGTGTCCTTATCGCTGGGGGTAAGCAAGGCTGTCACCTTGGGGAAGGACTTGCAGGTGCAAAGGTATTGACATATAAATAATAAGCAGGCTGCTGTTGACACAGGAACATTATTTAACCTGTCGCCGGAGTTTTAAATCTTGGCTTTGGGTGTGACTGGGAACAAGTGCACACTCCCCAAACAGCACAGTTCCTCTATGCTGAAATGCTAAAGCTATCATGAAAAGAACAAATATCCATGCACACACAAACGGGAACAACGGCGCACTATGGAAACAATGGTGTCAACAGTATTGACTGAGAGTAGCAACAGCCGGAGGCGCAGTTTAAAAAACAGTCATGCACTCAACGGTTTGGAAATATCGCAGTGCACTAAGAAGTACAGCGAAGAGGTGGGGATGTCAATAGCATGAGATGGAGAATTGGAGATGGGGGAGATCTGCTCTTGAAAATTCCACAGGGGTTGGAGGGAGGAGGCAAAGGCTACCCCCCTTTCCCGTCCCCCCCCCTTCCTTAAATTAAAATTAATAGATGTTTCATGCACCAGCAAAATTTGCATTTCCCAGAAGCAACAGATCATTTGTTTATCCCCATGTACCCCAAATTAGGGGACACGGGTGGCGCTGTAGGTTAAACCACAGAGCCTAGGACTTGCCAATCAGAAGGTCGGCAGTTCAAATCCCCGCGACTGGGTGAGCTCCCGTTGCTCGGTCCCTGCTCCTGCCAACCTAGCAGTTCGAAAGCCCGTCAAAGTGCAAGTAGATAAATAGGTACCGCTCCAGTGGGAAGGTAAACGGCGTTTCCGTGCGCTGCTCTGGTTCGCCAGAAGCGGCTTAGTCATGCTGGCCACATGACCCGGAAGCTGTACGCCGGCTCCCTCAGCCAATAAAGCGAGATGAGCGCCGCAACCCCAGAGTCAGTCATGACTGGACCTAATGGTCAGGGGTCCCTTTACCTTTACCCCAAATTAGAAAGCTTTCCATATCTTGTAGCACATGCAAACTCACTTGCCCCTCTGCCCAGTCTTGATATTGCCTTGGATATATGCATGTAATTAAAGCCCAAAGCTCCCTTCTAGGTAGCAGTAAGATGGGGTGGCGAACCTCCAGCCCACAGTTTGCCGGGAGTTTGAATTTCACCCACTAGGATATTTTCCCCAAACCATGCTCCCCTGTCAATCATCTGATGCCACTCTGAGGGGCAGATGCCATCAACTGATGGGTAGGGGCAGGGTTCAATTCTGTTCCACAGGGAACTGGCACATACAGCCAAGGCAGCAGGATTTAACCCCACCCACCCACCTTCTTATCAGTTGATGAGTGGGTAGTTTAATGCTACTCAGACCCTTGCGGAAATCAGGACTGAACTATCTGCTCATCTGCAGAGAGTTCAATCCTGCTTAGTGTTGCTTCGCCCCTGTGGGTGGCAGGTGGGTGGCACTGACCTGTCACGTAGTATAATGATAATAACAGATGATTGACAGAAGTGTGGCCCCACCCATCTGTCAAAGCTGACCCACAGAGGTGGGAGGAAATGAAGATCTGGCCAAAAAAGTTTCCCAGCAATAAGATGTTGTGATTGCTTCTCTTTTGAATAAACACCCCCCCCCCCCATAAAAACCCTCATACGAACTAAAGCAATATTGCCCCTAAAGAACAGTCGCCCAGTTTTAAAAGTAGAAGAGTCTGTTTTTAACAAACAATTCTAAAACATGTTCCTATTTAATCGTCTATTACAACAGTTGTCCAAAGCATAGAACTAATGAGCTCAACAGAGATGGAGGAAAGGACCCAAAGATCCACGAGATTAAGGACAACAGTTGCTGATGCTCTTCTACAAGCATATACAAGTTCCTGGAATGCTATAATAGCAGGTTCTATAGCAGATTTAGATTCCGTTCTGCCTTTCTCGCACGGCAGAGGATCTTACATTCAAGTAGCTATGCTTTCAACTGGGCTGAAAATACTGAATCTGCTGCCACAAAATGTCAAGATCTAAAGAAGCCACTCCAGGCTGTCCACATGCCCGACTAAGTGCACGCACCTGAATCAATTTACTGTGTGTAAGTGGAGTGTATTTTACAGCTTGCTGAGTTCACATGCAATTCCTACCGAAGGAATTTCTGATGATTCATTTTAATTTAATCGGACCACATGCCGGAGTAATTGTGCACCTGTCAAGACATTCAGGCACTTGTCAGAATATCTGTTGATAGTCAAGTTTAATGACTTGCCACTCAAAGAAATGGCAAGGTAGAAAAAAGCAGCCTCCGCTGGCATTTAACCGCACCACCAGACTATCCAAAGTATTTATGATGTGTACCTAATTAAGCAGGGTGGAAAGTAAGTTTTCCCCCATGTTTTATGTGTTATGCAATCGCCCACTCACTTGGGAGCTATGTGCAAAACAACTGAAATTTGCACTGCTGATTTAACAGTGCAGTGCAATGGGATCTCTCGTCCCTTTCAGAGTCTCAAGGTGCTATTTGGATCAGCTACTCTCCTACAGGAGTAGGAAACCTTTTGGGCTTGAGAGGCCACACACCCTTCCTTATCTGGACCCAACCACCATGGGCCACTTTGGACAAGTGGGCAGCCCATCTTACCTGTCAATCACCTGACATCCCACCCACCTGTCAAAGTCCAATGTGAAAAGCTTCACAGGCATGTGACAGCTGGTTGCCACAGGCTATGGGGCTTTGTTGCTCCAGTAGCACCAAGTGGTTTCCATTGAAATAGATGCTAAAATTGAGCTTTCCCCCTTCATTTTCACAGCTGTTTCAATGGGAAACACTACTGGTGCAAGGCACACTTCCCTCAACCATCAGCTGATGCACTGGGGAGAGCACACCTTGATCCAGGAAAGGAACAATCCGGAGCGCACTTTAAGACCTGCCTGGACATATATGACATCAGGTGGGCATCGTATAGGTGAAATGTCCTTGAAGGCCAAATGGGGAGGTCTGGTGGGCCAAACTTCCCCTATAGGCTGAAGTAAAAGGTAAAGGGACACAGGTGGTGCTGTGGTCTAAACCACTGAGCTTCTTGGGCTTGTCGATCGGAAGGTCAGTGGTTCGAATCTGCATAACAGGGTGAGCTCCCATTGCTTTATCCCAGCTTCTGCCAAACTAGCAGTTTGAAAGCACACCAGTGCAAGTAGATAAATAGGTACCGCTGCGGCATGAAGGTAAACAGTGTTTCCATGCATTATGGTTTCCGTCACAGTGTTCTGCTGTGCTAGAAATTGTTTAGTCATGTTGGCCACATGACCCAGAAAGCTGTCTGTGGACAAACACCAGCTCTCTTTGCCTGAAGCGAGATGAGCGCCACAAACCCATAGTCACCTTTGACTGGACTTAACAGTCCAGGGGTCATTTACCATTTACCTTTTACCTTATAGGCTGAGGATACCCAACCCTACTGTACTATGTTTGTTTGTTCATCTATTTATTTATTGAATTTCTATCCCATCATTTCTCCGGTAGGAGCCTAGGGCATCAAATATCAAGTGTATGGAGCTGGGCATATTGATAATTGTAACAGAGTCAGGGACAGCTCTATCACTAGATAGACGGAGGCACAGGGGGAAGGCAATGAGGTGCTGGATGACAGATCTCTGTGTGCCACATGGCCTGCTTTGTACCCTCTAAGCTAACCTCCTGCCACCAAATGTGGTAGAAGGCATTGTCCCATTTCCTGTCGGCTTCTCTGCATGAAATTTGTGGGAGAGGTGAGGGTGGGATCTTGCCTCAGGCAGCAGAATTTCCTGGCCCCGCTCTGGCCAGAGTAGTGATAATATTCTATAATTCCTCTTCTGCTGATGGTGCATTATCTAGATGTGGAGCTCAAAGGCACTTTGATCTGAGAGAAAAAAGAAGCCAAGTGTTTTGATGAGATGCAGGGGGCGGAGACGAAGGGTGAAAAGGTGGAATATATCGGATAAAATTAAATACTGACTTTCCCCAGTCTGAATCCCCTCCGGGGCAGCAGATCAATTTCTCTTCTCATCAAAACTCACCTTTATTGGCTGATCTTTTTCTTCTATTGAATTGCTGCCAGCACAGGGAGCACGGCCTTGATTTGAATTTCAGAGACAAGATTTGCAGAAAGTGGAAAAGTCATCGGCAAAGTATGATAGGAGGAAAAGGGGGGGGGGAGCAGCCAAGGGGTTGAGCTTGATTCAGTATTGAGCAAGCTGCCCAGCTGCTGGCCACCAAGGATGCAAAAGCAGCATGGCAAAATATTTGCTGAGAATTCTAATCTGGAGAAGCAAAGAGGACACTAGAATCAACAGTGCAGGAGAATCTGCAAAGGCCACTAGTGAAGGAAAAGTCTTTGGCATATATTCTAAAGAAGAGAAAATAATATTCCCACCCAAGGTGGCCCTGCCCTCTGCCTGCCCTTCGGAGCCGGTGCGTCGTGAGGGCTGGGCCTCAGTGGCAACAGCCTCTCCTTCTCCTTTCCTACAAGCTGCCCAAGGGAGGAGGCCAGCAGTAGTGGCCATGGAGAGGCACCAGGGTGCACCTTTGCCACTGCAGCCGCCGCTCAGGAAAAGCCCTGGCTCATCCTCCTGCCTAACCTGACAGGGGAAACAGGGACTTTCTGGGATCAAATTAAATTTTGTAATTCCAGGACTGTCCCTGGAAAACTGGGACACTTGGAAGGTATGCTACAACACTGGGAGGAGAACATAGTCCTTGTGTCTTAAGCCATTGACCATCTTATCTTCCAAAAATTTGCCTAACCTTCCTGTAATGCCCTTACAAGTTGGTAGCCCTCACCACATAAGAACAAATACCACAGTCCACCCACCAGATATGCCCGCCCTACTTTCAGGCCTGCTGGAATCTACGCATGGAATAAATATTTACACAGTGTCTGCACAAATAAAGCTCATCATACATAGGCCTAAATCAGGCATGCATTAACCTACATAACGTCCAGGAAACAGTTTTTCATGCATAGGCCCCAATGCAAATGTTATGTTATGAATAGGTATGCATGCTCAGTCTGGCTTTCTCACTGTGCATAATCATGGCCTATAGGCTATATACATGAGTTGACAAAATACCTCCTCTTTCATTATATCTGGAAGTATGCATAGTGTTTTAGAGAATAATAAGATGTTAGAGGGGGGTTTTAGGTCACTTTCTGACCAGAATAAAATTCAAGCAAAAATATTACTTACAAAATTTTAAGACAATGAAACCTTAACATTTTTAAGAAGACTAAAAGTCAAACACATCTGTGTTCCGGCCACAAATGTCAAAGAGAGCAAGAGCAATTTTTTTTGGGGGGGGGGGTAGTGCCTCTTTAATTTTATTTAGTTCATAAAATGTATACAATGCTTGATAGTATAAAACTGCAAGGCATTTTACAAAAAGAATAAAACAATAAAATTATTGATAAAAACAGTTAAAACAACTATTTAAAACATAAGAAACAATGATAAACTAAAAACAAATTAAAAACACACACCAACATGCTACATATCTGGGTAGGCTTGGCTAAACAAAAATGTTTCTTGTTGTTGATTAGTTGTTTAGTTGTGTCCGACTCTTCGTGACCCCATGGACCAGAGCACGCCAGGCACTCCTGTCTTCCACTGCCTCCCGCAGTTTGGTCAAACTCATAGTGGTAGCTTTGAGAACACTGCCCAACCATCTCATCCTCTGTCGTCCCCTTCTCCTTGTGCCCTCCATCTTTCCCAACATCAGGGTCTTTTCCAGGGAGTCTTCTCTTCTCATGAGGTGGCCAAAGTATTGGAGCCTCAGCTTCAGGATCTGTCCTTCCAGTGAGCACTCAGGGCTGATTTCCTTAAGAATGGGTAGGTTTGATCTTCTTGCTGTCCATGGGACTCTCAAGAGTCTCCTCCAGCACCATAATTCAAAAGTGTCAATTCTTTGGTGATCCGCCTTCTTTATGGTCCAGCTCTCACTTCCATACATCACTACAGGGAAAACCATAACTTTAACTATACGGACCTTTGTTGGCAAGGTGATGTCTCTGCTTTTTAAGATGCTGTCTAGCAGGTAGCAAAAAGAGTACAGTGAAGGCATCTGCCTGATATCAATAGGCAGGGAGTTCCAACGTGTAGGTGCTGCCACACTAAAAGACTGATTTCCTGCTAATATTCTTTCTTACAAGGGTCTCATGAGCATTGTGGGGCAGGGCAGATGGAACACTTTGCCCATTGATAATCCAGCACAGTATCTTGCCTGTGGCAAATTATATGGACGATGACAGAAAGGGGGAGGAGAAGCAATGGGCTATGTGAAAAGTAGAATCAACAGGGCGGATTTATACTACTTGATGCACAATCACAGCCTGTTCCTATATCTGTCACTCTCACGGGTGCATTTATTTATCCTGACAGCATCATAGAAAGTAAGGAACTGCTTTTATCCTGTTTTTTTGAGGTGCAGACCTAAAGAAACTCAATGAGTCACCCAAGATGATCACAGGCAGCCTGTGCCAAATCAGGAAACGAACAGGAAAGTAAGTAAGCGCAAGTTACAAGCTTGAAACAGAAACGTTTTTATTTGGCTTTGATCTTACAAAGTAAAAACCTCAGGGCTACAAACCCCTCGGGGGCAGATGCTGCTCGTAATTCGGATATAATGTTGGCACTTGTGAGCTACACAGGAACAGAACATTCAAGGACATGGAGGGATAATTTGCCTCCGGTGGGTCCCAAAAGCAAAGTTGAAAGTCCGCAGTGGCATCTATCTATCTAGACAGAGAATACAGGAGGACCGGAATGAGGGCAGATGGCCAGACAGAAATATGCTCCAAGCAATTAGAACCAAACCGCACAACATGCACAAAAAGACAGGAAATGGAGTAAGCAACAGCGGCAGACATGGCTTAAATTAAGCCAGCAAAGCCATTGTGCAGAGAAGTTCAAGGTTCCTCTCTTTGCATCTAAAAACCATTCAGGAGGTTTTAAACACAAGGGGTAGATTGCTTTGCTTTGCTGCAGTGCACCCCCAGGTTGGACTTCTTCCTGTTAGTTAAAGTAAAGATGTCTTCGACTTTCCCATTCCAAAGAACTGGAGATACACTCAACATCCTGTGCCGATGCAGAACTGAGAATGCATTATCCATTGATGAGAACAGGATGAACTTTGTGTTCTGAGCAGAAAAGCAACAAGCAGAGCCAATCACAGGTGCCCTCGAGGAAGGTTATTTGGCAACTGCTGAAGAGATCAAATGGATGCCGCTCTGCGGTGTCATAGCCCAGGGATGCGGAACGGAATAAAAATGATTTTAAAATATGAAACTATCAGGCTGTGAAAGGGAGCACGCCCTTTTCTTTACCGTCCCCCCCCCCTTTTCCTTTACTCTGACTTATCTTATCGTCCTGTAGGTATGGTAATCTAATTTCTCATCTTTCCATAGCATTTCCCAGCATGATGTCTGACAAGGCCATTTCTGATAAAAGGTATAGATATAGCAAAGGAGCGGCTGTAAGCGGTAGGAGAGAGAGAATAATCCCATAACATTGTAGATATGAACATCCCCGTGGAACCTCTGCTGTTAACTCACTTTGTGATGATCTGTGGCCTTTCAAAAATAATTGCATTTGCCGGTATCTTTAAAGGCCGCTGAAGAGAAATCTGGAATTAATTAGGCCAGGTGAGCCATTTGTAAGTTACCCAGATACAGGAGCTAAAAATAAGCTTCTGAAGTTAGAGAATAAGAGTTAAGTTATAGGGGAAATGAGACACGCAAAAGTCATGCAGAAAAGTATGTCGTAGTCCACAAAGGTTTGTGCGCCAGACCCTCCAAGTGTCCCTATTTTCCAGGGACAGTCCTGGATTTCAGAAGCCGTCCCGATTTCTGATTTGATCCTGGAATGTCCTTTTCCTTAAAGGTAAAGGTAAAGGTACCCCTGCCTGTACGGGCCAGTCGTGTCCGACTCTAGGGTTGTGCGCCCATCTTACTTAAGAGGCTGGGGGCCAGCGCTGTCTGGAGACACTTCCGGGTCACGTGGCCAGCGTGACTAAGCGGCATCTGGCGAGCCAGCACCAGTGCCGCACACGGAAACGCCGTTTACCTTCCCGCTATAAAGCGGTACCTATTTATCTACTTGCACTTAGGGGTGCTTTCGAACTGCTAGGTGGGCAGAAGCTGGGACCGAAAGACGGGAGCTCACCCCGCCGCGGGGATTCGAACCGCCGACCATGCGATCGGCAAGCCCTAGGCACTGAGGTTTTACCCACAGCGCCACCCGCGTCCCTTCTGTGCTTTTCCTTAAGACGTCTCTATTTTCATTGGAGAAATGTTGGAGTGTATGAGGTACCACAAGATGCTTTTTTATATTACTTCCAGGTTTTCGGCATTCGGGAACCAAAACGTACGAGTTCCAAGGCATTCGAGAACCAAGGTGCGACTGTAAATCCTGAGTGTGAGGAATGAGATGCGTCAGAACATACCGAGCTGAAATGAATTCAGGTGGCTTTCTTTATTTAACGAATTGTTTGTTCCCCTACTTCATTTTTCAACCCTCAAGGGGTCCCCAAGGCAGTCTGCAATACAGTCATACCTCATGTTACATTTGCTTCATGTTACGTTCTTTCAGGTTATGTCCCACGGTGACCCGGAAGTACCGGAAAGGGTTACTTCTGGGTTTCACCGCTCGCGCATGCGCAGAACCGCTAAATCGGGCTTCGCACCTGTGCACAAGCGCCAAATCGCACCGCGCACCTGCGCAGATACAGTGCTTCTGGTTGCACTCCTTTCATGTTGCGAACGGGCCTCCGGAACGGAACCCATTCACAACCAAAGATACCACTGTATGCATTAACACATAACAATTGAGCTGTATACACACCATACATTTAAAGCATGTAGGAAATATAGTGTACCCCTCACAGAGCTACTGCTCCCGGACCCTTTAAAAGCTTCAGTTCCCAGGATTCTTTGGGGGAATGTTATGTGCATGGTGCATGGTATGTACGCAAAGTACCCAATAACTGATATATAGAAACAGAGAGCTAAAACTAAATCCAACTCTATGAGGGAATTAGGAGTTATCTGCAGGTTTGGAGTACATTGTCCTTTACATCTGCAGGTGCGTCAGGGGATCTTGCCTCGCTAATGGACTGGATGAGAGCCAATAACCTGAAGCTTAATCCATATAAGACTGAGGCACTATTAGTTTGTGATTCCCTAGACTGGGAAGTTGTATGCCCTTGATGGGGTTACACTCCCTTTGAAGGGGCAGGTGTGTACTTCTAGATCCATTGCTGTTGCTTTGAAGGTCAGGTGGCCTTGATGGCATGGAGTGCCTTCCATCAGCTTCAGAAAGGTTTGAGCATATAATGCCAATCTTGACCTGACTGAACTGGCTGTCAGTTAGTTTCCAGGCCCAATTGAAAGTTTGTTGTTGTTTAGTCGTTTAGTCATGTCCAACTCTTCGTGACCCCATGGACCAGAGCATGCCAGGCACTCCTGTCTTCCACTGCCTCCCACAGTTTGGTCAAACTCATGCTGGTAGCTTCGTGAACACTGTCCAACCATCTCGTCCTCTGTCGCCCCCTTCTCCTTGTGCCATCCATCTTTCCCAACATCAGGGTCTTTTCCAGGGAGTCTTCTCTTCTCATGAGGTGGCCAAAGTATTGGAGCCTCAGCTTCACGACCTGTCCTTCCAATGAGCACTCAGAGTTGATTTCCTTAAGAATGGAGAGGTTTGATCTTCTTGCAGTCCATGGGACTCTCAAGAGTCTTCTCCAGCACCATAATTCAAAAGCATCAATTCTTCGGCGATTGGCCTTCTTTATGGTCCAGCTCTCACTTCCATACATCACTACTGGGAAAACCATGGCTTAAACTATACGGACCTTTGTTGGCAAGGTGATGTCTTTGCTTTTTAAGATGCTGTCTAGCTTTGCCAATTGAAAATACTTAACCTAAAATGGCTCAGGACTGCAATACCTCAAGGACCGCCTCTCCCCATAGGAACCAACCCAGACCCTGTGATCATCATCTGAGGCCCTGCTTCACGTGCCTCCTCTGTGAGAGGTCTGGAGGGTGGCAACCTGAGAACAGGTCTTTTCTGTGTTGGCTCCTGGTGCCTTCATTACATATCTTTAGGTCCCAGGGAAAAAAAATTCCTCTTCATCCAGGCCTTTCACTAATTAAACTATCATGGAAGACTTTGGGCTGTGCCCAACGAAACACGCTCACATCTTTGCTCGCTTGCTTTGCCACAAGACCACAGAAATATCAGCTCCCAACTGCAAATGGTATGGCAATTGACCCTGCCAAGGACACCCTTCCCCGAGTTTAGCAATTAGCCAAAGCTGCAAACATTATCCAAACATTCTAAAGAGGAATTTTAAACATTCCTTTGCCGTTTGAAGTTTGGGTGCTCCCTCCAAATGCTTCCCCACCCACCTACATTTCTTGCTGAATGACAATGCTTGTGGAAGATGAATATAGAGAGGGATTGTGTTGTGGATACAGGAGGCTGCATTCGTTTCCCCCTTTGATCACTCTCTGGATGGAAAAATTCAGATTCCCAGGCTTGAACAAATCGCACAGGCTAGCCAAAGCGTGGTTTTTCTGACAGCTAAACAAGCAACTTCTTGTCTGTCTTCCTGGCTACAGGGCTAAGGGCTAAGAAAAAGCCAACTCTGTGTTAATGAGAAGGAAAATAGAGGGTTATTAAACGAGTGTTTCATTTTTCAAAAGGTTTAAACTGAATTGCTTGGATTTAATCAAACTGTAGAAACTCCTAAATATAAGAGCTGTAGTGTGCCCTTTCCTGAAATGCCCCCACCCCCCACTTTCCCAGGCTAAATAAGTTAAGAACCTATTTGCAAACCATTTTGCAAATTTGAACTTCATTGACAGATGTCTGATTTGTGAAAATGGAAGCCAGTGGCATAGCGTGGGGGGTGCAGGGGGGCCGGCCGCACCGGGCGCAACATCTGGGGGTTAGGGGTAGGGGTAGGGGTGGGGGCGCAAATCCACGGGTTAGGGGGCGCAAATTACTTGCCTTGCCCCGGGTGCTGACAACCCACGCTACGCCACTGATGGAAGCTAATGCTTTAAAAAAATCCTTAGTAAATCATTCTTTGTTTTTGTGTTCTGAAACCCCTGCAGCACTTCCAAGAGTTGGGCCAAACAACAGGTTACATTATTAATGCTTTATTTTTTATTTTTTAAAAAAGCATGTAGCATTGGAAGGGACCCTGAGGATCATCTAGTCCAACCCCCTGCAATGTAGGAATATGCAGCTGGATCAAACCTGCAACCTTGGTATTGTCAGCATCATGCTCTAACCAACTGAGCTGTCCAGATGTCCAGCTGACTGCTTGGAAGAAAAAGCTGCCATGAGGCCCCTATCCAGAAAGTGATTTTGCTCCAAATCAGGCCCAGCATTGGCTTCCTGCTGGGTTTTCTCTGTACATGACTATTTGCCCTTGAATATGCTGCCAGCCACAGGAAAATTTCCTGCAGTAAACAGGCACGGACCCCCAACTTGGATCAATGACACATTATGGATCAGGACCCCATGCCTGCTTTTTATTCAAAATGCAAGTGACCAGTTTAGGCACACTTTTTTAAAAAAGAAAACGAAACCATGGATGATGTCAGTATGTAATTTCGCCCTAAGGTATTGCTGTAAGAAGAAAATGCCCTGTTTGCTTACCTTACCAGGCAGCATATAACCACAGCATATAACTATAATGCGCAAGTCCGAGAATTCAGAATTAATCCCAACCCCACCCATCTACCTCTGCCTTTATCCTTATATACCACAGCCTTTTCTTTGTCAGCTTTGCTGTACAGTTCAAGGAGTGCCGCCACCTTTTGGCAGGTATAACTTGCCTGCCTGCTCCAGCAAGGTGTGATCTGGGCACAGAAGCATCCTTCTGCATAAAGAGCCAGGGCTCGGTGTGTCTCTGGATGGACTTGGACATGCATGTGAGATTCGAGGGACACCAACTGTTAACTGCAACCAGAGCAGAAGCAGGATTCTGTGGCTTTAACAGGCCCATATGGCAAGCAGAAGCCTCACACCTGCTAGAGATGCAATACTAAGAAAAGCCTGATCTGTCAACTTGATTTGCCATTCTTAAAACCACTGGAGCCCTATTAATGGTGGGTAGGTGTGAGATGAATGATCTATCATTTAATTCCCTGCCCCTGCCAACCTAGCAGTTCAAAAGCATGTCACGGTGCAAGTAGATAAATAGGTACCACTCCGGCAGGAAGGTAAACGGTGTTTCCGTGCGCTGCTCTGGTTTGCCAGAAGTGGCTTAGTCATGCTGGCCACATGACCCGGAAGCTGTACGCCGGCTCCCTCGGCCAATAAAGCGAGATGAGCGCCGCAGCCCCAGAGTCATCCGTGACTGGACCTAATGGTCAGGGGTCCCTTTACCTTTACCTTTTACCCCTCAACTGCCCCAACTAAATCGGGAAATCTTGTTTTGGCGCACTGTGGTCTCGTGTGGGAGCATGGCCAGGAAGATGCACGTCCCGGTTTTCAGTCTCAACAGGTTGGAGGACATGGCATCTAACACAAGAGTGTTCCCAGATATTTTTGTCTTCAAAAGAAGTCGGGGTGCAGGAAGGTGGTAACAAGGGCCACCCACTTGGTCATGCACTGTCCAGTTTCCAGTGGAGAGGTTTAATATCAAACGGATGCATGAGGGGTGGGGGTAAGCAGGTGCAAAAAAAGCTATTTCATGTGATAATATTGTGTGAAGCGTGTGCAAGGCCCGTAATGTGGAAGCACCAAAAAAGTGCAGGCTTATGCACACCAGCTTGGGGGTTTCAGTCCCTTTAAACGCAGTGGGGATTGTTTCATGCTTAGGATCATGCTGCAAGCAGAGGTGCAAAAGCTCCAGATTTTGCTGCTCTACAATGCCCATCATCCCTAATGCTGCTGCCTGGGACTGATAGGAGTTGGGGGGTTGGCAATATGGGGAGGCAAAGATTGCCCACCCCACCCCTCCGTAAGGTATGTTACCCATAATCTGCATACTATGATACATTTGAGGAGGATCCAGCAATTGCAGCAATTGTTTCATTTATTGTTTTAGAGGTACACAAGCAGCTGCCAGGAGCACATTCCCCGGCAGTATGTGGAGTGAACATTTCAACAAAAGACAAAGACAAACGACAGATAAAGTGGGCCAGTTCAGTGGCTGTCCTTCCAAAGAATCTAAAGTATGTAACTGCTTTGAATGTGCTGCCTAGACCAGTGGAATTGGCAGGAACTCATCAATGCTTCTGGCATCAACTGCAGAGTTTGCTTGGTCCACTTAGTGAAAGCTGCTGTCCTTTTCCCCACTCCGTGTTGGCAAAGGGCAGGTGAGTATAGTATTAGCGTTTGACATTAACTTCTTCCTACCTGTACTTCAGGTTCTGTGTAGTCAGAAGAGTCAGATGTTGGTGGGAGACCAGCATTTAGCAAAATTTTCAGCTGCCACCTCTTTCATCTCTCATTTGTCACCAGGTCTACTGGGTTCTTGAAGTACAAAGTACTGTGAACTCCTTTTTCCTAATATAGGGAAGTGGTGGGTTCCCCCTCTATATGACCAGTCAATTCACAGCTGAGTACCTGCATGAACCAGGCCCACCGACAAAAGACTGAGCAAAAAGCCAGCAAAAGGAGAAGGGCATTTGGAGGTTTCTGCTTCTGGGTAACACACTTTGATACACAAAGGGAATGACATAAACATACATTCAAGTACACAGGCAGCTGGAGAATGTGATTCTCCTCCATCACCCCTCCGCCTCCCTAGCCCTTAAAAATATTAACTCTGTCTGGTTTAACTGACAGATGTTATAAATGTAGCCAATTTCTGTCACACACCCATCTTTCATTATTTCATCTGATCCATTTTTAAAGACAGCTAAGCCTAAAAGCCATCACCATATCTTGTGTCGGTGCCAATGAATTCCATAAATTAATCCATGGATTGTGTGAAGAAGTTCTATCTTTTGTCTGTTCTGCAGGGATGTTGCTAGATGTTTAAAAGACATGAGGCACCGTCCCAGATGACATACATTTACAGGTATATGTACAGATGTCAATTTAAGTTGAATTAAGTTGACAAACTCTAGCCCTAGTTGCCAAGGTTTACTCTGAGCTATGGGATGCCAGCAGGATTTTCTAGGTACACTGCCAAAAAACTGCTGTTTATATGTATATTAAAACTAAAAATAAGTCTTTTTCAACATAAAACATTATCTTTCTGTCTATCACATTTATATCCCACCTTTCCTCCAAGTTCAAGATGGCATACATGTTTCTCTTCCTCCCCATTTTACCCCAGTGAGGTAGGTTAGACTGAGAAACCGGTCCATGCCCGAACAGGGGTTTGAACCCTGATCTCCCAGGTCCCATTCCAAGACTCCAACCACTACACCACACTTACCTTTCATAACCACACTATCCTGCAACTGCAGGTCCGTGGTAGGCCTGGGTGATGTATTGATACATCCACCCAGGACTGATTTGAGCGCGAGAGAACGGTGGCACCTTCACCCGGCGGTATATCAGGGATGAAACCGCTGCCATTCCTGAGAAGTGGCTTCAGTTTCACCCGCAATATATCACCAGGTGAAGGCACCATTGCGCTCTGGTCCTCAAACCAAGGGAGCAACAAGCTGCGAGGCACCGTGGCCCATGGAGCTCGTTTGTCCCTTGTAGTGCCAGGCCTCCATCAGCTGCCAGCACCCAGCGTGCCAAGGAACAAACTAGCTCCATCAGGCCCAGCCCCAGCCCCATGGGGCACCGGGGTGAAACCACCACCATTCCTGCCAAGGGAGTGATGTTTGGCTAGTGATACATCACGATGTTGAATAGTGCTTAGAAGCCCTTAGAAGTCCTCCGTCACTAGTCAGTACCATCCAGGGGACGAGGGTGGCACTGTGGTCTAAACCACTGAGCCTCTTGGACTTGCTGATTAGAAGGTTGGCGGTTCGAATCTGAGTGACGAGGTGAGCTCCCGTTGCTCTGTCCCAGTTTCTGCCAACCTAGCAGTTCAAAAGCACATCAGTGCAAGTAGATAAATAGGTACCACTGCAGCGGGAAGGTAAACGGCGTTTCCGTGCACTCTGGTTTCCATCACAGTGTTCCATTGCACCAGAAGCGGTTTAGTCACGCTGGCCACATGACCCGGAAAGCTGTCTGTGGACAAACGCCGGCTCCTTCGACCTGAAAAGCAAGATGAGCACCACAACCCAAAATCGCTTTTGACTGGACTTAACTGTCCAGGGGTGCTTTACCTACCATCCACACAAGATCTGTAGCAACTACAGACCAACACAATCTGTGCTACATCTAGAACACAATTTAAGGCGGTGAGCATGTCATACTGAAAAAACAACAGATGTTGCAGTGCCTCTCTGACATGGAAAAGACCTTCTGTGTATTCCCAGAAACAAACAAACACACACACACACACACACACACACACGCTGTGGTTGCTGCTTCATGCATTCCAGAGCAATTGGGACTGAGTGGTGTAGCAGTTAGAACAAGTATTGAGGAGTCCTTGGTTTCCTCCACCTCCAGCCATTAAGCTCTTGAGTGACCTTGGGCCTCACGTATTGTGGAAATAAAATGGGGGGGGGGGAGAGTTAAGGTCCTTGGAGGAAGGTTGGGATAAAAATGTAATAAACAAGACAGCTGAAATTAAGCCCCAAGCGCAGATGATTCCATGAATTTTGGTACTGGGAGATGAGGATTGCAAGACGATCAGGCCTCGTTTTATCTCTCTCGCTGCCGCTATGTAATCGTCTAGCGCGGTCCCTCTGGGCCGTACCTGATGCCACAGGAAGCCGCTTAGTTAGCTACACTCTTAGCCTGCCAAAGAGAAGAAACCTCAGAACAAATCTGTTTTGTCTAACCCTATTCCCTTGAGTGCCGCCACTCTCCACACGCTCGCCTCCCAGACATGCCGTTTCCAATTAGGTTTAATTCTACATGAAATAAAATGCATTACATGTCGCAAGCTATTGCCAGTGCGGAGCTAAGGTTTCTTTCTGTCTCCCCGCCTCTCAAGGGTATGTGAACCAAAGCACATGATCTAGTAGCAGCTCCAGGGGTCTCCTGACTGGCGTTAAGATGTCACGGAGTCCAGGATCTTAGCAAGGTTTTTAAAAAGAAAGAAAAAGAAAGATAGGTGGTGTGGACTGGATACTGAACACACCCAGCATTTGATAGAAGGATTACTATCGAAGCTTGCAGCTGATCTCATATATTCTTTGTCAGTTTGGGCCATATCCACACCATACATTTAAAACACTTTGATACCAGTTTAAACAGTCATGGCTTCCCTCAAAGAACCCCGGGAGCTGTAGTTCGTTAAAGGTGCTGAGAGTTATTAGGAGACCCCTGTTCCCCTCACTGAGCTCCCACGCCCAGAGTTCCCTGTGAAGAGGGATTGATTTTTAAACCACTCTGGGAATTGTCGCTCTGGGGGGATATAGGGGGCACATAACAACTCTTAGCACCCTTAACAAACTACAGCTCCCAGGATTCTTTTGGAGAATCCATGGCTGCTTAAAGTGGCATCATAGGGCTTTAAACATATGGTGTGAATCTGGCCTCAGATCCCTTAGCTGTATTGAAACCGAGCAAGCCAGGAATACGCCACAGATGCCTAGTTTCATTTTCTACACTAAGCTTCTGAAACATTTGATGTTCTCCCAGTCAAATGGAGAAAGGAGACTGCTAATGTGCTATTTATTCTCTCAATTGGAACGGAAAGCACATCCTACTCATCTCTGGAAATGTGTCACGGCAGAGTATGGAAAATAACAGGGTATCTTCAGCAGCAGGCTAGTTTATGGGCTCAGGTTGGGGGACTGTTGCTCGTTCCTGTCATGCCTCAGCCTGGGGACTCCTCATCAGTGGAGAAGTAGGAGGTTAAGTCCTGGGTCAGGCTCCATTTGGGGGTGAAGTGTCAGGATCCCAGGAGGAGGCTGAGAAGAGGCTGATTGGAACAGTCTGTGTGAACTATCTCTGTCCAAGTGGATTGGCTGACTCTGACTCTCATTTGGCCCTTTGTGGTACACCTTGCTAGCTTGGATCGGATAGTGCTCTGGTTACTGTCCCATGGGTGTGGCTGCTGGCAAGTCCCTGGCTTACTCCGGTGCCCAATGAGGACAGGACAGTTCCAAAACATCCACCTCCAGGGGCTAAGTGTCTCACTCCTGTTCTGTTGTTGGAGGACATAAGTCTCTGAATATCATTTGTGAGAACTGCAGGTATGGAGAGCACTGCTGTGCTCAGGTCCTGCTTGTGGGCTTCCATAGATAGGCATGTGTTTGGCCACTGCGTGAACAGAGTGCTGAACTTGGTGACCCCCAATGGCCATCGAGCAGGGCTTTTAATAGCAGAGTTGGACATTGCTGCAAAATAGCACAAGTCCTCGCACTGGCTCTCTTAAATTATATTTTTTTAATCACACTGGTAGTCCTCTCATGGCATGAGAACTGTGGTGTCTCCTTCTCTGCTACAGCAGAATGGAAGAGAGTGACAATGGGGTGTTAAAGAAGTTTTGGTGGACAAACAGATCCCACTCATGTAATGCTGTCTCTTCTGTCTGGAGAGGGATGAAGGCTGTTTCCTTGCCCTCCTTTATTTCCTCCTGATATCAAACCAATTCCTCAGTTGTCCTCAGATTAGTACAGTACTTAAATCCATTTAATTACCATGATGAATTACACAGCTGCCATTGATCTCCTTGTTCTTACTCGCCCTGAGTACTAATGGGATGTTAATTTTGCCTTTTAAAAGTACAAAGTCTGATGTGGATTTTCTATTTACGCATGTTAATAGCTCTGTCAAAAGGAATCCAGGACTGGCAGTACATGACTAATTGGCCAGTTTGTTTTACTGTCCTCCTTGGTGAGGCTGATAGCATTTCCCCACCCTCTGGCAGAATGCAAATCAAATCTGCTATCAGCAGAAAAGGAAGGTCTGAATACTATTTAGCAGGGGCAAGGGTGGGGGAGAGAAGAGGAAGAAGATATAAGGGTTCGAACAGGAGCAGGAAAGCTGCTCCTATTATTGTTTGCAAGCAGTTCAGTCATTTGGGGAGGGGGGAGAGCTTAACAGGGGAGGGGCAGAGAAGGGATTTAATGAGCTGTGTTGAGCAGCGAAAGAATTACTGTGTAATTAACTCCCAGAAGATCTTATTGATGCTTCAGCAGTGAACCTGCAAGGGGGAGATGCTTCCATCTCCATCTGAATTAAACTTTAATTTGGTGTCAAAGGGCAATGGAAAGCCCTGAATTATAAAGCAAAGAAATCAATGAACTGTGTGAGGGAAAGGGTCACACAGCTCCCCACCTCAGCCCCCTTCCTGGCTCCTTTCCGCAGAGGTTGCCAATGGCCAATTTGGAGATAGAGCTATGCTTTTATGTTCATACTCGGAGGCCCTTTGCTGGAAGTATTGACTTCTGCAGAAGTTCAGTTTTGAAGCGCCTAATTTACCATATGCTTCTTCTCTCCTGCATTCCTCGTCCATGTTGCCTCCCCCTTCAGACTCCTGATAGCTCCAGCCAAGTCCTCTCCTGCCATCCTAGGTAAGAATGCATGTTTGTCCTTTATCCTAATGAGCATCCTTCAATCCTGAAATGTGAATCTAAACTGACTGGGCCAAGGGGTCCTGAAGGATTGCCATCTACCTCATGTAGCTAGAGTGGCATTGTGCCCAGCTTCATAGGGGAACAGTCCAACTGGTTCAAGTCCATTTGAAAAATAAAGCACCCTAAGGGGGGAGAGCAGAAGGGACCTTGCCCATCAAAAGTTAGCACCGGGCAGCCAACACAGGGTCTTTACCCATTTAGGTGAAAAGTATTATATTTCTATTTAAATTATGGAAATTATTTTGAAATCTGAAACTATCCACATTAATTAACTTGTGCCCATTGTATACAAATATACAATGACCTTTTGACCTGCATAAATGGCAATCATAGCCTGATTTGGAGTTCTCACTACTTGGGATCCCTTGTTGAAAACATGCTGGAGGCAACTAGGGGGGATATGTGTCAGCAGTGGATGTCAGGAATAAATCACATGGAGTAAGTGAAATTAACTCTTTATTGGAAGGAAACAAGGTCAGCTGAAGAGTGCCAGGCCTAATGGGCATAGCAACTCTTCACAGTAGGTTTTGCCCTTATTGTTGTGGAGGCTGAAGGTCCCCACCTTCCCACAGCGGCCTTAATCTTTTTCTCCTCCCCCGGGTACAGTCGTACCGCTACTTATGTATCCCTCCAGATATGTAAACTTCGGGTTGTGAACATGGCAAACCCAGAAGTGTATACTTCCAGGTTTCACCGCATGCGCAGAAGCGCTCTATTGCACCACACATGTGCGCAGAAGCGGCGTCTCCGGATACAGACTTTTCAGGTTGCGGGCAGACCCCCGAAACGAATTATATTCATATCCAGAGTGTCCACTGTATTTCCCAAGCTATCTGAGACTTCACCAGTGCAAATACCTGTGCTCCTCCCTCTTCACGCTTCTTCTGGGGGGGACTAGAGGGGAGGGGAGCTTGTCGCAGCAGCAGCAGCTTGAGTCACTCTGGCTTCTTCACCAGCCTGACTCATCTCTGCCTCTTGGCCTCCCTCCTCTTCTGCTTCAGCTTCTAATTCTGGACTTCTCTCTGCCACAAACTCTCCCCACTCACTAAAATCTGTTACCTCTTCAGCTTCCCATACACCCTCCTCCCAGGCTTCTCCCTCTGACCACCAATCCCTGGGCTCTGAGCCTTCTTCCCTTGAGGATTCCCCAGCTGGTACCTCCCACCATTCTTCTGTGTCCAGCCAGTCCATGACAACGAGATGCTATTGGCAAGTGACAGTATAAGAGATGTTATGGTCCAAAACATCTGGAGGACGCCATTCTCCCCTTCTCTGCGTTCTAGAATTCATTCTTGTAAATTGGATTCTTCCAGCTAATAAGAGAATAATTTGTGGCCTTGGAGTGTGAATGCTTTTGAGAATGGGAGGCGACTGAAAGGGAGCCATTTTCCATTTCAGAAACCATTTCAGACAGTGCTAGTGAGCATAAATTAGAGTCCTCTTCAATGAACATCTATTAGAGAAACGTTGAGTTTCCAGCTCAGCTAGCGAGAAGTGCCAATGGGTTTGGTATTAAGATCGGGAAGGAAATTAATGTGAATGCACACAGATTTCAGCCAGCAGCAAGAAGATACATAACTGTATTTCCAAAGCGTTTACTTTACGCAATCAAGCAAATTTGAAGATGTTTCCATTTGACAGGTCTTTTTAATTGCTCTTTTACTGAATGTGTCCGCGTAGGGTGAAGGAAGGTTACAAAGCATTGTTCACAACAAACATTTCCCCACAGTTTACAGTCATCACTGGTTATCTACGGAGGTCGACACAACCTTACTGGGGGGGTTTTGTATCCATTTACAAACACAAATCTTATGGTAATGAAACCAGCACGGAAGCCCAAATATTATGCCCCCACATATTTGTTTCAGGGATGGTTTCAGCTGCTTTGGAAAGTTTGGATTTGAAAGTTATCTAGTGAGAGACACACCACAAATTCACGTCTGCACATTGCTGCTAGTAATACCTAACAAGATGGGTCATTGTGAGTGCATGGAAGTAATTGTGTGCAGCTGGGGGGGGGGAGCAAAGAATCACACTAAAAAGCAAATTAGTGTAGCATGTTCACCATTTCTGTGTGGCCAATTGTAAACTTCCAGAAAACCACATGCAGCTTTTCCCAGATGCCAAATGAAGAGGAACTAGAAGTGGGCATTATAATACAACTCAATTCTTGTTGTTACTTAGTGCTCTGCTGAATGGCCAGCGAAGAATTGCAACCTGATCCTAAGCATATATATTCCGTGGCAAGTTGCATTGGTTTCAGTGAGTTTAATCTCTCAAGTTAATATACTGCATTGAGAATCTCAACCTTGCCAACCAGTGCCACCTCTGTAGGGTTTTGCTCAGCTTCACATATTGCTTCCAATAACTTGGGG
Organism: Podarcis cretensis; assembly: GCF_951804945.1. Classification (NCBI taxonomy): domain Eukaryota; kingdom Metazoa; phylum Chordata; class Lepidosauria; order Squamata; family Lacertidae; genus Podarcis; species Podarcis cretensis. The sequence goes on from NC_137180.1 coordinate 36,171,173, forward strand.
AGGGTCGATAATAACCAAGTTTGAATCCCTTGTAGGCTTCCTTTTCTTTACAAACTAATATACAGGGACATCAAAAAATTTCCAGACAGTATTGTGACAACCTTATTCAGGATATTCCCAAGGCGATATACACCAGCTGGAATGTAATGGGGCACTGACAGCAATTTGAAGCTGCCCTATGGCAGGCCTCCTATAGATAATTGTTGTGCAAATGTCGTTTGGCTTCCCTGAAGGCATGAGTTGCCATTGAATGCTGTTCTCTCCACTGGCATGGAGGGGTGCAGTTTGCACTGCAGCTGCCCCACTCCAAGCAAATTAATTCTATTATTCCCTTTACAGGCATGGCAAACTCAGCGAGGTTTAGAATTAAAATGGGTTTCATGCGAGGCACTGTTAATGCTTTAGTTTGTTTCTAGAACAGCAGAAAAGAGCACACACAAAACTCTGCAAGGGGTTTAAGGCGATAGCCAGTGTTGCATGAGATGACTTACCCTTCTGCCCCTCCACGCACCTGCAGCAGTAGAACCACTGGGACTGGAAAACAGGACACATGTCCTGGTCCCCACCACCCTTTGGTCACCTCCAAATGCCAGTGCACCAACTGCAACCATCTGCAACTCTTTCAAAAAACAAGACCAGAACTTGCCTGTTTGTCAACTGTGAGGTGGAGACTTAGGGGGCCTGGTCTGCCTCCCAGCTCTCCAAAAGTGTTGGGTCTCCCACTCTGGGCTCTCCCAAGTGGCAGTGACCAGGTCACACTGAAGGACAGCCTGTACCTGCTTCCATTTCATTCCCTCCCTGCCTCCTCCGTGTGTGTGTGTGTGTGTGTGTGTGTGAGAGAGAGAGAGAGAGAGAGAGAGAGAGAGAGAGAAGGAGTAGAGAGAGGATATTGATCAGGCATAGGCAAACTCTGGCCCTCCAGATGTTTGGGACTACAATTCCCATCATCCCTGACCACTGGTCCTGTTAGCTAGGGATGATGGGAATTGTAGTCCCAAACACCTGGAGAGCTGGAGTTTGCCTATGCCTGGTATTGATGAAGACATGAAGAACTTTGATGATGATGATGCAGTGCCTCTCCGTCCTCCCAAGGTCTGAAGATGTGGTGGGTGGAGTGGACAACAGGAAGAAAGCCAGAGAGCAAGGAGAGAGAATGTGGCAGGATCTGCTGCAAAGAAACCAGGCAAGAGTAGAAGAAAGGAGCTGATCTTAGTGGGTGGCACAGGAGACAGAAGCATGCATAAGAGTGCACTGCAAAAACTGTTATTTGTTTATTTGTTACATTTATACAGTGCACCAGGTCCTTCCTTCACCTGGTGCCTGCCTACTTTATATCTTCACAACAGCCCTGTAAGGTAGGTTGGGATAAACATAGCGAGTGAACAAAAGGAGTGAGTATTTGAACCCAGATCTTCCAATCCTAGACCAACACTCTAGGCATTATGCCACACTGGTTCCCGTAAATCCCTCTCTCTCTGTGTGAGTTTCAGTTCTGGGCACTCCTCCTTCATGGGCAGTGGGTTCTGTAAGTTTTTAAGAGGACACAAAATGCTTAGGAATTTGTGGCTGGAGTGCAGGAGGGCATAACACCAGCAGTGCCATTGAAAAAATGTTCAGTGCAGCACATCAGGAATTAAGTTCAAGCAAGGTTTACTATGCATCAGATAAACAGTCCGAATAGACTTCATTCAAATTGCTCTTTAAAATGTTGCTGCTGCTGCTGCTTTCCACCCCAACATGGTAGATATTGGTGCTTCGTGTGCATTCAATGAGAAGACACTCCTGCTGTTAGGACAGGAGTGAGTTCAAAAGGCTGGCACATTAAGCCATAGGTATGCTCAGAGCATGAAGGTTCCATGCCACCCACAAAAAACCCTGGCATTTCTCCTTCTTCTCTTGTGTGGGCACATCCCCACCACGTGAAGAGTCTGTGCCTTCACCAAGCCTCATACCTTCTGCTTTCTAGACTCTGGCTGGTTCAGACGCCAGTCCTTTCAAAGGCTAGATCTCCCCGATAATCTTTGTTTTGGCTCCTCATCCTTTTGACATATCCTTTGGATTTGGCTTCAGGCACCTGACACATGATCTTCTGCTTTCCTGCCTGGCATCATTGTTCCTGTTTTAGTGTTGGCTGCTCCAAGTGCCTCTGCCTTTCTCATTCTGGCATTGGGTCTGAAAGGTGTGTCAAACCCTGGTGCTCATCCTAATCCTCCCCCTCCATTTTGTTGTGACCTACTTTTTGCCTTGGCAGCTCAGGCAAGCCAATGAGGACTTGCATTTCTCTGTATGTTGTCTACACATGTGTTGGATCACCTCTTCCTCCTCAATAGCTTACTCTGTCTAGGCAGAACAGGTACTTTTGAAAAGCTGAGAAGGGAGAGGGAAGCTTCAATATTTCACCTCAGAGAAAACCACCCAAATGCCAATTTGTTTCTTGTTGCAATTGTTAAATATGTGTCCTGTCTTTTTACCAAATTGTGCTCAGAAAATATAGTGGGCAGAACCACAAGTCTGGCTTGAGATTCAGGCTTGGCTGCCTTGTTCAGATAAAGTGGCAGAGAAGTCCTCTCTCTCGCAACCCACCCTGATTTCCTATGAGATAAAATGATGTTATACTGCACTAGGTTTGGGCTATAGCTGAATAAGACTGTGGGGAGAGAAGGAAGATGCTAGAGGCATGTAGTCTATGGCAAAGGCAGGAAATCTTTTCCATCAGGCCAGATCCTTATCTTCCCACCCCCTACAAGGCCAAATTTGACAGGCGTTCAGGGCTACCCACCTCTCGATCACCTGACATCATTGTGATGTAAGGTGATGTTGTGCTTTGAAGCCCCGACTGCTGGGTCTTCAAAGGGCAGCATAAAGCTGTCTGAAGGCCCTTTTGAAATGTGGAGGTTTGAAGAGTAGCACGAGGTTGTTTGCAAAAGGGCTTTCAAACAGCTTCACATTGAGCTTTGGCTGTGCATGTCTGTTTTCAACAGGGAAACAGGTCTGCGCAGCCAAACTGAGCAGGATTTAACCCCGCCACACATCGACTAATGAGCAGTGGTTAAATCCTGCTGCTTTGGCTGCATACACCATTTACCAGCAGGGGAACTGGTGCATGCAGCCAATGCAGAATCAACCTTCCCACCAGCTGATGTCAGCCTCCCCCGCTGGAGTGAGATCAGCTGACTGGCAGGTGGGTGTAGGGTGTGGTTTTGGCTTTTTGAATGGCATCCTAGGCCTAATTTGACCTCCTTTGGTCCAAGATTAGTCCATGGGGTGAAGGTTTGGCACATGTATAGCAAGAAGGGAATAAGGAAGGGGATATAGAGTAAATAGGTGAAGTATGAAGCAGGTGTAGAGGAAGCTAAACCCATGTAAAAGAAAGCTATAGCAGGACCCCTGGGAAGCTCAGAGAAAGGGCTTGTGTGATGTAGTGGTTAGAGTGTCAGACTAGCACTGGAGAAATCTAGGCTCCTATCCCCAGCCATCTTTTAGCTTGACCTACCTTGCCAGGTGTTTGCAAAGACAAAATGGAGAAACACAACATATGCCAAATTGAACTTCTTGGATAAAAGGCAGGATATAAATAAATGAAGAGGACTGAACAGAGATCAAGGGAGAGTAGGGGGCAGAGGCCTTAGTGGACAGGTAGAATCATAGAACTGTAGAGTTGGAAAGAAGTCTGAGGACCATCTAGTCCAATTCAGGAATCTCAGCTGAAGCATCCATGATGGAAGGCGATACAACTATAGGCATCCCCAACATTTGACAAGCCTTTCACTGGCTGCAAATGAAATTACTGGGGGTTCTTTGTTCTGCCCGCAGTTCCATCCCCAAGAAAATTAATAAGCTCCAAAGCTTTTCACTCGGTGCCTGTCAAGATATTGAAAAACAGCCAACGTTGCCGAGCCAGAAAACCCCTCCCAAATAGCTTTAGTTCGAAACAATTAACATCTCGAGTTTATCTTCTCTTTCAGAAAATGGCTAAAAAGGTATTTAAAGCCAACAATGTCGCATTCATCAACAAGAGCTCACCAGGACTCATCAGGAGCCTTTGCCAGTACACGTTCTTTCGGCGGATGGCAACAGTAGCAAGGCACCGAGTCCTGGGATGAAAAAGCATTCAGCAGTTCTTGCATAAAAATAGTCAATGGAAGGAGGTTGTCATTGCGAACAGAAAAGGAATAAGCCTGGCTCCAGCAGCATTTGCCCAAAGTCTATCATTCAGTGGGTCAATGCCACCCAAAACAGGTTCTCTTTCTTCCAAAATGTGTGGTTAATCATCCTTGCGCTTGAATGTTTAGTACAAGAGAAGCAGGAGGAAGATGTTTGCATGTGTACTGGATCATACAGAAATGCCCCTGAAAGTGAAAAGAGGCTGAACAAGTCAAAGTTGAGCACATTCATGCAGCGGTGGCTGCCTTGGATGCAGTGGCACTCTCCCAGCACTGGGGTTGTCTTATACGCTGGGTATGGGTGGCGGGCTCCGCGCCGGGAGAAAGCCGGGTGGTGGGCTCCACACCGGGAGAAAGCTGCCCGGTGCAGAGCCCGTCCCCCACTGCTTCAGAAGCAGCAGCAGCAGGCGGCGGGCTCTATTCTGCGCCAGGTGGCTTTCTCCTGGACAGAGCTGCGCAGCGTATTAGGCAACTGGGTTTATAAGACAAACCCCCAAATTGAAGCTGCCAATTTGGGGGGGGGGGGTTCGTCTAATATGCCCAGTCGCCTAATACACCGGAATCTACAGTAGAATAGGAAAGATACCTACACATAGATCAATAGTTTCTGTACTAAGAAATGCAAGCTGAAAGCTATCTACCAAGCAAACTACACTTTCGTACCTTCAGGGTCCCATTGGGGATGGTGTTGATGTTTGTTTTGTGTTTGCTACCAGTGTTGACTGGCTGTTTGTCATGGGGTGGGCAGTGGTCCCACCTCCACTGCCAATACAAAGCTGCCACCACACCAACCTTGCTGGCGCATTGTCTCTCCCCTGGCACTGCTGCTGTGAGGGTGTCACTCACCCCATTCCTACCCCCTCTCACACTACATCTGCATCCCATTTTTGGCTCTGACCAAAAGGGAGTGGTCTCCAACTCCCTTTTCTGATGGGTCAATGTCCCATCTTAGTTCTTCCACCCTCCATTCTTCCACAGCCAGGAAACATGGGCAGCATTTTTGAAGATGAGGGTTCTTCAAGACCTTCCTTTTCGGAAGTCCCACAAGCAACACAGAGGGCATGGAATTATGAACAGCGCTGGCAGATTTCAGCAGACTGTTTCAGTTGCTGTCATGAAGGAGTCAGAATGAATAGTCCTCTCCAGTAATGAATCTAAATCAGGAATGTATGAAAAATATGTTACCTCTTTTGTCTCAAGGAAATATGCTAACTCACCACACAAGGAAAGCAAGAGACATCTGCCAACCTCCTGGGGGGGGGGGGAGAATCATTAGCATATAAACAGGCCTAAGTCTAACAAGGACATCTTCTGAAAGGTATTATGGAAAGCAGGAAGTGTGCTGGAAGCCTATAACACACCTATCTGCATTCAAAGGGAATCTTTGAAGTTCTGCATATTAATTGAAAGGAAATTGGAAAGCTTACATCAAGGAATGCTGGGCTTTATTATATCTTGGCTACAACAACTAATTATGTAGAAATAGGAAAGGAAGCTTATTCAAAAGTATTATTGTTATTTAATTTCATAGTAATTAACAACAGGACTAGAGTTTGGTGGTGCAGCACGTGCAGGGAGCCTCAAGTTTAATCCTTGCTCCTTCCAGTTCAAAAGATCTTATGGTGGTGACCAACTAGGTTTTACTCGAAGCAGACCCGCTGAAATTAAAGAACACAACTAAGGTTCATTGAGGTCAATGGGTTTATGCTCTCAGAAAAATTTAGTTGAATGATACCCATGGGTTGCAAAAGATAAGGGAAAGTTGCTGCTGTTTGGGATAGACCATCCTTCTCCACCTGGCTCCCCTCCAAATGTTTTGGACCTCAGTTGTTGGAGACAGACAGTGTCAGGAGCAGGTCAGCAATAAATCACACTGGTGTCAGCAAAGTTAACTCTTTATTCGAGGAAACAAGGTTGACTCAGGAGGCTAAGTCTGGTGAGCACAGCAACTTGTCCTGGTAGATCTTGCTCCTAGGAGGCAGTTGTGGGGGCTGAAGGTCCCCGTTTTCCCACAGTTCCCTACATCATCTCCTCTCCTCCCCTGAGAGGAGTCTCAGATTCCTTAGGACTTTGGACTTCCTTAGGACTTAGAACGACTTTGTTGTCGTTCCTGTCCTTGCTCCTCCCTCTTCATACAACCACACACTAAAAAAAAACACCTTGATCCACCATGGTGATGCTGGCTAGGAAGAATGGGAGGTATAGTTTGAAACAAGTGAGGACCATAGGTTGGGAAAAGCTGGAATAAACAATGCTGCACTAAATGAGCCAGTGTAACTTTATGGTGAAAAACATGGAACTGCTCTGGTTTAAACTGGCCTCTTAATTAGGAGCTCAACTGATTACAGAGTAGTTAGATTGACCAAAAATATATATGATGTAATGGAAAATTAGGTTGTTTACAAGATTCTTTGGACTGAGCAGGCAATTCTGGCTTAAGGAATGCTTGCTTGATCTTCTTGGAGATAATTATAGTGAAGATAACAAGGAGTACTGATAAAATACAATGAACTGGAAGACCATGCTTAGGGCTTTGGGGTCGAAAATCATTTTGAATGTGTGAGAGAGAGCGACACCCCCAAAGCATCAAAAACATCAATTGTCCTGAATGCACACTGATTAATTATTTATTATTTATTATTATTACATTTCTATATGGTCCTTCACGCGAGGATCACAGGGCAGTTTACAATATAAAACACCAAAATACATACCATAATAACAAAAAAATCAATACCTCGCTGCCCCCCCCTCCCCCAGTTTAAAAGGCTATAGATTGTTTAATTAGCCAAAGGCATGGGAGAAGAGGAATGTTTTTGCCTGGCGCTTAAAGATGCATAATGAAGGCTGAGCCTCCCTGGGGAGAGCATTCCACAAATGGGGAGGCACCACAGAAAAGGCCCGTTCTTATGTTGCTACTCTCTAGAGGAGGCACACGAAGAAGGACCTCAGGTGATGATTTCAGGGTCTAGGTTGGTTCACATGGAGAGAGATGGTCCTTGAGGTCTTGTGGTCCTGAGCCATTTAAAGCTTTACAGGTCAGAACCAGCATTTTGAATTGGGCCTGGAAACTAATTGGCAGTCAATGCAGTTGGGCCAGGATTGCCGTTATTTGCCCAAACCATCTTGCCCCGGTGAGCAACCTGGCCGCTGAATTCTGCACCAGCTAAAGTTTTCAAGCTATCTTCAGAGACAGCCCTGTCTAGAGGTGCTCTTTTTTTCAGTCAGCAGGGCTGTGTACAGCGAGACTGTGTACACCCCATACATTTAAAGCACATTCCTTTGCCAAAGAATCCTGGGAGCTGTTGTTTGCTAAGGGTGTTGGTAGTGGTAGTTCTAGGAGGGATACACTAGAATTCCCAGGATTCTTTGCAGGAAGTCATGTGCGTTAGTTAAATGTATGGTGTGAACACAGGCTGGATGCAACTCTCAGGCTTCCCTTCCTGTGGATGTCGGGGATTGAACCTGGGACCATTTCCATGCAATGAATACACTCTACCATTATGCTTTAGAGGAGTGGGTGGCGCTGTGGTCTAAACCACTGAGCTTCTTGGGCTTGCTGATCGAAAGGTCAGCAGTTCGAATCCCCATGAGGTAGTGAGCTCCTGTTGCTCTGTCTCAGCTCCTGCCAACTTAGCAGTTCAAAAGCACACCAGTGCAAGTAGATAAATGGGTACCACTGTGGTGGGAAGCTAAACGGTTTTCCGTGCACTCTGGTTTCCGTCACGGTGTTCCGTTGCATCAGAAGCGGTTTAGTTATGCTGTCCACATGTCCCAGAAAGCTGTCTGTGGACAAACGCCGGCTCCCTCGGCCTGAAAGCGAGATGAGCGCCACACCTTTGACTGGACTTAACCATCTAGAAGTCCTTTACCTTTACCTTTTTACTATTATGCTATGGCTCTTTCCATCTCCTTATACAGCCATCTCCCCATTTTGCCCCAACCAACACCTGGTACTCTGATCTATGCAGCCTCTGGGTAGGGAGATTCCATTTAAGGGTGGCACCTCATAGCTTGTGCAACAGGCAAACGGTATGATCCAGGTCGTGTATTTAAGTCTGTTTAGCCTGATGCTGCTGATACCATGTAGCCATTTTACAGAAAAGAAAAACACCCAGGCTCTTGCATATGATTTAAGTGACCGGCACCAGTCTGGCCTTTTTATCATGCCGAAGCCGGGTTTCTCCCCTGCAACTAGTGATAGTGCTGCTGGAAGGCAGAAGAGAAAGAAGTGATTGTAATCATCATCATTATTTTTTTAAGTAGACCCAGAGGACAAGAATAGTCATGTAACTCTGAAATTGCTGTTTACCAGGGAATGGAAAGTAAAACAATGCAAGGAATGCTGAAAGCATAAAAAATATGTGTGGCCTGATCCGCTTCTCATAGCCTGAACAAAAGAAAGACTCTGGATGGCTCCGAGAGCGGCCGCATACACACCATACATTTAAAGAGCATGTGAAACCTGAGGTGCCAAGCATTCACCCACCTCATATACAAAAGGTATAATAATGGCGGACTACTCTCAGTGTTTGTAGCTCTCTTCCAGGTGTGGCTACTTTTTGGTTCATGCTCCTGAACCCAGAGAAATGAGCACAGCCATGTGCATTTTCTCTTCAAGATCTCAGCTCACATGCTAGGTGGGTGGCGTGTCTCCCATGAGACAGCCCTCTCTGGCATCGGCTGGAGAGTTTGGCCCCTGTAGCAATAGTTCCATTCATTATGCACACTCCTTCAAACCATGCAATTTTACACACCCTTTTATGGAGTAATAAAGCATCCAGAAACAGTGAATGTGCATGCACCCTAAACGTTTATAAGGAGAATCCATGATAACAAATTGCTAGGAAGCCCTGAGGCTGACACTGTAAATTATTTCTGTATCTATGCTCCTATAATCAGGCTGTAACTGTAAAATTCTGGGGGAAATTAAGATACCGAACTTCTGTGTATAACACACTGGAAGCAGGCAGTTAAGACTACCTAGCACAATTGCTATTGAGCTATCTTCTCAATGCAAGTCTTTTTTTAAAAAAAGGCAGTTTTCCAAAAGGAAAGCAAAAGTACAATCTTATACCCACAGTTTTGCCACCCGAGTAAACAGCTGGCAAGGAAAGAGTTAAGCACCCCTTTCAGCCCCCCTTCTTCATTCAAGAACCCAGCCTCCCAAGGGCGCTTTTTCCTGGGTGAGAGGAAATGTTGGGGGTGGGGGAAGCACCCAGCTCTACATTCACACCCTCCCAGTGTCCCAATTTTTCAGGGATGCTCCCAGAATTATGAAAGTCATCCCAGCTTCTGATTTGATCCTGGAATGTCCCTATTTCCCCCTCCAGTGCCGCTACTGCCAAGCTCGGGGAGGAGGGTGAGCTGGCGCTTGTCCCAAACAATGGCAGTGGTGGCTATGAGGCAGAACCTCATTGCATCTCCATGGCTGCCGCCACTGCCGGCCTCCTCCCTTGGCAGTTCTTGGTGGCTGCTGGAGAGCGGGCAAGGAGGAGAGGCTGACAAGGCCCAGCCCTGAGTGATGTGCCGGCTCTGAGAGGGCAGGGCCGCCCTGGTGGGAAGAAAGGGGGAGCAGAGCACAGAGTCTTGTTTTTTGTTTTTTAAAAAATTGCTATGTGTGTCCACGTCTTGCCCTTTCCAAAATTTATTTATTGGTGAAGAAGAAGAGTTTGGATTTGATCTCCTGCTTTATCACTACCCTAAGGAGTCAGTTAACAATCTCCTTTTCCCTCCTCCCCCACAACAAACACTCTGTGAGGTGAGTGGGGCTGAGACACTTCAGAGAAGTGTGACTAGCCCAAGGTCACCCAGCAGCTTCTGTGGAGGAGCAGAGACGCGAACCCGGTTCACCAGATTACGAGTCTACCGCTCTTAACCACTACACTGGCTCTCACTGGTGTATGTTTTTATTTTTGTGAATCTACCAAAGAATAAACTAAAATTGGGATTAAGGAATTTTCTCATGATGGTGTAGGGTGTGTGTGCTGTGTTCCATTGGTGAATTGGTGGTGTCACTCACCTTTCTTCTGATACGAAATGCTCTGTGGGTGGGGGACAAAAAAAAAATGTGGAGTTGAGTAAGGTCAGTTGGTGGGCAAGTCAGAAATGTTCCTCTTTTCATCTGAGAAATGTTGGAGGGTATTTACGTGTAACATATACTTGACCCTGAATGCACATGACTCAGGCTATGTAGAAGCTGGGGTGTAGACAGAACCAACTAAAAACATGTTTTCCTTCCTTCAGAAGATATAGTTTGCTGATTGCGACATTTTAAGCATTTCTTCGGGGCTTTGTGAAATAGCCGGAATTTTTCAAAAGCCTCCTCAGATCCTGTCTTTCCTATTGTTTGCCCACATAGTTGGCTATTACGGCACTTATTTCACTGCCAACAAGAGATTCCCAGGCCATTGCATCGTGAGGTGGGGTGTTTGTGTGGAAGCATTCTGAAGGAGGCGATGATAAATCTTCACAGCTTTGCGAATTCCACTCTGGCAACAATGGACTGTCTGCAAACAAAACAATGTCTTCCTAAGGCTGGATTGCTGTGCCAGGGTCCTGGATTCTATAAAAAAGAGGGTTGAAATCTAATGATGGATTCTGTTGCTGAATTAGCCAGGCAAGGGTTGTCACTGCCGCCTAAGGAAGGTCATTAGTATAACAAAGGAGGTTGTTCTGTGCCAGAAGACACAGGGTTGGCCCCCTTCCTCACCTGCTAGTGAGAAGGACAATAGTCAGATGTGAGTGAGTGAGTGAGTGAGTGAGTGAGTGAGTACTGGGCTGGAAGCAGGCAGAAGCTTGAGAGGGAAAGCCATGCTTGATTTCTGCTGGAATCCAGGGCTGTGACTATATGTTGGAAGCTGCCCCAGCCACTCAGAACAGCTTCCAACATACAGGCACACCTTGGTTTTCAAACAGCTTAGTTCTCGGATGTTTTGGCTTCCGAATGCCTCAAACCCAGAATTCCAGTTTGTGAACTATTTTTGGAACCCAAACGTCAACGAGGCTTCCACGGCTTCCAATTGGCTGCAGGAACTTCCTGCAGCCAATCCAAAGCCACGCTTTGGTTTCTGAATGTTTTGGAAGTCAAACAGACGTCTGGAATGGATTCCGTTCGACTTCCAAGGTACAACTGTATATAAAAACATAATAAAACAATAAACTTTTTAAAAAAGCCACTTCCCTATGCAAGGTTGCCTTCAGATGGCTAGGAGTCGGATAACTCCATACCCTCCAACATTTCTCGAATGAAAATAGGGATGTCCTAAGGAAAAGTGGGACATTCCAGGATCAAATCAGAAACTGTGACTTCTGTAAATCCAGTACTGTTCCTGGAAAACAGGGACACTTGGAGGGTATTACTGAGACCTACTGTCTCCAAGAGTGAAGGTAGAATGAAGCTAGTGGCTAGTGGCAGGAGCTGATGTTTCATTCTATGCTCTGGCTTCTGCTTCTTGCAGGATTTGCACACACTGCATGGCTGGTGTTTTTCTTCAACAAGCCAGCCTGTGCTTCTTCACTTGTTACGACAGCAGCTTTTCCTGGAAGCCCTAGAGTGAGCATCGGCAAGCAAAACACAACTGCCTGAAAGCGACTCGCACTTTGCCAGATCGGCTGCCCAAACCCAAATCAGAATCATAAGCTTCCAATGTGGAATTGTTATCTCACACACAGTGTGTTCTTTGGCAGGGATGACACAGCTGGACAGAGTTGCAGCATTCTGCCAATGAAAACAGAGAAAAGCAAGAAAAATCCTAAAACTACACATAGCGGCAAAAGGGAACGGAAAGCCACACTATGAGTACTGCCGTTGTGATCTATGACTGAACTTTTGCAGTTCATTTGCTTGCTGAACAGACCTGTGTAAAAAGGAATTCAGAGACCTGGCGTGTCATGGGAAGAGCGCTGGATTTAGCTACTCTGTTCCGCTAGCAGAATCCATTCTTGAGGATCAAGAAAACCCCCAGAACAGCATACAGGGAGAAGAGAGCGGAAATGATTCTGCCAGACAAGCAGAAAGGCCTGCATTGAAGGAACAATATCCTTAGAGCTATGTTGACTTCAACATGGAGTGACAAACCAGGACTAGAGAAATCCAGGTTCAACTCCCCACTCAGCCATGTAGCTCACTGAGCATCGTTAAGCCACTCCCAAAGCCTTAGCCTAACCTACCTTACAGGACTGTTGTGATAAAATGGAGAAGAGGCCCATGGGTGCTGCTTTAAGCTTTTGAGAGGAAGAGTGAGATATACACATACTAAATAAAGGTACCTTAGGGTACAGCTCCCTATTGCAAATGCTTTTAGAGGTGCAGCCTTGGCCATGGTGTATGAGCCTATCCTTGCCTCCATTGTAGCCTGCAAAAAGTCACCTGCTGCATTCGATTTCCTTTAGAATAGGCTTCCAGAAGAGGAAACCTAAACAAAGATACATATCCTCAGTCGCAGTCCAACCAGTACAAAGCAAGATTCAATTTTGCAATGTGTTTTAGAGTTTCTAATAACTTTAAAAGCTCAAGCTGTAGTCAAGTAAGCAACACTGACTTGAATGGGACTTGCCTTTGAATCAAAGTGCACAGAAATAGACTGAGCAGATCACTTTGTGTGTGGCATTAGCAGGCACACACAAGTACCTAGCTATGTGCATTGAAATGCCCTGTGTCACCCTATCTATAACATGCACCCCTTTTATCCTCACAACCACCCTGTGAGGTAGGTCAGACTAAGAGATAGTGACTGGCCAAAGGTTGCACATTGAGCTTCATGCCTGAGTGGGGCCTCGAACCCTAGTCCCCCAGGTCCTAGTCCAGCACTGCAACCACTGCACCACGCAGTATCTATGAGTGTTGTGATGTGTGTGGCAGCCCTTTTCTTTACTCTGGTCCTTCTTCATTTCTTTCTGCATATACAAGAAAAGGGGCAGTGAATTCCCAGGAATGCGTCTCCATGTGTGGCCTTACCCTACAATTCTAGGATGCATACTGTATGAAAGCTTCAATAAGTCTTAAAAGTAGTGGAATATTCCCATTTGATCCATAGATAGATATAGATAGATGATAGATGATAGATGATAGATGATAGATAGATAGATAGATGATAGATAGATAGATAGATAGATAGATAGATAGATAGATAGATAGATAGATAGATATAGATAGATGATAGATAAATAATTTCTTTCCAACTAGAATTGTTGTTATAACCGACCCTGGTTGGGTTTTTTTAATGATACAGATAGCTTAACACAAAGCTGATGGCATAGCTATCAAATCCAGGAATTACCCAGGAACCCATGTGTCATGATGGAAATGGACAAGCATGTAGAAAAAGTATTATAAATGAGTGATATGGTTGTTCCTGATGATCTTGGTGGGAGACAGATGCACTTTTTTTGTCCTGGAAGGCTCACTATAATGAAATATAGCTGGAAGGACATATCTTTGGAAAAATATTTTAAAGGCAAACATATAAGAAAAACATTAAAGGCAAACATATAAAAAAAAACTCAGCTCCCCTAATTACACTTGAAATACCTATTTAAATGTGATATAGACACCAGGTACAGGCTGACATGGGAAGGTGTTCCAGCCCAGTACAATGCCGCTGTTTTGTTATTTTGCAAAAGTTCAGATGTTCTGTACAAATATGCTGATTATATAATAGCAGCCTGAGAACAGGACCAATATTTAATTCAGGGAGAACGGCTGCAGAGGAATTGCTTGGAGATTTGCCAGAAGGTCTTAACAGCTGGAAGTTGAAAAGTGATTAAAGCTGACAGCAATAAACGCTTCATGTTCATAAGTAATTAGGTTTAGATTTCTGTACGAATTAACATTTTATTATCCAAATTCAGAGCACTTTAATAGGAACCTTCGCTGTCTGAATTTTCTTTCTCTCCACTCCCTCCATTTGCTAGAAGTCTCATTGTTGTTTTTAGTCTGAAATAGGACAGGGCCTTGGGCGAGGTGCTCAAAATCCTGTGTACAGTGACAAACAACAAGGTTTTAGCACATTCAGGGCCAGCTCAAGACATTTTACTTGCTGAGACTAAGGACAAGATGGTTCCTTCGCCAAAGGCTGACTAGACTGGTGATGGGAGAAAGTCCTGCACTCCCCTTGAGAGCAGCAAACTAGGTTACAGGGGGCAGGGGAGGTTGCATGGCAGAAAGTTGGGTCTCTCTACCCTTCACCATTTGCCACCATAATTCTGCTTCATGAAAGGGCCCAAGCACAGGGCAATTAAAAGTCAGAAGTATTTTGGTATACTTACAACCAGTGCTTTTTTCGGGGGGGACGCAGGGGTACACATACACCTAAACATTTTGTGAATCTAATGGGAGAAGAAACAAAAAATTTTTAAAAAAATTGTTTCTTCTCTAACACGGTAAATCGTCAGTTCCGTTGCCACCCCGATGGCGGCCTCATTTCCTGTCACGGTGTTTCCTGAGTCTCAGATGGAAGCGGGCGTTTAATGTGTGAAGCAGTGTGGAATGTGGATGTGTGATATTTTACCGATGAAAGTTTGGCCTCATTGAGTGGCAGTATTTCTTAAGTCAAAAGGAGAGTAGCCCTAAATATTTTTTTTAGAAAAAAAGCACTGCATACAACGCTCTGAGATGCATACCCTTCCAAGTGTCCCGATTTTCCAGGAACTGTCCCAGAATTATGAATGCCATCCTGGTTTCTTATTTGTCCCTGTTTCCCCTGCCAGTGCCGAGCTCAGGGAGGAGGAGGAATTAGCACATGTCCTCAGCAGCAGAAACAGTGATGGCAGTGAGGGAGCGTTCCATTGCTTCTCCATGGCCTCCCTATGGCCGCCACCAGCATCTTCCCTTGGGCAGATTCCAGCAGCTGCTGGAGAGCAGACGAGGAGGAGGGGAGGTTGCCACTGCCAAGGCCCAGCCCTGTGTGATGCGCTCAGTGGCTCTAAGGGGCAGGTAGAGGGCAGGGCTGCCCTGGGCAGGAAGAAAGGAGGAGCGAGCAGAGGGCAAGACATCTTGATTTTTTGAAAAAATGCATCCATATCTAATTATGCACCTTTCTAAAAAGAAAAAAAAGTACAGTGGACGCTCGGGTTGCGAACATGATCCGTGCAGGATGCACATTGGTAACCTGCAGCGTTCACAACCTGCAGCGGCGCATCTGCACACACGCAGGTTGCGATTCGGCGCTTCTGTGCATGCGCAAAGCACAATTTAGCGCTTCTGTGCATGCACGACCACCCAAACCCAGAAGTAACTGTTCTGGTACTTCCAGGTTTCAGCGGGTCCCTAACCCCCCAAAAAATGCAATCTGAAGTGTCTGTAACCCGAGGTATGACTGTATTGGTGTGTGTTTTTCTTTTTGCAAATTCACCAAAGAATAAAATCAAATCAAATCAGGATTAAGCGGTTTTCTCAGGACGGTGGAGGGTATGTGTGCTGTGTCCCATTGGTGTAGTGCTGCTGGTGCTCTGCGGGGGCGTGGGGCGAGCTGACCAAAAATGGGGGTCAAGGAGGGTCAGATGGGGGCAGTGAGAAATGTCCCATCTGACAAATGTTGGAGGGTATGTTGCCATGATAGACCAGGAGGTGTGCTTTTTTCGCCCAGTCTATCCCAAAATTGGCACCAAGCCCACAAACTACTCCAGCCTCCAATCCCTCTAGTGTTCTTACAGTCCCGTAAATCAAGGCTCTTTCTCTGCTGAGTCATTAAGTATCACAATATGATCCTGCCCATAGAAGCGCCTGGGTTTGTATAAACTGGTGGAGGTTACATACAGGTAAGCAGTTCCAGGACTGGATAATCAGCCAACAACAAAGAAAGCTGGAAGAAATTACCGAGGAGGTGCTGATTAAAAGCTCTGTTTTGTGTGTGTGTGTCTGGCTTCAGAAGTGGGATTAGTATTGCATTCCCGAGTTCGCAATCAATTAACTCCTTGCAAATCTGCAGAGTGTTTTCTGTGCCGTGCATTAATAATATATACGAAGCAACCCCAGTCAGCAAAGATAACATTTGCATTTCAATAGGAGTTCAAAATGTGATTCTGGAACAAGCAGCAGCCTGCGAGTGCAGAGGACTCCAAATGCCTGGGGTTATGACAGAAGACATTAAAAAGTTCCCTAATACACAGGATAATGAAATATAACTGCTGGGCACAGACAAACTTTCTTAAAACACACAAATAAATGAGTCAGGGCCAGCATCAGCAGTCAGCATCCTTGGGTGTCTCATAGAGTCGGAAGGGACCATGAGGGTCATGTAAGTTAACCCACCCTCTGCAGGAATCTTTTTGTCTAACATGGGGCTCAAACCTACAACCCTGAGATTAATACTTTTAATACTAGCTTGCAGACTTTCTTAAAGGATGTTTTTCTTGTCTTCTTTTTATGTTGACACTTTGCTCCGTGAACAGCAGTCAAATCAAGGAAACTGCCCATGCAGCTATTTCCAATATTGGAAACGTATGCATTCATTAGCAGTTTTATGAAGAGATTTTTCTTTTTCTGCCCTTCTGCTTTCCAGACCAATATTTTGCTGCGTTGGGTTTCAGCTTTGTTTTTCACAGTTTGGAATCGTAATCTTTGTGCATTTCTCATACATACTGGAATGCAGGGTTTTCCCCCCATCTTAGCTATACACTGAAACTGAGCAATTGCACCTGTGCACTCGTAAAATCTATGCAATGTGCCAAAAATAGCATACAGAGGTGGGAAGGGATCTTGAGTCAGAATTAGGTGGTCTGCAGGATTGTGAGGTGTCCTGGTGTAGATTCTACTAAAAGAAATGAATGACACAAGAGTCCAGGCAGCCTAATGCAGAGTAGATGAATACAGCTGATTTATGCATTTGTTTCTCTTCGATCTGCCTTTAAACTCTATCACGCCTTTGCATGTGGATCATTCACTCAGCCCATGTTCACTGCATGTGGCAGGCAATATAAAACAAAGAACATTTGCAGGATAGAGGCATATTCCATAGGACTGACTTTGCTTCTTAGATAGTTTCCCCAAATGGAGTATTGTACTTTTCCATTGGAAGCCATTAATAGCCAGTATAAACCAGGCTCAACATCAGCAATTGTTTGTTTATATACCACATAATGTCAAAATAGCTTCACAGCTATTATCATGTATATAAACCAGCTACACAAGAATTTAAATTTAAACATCCGTCATTAAAATGCCAATAAAACCATCCCATTAAAACAAAACAGTATTTTTTTCAGTTCATATAAACTTCCTTTTTAAAAATTTTATTTATACTTTTCATTTTACAACAAACGCAAAACATAAATTTGAATTATTCCACATCATATTTAGACTCCCCCACCTCCTTTCTGCATTTCTTACATTTATACTTTTTTAAAACTGCATTTCCAAGTTAACCCTATTTATTGTTGATCCCAAATAGTCAATATATGTTTTCTGTTACTGCACATTTTTACTTTAATCCTTCTAATGTCTTAGTTTGTTTACAATAGTTTTGTAAATATTCAGTTTTCAATACTACATTCAGGTTTCCATTCTACATTAAAAAAAAATATTGTCTTGATTTCTTATTCTTCCAGTAAGTTTAGCCATTTCTGCGTATTCTAGTAACTTCTGTTGCCATTCTTCTTTAGTTTTTAGTGGTAGTGGTCGCATACATAAATAATTTTTTATATTGTCTAGGTAGCTCTAGTTCCATAATTCCCAAAAGCAAAGCCTCTGGTTTCTTAATAAATGTTAACTTAAACCTTTTTTCAATTCATTATATATCATTTCCCAGTAAGCTTTTACCTTATTACAAGTCCACCATGTATGGAAAAAGGTACCTTCTTTATCTTTACATTTCTAGTAGGTATTTCATTCATATTTATACATTTTTGCTAATCTAGGTAAAGGTAAAGGGACCCCTGACCATTAGGTCCAGTCGTGGCCGATTCTGGGGTTGCAGTGCTTATCTCGATTTACTGGCTGAGGGAGCCGGCGTACAGCTTCCGGGTCATGTGGCCAGCATGACTAAGCCGCTTCTGGCGAACCAGAGCAGCGCACGGAAACGCCGTTTACCTTCCCACTGGAGCGGTACCTATTTATCTACTTGCACTTTGACGTGCTTTCGAACTGCTAGGTTGGCAGGAGCATGGACCGAGCAACGGGAGCTCACTCCATCGTGGAGATTTGAACTGCTGACCTTCTGATCAGCAAGTCCTAGGCTCTGTGGTTTAACCCACAGTGCCACCCACGTCCCTTTTGCTAATCTATTGGGTGTCAAATACCATCTATGCATCATTTTCCTATAGTTTTCCCTCAAACCATAACTTGCTGTATACTATAGATCTGTTGACATTTCAATATTATGACCAATATCCATTGTCCAATGTAATATTGAGGAATTCACAGCATATTAAAACAGGATAGTCAGGTCAAGATATCAAGGGAATGCCTGTAAAAATGAAGGAGACATCCAGGTATAATGCCAAACCATTGCATTCAGGTACCAAAATTGAAATGGAAGCTTCCGGTGTCAATGTCATCCTTGTGGCAGGGGGATGGATTTCACGATCCTAAAGCTTGCCCAGGCTCATTCAGGTAATGCTGAGCCATTGCTTAGCAGTCATTACATTACTTACATTCAAACAAGGCCTATGTGTCACAAATGCACAGTAATTGTTATCTTCACCTGTGAAATATTGAAAGGCATGCTTGAAAGAAAACCAGAAAGCAGACACAGCAAGACAGAAACAGTGGGTGTGGGCTGGTAAACTGGGCTAGTAAAATGTGTCGAGCCATTTATTCCTTAATCTTACCCACTGCTATTTTTCTAGAAAAAGAGGTATCGGAACTCTCCACAAATGCCTCCATTGTTCTCTTATAATGGCAATGGCGCCCACTTGAGAGGTGCTGGAACTGACTTCTGGTGAGTTCCAGCTGAAAAAAAGCCCTGATCTTACCTATCCATTTTGCCACAGCTAAGATGAGGGAAAGATTCTTAAACGTAAACCTACCATGTGCACAGTTAAAGCTGTTGTGTCTAAACCTACCAGGTGCACTTTCCCCTTAAATATCAGCATTGATAGCATAAACCCAGAAAACCCTGTATGCTGTTAAATCTTCCAATGAAAGCAGAGAATCCAGATTGTAATCTTAGTTCCTGAGGACCACACTTAGTTCCTGAGGACCACACTGCAATAAAAATGAAAAGCAAACACGATGAATAATGCATGCAATCAAACAGGTGGATTTAGAAAAGCAGAAAGCCCCACACAGGCATGACCCGTGGCTATGCAAGACCCAGGAAAAGCAGCGGGGCAACATGGATAGTTTTGTTCTCTGCGGTGCTGCCGTGCCTCTTGCACCTGGATCTAGCTAATAAAATGGAAGGAAGTATAATTATCATCACCTATAAACAGCCTGATATGTGCAGTTGCTTGAGAATTATTTGGGCTACGGAGGCTGCTGAATTGTGTACAAGGCCACCCTGAAATACGGCAGCGTTAAGGGTGATTATCCTTGAAGAACTGGAAATACACTGGGCGAACTGTGCTAAACTGTCTTCTTAGAAGCCCCAAGCTCAAAAAAAGCAGCCATTTGTTTTCACAAATGCCAATTAACAGGGCAGAGCATTTGGTCTCAGAGAAAGCTTGGAGCATGGCTATAGATCACGTTTATATATAACTGAAAGGCTGGCACTGGAAACAGCATTGGGGCAGAATGGAACCCTGCAGGAACCGCAGGGCTGAGTAGAAATTGAGTCCTGCTCAGGTGCTAGCTTGGGAAGTTATAGAAGTCTGCTCCAGTGATCTTCCTTTCTTCTCTCTGTAGCAGATGTTGTTAACCTCTCTGCTCTGATGATCTTCCTTTTCCTCCTTGCTTCAGTGTTGTCTGAATTCCAGACAATATCTTATTATTAATCTGAGATATGCACGAGTCTTTTGCTCGGGCATCCAACCCCTTTGTCCTCCCTTTGCATGAGATACAATTAAACAAGGATGTCTCTAGTTGGGAAACTACACTTAACAGCTTCAGAACATGTCAGGATATGAAAGTGTGGTGGAATCTTCTGGCTTGTTCCAAAGCTGGTAACCTATGGGCTTGTCCACAATGGACCAAAACGTGGACCCCATCCCAGTGTTTTCCTAGACCTTTTATCCTTTAAATGGGCTTTTTTGATTTCCCAAGGATTTAAAAACCCTGCAGTTAAAGGCAGAAAAATCTGGTTTAACACTGGGCTGGGTATCATGTGATGCTCTTACATTAATGGGGAGGCAGGCTGGACAAGCCTTAGTTTGCTGGTTCAGATGCAATGCGGGACTATGGCTAATTAGAGATCTGGTTTGATAGCTGCACACCAGAGAGAGAGGAGCAAAGGGGCAAAAGGCTCGCACATATCAAGTCTTTTGAAGCTATGATTACTCAGACATGGCCACTACTTGTCAGAAACCGTTGGAGAAACCGTTGACCTGGTTTGATGCAGCTTCCTACGTAAAGCAACGAACAGGCCCAAGATCCCAGCACCCGGCAGTTCTTCCTGTCACATTTCAATAACTGCCATTGGGCTAAGTGCTGGGGACACAGACTCTTAGCCCATTGATTTGTGATGACGTCTGCAGAGCCGAGGCAATATATTATGCAATGCTGTCCACTTGGATAAAACAACACTCACTCACCATCTGCTTGCAAGTCCCATTTCATAGAACGGTAGCCTCCTTAACTCCTCCGTGGCTGTTTTGTCTTCCTTTGCTGGCAATGCCTCCTCAAGGGCAGGAGGGGAGGTTATGGGAATATGTGAGAGGGGACTGAGAATGGACCACGAGGCTAACCATGCACCCATCTAGAAAGGTGCCTGAAAGATGGGGTTTTTACTGGGTCCTATCTTTGTACTCAGAAGCATCAACGTCACCCAGTCCACTCCTGCCCAACTTGTTCCTAATAGGAAGGGACTGCTGCTGCATTACAAAGCAGCATGACAGCTATTGCTTCTGTCACTTTCATTCATCCATAGGTTCCATTGCGTGGGCTTATTATATGCATGCCTGTAAACTCAGCTTGTTTTAAAATGGCACTAAAACACTACGAATGTTTTTAAGAAAACCAGACAAAGAACTTCAGGAAAACTGTGTGTGTGTGTGTAGTATGAAGTTAAAGGTTCTTACTGTTTAATGGTGTGGCACCTCCTTTTGGTACTTTATAGACTCAACCAGGTTCAAAATAGCTTCATGCCTTCTTGCATACAGTGGGTGCTGAATGCATTTATCCACCCGCAGCCAGAGTCTAATCAGTAGGAGATATAAAAATTCATTCATGGTCTTGACAGTTTCTCCATTCTTATCACTTCTTTCTATTATCGGCTTCCTTCATCACATGAGACAATGAAGGCACAGAATTTATTCATAGTCTAGTTGAATAAAATTGATTAAAGAAATGATTTCCTACTCATTGCAGCCTAGTTCCTGTAGCTCTTGGAAGAAAATTGAAGAGTCCAAACTGAAAACTGCCATACCTCTGCAGCTGTGCATATTGGTGTGTTCTGCCCCCCCTTTCCAATTCCGTTTCTCACCATATTGGGGTTTAGATGCATTAATTCCTGCCATCCTGGGTGGCTAATAAAATGCTTTCTTTATTGCTGGGTTAAAATTCAGCTGCACATTTATTTATTTCCTCCAAAGGAAGGAAGCCACACAAAGATGTAATATGGTGTAGGTGTACCCATTCACTCCTGGATCCTACCCCCATCCCAGATGTTAAAAGTTGCATACATACATACATACATACATACATACATACATACATTTGTATGCTGCCTTTCCGTAGTTAAAACAATGCTCAAGGCAGCTTAATAGCATGAAAAAAATTACATAATACTGGTCCCGTAAAGAATGATAGATTATGCCTTTAGCTGTCTAAACAGAGGACATAATGTAAGCAGTGACTCAGGTCAGTGTGGAAGTTCTACAGGAAGAGAAATCCAGATTACGAAAGGGAAATGGTATAACTCAATGGAGTACAAAGCAACACCATTTCCATACAAGAATTCAGGCATCATTTGCAACAGTTGTTGGTCAAGGGTGCTCTGTTGGTCATTGTTTTCCCTTTCTTTTGGTGCATCTCCACCCCATCACACCCCACCAGGTTCATAAGCAGGATGAAGACAAGTGAATTAGCAATACAGTAACATAAACCTTGAACAGTCATCCTACTGGAAGCCTCAGAGATCTAGCCTGCTGCTGGAAATTAGGAAACTGAAATATCTTGCTGGAGGTGGGGGGGGGCAACCTATCTCAAATTAAACAGAAGGCATTTTACTGACATTCTCTGGCTCACAGATAATACCTATTTGTTGCTCCCTGGACAGTGCTGTTTTAAAATGTTTTCTTTTTAAACTCCAACAAGAGTCACGGCTCCATTCACTTCCAGAAATTTCCACCATTCTTGCCCCATTCATTTTAATGGTTAGCATTAAAGAGAGTACTTTGATCAGTTATTTCTGTCTTTCATTTGGGTGTTTGTTTTTCAATCAAAAAACTCATTAGGGTGGTGAGCGAGCTGTGCTTAGGAAAAGTAATCAGAAGATAATCAGGCTGGATTTGAATAATTTTGTCACAGCCTATCTCCAGTGTGCTTTTTTCACGATCTAAGGGATGAGATTAGATTCTCATTATGAACTCCTTATAACTATAATTCAGATGGATGGGAAAGTAATTTGGAGAATTTGGAGCCTGGTAATGAGTGCTCTTTGAAGTTTGGGAGCTGTGTGTGTGTGTGTAACAGATTTGTAAATAATCACAGCTTGTCCGCAAGGAGTCAGGCAGCTGGTGGCGTTTCAACTTGTTATTAATTAAAGATTGGCTTTCTCCACCTCATAAAGGTGAAGGAAGGGAAATTACCATACTAGCCCTCCTTCTCAAATTGAAGAGAAACAGCTTGCACATTCCACCAGACAAATGGCAGAACCACTAAGATGCTTTACTGCAGTTCTGCAACCAGCCAGATATGGAATTAGAAAAGTCGTTCTGCTCCATGTTTAACATAGCATTATTTTCTCATTAAAACCTATCATGTTTAACCACATGGTAAGGGGGGAAATGGCTACTTTGAAAACATAATGGTGGAGGCAGAGATTTCTTGAATGTCTAGGGAGAAGGGGCTAAGAGCACAATACCTCTCTATTTCACCCACAGAAATTTTAAAATAGAAATGTTTAGCAACAATACAACCCAGAGAAAAGTGTTTGTGTCTCTCCCAACTTTTTAATTTAGAGATAACTGCTTTCACAGCTCAATTTCTTTTATTTCGCAAGGGTACTAATGGGTTTTAACTGAACATTAATCTTGCTGGCTGATTTTATTTTATTTAGTTTTTAGTGGCTTTACTGTGTTCTGTTTTGATTGAAAGAGGATTGTGGTTTTTATGGTGGTGAAACCACCTTGGAAGGCCTTTATGGAAGCCAGAAGGTGATGCACACAGGTTTCCATGAATATAATAAATAAGATTCTGTGCATATGTATGTTTATTGAGATACTTATTGCCTCCAGTGGGAAAGCTGGAGCTGAACAGCAGTGCAAGCTAGGCAGTACAAGTAGGTGTCAGCCAACCACCACTCTCCTCCCTTCCCGAGGCAAATAAACTATTGTAACACACCACCCCCAATCTCTGTCAAGCAGTAGCAAGATTCCAGGGGGTCCCAGGCAGTTGAAGATAAAAATGGAATGGTGTCCTTAAGTCACATTGACACGCTCTTAGCCCCATGCCTGTTGACCTTATCAGTTTAGCATTTATGTTATGTACCTTTCGTGTGTGTGTGTGTGTGTGTAAAGGACCCCTGGACAGTTAAGCCCAGTCAAAGGCTACTATGGGCTGCGGCGCTCATCTTGCTTTCAGGCCGAGGGAGCCAGCGTTTGTCCACAGACAGCTTTTCCGGGTCATGACTAAACCGCTTCTGGTGCAAGGGAACACTGTGATGAGTGCCCAGAGCTCACAGAAATATTGTTTACCTTTCCACTACAGCAGTACCTATTTATCTACTTGCACTGGTATGCTTTTAACTGCTAGGTTGGCAGGAGCTGAGACAGAGCAACAGCAGCTCACCCCATCATGTGGATTCTAATCGCCGACCTTCTGATCAGCAAGCCCAAGAGGCTCAGTGGTTTAGACCACAGCGCCACCCAAATCACAATGTAAGACGCAAGCAGAGTATGCATCTTTACTTCAAAATATGCACCTCACTTTCACACACAGCAGAAAGTCTCTGTTGAACCTGCAGTCCTTCCTGTGTGTGTACACAATCAGTGTGTATGTGACTTTTACAGGACACCCATCAGCCTTGAGACATTATCACAGAATACATCATGGACATAGAGAGCGTCCATTCTGATTCTGAGAGAAGCCCAACGTTATGTTCTTTTGTCATGGCTCATTTGGCAGTCATTTCTGCAGACAAGCCCAAGCCCACATTGGGTTTTCACTGCAAGTTACATTCTTCAATGCACATCTGTGAACTGACCTCTTTTGACTGCAGTTGAAATATGTGTGGGTGTGTGGGAACGCTTGATTCGTGGAAAGAGGTTCTGTGACTCAAATCTGTCTGAAAGCCTTATCCTCCATACCTCACTCTGTGGGGTCTGGTTGCAGTTACTTAATGGTGAGAGGAAATAAAATTTTGGAACCACTGTATTGTTACTTTTCCAAGTCCAGATTCATGCTATAAACCTCAACATTAGGTTCTGGGACTAAGTCCTGGGGAAACAACATAAACTGGGCAATGTGGTGCTTTTCTACTGTGGTTAAAGTTGTTCTACATTTGCAACCTTCTTGGGAAAGGGAGCTTTTCCCCCTTTTTCTTTTTTGCTTATGTTCTTTTTCTTTTTCTTTTTGCTTATGTTAAAATGTGCTGGAGACAGCAATAACAAATCAAAGAAGAGCAAATTTATCTACTGTAACCATGTTTTCTATTTCTGGTCTCATACATTAAAATGTTCTTAACATCAGGTTATCACCAGATTTATCACCAGATTTAAAAACAGTAAATAGGCATGGACATGTTCCTTGGAATATTATGGTGTGATTCACCCAGTTGCTACAAGATAAATTGACATTTGAAATCAGCTTAAGAGTGAGATTATCTGACAGAGTAAACCAAATTAACCACAATAACATAATATTCCCTCTCCTTTTCCTGTTTACTCATAGAGCAAACTGCTAGTATCCTCTTGGGATTGAACATTTAGGTTTTGGCAGCTGAAACAAGACAGAATTTCCAAAGACACTTTACACATAAAGAAGTTGCTATTAAATGCAAAAATGGTCTATAATCAATTGACCTTGGCATTTAAAAAAATCAAGAAATGTCATGTTTGTGACTTGATAGCTTTAGAGGAAATATATATCTGAAAGAAAGATCTGTCTTGAGTGATCAAGTTATCCTCTCTTTAAAGGCAGAACAGATGTATAAGCAGAAGTGATGGTGTCAGTGAGAATCAGTTACATATCCTATGGGGAAAAACTTCATTTATTGGATGAGGACAATATGCTGCACTGCACAGGGATATGCACACATATTTAATCCATTCTTCCTGTACCAGAAGCATATGTGGCAGCTGTTTCTAGTTTACAAATAAAGTGACATGTTGTGTCTAAAATGTTATCTGAGATTTATTTCCCCCTGGTACATAGGCATCATGCAAAATGAACTGAAATTCTTAGTCCTTCCCTTAAATCAATAATTCTCAGCTTTCCAGAGGCTTGGGTAATTCTCCCTCCACCCCCCAAAAAAAGTTCATTACATCTTTCTATTTCTTACCCTCACCCCTTGTTATAGGAGGAGTGACTAAACTTTGGACCTCCAAATGACATTGTACTCTAACTCCCATCAGCCCCAGCCAGCCAACATGGTCAAGCATGGGAATTGTAGTCCAGCTGGAGGGCCACAGGCTATACAACCCTGGGTATAGACTGTAAAAAAACACACACAAAGAAATGATGAGCTGAACTGTCATAAGGCTTTTTGCACTATTGTCGCTATTGATCCACTTTCCCCAAATGACCACCAGTGCTCTCACAGGAAAAAAGAGAATGTCCCAGTTTTTCTGGGGCAGTTGACAGGTATGCTAGTACCTTTTGTGACGAAGAAAGCCCTTTATAAAAAAAAAAAATATATAATTTTTTATTAGTTTTTTTTTAACATATCATTTTCAACAGTAATTAAACATACTTTTACATCTTATTCAATTTTTTGACTTCCATCAATCCTGTCTGAAAATTTTCCAATCTAATCTCTCAGTATGCATTTCTTATCTTGCCTATTACATTTCAAACTCATAACCAATATCTCTATCTTTTTATACTTTGTAACACTTCGTATATTTCTCCTTACAAAACTTCTTGTAGTCCTACTAGCGTAATTTGTTGATTACAGTTGCTCTTCAAATAATTCATATACTTCTTCCAATCTTCTGTAAATCTCTGGTCCTGCAGGTTTCGAATTGCAAAGCATTTACACTGATAGGAGGAGGTAAAGGCTACGCCATTTCACTGTATTCTTTGGAAACACTGTTGTCTTCTGGGAATCTCTTTCCCAAGAGCAGGCTGCTGGGAGCAGGAATGTTTCCTGTTTGCATGCTTGGCGTAAGGTGTCAGCCAGACAGGTGCAGCTTCCCTCCTGTTTGCTAAGCAACTACTTTAAAGAAGAGGAACAACGGGAGCTGGGCTCATTTCCTTACACCAGGCAAAAGCAAATCATGTATTTTGTGCAGGTTATGCCACAGCCAGAGTACGGGAGGATGTTGACGAATGGTTTAGACAGCCTTCTAACCAGCTAAGCTTTTCATAATTAAATAAAAGGTTTGGGCCCAGGCAAGGTACCGTATTTTTCGCTCTGTAACACGCACCCGACCATAACACGCACATAGTTTTTAGAGGAGGAAAACAAGAAAAAAAAATATTCTAAACGAAACAGTGGATGTATGATTTTTGTGGTTCATGCTGTGGCCACAGACATGTGATCTGATGGTGAGTTTGGGGTAGCCCAATGCAAAAATCCTGAGGATCCATGTGGATCCATGCTTTGTAACCACGTTTTTGCACCACTGCGGCAACAGTGGGTGCGTGATTTTTTTGGTGCAAGCTGTAGCCATGGACATGCTATGTGATCTGATGGTGAATTTGGTGACCCAGTGCAAAAATCCTGAGGATCCATGTGGATCTGTGGTTTGTAACCAGGCTCTCTGTCCCTCTCTTCTCCCCACTCAGTGGCTCTTCTCCCACTTTGCTGTTTCAAAGCGAGCAAAGCAAGCCACGGAGGAGGGAAGGAAGGGGAACCATGGATCCTCTGCTCACGACTGCAGCAGATCCCCCCGCCATCCGTAGGCATTCGCTCCATAACACGCACAGACATTTCCCCTTACTTTCTAGGAGGAAAAAAGTGAGTGTTCTGGAGCAAAAAATACGGTATTTTTTACCACAGACACAAGAAAGGAAGGCGTGTGGGGGTTTTTTTTTAGAAAGACAGGAAGGGGAGGAACTATAGGGAGAAAATATTTAGTGTTCCTTTGCCATCTTATTAGCAATGGATCATGTTGCAACATTGAGACTGACAGGCAGCAACTTCAGTCTTTGGTAATAAAAGACAGCCTTAGAAACATACCCACAGCTGGCCTACACATGGAGGCCTGGCATCAACATGCAGCTCCCAAGACCCTACTCCCCTGGTGGGGCTGTCCAGTGTTGTCTGACCTGGGCTCCCTTTTAATAATATTTTTCAATGGGGCTGCAATAAACACCAAGCTGGATGGGGCTAAGAGCCACCATTTTAATTCCCCACAAAGCCCTGGAGAGACAACACAGTAGAGACAATACAGGAAATACAGGAAAAAAAGAACTGGCTTTGCGGACCAGCTGCCCAACGTTCATCTGAGTGTGGCGGCAGCTCCTGCTACCTACTGCTGCCATTACCATCACCATTGGGTAAGCCCTGGAGTCAGCAAACTTTTTCAGCAGGGGGCCGGTCCACTGTCCCTCAGACCTTGGGGGGCGGGGCAGACTATATTTTTGGGAGCGATGAATGAATTCCTATGCCCCACAAATAACCCAGAGATGCATTTTAAATAAAAGGACACATTCTACACATGTAAAAACATGCTGATTCCCAGACCATCTGCAGGCCGGATTTAGAAGGTGATTGGGCCGGATCCGGCACCCAGGCCTTAGTTTGCCTACCCATGGGCAAGCCCTTACAGAATAAGCAGAGTGCCTTTTCAATTTTATGGAGTTGACTTTTCTATTTAAGCATGTCTTTTGCCATCATATCATTCCATCGCTGGCCAACAGGAGGAAGACATTCGAAGCAGAGATTTGCATCTGGTGATCTCATCGTTGGAGTACTGCTTAGGATTTCACACAGCTGGGGCACTGCCACTGCAGTTTGAGTGACTGAGAGCAAAGCTATAACACTCTCGGGGACGTGGGCAGTTATTTTTCCCCTGTCTGTGGATTATTATTTTGCAACAAGTATACTTGTAGAGATTCTTTTTTCTTTATTGAACAAAGGAATATTTGGATGTAACTTTGGCTTTGAGACATCCTGAATTGCACTTGAATATGATTTTGTTATTGCATACATGACGTAAAAGCTATATTTTAAAAAACGGACACTTGGTGGAATATAAATGTCTCATTTTTATATTTGGTCTTTGGGAAGTTCTATATACAGTGGTACCTCAGGTTACAAACACTTCAGGTTACAGACACTTCAGGTTACAGACTCCGCTAACCCAGAAATAGTACCTCAGGTTAAGAATTTTGCTTCAGGGTGAGAACAGAAATTGCACAGCAGCGGCAGCAGGAGGCCCCATTAGCTAAAGTGGTACCTCAGGTTAAGAACAGTTTCAGGTTAAAAACAGACCTCCAGAACATATTAAGTTCTTAACCCGAGGTACCACCATAATCGCATACAGAGTTGTGTGAGATGTGTTTCTTTATTTCTCTGTATTCCTTTGTGTTGTGTTTTGCTTATTTAGTTGAGATTCCTGCATTATAGGGGGTTGTACTAGACGACCGTTGGGGTCGCTTCAACCTCTACAGTTCTATGATGAAATTAAAAGCACGCATGAATTGAACCTACAACTGAATGGGCGACTGCATCATAATGCCATGGATAATATTTTTGCTTTCCCTCAGGATGACAACCTGAGGGCATGATTTGCCCATCTTTCTGAACTTTGAAATGCCACATGTATTTCATTTACTCTTGGTCCCCCCCCCCTTCTATATTTACTCAATTTTGCCTGTAGCCAGGACACCAGCATGATAATTTCCTTTCAATTGCCTTGGACCTGCAGTGGAGCATGACCCATATGTCACTGATTGAACCAATTGTGCTTCTTTATTTCTCAGAACAATGTACACACCTTACTACCCAAAAAAAGGTTTGGATTTATGCTACCATATGGTTGATGCGCTTCAAACATGCTGCCATCTGGAGTATGCAGGCTAGTGCCCTGAAGAGGACATGGACATAAACCAATTTATGTTAAGGCTCAGACTCTAGCCATACGGTTTTCAGTTTCACCATACAGCTGACCCCTGGCCTTATTAGTCAAGAAGCTGTGGATTATTTTAAACCACAACTTAATGGGAGAAGAGAGAGAAAGAAGGTTGTGGGAAACCACACAGGTACAATATTAAGAAGCATGTTACAAAGCATGAAATCTCTAAACAAATAGAAGTTAAAACAAAACTCAGGATCAGCTAAAATAAAATTCTCCCATTTTAAGTGCAAAACAAAATGGGACAGGCCGCCGCTGGCAATACGTATTTCCATTTTAATTACATTAATTGTTTCTAAATTTAAATGTATGCATATAAATAAGCATATGCAACATTTATGCAAATCAATGCCCCTTTGGGGAGGGTGTCCTCTTTTGGTTTCCTCGTTTTTAGCAATGCATAAGTGCCTACGTTCAGAGCACTCATGCTATAAAACCGTGTCAGAATACGCCTGGCTCTACAGTGAGCCAAACTCCATGGCTCTCTGCTCTGACAGAGATAATACCCTACTGAAATAATTTCTTTTTTTCACACTTGCAGTAGAGGAGTCTTCTGTAGGGAACGACACAACTTAAGCCTTTAATGTGGGTGAAATTAATATAATTTCAGTTATTTGGGGCCTCACATCCTTACGATCTGAAAAGCTTTCAAATAAGGAAACTTTCTCTCATTACTAAGTTATTATGGCTCAAGCTCAGCTTGCCTTTTTTAAAAATCTGAAGCACTCTGCTTTAGTTGTAGCCTGCACATGAAATTGCCACCCCACAAAATATTAGTCTGCTGCCGAGTTTTAACGCAGGGTAATAAAGTGAAAATGCTGATGTAACATAAAAAGAGGGGAGTGGAATTGGGACAGAGACAGCAAGAGGAAATGGAACTGTCAGGAAATATGAGTCTTCATATATAGCTCAGGACATGAGCTCTAGTTGTATATAGGATTTTCCCTTCATGCAGCAGCAGTATTAAGAAAAAAGGAACTACTGACCTTCCAAATAAAATACAGTAGGGTATCAGAATCATAAATGTGAAGGGGATTTGGAAGCCACAGAGGAAATTGTGAAAAGAAAAAGCTATATTTATGACCCAAGATAAGGCAGACAGGTTTATAAAAATTGCCTTCTACCATCAAGGGAGAGATGTCTTTATCTGCTTACCGCAAGAAACAAATTCTGGGCTCTTAAATCCATGCAGCCCTATTCACTTCCACAGAAATTCTGACATTTTTCCTGAGTGTGATTTAGCTGTAACTCCATAGCCCAGCAAACATCAGCAGAGACTTTACTAGCATGGAAGTCAGGAATGCTTATGCCTGTAGATTAGCGGGGCCAAAATTGACCTTTAAGGAGAGTGCCATCACTACGTTCCTATGTTCGCACCTTAAAGGTGAGGTTTCCGAGGAAAGACCAAAGATGGAGGAGAATTTTTATTCCATTTGTATTTCAAGGCCAAACCCACCTAACTTGCACTTTTTAACTGGCATCCTTCAAAATTTGCACAATGACAAATTTTACAACACAGTTCTCCAGCCAAGTAATGTGCTACCAAAATGCATATACTACAGTAAAGTGTAAATGAAAATGCATATATAAGTGACAATAATACAAAAGTGTTTTGTATTTGGGGATATTGTTTTGCAAAATGGTGTATATTAGGGGAAATGTGCATGAAAATGCTTATGAATCTTCCATTAAAGGTAAAGGGTAAAGGGACCCCTGACCATTAGGTCCAGTTGTGGCTGACTCTGGGGTTGCGGCGCTCATCTCGCTTTACTGGCTGAGGGAGCCAGCGTACAGCTTCCGGGTCATGTGGCCAGCATGACTAAGCCACTTCTGGTGAACCAGAGCAGTGCATGGAAACGCCGTTTACCTTCCCACCGGAGCAGTACCTATTTATCTACTTGCACTTTGACGTGCTTTCGAACTATTAGGTTGGCAGGAGCAGGGACCAAGCAACGGGAGCCAGTGGCGTAGCGTGGGTTGTCAGCACCCGGGGCAAGGCAAGTAATTTGCGCCCCCTAACCCTGGATTTACGCCCCCTAACCCTATCCCTAACCCTAACCCCCAGATGTTGCGCCCGGTGCGGCCGGCCCCCCCTGCACCCCCCACGCTACGCCACTGACAGGAGCTCACCCGTCGTGGGGATTCGAACCGCTAACCTTCTGATCGTCAAGTCCTAGGCTCTGTGGTTTAACCCACAAAGCTACCCACGTCCCCCTGAATCTTCCATTAGGGCTTTTTTTAAAAAAGGAACTTGCAAACTTATGTGGAAATGTGGAGAACTGAACTTAAGAATGGAAAAATTGGAAACCGAGGGAAACTGAAATTGACTGAGTGGCCTGTCCCTAGGATAAAGTGCTTTCCTCTCTTCTTCCTCATAGATAGCCACATGGTGCACACATGGCCTGAGTCCTGTTTATTCAAGTGGTATCTGTGTCTTGCCTGCTTGGTTTTTCAGCTTCCTCTCTGTGCTATAGCTCGTAGCTATGCCCATTCTCTCCACACCATTTTCTCATTTGTTCTCAGCCTGTTTCCCCTAAAGATCCTGCACAAAGTCACAGCCAGCTCCCTTGCCTGCCCACTCTTTGCAAGCAGCTCGGTTTATCATTTCTCCACACGTGCCCATCCGCAATGGGGAAAGAATGCTAAACTGTGCTTAGAAAGGCCTTGGTACATTATTTTTCCATCTTCCTGACCACCTCCATGCTGTCCTTTATTCAGTCTCCCTTGGATTGTCTGCCGTCCCCCTTCTGCATGCTAATAGAGTGCTGCTCATGCTCCCAACACGTCCTGCCTCTCCTTTTTTAATCCGTTCATTTTCATGCCGACTGCAAGCATGGCGCCTTTTGTTGAGGCGGGGGGTGGGGGCTGGGGGGTTTCACAGCAGGGAATCCACTAAATGGCTTGTACTGCTGAAGCGCCCAGAGGTTCAGGGGAGCAGCGCAGAGTTTACATATCAGCTCATCTCAGCAAATCTTCTCCCTTCTTAAGTGCCGCACCGGAAAATTGCTTCCAGCTCTTAAAATAAAGGTCACATCATTTCAAAAACAAACATCTGCCAAAGGGTGCCATTTTACACAGAGTCAGTAAGCAAATTGTTCTAAAAATTAATTGGGCATCATTACCTTTCTGGAAAATATCCTGAGCCGTTGATCAGTCTCATCTAATGAAACATATTTGCTGAAACTAGGAAAGCAGCAACTTTTCCAGCATATTTAGATTCCAACTTTTCCAGATATTTAGATTGCTTTTATATTTGTTGGGAGCTGTTCAGAGTGGCTGGGGCAACCCAGTCAGATGGGCACAGTACAAATAAAATTAGTAGTAGTAGTAGCAGCAGCAGCAAGGTAAAGGTAAATGACCCCTAAATGGTTAAGTCCAGTCAAAGGTGACTATGGAGTTGTGGCACTCATCTCGTTTCAGGCTGTGGGAGCTGGTATTTGTGCACAGACAGCTTTCCGGGTCATGTAGCCAGCAGGACTAAACCACTTCTGGTGCAACAGAACACTGTGATGGAAGCCAGAGCGCGTGGAAACAACGTTTACTTTCCCACCGCAGCAGTATCTATTTATCTACTTGCACTGGTGTATTTTCGAACTGCTAGGTTGGCAGAAGCTGGGATAAAGGAACGGGAGCTCACCCTGTTGTGCGGATTCGAACTGCTGACCTTCCAACCAGCAAGCCCAAGAGGCCCAGTGGTTTAGTATTACTATTAGTATTTTTTTTTCCATCATTCTTTTTATTAATTAATTCCACAAAAGAAAGTAAACAACTAACACACATATATATAAAAAAAGTCAGTATACAAAAAGTAAAAAAAAAGAGATTTACAAAAAGAGAAGAAATAAATAAATAAAAATACATAAACTTTGATTTGCCCATTAACATTCTTACATATACATCCCTTTCGAGACTTCCTTCAGCTTGTCCATAAATCTTTCGAAGCAGTAATCAAATTCACACGTTTCTCTGCTTATTATTGTCGTTAAACTTATCTCTATCTCCTATTTGCTTTAAACAATAACTCTTTGTCTTTCACAGTGCGTCTCTGAATCCCTTTAGCGTTGTTTGTCCCTCACTAATACATTCCAGGTAATCCACATACTTTCCCCAATCCTTGATAAACACTTGGTCTCTTACATACTTAATTTTCCCTGTTAATTTATCCAGCTCTGCGTAGTCCAGCAGTTTAAATCTCCACTCCTCCACCGTTGGTATTACCTGCTGTTTCCACTTTGGGGCTAGCACTACCCTTGCTGCTGCCACTGCATAATATACTATTCTACGATCTTCTTTTTTAATCTCTTGCCTTAACATCCCTAACAGGAAGATTTCTGGTTTCTTTCTAAACGTGTATTTTAGAATTTTCTTTATTTCAATATATATATTCTCCCAAAATTGTTTCACTCTTCCACACTCCCACCACATATGGTAGAAGGAGCCCTCCTCTTTTTTACACTTCCAGCACTTCTTGTCCGTCTTATACATTTTTGATAATTTTATCGGTGTTAAATACCACCTATAAAACATCTTCATGACATTTTCCTTTATCATTGTACACGCTGTAAAATTTAGTCCCTCTCTCCAAAGCTCTTCCCAATCTTCAAATTGTATGCAGTGGCCTACATCCCTTGCCCAACGGATCATCACTGATTTAACTTCTTCATCACCTAGATTCCAATCCAACAGCATCCTATACATCTTAGATATGATTTTTACTTCATTATTTATTATCTCCGTTTGAAATTTAGAGTCTTTTTCTGCATATCCTCTTTCTTTAAAGTCTTTACTAAACATCTGATTTACCTGGATATGGTGTAGCCAATCATAGACATACTCCTTTACTTGATCGTACGGCTTTATCTTCCATTTCCCATCAACCTTAGTTAGCAATTGGCTATATGTAGCCCAGTTGCTTCTCATATTAATAGCCTTTATACTCATTACTTCGAGAGGTGATAGCCAATGTGGTGTTTTCGGCTCTAACAAATTCTTGTGTTTTTCCCATACCTCAATTAACGGGCCTCTAAAAATATGATTTTCAAATCCCTTATGTACTTTCCTCTTGTTCTTCCATAAATAGGCATGCCAGCCGAATCTATTATCGAAGCCCTCTAAATCGAGTAGCTCCGTATTCACCAACTTTACCCAGTCCTTTATCCAACAAAGGCATGAGGCCTCGTAGTATAACTTCAAATCTGGCAGGGCAAAACCCCCCCTTTCCTTTATGTCTGTCAGTAATTTAAACTGAATTCTAGGTTTTTTGCCCTGCCATATGTATCTTGAGAGTATTCGTTGCCAGTCTCTAAAGATTCGGCTCCCCTTAATTATAGGGATAGTTTGAAATAGAAACATAAGTCTTGGTAAAACATTCATCTTAATTGTATTAATCCTTCCCCAGAATGACAGTTTCAGCCCTCCCCATTTTTCCAGATCTTTCCTTATGTCCTTCCACATCGGCTCGTAATTATTTTTGAATAAGTCTATGTTTTTTGATGTTAACCAGATACCAAGATATTTGACTTTTTTAACTATCTCTATCTGTGTGTGCTGTTGGATGATTTCTATTGTTTTTGAGTCCACATTTTTAGCTATCATTTTCGTTTTTGTCTTATTTAGTTTAAAGCCTGCTATTTCTCCAAATTCTTCTATTTCCTTTAATATTTCTTCTATTGCTGTTATTGGTTCTTCTGTCATTATTACTACATCGTCCGCAAAGGCTTTGGTCTTATACACGTTCTGTCCTAATGTTACTCCATTTATTTTCCCATTTTGCCTTATTGAATTCAAGAGTACTTCTAAAACTATTATAAACAGTAGCGGGGAGAGTGGACAACCCTGTCTTGTACCCTTCTGTATCTTTATCTCTTCCGTCGCCATGCTATTTATAATCAATTTAGCCTTCTGTTCGGTATATATCGCTTTTACTCCGTTAAAGAAGTCATTGCCAACATCCATGTATTCTAGACTTTTCAGCATAAAATCCCAAATCACCTTATCGAATGCCTTCTCGGCATCCACAAACATCATAATAACTTGTTTGTCAATTCTAACAGATAAATATTCTAGCATATTGATTATGCTTCTTGTGTTATTTCTCATCTGCCGCCCTGGCAGGAATCCCATCTGATCCTTATGAATAATTTCTGATAACAACTTTTTCAGCCTTCTTGCTAGGATTCCTGCGAATATTTTATAGTCTGTGTTTAGCAATGAAATTGGTCTATAATTTTTAACCTGGGTTAGGTCTGCATCTTGTTTGGGGATTAACGCAATATATGCTTCTTTCCATGTCCCAGGAATTTCTCCTTTCTTTAAAATGTTATTCATAGTCTCCTTCAAAGGTCCCACTAAAATAGATTTCATCTCTTTGTAATAACCGGCCGTAAACCCATCAGGACCTGGTGCTTTACCCCTCTTTAAGTCATTGATTGTTTCTTCTATCTCCTCATTACCTATTGGTATATTCAATCTTTGTTTATCCTCTACCGAAATTTTCTGCACCTTTTTCTCCTTCAAAAATCTTTCTATTCTCCTTATACCGATTCTCTCTTTATCCTTATACAGACTTCTATAATAATTGACAAACTCACTCCTAATTTCTTTGGGATCGGTTCTTTCTTCCCCCTCCACTATTATTTTGTTTATTGTACCTTGTTCCTTTCTTTTTTTAATCTGCAGATTAGATTAAGTATTACTATTAGTATTATCCTGCTGAAAATATTTTTATTTTTGTAATCCTACACAGACATACATTCATTTTAGATGGCTTACTGGTTTTATCTGTGTTTTAATTATTATTTTGTGGGGGTGTTTAATTTCTTTGTGGATTTTAGCTCTGTTTTAACTACAATTTTATTTGCCCACCACTTAGAGAATCCTTTGATTTAAAGTCTTCTGAACTGGGGGTTCCCAATCTGTGGTCTGCAGACCAGCAGCAGTCCATGAGCTTCATTCAGGTTGTCCATGGCTGGCCTGTAAAAATAACAATTAGAAATCTTACAGCATCTAGCACAGTGCATTGCAATTGCAACAATGGGCAGAAAGATAATTAAGTTGTCCACCAAAACCCACAGCAATGTTCCCATGGCGGGAGGGAGTTTGCAAACCACTGCTGGGTGACCTTGGGCTAGTCTCACTTCTCTGAAGTCTCTCAGCCTCGCTCACCTCACAGAGTGTTTGTTGTGGGGAAGGAAGGGAACGGAGAATGTTAGCCGCTTTGAGACTCCTTCGGGTAGTGATAAAGCGGGATATCAAATCCCAAACTCTTCTTCTCTTCTTCTTCTTGAGATAGATACTGAGTCTTAGGGAAAACTTACATGCAAAGAACTTTCTTCTCTTCCTCTATTCTTTCTCTCCTCTCTCTCTCACTCACTGTCACCTACACACACACACACACACACACACACACACCACTACGACACTGTTATTTTTTTTCCTCCTGAAGTACAGACAAAGTGGGCAGAGTATGTATAGTATATAGCTTGAATAAGGATAAATCTCTGTGCACAAGATCAGGTGAATCTGTGAGGCTTGGGAGTTGGACGGTGGCCACAGTCCTACACAACCCAGTCAGTAGAGCATGAGACTCTTTATCGCAGGTCATGGGTTCAATCCCCACAGATGAAAGATTCCTGCAGTGAAGGAGATTTTGGACTAGATGACCTCATGGTCCGTTCCAACTCTACCATTCTATGAGTCTGTGAAAGGCAGTAAGCAAGGATTTTTTTGGAGGGTAACATTTTGACCGTCTCTGAAGCACTAATTTTTTTGTTTTTTATTAAAGATTTTCTTGATTTACAAAACTGTGTGCAATGTCTCTCTCTTGTATTTCCCCCCCCCCATGTAACATTTTTACAAATCAGTTTCATTTGTTGAGACATTAGGAAGAAAAGGGGGAAAGAGGTGTGGGGGAGATGGGGGGTGGGGTAGGGTGGCGATGTTTCTATTTTACTTACTATATGTCGGGTTTGGTGTCAGCGTTGCTTCTGCAGCTACTTTGCTGTTCACTTGTGTTCCTTTGGTGGCAAGAGAGGTTGGGGTTGGCCTAGGGTGTGGTTGTTCATTTGTGGTTGGCTGTGGTGGTCTTTGTTTTCATGTGTGAGTGGGGTAGGTGGGTGTTTTGGATCAGGTTAGCCATATTGATTTGTATGCTGTTGGTGGGTTTTTGTCGTTGTCTTGTTGGGCTGTGTATGTGATAAAGGGGAGCCATACCGGGGTGAAGGTATCTTCTTCTATTTGTCCCCGTGTCAGCTTCAGTTTATTGGTTAATTTTTCTAGTAGGGCTGTTTCCCATACTATTTGGTACCATTGGTCCATGCTTACTCCTGACAGGTCTCTCCAGTGTCTGGCTGTGATGTGAAGCACTATATTGTTAAAGAAAAAATGAGCAAACATTTATTAGAGCCCTAGTTTTTACAGGGTCTAACCCAAGCCATAAGCAAATCTAACAAATACGAGACCACATGCCTAGCCCAGCAAGGTAAGTAAACAGAACTTAGGTTTTATATTCACCCTCCCCTTCACTCTTGTGATGAATTTTATCCTGAGGCAAATAAGATGCCCCAGTGTTCTTCCCAGAAACAAGCTGTAACAGCAATTGCACAACCAGTGATCGAGGCATTGCACTGGGAAGTAATGCTATAAATTAAGAAGCATGTTTACTTAATGCAAAATGAAGGCACTTAGTCACAGGAGGGTGTTATCAATCTAATCCAGGTGACCTACTCGGCACAGTTCATTTCACCCCATCAGTTTACGTGCCTGGCTGCAAACAAGTGAATGCGAACCTATTCAGTCCTCTTCTCATTTGACTAAATTTTTTGAATACATCACAGCAAGCAGCGCACCTGTTTTAATTGCACCGAGAGAAGTGTGAGGGTTTTCGGTTGTGTAGGCGTCAGGAGAACAAGCAAGCAAGATGGCAGAAGGGATCCATCAACAGTATGGAACATTTCGACATGAAAACAAACTCCATCCAAAAAAAGCAATCTCTTCTAGGATGTGTTTATCAGATGCCAAAAACAACCTGCCTGTTGTTGTTCCAGGTGTGAACTTTTCCACTGCCAGCACCTATTAAAAAACAAAACAAAACCCTCATACACATACTTACTTTGGCGGGGGGGGGGGCTGGAATAAGTGCTGGGTTGTATATGGAGTTGAGCAAAACAGGAGAATTATAAAGGTAACTATCACAGTGTATGGAACATACTGGTAAGCGATAGGAACGGCCCATTTATAAAGTGGGGCAGAATACAGAGAACATAGAAGGTGCTGCCTTATAAAATGGAATTTCCAACCCAGGTTGTTAAGTAAAAGGTAGACGTTTACAGCACACAATTCTGATGTTGATTTCAGAGATGTCTCCTGCCACCTATAGCATGAATTTCACCCTTCAGCTTTGAGACATTTTTACCAATGTTAAAAAAATAAATAAATCCATTGCTCCTAGGCTTAGGTCTGACAACACCTCCTATGCCTAAATTGCTGTCTTTTTCACAAATTTCCATTTCATTTAATGCCCAGCCTACTTGTGCTACCTGCACAATGCAGAGTTTAGCATAGCCTCTGGTCAAGTACATTCCCAGCCACCCTCGTGCTTCCATTTGGGGGAAAGAAATGGCTCTCCAAATCTTGTTGAACTACAACTTCCATCAGCTTTGTATATTGGTCATGCTGGCTGGGGGTTGATGAGAGATGTAGTTCAGCAACATCTGGAGATCCAAAGGCTCCCCACATCACACACACATTACCCCCCCCCAAAAAAAAGGTAGATTTGCATATATATTTTCATATCATGCATATGGATGAAAATTGAGACACAGCTACTGTAATTTAAAAAGAATGCATCGCAGCGTATTGGAGAAGACTTTGATCTGCACACCCGCTCAGTCTATCATCTAGATCCTAACCGGAGAATGTCAAGGACCCTCCCTGCTCTATATCTTTAAACTGGACTTGGACCAGAAAGCCCTTCAAATACAAGACACTTTCAAATAGAAGCTGGTCCTCTGACAAATACAGGATTGTGCTCTATAAAATAGGACACATAGCGTCCATTGGGCACTAAACTGCCTTTGAATACTAGGACTCTGTTATCAGGGATCTCAGGTGGTGAGAGATTCCCATGCAACCTTCCCTTTTTCTTTCTTGGTTAGTATTTTCAGGAATATCTGCATCACACTTGGCTTTAAGGTATCCCCTTTCTGCTTTAGAAAGTTTTTCTTTATCACACTGCTTGAGAATACAGATTAGGATAACTCTAGCATGATTCTTTTGTCTCTGTGAGCTGGAGAGAGAGAGAAAGAAAGAGAGAGAGAGAGAGAGAGAGAGAGAGAGAGAGAGAGAATGTTTTCAAGGATACTGATATATAAAGATCTAAGCAAGTCTGAACTTCACAGTACAGGGATTTCTCTTGCACAAGTTTTACTGACATGAATGGGAACTGTATGAGAGCATCTTTGTACCTGATCTTGTGCAATTTCTTTCCTCAGGGCTTCCACAGGGCAGCTGGAGTAGCCTGCACTTATGACCCTGAAAAGATTCTAATGAAATTGGGCCATGATTTGCTGCATCAACAGAAATATAGTGTCTCGATCGAGGGAAGTAGTAGTTCCACTTTATTCTGCCTTAGTCAGGCCACGCCTGGAACACTGTGTCCAGTTCTGGACACAATTTACAAAGGATATCGACAAGCTGGAATGTGTGGAGAGGACAGCAGCCAAGGAAATGAAGGGTCTGGAAACCAAGCCTTGTGAGGAACAGTTCAGGAAGTTGGGTATGTAGCTTGGTAAAGAGAAGACTGAGAGGAGATATGACAGCCATCTTCAAACATCTAAAGCGCTGTCACATGGAAGATGGAGCAAGCTTGCTTTCTCCTGCTGTGGAGGATAGCACCCAAACTAATGCCTTCAAGTTAAAAGAAAGGAGATTCTGACTAAACATCAGCAAGAACTTTCTGACAGTGAGAGCAGACTCCCTATGGAGGTGGTGGACTCTCCTTCCTTGGCGGTTTCAAAGTAGAGGTTGGATGGCCATCTGCCATGTATGCTTTAACTGAGATTCCTGCATTGCAGGGGAATGGACTAGGTGATTCTTATGGTGCCTTCCAATTCTAACATTCTTGGATCAGAGCTAAATTGAGACTGGCCCCTTTTCACACAATCTGTTGTTGCTAGAATTAACCTGTGCTGCTCTTACTGTGTTGCCTGTTCTTGTCTCCATTAATCCCTCTCTTCTGGATTGTTTTGCAACCCACAGCTCCTCTTTAAAGAGGCATTGCACCACCTTACAAGCTCCATTGAGTTCTCAATCACAGGGCTCTGAGGGAAATGATTTCTTCCTCCTTCCCACCCCACCCCTTCCCTCCCTTTCCATACTATCGCCCATCTTCCCCTGTGTGAAAATCAGGGAAGGGAAGATCTCCCCGGGTGAGAGAATGGGAGCAGAAAGGAAAGCTCCGAGGTGAGAGCTGGGAGCACCCTCCAATTTCTGTGCATGACAAAGGTTAAGTCCTGGGGTCAGCAAACTTTTTTAGCAGGGGACCAGTCCACTGTCCCTCAGACCTTGAGGGGGGACAAACTATATTTGG
Organism: Podarcis cretensis; assembly: GCF_951804945.1. NCBI lineage: Eukaryota > Metazoa > Chordata > Lepidosauria > Squamata > Lacertidae > Podarcis > Podarcis cretensis. The sequence goes on from NC_137180.1 coordinate 36,212,423, forward strand.
GGGGGATTTAACAAATTCCTATGCCCCACAAATAACCCAGAGATGCATTTTAAATAAGAGGACACATTCTACTCATGCAAAAACACGCTGATTCCCGGACAGTCTGCAGGCCGGATTGAGAAAGCGATTGGGACGCATCCGGCACCCGGGCCTTAGTTTGCCTACCCTTGGGTTAAGAGCTACCTTTGAGAAAGGACTCTTTCTTTCTTTCTTTCTTTCTTTCTTTCTTTCTTTCTTTTGTTTTTATTTAGATTAGTTTCTTTTATCTTATTGTATTATGAAAAAGCTTTAACAAAACCTTACAGAGGGAAAAACTCACTATCTCCCATCTTTCCATCTCCATGCTTCTTAGGTTAGTGTTCAGGTAAGCATGCCCATTTGTGTGTGTGTGTTGCCAAAATCCTAAAAACCCTCTCCCCTTTCGTTTTGAACCCTTTGGGTGTGTTGTAGAAGATCAGCCAAATACCATTACTCCCCCATGGACAACGTGATGGAAATCAGCCAGAATGTTTCATATTTTTACCTGGCTTATTTAGCACAATGGTGCCTTTGTACAAAGAGAACAAGATTTAAGTTTTAAAAAGCAGAATGCAAATTATCTGGTTGTAGTAGTAGAGAGAGGCAGTCTAGACTCTGTACTCGCCATGGGGGCCATGGTCCTTGTGTTGAGCTGTCTGTATTATTTAGCATAACTTGTCACATGAGTCAAGGCAAGCACGGAGGATAAAGGTATCAATGGCTACTAGCCACAATGGCTATGCTCTGCTTCCACTTTCAGATGCTCTACTTCCACTGTCAGAGCAGGCATTTGGTAACATGCCACAGACAGAAAATAGAAATGATGGTCCACAGGTTCCTCTTCCACTCAATACATCCAATATTCATTGGATGTATTCAACCATGCATTGCTCAGGGCAGATCCAATGAAATCAATGAATATGACTAAGTTAAGCCCATCAATTTCAATGAAGTAAAATTTAGTTGAATCCCATCCATTATATTTAATCCAGACTTCGATCCCACTGAAATCAGTGGGGCAGGTTAGCCATGGTAAAGGTAAAGGGACCCCTGACCATTTGGTCCAGTCGTGGCCGACTCTGGGGTTGCGGTGCTCATTCTCGCTTTATTGGTCGAGGGAGCCAGCGTACAGCTTCCGGGTCATGTGGCCAGCATGACTAAGCCGCTTCTGGTGAACCAGAGCAGCGCACGGAAATGCCATTTACCTTCCCGCCAGAGTGGTACCTATTTATCTACCGGCACTTGACGTGCTTTCGAACTGCTAGGTTGGCATGAGCAGGGAACGAGCAACAGGCGCTCACCCCGTCGCGGGGATTCGAACCGCCGACCTTCTGATCGGCAAGTCCTAGGCTCTGTGGTTTAACCCACAGCGCCACCAACTCCAATTGATTTCCATGGGAACCAAGTTCTGGATCCAACTTATTCTCTTCAGCTGCTGTAGAAAGCACACTTGTCACAAAGTAATGTGTGCTGAACTCCGTGCTTAAGTTCAAACAAACACATTTAGGACCAGGTGTTAGCGTCATAGGCACTGATTCTGCCTTCATTGTTGTTGCAGTTCAGGCGAAACTTGGATGAGGAAAGAGACAAAGAGATTAGCTCACAATCTCTTTCTCATTTCTCCAGCACTAGCTCGGCACCAGCCACCTAATTAATCTCAAGTTAAAGAGGAAAGAGTTTGCCTTGATATTTTTATACATTGATTCTTGCTCCATGTTAGATTTGCACAGCAACAGGCTTGCCAAAATCACTTTGCTCCTTGCTCCATATTTCATTTGTTAATTACACAGGCTGAACCTGCCACGGGGATCCAGTTTGAAAAGCAAGAGTGCCTTGCGGCCACATTGGCATTTGCAATATCAAGCCTCCAGGAAAAGGCTGGAAGGTAGCTGGGGAAAATGCAATCAAGCCCCTCCTGGGCAGAAGACTAATTACTTGGTGCCAGTAGTTCTGGCCTGTTTCATTGCCATAAATGAGATGCAGCTGAAAACACTGTTGTAGCAGAAAATCAGCTGAGGTATGGCAAGCTCTTTCATTGCGCAGTGTTTCACATTAGCATGAGTAATGAACATGAGGCTAGCTCAGTGGAGATGCTTTTTCTCATTCATGTTAAAGGAGCCATAACAAAGCAGGCAAGGCTAACGATTATGAAGGTTCTTCTTTAAAAAAAATTCCTGCTTCATTTTGCAGGGTTGCTGACAAAGGCATGGACTAATGGGGCCATCATGACAGTGTGCTTCTGAATACCAGTTAATGGGAGTCGCGGGTAAGGAGAGTGCTGTTGTGCTCAGCTTTTGCTTGAGGATTTTCCATGGGCGTTGGTTGGTCAATGTGAGAACAGAGTGCTGGACTAGACGGGCCTTTGTCCTAATCCATTTTATTCTGGGTTTACAGAAGAACATTTCTGCACTGCTGGAATGAACAATTTGGGGACAAACTATCCACGATACGCGGGTGGCGCTGTGGGTTAAACCACAGAGCCTAGGGCTTGCCGATCAGAAGGTCGGCGGTTCGAATCCCCGTGATGAGGTGAGCTCCCGTTGCTCAGTCCCAGCTCCTGCCCACCTAGCAGTTCGAAAGCACGTCAAAGTGCAAGTAGATAAATAGGTACCGCTCTGATGGGAAGGTAAACGGCATTTCCGTGCGCTGCTCTGGTTCGCCAGAAGCGGCTTAGTCATGCTGGCCACTGTACAGCACATGCTCATGGGGAACCTAGCGCTAAATCGTCTATAGGCAACCTGATTCTAGATCAGTTATCCTTAGGTAGCAAAGCAGGTAACTCACTTTGATCTAATTGAACGTCAGCCCTCAAAACAAGCTTTGTGGGGGTCATAGGTCGGTGGGAGAGCATCTTTGGATATCATGCTTCAGTACAATTCCCAACTACTGATACTTCTGAATGATAAAAGGAGAAATTGGTTTAAACTCAGTCCTCAAAGTTGCTTGAGAACATAATCCTAAAGAAGACAGATCTAAATCACTACTGCATGAGCTCTAGATCTGGCCTTGAATCAAAGCATCTAAACATTAACTTTGAGGGAGACTGAGGTCAACCTCATGTTACTAGATGGAGAGGCATTTCTATTAATCGCTATCTGCATTTCATTAACAGGTAGAAAAGCACCATTAAATGGGGAATTTTGGCCATAGTCAAGATAATATGATTTTCAACACTATGATTTTTAAAAGTTTAAGCAACTTCTTTCGAGCCATTTATAAGTTCCTCCTTAATGCTCAAACATAAGAACAAGACCAAAAGAAGAATGATAATCTTCATATTATCATTTTATACTGAAATGTTGTGCAACATCACAGTTCTGTGATGTTCCTTATGCTAGAAATGTTGATTCTGCCATCCAGGATGAAGCAGTTTGGACTGGTTCCACCTCAAAGAATTAACAACATTTTCATACGGTAATAAACATAGTAGAACTCTCACAATTGGCCCATGTACTAGTAAACCCTGAGGGATTAACAAAAGTTTGTGCAATGGCCAAAGCTCTTAGCTTTCACAGAGAGGCTTTATTTTTCTAGTCATTCAGAATACAAATAGCTCCACACAGAAATGTCATGAAATGCACGGCTGAGTTCATTTCTGGTACTGTAACAAGTTACAGAGCAAGACATTGGATTAGGAATAATCGTTCCGTATCTGCAGAAACTGATATGCCAGTGTCAAGCAGCTGTTACATGTGACAATTCAAATTAGATTTAATATATGGAACTGTTCATATTTCAGTCATTAAACTAAAGTGATTTAGAAACAATATACTACAATAACAGAATGCCAGATGGGCATTATCTGTAATATGGCTAACGTAATGGAACAACTATTGCCCCTCATCCGCCTCCTTGGGATCAGAGGTATTTTGATCTTTATATGGTCATAAAACCAATAGTTATGCAGCCATTTGTTCTCCTTCCTGTAAAATGCAGAGAACAAGAAAAACGAAACCTCATTCATTTGTACATTCATTCAGATATCTAGCCAACTGATTTGTGGAAGGCCATGTGGGTTACAATTTTTCAATATATTTCCCTTCCTAGAATAGATGGTGATATTTTATTCATAGAGGTGATTAGTGAGGTCGCTGAGCAAACATTGTTTAACACTGGGGTCCCACCTAACTCAACAGTACAGTGCTATACGTATGTTTTATTGGAAGGAGGTACCACTGAGTTGAGTGGAATTTACTCCTAGCAGGGCCAGCTCAAGGCATTTTGGCACCTGAGGCAAACCACAAAATGGTGCCCCCGCCCTCCACACCAGGGAAGAAAGGGCTAGGGAAAATCTACATTAGGAACAAGGGTAGGAGGAGGCCAGGAGTGCCTCCTGTTTACCAAGAGGCCACTGTAGAGGCAGCATTGGAGGGGAGGGGGTTGCTGAGGAGATGGCAGAACCAGCCTCCAAGGAACGTGCCACAGCTGTCACTGCCACAGTGGCAGCAGTGGCAGGTAATACATTCCTTAGAAACCGGATCTGCTGCCTCTGTGGATCCTGCCACCCAAAGCAGTCACCTCATCTTACCTCATGGGTGGGCTGGCCCTGATTCTCAGGTAAGTATGCAGCATTGCAACCCAAAATCATCTCACCTGTCAATCGCTGTGCTCTGCAGGTGAGAGCCTCTTACAGATACTATCCTACCATGAGGTCCATTTTGGACAATATAGGAATCAGGCCTTTAGTGCTGTGGCACCTCCCCTGTGGAATTCATTCTCGTTCAATACTCGACAGGTGCTGGCTCTGTGATCTTTTTGGCACCTATTGAAGACCCAGGGCTTTTTTTCAGCAGGAACTCACCCAAACTCAGTTCCAGCACCTCATAGGTGAACACCATCACCATTGTAAGAGAGCAAGAGAGGCATTCATTGTGAGTTCCCACATCTCTTTTTCCTGAAAAATAGCACTGTGGAGACCCTTCTTTTCCAAAAAGCCCTTTAGGTAGAATTCTTTCCTAGTATGCATTCTTACTGGAATTTTTAGGTGTTTTTGTTTTAATTGTTTTACTGTTTCTGTGTTTGCCACCCTGGGCTCCTTTGGGAGGAAGTGTGGGATATACAGTGGTACCTCGGGTTAAGTACTTACCGTATTTTTCGCTCTATAAGACGCAGCAGACCACAAGACGCACCTAGTTTTTTGGAGGAGGAAAACAAGAAAAAAATATATTCTGAATCCCAGTAGCCAGAAAAGCAAGAGGGATCGCTGCGCAGTGAAAGCAGCAATGCCTCTTGCTGTTCTGGCTTCTGGGATTGCTGCGCAGCCTGCATTCGCTCCATAAGACGCACACACATTTCCCCTTACTTTTTAGGAGGGAAAAAGTGAGTCTTATAGAGCAAAAAATACAATAATTCGTTCCAGAGATCCGTTCTTAACCTCAAACTGTTCTTAACCTGAAGCACCACTTTAGCTAATGGGGCGTCCTGCTGCCGCTGCACCGTCGGAGCATGATTTCTGTTCTTATCCTGAAGCAAAGTTCCTAACCCGAGGTACTATTTCTGGGTTAGCGGAGTCTGTAACCTGAAGCGTATGTAACCCGAGGTACCACTGTAGACTTAATAAATTAATAAAATAACACTGGTGTATCTGAATATGACAAATGTTTTTGCAGATATGACCCTGGAATACTGCTGGTTATAATACTGTTGCTTAAGAGTTAACTATCTCGGTTGTATATGTGATGAAGGTTTGAAAGGATGCCTATGTGAGAGAGGGGGTGGTATTGCATTGATCAAACATGTAGGACATATATTGGCAGTATTTTTCATGCAGTCACCACCACTTCCATTAGGCAGCTAGGATCCAGACAGGTAGTCTGAACTTATAGATTCAACCCACTGAATAGCCATTGTATTTCTTCTCTTTGATGTTGCTGTTCCATCCTGTTTGACAGCTATGGAAATATTTATTGGACCAGGATTGATTGCCCCAATCAGATTTTCTTAGTCTCCTTGCATCATCTGCACACACTAGGACTCCAAAACGAACTTTCAGTTAGTTCTAATATGCATTTTGTTTTCAGTCTTTATTTGCATGATCTGTGGGTGACATTATGTATTTGTTTCTTGCTTTTAGGTTTTACTCCTCTTCTGCTGTATCTCAACACTTTTACCTATGAGAAGCATTTTGCCTCATCTATAGCACCATCGGGGGGTTTGCCATTGACATAGGTAAGTCCTCCAAGCTTCCATAGGTTCTGAAATCATTTCAGATAGGGATGCAACCAGCTGCTCAGGGAAATCCTTGCATAAGCATATGTAATTGCACCTTTCAAAAGCGCTGCACAGCGGTTGATAAGAGAGGCTGCTGCATGTCCAAACTGGAAAGACTGTAGTCACAGTACAAATTAGATTTCCGAAATCAGGAACAATGTGCCATGGGACAACTCAGCAAGCATCAATCTTGCTCCTGTGACACACTTCAGATTCTGCCATTGTAACTGCACCAAGAATCAAACTCACTTTCAGTGTGAATTTCAAGGGTGATTAGAGCATTGGATAAACTCGTCCACACATTTTCAGTGCTACATGCAAGTGACCCTAATGATGTACTTTTTAGTTTTAAAGAAGTGTGAATTTGGTAACTGCAATGAGAAACATTTATTTTTCATTCAGTTGAAAGTCTACTTAAAAATGATGAATTAACTCTAATTATCTGATGGGCACCCATTTTATATATATATATACCGGTATATATATACACACAAGCATGATTTCAAAGATGTGCATAATGAGTTGTCCACCACCAACTTACTGTGTAGAGAAACTTGTCACTCAAGCGTGTCAATGTAAGTAAAATGTGTATCTATTATTATTATTATTATTATTATTATTATTATCATTATTATTATTATTATTACCCCACCCATCTGGGCAGCTTACAGCATATATCAAAACATAATAAAACATCAAACATTAAAAACTTCCCAGTACAGGGCTGCCTTCAATTGTCTTCTAAAGGTTGTGTAGTTCTTTATCTCCTTGGCATCTGAAAGAAGGGTGTTCTACAGGGAGGGCTCCACTACCAAGGAGGTCCTCTGCCTGGTTCCCTGTAACTTTGCTTTTTACAGTGAGGGAACCAGCAGGAGACCCCCGGAGGAGGACCTCAGTGTCCGGGCAGAACAATGCGGGTGGAGACACTCCCTTACATTAGCAAATGCACCATCTGGCATTGTTAAGAATATGAAAAAGCTGTCAGCCAAAAATGCAGTGTGGGGTGTTGAAACCTCATCACATGGGTTGAACTCTGATGGCTAGGAGCTATACCACAGCCGCTTATTTTTCAGTTTTTTCAATTGTATTACAATATACTTGCAACTGTGTAGCTCAGCCGAATGTTACCATTTGTTGCCATCCAGAGAAATGGGAAGGTAAAATAATAAGGCAGGGTTTAACCACATGCCTGCTCTTCAAGGCATCTTGTTTCCAGAGTGGCTTATATACTTGCAGTAATAATAGATTTAAAAAGCTACAAAAGATAAAAAAAAATGAAAAACTGAAACTGCAAAAGACACAGAAGCATAAGAACACCAGGAAGCTGGCAAAGTATATACATTTAAATGTGCATTTAAAGCACATGCGTTCTCCCAAAGAATCATGGAAACTGTGGTTTGTTAAGAGTGCCGGGAATTTTAGCTGTTTGAGGGGTAAACTACAATTCCTGAGACGCTTTATAGGTCAAAACCAGTGCTTTGAATTTAATATTCCTTTTATGTCGGCAGTAACATGTATTACAGCCTGGGTCCACTGACCACAACAGATGCCTTCACAGCTCAGCCGCTGTGCAGCTCCAAATCCTTCGTGAGTAAAGTAATAGACCATTTTATGCATATTGCCTATTCACTTTCTTTCATTCATAATAGGGTGGCCATGTGTCCTATCTTACAGAAACCGTCCTCTGTTTGAAGAGTTCCTTTCTTTGAAGATCTCACTGATCCAAGTCCAGCTGAATAAACAAACCCTAGGAAGGAAAAACAGGAAGGACTGTGCAGTTGCCCATTACCACCTGAACAGCAGTCTGAGCAGACAGGTAGATCAGCTGGCTGCAGGTGATTTGTATTTCCATTTAAGTTATAGCAAATGTTTCTAAATTTGCATCTGTACATGCAAATTAGAGCATGCAAATTTTGTGCAAATCTGTTCCCTCCTTTGTCCTCCTTTTTTTTTTTTTTTTTTGGTGATTTCGAAGTGGCCAGACTAATTCATTAGAAAAAGGAAGCTAGATTAATAGCAACAGGCTATTGAATCTATAATGCATTTGTGGCGATCACACAGGGGCCCCAGACGTTTCACGGTCTACTGACCCTGTGCCACCACTGCGGTTGCTTTCTTCGCTGCCACCACCCCGTTTCTCACGGGGACACATGGAGTCCAGACAGTTGTTAACATAAACAAATAATCAAGTTTATTTTTAAATGCAGGAATAAGCGTATGGTTTCAGTTTATTTTTCTCTTGTCAGTTTCTTACACTTAGTTCCTAACAACTCCAAACTGATTAATCCAACTATCTATCTGCTTCAACCTAACAATTCCTCTCACTCTCTCACAATACAACTCTACCAACCCACTGCCTATTCCACCCTCTTCCTTCTCCAACACCCAAACCTCAACTCCCAACTCCCAAACCTCAACTAACTTTTGAAACCTCCCACTCTATCTTTTACTCCCCCCTTGCATTCTCACTGGCCAATCACATCACACCCCTTTTAACCCTTTCCTTGACCCATCCTAGGAGGCAAACGCCACAGAGAGAAATGAAACCAGTGATGAAGGCATCTGTTTGGTCTACTCTAGTCAGTCAGACTAATTACAGGAATCCCTAATCACACACATTACCCACAGCTATAAACACAGAGCTTTCCTAACATCAAGGCAGTAGGAACTGTGCCAAGTTCCTCTCAAATGCACTTCATTTTTGCCTATACCCCACCAGGGACATAAGAGTAGTATTTATGTATGATTTTTCACTAAAGCGATTCCTTAGCCCTTTACTTGATGGCAAAAAAAGGTCTCTCTGTAGCTGAAGGTTGCTCCAGAATAGCATTTGCCAACTTGGTGCCCTCCTGTGCTGTTCCCGGGGGGAGGTTACCGTGAGGCGTGGTCAGAGTCCGGTCCTGGGTCGAGGGTCTGGAGACTGTCCACCAAGGGCGAAGCGGGGTCCAAAGCGAGGAGCAGGGCAAGGTCAGGAACTCTGGAAGAACAGGGCTGGGTGCTGGCAGAAACAGGTTTCCAACGACATTGCTCCCACAACCTGGGACCAGGCTGACTGGCCTTTATCTTCTCTGAGGCCAGGGGCAGTCCTGGCCCACAGGTGACCCGCCTCTCCTGGCGAGCACTCCTCCTGAGAGAACCCAGTTCCCTCCGCCTCTCTGCCCTGAGCCTCTGCAGCTCAGGAGAGGCTGGAGGGCTACAGGACCCAGGGGGAGGCTCACCTTCCCCTGACAGGGCTGGGAGAGGCGCACCTGTAGGCAATGGGTCCTCAATCACCTCCGGAGCCAGAGTGGATTCATCTAGTGTCTGCTCCTGAGGATCCGGCACAGGTGCAGGCGCTTCAGCTTCAAGGCCCTGCTCCGGCTCAGCCCGCCCTGGAGGCAGGGACTCCTGTGCAGGCTGGGATTCCTCTCAGCAATTAATGCTCACATATAAAAGTGTGTGCAGATAAATGTAGAAAATACAGACTCAGTGACTCTATCTGGCACTAAATACAGTGGTACCTCAGGTTAAGTACTTAATTCATTCCAGAGGTCCGTTCTTGACCTGAAACTGTTCTTAACCTGAAGCACCACTTTAGCTAATGGGGCCTCCTGCTGCTGCCGTGCTGCCGGAGCACAATTTCTGTTCTCATCCTGAAGCAAAGTTCTTAACCCAAGGTACTATTTCTGGGTTAGCGGAGTCTGTAACCTGAAGTGTCTGTAACCTGAAGCGTATGTAACCCGAGGTACCACTGTAGTTCCAAATTCTAAATCCATTTCTAGCAATGATCTCTTATTCTTCCTTTAAGGAAGTAAATGAAATCCTTCTCACACATATACACACATCTTTCATGGTATTTTCTTTGGAGAAAGAACCCCATTCTTTTTCTTTCTTTTTTTTAAATATTATTTATTTTGCAGTATCTGTTGCTGATGATAACCATAAGTACCGAAAGTTTCAAACCAACAACCAGCATGGCTCAATTCTTCATAGAATTAGAGAAAACCAAGCCTGCCTTTGATTTGCATATGGCTATTTTCATACGCAAGTTTTTATGCACATGAAAACACTCAATTATTTTTCCAGAAAGCCTCCACACTCTGCTCCTGGCCAAAGCCATGCAACTTGTATTCCTGGCAGACCCTACCTTCAGACAGCCTGACCCCTCTGCTGCTTTGGTCTGATCTCTCCAGTCAGTGGAAAGTCGCCAATCCCAAGGCTTCCCTTGGTGCCAGACTCTGTCAGCCAGATGCTTGTTTGCAAATTCTGAGTCTCTTCCTCAGCTGGAATAAACTGCATTTATGAAATAACACATTTAGGCAACCATTCTCCTTATGTTGGAAAAGTGCCGTTAAATTCAGACTGCACTGGTCTGGGGTAAGTAACCTGAACTGCAGTTCAATGGATTAGTTGCTGCGGCTATTAGTAAATTGCTGTTTAGTGAGTTGTTACCAAGTTGTTGTTTTTAAGAACTGCACTGTTTTATTGAGTTGTTATGAGCTGTGTATGCTAACGACCGTGTCGTTTTATGGATTATTTTCTGTCTTATTTGACTTCCTCATAAACTGCCCTGAGCAAAGGTAACCCTGATTTAGTCTGGTGGCTCTGATTTAGTCAACAACACAGCAAGAGGTAAAGTTCAGGCAAAACAAACGTGGGTGGCTTGTTTAGCAGATCTCCTTTGTCAGGGTTTCCCAAACTTGGGTCTCCACCTATTTTTGGACTACGATTCCCATCATCCCTGACTACTGGGTGCTGCTAGCTAGGGATGATGATGGGAGCTGAAGTTCAAAAGCAGCTGGAGACCCAAGGCCAACTCATCGGAATAAGAAGTGAAAAAAGGACGTGTGCTCCAAGAACAAACTTGGCAAATAAATACTATGGGAACATAAACACACATAAAATATGCCATATTTTTCGCTCTATAAGATGCACTTTCCTCCTCCTAAAAAGTATGGGGAAATGTGTGTGCGTCTTATGGAGCAAATGCAGACAGGAGGCTCTGTCAGCACTCCCTTTAAAGAGCCACGTGGAGTTCCTCGGGGAAAAGCCCCCAAGAGCCGCACACTCCGCGCGCTCTTTAAAGGGAGCGTGGCTCTTGGGGGAGCCTTAGCCGCGCGCAGCCTCTCCCGGGCAGGGGATGAAGGCTCCCCTTGCCCGGGAGAGGCTGCACGCAGCTAAAGAAGAAGCCAGGACAGCGAGTGGGATCACTGCGCTGCTATCCCGCTGGCTGTTCTAGCTTCTGGCTTAGCCACCCAAAGCCTCTGCAGGGGAGCGGGGAGCCTTTATCCCGCTGACCTGCGGAGGCTTCGCGCGGCTATCCCTGGCTTTTGCAGGAGGTGGGGGAAGGGACAGAGCGTGTGGCTCTGTCCCTTCCCCCATCTCCCAGAAAAGCCCCCAAGAGCCGCGCTCCCTTTAAAGAGTGGGGAAAGCCAGTAGGCTTGCTTTCGCCAGGAGGGCAAGAGGGATCGGTGCGCACCGATCCCACTTGTTCTCCTGGCTTCAGGGATAGCCCCAAAAAGCCTCCTGAGCGAAGATGGAGGAGCGCTCCCTCTTAGCTCAGGATGCTTTGCGTTCCTTTCTTATTTCTTGTTTTTCTCCCCTAAAAACTAGGTGCGTCCAATCGTCCGGTGCGTCTAATAGAGTGAAAAATACAGTAATCCCAGAGAATAGCTCCTATACTCCTAGTGGATGCAAAAGCCAGGATGAAGCACATTCTTCATTGCACCAGTTGGAGGAGCTGACGATGCTGGACCAGCCAGATGAACAATGCTGAGGCTCACACCTCCCTTGGCTGCATCAGTCATAAGCAAGCTCACCACTTCCTTTGCTACAGCTCAGGCTTCATGTGATTTCTTGCATATGTTATTTGTAGAATAATATTAGTGTTTTATTTGCTTGGACAGTAGGTTTTATTTATTTGGGACGGAGTATTGGTTTTGTTTGACAGATTTAAATGCTTATAAAGCTACTGATTAAAAAAAATAATAGTGAAGAAGCTCCAGCAGTTTCTTACCCTATAGCTCAAGATAATTAAATCCATCTCCACAAAGCACATTCTCTGTTCAGCTATGTCATATTGCTATTGGCTAAAGATTTGGAGTTTGCATATTAAGTACCCAAGACAAAGTGTTTCCTGGAATGATTAATCTTAGCCTGGGAGAAGGGAAAATATTATATCATTTAACCAAATTAGATCTTTTTTTAATTATTATTTCTTGCTTTCTCTCTATTCCAATACAAATATTGCATACCCCAGGATATGCAGGCTTTCCACCAAAGATAAACAACAATTTGTGCCAAGAGCTACGCGATAAAATATTGTAACAAAACAAATTTTAGGTGATAATGAATACCTTAAGGACACTATTAAAATGTATTAGACCAAATAATCCTTGATGCAATACAATGAAATTCCATACAAATTAAACTGCGGATGAACCTGCACTGGTGTATTAAAGTAAGTTTATTATTGTGTTAAGTCCTTACATCCTGATGAGGTTTGTTTTTTTCTAATTTCATCAGCGCCCATTAGTGTCTTAGGCCTGTGACAGAACTGTGGGTAGAGAGAAAACAGGGTTTGGTTATCACGAAAACAAAGAGGAACTTGCAAGAGAGATTCTGGTTACCTGTAAGTGGGGAGTTCTACCTACTTTTAGGTAGATCCAGTTATAGTTAGGGGTGACTGGTTTACTCTGCCAGAAAGCATCCCCAAGTCATTAAAACACTCCAAAGAGGGCCTTGAGTGTTTTGTGTGTGTGTGTGTGTGTGTGTGTGTGTGTGTGTAATCTGCTTGGAATTTAATGCTGGACTGTATTTTGGAGAATCCTTGATCGCTCATTAATTAAATAAGTGCTTCCTATTATGAACCCTTTGGAGATCAGACAGAATTCTCAACTTTCAGCTTTCATAGGGTTGAATTTGGCTGAATTGTATCAATTCAGAGGGGATCGGGATCCAGACTTCATTCTTGTCAGGTGGAGACAACTGCAGATCAATGTGGGTTGAGTGGGGTCACTTGAGTGATCTGGGGATGTCAGGGGCAGGGTGTTGAGCAGGAAGGAGAGGCAAACTTTGGGCTGGAAGAAGAATAAGGTTGGGCAGGGAGAAGGAAGCAGTGAAAAGGCCTAGGAGGAGAGGAGAGAGAGCTAGCTGACCAGCTGCTGAACAGAGGATTTGATCCTGTGGAATGCAGGGTGTTCCTTCACAAGCACTTTCCCTACAGGTAAACTATATCAATTCTTGTCCTATGTGGGTTGAAACTGGACCCTAAGCAGTCTTCTTGATCACATACCACTGCCTGGAAGTGCTCCTCAAACCCAAGCATGCAGTTTTAGGTCTGATCTTCTTCTTTTTATTTCATTTATTTTATTTTATTTCTTTATTTATTAGTACTTTGGTACATAGGACACATATGTGTTTGTACTGGGAGATATGTATGGACATTAAAGGGGGAATCGGCATCAGTTCCAAGAAACTGAGGCATAAAAGCACTGCAAATACTGGTTGGTAGTTATGTGTTTGGGGCTCATCATATGAAGTATTGCATGAAATATACTGAGCTATGGGGAGAGACCACAGCTCAGTAGCAGAATACTTGCTTTGTGTGTGGAAGATCCCAGGTTCCATCTATGCTATCTTCTGGCTGGAGGTGATGAGAAAGACTTTTACCTAGGGATAGGCACCATGGTATCCTCCAAATGTTGTTGGATTACAGTTCCTATCAACCCAAGCCAGTATGGACAATGGTCATGGACAATGGGATCTGTAGTCTGAGAACATCTAAAGGATACCATGTTGAAGACCATGGCCTAGACCAGGCATAGGCAAACTCAGCCCTCCAGATGTTTTTGGACTACAACTCCCATCATCCCTAGCTAACAGGACCAGTGGCCAGGGATGATGGGAGTTGTAGTCCCAAAGCATCTGGAGGGCCAAGTTTGCCTGTGCCTGGCCTAGACCACTGAAACCTACTGCCTATCAGAGTATATAATATTGGGCAAGATGGACAAACAGTTTGACCTGGTATGAGGCAGCTTCCTGAGCTGCCACCAAGAGTTGCATAAGATTAAAAGTAGAACCCTAACATAGGGAACCTCCATCTTAGCAACCTGAATTGCATGGTGAGATGCTACAAATATTATTCCCCTATGGAGCTTCCACATGCAGCACTACCACATGGACTTTTTATGGTCCTCATGTTAGGTCCTTTAGGTCAAGTTTCATGCAGCAGAACAACTTTCAGTCTAGAAAGCCTCATGCAAGCCTGAGGTTGGTCATACTAGACAGAATGGGGGAAAGGCTTCCTTAAATCAAGTGTACATTATCACCAATCTAGAATGGTTCACACTATGTGCAAAGAAGAAGCATACTAATTCCTCTAACGCAACATGGATAGATTGTGCATATCTATATATGTTGGCTCAATTTGCAGAAAATCTACCATTTTTAAAGGGTGGAGAGGAATCACTGGAGGGACCTGGGGGTATCACATGCTTCAGTGAATACATGGGTCACGTGGCAATGTCATGTACACAGCCCATTATTTTATACATTCAAATTGTGGACATCAAAAATGCAAGAAAAATGACTTAAGTATCAATATATGCTTCTACTACCTGGCATGTTCCTTGTCCTAATTCCAGTGGTTTTTTACCTCCTTCCATCCTAGTTCTGGTCCTTCTTCTGTCTGCTTTCTCTCCAGGCTCTAAACTCTTGGCTTACCAGCTCAGCATGGACTTCTGACCTCAACTTTTGCCTGATCCCCTAGGATTCTTGCGTATGCTCCCATTCTCCTAGCTCTTGACCTGGCATGGCTCCTCAGCATTGACTATGATCTTTCTCACGATTCCTGACCTTTTGGTTCCTGACCTGGCTTGACCCTGATTAAAGCCTTGACCTGGGCTTCTGGCAGTCATGCCACAGGTCAGTGGCTGAGTTGAGAAAAACGACAAGCCCTATTCAGGCTCAAGTCAATTATCTGTTTACACTGAACCAGATTGCTCTTTGCATGTTTCCAGCCTTCCCCCCAATGTGTTTATGAAGCTGGGCCACCAAATGGCATTTTGATCCTCCCTCCATAAAGTTTCAAATAGCAATATCAAACAACGAACACCTCCAACAGGTGAAATTTCACTACTTGGACCATCCTTTTATTGGATGAAGTCTTTTGGGAATCTAGGTTACATATGCAAAACGTAAGACATGTTGTACATCTATACTGAATATATTTTATTGACTCTCTTCCTTAGCCATTGCAAATGGTGGGCTGAAATCTGGGTTAAATGGATCTGTATAATAGCACATCCAACAACAGCACCCAGAATCCTCAGGCAGTTGTTGGAACTGTGTGCATCTACATCTATGTGAATCCACCCTGTAAACAGTGACAGAGGAACCCTCTCCGGCACCCAGGGCAGAGCAGCCCGTACAGAGTGCAAATGTGTGCGTACTCCGTACGGAATGCTGGACATGCACACCACTTGCAAGGTGACTGAACGGGCTGCTGCGCGAGTGGCATACTATACGGACTGCTCATGTGCGGCGACCATACAGACTGTGCGTGCCCTTGGTCGCTCTACAGCTGGGGGGAGGCAGGAGCCATCTTATCACACAAACCCCCAGAGTGGCACCCGGGGTGGCCCACTCCCTCCTCCCCCCACTTCATACGCCCCTGCCTGTAAAGGAGCATAAAGCACCACCCCACCTTCCACTTTTCCATAATCCTGCCACCCCCCTGCTTATGAGCCTCTGTGATAATGGGTTGCAGGGACACACACAGCCTTCAGGCATTTATCCTGGGAACTGGGGAACTGCCAACAGATTCTCTTCAGGTGCCACTGGACATGAGAGTCAGCCAATTGTTTTCCTAATTCCCTGATAGGCCAAAATGTGGGTCACATTTTCAGAGCAGCCCAGCTCACAGGAGATAAACCATAGTGATCTAAAGCAGCCAGCCTCCAGTATTCCAAAACAGTAAAGAGTTTATTTTAAAGATAACAAGTAAGGAAGGGGAAGAAAGGAAAGAGGAAGAGAGATAAGCAGAGTACAGTGCAAAATAAAACAAAAACATAACGTCTAGCTAGCCTAACACCGAGCAAGCTGCAAGGTTCAGTTTACATGGTTCTTCAAGATGTACTGATAAAGACCAAAACCAACAAATATTATTTTATCTATATCTTGACTGGCAAAGGAATGGGTGGGGGAACCCAAGCAATGTGGAGGGGACTTGGGCCAAGTGTCAGAAGCCTTTGAGGTTTCGTGCTTGCAGCAGTTCTCACTTTGCCCAGAGAGGGGAAGAAGTGACAACTGGGAGGGTTCCCGTCAGGCAAAATTAGCTAAAGAGAAAGCACTAGTGTTTATTGGGGGGGGGGGAGATGCTCAAAATGTATCTATCCAGTCTTTGAGTGATGGAGTCTTAGATCCAAAGGTTCTGGTGGATGGACAGGCAGGGATTGGCACAGGCCATTATGCACCCCAGCTGATGCAGGCCTTGGGTCATCCTGGAGGCTGACTGCATCATATTAAGTTTCCCACAATGCCCCAGGACACCTGCATCACTCGATTGTGGGAAATTAAAAAGAGCGGCTAGGGATCATTATAAAGAAGTCCTTGCCAAGGCTCCCTCAGACTTATGTAGTATAATAGCTAAGAAGCTGAGCTGCAATGATGGGCGTAGCCAAGAGGGGGCAGGGGGGACTTCTGCCACCCCAAAATAAAAAAAACCAATACAAATCTGAGGTTCTGCCCCCCAAACAAAAGCCTGTCCCCCCCCCAACAAAAATCCTGGCTATGCTGATGGCCGCAATCCAGGAAATCCCTAATTTAATCCTTGTTTCTGCCTGAACAGCTTGTGCAGCTAAATGCACTGAACTTCCATGTTAGTCTCTCACAGCTAAAGCAACAGAGTCCCGTGGCACCTTAAAATCTAACAAATTTAGTATGGCATGGGCTATTTCTTTTTTATTTTATTGCTAAAATAAACTCCACATCATTTTTTGAGGAAATCCTCCACAAAGCATTTTAGAACACCTTGTCACCAACCTAGCAACCTCCCTGTCTGCTACAGTCATGCATCTGAAGAAGAAGATCATAGTTAATTATGTTGTGGGGGGTCATTTACTGAGAGAGCAATTGCCACTTCTTTCCTCACTCACCTGTGGCATGTGCAGGAAGGGAAAGGTGTGGATAGCCTAATCAAGGGGTTTTCAAATGAGTATCAAGTAAAACTAGACCCACCCTTGTGGACGGCAGGATCTAGAATCAATCTAGATTGAAAGCAGCATGTTGAAAATGAGTATGAACGATTCTAGATTAAGAAAAGCTGCATTTTCTTGCTACAAACAGGATAATAATAATAATAATAATAATAATAATAATAATAATAATAATAATAATTTATTTATACCCTGCCCATCTGGATGGGTTTCCTCAGCCACTCTGGGTGGCTTCCAACAAAATATTAAAATACAATAGTCTGTTAAACATTAAAAGCTTCCCTAAACAGGGCTGCCTTCAGAGGTCTTCTAAAAGTCTGGTAGTTGTGTTTCTCTTTGACACCTGGTGGGAAGGCATTCCACAGGGCGGGGGCCACTACCGAGAAGGCCCTCTGCCTGGTTCCCTGTAACTTGGCTTCTCGCAGTGAGGGAACCGCCAGAAGGCCCTCGGCACTGGAGGTTGGTGTATATGCAGCTGAAATCCCCATGCACATGTACTCCCACTACATTTCCTCGCATAATGTCCACTGTTTGAAAGAGAAACACGATCCATCCCTATAAGTTCATTAACCCCAATGGAAACAGAGCTAATGAATAACCAACTCCTCAAACACCCAAGACAACCATTTATGTTTGAACGCGCAAATGGGTCTAACACCAGCTGCCTTTCGGCAGACGATTCCTGTCATTCACGTCTTTGTGGCTTCCCCCCGCCCAGCCCCCCCCCCATCCTTGAGGAGCATTTTTTTCTTTTACCAACTCCTGATTTTGTTCTTATTGGCCAGCCTTTAAGACCACTGGCGGCGATGGGGGAAGGAGTCTTCAGCAGGGAACAAAAGAACCCAAGAAGCTTTTGCTGGCAGGAGGTTAGGTGCACAAATGGCAATTTTACTCTGTATGGCCTGAATACAATCACTTTAGGAAGTGTCATGACCTATGTCAGCTCACTGCCCTGCCAAGTATCCCAACAATAGCGCACCGTGGCTGCATTCAGAGACAGAATCTTCCCTGGAGGAATAATCTCACAAAAGCCTAAAGCATAATAGGTGAAGAAGCCCTGCTGCACTACAAAGCACTTCTCCTGCTCCCAGTCGGCAGAAGCAACTGAGCCTGAATGGTTGACATTTGAAAATGGCTAGGAATTATTACTGTGGTCATAATGTGCACTCGTGCTACTTTCAGGCTATAGTAACACACTACACCATTTAACCTTAAGATGGCAAGAACAAAAACATTCAAGGTTAGTTCAGCAGAACCTGACAATCCATCTTTCTTCTTCAGCTTCACAAGTCATCCACAGTTCTTAGCTTTCCAAAGAAAGCCCATATATGCTCTGCATCCCGCTTTTCCTACAAGAGCACGGCGGCCATTTTGGGCACCATGATCTTGCACTGAGTGCCCCCAAACGTGCATTTTTGGGTGCCAGAAGAGGACAACCCCCCCCCAAAAAAAGTGCATCTTTTGGGATCCATGATCTCTTGTGGGTCGTATGACTAATGCAAGAACACGAATGGGAAAACACGCATCCTGGTTTTGGAACTCAACATGTTGGTGGGTATGCCAAAATTATCTACAGCTGGGGTGGGCATGCATCCTACTTTCAGACCTCTATTTGGAGGACTGTCAGGGGATATGTCTCTATTGATAGAACTGTCCATTCCAAGTCCAGGTTAATCAACCCCTGAATAGCAGACTGAGCAGGCATTCTGCTGTTGGCATCTGTCTGTCTCAAGAGACAATGGAGTGCACCTCTGGGGGTGACACCAAACTGCTGGAGAATCACAGGACCCATTGTAGCTGCAAAGGCTGGTTACTTGTAACTCTGCCTCTCACATAATTTTTGCTGCAATAGTGGCACTGAAGTGACCTCTCTGGGGCACAAACCTGGGCAGTATGTATGGAGATCCTGGGCTGCCCAGATGACAAGACTGCCCTCTTGGCCTTGCTGATGTGGTCCAAAGGAAAGCAAAGCAATACGTTTGGCACCAGCTTGACTGCAGGAGTTGCCGGAAGGAGGCATACAAGTTGTCTTAAGGACTCCTCTCTGGATCCATGTAAGGTTTACTTCTTCGACTTTCCAAATTGCTCCTCAGGGTTTATTCCTGAAGCCTTTCTCATGAATGAGTATAGCTGCAAGGCAGCAGAGGTTTAGGATCAGAGTTTTCCTTGATTTAGATGGGCTACATTTCCAGGATGACAAGCCCCATCTGACCCACATTTCCCTCTACAGCACATGTAGTAACCGCCTTCTTGACCATTGGACCCATGATTTGTCTCATTCACTCAAGCCACTGGAGCCTGTCTTTGCATGCAGAGGAAATCCCTAACTCACTGGGGGTTTGAGATCCATCAGCTACCCTCACCTGTCTTAGCCGGCTAGTCAATGTGGTTTCCTGGAGTGTGGCCACTGTCACATACTGACAGCTTCTAAGAGTCACAGGTGGGAGTTGAGTGCAGGGTGGGGACCAAAGGTGGGCAAACTACCCCAGAAGGAGGTCGTACCAGAGGTACTATCCTTTCCCTAACACCCCATACGCTCAAGCATTCGACTATATTTCTAAATGTTCATCTGTAGACAAAAATTAGCACATGCAAACCAGCACACGCAAATCTCTGTGCCTCTTTGGAGGGGGTGTTGAGTGATGCTGCATAAGTGCCTACCCTATCTACAGCTCAGGAAAACAAGCCAAGTGGGAGGGACCAGTTTCTCTAAGCGGAAAGAGGGGCAAATTCTGTACAGAATAGCTTTATCAAAGTTATTTTAGAATAAAGGAAAAAAGAGGTATTTCTGCAGAACAAGGGTTTAATTCATCCCAAAAGCTGATAAACTGCCCAGTTCCTCTGGATGGTTCAGCATGGGCATTTCTGCCTTCATGTGGCAAAGCATCAGCACTGGGTAGCATTCCTTCAAATCTAGTGGCTAGAATTCAATGCACAAGCAGCCTAGAGCCAATTTATGGTTAACAGGTAAGATCTGTGTTTTGTCTGCATCGCTGCCAGTACAATGCAATGGCTTCCCTGCAGTTTGGAATCTTTATTTTGATGCTATATTGTCTACTCATTGTTTGTTTAGATATCTATCCCTATCCCCAGTGCTATTTATCTAGAAAAAGAGGTGCCGGAACGCACCATGAATGCCTCCCTTTTTGTCTTATAATGGCAATGGTGCCCACCTAAGATGTGCTGGAACTGAGTTCCAGTGAGTTCTGGCTGAAAAAAAACCCTGCCTAACCCTCTTCCTATTATTCATAATAAATAATTTTCTATATAATAAAAACGTAACAATATCATCACAGTTCCCATTGGAGGATTTATAGTGCCTCATCACAATCCCAGATAGTGTCAGGCACGGTAGAGGAGCAAAAATGAAAGCCGGTTGGACAACAGCAGTAGCCCTGACATGGAAGTGAGAAGAGACACTGAGAGGTGGAAAGTGGTTATTTAAAACCACAATTTTCTTCAGCTTCATGTTAGTGGTGGTTCATCTGGTTATTTCTAAACACTGGATTTTTTTGTGGCAGGGTGGTGTCACCCTAGGAACATGGTATATATACATAAAAATGTAGTTTATTGCTACCTCATCAAATCCAAATCTCTAAAGACCAAGCACAAGTGGACATGTTTTATGAGGTGTGGCAAACTGTTATTATGTACACAAATAGTAAGGCCTCAGGTCATTCACTGTACTATGTGCAAAGAGGGCTAACATGCACTTTGTTGGGGCAAAACTGTGGTTAATACTGTTCTGATAAGTTTGTTCCAAAGCAACATCTTCAGGTAAGGCTGGGAGAGACCCCCATTTGAAACCCCCAGAGGGCCACTGCTAATCAGTGCACACAGTTCTGAGCTAGATGGTCAGACTCCTATATTTCCAAACCACAGAGTGTTTCAAGCCCATAGATCACAATGAACTGCATTCAGTGTGATGGTCAATCCGAGGGAAAACCAACAATTTGACATGTAACAACTGCGCAAATGCTGTGTTCACCCCTCTGGGGAGTTGCTAACACGCAGGCATGCGTGGAATGACCAATTTCTTGCTGATAGGATTGTTTTTAGGAGTTTCAAAAGGCTTTCCTTGTTAATGCTTATTTTTGTGATTGTTTCTTTGATCCTTTTAATTCCTGTGAAACCACAGTCGCAATGAAAGCCTATCCCTCCCAAGTGTGTCCTCAAGGGAGTCAATCTCATTTGCCTTTCATATAAAACTTCTATTACCTAAAACGCAGAGTAGTCATTCTGTGAATTCTCCAAAGCATTCCCCATCCCATGGGGGCAAATTCATCCCTGATGAAACTTCATTGACCTCCAGGGAGGGATTAACTCCCAGTGAGGTTAATGGGGGTTGCATGCTTTCCTGCATGCAACTTAAAAGAGGAAATTACCCATAAGTTATCCAGAGATGCTCCAATTACTCCAATACTGCAGCAAAGTGAAAATAAACAGCAGTGATTTTTTTTTCTGCTAATGTCCCTATAAATCTGATTGTTGTTCTTTGAAAATAGACTGTTAAAGATTTCTGTGATTGGGTCTTTTGACAGAAATAGCACAGCTTCAATCTCCCAGAAAAAAAAAGCAAGTCTGTTACTAAACATATTTGCAGTAACTGCATTTACAGAACAAAAGTGGATTTATATTTTTAAAGGAAGCTGGCCCTAGGAGTAAAAATATAAAGGATCATTTCCTGCCAGAAACTCATTTGGGCTATTGCTGGTTTCAACAGCTCTCTCTTTCCTCTAATCCAAGAAAAACTTTCTCTGGTTTCCGCGCTCCTTAAACATTTGTTAAGTGTAAATAAATGGTACCTTTTCTGCATTAATATCATAGAGAGAATTAATGTTAAGCACTGTTCTGGTTGCATAGCAAAAACTCAGATATTCAAAAGCTGCAGTTGAGTCTGTCTTTAACTGGCTCCACTTGAGAAACAAAAACACTCACCAAGACCCAGTGAGTTATTCTGGGTCACCATTAAGTGTCAGTTTCCTGGCTTTTGTCAGTTTATGTCAAAACATTTGCTTTAGCTAAACATCAGCTTCTTTCCTGCATGAGAAGCAGCCTTGAAATAAGGTAAAGAGTTACTGTGGCGGTCACTTCAAAGGATCTTCACTTGTAAATGAAATCATGAAGCAAAATGTATAAGGGAATTAAGGCAGTTCTCTAGGCTTCCTTAAAACACATATTCACAGTGCAGTCCTATGCATGTCTACATGGGAGTGAGGCTCATTTTGTTTAATGGGGCTGACTCCAGTTCAGTGTGCACGTAGGGTTGCAGCCAAAACTATGGACCCGTCCAAAACTGTCAACAAAAAAAGTAAATGATGTAGAAATGCACACATAATTATTATTATTTCCAATCTTCATATACTAAATGCCATCACATTCGTTCTTTGAAAACTGCCCCAGAAACATGAAAGACCTTAAAATAAAACTAAATGGAAATTATGGGTTTCCAGATGGGCCCAGGGCAAATCAAGATGTACCCCTTTGGCTCACTTTTAGAACTGCCTTGTCAGCTGCGCTTAAAATCAGCTATAACATACGTATTTTTCTCCCCATAGGACGCACTTTTTCCCCTCCAAAAATGAAGGGGAAATCTGGGTGCGTCCTATGGTGCGAATGCAGGCTTTCGCTGAAGCTTGGAGAGCGAGAGGGGTCGGTGCTCACCGACCCCTCGCTCTCCAGGCTTCAGGAAGACATCCGCAGCCTAGGCAGCCCTGCGGGAGTTCCCGCAGGGCTGTATAGGCTGCGGATAGCAGCCTGCTTCCCGGAGTGCCGGGCGCGCTGAAAGCAGAGCGTTTCGGGAACACATCCGCAGCCTGCTTCCCGGAGCGCTGGGCACACTGAAAGCAGAGCGCCCCACGCGCCGGGCAGACATCGGCCAGCCCCACAAGCTCGGGGGACAGCGGGGAGGCACAGCGCCGCCATCCCGCAGTTCCCTGACCTGGTTTTGGGGGAGAAATAAAGGAAAACATTTTTTCCTTTATTTCCCCCCCAAAAAACTAGGTGCGTCCTATGGGACGGAGCATCCTATGGGACGAAAAATACGGTAGATTTTCTTCCCTGGGTTTACCTGGCTATAGCATTACCTTCCCAAGAATAAACCAACAGACTGCAGAAACCCCATACTGGCAAACTCGATGGACTGTGCATCCCTTTGCACATCTACTCAGACGTAAGTCGCCTTGAGCTCAGTGGGGCTTACAGGCAGGTAAGGTACAGAATCCGATCCCACGGAACTGTCCTGGTAAAACAGATTTTTTCAAGCAAGAAGGCCATTTTGGGCGCCGTGATCTCACACCACAATCTCGCCCCCCCCCAAAGCCCCAAAAGAGGTGACTGGCAATTAAAATTGATGGAACACGCAGAGATGGTGAAACTTACTCGAAGATTAAGAGGTTAAGATGAAAGACATTTTGTAACAGAATGGGGAAAATTTATTGAATATATGAAAACAATTTGTAAACAAATAAAAACATTAGCAGGATTGATACAAACACAAGCAGTAAGAAATCTAAAGGAATTATAAGGATAAATTTGGATATGCAGTAAGAAAAGGATAGAAAAATTAGAAACCACAGAAGGGGAGGGAGGAAAGACACAGAAAACATTATTTGATTTGTGTAGATTTATATTCATTGTTGAATGCTGTAAAATGGAAAAATGGGGGGGGGATATTTTTTAAAAAGGACTTCCACTGTTGCAACAGGGCTTCTTCCCTTTCCTGCCCCTGTGTGCCTGCGTGTGTGCCCCAAACAGCATGCAGTGGGGGGGGAGAGAGAGAAGAGATGCTTGCACGGACAGAGTGATCTCCTTAGCTCTATGCTGAATTCCTCCCTTAGTCATAAATAAAAAGTGCAAAAAAGGGAATGAAAACTTTCAATATTAGTGATTACACTTTATGGTGTTTTGATTCACCGTTTTTGAACCGGCAGATTTAACTGGCTGTTGTCATTGTATCCAAGCTTATAGTACAGTGGTACCTCGGGTTACATACGCTTCAGGTTACATACGCTTCAGGTTACAGACTCCGCTAACCCAGAAATAGTAAGAAATAGTACCTCGGGTTAAGAACTTTGCTTCAGGATGAGAACAGAAATCGTGCTCCAGCGGCACGGTGGCAGCAGGAGGCCCTATTAGCTAAAGTGGTGCTTCAGGTTAAGAACGGACCTCTGGAACGAATTAAGTACTTAACCTGAGGTACCACTGTACTGATGAAAACTATGTGATTTTCTAATACATAGTAATCTCCGCTGAAAAGAGGAATGTTGTTGTTCTTAAATAAAATAAAGGTGGTTGTGTGCAGGATTATTTACCATATAATGGTAGAAAAACAGTGGAACAAATCAATTGGTGGAATTTTTCTTTTGCATGTTGCTTTCTTGTTTTGTTTTTTATTTAAAAAAAACCCACACCTTTAAAACAACCAGACTAATAAAGAGGCCTCACATAGGCTTTCTAAATTAACCAGTGGCTCTAAGGTGCAGCATCTAAGCGTATGGTGTCAGTCAGCTGAGTTGCGAACCACCCCCTAAAATATAAAGTGCCTCCCAAGGAACCTGCTGACTCAGCAATCAGCCACCCTATGGCAAGGCAAAATGAATGGGTTGCTCTGAAATCATTCATTCATTTGAGAGGAGGTGTTTTTTTCCCCTTTGTCAGCCTGCCTTTTGTACTGCTCACAACTCCTACATGCTACTTTGTGCCAAAGTATTAGCCACCCTTTGGAGAAGGCCCTTAGAGCCCGTTTCCTATATCAGATGGCATTTACCTTCATGTAATTTATTTGTTCTGCGGGGGCTTTGATCTTCACTTCCCTTGCAAACTGCCATGTATTCACACTTTGAACTACAAACAAGGGTACCAATTTAAAGGGCCTTGCTGCAAACACCCCTAATGCTTAATCCTAACAATAAGGTGTTAATTGGTCCCTTGGCTATTCAAGTGACAGCCCCAAAAGGCTTTTGTATTTGTTTACAGCCTCTGGATTTCCTCCTGACCAACACGAAGGAGAATGTTAGAACCAATCCTTCTTTTGTGACACCTTAATTCTACACACACACACACCACCCCTTTCTCAGTTGTGTTATAATTTGGAATAGAAAAAGGGAATATGGGCGTAAAGGATTTAACTCAACAGGTATACAAATAAGGAAGTGAATAATCAGAGCTACACATTTGATGCTATGAATTCGAGCAGAACAGGTAAGCAATTCACATCTCTCAAAGAAATATTCAATAGCATATAGTGCTGAGCTACCTTGAATTTGTGTCTGAAAAGTATGTTGTTATAATGGATGGATGGATAGATATACAGGTTTCAAATTTAAATCTCCCTTTCCCACATAAAACCTCACTCCACCCCTTTATTAAAACATATAACAATATCATAATATAGATATTGTAAAAACAAAAACAAAAAAAAATCCTTCCAGTAGCACCTTAAAGACCAACTAAGTTAGTTCTTGGTATGAGCTTTCGTGTGCATGCACACTTCTTCAGATACACAGTGTCTGTATTGTAAAGGTAAAGGTAAAGGGACCCCTGACCATTAGGTCCAGTCATGACCAGCTCTGGGGTTGTGGTGCTCATCTTGCTTTATTGGCCGAGGGAGCCAGCGTACAGCTTCCGGGTCATGTGGCCAGCATGACTAAGCCGCTTCTGGCGAACCAGAGCAGCGCACAGAAACGCCGTTTACCTTCCCACCAGAGTGGTACCTATTTATCTACTTGCACTTTGACGTGCTTTCGAACTGCTAGGTTGGCAGGAGCAGGGACCGAGCAACGGTAGCTCACCCCGTCGCGGGGATTTGAACCACGACCTTCTGATCGGCAAGACCTAGGCTCTGTGGTTTGCAACACCATAAAAGAAATAAAAAGAAATAAAAATACAATTAAATATCACACAGCATCCAGCACAGGGCATTACAATTGCTACGAGAAGCACACACAAACAAAAATCATTAAGTAGTACATGAAAACTCTCAGCAATTTTCAAGTGGTGTGGGGAGGGAGTTTATCACATGAAGAAAAAGGAAGATGCCTGAGGAAAGCATTTGTGTTTTTACATCCATCAGTTTGTTTCACTTGCTGCAGCAGATGGAGGAATCTGAAGGAAGTGGGAAGAGGTTGCTTATTTCACAATCCAGGAAGTCATAGCGATAGCATTATTGGTGCTAACATTTATACCTCTGAGTCTTGGCTCTGAAAGCTTTTCAGCAGTGTGACTTGGCTCTGCTTCAGTATTATTTTGAGACTCTGCTTTTAAAAAAATACTTAAGCATCATTCTGAAGCAGAAAAAATATTGCAGTGTTTTTACGTCCTGTCCACCACATTTTTCCTCTTTTACACTTTGGAAGAAACAGGTGTGATTCTTTGCTATCCCCACCCCCCTTCCATTCCTCACCCACCCACCCACCCAACATTTCACATTTCTAAGCAGATTTACTGTTGAAATTGTTTATTTTAAAAAGGGGAGTCGTTTTGTCCCTCTATAACAGTTCCCTTCTGCCACTTCGTACTGTCCATAGTTTTAATAATTACATGGGTATTTATACCATCTGCAAAGGAGCACACCCATGATCTGTGCATCTGCTTATTGCTCATTATGAACAGCTCCAGTCTGAAAAGGGAAATATGTAGAAATTCTGGACTTTTAAGTCCTCTGCTTATTCATGAGGAAGAAGAATTCAGGGAACACAAACATAAGATTTCTCACATAGCTCTTTAAAGTTAGCCAAGTCAATTTTGGGTGATCACCTACAAAATTACCAGTAAACTTGCAAAGTTTGCATGCAACAAGTAGAGCAGGCAAGCTTCAAAACCAAAGAAAAGGTATGGGACACATGCAGCCCCAGCACAGTCCGCAGGCTGGATGCAACCCTCAGTGGAATGTCATCAAGCCCTCTGGGCCTCCTCTGGGTTATAAACTGAAAGGTAAAGGGTCTCTGATGCTTTCCAGTTGCAGCTACTTCCTCTGCAATGGTATCTGTTGTAAGAACAAGATCTGCCAGCAAACCGGTAGACTTGTGTTCCTTGAAAGTATGCAAAAAGTCACCCATACGCTTTGCAAATGCACATGTGCAATTTGGGGAATGCAATTGCATTTTGAAGTTTGAGTCTTTACATACCTCTAAGGCAGGACTTGTAGCACAGCTTCGCATTGGTTTTGTTTGCATTCTTATTTTTTGGGAGGGGGGATTACGGAGTTCTTTTTGCCTTTTACGCAGGACAGCTAAAGGGTATTGGAGAATGGGGGGCATAGGAAAGTGAATCTTGAGTGCAGTTACTAAGAATTAAAGCAATGGCTGTTTCTATAGTGTGTGTGTGTGTGTGTGTGTGTGTGTGTGTGTGTGTGTATGCACTAAGAGTGTCTGATTATGTGCCAGTCTCACCCAATCGTCTGCTAGAGTCTGGCTCTCAACAGCTTCCCACTGAGATAATATGGCCCTCAGTTTAAAAAGGGTTCCCCATTTGTGCCAAAAAATAGGCTGGTGTTTCATTTTTCCATTGCTTAAAGTATTGTTCACAAACTATGTACTAATATCACCGGATAATTTGAAATGTGATGGTGCTATCACATGCTCCAGGAAGCTTGGCTCCAGGGAGTTATGCTATTAATGAAGAATGAATGCCTGATTCTTGTGAAGCAGGATGTGGGATATACGAGATGCATTCTTGCATTGGGTCTGTTAGAAAAACCAAAACCATTAGTCCTTCCAAAAAAAATGTCATTTCTTCTGTAGGTCATATGCACTGGGGGGATGTGTTTGATTGTTTTAACATAAACATGATAAGCAGTTTTTCAAGCATTGCTTTTCTCCCCATGAAGTGATAGAAAACTTAACCCTGAAGGAAAACATGGTAAAAGAAATGTAGAAGCTAGGTTGCAAATTATACTTTAAATAATTCCACATGAGCCTTTTTATACAGCTGCTCACAGACCTTTCTTTGAATTTTGCACTGAGATAGGAAAAATTCAGCCCTATCAGGTAGTCAGTGCTGGGACATGAATAAGCACATACAATGAACAGGGTAAGCAGGGCAGGGCCAGCCCTACAATGAGGCAAAGTGAGGCAGTTGCCTCAGGTGGCAAATGCTGAGGAACAAGGAGTGGACAGAGCTGTGAGTGCTGTGTGGCCTGCCCTTACTACCTACACTAGCTTGCTGCCCTCAAATGCAGTGGAAGATTCTATCTTTTCACCAGTATTGGAGTAAATTCAACTACCAGTCCAATTGGCTTCTGTATGTGCCTTTCCCCCTGATTGTCCCAATATCTGGTATACTGGCAATCCATTTAGTTCTCACAGCTAATATTCATTGATTAACTTATCCTCCATAAATTCATCTCATATATTTTTTAAGCCGTCTTCCCACTTTAAATCAGAATCTGTGATCCTCCAGATGTTTTAGGACTTTAACTCCCTGATCAATGGCTATGCAGTTTGGGGCAGATGGAAGTTGGAAGTCCAACCACATCTGGAGTGCATCTGATCTAACTGATAACAACACACAGCCCTAATAATAATTTGTTAGTCTTTGAGGTACTACGAGGCTCCTTGTTTTTGCCACACCAAAAAACCAACAAGGTTCTATTTTGGGTAGCCATAAAAAAATAACACTCCGATACAGTCTAATGACCATTCAAGAAAATAAATATGTTTGGCATATTTTGTATTTTCTAAGATAAGTATCTGATTTTGTAAGATAAATGTTATGTAGGCTCATTTCATTACAACAGCTGTTGGCCATGAGGTGACGGAATGAAAGGCTGGGATTTCCCCCCACATGTTGATAAGGTTTACGGTTCATGCAGTTCTCATGAGGAGGAACTAAAAGTCACAATGAAAGTTGTTAGTTCTCACAGACTTGTTTTGAATCTGTGCCCCCTATTATGTACTCTGATTTCTTCACTTTTGATCGCTTGCCAGCAGATAAGTAAACAGTGAGATAGATAAAGAGTGATTCTCTTTTAAGCTTTTGCCCTCCCTGTTCTCACCAACACCAGAAAGTTGTTTGGGCAATTTTTGTAAATTAATATCACAATGCCTCTTCTCATTATATCCAGCCAACAGTTTTTTAAATATATTTTTGGCAAAACCAATAGCTTTTTTGATGACAGTAATATGATAGCACAAATACCATGAAATCTTGTGTAAGGACTCGTCAAGGTTTCAGTCATAGCAAAGCTGTCGCAAAAATAAATTAAAGGAGGTGATATGTCCACTGATGTCATAATCTGCTTTCCATGATTCTAAGTAGTATTTCACCTTCTGCCCTAGATTAGGCCTGCATGACAGGTCTATTGTGTTCCCTTTCCCATTTGCAGTCCCCTGGGAGAATTCCAAACACACATTGTGTATGATCCTAACCCACATCTTCCCACATCCTCTAAGGCCTGGCTATACCCATCAAAAGGATGGGATGGGACGGGACAATGCCTGCATCCTATATGTCTGCTGCTCCTCTTCTCCTTGGATTCAGGCTTGGTCTACCCATGGAAGGAACGCAGTGGCAAGAGTTTTAGAATGGATCATACCACTTCAGAGAGCAGGTAGGGGATTCCCGGTCTCCAAGATGCATAGAGTTGGCATCAGTGTTCCCAGTTTCAACCTGCCAGCCAACCTCTCTAGGTAGCCCACCTATATCTGAAAGTCCTTCATGGGTGTGCACTGACAGGAGAATGAAAGCCTCATGCGCTGTTGCCACCAAACTTAATGACAAGGGATGGACATAATGTGAGAGTGGCAGAAGCAGAACAAAAATAGTGAAGGAAAAGGGAAGAAGCTGGAAAAAAAGATGTATGAGATGAGCAAGTAGGAAAAATAGGAGTTAAAGAGATGGGGTGTACAGAGACTGGTTGGAGTACAGAGAGAAGAGGGCAGGCTACGGGATGCAGACAGAGAAAGGAGATAACATGATAGTGGGTAGCCTAGGAGGCCCATAACTTGAGCCCTTTGCCTAGGGCCCTGGATCTTCTGCGTTTTACCCCCTTTGTAAACTTCATTTTTGAAAACCATCACCTTGGCTTACAGAGTGGCTAGGCACATAACACAATGTGGTGCGCAGTCCCAGCCATGCACCACCTTAACTTGCCCAGAGGTTCATGTAGAAGCTGGAGGAGGCGGGAAAGGAAATGGGTGGGTTAAGTGTGAGAGAGGGAGGGAGGGAGAGAAGTCAACTTCATGCTGGAGAAGATCTGTTTTACTTTTAATATATACACCATCATCCATTCTTGCATACGCTCCAACATTTCTCTGACGAAAACAGGAACGTCCTAAGGAAAAGCGGGAGATTCTGAGATCAAATCAGAAACCGGGACGGCTTCTGTAAATCCAGGACTGTCCCTGGAAAATAGGGACACTTGGAGGGTCTGTCTGTTCTTGTCAATATATGGTGAGTGGATTGAGGTTTGTAAAGGGACAAATCAATAACGGCCCAGCAAGAACTGGCAGCAAGAACAAGAGTTTGGTTCTTAAAGTTCTTGTACAGATGCACCTATACATATACATATCTAAACTATATGTTTGTGTTAATATCAGGGGGCACTGCTAGGTACTTAAAAGAACCAGGGCACAGCACAGCACAACACAACACAACACAACACTGACAACCCCATTAATTTCAAGGGGTGTCAAGGTAACTAATTGTCTCTATATTAGGGTAGATTTCTATGAAGCTTTTCCCTGTTGCAATTGATAGACTATGGAACATCCATTTTAACCCTCTTTGCTTCACAACCCATTGCTGAGAACAATGCAAGGGAGGAAACAGAAACTCATTAATGAGTTCCAAATTTTTCACTTGGTTCCCTGGGTGTCTTCTTTCCTTGAGCAAGAGGAAGTGTCTATGCTCTTCATGGGTATATAATTCCCTCATTAAACAGGCCTTTGAAACGAGCCAACTGGGTATTCAGGAAATAACTCCTGTACCTGTGAAGTTATTACCTGCCAAAATGCAATTTGTCTGAGAAAAAAATTTCATCCAGCATTACTGATTTTAGCAGCAGCAACCAAACACACACACACACAATCAAAAAGAAGTCTGGAAGCAGAAGGATTCATGCCTGAATCATTTCCTTTCAAAAGTCTTTTAAAATTAACTTATTATCTCAACTGTAGCTTGTAACTGTGGCAGGAATTGCCCAGGGCACATTGCTCTGCTTAGACATTTCCCCTCTCTCATCGAGGGCTTGCCCAATTCAACTAAATTGGTTTAACCCTCCCTTTTTTACACAGTAATTAAATGAGTCTTAGAAGCCAGGGCAGGATCAGTGTAAACTGGTGCTTAGCATTTCCTGTTGCTGTCAGAAATGGAGACGTTTGATTCTCCAAGCTGATGATGTTTCTCTACAATTGTCTCTCTGTGAGTAGGGAGAAAATAGCAAGGTTAAAGAGAATCAGGGTGATAGTCATATCTAGAGAAGAAAAACCTTTAAACTGAAATGAAAGAAGAGTCTGAGTTAGGTCACAAATAAGTATGAAGCCTAAGCCAGAGGGCAGATGCAGAAACAAAAGCACAGATCAAGGAAGACAATATTGTTATTGGACCAGCTAAAATTCAACACATTGCAAGTGAGTGCCCAAGACTCCCACCCTATGCTTGCTTCCTTGGGTGTAAGTCCCACTTCTGAGTACGCACGTAAACATCAATACTGTAAGCATCAATAAAGTATTGTAAGTCACAATGAAATCTTGGGCACTGAAAGCAAAAAAAAAAAAAAAATTTAAAAATTTAAAAAGATGACAGGTATTCTTAGCCTGCTGAAAATTTGGTGCCACCAAAAATGTGTCAACCACCTATAATCACCCATTATGAAAGGGGCTCCAGACTACCCAAGCATGAAGATTCAGAAATGCAAATAGCTTGATACTAGTATTTTCACTAGGCTCTTGCTGGTGGAATGGGTCAGCAGAAAGGTCTTGTGCAGCTGCAGGGCCTTTGATGCTAGTTGATTCATTTTATTTATTTATTGCTTCATTTCAATATCCCCCTTTAATCCAGGAGGTCAGGGCAGTTGCTTAAGAAGCAGAAGTAGAAAGCCCTTCCATAAATATTGAATGTTAGAAGGACTTAAACCAGATATATTTCACCCAACCGTGTACAATAAGGTAGGACTGTTTGCACCAAAACGCAATGCAAGAAGCATTAGGGAAGACTAACCCTTTCTGTTCCATTTGTTTATCATTATGCTGTGAATGCTACATATTTAGGGCTTGGGTCCCAAGGTGAAGTTGAAAAATGTCCGCTGGACTTGTTTCATTTTAAAACATAGACTTAAAAGACTTGAGATGATTGATACAATTGTGTTGCTAGGGAAAGTCATATTACAAGTTAAAGCAGAACAGATTTTTGCTCAGAACAATTCGGTGGAAAACTGAAATCAAATACAGTAGCAAAGCAATCTGTCAAAGAAAACCTGTTTCATTTCTGTAGCAGGACACACTTTTAAACCCATAATTCACCCAGGTATGGAATAAATAAACGACATTTTCATTTCATTTTATTTTTTTTCATTCCTCCTGTCACAGGGACATCGGATCCGGTGTATAAAATCTAAGTTTATAAATCAGTAGAGTTATTGAGTAAATGACAAGGCATATTGATTTTAGAGCCAGAGAAACAAAGGGTTCTGTCACCAAAAGTCCCACAAGAGTCAGTAGCCCCAGTCTAGGTGCAGTCATTCCTAACTACGGTAGTTATGCAGAAGCTGTTAGCTCCCCAGGGAACATCCTCCTCCACCCACTTCAAGGGATCCAAATGAGCAGCATCCTTCCATTTATGCTCCATTCAGAGTTTGCATAAGGGCTTTTGTCTCTTGCTGCAGGTGTGGAAACTTGCCTTGCACACAAACCTTTCCCAATGGATTAGAACAGATCTCTATAGTCCCACACCAAGACAGGTGCATTTACATCCACTGGCATAAGTGCCTTCAATTCTGTGATGGATTCTAGTTAGTTATGTGTACGTACTTTATAATATTTACCTTCTGTCTTTTCAGAAAAGTTCAAGTTGGCCAACAATATATTTTTAAAAATATTATCAAGAGGGAAAAGCCATTAAACCACTATTGTTTAAAAGAAGAAACAGAGCAGCAAAACTCAGAAAGATGAAAGCTTAGGAACACCGATAAAAAATCCCATCCATCACAAGCTTACAAAAATCACAGACAACTAAAGACCTTCCAGAAAAGAAAGATTTTTACACTGCAGCAGAAGACTTTTAGGGGAGAGGCAAAGCAGATCTCTCTGAGCATGAAATCCTATGGCCACTGAATGTGGTTTATGCCAGCAGAACATTCTGAGTATAATGGGCATATCCAGTCAAAGTTATTTACAGTTTTTTCCAACAGGAGTGACTTAGGCATATACACACTTTCCAGGTAAGCCCCACTGAATTCAAGTGGGGTGGGTGGGGGTTGCGTAGGGAAGAGATATGCTCATCTGGCCTTGCATGACTGCCGCCTCAAATGTTCATATTACTGCATACTCTGCATCAGATTCACTTGTCAGATTAAAGCTGGTCGGAGAAAAAATGCAGCCAAAGGCAGTGTTTGTCAAGAAACTACAGAATCAATATGAATTGTAGCTAACATCAATGAGACTTTAAAAAGCAGCAGTGGGAGCACACTGGGTGCAGATGTGGCAATGTGAACATATCCCAAGAAGTGTGTACAATAAATTAACAGGGATCCAACCTCACTTGTTTGTAAGGTTCTGATGAAATCAGTTCACACTGACATTTGTGAAGGCCTTATAAGAGTCATCATGATTCAACTGAGCACACCACTGCTCAGAGACATCTGAACAAAGCTGGTGCCCATATCAATATAACAATGACCATGGACATATTCATATACAAAATAATTAGCCATGTACAAACCTGGTCAGGTTTAAGCAAAAGGGGGAAGAAATGGTCCCAATGATTCTTCGCTCATCCTCTGGCTTCTCTGAATTGGGCTGGGTTGTTTTAGTAAAATCTTGAGTTTCTTTTCGTTGTTATCAAATGCTACTGAGCAAACACTGGGAAAGAGAGTTGTTGTCATTTGTGTGGACAATTTTAATTTATCAACTCCACATAGATTTTTTTTTTATCTTGAGTGTTATCAAGGATTTTATCATAGGCAAAAGTTCCATCTGGGAATTACAAATCATTAATCAGATGCAAACTTCTTTTCTTTTCTTTTTTTAAATGTGGCTTTAAAGCTGTCTAGCATTTAAAGAAAAGTATTTAAAGACCTATTGATCTAGTCGCATTGCTACGCTTGATTAATAACTTCTAACTTTTCTATTTCACACTTCAAGCAACTCCAATTTTCTATGGGAAAAATCAGACCCTTCTTACCTGTCTGCATGCATCCTGCTGTGGTTCCCATACACAAAGAGAGATGCAATTTATTGTCAAAACACCAAGACCAGGATAGGCAACTACATGGTAAACTTTTCATCTATTCTGGGTCTATGGAACTGAAGACATGCATCCAAGTGAAGGACCACCGCTAGGGCTCTTGTGTAAAATAACTGAGCTCACATTTTAAAATATGCACTGGGAACTATGCAACAACTTCCAGACAACTTTCACAGAATGATGTGGCTATGTTTGAGCAAGCATTTCAAGCCATAATGGAATGCGGATGAACAAGGGAGGTGACTTGTGTCACTCTGTCACAACAAGCAGTGTCCCCAAATATGTCTACAAAGCAACAACAGCACTTGCACAACCAAAGTTACAAAGCTATGAATGCAGCTTCTGAGAGATGAACTGCACTCTCAGACCCTCCACGTGTCCCTGTTTTCTAGGGACATCCCTGATTTAGAGAAGCTGTCCCAGTTTCTGATTTAATCCCAAAATGTCCCACTTTTCCTTAAGATGTCCCTATTTTCACTAGAGAAATGTTAGAGGGTATGGTTATCCGACACCGCCCCCCCCCCCCGAGCCATCTGAAGACAATCCTGTATAGGGAAGTTTTATTATGTTTTTATATATGTTGGAAACTGCCCAGAGTGGGTGGGCCAACCCAGTAAGATGTGTGGGGTATAAATAGTAAAATTATCATTATGGAATGGGATGTCCCTATTTTCATCAGATAAATGTTGCAGGGTATGCACTCTCTCAGGTACAAAACTGCTCACCTTTGGAATACAAAGCCCTGAACATTTTAGGTCCTGGGTACCTTATATCCCAGCAGGTGAGAGAGAGAGAGAGAGAATCATAGAATCATAGAGTTGGAAGAGACCACAAGGGCCATCGAGTCCAACCCCCTGCCAAGAGAGAGAGAGAGAGAGAGAGAGAGAGAGAGAGAGAGAGAGAGAGAGAGAGATGGTGTGAAAAGGCCTCAATCTACAGTAATGTTGACTGAATTGAGCAAAAGTAAATAACAAGGAGGTGCCTGTTGCCTGTTGCTCCTAAGAAAACCCCACACTTCTCTCAGGCAGCTGCTGTTTGACTGCCAAGTGGAAAATAAAAGCCACTCTCCTCCTCTGGACATCTTAAGAACTTGAGCAGCCTGCTGATGTACAAGGGGCCCTCCGTTCCTACTTCATGATATAAGTTATGTGAGCTCACATCAGCAGGGTGTAAGCAAGGAGCAAAGCACATGTTATACCCATTCAGTTTTGTGTGTGTAAGGGGAGGCACCTGAAGGGGAAATTGTGCAGCTGGAAAATCTGCATTTAAAAAATCCCAGTGCATTGTAAACCTGCGGAAGGTGTGGGCATGGCCTGTGAGTGCCACCATCAGAACCCACAAAGCTGCCCTGTACTAAATCAAACTGTTAAGTTGTGGGTGAACATATCAGACGACACAGCGATTCTTCAAACAGCTCTTGTTTATTCACAGGCTAGAACAGAACTGAACTCAGCCAGCCTGCTTATATAGAGCTCCACTACAACGCAACTGTAACCACTTTCTGTAACGATCCAATCACTGAACAACAGTTTCAGTCCCTTATTTGCATATGTGGACCTGAGTGAAAACTATCTACAGTATCCCCCTGCTGGCCCAGGGTGAGAACTTCAGTATATAACACAAACCACTGGTCCATGTAGCACAGTATCATATACCTGCTGGCAGAGACTCTCTAGGAATTCAGACAGGAGACATTCCCAGTCCTACCTGAAGATGCTGGAGCTTGAACCTGGGACCTTCTGCAAGCAAAATAGATGCTCTGCCACTGAGCTATGGTCCTTCAGATGAATGTTTGTACCGAGTTTATACAGAAACTATTCTCCGTGGAAATGAAAGCAGAGATAACTCGGATCTCTTGCCTACTGAGAGTGAGATGCTGAGACTCAGTTCTTTTGGTTGTTTTGTGTCACGTAACGCATGGATGCCCCAAAAGTTTCTCCTCTCACACATGACTGAAAGTCGCTGTTGCAATATCAGTGACCTGAATTTATGAGAGCAAAACTCTCAGGGAGAATTAGATTCAAAGAAGCCTGAAGCTTCCTGAGAATCTGAAAGAAAATGGCATTTGGGTCTTCATGGCCGACTAGAGCCAGTTAAAAGGTCAGAAAGAGAAAGGTTACTGACCTGTGGGTTTTCCTGAGACTAGGAAGGCAACACAAGAACATTGGGCCTCGCATTCTCCTCGCAACACAGGGATCATCCAGGAGTTTGCAGGTCAGCGACCCCACCAAAACATTCGCAAACAATATAATGTCTCACATCAGATGTAAAAAAATAACCAACTATACGACTTGAGAAAAGGCAATGCACATTTTTTGTGAACCATGAAAATATTTAATAAAAAACAAAAAGCATTCGAAAACAAGATGTACTCTGCATTTTGTTGTGATTTCATTTAAAATGAGTTTACTGAATGATGTCACTTGACTTGCCGATAACATGTAAACGGCCTCCATTTCAGCTGGATTATGAACCGAAATATTGGGGGGAAAGGATGATTGTCTCAAATAAAGAAATGTTGTGAGATGGACAAGGTTGAGCAACCAGTCTTACAAAATTCTGGCGTTGTTATTAATACCTCATAAACTAATGTTATATTTCTAAGCCAGATTTATATTGGAATTCCAGGTCTTAGTGGGCAGGAGTCAAGGTGATAAGCTGTTATAGTGCCATATGGTATTTACTTTTGGGCAGGGCTTTTTTTCAGCCGGAACTTGCCGGAACTCAGTTCTGGCAGCTCTCCGGTGGGCACCCTTGGCATTCTGAGAGAACAAGGGAAGTGTTCATGGTGAGTTCTTTTTCTAGAAAAATAGCACTGCTTTGGGGAGGAAATGCAAACTTCTAGGTTGACTTTAAAGCACAGAATCAGCAGCATGATGTGGATACACTGGAAGTCAGGCCTAGGGAACCTTATTTTTCCCTTTTTTGAAGGCCAAATTCCCTCAGAACTAGAGACAAAGGTGGCCATGGCCCATTTTTCTCTATTTTTACCCCTTGTTTCCCATTCCACTGTCGGAGGCAGAATGCGTCTGAATGCCAGTTGCAGGAAACTGCAAATTGTGAGAGCGCTGTTGCACTCAGTTCCTGCTTGTGGGCTTCCCTTGGCATCTGGCTAGCCATTGTGAGAACATGATGCTAGGCTAGAAGGGCCTTAGGCCTGATCCAGCAGAGTTCGTCTTACTCCCCCCCCCCCCCATGGTCACATCCACACCATACACATAGCTGTCAACCTTCCCTTTTTTTGCGGGAAATTCCCTTATTCCAGTGCCATTTCCTGCTGCTTCCTGCTGCAGGAGAGACTGCTGATACCTTATTTTTGAGGCTGCTGATCCCTTATTTTCAAACCTGAAAGTTGACACCTAT
Organism: Podarcis cretensis; assembly: GCF_951804945.1. Classification (NCBI taxonomy): domain Eukaryota; kingdom Metazoa; phylum Chordata; class Lepidosauria; order Squamata; family Lacertidae; genus Podarcis; species Podarcis cretensis. The sequence continues at coordinate 36,250,612 of NC_137180.1, forward strand.
GACCATACATTTAAAGCACGTGAGAATCCTGAGAACTGTTGTTCACAGAACTATAATTCCCAACACTCTTAACAAACTACAGTTCCCAGGATTTAGGGGAGGGAGTTGTATGCTTTAAATATATGGCGTGGCCCATCTCCGCCTCACTTTCAGCCCCTCGCTTTTCTCCATTTCTACCAGTCCTTATCCCCACTCCTATTTTTCCCTCTTTGTCATCAGCATGAAATTAGGCTAAGGGCCACATGCGACTCTTCACTGTAAGCTGCCCACTCCTGCTCTAAAGTAAAAGGGCTATAATTAAGAGACCTGTTTCAGCATATCCAATGACTATTATTATTATTAAAATTTATATACCACCCTGTACCCACAGATCTCAGGGCGGTTCACAACATAAAATTACAATATAAAAAACACAAAATACATAATAAAAATGAAAACAAAGACAACCCAATAATCCTCACTTCCACAACACATTTAAAAGGGGTATAAGATGTTAAGCAGCCAAAGGCCCAGTTAAAGAGAAACAGTTTTGCTTGGTGCCTAAAGGTTTATAAATAAGGCGCCAGCCAAACCGTCCTGGAGGCAGCGTTCCACAAACGTGGAGCCACTGCAGAAAAGACCCATTCTCGTGTTGCCACCCTCCAGACCTCTTGTGGAGGAGGCAGACGAAGGAGGTCACAAACTGTGCAGCTTTTACTTTTCATCTTAGAACTGCCTATCTTCATGCCGTATTGCAATCAGCTTTTGAAAGTTTCCCTTGTGGAACATGGGACCGGGTTTTGAGATATATCAATCCGAAGCTCCAAAAGGTACATAAAGCTTCCTAGCCACCACGTTTTCAGGACTGTGGTGAAAGACTCTGCATTTAGAACATCCCCGTGTCCCTTGCAGCATCATGGACTGAAACCTTCACCAAATCAACTTTGTTTGGCTCTTTCCCTGGTTGCAGTGCAGAGCTGCAAATTATATTTCACAGCTGAAGGAGTGATTGAGTTTGTTGACATTCTGCCAGAACAGATTGGGAGAAGAAGGCTTCAACATTTCTTTGATCGTAGAAGACAAGCGGCTCTCATTATACGAAAGTGTGCTTGACAGGATGGAAGAAATACAGGAACTTAAATGCTAAACTCCCCCCATAAAATATAAATGGCTTATGAATATTTAAGCAGTGCAAAAATAGCACTGGGCTATCTGAAGGAGAAAGTAACATAAGAAATATTTTTTTAAATGTCATCTAATATCACTCACTGAGTTGACTTTGTTTTTATTTTTATTGCATATTTTTATCTATATTATAATTTCATGTTATGAATCACCCTGAGATCTATGGGTATAAACCAATATATAAATTTAATAAATAAGAATAATAATGAATAAAGATCACCTTGAGAAGTCTCCACAGATGCAAGACAGAGTAAAATACTGGCATGGTCTTAAAACATTGCCTGAGTCTGATTCTCCTCTTACAGGGTGAAGTGAAATTACTTTCAATCAGTTTGCTTATTCCCAGTATATACTAGAGTAAATCAGTTGAATGAAACATTTACATTTTAATGATGTAAGGACATTGTTTTCCTAAGAAAAAGACAAAGGCAGCATTTAAAAAAAAAAAAAAATCCGATTTGTGTGCGTGTACACACAAATAGAACAATTTCCTTTGCAAATTAAAACTTTGGATAAACAACATTGGATGTGCCTGCTTAGTTTGACCATGATGCTCTTGATATATTGCTTCTGGAATGAAAATTTGCTTAGGGCTAAAGGCATGTTATGCAGATGAAAGGCAATTGTTTAGCCAGCCTCTCTGCTGGCTGCTGGGAGAAAGGATAAGCAGGAGCAAAAATCTTAAATAGAAACAAGAGTCCATTAAGATATGAATATCTTGAGCAAAAGGTTTATGCCTGGGGAATCTTTAATGTTGGCACCCGCATTTTCTGTTACTTTTTTCCCCAGTTAACACTGGGGGAAACTTTCCTTTCTCCACTGCCATGAGGTTTCACTACTACTTCAGAAAAACAAAAGGGAGATTCCACAGTACATAATAAGGCAATACCTTTCTTAGGCCATTTGAAATGTCACAAAATAGTGTGCATGCTGTAAAGTACACTACCTTGTGACATGTTTGGTTGGCCTAATACTGTCAGGAGTCTGAGCCAGGAGTAGGTTAGTAATAAAGCACCCAGTGTCAGTAAAGTTAACTATTTATTCAAAGAAAGCAAAACAGTGCAGACCTTTTCCCAGTAGGTCTTACCCGCTCTCTAAGACTCCACCCCTGGGTCCTTCCCCAGCAACTTGAGGCTCGTTCGTCTTGTCTCTCTTTGCTCCGCCCTCCTCATTCCTCTTCATATTCTGGGAGACCAGAGGGAAGGGGAGCTAGTGACAGCAGGAGGGGTACTTCAGCAGCCTCTCCCTACTCCTCTCCAGCCTCCACTTCGACCTCTGAATCTCGACTGCCTTTAATTTGGTCTGGCAATGAATTGAGAGCTAGTGAAGATCTTGGAGCACAGGCATAATATGCTGAGATTCTTACTCCTTTCAGCAATTGTGCTGCAGCAGTCTGCACTAAGACTGCGTACACAATCCCACTTGCTCCAGCTCTAGCACTGATGTTTGAAGCCAAGTGCACGCAACGTTAGCCACAATCCATAGGCATGCTGTAGTATTTCTTGAAAATTCTCCTGTTTGGTGCACTTTCCCTTGAACCAGTTTCCATCCGATTGGGAAACTGAGGTGTGTACACTTCAGGAAGCCACTGCACAAGTGCAGGTGACAGTGTATGTGCAAATGTGACTGGAAACGCTGCAGGGGGGCAGGTGAAGCTATTTGCATCAGGTAGCAGATCTGACCCCCTCCTCAATCCTGCCATTGCACAGCACCATTTCACCAACACAGTCCTATTGCTCTCACTGTTGACACTGCACCCTCACAGCTGCTGCTGTGTTGCAGCGGCAGCACGGGTGCAGTCACAGATGAAAGTACAGTTGCAGTGATGGGGCTGGCAGCAGCACGGGCATAACAGGCACAGAGTGGAGGGGAGGCTTTTTGCCTACAGTGGCAAAATGTCTCAGGCCGGCCCTGAGTGGGGGAGAATGGCATTGGTGTGTTTCAAGTCACTAATGGGTACCTAGCACAGTTGCAGTTTCTGAATCAAGCACAAGGAAAGCTTCAGATGGAGTGTATTGCATTCTTAACAAAGCATAGCCAACCACCCTAGAACGAAACGTCATGAGTGCACTTCCATAGCACACTCAACACTTGAATATTACACATCTGTATGTACTATGCACACCTTGAAAGAAGGATGCTCCTGCTACAGAAGGCCAACCTTCAAGTAGGTTGCAGTCTACACCTTGTAATCAGGCAGCTGTTTGCCGACTAATAAGATTAGAGTATGCCAACTGCAAAACATCACAGGATGCAGCACTGAGGCATGTTTCGACAAAGAAGGAAAGGGATATAGTACTCAACAAAGGTGACAGATTGAAAGTCACTGGAAACTTCCTGGCACCCAGGAAAGAAATGGTTGAAAATGAGGCAGAATGATTTTGGCCACAGAATTTTCATGTGCTGTTTTTGAACCTCTTTCAGGGCCTGCCCACCCATGAGCCAAGATGAGGTGACTGCCTCAGGTGGCAGGATCCATGGGGGCAGCAGATCCCAAAGTTAATCTTCCTTTCCCTCCTTGTTCCTGAAGAAGATTGTCCCTCACCCCTTCTTTTGTGACAGGGACAGGGGTGCCATTTTGTGGTTCACCTCTTGTGACAAAATGTATTGGGCTGGGCCTGGCCTTTATCTCACACCAAGTTAGCAATAAAAACATTTTAAGGCTACAATTTAACTGGGAGTTTGCTCTACTGAACTCAGTAGGGCTTACTTCTGAGCAGACATATCTAGAATCATGCAGCTAATGTACAAAAATACAAAATCTGAAATTTTCCATAATGCAGATGCTAAATTTCCAGCTTCTTATGACTTGCCAGGAGAAAGCATATTGTTGGATTATGAACTCAATCATAAACATGTTCTTGGGTTATTTTAACAACCACAAGCAAATGGTAATTCCAAGATATTCATTTGCTTGCGGGGCAGAGAAACTCATGGAATTTACATGGCAACCCGATGTTTGGTCAATCCCTTCCTATGTTAACTAACTTCTTTTATTTAATTCTTAAATGAAAGAAAGATTTGAAAGTGGATCTCCCACAGGTTCCACCAAAGCCAAAGTTTTGGCTCAAACTGGTTGCTCATGTAAATAAAGGGCCTTCACAGCACCTCACTGCTTTTAATTAAGGCCCAATTTAAAAGAGGGTATTTAACCACCCTTCGCCATCAAACTTAAATCTGGTTCCAGTAATTAAAAGGATTTTCTTAATCTAGTTCTCAGTGTTAGGAGGCTCATTTCAGTTAGTTAATTAAAGACTGTTTCTTAAGCTATTCAGTCAAAGGAAAACAAAGGGAAAGAGATTAAAAAGTGTCATGGGTGGAGGGGGGAAGAATTGCATAAACATGGCTGAAATTATTGGTCGGCCTCTTTAATTAAAAGCAACGGGTCTAGTTTATTACAAATAGCACACACATTCATGCTTTAAGCTGCTTTTAAACAACTTTCGTATACTTACGAATAAACTGCAGACTCCCCGGCTGTTGCAAAGATATAACATTTGTATAAATGAACTAGATGTTGTAACATGAAAGGGTTCAAAACTGGTGCATGGGGTTTCCTTGTTTTTGTATGTTTTGATGTGGTGGTTGTGTACATGAATTGGACTTTGTAGAAATTAGCTTTTCCTCCCACCACCACCATCACCCCAGCCGAAAAGGATTACAGAGCTTTAGATTTAGGACATTCTGAATAATGCTTACTCTCTAAATGGATGTCACTAAAATGGGCAGGGGTTGAGCAATCGGAGGCATCCCTTCCAATAATAGTCTTTGCTTGAAAGGGGGGGGGGGTTCCAGCATCAGATTTGACAGAGAGCCAGCACAAATTGTAAGCAATTGCCTGTCTGCTAACCAGCTCATATTGATGCCTCTCTGCCTCAGCAGAAAGGAACAAGGAGGAACATCTTATTCACCAAACAGCATCCTGTTGACAGAGACCCTGTAGGAAGAAAAGTCAAGGAGCATTACCTCCCTATGCTGCTCAACTTCTGCCCACTTCAAAGGTAGACGTGCTTCTGCCTGCCCTCATGGGCTGAACTGTGCCTCCATAAAGATTTAGGTTACATCCATGCTGTATATTGAAACCATTTAGCAATCATGGAGAATCCTGGAAACTGTAGTTTGTTCAGGATGCCGGTCAGCAACAAACTACAGACCCCAGGATTCTCAATGACTGCTAAAGAGGCATAACAGTGCTTTAAATGTATGGCGTTGAAGCCGAGGAGGAATTGTTGAACCTTAGGGATGTCAGCAATAGATGGGGTAGCTGAAAAGATTAAATACACCATTCCTGGTCAGCACAGCAGTGGGAATCCTTGAGCCTCACCAAGGCTAATGTGTTTGGGTGGAAGTGAGGTATTTCATAACATAGGAAGCTACACCAAGTCAGACCATTGGCTCCCATCAAGCTCCATACAGACTCGCTAGAGGTGAAGGATCAGGGAGGAAACTCAGATTTCATACTGGAATCCTCAGGTTGACAGATCATGGGTCGTTTAAAAACAGGCAATTCAGCCACTCACTACCTGAAGAAGTTGGTACATGGGACTTATTGCCATCTGAACAGAAGTGCCCCTGGGAGCAACGGGAATTGATTATGGCCCATCATTCATTTTAAAAAAAATGTTGCCCAGCACAGAAACATGATAGGATGGATTTATTCCCATCACCATGCATATCTTGGATGTGCCAGAGATTAATGGGTCCATTCATTTTTACCTGGAGGTGTCAGGAATTGAACCTGGAACCTTCTGCACACTAAGCATATGTTCTACCACAGCTCTTCTCTGTTTTATTTTTGCATTGTTGCACGTAAAAAAAATGCCTCTTTTTTGCATTGGTCCTACTGGCCTCTGTAGTAGATAGACTTAAGTAATAAAGTCACAGTGCCACAATTTGGTTGTCCTACTGCCAAAGCTTTCACAGTACTATAACTGATGTGCAATAAGATTGCTATCATTTGCGCCAAAGAGAAAAGGCCATCGAGCATCAGTCTTCTTCCATCACACCATTATTTATCACTTCATAAGACCTGGGTCAATTCTTTGGCCTTCTGAAATGGTAAAGTAGCAGCAATGGTCAATGTAGGCAACTACAGATTGCACATGGATAGCCACAGATTACTAGCATTGCTTTTCTTAGCTTCCTGTTTAGCTTCACTCTGAATGCTGAAATTATCCAAACAGCAATGCCAAATGCACAGTAATTGGTGTGTCATGTAATTACATCAGTCACTACCAGTAATCTAACAGCTGTGATGTTACATGATTTCTTGTGCTTTTCAAGAACAACCTGAAGAATTGCATTCTAGCAAAAACCAAAGAGATTCTGTGGTGAGTACTTAAGATGCTATCTTTAGGTAGAAATGTTTGGCGTTGAGTCTAACAAGGAACAGATTTTATATCTACACTCATATTCATTATAAAACTTTGATGGCCTTTTATATATTGTAAGTAATAACAACAATAAACAATGGGCACAGACATTTTTTTTAAAAAATCATGTTACAATATAACAAAACAACAATATACATTTTGGGAAAGAAAGGTTTAGGGCAGGGGTAGGCAACCTAAGGCCCGTGGGCCGGATGTGGCCCAATCACCTTCTCAATCTTGCCCACGGACGGTCCAGTAATCAGCGTGTTTTTACATGAGTAGAATGTGTCCTTTTATTTAAAATGCATCTCTGGGTTTTTGGTAGGGCATAGGAATTCGTTCATTTCCCCCCCAAAAAAATAGTCCAGCCCCCTACATGGTCTGAGGGATGGTGGACCTGCCCACAGCTGGAAAATGTTGCTGACCCCTGGTTTAGGGCAACAGTGGGATGGGGATGATGTCACCTCATTAATAAGAAGACAAGCTGGTGCAAACCCCCATTTTGCTCTAGTGTGGAGAAGCCCTTCCATGCTGCTTGGGTCACACTGAAGCTACACAGCCCAGCTAGAGATCTGTTCAAACTTGGGTCCCCAGCTGTTGGACTACTGCAACTCCCATCATCCCTGATTACTGGTCCTGTAGCTAGGGATGATGGATGTTGTGGTCCAACAACAGCTGGGGAGCCAATTTTGAGAAACATTGGTTCGAAGCATGGAAGCTCAGGTGTGTTTACAGAGATCCTCTGACCACAACAGATCTAATAAATCCTGGGAGCTTGTCTGTAGTTTGCACATGGAGATTGGGTCACTTATATGTGCAATGGATTGCATACAGAATTTTGGAGTAGATTATGATGATTCCCCCTCTTGGCCATGATATCTAGGAATATACAGCAAACTGTTTATATATTTTCACTGGTCTCCAATCTTTCCTCCAAGAAACTCAAGGTTGTGTACACCCTTCTCACCCCCCCCCCCCCATTTTATCCTCACAACAGCCCTGTGAGGTAGACTGGCCCAAGGAGCTTCATGGCTGAGTGAGAATTGAACCCTGGCCTCCCAGGTCTTAGCCCAACCCTCTAACCACTATACAACACTGATAATTTATTCATTCCCATTTGCCATGTGGTCAATACTGGCAGGGGCAAAGAAACTTACTATGCAGGAAGTATTCACAGTACCATGAATGTTCCAACTTGTTATGGCATGAAGGAGAGGAGTTCATCTCTAGACTTGCTATTTTCAGCATCTCCCAGGGTGAGCTTAAAATATAGCTCAGCTTTTAATCTTAGGTGAACTGTGTCACATCTATGCATTTCTGTGGACACTGAGGCGCTTTTATGGAGGCAAGGTTCCATTCCCTATCTTGTAATAGTAGCGGTGCAATGAGCAGAACCAAACCAGCCTCAATTCTTTAAAAAATAGTTAATTCAAGTTGGATTGTTCCTGTGTTTTCAGAACAATACTGCATCCTGGCTTCTCCTAAAATGATATCAGCACAGACCAAACAGAAGCATTACATCATCAGAACGATCTCTCATTGGATGGTCAATGATGCAGCAACTTCTGTTCCCTAGCAACTTCCCAGGGTGTTTTAACTCCTTTTGCAGGTACGCCACATAGCACAGTAAATATTTTGCAGGGATATTTTTCAAAACCTTTAGCTTTCAACCCCTCATGCTCTTAAATTCCTAAAGTAAGTGGCTCAGGCCTTCATAGATAAAACATCTATACACAGTGTCACATTTTCCATATTTAAGGGGGGGAAGAAGGGGGGGTTAAGGTGACTGGGGGCTCTTGTGCACTTCCCAAAACACCCTGTTTCCCCCGAGAAGGAATGCATCAAATAATGTGAGTGAAATATTGTGGTATCTTAAAGATGAACGCAATTATTATGACATAAGCTTTTTGTGGACTACAAAATATACTCTGAGCTTGTGCAGTTTCACATTTCGAATGAACTCATTTCCTGCCTTGGGCCAGTCACCAACTCTCAGCCTAATCACATGGCTGTTGTGAAGATAAAGTGGTATAAAATGGCTGTAAAAGTGTGAATACCATGGGCATCTCCTTATTCCGTAGAAAGTTTTTTTGAGATGGGGGAATGGACATAGAGACAACTCCAATGCTTCAACCAGTCTGGCTTGATTATTTAGATGCCTAAATTCCACTTGTGTTCAGGTAAGTTTACTCCCAAGATGCGTGTTCACAGGGGTTTGATTCCTAAGAGGAGTTGTCTGGGGCCTATAGCCAGTAGGGGTAGGGAACTGTGGAAAGCAATGTAATCTGCTTTCATTTTAAAATTTATTTATTGATATTTTTTTTTACTATTTCCTATTTACTTTTACAGGCAGAAACACAGAGTTGGTATTTTCCCTACTTGCTCAGTAAAACTTGCACCCACTTTCTAATGTTCTGTCCCAAAGGCAAAATCATTGAGATACCTAGCTGGATTATGAAATGTTATAGAATATTTTTAAATTTTATTTAGACCAGAAAGCTTGGTCAGCTCACTCTGACCAAGGTGAGTGGTCCAAAGTCTCATATGCAAAACCACATGCTCAGGACAATGAGTAAAACAGAGTCCTTGCTCTGGATTGCGCATCTTTGAGGCAGAGAGTAGAATCATAGAACTGTAGAATTGGAAGGGACCACGAAGGTCATCTAATCCAACCCCCTGCGATGCAGGAATCTTTTGCCCAACATGCTCAAACCCACGACCTTGAAATTAAGAGTCTCGTGCTCTACCAACTGAGCTACTAAGGGCATCAGGTATGCACAAGCATTTGGAAATTCAGTGTTTCCATCTGGACTGGGCTCCATCTTTGCCCTTCCATTTTCTTGACTACTAGTTCTGTAAGAAAGTATGTGAATAAATTAAATAATTTATTATTGCTTACAATGGGACAAGCTCACTCCACTATTAAAACTGGAGGAAGAGGGCTCATGCAAAGAAAATAGTAACAACAACAGCAACAACTTTATATACCACCCATCTGACTGGATTGCCCCAGCCACCTAATACATCCTTGGAATATATTTTGTTGATAGTCTAATAAAAAATATTTTTAATATATTTTTATTTTAGTCCTCTTTCAAAAACATTTGTGCAAAGATAAGCTCAGTGGAAGAGCATGTGTTTCATATGCAGAAGGTCCCAAAGTCAATCCTGGCACCTCCAGGTCAGATTGGGAAAATCTCCTGCTCTGAAACCCTAGAGAGCCACTGCAAATCAGTGTAGACAACACTGAGCCAGACAGACTAGTGGTCTGACCTACTGTGAGGCTGCTTCCTATGTTCCAGGTGTCGTACATATTAACATTGCTATGAAAATTAGACCACTAGTCATTCTGTGCTAATCACCTGAAGTGGAGTAAAAACACAACCTGGCGAATCTCCTTCCTAACAACCCATCAGTTGCTAATGGATTTTCTGCAATGTGCTATATATGCAATAAATGTCAAACAATGCCTAATGGAACTTTGCCTGTAAAAATATTATTTCCCCTAGAATTGCTGAAACCTGCTATTACTTTAACTTATTAGATCATTAGAGAAATTGGGAGTGACTATCATACCTTCTTTTAAATCTAGGAAACAAAGCAAGGACCCTTTATTCTGGGCCCCCTCAGAATTTTGCTACCACCCTCCATCCTCTCTACTTCATCCCCACAACTAATTTATCCTTCCTAGATTCTCCCATGCCCTTCAGATGACCAAATTATTTCCTTTCATGCCGAATACATGTTTAAGAGGCATTGCCTAAGCTCCAGCTAAGGCTTTTTTTTTTCTTTTCTTTTTTTGGTCTTCTGATAAGGGATTTCATTAATGGCAATTCTTATTTAGTTGTACACTCTAAACATAATTGTACACAGTGTTTTATGAGAGCTTATAACAATGCACTACATATGCAGAACTTAATTAAAACAATGATTACGTTCAAAGGAAATTGCCTTGTGATGTGATGAAAAACTTTTAAAATACCAGGAAGGATGTTATTAGAATGTGGCATGTCTGTGAAAGGGCTGGAGGCCTCACAGTTATCGGGATGTTGTTGTTACCACCGTTCTGCCTACAGATTATTTGCATTTGTGGCTTGCTGAAAAGGAGCAAAGTTATTCAGCCTACAGGTTATGTGGTCATGAATAACCATATAGAAGCCTGTCTCTGATAATATATATATTTTTCCTTAAGCAGGAAAGAACTACCTTCCCTGTGGTTTGCATTTAATTTCTGTTATGCAACGCAGATAAACAAGCAGCCTCTGATTCTGCTTGCTGCTTGCTGTCCTACTGACTCTCCTGCAGGAGAAATCCTGTCTTATGCCAGGGGTGGGGAAGCTTTTTCAGCCCAGGGGCTGCATTTCTTCATGGGGGACCTTCCGGGGGCCACATGCAAAAGTGGTCAGAATAATAGATGTGACTCTTATCAGTCTCACAGTTCAAGAGTCCATTCCAACAGGGGAAAGTACTCACATAGGATGCACAGCACAGTCTGTAGGTATGTGACCTGAGGAGAGACCATGGCCTAGGAGAGTCCTTGGGGCCTGATAGAAAGCCCTGGAATTTGGCCTTCAAGGCTGAGGTTACCCCATTCTTATCTTACACAGTTGTTTTTCTATAGTGCTTCAATAGCTTATTTTTCCAAGAATGCGGCTGGCCTGCTTGCCCACTAAAAGTTCTGAAGTTGACTGTCCTGCAACCAGGATCTTCTTGAACCATAGGTAGGGCCAAGGAATGGATCTATCATAAACACACCATACATGCCTCTATAAAATCAACAAATAGCCAAGTGTTTTGTTCTTGGTAACTGTGTTTCACCTGATACAGTCCATGTCCCTTCAAGCCCCCCAAAAACAGGGAGTATGTGTTACCATAGGTATATGGTACACACATACTCTTGACATCCTTCAGTAAAGCCTTGTTCAAAGTACTTTAAAGATTAAACACAAGAATAACTGTCTTGGTGGTCATTACTATGCTGTAAAATGTCTGGCTCAAGAAGGCCACTTGGAATGTCCTCTGGCTTCTTTTAGAGGAATAGTCAGCACATCTATTTAGCAGCTGGTTATTCTTTTTTCCCTTTTTTTTACAGCTCCTTCATAAATAAGAGAGCCAGTGGCAGATCAGACTAAAGATCCAGCTAGTTCAATATCCTGCTTCCACAGTGGCCCATCAAATGCCTCTGAGAAGCCTACAAGCTGGGCATGGAGGCATTAGACCGCTCTCATTGTTGTTCCACAGCAACAGGTATTCAGTGACCTTTGACCTTGGAGGGCTCATATAGCCATCATGACTGGCTAGCATTCATAGACTTGATATTTTATTCTGCTTTATTGTAATTTAAGAAAGGTGGGGAGAGTGAATGGGCCATGGTCACCCAGTGAGCTTCATGGCTGAGTGGAGATTTTAAGTTGGGCCTCCCTGGTCCTAGTCAGACACTTTATTTATTTATTTATTTATTTATTTATTTATTTATTCATTCATTCATTCATTCATTCACACACACACACACACACAGAGAGAGAGAGAGAGAGAGAGAGAGAGAGAGAGAACAAGTTGGCATACAATATAAAAATATAATACAACAGCACAGTGGTACCTTGGTTCTCGAACGGCTTAGTTGACGAACAAATCAGCTCCTGAACGGCGAAAACCCAGAAGTGAGTGTTCCAGTTTTCGAACGTTTTTCGGAAGCCGAACATCCAATGCAGCTTCCGCTTGAGTGCAGGAAGCTCCTTCAGCCAATCGGAAGCCGCGCCTTGGTTTTCGAACGGTTTCGGAAGTCAAATGGACTTCTGGAACAGATTAAGTTTGAGAACCAAGGTACCACTGTAATCTAAATAATAATGGCAATAAATACGAGATGGTTAAAAAAAGCAACATTGCAAAGTCTGAACAGCACAAATTTCAAACAGCATCTAAAAGAAGGCAGGAATGGCTCCTGATAGACTTCTACCACCAAATATTTCCACAGGGCAGGCTCTGCTACGCTAAATGCTCCCCAATAGAAGATCTCAAAGAATGAGGTGGAACATGAAGAATCAGTCAGTCTTTAAGGTACTGTGGGTCCAAGTTGTTTAGGAGGATGATTCTTTCCATGTGCAGCTGGAAATCCCTCTGTGGCTATTTCAGAGGAAACAATTTCCTTTCCTTTCATGCCACCAAACGACATAGGTATCTTTACGCGTCCCAGGTATCTTTTCATGATGCCACATTCGTTGAGGGATGTGGTGAAATCAGCATGAGGTTAAAAAATATATTTGGGGATGGTTTCGAGTCAATCTAAGGCGGCATCGCAGCATCAGTACCAGCTGCCTTTCTGTAAGATAAGGATTTAATGGCCTCTTCGGTTTCAGCCATGTAAGATTCCTGGGCCAGAAGCTGATTGTATCACACTGAGGTAATTCCTGTATAGCCTTTTAGCTGGCAAATGAGTCATGATTCAGGATGTTCTTAAAGGGTTCTGCCCCCTAGAATTTGATTCTTATCAGTCAAAAGAGTGTTACCATTAGAGTTCATAGCAGGGGCTGAACCTAGACAATGTATGTGTTATTAACTGTTTATTGAGCAGAATGGCCACTTGTGTATCGCCCCTCCAAAAGAGGACAGAATATGACAGATTTTCATAATATATATATATATGCTACTTAGTATGTAAAGATGCAAATTTAGAAAAAATTACTGCAATCTGAATAGAAATACAATGCATCTTGCTATAGGGGAAAAGACTGTAGCCAAGTAACCTGTTTGCTGTCTCGGTGCTCACTATTGACAGGCCACTTCAAGGTCCCTCCTGCTTGCCCTTCCTAAACTTACTTATCTTTAAACCGGCATTGGACCAGACATCCCTTCAAGCAGAGGGTTTGTTCAAATAAAGGACTATGAATAAAACAAGCAAGGCATCAAAATGAGCCCCAATGTTCTTCCATTATTGTTGAATAAAGTCTGTTATATCATCTGCAAAGTTATGACCAGAACTTGACATTATAGCTGTTGAAATACTGCTACAAAAAACTTTCCTTCCATTGCAAACTGAAGGTCAAGAAGGGGGGGCATTCTAATTATGGCCATGGTGATTGCAAAGGGTTAAAGCCCCCATCCCCAGCTCTGATCCAGCATAGCCCCTTCCATACTGGTTAATTTGGGAAGAAAAATCTCTTGCACCAATGACAAAAATGTTACGTTTTGCCTTGAAGTCTCCATGTCACCCTTCAGAGCTGCTTCAGTTACTGTGGCTTGAGATGTTATAAAGCCTTCTCTTAACTTGCACTTTTGGCCTGAAAGCTCCTTCTGTCTTCTTCCTCACAGGAGCTGGGCCTCCTCCTTGAAACATCCAGGCAGCTGGGAAGATCTGTTTCAATTTATTCCAAGGTTTGTTCATAATAAAAAACAGGATGACCCCATTCCCCTCACCCCTGGTCCTAAGCACAATAATTACTGCTCTCAGTAGTAGGTCTCAGTAACAGGAAAACACTCCCATTTATTACAGCAATATTTACTCTCACTTACTAGACTTGATCCAGTGCATCATTAGATACACTTACTTTTGATAGCAATAGAAAAGGATTTCTCACTACCAGAATAAAACCTAAATTTTCATCGTTGGCATACATGGAGAAAAATTATCTCGACACATCTCCTGGATCTGCGCCTGCTTTTCAACCACGTATTGTGCATAAGGGAGTTCTCTTCTCACTTGACATCTTTTGCTGGCAGCAGCGTGGAAAGCCGGTGGTCTTTTAAAGACAATGAGAAAAAGCCAAGTTGGTGCATTTGGGCAGCAGCTACAGACAAGACAGATAGTTCAGTCCAAGTGACATCTCTCCTGGGTATCTGCTGAGAACTCCAATCTTCCTGTGTGTCCAGATGAAACTGAGAAGGACAACCTCCAGCCTTCTGCAGAAGACCGCCAAAGGCCTTTGCAAACAGCCCCACAGAAGTGGCAAGGCCTGCTGGGATTTAATCCCTTCCCTAACAAGGTTTCATTCAGGCCTTCATCCAGATTAGAAGGTCTGATTTCTCAGAAACTTCTTTGAGTCACCTCCTGCTTTCAGAGAGGTCAAGGTCCAATTACAATGCTAGAGAACTTATAGGGGGCTGCAGATCGTAACTCTAGACCTGTGTCCAGCTTTAGATGGTGACAAATAAAGCTGCTAATCAGATAGAGAATCCTTCTACCACCCCTGTGGTCCCAGAGCCAGATTTAAGTCAGACTCAGTTTCTATTGTTTTTATCAAAAGAAGTGAAAATGTAACAAAAGGTACCCAGAGACTTTAAAACTGTGTGGTGCAGACTGACATTATTCTTGGCAATGGGGCAAATGGTCTCTACCATTGCTGGTAATACAAATGCTCTCTGAACTCTGATGCAAACAAGAACATAATCACGAGGGAGAGTGTTTAATAAAATACATGCCACTCTTTAAAAAGAAAAAGAAAAAAACAGTGCATAGCTACTTGCCCTTATTGGTAATGTCTCTCTATAACAGGACATTTTCTTGTCTTTTGAAGTTCCTCTTTGGATGACTGTTTGCCATCTAGTAGTGTCATTTTATCGCTCTTCTGGCAGTAAAGGCCCTGACACTGATTGCTACAGCGGCATTAAATGTTTGTGAACATTCTAACTGCTTAGGACACAAAACTGCCAGAATACATGCAGTCCAAATTCTGTGAGGGAAATTGTCACTTTGAGCTTTAAACCTACACAGGTTCTAGAAACAGGAGTCAAGTCTCACTCTCACTGTCTTGTTATATAATTATCAAACTTCCATGTTCTAAAGTAGCTGAATGAAGATGTCCCTCCCATAGCAGTTCAGCTTGTCTATACACAACTTTTTGTGTGCCTGAAACCAATCTTCAGGTTTCTCTACGTATCACAGGATAAGATGGATGGGAGGGAACAAGGAAGTGAATGGAGCTAAAGAAAACCGAGGAAGAGTAAAGAGAAGGGAAAGCCAAGGCAGCCAGAGGATGGATGGATGGATGGAAGGATAAAAACAAGCAGGTGAAGAACAGAAGGAAGGGCAGTAGGAGGATGCTGTGCTCTGCTAACCCCCAAAATAGTTGCCCTCCAACCTGGCCTGCTGCTGCTGCTGCTGCTGCTGCAGGACCTGTTCAGGTAACAGCAATAATGATCATTATGATCATTATAATAAATTAATATAATAATGTTGACATCCATCTGTCTTAAGAGACAATGGAATGCGCCTCTAGGGGTAAAGTCAAACCACTGGAGAATCACTGCGCCTGCCTTGTTGTGTTAGCAAAAGTGAGGTCCTGGGCTGCCCAGACAATACCTCCTCCTTGGCCTCACTGGAAAGCAGAGCAATACGTTTGGCACCAGCTTGGCTGCAGGAGTTGCCAGAAGGAGGCATAGAAGACACCATCCAACCAGCTTAGCAACTCTACTCTACTCCCAACTTCTTTGGTTCCCAGTCCAAACTTTTACACTGGCTTCAGACCTGCAAGGGATGACCTTGAGCATCCCCTCCTGTGTGCTAGGAGGACAAAGAGGAGCATCACATGGAGATCCCTCAAATTTCCATCCATCCACTGTCCTTGAGAGCTGCCTGACCTTGCCAGCTTTCGGAACTGACCACCACAACTACACAGAGGTTTCCACGTATTCTTGCAAAATACTTCCAGCTCTTCTGACTGGCGGTGCAACAGCTGGGATAACGATTATCATTTATGTGTTGGATTGTATAATTCCACTGAAATATATCATCTGAGTAGCACCCGGCGTGAAGCCAGCCGTGAGATTTTTCTGTGAAATCAAAGCATCAAACAAAAGCCATGCAGCATCAGCACACCATCTCAGAGGACATTCCCCAGTACCACCTAGTATGCGAGTGTAAAATAATAGCAGCTGAAATCTGACGGCATAAGAAGAGGATTAGCAAGAGTCTTTGCTGCAGTTTCTCCTGCTTTCCTTCTTTCACGGCTCCCCACCTCTTCAGAGATAAAGATTATGGTTGCTAAGGTAACTGAGCAAAGTAGCATAGGGGAGAAAATGTTGCCTAAATTAGTTCCTCGAGGTTCTCCGAGCACTGTTAGTTCCAAAGCGTAGCCCAAACCTGATTATAGGGGGCCTGTAATTTACTTAACCAAACACATTAGAATGTCTAGCCGTGTCTTACACACATTTCTGCTCCTGAGGTTAACTTATACTCTTAACTGTGTGGTCTCCAACCGAAAAGGATGCTCTCCATTTGTGAACTGTTATGGAAGTCACATACAAGACAGATGGCCTTGTTGTCAATATGCATATTTTAGGCGCTGGAGCACATGGAATCTTTTGCATTTTTACAAAGGGAGCTTCGTGTGCTTAACTCAGGTGGCACAGGCATGCTTTGCATGTAGAAGAGCATCAATTCAATCCTTGCCAGATGCCTGTTGGCAGGGTAGGGAGGGTCCTGTGTCTAAGACCTTGGAGGACTGTATCAGTCAAGATAGATAGTACAATGTGGACCAGGGAGTTGATTCAGTACAGGGTCCCTTCCAGCACCACAGTTCTATGATTCTCAGACAGTCTGAGGATGGAGGAGAAATTTAAAGGTGAACTTACCTTATTCATCCTTTCTGAATCAAACACAGACAGTAATCCTTTAAATTTTGCACTTCTCCTGATCTTGCAGTGCAGCTGCCCGACCAAGTGATGTGTACAAAAAATTGACATACTATTGTAAAGTGTGCATATAAATGCATATATTAGTGAAATAACATACAATAATATTTGGGGGGAGGAGAATTGCTCGCAGAAATGTGTACATTAGTCAAAACTGCATACAAAAATGTGTTTACTAAGAGAAATTCACACCAAAACGCTGGTGAGTTTGAGGATTATTTTAACTAACATTTGTAAATTGCTGCAGAAATGTAGAAAACTGAAGCAACAAGTTGGCCCATCCCTAAGTCGGAGGGCCTAGCTCCAGGCAGTGCTAACTGTGGAGCCTGCAATCATGTTGTTGCCTTCCTTATTTGATTACAGGCATTGGGACAAGACAATCTTCATTGGTAACGCAGCATTTGAGAAGGTAGGCTTAACCCTCTCCATCGTCACCATGATCACAACGAAAATCCCCCCCCCCCTATGCTGCAGTTAGGCTTAGAAGGAAAGACTTCATTGGCACCAGTGGTTTTGCTTTGGCCATGGCCACTGCTGGCAAGTGGGCATCAGAGGGTTGCCCTGTAGTGAAGGCAGCCACCCCTGGCCTAGGGATAAAGTATGCCCCCATTGTACATTGGCCCAAGGAATGGCCTTGGCTTGTTTTTGATGTTACTTCTGTTCTGTTTGGCACAACACATTGCTGCCATCAAGCCCTTGGCCAGGACCAATTATAAGTAGCATGTGATATCCAAGTTGCAACAGCTACACTGGTTGCCAGTCCATTTCTGGGCACAACTCAAAACACTGGTTGTGACCTATAACAGAGTCTTTTAATATATCTGTAGGGTGGCAACGTGAGAATGGGCCTTTTCTGCGGTAGCTCCCCATTTGTGGAATAATTTCCCCAGGGAGGTTCGCCTGGCGCCTTCATTATACACCTTTAGGCACCAAGCAAAAATGTTCCTCTTCAACCAGACCTTTAGTCAACTAGCATCCTATAAAATTTTAAATGTGTTTATGGGAGGGGGAGGGAGGCTATTGGCTTGTTTTGTTCTTGTTTTTATTATGTATTCTGTGTATTTAGCTTGTATTTTTATGCTGTGAACCACCCGGAGAGCTACAGGTGAGGGGCAGTATACAATTTAATAAATACAGTGGTCCCTCGCAAGACGAATGCCTCGAAAGACGAAAAAGAGTTTTTCGTTTTTTGAGTTGCTTCGCAAGACGGATTTCCCTATGGGCTTGCTTTGCAAGACGGAAACGTCTTGCAAGTTTGTTTCCTTTGTCTTGCAAGTTTGTTTCCTTTTTCTTAAAACCGTGCATTCACTTCGAGGAGCAACTCATAGCACGTGGTGTGATAGCCTTTTTTGAGGTTTTTGAAGACTTTGGTGATTTTTGGAGCTTTTCCAAAGTCCGTGCTTCGCAAGACGAAAAAATCGCAAGACGAAAAAACTTGCGGAACGAATTAATTTCGTCTTGCGAGGCACCACTGTAGTAATAATTTATTAATAAAAACACATACATACAAATGAGAAGGAAAGAAATTGCACCTCAGAAGGCTTAAAATAGGAGCCTCCTGTAACATTAGAATACTCTGCATGTTTCAGTGTGCAGTCTTTAGCTCTTCAAATGTTCATGTGATCACATTTATGATTCCTGAGAACCTGAACATTGTTTTGTTGGTTTGCTGTTGTTTTAAACAAAAAGAGTGTCCTTCAAAAGAAGGGTACTTAAGAGTTGATCTCCCTTCTTTAATTTAAAAATAAATAAATCCCAAAGGCCTTCCTAACCAAAATTAAGTAACTTTCAATCCAAAATTAAGTGTATTTGAACTATGTAAAATTACATTCAGAAATAAATTAAGACATTGGGACTCAAAACATGCCTATCTTTGACTGGATTTCACAGTTTGTTAACTGTAAGACTAAGAATGCTTTTGAAGTTCAACTCATCCAAATTTATCCCTGGACTTTAGTGTTTTGAATTTCATGGTCTCTTATTTCTGCACTGCCACCAAGGCTTTCAGAATTTACCATAGCTTAGTTGATTATTTCGAAATTTTTAACATAATGCAGTGCATGCAGTTTACCGCAGCTTTCTTTTCCTTTATGTCTTATCTACCACCACCCCACTGTAAAAAACAAAAACCAACCACATCTATATGATTACATCAAGATTACTGTGTCATAATGCTGACTTTGCCATTTCCTGAGCAGATTATCCCATGATGGCATCAGAATTCTTTTTGTAGTTTTACCTGTGCGCTTGCATGAATACATAAAACGACGTTAAAAAAAGGTGGATTTGCAGAAGAGCCAATGATCAGAAAGGGGCCCATCCCTGATTTGGACTTAATCAGTGCTAAGGAAATAGGAAACTCAACGTTATTTACGACACATTAAAAACTAAAAGGCATGCATTTTATAGAAACCCACATTATCTTTTTTTTCCTTCTCCCCCTCAGGAATAATACTGCAGGATTTGACTTGCATAATTTCCTTCTGAAGTAATATCAGTCACTAAGCCATGCTTCAAGAGCTATGGGGCAGGGGGATTTTTACAAACTCTTGCATTTCCTGTCCACAGAGCTGTCTTAAAGCTCCTGTCATTTTAGCTGTTGAACTTTCAGAGCTAGTTCATAGCAAGAGTGACAGGACAGGACAAAGGGGAGCATTCCAAGTGTAACTGAAGCAGACATTTAAAGGAAATCTGCAAACTCCTTGTTGGAGATGCCCTGTTTTTTTGTTAAGGTGAGAGTCTAAATGGACCCAAACATTTCTGCTAGTGAAATAAAACCTCAGGAGAACTTGTTCATTGAAGAGAAAATCTCTAATAATTTATTGACCTTCAGTTTCACATTGTGAAAAAAAAATATGCAGTTTTACAAAACCTCAAAATGTAGTAGCAAACAAAGAGAGACAACATAGATATTTTACTTCTTCACTGGTACGGCTTCCCTCCCCCCTCCCTCCCCCCCCCCATTTTTTTGTACGTGAACCGCATCTTCAATTGTCAGACAAGGGACACTATTGAGCTCTAATCACTCTTATTCAGACAGGTGTCAGGCCTAGAAAAAAGGGCCTACACAATTATACCAGAAGTGGTAGGCTGTCCTTTGTTCCACGTTTCCACAGCAACCAGCCCACAAAATAAGAACTTTTCTCGTCTTATGCCAAGGTTTTTGTGTGTACTCTGGTGTGAATTGCATTTCTCTCAGAAGTGTAGGGTGTTTTTCGGACTGGAATCGCCAAGTAGTAAGCCAGGATTCCCACGTCTATTCAAAGAGCGGGAACCCAAAATATTTGCCTGCAGGGCTAGGGGCCACCCTGGTTTTTTGTTTTCTTCAACCTAGGCCCAGGAATTAAATCCAAGGACTTGAAAGCAAACCACTGCTTTGAAATACAACTGTGGAGACTTCGGGCGCTTCAGGAAATTGGATGGTATTACAAAACAGATTTGTGTCATAAGCTAAACAGTTATAGATAAAGCTGCTGCAGACAGGATTCTGTCACTTCCCTAAACAAAGGGTTTTGAGCCATTTACTCAGAACACCTTGGGAGTAATGCATGCCTGTGTTAAGTGAATGCAAAAACATGATTAGAGTTTGGCAAGGCTTTACAGGTTACTTTTTCTTTTATGGAAGGGCAGAGACACCTCCAAACCAAAAGTGAGAGACAACCCTTGCATAAAGGGTTTGTGGTGGTAGACTTTATACAAACCAAATTTAAGTTGGGGTAGTTTTGTGTTTGTTTGCAAAAGCAATGTTCTATAGCTTTCCCCAGGTTTTTAAGTCATCCACTATGCATTACTTGGAAGAGGGTTTCTCATTTCACAATTTCTTACTAAACTTACTGGCATTTTATGTTGTTGCTGTGTAGAAGAATCCTTTTCAGAGTCAACTTCAGCAGTGATTCTTAAACTAACAAACAGTAAGTGCCAACAGCCCTTTCTAGAGCAAAGAGTGACCTGCAGCAAATCCTATCACCAGTCCTACTGCACCCCAGTTCAGCTGTCCTGAGGGCACTGGCCCTCAATAGCCAATACACTAGGCTTCACTGAAAAATGATCGATGGCATTTAGGAACACTTTCATTTTTCCTCCACCCCAGGCACTCAGTATATTTGAATCAAAGTTCGAAAGGAGTTTTGTTCTAGAATCCACTCAAACAGCCTCCCTTGATACAGCTCTAATAGCCGAAAATGTCAAAGCTGGTCAAAAACATGCAAATCAAAACAGTGGTCTGCAAATCAAACTATATGGTGCGTATTGTTCAGAGTTTCTTAAAAACCTTTCTGGCTAGCCATGCTAAGAACCACTACTCGCTATTTGCAAAATTGCACACACACCCATTTCTCATTAAAGCGAATAGGAATACATAAGAAATGCACATAATTGAGTCTGCAGAATTAGCCTATGGCAGCATGAGAAGAGTCTTAAGACTGATAATGCCATCCTAAACATTCTTACTAAGAAGTAAGCCCCACGCAATGCAGTGTGGGTTTACTTCTGTGTAAGCACTCAAAGGAATGCAATGTAAGATTACTGTGTTTCCCATATGGTGAAGAGTGTGAAGAGTTGAGCTACATCATCATCATCATCATCATTATGTAGGCAGGCATCATCATCATAATTCCTTTTAGGCATGCATGCATGCATTTTAAAGTAATTTTGCTTATACAACATTAAGACAAGACAACCAACCACGATGAGGACTGGCAGCTTTACACTGGTTGAGCTGCACCAATTCTCATGGATAGCACAACTAAAAGTCTGGCAAAGACACAAAGTGTGAAAAAACAAACCAACCAAGAATGGAATGGAATGATCAGGCTTGAAAGTAAGAACTAAAAAAATAAATTCCAGGGGATGGGACTTTGATCAGGATCCTGTGTGATGCTTCTAGATAGTATGCATTTGAAAGCTTAACTTGCTAATTAATGAAGGAATTATTATTATTATTATTATTATTAAACCAATGTTTGAGCAACTTTTCTCCTTTGTCATCCTAACAATCATGCCAAACCTTGTAAGACACTGATGGTGTGGGTGTGGGTGTACAATTTAAATTCAAAAGTGGATGGACAAAGAGTCGGTGTTAATTTTAAAAAATAAAGAAAAAGCAAAAATTTAAAAAAACAAAACGCTTCCGCACTTCTTTATTTTGCTGTGTATCTCTGAATCAAAAATACTTCCCACGGTTGGATGAAGTGGGTCCATAGTAGACATCCCATCGGCTAACTTTAAATAAATAAATAAACAAAAATAAAATGTTGGATAATGCCATGAACAGGGCTCAGTGTAAATTAATTCTGCAGGGGCTTTCCACACACACCCCTTTTCCAGTAGCGATGAGGCTGCACAAGAAGAAAACTGTTAAGTGACAGTGGCTACTTCCAGGTGAGTTCCTTCAAAAAAAAAAAAGGTAACACTAGGCAAATCAAGTGTAACAGGGATACCACTGGCAAGCCACACAAAACAGTGGCCTGAGAAAGTGACCTCCATGGCTTCCTCCTTCAGTATATGTGTAATTTAAGATGCTACCTTGTAATCCTTCAATTTCTGACTCCTTACCTCATTTCTCCTCTCCCCAAATATTACTCAGCACTTTTTCTTCTTGTGCAGCACAGCAAGTCAAGAGACCACAGAATGTGCAAAACATACGATTCACATAAGCCCTTAAAAGACAACTGTAGGCATCGTTCCCTCCGCATGCAAGCACTGAACAATAAATAGCTATATCTACAACAAGTCACAATTTAAGAGTAGGACAGTCGTAATTAATAAATACAAGAGGAAATCATATGCGTGGGGAGTGGGGAAAATGGAGTTGTTTCCCTTCGCCCACAAAATGCTGCAAAAAACCTCCTTTTTTCCTCTCTTTTTTAATAGGTGTGCTGCTCCTTAGCAAGTAGAAGGTCACTCGCTGCAGCTACAACAATGCAGCTCAGCAATTTGAACCGATGCTCCAGGCACTGCCTAAGAGAACAAGCCCTTCCCTGTGGCAGGGGATACAGCTGCATCTTCATTCACAAAGACATCTTGCTGCTCCAGACCTGGCCCATTTCCTCAGCAGCTGCTGCTGACACTTCAAGCTGTCACAAAGGAGAGGTGACAACCATTTCAAATTTTGCACACAAACAGCAAAGTCCATGAAAATCAAGGGTTTGTGCTGTGTTGTGCAGCTCTGAAAAGTTCAGCTTCCCCCCGCTTTGAAGGGCTGATTAAACTTGACATTAATCCACAATTACTAACACAGGGATCGGATCATAGGTTCATTCATTCATAGTTAAACTATGTGCTGATATACTGAAGACAATATTCTCCTCCCATTCCTTCATTTCCAGCTTTTTAAGAATTTAGAAGGTGCAGAATATTTTCTTCAAACTCAAAATAAAAAGGAACAGTTTTTTTCTTCTTCATTAAAGCTGCTTCTCCACAGTTCCAACATTTCTTCACCAAATAATGGAACAAGCTAAAAGAAAGAAAGAAAAAAGAAGGAAGTTTAGGGGGAAACAACATACCATAAGACTTTCAATGTCAGGCCTAGTTTATGCTGGTGCCTTTTTTTAGAACTTGTCCAATAACCAGCAGCCGATAGCTCACAGGACTACAAATATCAAAGTTATATAGACTCCAGTTAGGTGGCAAACCTATGCAAATTTACCTGGGAGTAAGTCTCATTCAGCTTAATGTGTCTTATATCCAAGTAACCATGTATAGGATTGCACTGTTAAGCATTCCTTCTGAGAGCATTCACAGCAAAGGTTTCTGCTTAATACAGTGGTACCTTGGGTTAAGTACTTAATTCGTTCTGGAGGTCCGTTCTTAACCTGAAACTGTTCTTAACCTGAAGCACCACTTTAGCTAATGGGGCCTCCTGCTGCTGCCGGAGCACAATTTC
Source organism: Podarcis cretensis (assembly GCF_951804945.1). NCBI lineage: Eukaryota > Metazoa > Chordata > Lepidosauria > Squamata > Lacertidae > Podarcis > Podarcis cretensis. The sequence continues at coordinate 36,274,657 of NC_137180.1, forward strand.
TGTTCTCATCCTGAAGCAAAGTTCTTAACCCGAGGTACTATTTCTGGGTTAGCGGAGTCTGTAACCTGAAGTGTATGTAACCCGAGGTACCACTGTATAAGTAACACGGGGGGGGGGGCGGTTTAATTTGATTGATTGATTGGTTGATCCAGTATGGAACTCTCCTGTGAGCTGCATGAACAGATAATGTGACAGAGACAGAATAAAAATTCATGTAATGCAAAGTTGCTGGCAGAAGTAGCAAGACAGTCATTTTGGTCATGAGCCAAATCAAACTAGCCAAGGAGAGAAAAGGGGGCGGGGGGGGGGAAGCCAGCCTGTTGGAAAGAAAATCTCTAACCAATGCCCTCTGTTAACCATGGAGAATCCTGAATAGAATTGATTCAGCATATGAATGGCAGACATATTAATCCCCTTATTTAAAACGTTTCTGCTATTCATTATGTCAGAACTCTGCTTTGCTGTGCTTTGTCATGTGACAATGTAGTATGCTTCAATGCCTCTGCACTGAAGCCTTCTCCCCACCCCCCCCGTGCGTTGATTATGCAGCGCAAAATATTGGCTTTGGACCCGGCCGTTTTTTTGGCGTCCAGACTCCACCTTCTCACTTCATTATTATGCTCAGAGCCAGTTTTCAAACCAGGCACCACGCTGGTTTTTAAAGTAGCAATTAATAGCTCTGCCAGAATGTATGAGGCAAAGTTTGATGGGATTTCCGCTGGGGTAATTGCAGAACTGCTCCAGTTAACTTGGTGCGACTGATTTGAATGTACATGTGTGTTACTGAAAGCTCAAGTCAACCTTAAACTAAAAGCACTGTACTAGAACCACAGTACAGAAGAGTGCATTCAGGATAGATCTGCAGCCCTAGCTCATCGCCTCTCACAGATTAAAGATACAGCCCCTTCATTATTTTTGAAATATTTCCTGCTGATCAGAGTCTTCTACACATTCTTGTGCCTAGTGTGTCATTCCCCACCCTCCCACCCCTCAACTTCCACTCCAGCCACTGAAACCAGTATTCACATTTTTGTGGGGAGTGAGATAGGGTCCCCTGCTCCAGAGCCTACAAGTCTGAGAGAAGAGACAAAGCACACTTAAGATCTTCCTAACTGCTGTCAGGTTGGGGCCACACAACACCATGAAAACAGAGCGCAATCAGAAGTAATTTCCTTTCTGTCCCTCCCTCCTGCTGAGAAAGCAGCAGGAGAGTAAAAAAAAGAAGAGAAGAGATCTATTTGCTGGATGTATATGCAGCCCGAGAGACTGAATTCTACAGTTATCTTAATGCATTACAGAAGCTAAGGAATGGCTTTGTGTCTACAGAGTGTATGGGAGAGCAGATATGCGAGATGGGCAGCACAGCAAGCAAATTTGCTCTGTGCCCTTGCTAACATGAAAGGGCAGTCCTCTGATTATGTACACGATACCCATTTGTTTTATTACGGTTGTTATTTTTAGAACAATTCGGGGAAATCTTGAAAGACCGCATCACTGTCTCTCTGGGGACAATTTGGAGTGAAGGATTTGTTACTCGCAAGATAATCACATCCATGGCCGCTAAAACAATAGACTACAAATAGTGTGATCTGAAGAATCACTACTGCACTCTAGGAAGGCCGATGTCATTTTTGTTGTTGTTGCTGTTGCTATTGTTATTTTGCTTAATTGTTTTAGTCAAGGGACAGTCACAGTTATCATCTTTGGCATGCAGGTTATTCTCAAATACAAGTGATATCAGTGAATGGTCTGAGAGCATCTATAGGCCAATGGTTGAGAACCTCAAGCTTGCAGGTTCCCCACTATGAGTTCTTTGGAATTAAGGCTGTGATCCTGCAACCATACTGGCTGGTGTTTCTACACTTTGGTAGCCCAATTTGCAATAGTTTTTATTGCTATGTCTAATGGCGCTCCTTGTTTGCTATTTACTATGTTACAGAGGCAATAGTTTGTCCAACTTTTATTGCAAAAACCACTTAGCTAGTTCTTTTAATCTACCCACCAATTGTAACCTTCACAAGGAAAGAATATCAAAGAGTCTTTACAACCTGGCTGGCTTTACAGGCCTATTATGCAGCTTCCAACTGTTGGAAGAAAATACAGTGCAAGCATCTTGTAGCGTGAACTGCATTTCTCAGACTACTTACACTGGAGTAGCCTCACTACTAGTTAATAACCAAGTCTGGTTTTTTGTTGTTTTCTTTTAATGACTTTTTTAAAGGCAACAATCAGCTATGAATTGGATTGGGCTGCACGCATCCGAAGGAAAAACACCCACACTTGGGTGTTGGAAGTACAAGTTAACTTAGAAGTAAGCCCCTCTGAGTTCTAAGGGCACAGATTTCCAAGCAAGTGTGCTTAGGATTGCAAATTTACCTTAAAATATATTTTACCAGTTTGGAACAGCAAAAGACAGTGATAGGGGGCTAACTGTTAAGAAAAGGCTATGTTTTGAGGAAGCTTCACTGGCATTTCAAAACTGGAGAAAAAAAGGGGGGGGGGAATGTTTGCACCAGCAAGAGAACAGTACAAGCACCTGCATGACCAAGCTGAAATTCAGAGTTGCTTGTAGGCAGATGCCATTCTGTTGAAGTCACCAGCAATGCACCTGCCCACATCATCTGGTGAGAACTTGGGCCGCTGCACCATACTATAAAGCAGAATTTATGGGCTTTGGAACGCTCTGAGTTTGCAGACCAAATTATTACTTGAACCAAATGGCATGTCTTCTTTTAAGCATAAGGTCAGCGTGATTCACCATCGGGCACAGGAACTAAACTCTTTTTTTCCTTCACAAGCAGAAGCTTTCTACTTAAATGTTATAAATAGTCGTGTTTCCACCAAGTTCAACTACCTAAGCCCACAGCTTTTCCCTTTGATGTTATATACCAAATGTATTTTTTGAAAAATGTAGTCCATACACACAGATGATAGTTGCCTATTTATCCTTTAAGGTCAACAACTATCCTGCTCGCTCCATGATTGCAAATATATTTCCCTGCAATTAGTCAATTTAACTTATTTCCAGATAGTGTAGTTAGTAAAGCAGTAATAGGAGTTGTAACAGGAGTCTAGTAGATAATTTCATGAATAAGCTAAATCTTATGCAGTTCAGACAATGCTATCCAGTATCAGGGGGGAAAGTTTTGATATTTTCATTTTTATATCTATGTGCAAGCGGTCTCCAACTACCCTCAAGTACCTACTTGCACAAAGGAAGATAACATGTGAAGCAAATAATCATAAATACACCCAAAAGCAATTCTTGTGCCATGAATTACTAATGGTTGTGATCTATGATTGACTATTCCATCATTATACTGCCCACACAATGCATAGCTGGGGACAATTAGGACTGCTCACAGTGCTGAACAAAACACCTTGCGCAAACTGATCTTATATTGCAAGCCAGTGAGGTTTAATTAAGACAGTGGGGTTCTATTCCTGATTCTGTCAACATGATATGGCATTGGCTGAATCACACCAGCCTTTTCTGTTTCCTATTCCACTAACAAAAAGCATTAAAATCAACATTTGAATCTCTTGAGCTTATGGGTAAGATATATAGCAACTTGTAACTTGCAGGTGTGGTTTCTTACCTGTATAGGCACAGACGCAGTTAAGAAGGGAGATGCTTCCATGTGCTCACAAATGCAGTGGGAATTAGGGAGTAGGGCACTGTGGTTATGCTGTTCCATACATCTAGAGTGGGGTCATAGCAATCTAGCGTCTTGCATCTCTGGATGCCAAAATATCCCCCAACAACATACAGCTTGTTTCCCGATGCTACTGCATGGCAGCTCATTCTCTTAGCTGTAACATCTCCCACTTTAGTCCACTGGTAAGTTTCACTGTTGAATTTATAAGCCGAGCATGCGGAGAATTCAGTATCTCCACCCATAATAAAGATCTGGTTGCCCAGAACAGCTGCAGCTGTGTATCGCCATGGCTGGGGGCAGGTGGCTGGTACTGTCCATCTGTTTTCGCAAAGGTCGTAACACTGAACTTTGGGTAGCTTATCATGGCTGACACTGGTACCGCCAAAGGCAAACAGCTTCAGCTTTGCACTGACTACAGCTGCATTGCTTACTCCTTCTCGAAGTGGAGCGACCATTGTCCATTTGTTGGTCACAGGATCATACTGTTCTACTTGCTTTAAGGATACTGAAGGAGAAGCTGGGAGGCAACCAGTGGCTGCTGTGTGCCCTCCAACAACATATAGACAATGTTTGAGTTCAGCAGAACCATGGCCAAACCGAGCTACTAGCATGGGAGCAGCCTTGGACCACTCTTCATGAAGTGTATCATAGACCCAAACATCTTTAGAGACACCGTTTTCGGATCCCCGGCCACCTGTAATATAGACTTTACAGCCGATAGCGCATGCACTGAACTCTTTCCTTGGGCTTGGGATGTCAGCTTTGGGGATGATCTCCTTTGCTTTTTGGTCAACCAGGTACAACTTGTCACACATAAAGGTTTGTCCTCCTAAAAGAAATAGGGCATGGCCAGTTTTTCGAGGCCTCGCACACAAACTGGTGACTACACCGTCGTTCTGCAAAATCTTCAACTTGCACCTTATTGCTTCTTCAACAATCTCTTTGCTCTTCCTCTGCTTGGTGATAAGCTCCTCGGTAGCCACATTCTCCATCAGATAGATGGCTGGCAAAAGGGCCAGTCTCACAGTCTGCAACAGTTCTGGTAGATAACAGTAGCGTTTGTTCAGATCATAGTTAATCCAATTCATGGCAGACTCATACACCAGACGCTCATCTTCAGTCTCCAATTCTTCACTAGACAGGAGCTGCACAACCATGTCTTTTGGGAGCTGGAGAAAATCTTCGCTTTTGCTGATAGCCTGGAAGTTGCTAAGGCACATCCTCCAAGAGAGCTCATAGAGTTTGGTACACTGGTGAGCATCAGACAGAAGCAGCATGCCGAGGCAGTTAGTAGGGTGAAGATTTTTCTCCAGGAATTCTGCACAAGCATCTCTGATGTCTTGAAACTCCAACATGTCTCCAGCCTCCAGAAGAGACTCTGCATTTTCTTCATTGATGATGACCCTTGAGGAGTACGCATAGTCCAGGAGAAGTTCTAGAACCTCTGGGTGGATGGAATTATGGAAGTTGACTTCACTGGCTTGGCTCTCCTTGAGTCCTCCACTGAACATGGCTTCAAAGTATCGACTGCAAGCAGCTAAGACAGCTCTATGGCAAGGGAATGACTTGCTCCCAGCATGGAGAAGCACATCCGTAAAAAGACGTTGTTGGCGCAGAAGGTTTAGATGAGTGAGAACGCTATCAGCATATGAAGATTTGTGGAACAGATATATGTTTATGGAGCCAGTGCTGGCTCTCGATTTGCGATTCTCATGCATGCTGACTGACATTTTCTTCCAGACCTAAACATAAAAAAATACAGTTAAGTCTCAGGAGATAACAATGATAATGATATTCTCTTTTCCTCCACCACCCACATCTTGCAAAATGTAACCGAATTCTGAGCAATTCTAAACAGAAGCTGAAGACACAGACTATTGAGCCTGTTTGTGTTTTTCTGATACAAATTTCTTAACTGGAATATTCTGAAATTTGTTGCTCAAGATAGCAGGTTTATCTTGGCAAACTAGATATCCTACTTTCATGGCACTGTAACTCAGAAAAGGGGGGAAAGAGACAGCTCTGATTTTTGTCACACCTCCCCACTACAGAGCAGCTGATTCACCAAATATGCAGATACACATATTTAAAACATTGTTGTGCTTTGAATCATAGCAGGATGAGCAACAAGACACACTACATTCAGGAATGTAAAAATACTGCTTGGAGCACCAACAACCACAAATGAAACTCATTAAGATACTATCCTCATACAACCGTTCCAAACACACCAAAAAGGTATGTAAAAGGAAAGACCGAAACCATGCCTAGCATATTTTACTTTCTGTTATGAGTAGCAGATATTCTAAGATGGCAAGCACTGTGATTTAATAATATTCTAAAACAAAATAGAGCCCGAGTTCTGGAGTATCCTTAAATTTTGAGAGCAAAAACTATTGCATTAATGTCAAGTGGGTTATGCCCTTGCGCATGTAAGTTCAGATTTAGTGACAAGGTATACAAAACCATGGCAAGAGAGATCTATAAGCCAGCACCCTAACAAAATAGAGCCTTGCAGCCTGATAGGTCTTTATTAATGATTCCAGGTTCAAGTCAAGACATTTTGCCCCATTAGGAAGACAAATGAGATAGAGGAGGCTTTTGGGCACCAAGAGAACACAGGTAGGAGAGGAAGATTTAACACACCACAGCAAAAAGTTCTCTCACTCATAACTGAGTTTAAAGTCCAGTGGGGTTGGGTCTACTTGCTGTGCAGGTCAGACCAGCTCTGATTCAAGTTTCATAGAAACAACCACAGCCCACAGAATAAGAGCCTAAGTAAGTCTTCACAGTCCAGAGGTAGGAGTGAAGGAAGTCTGGAGAGCAGAAAGTTATAATTTGCATGGCCTCCATGAAACTTTCCCACAAGACTAAGCCTGTCACCCAAGCAGAAAGTGTCAACAGAAGAAAGAGAAGCTGAACTATTCATTAATCTGCAACTGGTTGATGAGTCAGATATGAAAGGACACCTGAAAGGACACGGCCAGTGACTTTTTTTCAGGGGGCACTCAAGAGTACGCAGTACCGACACCGCTCCTTGTTGTTAAAGAGTGTGGCACTTACTTTGGTGAGTACCGGCACCTATTTTTATTGGAAAAAAGCACTGGACGTGACCATACCCTAGACATACATAAAGCTCAGGGGAAGTAGGTATGTTTCATAATACAGTATGTCCACAATGCTTGATTAGAAGCACAATGCCCTTGAGAAAAGGCAAAGAGCTGCTACAGTGGAGGAAACAACACACCAATCAACTCATATTTGAGTATTTAGTTGACATCTCTAACCTCTGGCCAGCAACAGTGGAGAAACGGCACCATCACGGCCCTACTGGACACACCAACTAGGGCACAAAATGGGAGGCCAGGCTAGGACAAGAGGTCCAGACTGGGCCCACAGTCATCCCATCATGATGACACCAGCACCAGCTCAACCGGCCTGCCACTTGGGTAGGTGTATTGGGGGTGTTCTTTGCTAGTGGGGGCTCCTCTGCTGGTGGGGGGTACACCTCCACTGCATCCAAACCTCCTTCAACATGGCAGATCAGGGGTTTGGATTGCTCTGCAGGTTTTCCTTATTTGATATCACCTGGTGGAGAAGGTGTTGGCTGTCATTCTAGCTTCTGAAGCCTCTGTAGTACAGGTGCTGCTCCCTGCTAAGCACTTGTGGAAATTGCTATGAGACTATAACCTTTTCAAGTTTTACATCCCAATCTTAATAATATTATTTACTCAGAACGAAGTTATCTTTGATTTGGGAAATAAAGCCTCAGTTTGAGGGGAAATCCATAAATGGGTCACCACAATGTACAGTCGGCACACCTCAGCATTACAGATGTGGCGTACCTTGATGGTGAAATATGCAGTAATCCTTTTATTACCTGATTTGCGGCCTTCGTGTGGAATGAACAGCACTGCAAGTGAATTTCTGAGATACATCTTGCAAGCAGTCACATAATCTGCATGCTGAGTCTAATGTTTCACATTTCTCCATTAACATGGTACAGTGTGAGCAATTAAGAAGAAAATGCAGACTCGGGCTGCAATCCTAAGCACAGTTACCGTGGAGTAAACCACATTGATTCTACTTCAGAGTAAAAACGTTTAAGATTGTGTTGTCTCAGCATATATATCAAATTAGACATAGGGAATAAAATTGTTATTAGCTCTTACAGCTAAGCAAATTATCTGACAAACAATCATACATTAACCTGGCATTCAAAAGCCCCAAAAAACTAATCTTGGATTACCATTTACCTCGTTGCCTCAAGGAGTCCCCGGTATACCTACCGGAAAGTTAGATGATGTTATCACCCCATGAGTTAGAATCATCAAGTGAAAACTTGCAGCTGGAACCTAATACGTACTGTGCAACTAGCCTAGTTTTTCCTTAGTATTTATAATTTACTACTGCCAGATGCAGGAATCCCCCCAAACCTCTAAGGCCTAGCCACTGAACTCAGTTGGCATCATACGTCTAGAAGGAATCCATTCCTCATTTCAGCCTACTGCAGAAAATTATTACGATCTGAATCCAGATTTATGTCACCAGCAGAAACCATGAGAAAAAGAAGCCTAAGAAATCTGAGATACCTGCTCAGATTAGGTAAGTAAGAAAGTTATCAAATCTGATCCTACAAATAATATTGACTTGACCTCTGCAGATAGGATCCTTTGTGCTTGTGAAACAAACTCTAGACAGACCTACTACTCTACTCACATAAAAATTTATGAAGGGATCAAACCTTCCTAAAAGTAGTACTGGGCAGGAAGACAGAAAGTCTGTGGCTTAACACACAGTGGCCTGGTTCGCATGACACACTAAGCCAAACTTTGGTTTAGTGAGCATACACAAATGTTCCCAGAGAGTAGCCACTTGGCTCCTCCTCTGTCCCTTTTGCTCTTGCAAAAAAGCAAACCATGGCTACGGCTTGTAGCTAGTGATGAGAGAGCTCACCACACCTTGCGAAACCTGGGCTTAATTCAGTGCCAGCACAGGAGCAAAGGAGACAAGGAAAGAGCAAAGCAGCTGCGAGAGCCGGCAAATTCACGTGCTCCTGCTAAGCCAAGGTTTTGCTTCCTGTGCCATGCAAACCAGCTCAGTAACAGTAATGCAAACTTAAAATATACAAAAAGGAATATTTGATGCTGCAGCAGATCTGGTTCCATGTAGTACTTGTAAGTCAAGTCTCTCCAAGGTGTGGCTATACAGCATCACATAAGAGGAGGTCCTTAACATGTAAGTTAAAAGCCTAAAGCTAAACAAGATAATGTCTCAAGTTAAAAAATTCCTCTGAGCAGAGATTAACAATTTGTAATCTGACAGCATTTGCATAAACGGAACAAAAGCAGGAAAGAGCCCATCGATACAGATTGCTGAAGGTCACCTGCCAGTATGGTTTTTCAGCAATGCATGCCCTTGTAAAGGGGTGCTGTGTCAAGCTTTTGTGAATCCGAAAAATAATAAAACTGCAATTTCAGAAGAATTCTGAGCAGGACAAGTAAACCTGGATTTTTAAAAAAGCACACAACTTCCTTATGCTCACTTCCTTATACACTTCTAAAAATAACTCAAAATACACTGATACAAGAGTGTCACTGTTATTTTTGAAATAATGCCTAAATAAATATTCTAATGCTTTTTAATGCAATTTCATTACAGAGGGTTCTAAGAATGCAGCAGAACCCTGTTACGAAAACTATGACCTTATGGCTAACTGGTTATCTCTCATATGGCTCCAGCTCAACACATCTATTTCTATGAACTTCTGCTTATCTGGACATACTGTATGGGGGTGTCCTACAGTCCACTAGAATAAATCATTTTGCATTCGAAGCTATCAGTTGAAACACTTTGCTCCTTTGTTGCTGCAGATTACGCAAGCCACAAATATTTTAGCTAAGATAGCTTGGCAAAGACACTGAACAAAAAAGATGAGGCAACACCCTTCAGGTAGTCCGTCCCCCCCGCAATAAAATTAACAACATGTAATCTGCACATAGTGCATCTCATACTGAAACACTGCTGCATTATTAGGAATTCAGTAGGAAGCAAATCAAAGCAACTACACAACTGACTGATGGCTCATGGTCCTCATTCTTAAAGCTTTCTAGAATGCAATAAATACTTTGCTGGACCAGACAAATCTAGTTTGATCTGTTTCCAGCACCAGCCTACAAACTACATAGCATTCAGTTGATTCTGAAATCTCAAAAGCAAGTCATGGTGCCAATGGCTACTGCCTATTCATTCTTCCACAAACCCACCCACCCACACACCTGTTATTCACAGATATATTGCCACTGAACAGGGAGGCTCCACATAGTCTCCAAAGAGAAACTGTGACAACTGGGAGTCTTGGCCAAATCAATGAGCAAATGAGCAGAGAATAGATTAAGAGTAGAGACAGGTAGAGGCAAAACAAACATGTTATTGAAATGCTATCTCCAGTGACTATTCAATAATTCAGCTGAGCGTATATTCCTGAGTAACTCTTAAGAAACACACACTGGTAAGCACAGTCTAGCTGAAAGCTCATAGAGTTCTTTGGTGTTAGGATGAAATCTGGAAAAACTAAAGATCTGCACACACACCTTGCTCTAAGCAGCTGATCCAATAAGGGTATCTCCTTACTAACTTTCTGTTTTTCATATGCAGCAATAATACCTTACCCAATGAAAAAGAAAATACCCTGAGGCTAAAATCTTCTTTTGCTTCCTGTGTGCAGCCCCCTCTCAAACCTCAAAGGAGCTGTATGAGGGGTGGACTCAAGTTACTGTGAACTGCCTTGAGAACTGCGGGTGTAGGGCAGTATATAAATTTAATAAATAATAATAATAATAATCAAATACTGATACAGTTCATCATTCTTTATCACATGTACTAATGTATGGTTAGGAAAATATTCCATTATATTGTTAAATAAACTGATTTTGCTTCAAAAAGACCTCCTGGTCTGTGCAAAATATTAATCTTTTTCTGGTAAACAGAAATGCATAGCCATAGTTCAACAGTTCACACAAATACCTGTCACTATCAGGGTAGCAATAAACGTAGTAATGCAAAAACAGATGAGCGGCTTTCTTGAACCAGCACAGGAAGTTATTGTTTGGATAATATTTTGCATCGGGTTTTTAATATTCAAATGAAGTATAGGTAAATATATATATTTTTACTTTTTAAAAGACCCCTCCATAGTGACCACAAGTGAAAAAGTGATAACTAGGATTTCTCAATATCCTTTATTTTTAAGTTTTCTTTATTTCAGAAAACTCGAGCATAGTGGATAAAATCCCAGCTTCCTAAAATTATATAGAACACACACGCTTCCGCCTCTCTTATTATTGAAATAAGATACTTCAAATTTCCCAGTGATTTGGAGAGAGAGGGAGAGAGAGAGAGAAGGGGGGAGGTTTCATGTTTCAATAGATCACGTTGTTACTTTGCGGTTCCGCCGATCAAAATACTTCTTGATTATGACGCCTGAAATGTTAAACATGTAGAGCCGACTTCCTCGCCTAACGTGCCCATTCAGCAGCTGCCTGGAAGAGCAGCGCGCCATGTGCGTCTCTACAAAATACAAAAGCTCTGTCAACGGCTGCCTCACACTTCCCTCCGCTTTGAAGTGAAGCTTGGGGGGGGGGGAGAGAAAAGCCAGAGCCATCTCTCGGAAGAGAGAGGAAGGAAGCAAGCAGCACACCCTCTGACCTTCCCTCTTCCTGTGGGACGGAAAGGCAGAAACGTGCCCTGTCTGCAACCCGGCTCCCTTTCTCTGCGCTGCGCTGTATAAACAACTGTCCCCTCGGAACAAAACCCCAGGCGCATCTCACACACACGCACACACACACAGCTGCATTTCAAAAAGCTAAGTACAGTGCAGGGGGCGGGGGCCTCGATCCTACTTTCAAGTTCTACCTTCCGACACACACACACACACACACACACACACCCTTCACTATCCCTCCATCCCACACTCGTTAATGCTGGTGCTCACTCGGCGGTGCGCTCTGTGCATGATCAAAAAGCGCGCGTTGCAACCCTTCGCGAACGTGGGTCGCAGGGCTGAAAGCTGCAAATCCTAGGCACGTCCGTATGAATTCGGAGGGGCTTGCTTCCGAGAAAGCCTGTCCAGGCTCGGGCGGGCAGCCTGCAAGGGCTGCCCGCTCGAGCCAGGCAGAAGGTGGAACGTCGTCCGTCCGTCCGTTCCCCGCCCTGCGCCCCCCCCCCCCAATCCATTGATTGACCCGGCGCGCGCCGTTCCGGGCACCAGCAACCCTCGCGCGACGCAACAGGTCGCAGGAAGAGGCTGGAGAGAAACTTACAGCCGGCGCTTCCTCGGGGACGCTCCCGTCCAGCCTTCCGAGACCGGTCAGCTCACGGCATGGATACGAGGCCGGTCCTTCCTCGGCGCAGGCGCCTTTCTCCCTCTGCCTGTGGGTTCTTCAGCCGCCTGCTCCCGAGCCAGGAGAGGCTGTCTTCGCTCTTCCAAGGTAAGGGACGCCGCGCCGCTCCTGCCTGGGCAGCTGCCTCAGAGCGTCTGAGGGAGACGCTGGCGGCGGCGCTGCTGCAGGAGCAGCAGGAGGAGGAGGAGGAGAAAGAAGAGGAGGCGGCGGCGGCGGCGAAGGAGGTGGGGCTGCGGCGCACTGCCTGCCTGCCTCGCCTCGCGCTCCTGCTCTGGCCTCGGCTGGCGCGAGGGGAGAGCCTATAAAGGGGGCTGCCGGCGGGGAGCGCCGCCTCTGCAAAGAGTGCCTGTGACACGCAGGGGGCGGGGAGGCCAGGCCGCCGGGAGGCGTAGGCAGGGTGTCCCGTTGGGGGCCGGCGGGCGGCGTGTGGGGAAGCCGGGAGGAGCGTTGCTGGCCGGGCTCCCAAGGCGGTTTCCTGCCAGCTGCGCTCGTGGTCGCTGCATGCAAAATGAAGGCGCACAAATCTCAAGGGCGCCTCAGTGTGTTTGTGTGTGTGGGGGATATTCAGCGTTAGTCCCCAACATATATAGAAAGCTGAGGCAAAGGCACCCAATTTTAGAGTATATTTGTGTTAAGTAATTTATACCAAAGGTAATTCATGAAAAGAACCCGCAAGTGCCCGGGAGATTCTGTGGGAGGCTGCAAGGCCAGGAATCAAGCGAGGAGAGCAGCGCTCAGGGAAACTTACCCATCCCAGTGTTCTCCAGGACCTTTCTGCCCTCTAAATGTGGGGGCCTCTGTTGTTGTTTTTTAAGTGCTAGTAATCATGAAGTTGTTACAATAAGTGCCATACTTTTAACTTAGGGAGGGGGGAAGGTGTGGGTACTGCGTATCCTTGAGTACCCCCAGAAAAAATGCACTACACAAGATGGCCATTTCTGTCTTTTCAAAGCTTGGAAATCTTCGCATTTAAAGGGGGAAAGATCTGGGACGACACTGGGATGGGGACATCATGTGGACATCCCTGTATTAATGAGAGAGGCAGGTGCAAAGCCACATATTCAGGTGTTGGACAGAGGTGTGGCGTGCATCCTGAGGGCGTGACGCACCACCTGTGGGACGTGGCACACCACCCATGGGGGGTGAGTGGTGCGTGCCCTGGGGGGTACCGCCGATTGGGGGTAGGCATTTTGCCCCCCCCCTTTGGAATGGCACCCGGAGCGGACTTCCCCAGCCCCTTGGAACACCCCTGGGTGTGGACAAGCCCCAGAATGCTGGACTAGGTGGCCGGATCCAGCAGGGATCATCTTATGTTATCATGTTACAATTTCATCCGTATGGGAGGGTGATATTGGACTCGATGGCCCTTGTGGTCTCTTCCAACTCTATGATTCTATGATTCTATATGTGCTGCCACTGCAGTTTTGAAGAGCTAAAAGGTACATTTCCCTATTTCTCTGCATCCTGGTATATTATAGGTTGCTTCCAGATAGATGTTTATTGTGGAACTGGTACTGCTCTTGCATACACGCCCATGACATCAGCATCAAAATGCTAGGCTGTGTTTCATACCTTTTATATTCAGAGTCACAGTTTTCACAGAAAATCAGTTATGTTTTTTTTAAAAAAGAAAAGAAAAACAGCAACACCACACCTGCTGCCAATGTCCCATTTGCAATTTCAGAATGGTAAGTTTGCAGTATTAACCCCCAGCTGGAAGCACCCATAGACATTTCAGTTGCCTCACAACTGTGGTAAGGATAGGGCAGGATGCAATAATATTGTGCATTTCAAAAGTTTGTACAAAGCACTAGCAAAGGTGCAAGATCCTGGTGGGTAAATATGTATTGGAAGGTATATGCTTGAGGGTTTCCTATAGGCATCTAGCTGGCCACTGTGGGAACAGGATTCTGATACAAATGAGATTCAGCAGAGCTCTTCTTGTATTCTAGGTAAGCTCTTTAAGAGTAGGGGCATATCCACATTATTACTTGTTTTTGCAGTTGTTCTCACACAGCACCTCAGCTTCCTGCAGTCCACATCAACAGTAGGTTTCAGCCAATTGTGGCACTTCTCATTTACACAGTCAACAGAAGAGCTTGTGGCCGTCTGTGCAATTTGCATGGCTGGTCTTCCCCAGTTGTATTCTAGAGCACCAAACAGAGAGCACAGGGGTTGCTATAGAGATGTAGCCTCTGGTACAAGTTCATTGCATAGCAACAACATAAAATACAGCATATTGTTTAGTGGTAATGAACTCAGTTCTCTGTGCAAGCTTGAGGCAATCAGAGGTTTGAGAAACTCTTCAGGGGGGCAGGGGACAGCGAGCTTCTCAATGAATGCTGAGCAATGTATGATCAGGAGCCATACAAATGCCTTTTGACCGTTGGAGGGGGGTGAGAACCCACAAAATCAGGTAATGGAGTATCCTGGGAGAGGATGAAGCTTGTTGGCTAGAACCCTAAATAGGAGCACTGCACACTGACGTTTTGTTGCTTATTTATTTGTGATCTCCTCCCCTTCCTCCATGATGATCAGGGCAAGATGGTTGTTTACCCTCAAAAGAACTATGTTGCTTTCATTGCACCTCCTACTACCACTGCTTCAGGGGACTGACAGTGATGTATCCCTTTGCAGCTTGTAACTGATTGGTAATTATAAGATAATGTGGTAATAGTTCCCCCATGGTGAGTCCAAAGGCAGCAGGAGTTGCAGGAGGGTGGTTGTTAGGCTGTTGGCTATGCATGACACCATAATTTGCGGGGGGGGGGGAGGGGAGAGAGAACAGGGAGTATCAGTGCACCCCAAGAAGAGAAAACAGCAAAGAGAAGAATGCAGAATAAAGATTATCTCAGGCGCTTCTCGGATGAGAAACCATAAAAATGGTCATTCCCTTCCCATCAATATCCAGAGGCCAGAGGAATAGTCCTGGGCCCAGGAGGATGTACTATATAGTCTATTATCAACTACTTTTAAAGCCATGTGCCACAAGACCCTGTTAGACGGTGTGATTCAGTTGGATAGACTGTTGTTGTGGTTGTTTTATTATGAGTGATATTTTATTGAAAAGGTGAAATGTGCACAGGGGCTATCTAGGATGAATACTGTACCTATTTGTGAAAGCAATAGGAAACAATACTTTTATAGGGGAACTGTCTACACTCTACAATGTACAATGGCTGCATGCACTGATGGAATCTTGATTTGTCAAAAAGCAGCAAAGGAAAAGTTCAATTTTGTCTGAGAGAGGTAAAGTGGAGGGAGGAATTTAAAACAGAAGATATAATCCTGTTTAATATATTCGGGGGGGGGAATGTTTGCCCAAATATGCATATCTATCAGCATTTAAATTCCATTAAAGAACAAAGCAGTTGATTGTGATTCCATCTATTTGGAACTTGCCGTGATCCTTCTGGTTTTGATATAGATGTCTCCTCTCTTTAGGAAACAACCAATCCCAGAAAAGCAAAAAAACAACAACTCTCCACTCTTTTTGCTGCAACCAACGCACTTTCCCCAGCCACTCTCCCCACCCCACCCCACTTGTTTCCCAGCCAATAGCTGGCAGCACTTGAATCAAAGCAAATGGCTCTCATATGTTGCATGCTGGATGGAGTATTCTGTAGAGATAAATTTGTTGCTCTTTGAATGCCCTTTCTTTGGAGTTGTAACATTTTAATGGCAATGCCTAGGCCTTAATGCATAGTACACGAACACGCTTGCCCCTCAGAGGGATAGGCAGAAAGAAAGAAAACTGATACAGAAAGCAAATCACCTTCATCGGGATTATTCATTTAATTTCACCAAGAACAGATAGGAAAAGAAATAAATGAGATGAGGAGAAGGTGGTTTGTTTGTGCACACATAGGTAGATAGATTTGGTGAAGACCTTTATTTCAGCAGGCAAGCGTTTCTAAACTTATACACCGCTTAGAAAGAAAAGCACTAAGCAGTATATAAAGCATACATAGGTTTTTATGACATCATGCATGCTGCATAAACTGTTGGTTTTTCTTTATCTTAAGGTGGGCAGTGGTGCTACTTAGAGGTGCATGTTTGCAGTTTGACCTATTTAGCTGCACACCTGTGGTCTCTTGACTATTTGACTAATTAAAAGGGGAGTTTACTTTCTGCACCGGATACAGGAAGGGATGTGATAGGATAATTGATTATTTGAAAACTGTATTTAAGTTGATTGAATGTTTTGTATGCTGCTGGTGAGGAGGAGTGATGGCTTGCAGCGTTTGGTTGTTATGTTTTCAAAAAGCAAAGACATTGCAAAGATATTGCAAAGATATTGCGAACAGCCATTGATTTCTACGCTCCAGTCGCTGTACACACTCTGTGTTGGTGAAAAAGTCCAACATAAACATCACTGTAAAAAAAAAAAGATAGTGGACAAAGGTACTTCAACTGACACTTGTTTACACACTGTTTGGAGTTTTGCTGAAATCAGCTGAATGCTCCTTGCATTATAAATTAAGCATGTGGTTGAATGAAATTCCACACACACCCAACCCTGGCTGACCTACTGTCTTACTGGATTTGCACGTGAGAGCACATCTCTCAGGCCAAAGTTTTGACGCAACATCCTTGAGCCTTTCACAGAAAAAGCAACAACTGGCTGAGACTCTTCAGTCCCAGTGGAAGACAGCTCACTAGCTGAGTCTCCACCATCAACATAACTAAATAACTTTCAAGAAGGCTGCTGCTTCTTAACTGATGATTGGCTAGCGCTGTTAAAATACTTAACGTTTAACACTTGGACAGCTTGAGTGCTGATGTTTTTCTGCTTCCCTTAAGTCAGAGTTTTAATTTCCAAGCTCGGGTATAGGAGCCTCAGGCCAGCTAAGAGGTGGCAAACCATCCTAGAGTTTAAAAATAACCTGACAGGAAGGGAGAATAAACCATTTAGGCTTCCCCAGGAGGAAGTTCACAATTTAACTTGGCTATTTGCAGTTTCATTTTTTCCCTTATGCAAAAAGAGAAAAAAGCATGCTGGATCATAAAATAATGGCAATGCCATTTGAACTCACTTTTAAAAAAGTTTTTAAACAAAATTCTATTTTCAAATATCAAGAACAACAATGAGGCATATCAAGAAGAACCCAAGGCATAATGTACTCTATGAAGTATACTCTTTATTGTTGTTGTTTTTTAAAGTATACCCTCTGATTAGCAAAATAAAACAAAACAAGTAAACTCACCAAAACTAAATAGCAATCTATGTATAGGCAAGTAACCAGAAATCAGGAATTCTGTAATGTCTGAACAGTCAGGTACAAGTCAGTAAGCGGATAGCATGGTGGCATTCTTCTAGCCAATTAACAGCTGAGTTGCTACTGCTTACCAGGAGGGAGAGGAGAAGGCATAAGAGAGATTGGTACTGTGCAAACACACCAGCAGGAACGTTGGGTTGGCTCTGCCAGTGGATTTGCACCACATTGACCTCCCCCATTTGTCCACCTAACTCAGTATTATCTACATTGATTGGCTGCAACCATAGCACTAGGGGGCCCCATGTTTGCATTCCAAGACCACACTATAGGATTTTTATTAGTAGTAGTAACTTACTGATACTGCACCATCAATGTATATAACACCTCACAGAGTTGCATGGACAAGGTAGGTCCTGTTTTCAATGCCATTAAGCAGATAGATCCTGAGCTTTTGCTTTGTCCAACCATTTTAACAAAATGGTTTTTTTTAAACTGCTGAGTAAACAACACAAGGGTAAATGTATTAGGAGCCTTCAAACATAAATTAGTTTCATGGTTTCCTAATTTACACTTTGAATTAATTAGACTGATCTAATTAATGCTAGGCTACAAACCTAATAGGGTCAGAGGCCTCCTTGGGGAATACAACCCCACAGACCCCCACAGTGGCTAACACTTGCTTTGCATATCAATTCATTTTTAAGAGTTTTCTTTAGGTTGCCTCTGTATCTTGTGGTTACACACACACACACACACACATACCCCTTTCTCGCACACAACTTTCTTCTGGCCATGTTTACCTCTACCAACCTCAGTTGCCCCCAACTGCCTGCCGCCTTTCTTACATTCAGGCGAGTCTCAGTGTTACTTTTGTAGAGCTCACTGGCTTGGGGACGAAACCGGAGCTAGTTTAGCCTCTAACTGTCATTGGATTTGGGTCCACCTACTTCTGGGCTCCCTGCTTTCTGCCATTAACCTCTGTTGTCAGAAGGTGGCAATATGTCTCTGAATACCGGTTACTGAGTACCACAAATAGGAAGGGTGCTGTTACCATCATGCTGACAGGCTTGCCACAGGCATCTACAGTGGTACCTCTGGATGCGAACAGGATCCATTTTGGAGCCCCGTTCACATCCTGAAGTGAACGCAACCCGTGTCTGCGCGTGTGCGGGTCACGATTCACCACTTCCGCACATGCACGTGACGTCATTTTGAGCGTCTGTCATGCACGAGCGGCAAAACCCGAAAACGCTCAACCCAAAGCTACTTCAATCCGAGGTATGGCTGTAGTTGGCCACTGTGAGAACAGGATGGGACTTTGGTTTGATTCAGCAGGGCTCTTTTTATGCCAGAAAGCAGGGATCAGCTACATCTCTCAGTTGAGTATGCCCTCACTGCCGAACCTGCTTTCGTTACTTTATCATAACAGAACTGCCCTTTTTCATTCCCCAGACTGCATTCCAGTCCCTTTTTAAGGAAGCACATAGAGCTGTGTTTCCAAAAGACACCTAGACAATGAACATTTCCATCTTCCATGCAAGTTTTTTATAGCACTAAAAGGGCACATTTGACTCTGGGAAATATCCCTAATGACATGTCACTGGAACGAAATCAGTGCAGTGCAAACATGATTCACAGACATCATTCTGTTCTGTTGTATTACGAAGCACTGGGGCTGGTCTAGTTAAAAGGATATAATTTGTTAGGCCAATGTACAGGTTTGTTTAAATGATGGTAGTCCTTTTCCTTGGTTCAAAAGAGTAGTGTGAGGTGTACTACATAACTGTGAACTAGAATCTAGAGACGCTCACACAGGACATTCACTGCCTTCATTGGTTCTGATTTAAAGGAGAGGTAGAGGTAGTCCTGAAGCAAGCCACTGTCTCTCAGTGGCAGCTCTCCATTTTCAAAATGGGGGTGACTGTACTGACCCACCTTACAGGGTTGTTTTAGTGAAGACCTTTGACCTCTTCTAATGCTGAAGGTGAAGATGATTTATATCTGGAAGTTAAAGGAGGAGTAAGAATTCTCCTGTTTTTTGTGTGTCCCCCACCAAGAAAATATTAATATTAATCAATCAATAATTATATTTGTATGTTGCCTTTCCAAAGTTAAAACAATGCTCAAGGTGGCTTACCGCATATAAAAAGTATATAACTACAAACATAACAAAAGTAGCCATGAACAATAAACAATACATCAAAAAGTACTCAACCAAATGTAACAATTTCCACATAAATAATAAGATCTGAAATAAAGATACAAAAAATTAACATCAACAAACCCCGCTAAGCAATACCACAGCCCATACAATTTAGTGATCATCACAGCTTTGGGAATTTTGGCATCAAAAGCATAAAATGTTTTGGCTCAGTGTTTTTCCTATTTATATAAAGAAAGACACTGACATTTTCCAGACTATGATTCAAAAAGTATAGTTTATAAGGTGTGACTTCAATAAAAAGTATACTCTTTTGAAAGAAAGAAAAAATCAGTATAATATGTTAACTCCATAGTTAGATTCTAGTCCTGTTTTACTGATATATATTTACCACTGTTTTCAATTGGCTTTATATGGATATAAGGGATTGGGTCCTAAATGTTGTATTAACATTTTTTGAAAGTCAGTTTGGGAGGGTATAACTCATAGCTGGGGGCAGGGTGGGGGAAATGGTGTGGGAGGGGTTATTTAATCCCCAAACAGCCCAGTGAACACTGACATGGATACACACATACCCCCCAGTATACAAATTTTAGTAGCTCTTTCACAGTGTTACTATAAATGCTATTTTGATCTCTCCTTCTATGTGTAACAGGGATGGGGAACCTGTGTCCTTCCTGATGTTGATGGGCTCAAACTCCCATGAGCCACAGCATGCATGGATAATGGATGATGGGAGTTGGAGTTCAACAACATAGAGAGGCCCATAGGTTCCCCATCTCTGATTTACATCGCTAAGCTGCCTTGATGAAAAATAATATACCCACAAAAAAGTTAGTAATTGCTATAAATGAAAATGATCTCGTATGTTTTATTTCCATCCTGGGAATAAGATATAAAGTCGTTAGTTTGCAATCATATATAGTGCATTTGCATACATTAGTAACAGTTGTGAAATCACCAACTCATAAGAAGAGCCATTAGTGGTGGCGGCAGCAGGACGAAATGGTTTCAGGATCATGGCCATTATTTTTGTGTTCTTCTAACTATTGATTAGATGTAGCAATTCTTAGCCCCTAATGAATGTTTTGCTGGCAGGCCTTTGAAAGGTTTTGTATAACATGATCGATCAAACCCATCCATACAGTCTATTGATCCGAATCCATAAAACTGTGTGACCTTCATAGACTTGAGTTTAGTTTAGTTTGGAAACCAGATGATCGGCTTTTAATTATATTACACATCTGATTGCTGCTCAAAGCAGCAAATTGTTGATATTTTGAGTTTGTATACCATTTGGCAATATGCAGACCTTTCAGGCACGTCCAGACATGCCCGCACCTGAAAGAAAAGATCTGTAGGGAACAAAATGTATGTGTATATATTGGTCTAATTAAAGGGCTCCATTCAAAGCTGTTGGGAAATGAAAACAGCACAGCTCTTTAAAAGGCAGGTACTGGATCACTGCAGAACATAGAAAGCAGTGGTTACATAAGACCGTGTGAAAATCTGTGTTTAGATAGCAGTCCTATTATTGCCTCCTGTCATCTAAAATGATGGGTTATGGCGTCTGGAGCCGGCCATAAGCTACGCACTGAAATGTAGAATTTGCATGTGTGCTGCAGATCCCATGGCCAAACTTTTTCTCCGAGGGCCAAACAAGACATTACAGACATGTGTAACTTTCGCTCAGCAGGTTTGGGGCAGTTCTACAAGGAAAAGCAGCCTGAGGAGGCGGCTGCAATAAAGGAGTGGAGGCTGATGGGAAGGGTGCTTAATTATTTTCCTGCTGGCTGTTTTTCACCTTAAGAACTGAGGTGCACAGCCTCTTTCTTCTTTCATGGGGGGATAGAGCATAGGGATCTGTATCCCTTCTCCCCATGAAAACAAAAATATGTATGCCGATGACACCCAGCTCTGTTACACCTGAGTCAGGTGCAGCCATGCAAGTCCTGGACTCATGCCTGGACCCAGCAGTCGGCTGAATGAGGGCCGGTAAGCTGGATCCTGATAAGAGTGGTTCTCAGGTCCAGGGACTGGGCAGATTGCCTGTTCTTGATGAGGTTGTGCACTCCCTGAAAGAACAGGGTGTATCATTGTCACAGGAGATCCAAGTAGCTGTAGTAGCTACGAGTTCCTTTTACCAGCTTCAGTTACAGCCATTCCTGGTCAGGAAAAGCCTGGCCAGGGATAGCCTGGCCAGAATGATCCATTGGTAACCTCAAAACTGGATTTCTCTATGTGGAGCTGCCTTTATTACTGGTCTAGAAGCTGCAGTTTGTGCAGAATGCAGTGGTTAGGCTGCTGAGTGGAACTATTACAGGCAGCACATAACATTATCTCTAATAGAACTGCCCTGGGGCTGGGGCCAGTTCTCCCCCAGGCTCAGGTGTTGAGATATCCACAAGCTGTTGCTGGATCTCCAGCAATTTGCTACTGATCCAAGTTTAAGCTTCTGTTCCTTACTTAAGGTGCAGTAAACAATTTAGGACCTGGCTACCTGGGAGATATTTTCCCACAGAGGCTTGCTTTGGATGCAGCCCTCCTGATTGCTTTAAAGTTGGCTGAAATTCATCTTGCAGCATCCTGGGAGAGGGCCTTTTCTGTTGTGGAACCCATCTTAAGGAACTGTCTCCCTCCTGAAGCATAGCTGTCAACTTTCAGATTTGAAAATAAGGGATCAGCAGCCTCACCTGTCCCGGGGACAGTCTACGGGATATCTAACAATCCGTGATAGCAGCGGGAAGCAGTGGGAAATGGCGCTGGAATAAGGGAATTTCCCGCAAAAAAAGGAAAGGTTGACAGCTATGGCAAGCACCAACTCTGATGTGTTTATCTATTTCATTTTGAAATCTACTATGCCACTCTCTTTAGCAGGGAAGGACTGCAGATCAGTAGCAGTGTGTGTGCTTTACATACAAAAGTTCCCAGTTTAAATCCCCAGCATCTCCAGCTAGGGCTGGTAGGGTCCCCTGCCTAAAACCTTGGAGAGTCACTGTTTGTGTTGACAGTACTGAACTAGATGAGCAGTCACAGCTATCTTCCATGTCTCCAGGATTCAGGTCAAAGACTTTCCCCCTCTTTCACATTCCTTTTCTCCTTCCTTCGTTCTGGAGGGTGGCAATTAAAGTCTGAAATAAACAGAAATTGTACAATAAATATAAATAAATACACACAGACACAAATCCACCATACATTTAAAGCACATGGCTTCCTGCAAAGACTTATGGAAACTGTAGTTCACCCCTCAGAAAGATACAATTACGAGCGCCTTTAACAAACCACAATTCCCAGGAATCTGTGCTTCCTCCAATGTACTATAAATGTACTGTGCGTATGCATCCCAAATGTGAAGTGGTTTTCTCTCCCTTAGTCCTTCAGTTGTATCTAGTAACATTCCAGGGGGTTAAAAACTAAGAATTATCAGCATGTGGAAATAGCGCCAGAATAATTCCTAATTAATGTATTCATTTGGAGCATTTGTGAAGTGCACTCCTTTTTTATGTGCCCTTTTTAAACTGTGAGAAGTACCAAGTTTAGGCAGGCAAGAAATATGGTCTTGCCATATTTCTTGACACTTTCTCCTCTCAACAGTAATGTTACTGTGAAAATGCAACTTGTACAGCACATTAGCCTTTTTGGGTGAAACAAGAGCGCCCCCTAACGTCTTCAGGATATGAGTATGTACAAAGAACAGGTGCAGGCGGGGGGGGGGCAGCAGAATACCTGGTTAACAGCACAGAACTTTCCTTGTTGCTAGCTGAAATAGTTGGCAATAAAACCAAAGGTCCAGGGAGTCACACTGCAAAGAAAGAAAAAAATGTACAAATCTCCACGAGAGCCATAATCTGCAGATAATCTGAGACTGTGTGATTTTTCTACTAACACTGCTAAACCTCTAGTGTGCCTTGAAGGTCCAAGGCAGTAATGTTTCTGAATACCAATTGGTGGAACAGAAAGTGCTCTTCTGCTCAGGTTCTGCTTGAGATTTTCCCCACAACATCTGCAGGCGCTTCTCGGCTTAAGGATTTACCTTTGGCGGCAGCAGTCTTTTTCAAGCCCTCTTGCAGCTCATTCCTTTTTTTGTTATGCTTCCTTGGGGGAAATCTCCAGAGCAGCGCCAATATTTAGTGGCACTAACTGGCTCTCAGCCTGCCCTCCCCAGCTGGTCAATCCCAGCTGCCGCCACACCACCTGTCTCCTGGCGCTCTCTTCAACTTCTCTGTAGAGGCTGCCTCTGGGTGGAGGAGGAGGAGGAGGGGTGCACAGGCCCCAGCCAACACCCTTCCTGCTGCCCTTGGTCACCAGCTCAACCACGCCAGCCCCCAGGGCCATCCCTACCCAGAGCCCCACCCAGAGCCTTGACTGATGCCACTGTCGATTTTGCTCCTGCTGCTTCTCAGTGCCAGTGGGGCTGTGGAGAAGGCAAGAGGCAAAGGAGGGGATTATCAGTATATATTTATATCTATGCACTCTTTAAAAAATTCCTGAGGAGGCATTTTCTGATTTACCTCAGGTGGCAAAATATCTTGGGCCGGCCCTGACTAGTCATGATGGTTATATGCTACCTCCAGTGTCAAAGGCAATACAGTGGTACCTCAGGTTACATATGCTTCAGGTTACATATGCTTCAGGTTACAGACTCCGCTAACCCAGAAATAGTACCTCGGGTTAAGAACTTTGCTTCAGGATGAGAACAGAAATTGTGCTCTGGCGGCGTGGCGGCAGCAGGAGGCCCCATTAGCTAAAGTGGTGCTTCAGGTTAAGAACGGACCTCCGGAACGAATGAAGTACTTAACCCAAGGTACCACTGTATAGCTTGACTACCAGTTTCTGTGGAGCACAAGTTGGGAGAGTGCCGTTACACTCATGATTTGCTTGTTGGCTTCCCATAGGCACCTGCTTGACCACTATGAGAACAGCACACTGGATTTGATGGGCCTTTTGTCTGGTCCAGCAGAGCTCTTCTTGTGTTCTCATAGGAGCCTGCCTTATACAGCTCTACGTCTATATTGTCTACTCTTGACTGCCAGATGCTTTCAATTGTCTTGGACAAAGGTCTTTCCCAGTACTTCCTAGGTGATATCCTTTTAACCAGAGCTGCTAGGCTTTTGAACCCAATGTACAATGCAGAATATAGCAGGAAAACTGAATGGGTAAGGAAAGAAGATACCCTACTGACCTTTAAAATGTTCTTGAAAACAGCAGTCAAAAGCTAAGGTAGGCTGAGTGGATTTAAACCAGCTCTTTAAGACCCATATGTTAAATTCACCCTGCAGAACCCCCAGCGGAGGTCTGTAAAAATGGATATTTTGCAGGTGGCTTTTGTGCAAAGTTATTATCTTAATGAGAAAATGGGAAAGGCTGAAGAATAAGCATAAAGAAGTAATTATTTCATAGGGCAGTAAATGTAACAGAACACAGGCCTACGCAGGATATAAACACAACTGTAAGATCAAAAGGATTCATGGATCACCTTCATTGGAATAGTCAGTGGAAATTTATAAGAAGCATTCCCCCTAGTTTGCCAGCTCCCCATAAGTGTACAGTTAAACCTCCATTCAAATTATACCTATTGTTTTCTAGCAGATACACTCACTTTTCAAAGATTTATGCGTGACATATTGACAGCCTCTAATCACTGTGATACAATTCCCATTGTGAGTTATTAAAATATACCTTACATTTTAAATGCAATAAAAGGTATGAGCGAACATGCCTCCTTTCTTCATAACACATAAATGCCACATCTGGACCATAAAATTGTGCATTATGGAGAGTTTGTATGGATGCCAGATACTCCAAACTTTGTGCTGTTTTCTCCATTTAGTCTAATTTTCCAGATGTGTTGTAACTTGCAGACACGAGTGTTGTTGAGCAGTTGATTGAAGTATATTTGAAGAAGTGAGGGGTAAGGTTAAGCTAAAGGAAACAGTTAACTGTTGTCTGATGGGGACCCTCATTTAATTCACTTGTAATTTTATTGCATGAAAAGTTGCTTTTAGCCTGCTCTACTGGCAAAATTTCCAGATGGCCTTGCAAGCAAAATGTATAACTTAAACAGTGGCACACTTCCCTGCAATATCATCATCGCATTGTATGGTCCTGCACAGCATTATATGTTGTGGTGCAGTGCTATATACCACACCGTAGCAGTTGCCCTCAAGAATCCTGTGTGCCAACTGAAATTAAGACCATCACCTAGCATCTTGATATTTAGGTGATTACTAAAGATGTTACTTTGACCCAGCCATTGTAGAGCTTTTAGCTTATTGGCTCTGTCCCTTTCCTCTTTTACCTGATTTTATTTTGCTGTGCACTGCTTTGGTACTGTTTCTTAAGCAGGTTATAGATCTGTAAATAAACAGAAGTAAAATAAATGTAGGAGGGCCAGTCATTTGCCAACCCCATTCTAATCACAGCAAATGTTAAAATGTGTCCACAAGTGAGTAGTGGCTGGTGTCCATTGGTGGCTGGTGTAGGGTGGAAGGTAGGGAGACCAACAACAGGTAAGCCAGAGCCATTGGCAGGTAGAGCAGGTGAATCACTGGAAAAGAAGATTAAACAGTAAGTGTAACTGAGCTCTGGTGATTCTTTTGCTTCTCAAAAGTAATAATAACAATAATAATTTATTTATTTATTTATTTATTTATTTATTTATTCATTCCCTGTCCATCTGGATGGGTTTCCCCAACCACTCTGGGCAGCTCCCAACAGAATATTAAAAACACGATAAAACATCAAACATTAAAAACTTCCCTAAACAGAGCTGTCTTCAGACGTCTTCTAAAAGTCAGATACAGTGGTACCGCGGGTTACAAACACCTCGGGTTACAGACTCCGCTAACCCAGAAGTAGTACCTCGGGTTAAGAACTTTACCTCAGGATGAGAACAGAAATCATGCACTAATGGCATGGCGACAGCGGGAGGCCCCATTAGCTAAAGTGGTACCTCACATTAAGAATGGTTTCAGGTTAAGAACGGACCTCTGGAACGAATTAAGTTCGTAACTAGAGGTACCACTAGTAGTATACCAAACTGTAGTTGTTTGTTTCCTTGACATCTGATGGGAGGGCATTCCACAGGGTGGGCGCGACTACGGAGAAGGCCCTCTGCCTGGTTCCCTGTAACCTCCCTTCTTACAGTGAGGGAACCGCCAGAGAATGCCTTTAGAGCTGGACCTCAGTGTCCGGGCTGAACGATGGGGGTGGAGACGCTCCTTCAGTTATACTGGGCCGACGCCGTTCAAGTTCAGCACCAACACTTTGAATTGTGCTTGGAAATGTACTGGAAGCCAATGTAGGTCTCACCCAAGGTGTATTTTTGCCATTCTTGCTGTCTAGAGGTGAGCCTCAATGATCTATTTAACCGTTGAAGCAAACTATAAATGTGATAAAATGCATATGCGTACTAAGCCACAGATAGGTAATGAGAAATTCAATATTAAATGCAAACTGAAATGAATTTCTCCCTCATCCCTACATATAAGCGTACCTCTGTGAAATATATGTTGGGTTGAGGACCAAATTTACACACCCTTCTCTGTCTTTCTGACACACATCTCTCCTCCCACCCCTCTCTCTCTCTCTCTCTCTTTCTCTCTCTCTCTCTTTCTAAGAACCCTCTCTCTCTGGCACACCCTCTTCCCTCTTCCTCTCCCTCCCTCCCTATTTGCTCTCTCCCACACCCCTCTCTCTCTGTTGCCCCCCTTTCTCTCCGTTTCCAGCATACTCATTTCTTTCTCTGTCCATGCCCAGAGTATGATGTCTATGCTCTGCCTCCATGGTCAGAAGCACTAATGCTTCTGAATTCCAGTTGCTGGAAACCAGGGGATGGCAGAGAGTGTTGTTGTGCTCAGGACTGCCTGCAGGTTTCCCACAGGCATTTGGGTGGCCCATGTCAGAGCTGGACAAGATGGGCCACTGGCCAGAACCAGCAGGCTTTTTCTATGTTCTTCTCTTCTTCCCACTCTGACCAGCACCTTCCCCACGGCTGCACAGCTGCTGTTGCCATCACCAAGAAAGCAACCACCGCCATGGGCCTACCCAAGGGGGGGGGGCAGGAGGCAGCTGCCTCCCCACCCCCAATCAAGTAAAACAATATAAATATTTAACTAACTGACCAGTCACGATGGTCCTGGCCCCCCCTTAACAAAGTCCTGCCTCCTCTAACAAAAATCCTGGCTATGCCCATGACCACCGCCCCTTCCATTTCCTGCCTGGGCAGCAAAACTAGTTGCAAGGTGGGTGGTTCAGCCACATCCCTCCTGTCAAAGCATTCTGCTCTCCCTGCGATGCCTTTTGAAAGTTCTACCTGGCCTCCACTTCTCCACAGGTATGGTTCAGGATTGAAGGGGTTGGGTTATGAGAGACCACCACAAGACACATGAAATCCATTCACCGGTCACATCCTGCCAACCCTGTCTTAGAGGTGCAATAGAGCAAGGCATTCCTACAGTGGCACCACATCTGGAATCATGATGGAAAGTGGACTGGACCACAAATGATATTCAATGGGGGAGCATGCTGGGCAAGGGCCTGGGTCTATATTTGGATAGCTTGCACTGAGCAGCTTTGCAGCAGGGCTCCCAATCCAGCCAGTTTGCAGTGTGGGTCCCAAGCTCCTAACTTTCTAACCTATGCCATCAGGGCAGCCTGCTAGAAGAGAGAGTTACTCACCTGTCATCTCCAGTGCCTCAAGAACATCATTACAGAGAGCGAAAGCTATACATAGCAGCCTTCCTCAACCAAGTTTTTTGACTACAACACCCATCAGCCCCAGCCAGCGTGGCCAATGGGCAGGGGTGATGGGACTTGTAGTCCAAAAATTCTGGGAGTGCATGGGACAAAAAGGCCTCTAAGATTGCACCTGATCCTTTTAAAGCTGCTAACTTTGGTGTTACTATTAAAACAATTCATCATTCAGGTACAGAACAAGCTCTTAAGAGTGCTAATCTCTGTGTATTTACTCAACTGTTTCCTGGCTTATCTGTAAACTGCCAGCCTTGACAGGGACTTCACAGTATTTGATCTGAGCTCTGAATTCCATTGCTGAGTCATCACTTAAGTCCCTTATAGATTTTTACATGTTTCCTTGTGGGAGGTCAGGGTATTTGGTAGGAAGAAGGAAAGCCACCACAATTGTTGCTGGTTAAGCTGCTCCTTATATAACTTTTTACACATTGAATCCATAGTAACACAACCAACAGCCAATTGGACCCAATCCAGAATGTACAAGCAAAAGCTCATTTTCTACTTGTGCTGTGAAATAGAATTGTTGTTGTTTTCCTTATCACCATCCTAGATCCCTGCTATTTGGTGTGTGTGTGTAATTCCTTCCGTTGCCCTTTGCAGATGCCTCTTTATTAGATATTTTGCAGCAAGTTAAAACAAATAAACAAAAACCCTACACATTTCCCCGTTTGTTTCCATAAAGTCAAGCTTGTTTCCATGGGTGCAGCCATGGGGGGGGGGCAGGGAGGAGCAGCTGCCCCCCTGAAAAATCAATAAAAATACATAGCAAACTCAGGTTCTGCCCCCCCCCCAAAGAAAGGCCTGCCCCCCTAACAAAAATCCTGGCTATGCCCATTCTTGTTTCCAACACTGTGACTTCCCAATCCCTGTTGTCAGAAATGCGTGTCTCTAGCCTATGCATCCCCAAATGGGATGACTGGAAATTAAATTATATCAGGAGAACTGGTGGGTTTTTCTTCCACATAGATGGAGGCAATCTGTCACCGTTTTCAGCTCCTCTAGAATATTGCACCGATTGAGCCATACACTATGGCTACTTTGTTATGTTCTTGAAATTCAATGCAGATGCAAACCTGTTCCGACTGTGTCGCCAGTGTTGATTTTATGGCTGTTTTGCATTACCACAGCATGGCAAAGCAGATGGCTGGCTGCGACCACATAGTTGGGCATGGCCTGTTCACAGAGAGCATGTGCTTTACATTGCTCCAGGAGATCTCTCTGCATATGGCAGCAAGAAGTCCCACTTGCAAGGAAAAGAAAGCATTGCTGTTGTATTTGTGTACCTGTTCCTTATTTCAAGGAACGGTTCCTTATTTATGAACCTTATTTACTTGTGAGATGGGCCATAACTGCAAAAAGCCATTTTAATTCAGTACATTAACAGGCCAGTATATTTTAATAAAGTACTATTAATGTTCTGACTTGCACAATACATCAATTTCTTACATTCTCGCCATGTGCTCCTTATCTTATTTCTTTCTGGGATTGCTCAGTCAGCAGAGCGTGAGACTCTCTTAATCTTTGCCCCCACGTTGGACAAAAAGACTCCAGTGTTTTAGGGGTTTGGACTAGATGACCCTCATGGTCCCTTCCCACTCTACAATTCTATCCTT
Source organism: Podarcis cretensis (assembly GCF_951804945.1). Taxonomy (NCBI): domain Eukaryota; kingdom Metazoa; phylum Chordata; class Lepidosauria; order Squamata; family Lacertidae; genus Podarcis; species Podarcis cretensis. The sequence continues at coordinate 36,304,465 of NC_137180.1, forward strand.
CTTCTTTTCATTGATTTATTAAAAGATTTCCAAACCACATTTCAAGGCAACAACAACACTAGAAGAAGACAGCTAGTCTATGCCACTGTTCATTTTGGTGGCTATCCATAAAAGTTACGTCCGTTCTCCACTGTCGAAGGCAGTGCTGAATACCGTTTGCTAGAATTCACAGGTGAGGAGACTGCTGTTGCACTCAGGTCCTCCTTGCAGACTTCCTATATAAGCATTTGATTGGCCATTGCAAAAACAGGATGCTAGACTAGATGGGCCTTTGGTATGATCCAGCTGGGCTCTTCATATGTCCACTGTCATGTGTGCTCATTGTCTTGCTCATTTGTCCTATGCAAAATGAAGCTTCTTGGAGTCAATGTGGTAAGTGCTAGGCTGAACTGCGTGGTATCAGAGCCCAAGGTATCTACTCAGAGGAGAAGGTGGCTCACTCTGATTGCCAGGCTGTGGGTACCTGGAGCTGTGGAACAAGCCAGGAACCGAAGAACATATTGGAAGTCAGAACCAAAGAGCAAGCAATGATACAGCATAGATCATGGGTAGGCAAACTAAGGCCCGGGGGCCAGATCCAGCCCAATTGCCTTCTAAATCCGGCCCATGGACAGTCCAAGAATCAGCATGTTTTTACCTGAGTAGAATGTGTCCTTTTATTTAAAATGCATCTCTGGGTTATTTGTGGGGCATAGGAATTCGTTCATCCCCCCCCCAAAAAAAAATATAGTCTGACCCCCCACAAGGTCTGAGGGACAGTGGACTGGCCCCCTGCTGAAAAAGTTTGCTGACCCCTGGCATAGATCAAAACTTTGTTGCTCAGGCAAGGCTCAGTATGAACCAGGAAGACCTTTACTGTCCAGGAGCAGGCCTGGTACAAGGCAGTTAGGCACCCAAGGCAAACCACAAAATGGTGTGTGTGTGCGCGCGCACACACACACACACACACACAGCTAGCCTAGAAAAGAAGGGGTAAGTGAAGATCTCTATCAGGAAGAAGGGGAAATAAAGATCTGCCTGAGGCAGTCTCCTCACTTTGCCACACAGGTGGGCCGGCCTAGTCCTGGAGGATCCAATGGCCAACCTGGGTGGGCATGGGCATAGCCAGGATTTTTGTTAGGGGGAGCAGGACTTTTGTTTCGGGGGGGGGAGGTCTTTTGTTGGGAGGGCAAAGCCGCTATGTATTTGTATCAAATTTTATTGTTTTAGGGAAGAAACTGCCCCTCCCTGCCCCTGCTTTGCTACACCCATGTCATAGCTGTCAACTTTCAGATTTGAAAATAAGGGATCAGCAGCCTCGAAAATAAGGGATCAGCAGCCTCACCTGTCTCGGGGACAGTCTACGGGATATCTAACAATCTGGGATAGTAGCGCGAAACAGCGCTGGAATAAGGGAATTTCCCGCAAAAAAAGGGAAGGTTGACAGCTTTGACCCATGTGGGTGGGAGACATCAGTCCTTCACTATGAAACTGCCACCTGTAGTTCAGTTGTTCACCACATGGGGCAGCTATTCCCAGCTTCTGTCTATCCTGATAGTTATTAATTGCTCTGCCATGAGCACTCTTTTTTTTTCATATACTGTACAGTGGTACCTCGGTTAAGAACTTAATTCGTTCTGGAGGTCCGTTCTTAACCTGAAAGTGTTCTTAACCTGAGGTACCACTTTAGCTAATGGGGTCTCCCGCTGCCACCACCGTGCAATTTCTGTTCTCATCCTGAAGCAAAGTTCTTAACCCAAGGTACTATTTCTGGGTTAGCAGAGTCTGTAACCTGAAGTGTCTGTAACCCAAGGTACTACTGTAATACAAATATCAGGAAGTAAACATGGTGGGAGATATGAGTGAGGATGAGTGTGTCAACTCCACCCTTCTCCATTGACATTCTTCTCACACTCCAGCTTGTGTGAAGCACTCATGGAAATTCCCAGCACATTTTGGAACCCTTCCTGGTACCGTATTTGTAATGACTCCTTCCAATCAGTTCCCAGTAAACTTCCAGTGGAAGGAGCTCTACACCTAGCATGACTAGACCTTTCCATCACTCATGCAGCAGCATTACCAGTTGTGCCAGAGAAGGCACACCTAGAATGTATTTCAAAGGTAGACCTTTTGGGATATAAGCATGATGCTCTGTATCTCATTTTAATGCTGTAACACTGGGGTTTCTCAAAAATTATCCACCTCATCTTCTTTATCTTGAAACTGAGGCAGCAAATTGAAACAGACAACTAATTGGCCATCATGCCTTTGACTTTCTGTTGTCAGATTGCTCAATTAGATGTGTAATAGTGGCCTTAAAGAGTTTGGTATTCTCAGTTTGAATGGGGCCTCTCCTAGTGGTTCTTGCCAGGTGAGCAAGGCTAACTTGTAGCCAAAGGAGCCGGATGGTCCTTAAGGTTTGGGATCTTCAATCCAGTGAATATAAACATGGTAAGAATTTGGGAAAGGAGAGGGAGACACCATTTGCAAAGTGACAGGGACCTAGTTCTCAGGGCAAATGTGGTGTAGTGGTTAGAGTTTCAGGCTAGGACCTTGGAGATCAGGGTTCAAATCCCCACTTGACCATGGTGGTCATTGGGTAACTTTGGACTAGTCATCAACTCTCAGCCTAACTTTCCTCACAGGTTTGTTGTGCGGGCCATATGAGATGGGGAGAGCCACATACACCGCCTTGTGTCTGGGCAGGATCATGTCAGGTTGCAGGTGGGGTTCTACTTGACTGAATGCTCCTCCTGTGGCAGGAACGGGGAACATGTGTGACCTTCCGGATGTTAGGCTACAACTCTTGTCATCCCTGACTATTTTGCCATGACAGTCAGAAGGGACTCACCAGGTGACATTGAGCTGCTATGCTAGCTTTCTAGAAAGTAAATGTCTCTTGCTTACTAAATGCGTGAGGTGACAGGGAGGTCAGCATGGGGACATATCACAATGAGCAGTGGATTGGCTCCACCAGTCTGTTTCCACCATGCTGCTATCCCCAGCTCTCCCCTCCTGCCCAGTAGCAGCAGCTCCACTGTACCCAGCAAGCTACTTCTGAAGCCAACAACACCTGGAGGCACAATTGTACCTTACCTCTGGCCAACTACAAAAGAGGACAGAGTCCTGGGTTTTTAATACTTACGTTGAAGAGGGCATTTCAGCAAGTGAGGGGATTTCACCAACTGAAATTCTTTATTTGTCACAACTTTTAAAGGTGTGGGAGGCCTGCCCCCTTTTTTTTGCAACCAGGCACCCTACTTTACAAAGGGCTGTTGGTGTATGTGTACAGCAATGCAAGATTCCAGGAATATGTTTCCAAGATAGCTATAAGGCTGAGGGTGGAGAATGAGAGGCAGCTGAGCACTGATGGACAAATTTTTGCGCACCTAACCAAACCCTGATTGTTTCAGGGTTTGGCAACCCCAAAAAAGCTCATTCCACAGTTTATCCTACAGTAGTACCTTGGTTCTCAAACTTAATCCATTCCAGAAGTCTGTTCCAAAACCAAAGTGTTCCAAAACCAAGGCGCGCTTTCCCATAGAAAGTAATGCAAAACGGATTAATCTGTTCCAGACTTTTAAAAACAACCCCTAAAACAACAATTTAACATGAATTTTACTATCTTACGAGGCCATTGATCCATAAAATGAAAGCAATAATCAATGTACTGTACTATAAAATAAATAAGGCAGTATTGTACACTATAAAAATTAAAATTATATTTGTTTTTTACCTGCACTGATGATAGTCAGTTTGGATGGGGGGCTTTTATCCATTTCCGCAGTCACACAATCAAACAGTCAGTAGCTAAACTGGGTTCCACACAGTGACAAAAACAAATTAACCAAAAAAGCCTCAAAAACAAAAAGGGAAAACAAATAGCAAAAACAAAAGCGCCAAACTCAATCCATTCTGGAAGTCCGTTTGACTTCCAAAATGTTCGAAAACCAAGGTGCAGCTTCTGATTGGTGCAGGTGCCCTAGAAACAATAGCCGACAGCCACATCGGAGGTTCAGCTTCCGAATAACATTTGAAAACCGGAACACTTACCGGTACTTCTGGGTTTTCGGTGTTTGAGAACAAAGGCATTTGAGTACCAAGGTGTTTGAGAACCAAGGTACCACTGTACCTGAAATGAACTGAAAGCAACCTACAAAACTCATAGGTGTCTATTGCCACCTACTGGTTGAGATTTTACACTGATGACTCTTTGTCTTCTCATTTGGAACCTTCAAAATGATTCACAAAAGTTTTATGTTGGTGTAGTGTGAGCTGCAATCAGGCTTCCATGTTTGACAAGCTTCTCATATGCCATTTATAATGAAGTAGGTGCATTTCTCCAAATAGTGTTCATAATATTGGTAAGTTTGTTCCTCATAATATTTCCACTTTAGTCAGGAATACACAGAAAACTACCTAGTTCAAGTAAGTTCATTATATGGATTCCTACCTTTGCTTCTGGCATTTCTGTGGCCTTTAGCAGTGTATGAGTGGGACCATTTCCCCCCAGCACTGAGATGTTATGATGTGTACAGTTGCCAAACTGATCGGAATTCAGGAACTGATCTGTGGTGAAGCTGACAGAACTCGCTCTTCCTCTCCGTGTGTGTGTCCCCCCGTGTCCGTAACCGTATCCTTGATTGTCAGGATAATTGATGCATTTTTTTTATTTTTATGAAGCCCATAAGCAGAACCTAAGTGCAACAGCACTCTCTGCACCTGTGATTCTCAACAACTGGTATTCAGAGGCATGCTACCGGTACTTCCTACAATTAAGGTAGAACAAGGCTATTGTGAGGAGGAGGAGGAGGAGGAGGAGGAGGAGGAGGAGTTTATTCCAAACCCACATTCCCAGCATGTTCACACTCCTGTCTCAGCAATGTCTACACTGGTTTGGTCATGTCCACAGAATGGAAGATGGCAGGATCCCCAGGGACATGCTGTACAGGGTGCTGGCTTCAGGCACCAGGTCCACTGGCAGACCAACTCTGCATTACAAAGATTTCTACAAACGTGACATGAAGGCTGGCAACATCAACCCTGCCATGTGGGAATACCTTGCAGACGACTGCAGTGCCTGGAGACAGACAGTCAAGTTGTGCATCCGTAGCAGTGACCAGAGGGGAAGTGACCGCTGGGAGGAACGCAGAGAAAAGAAACGCCATGGTGCATCTGCGGCAGCACAACCGGACGCCTTCATCTGCCCCAGCTGCAATGAAACATGTCTCTCTCATATCAGTCTCTACAGCATTGGTCACCAAACTAAGGCCCGTGGGCCGGATCAGGCCCAATTGCCATCTGAATCTGACCTCTGGACGGTCCGGGAATCGCTGTGTGGATCGCCAGTGCATGCGTTCTTTCCCTCTCCCTTACACGGCTGCGGCGGCGCCTCCTCCCTCCTGGCTTCTCCCCACCTTGCCTAGAGGAGGAAGGGGGCTGGGTTTTGTTGGTGCCAGCAGCAGCAGTGCTCGAGCAGCCGCCATTTTAAACAGCCCTTCTCCAGAGCCCTTTCATGCACCGCTCATCGTACCTCCGCCGCCACCAGCCCCTGCTGCTCTCAAGACACAAGTAAGCAGTCACCTGGGCTCGTCCAGTGTTGTGGAGAAGGGGGGGAGAGTCATGGGGGGATGGCTTATAGTCTGGCCCCCCACAATGTCTGAGGGACAGTGGACCAGCCCCTGGCTGAAAAAGTTTACTGACCCTTCTCTACAGACACAGCCAGCGCTGTAACATTTCAACAGTTTGGCTTTGCCCACAAAGGCACACTCCACTAGTCTCCTGAGACAGACGGATGCCAACAAACAACAATTATCAGTTTTATTTATTTCTTTATCTACTACCCGGCCTTCACCCTAAGGCCTCAGGGTGGGTTACAACATTAAAAACAAGTAGCAGCCATTGATAGCTTTATCCACCATCTGGAGTGGAGACCAGTAACAGGGAACATGATGGGACATTCATAAACAGCTGTCCTTCTCTCTCACTGCTCCCTTCACGTCTGCCCAGTATGATACCATTTGTGTTCTTTTTCTGGGTCTCATCCTAGAGCAGGAACCCTCTGGATGTTGATGGACTTCACCTCTCATCAGCCCCAGAAAGCATGGTCAATGGCAAGGGATGATGGAAGCTGTAGTTCAGCAGCATCAGCTGGACCAAACGTTCCCCAGTCTTGTCCTAGACGTTCTGCTTGCCAAAAAAGTAATAAGAATTATTGATCAGTTGGCTAATTGCTCTGAATGACCAGCATTTGTGTTACAGTAAGTTCGGTCCATACAATAGTTAGGATGTTAGTTTTTTTAAAAGTTTGATTATGAAACCATCATCTGAAAGACCTAACTGCCTTTTGTGGGTCCCTTTTGTAAGAGCACACAGAAACCTGTAACCAGCCCTTATCTATGTGTTCAGATCCCAGGGATGTTTAAGCAATTATATCTTATGAAGTGAAGGCTTAGGTGGAACTGGGGTGTGTGGTTACATGTGTGGGTGACAATTGCGACTTACGTAACTGCATAGTTAGGGTTACCTACTGCAAAGATTATAATTAGTTAAATCAGTATTTATTGAAGTCTCTGATTCATCTGATGTCTTCTGAAGAACTATGTATTTACCCATCTGATTCATGCCATGTTTGGCTTCCTGTTTATGCATGCAATTTTGTTGTATTAATTTGAGTATTTCCAGGCCTGTATCATTATTCTTGACCTACTTGGTGCATACCTTCTGCCTGAGATGTAGTAGCCATTCAAGGGATTAAGCTTTCGTTTCTCATGCTTCTTTGTATTCAACATCATAGCAAAAGCAGACCACCTTTGCAATGTTTAGCTTTGTTTCATCACTGGCATCCCATCCGAATTCTCTCTTTTTTAAAAAAAAATTTATTGATTTTTCATTTTAAAACAAACAAAACAAACAGACACATACAAACATATATATTTTCATATCCTCCTTTTCATAAACCTTCTTTCATGGACTTCCCCATACCTCACCCTTTCTGCTTCCTTATTTTACAGTTTTTCAGCAACCCCTTGGTCCAATTATATTTATAACTTATTTTTTCTCAGTTTCATCTTAATTCATCAAACAATTTCAGCTGCAATTCTGCATCTTCCTTCCCCTTAACATTTTAGCACTCATCAATTTTACAACAGTTCTTAAGATAAACTTTAAATTTCTTCCAATCTTCCTCCACCATCTCTTTCTCTTGGTCACAGATTCTGCCGGTCATTTCTGCCAATCCCATAAAGTCAATCACTTTCGTCTGCCATTCTTCCAGTGTGGGTAATTCTTGCGTCTTCCAATACTTTGCTAGGAGTATCCTTGCTGCTGTGGTAGCGTACATAAAAAAAGTCCTGTCCTTTCTTGGCACCAGTTGGCCAACCATGCCCAAGAGAAATGCCTCTGGTTTCTTATGAAAAGTGCATTTAAGTACCTTCTTAATTTCATTATAAATCATTTCCCAGAAGGCTTTAATCTTTGGGCAGGTCCACCAAAGGTGAAAAAAAGTACCTTCAATTTCCTTACATTTCCAGCATTTATTGTTGGGCAAATGATAGATCTTTGGAAGCTTGACTGGGGTCATGTACCACCTATAAATCATTTTCATAATGTTTTCTCTTAAAGCATTACATGCCGTAAATTTAATACCGGTGGTCCATAACTGTTCCCAGTCCGCAAACATAATGTCATGACCGATGTCCTGTGCCCATTTAATCATAGCTGATTTGACTGTCTCATCTATTGTATTCCACTTCAGCAACAAATTATACATTCTTGATAAATTCTTAGTATTGGGTTCTAGCAGTTCTGTTTCTAATTTGGATTTCTCCACCTGGAAGCCAATTTTCCTGTCTTGTTTGAAAGTCTCCATTATTTGATAATAATGGAGCCAATCTCTTACCTTGGACTTTATTTCTTCAAATCTCTTTAATTTAAATTTACCACTTTCTTGTTCTAAGATTTCAAAATATTTTGGCCAATTAGATTCCATATTAAGTTTCTTCACTTCTTTAGCCTCCATTGGTGATAACCACTTAGGAGTTTTGTTTTCCAACAAATCCTTATATCGAGTCCAGACATTGTATAATGCTTTCCTGACCACATGATTTTTAAAACCTTTATGAGCTTTAACCTTGTCATACCATATGTAGGCATGCCAACCAAACCTATTGTCAAACCCTTCCAGATCCAAAATATCAGTATTCTCAAGAAGTAGCCAATCCTTCAGCCAGCAGAAAGCTGCTGCTTCATAATAAAGTCTTAAGTCCGGCAGGGCAAACCCCCCTCTATCTTTTACATCAGTTAATATCTTAAATTTTATTCTGGGCTTTTTGCCCTGCCAGACAAATTTAGATATATCTTTCTGCCACTTCTTGAAGCAATCTAGTTTATCCACAATCTGTAATGTCTGAAACAAAAATAACATTCTTGGCAAAACATTCATTTTGATCACAGCAATTCGGCCTAACAAGGAAAGCTTCAAATTCGACCATATTTCTAGATCTTTCTTTACCTCTGTCCAACAATTGTCATAATTATCCTTAAATAAATTCACATTTTTAGATGTCATGTTAATCCCCAAGTATTTCACTTTCTTAGCCACCATCAACCCAGTTTCACTTTGAAACTTCTCCCTTTCGCCATTTGTTAAGTTTTTTCCCAGGACTTTAGTTTTTTGTTTGTTCAGTTTAAATCCTGCAACCTGGCCAAAGAATTGAATTAGTTCTAGAACTCTTTGTGCTAGTGTCTGGCTCTTGTAAAGTCAATACAAGGTCATCTGCAAATGCCTTCAATTTGTACTGTCTGGCTCCGACCCAAATTCCTTTTACCAACTGGTCCCCCCTGATCATATTTAATAAAATCTCCAGGACTGATATAAAAAGTAATGGGGATATTGGGCACCCCTGCCGTGTCCCTTTTTCTATCGGAAGTTCATCAGTAACCACATTATTTACAATTAACTTTGCCTTTTGTTCGGAATATATTGCACCTATACCATTTTCAAACCTTTGGCCTACCCCCATCCCATGGAGATTCTTCTTCATAAAGTTCCAAGAAATATTATCAAAGGCTTTCTCCGCGTCCACAAATATTAAAACTGCCTTCGTGTTAATATTTACTGTCAACATTTCCATAATATCAATTATATTCCTTACATTGTTTGATAAGTGTCTTCCCGGGAGAAAGCCTGCCTGGTCTTTGTGAATCTCCTCCACCAGCACCTTCTTAAGTCTTTTTGCTAAAATGTCAGCAAATATTTTGTAATCCACATTAAGTAATGATATAGGGCGGTAGTTCTTAATCTGATTTTTTTCAGTTTCAGACTTTGGTATAAGTGTGATGAAAGCTTCTTTCCATGATTCAGGAGCCTTTTTCCCCTCTAATATTTCATTGCAAACCTCCTTCAACGGCTGTATTATCCATTCCTTCAGTGCTTTGTAGTATCTGGAGGTTAATCCATCTGGTCCTGGAGATTTACCTAGTTGCATGTTTTGAATGGCACCCTCTATTTCTTTATCTGTTATTTTCTCATTTAAAACCAACATACTTTGTTGAGAAATTTTTTGTAATCCATATTTCTTAAGAAAATCTTCTATGTCTCGTTCATTCTCCGGCCCTTGTGCATATAGTCTTCTGAAATAACTCTGAAAACAATTGCTGATCTCATTTGGTTTGATAACATTCTTTCCATCCACCTCCAAATTTGTAACTGTATTCAATTTTTGTCTCTTCTTCAATTGCCATGCGAGGAGTTTCCCGCATTTATCTGCTGATTCAAATGTCCTTTGTCTCATTTGCTTGATTTTCCATTCTATCTCTTGGTTCATCAGTTCCATATACTGCATCTGATAAAATTTAATTTCTCTCAAGATCTCATGAGACTTTGGTTTAGATCTCAATTTCTTTTCTCCTTCTTTTATTTTTTCCAGGATCTTATCTTTCCTCTCATTTTGTTTCTTCCTCTTTAAAGAATTCTGTTGTATTAGAAAACCTCTCATCACGGCCTTACTTGCGTCCCAAATCACTCTTTTTTCAACATCCGTCCTCAGATTTATCTCAAAATAGTCCTTCAAAGTTTTTTGGGCCTTTTTGTAAATCTCATCGTCTCTAAATAGGGTGTCATTCATTCTCCATCTGAAGGAACCAGCTGTTGTTAGTTTCATTTCCATCTTCACAGCGTTATGGTCGGAGCATGTCTTTGGGCAGATTTCTACTTTTTTTATCCTTGGAGCCATGCCACTAGTAATCCAAATTTGATCAATTCTTGTCCATGTCATTTGTGCCTCAGAGAAAAACGTTCCCTCTCTCTCGAGAGGGTTTCTAGTTCTCCAAATATCTATCAAGTCCAAATTCTCTGTCATTTCAAAAAAAGTCTTGGGTAATCTCCCGTCCTTAGAGACCACCTGTCTTTGTGCTTTGTCCATATTTGTAGAAACCACGCCATTCATATCTCCTAATAAAATTACATTGCAATCCAGATAGTCCATTAATGTCTCATGCAGTTTCTTGAAGAATTCTGCCTTCCCTTCATTAGGTGCATAAATGCCAACTGTCAAAAATTTTTCTCCCTGAATTTGTATTTCAATTGCCAAAAATCTTCCTCGTTCATCTTTAAAAATCAATTTAGGGGCCAATTTCTCCTTTGCATAGATCACCACTCCTCTTTTCTTGACTTTATCCGATGAAATGAATTCCTGTCCTAACCTTTTGTTTATAAGCAATTTTCTGTGTGTCCATGTTATGTGGGTCTCTTGTAAACAAATCAAATCCAATTGTTCTCTTTTCAAAATATGAAAAACTTCACGCCTTTTTCTGGGAAGGTTCAGTCCATTACAGTTCCAAGTCAAAAATTGCAGAGACATCGTTAATTAGTTACCTCCAGCTGCTCCCTGCGGCTGTTCTTCTTCCGTTGGTGATTTAAGTCCGAATGTCAGGCTTCCAAGATCTGTTTCAGAGGTCAGTTCTACCACTCCTTTCTGTAGGTCCTCTTCGTTTCTGTCCAAAAATTGTTCTTTATCTTGTACTGTTCTTATCTTGACTTTCTTTCCTTTGTAGCTAAAGGACAGGCCTTGTGGAAACTCCCACCTGAAAGGAATGCTGTTCTGTTTCAGCAGGTAAACCAGATTCTTGTAATGGGTTCTAGCCTCCAGAATATATTTCGGGATATCCTTGTAAATTTGCACAAAAACGTCTTCGATCTCAAGAGTTCTTTGATAGTGTAGATTTAATATTTTGTCCCTTTCCTCCTTTGATCTCAAAGTTATCAGGCAATCCCTCGGAATCTTTCTATTTTGCCTTCTCCCCAGTCTGAAGGCAGCCGTTATCTTAAATTCTTCCTCCTCTGTGTTTACCTGCCAAAATTCTGAAAGTTCTTTAGTGAGAAAGTCCACTAAGTTGTCCCCTTCACTTTCTGGGACCAATCTAAGTCTTAAATTCCTCTCTTTCCTCTGCATCTCCCATAAAGACAAAGCGGCCTCATGTTCGTCCAACCTCTTGCAAACTGGTGCTAATTTTTCCTGTGTGTTGTCTGCAGTGGATTTTGCTTCTTCCGCTATTTTTCGGATTGTTGCATTTTCCTCAATTAATTTATTTATAGTTGCTGTGTTGGATGTTATGCTTTTGGTGTTCAAGTCCAATTTTGTAGTAAGTTCTGTCGGCTGTTTGGTATTTTCCGTACTCTGCTTTGTCAAGTTTTCTAAGGATTCATTTATCTTAAGCAAAGCTTGTGTCACTGAATCCATGAATATATCTATCCCTTTTTCCTGTCCAGCTGCACCTGTTGACAATGTGCCTGACGTAGAGCCCCTTTTCTTTTGTGCGGCTTTAACTTTAGACCTTGTTGCTATCTCCTCTGCTGAGCCGCTCATGTCCCAAGGTCGTTCCCACAGGAGCAGCTTTGAATGGAAAAATCCAGTGACTTGTTTTTTACAGTCTATGTTGCAACTATTGTCTTTAGGTCCTCTAGAGAGAGCAATTCAATGTATCCACAAGGCAGGGAAAAAACAAAGAAGCCAAAAGCCCCCAAAGAGGAAAGTTTTTAACCGCAGTCACCCAGTCTTCTAGTTGCAACAAGCTATCAAATTGTTCTTTCAGTAAAATCCCAAAGTCACAAAGTCCAAAATTGTATCAAATAAAGTCACAGTCTATCTTTTCTGACAGTCCCTGTCAAGTGTTTCACCCAGGCAGCTCGCTCCCAGAGTCAGAGACAGCGGAAAGTTTTTCCCTTTGCTTCCTTTCATGCAGGTTAAATCAAGTTCCCTTTTCTTCACCCCTTGCTCCTGCTTGCTGGGGGGGGGGGGTTCAGATTCAATGCCAGGGTTAAACCGCTCTAAAAAGTTCAGAGTTACTTCTCCTTCAATTGCAGCTTTAAGTTCCGTTGCTTTAAAGATCATGCAGCCGGGGGGGGGAGGCAGACTTCCTTTATTTACCGTCCCCGTTTTCAGCCGAATTTCAAGCAAATTTTATAGTCCCGATAGGTTTCTCAATCCTACTTACAGGTTTCAAATTTCAGTCCAAATTTCAGGAAGAAATCGGCGCTCTCCGCCTATGGCAACGCGGCTTCACTCCACAGGCTGGGTAGCGACTCTCAGCACCGCGCGATCCCCCGATGCTCCTCCGGAGCCTTTAAAAAGGCTCTTTTGCAGTAAGGGGGGGCGCAAATGGTGCCCACCGAGTCTCCTTGTTCACAGGCTTCCGCGCCTGTGATTTTAGGGGTCCCCGCTTCGCCTTAGCGGTCAGACCCAAACTCGTGGAGCAGCCCTCTCTCCGGAGATCAGAGAGAGAGCAGCCATTAAGCGCTGGCGCCGACCGGAAGCCCCATCCAAATTCTCACCAGATAGTTTTGTATCCAATTTGCTACCTTCTCATCAACCCACTTTTGGATACAGGTTGGATACAGATTTAGCTATAGATCAGTTGCCTCTTGAGGTGTAAGAACTGAGGGCTATCATCTCATTTAAGGGGAAATGTTTGGGGTAATACCAAATGGGAAAACTAGAAGAGCTGTTTAAGTGAATATGGGAACTCTGTTTCTTCAGACAGTTTTGGTAGGTGAATGGTGGGTTTGTTTTAAGTTATTTACTGAGTGGCAAGGTTTGGCCCATCTTTGAGTCAAGGTAACATGACCGCTTCAGGCAGCAGGATCCACAGGTGCGGCAGAGCCTGACATAGATCTTTATATCCATCTTTGGTGCACACGCTTGTCCCTTCTTCCCTGGCAGGCATAGGGGTGATATTTTGTGGTTCGCCTCAGGTGACAAGATGTCTTGGGCCAGCCCTGCTGGGTGGGCATTGTACTCTGCACTTCAGTCTTTGCTATATCGGATGATATGTTTCCAGGCTGTGTACAGTGGTACCTTGGGTTAAGAACTTAATTCGTTCTGGAGGTCCGTTCTTAACCTGAAACTGTTCTTAACCTGAGGTACCACTTTAGCTAATGGGGTCTCCCGCTGCCGCCACCGTGCAATTTCTGTTCTCATCCTGAAGCAAAGTTCTTAACCTGAGGTACTATTTCTGGGTTAGTGGAGTCTGTAACCTAAAGCATCTGTAACCCGAGGTACCACTGTAATGCCTATGCTACCAAACAGTGAAATCTGGTAATTATCATGCCAGGCAAATGTCTGCTCTCTTGGAGGGTTGGAAATCTGAACAAAGCTTTTAATCCCATGAAAATAACCAGGGAAAACTGCCTTGTGGCCAAAGTTAATCGGATAATCTAGCTTTAGGGATGCAGGTGGCGCTGTGGTCTAAACCACAGAGCCTAGGGCTTGCCGATCAGAAGGTCGCGGTTTGAATCCCCGCGACAGGGTGAGCTCCCATTGCTTGGTCCCTGCTCCTGCCTGTTGGTTTCTATTTCCCTCACTGAGCAGCAACTGCAGTCACAAAACATTGTTTTGCATTCCACAGTCAAAGTTACTGTTGGATTCCCACGGGAATGGGAGACTGGATGTGACGTACACTGGTTTCCTGTTTCTCAGTGTTCTCTCGGTGTTCTTTGTTTCCGAGAGGAGTTGCTTCTCTGCTCTCACAGAAGCAAGATGCATGTTTGTATTCTCTCAGCATAGAGTGGAAATAAAGTTAAGAATGTGGCACATACTGCTTATCCTTCTGCTGTGTGGACTACTCTGCTTGGGCTCAAGATAAGACGAGCCTGTATCAGCTTCAGATGGGCCGAAGCTGGTCAAAATCTCACACTGCCAACCTAGCAGTTTGAAAGCTCCGGCGGGAAGGTAAACGGTGTTTCCATGTGCTGCTCGCCAGAAGCAGCTTTGTCATGGTGGCCACATGACCCGGAAGCTGTCTGAGGACAAATGCCGGCTCCCTCGGCCAGTAAAGCGAGATGAGCGCTGCAACCCCAGAGTCGTCCGCAACTGGACCTAACGGTCAGGGGTTCCTTTACCTTTATCTTTAATCTAGCTGTAGATCAAGTCCCAAGATTCTTATTTCAACTTGCAGAGGTAAACTTGAAACCTGACTGCAGTGTTGAGGTCCCAAATCCAGAAATGAGCAAAATCAAATCATGCACTTATTGTCTTAATAATGATATTATTCTTAAGCAAACCTTTCTAGATTTGGGGTATGTGTAGTAGAATGACCAATCTAGGAACACACACAACACCTTTTGCCATTATGTCTTCAAATTTGTGCAATCATAATTGATAGAAATAACTACAATAATGCCCCAGTCCAATTGTCTTGGACATGTCTGTTGGGGGTTTTGACTTTCCCTCTTCAAGTCTTCAAACATGAAGGAGCTCTCTGGATTGAACGTGACCACGAAACAATCTCAGTCAAACAAACAACACACCCTCCTTCTTACATTTAAATACAGTACCGAAAACATATTACAAATATGGTGTGGTCCATAAACCTAGAATGAGTCACAGAGGGAATGGGGTGTGGGAATTTTTCTTCCTAAAACAGGAAGAGCATCTGGGCAAATACTATCTAGGATGCTTTCTCAAAACAATGTGCTAATAAATGAATTCCAACTTCACAACACAATGGTGAGGGATGCTGACAGAACACTCCTCCCTGACAGCTTCCAGAGTTCTTGAATTTGACATGCAACCATGGGGGCAGGGGAGTTTTCCATCTTATTTCTTGATTGTGGCATTATCTCTTAGCAGCTGCATGACAGGCAGTTGAAGCTTCGGCCAGTATGGAAACACGTTAGGAGAGCTGCTGATCATAATGGCTAGAAAAGGGGCAAACGTGAAAAATCTAATCTTTACTGAGACCATGTGTTTACTGCTCCAGCAGAATTGTGACTCAGTGCTCACAAATACATTTCCTTGCTTTCGTTTGATCTCCTCACTTTTCATGTAACCTTCGGTATTACTTATGTTCATTGCCATAAATGTTCGCAGTCAATTCAACCCATTTCAGATGATCTGAAAGAGCAGAGAAACCATATGCAGAAGCAGGGCCGGATTTAGGTTTGATGAGTCCCTAAACTACTGAAGGTAATGGGGCCCTTTATTCTTGGAAACTGTAGTTTGTTTTTTAAAAAAAGTTACCGGCGGACAATAAATGCATTTAATCGTCTTTTTTAAAACAAAAAACAAAACCTGAAGGTGGTTTTGTGTGCTTCCTCTGCCTTGAAGACAAGGACTGGCCCTTAAGTCAATCCATTTTAGTGCTGTAACCAGCCCTGGGAGCCTAAATAATAATAATAGTAGTAATTATGATATTATTTGGAGAGGGGGTTGCCTCCGGGTTCAAAACGCCTTTGGGTTGTCTCCGGGCAAGCCTCGTCTCCACGCCTCAGTGGGAGAGCGGCGCGGGTGAGAGAGAACAGAGCTGCCATTGTTTTGTAATCCGCCCTTCTCGAGCGTTCGCCTTTCCTTGGCCTGGGAAGTAGGGTGGCCGGGAGACGGCCGGAGGGAGGGAGCCCCTCTCCCTGAGCACACCAGGCGCTGCCCGGGCTCTGAGTTCAAACTCTGCCTGCCTCTTCCTCTCGAGGAGCAACTCTTCGGGGCGGGGACACTTCCTCCTCGGGGCGTGCAAGTAGGATGAGTAAGGCTTCGGCGCTGGGCGTTGCCGGGGAGAGCCCGGCCCCCTGTCCGTCAGGTGACTGCGGCGGCGGAGAGACCTCGGCGCTCCTCGGCTGCCGGCAGCCAGAGGCGCCATGGAGCTGCTGTCGGTGGTGCTGTGGGTCTCGGCGGCGCTGGTTGCCTCCTCGTCCGCGCACCAGCCGCCGGGGCCGCCCGAAGCCGAGGAGCTGCTTTGGGGCTCGGAGGCGGCGAGGCCGCCGAGCGCGGCTTCCTCCTCCGTCTCCCTCTGGCCGCTGCCCCGCTCGCTCCGCGTCTCCGCAGCCCGGCTGCAGCTGGCGCCCAAGCGGTTCCAGATCGTCCACGGCCCGGGCTCCTCGGCGGGGCCGAGCTGCTCCTTGCTGCAAGATGCGTTCCGGAGGTGAGCTGCGGGAGCTTTCGGTTTCAACTCGGGCAGGGCTGCCTCCTCGTACCCCCAGCCCAAGCCGCCCGGCTATACCTCAGCTCTTGCAAGCTGCATCCGCTCTTGTCTTTCTCCCGGGAGGGCTGTTGTGTTTTTCTCCCGCGGCATGTAAAATCTGACAGGGGACGCGTTGACCCGATGTGTAGATGCAGGCCATCCAATTAAGAGCATATACATCTTCCCTCCTCCTACCACAGAAAGAAAAATCATGGGAATTGTAGCTTGCATACAGCTGCAGATCTCAGCACCCTAAACAACCCCTTGTGTCTCTTTTAGGAGGTGTGATGTGCTTTAAATGTGTAGCTTTTAAATTATTATTGAATTTATTGAATTTATATACCACCCTATACCTGAAGGTCTCAGGGCAGTTCACGGAACAGAATCAAAATATAAAACCACAAAATATATAATCAAAATAAAAACAACAACCCCCCCAACCCAACATTTTAAAAGGGCATAGGATGTCAATCAAATCAACCAAAGCTTAAAAGGGAACTTTTTTGCCTGGTGCCTAAAGGTGTATAATGAAGGCACCAGGCAAACTTCCCTGGGGAGAGCATTCCACAGACAGGGAGCCACTGCAGAGAAGGCCTGTTCTCGTGTTGCCACCCTCTGGGCCTCTTGAGGAGAAGGCACATGAAGAAAGGCCTCAGAAGATGATCTCTGGGTCAGGGTAGGTTCATGCAGAAAGAGGCGGACCAGGATCAGTGCAATATGCTCAAACCATCTTGCTCCAGTGAGCAACGTGGCCGCTGAATTCTGCACTAGCTGAAGTTTCTGGACCGTCTTCAAAGGCAGCCCTACGTATAACGCATTGCAGTAATCTTGAGGCTGCCAGAGCACAGACAACAGTAGTTAGGCTATCCCTGTGCAGATAGGAGTGTAGCTGGTCAACCAGCTGAAGCTGATGGAAGGCTCTCTGGGTCTTACCTTCTGTGGTGAGATGTGTCCATCCATCTCTTTTGTTACTAACATTCAGAAGCAATTTGAAAATGCTTCTGTTCACCAAGGCAACTATATATACCGTATGTGTTGTTGTGCTGCTTGGTTGTTTGCAGTCCTAAGATCTTTTGGGAGGAAGGCCAGGATAGAAATCTAATCGATAATAAAAGAATGACACAAAAAACCCTGACATAAGAAAAAAATAATCGGCTACCCTTAAGTTGAGAGAGAACCGTCCTTTAAGTGAAAACAGATGCAATAGGGAGTGTTTGTGTATGTAGGCAAGGGAAATCTCACTGTAACAGCATCTCTCTCACCTGTAATACTTTGCCATGACAATTTGCACCTGCTCCAAATTCTCTTGCCTGGAGCATTTTTAAAGGGACAGGATTCATGCCTGTCTTCTATCTATTCACTGAGTCCTAAACTCTTTGGGGAGAAAGGGCAGGATAGAAATCTAATAGATAATAAAAGAATGACACAAAAAACATTGACATAAGAAAAAATAATCAGCTAACCTTAAGTTGAGAGAGAACTGCCCTCTAAATGAAAACATGCAAGAGGGAGTGGAGCCATTCTTACCTAATATGAATAGTTGGAGGATCTGTTCTCAACAGTAGAGTTGCACAGAATATTTTTTATTTTCTAGCATCAAAAATGAAAAAAGAGCTTATACAAATCTGGTGTCGGAGGTATCCATTGTTCTTCAGTGAGCCACCAACCACCTTCAAAATATGTGAAACCAGCTTGCATATTTTAATCGGCCACATACTGCTATACTGACTAACACATGGTTTTGCAAAACATCCCCATCCCTCAATTCACACTCGGTATCAACTTGAAGTCAAGATGGGGTTTAAAAACTGCACTCATCCTACCTGTGCTTTCTGTAAGCCTGTAAGCATTTCTATAAATCAGGGATTGCTAACCTTGTGCCTTCCAGATGTTGTTGGACTCCCAAACCTCATCAGCGCCAGGCAGCATGGCCAGTGATCAGGGATGATGGGAGTTGCTATCCAGCAACATCTGGAGGATCACAGGTTAGCCAAGCCTGATAGGAGCTCAGTCGGTAAGAAATGTAGTCAGACTGGAATACATGGGTATAGCCAAGGAGGGACAGGGAGGGGCAGCTGCTCCCATCAATAAAAATACATAGCAAACTTAGGTTCCCCCCCCCCAACAAAAGACCTGCCTCCCCTAACAAAGATCTTGCTGGAATATATAGATTTATGCTGTGCATAACATCTTTCTGGGTTCACTTCCAGGTACTATGAATACATATTTGGGTATTCCAAATGGCAGAATGGTGATGAGACGAAACCTCTTTTGGAAACGGAGCTATCTTCGCTTCAGGTGATTATTACTTCAGAAGATTCTGAATGTGATAAATTTCCCAGCATCGCATCTGATGAATCTTGTAAGTATCTGATGGTGTAAATATGTGTAGCGCCTTCTTCCTTCCTAGCTGTGGATTAATTACAGCGTTCTATTGATCAGGGTGGGGAAACTCTGGCCTTCCAGATATTACTGGACCCCCTCCTCCAATTCCCATAATCCTTCTTGACCATTGACCATGCAAACTGGGACTGATGGGGTTGAAGTCCAACAACATCTGAGAGGCTATAGGTTTCCCACACCAGATCATCTTATTTCTTATACTGGTTTGGCTTGTAGACACTGTTTTTCCCCCCTAGTATACACAGCTGGCTATAATAATGAACTTTTATCCTGTGAGTAATTGAAGAAAATAGATTGACTCAGTTAAAAATAAGAGTCTTGAATGTGTCTCACTGGTATTAATACCTGTACTGTATTCATAATTTTGATGCATTTTTTCCCAGCAACCAAGATTGGTTTGGGTGCTAAATTATGGGTGTGGAGACTTGCATTTTGGAAAATCAGGGACAAATGCCTGACACTTGGTGGTGCTTCATGGAGTAATCCAATATACACCCAGCCACATTGCTGATTCTTCCTCGTCAATTGAAACTGAGTACACCTGTGTAACTGGAAGTTTAGAAGAACACAAGTGGAGCCTCCACAGAATATTTTAGCATGGAATGCTCCTATTCAGTGTTCCAGTCCTGAGCCATTCCTTCTTTTTAAAATCTTTTTTTTTTTTTTTTTTTTTTTTTTTGCCCTGAACAATTTACATTCCATAGTCAGTGAACACACTCAATCCTAATTAGGCTGTTTTGGGGTCCCTGCTGAGGGTTTGTTCTAAACATCTTTTGTAATTCTGCGAACCTTCAGGTTCATCCAGACCTGATGAGGCTTCCTTCTTTTGAATGGTTTGTGTTCTTTTGATTGCATAAGAATACACATTTGAGTAAGTTTTGGAGATAGAGGCAATTATATGCATTGGGGCTGTCTTGGGGTGGATTTGTTTGTTTTGTAAAAAGCATAGCCTTTGTTTTTATGTTCATTGCTTTATGGAAACTGTTGCGTGTTTTATTTCATAAGCTCCCTGGAGAACGTGATCCAAATGGTGGGCTAATTTAAAAAAAACAAAACAAAAATTGCTTTGTGTTATAGTGATGGTTGCTGTGAGATAATGAGACAGTCTTGATTTCTGGATAAATAGTGATGATTCTACTGATTTAAATATAGGAGGAGTATCTTGCAAGTTCTGAAGGTGCTTGTTTACATTTTCCTAGTTTTCCTGTGTTCACAAGAATGGTGCATATTTTGAGGACGGCTATACCGGGCAGACGGGAGCAGGGAGAAACTGTTTGTAAATATTACAGAATATTTGTAGGTATGCTGTGCCTACTGGATATATAGGATGGCCCTGATCCAAAGAAAGTTTGTCACAGAAATGCCATTGAAATCAGTAGGGTGTCAGAATTACTGGCTTTCTGTGGACTGGAGCTGCTGAGAGCAGAAATACAGGAAGGCAGGGACTGCCTCTTTGGAAGGTTCTACTCATTTCAGTTCTCCTTTTCCTAGGCTTAGTCATCTAATGTTTGTGGTTACTGTCAGTCTCAGGGGAGGCCATTGGAAGGGAAATCTCAGGTCCTCACCCAGGGCTGTGAAGCAGACAGATAGTTGTGCTGCTTTTCCCTGCTCCAGAGCCCAGTAGGATACAAGACATTCCCCCTCCCCAATAGTTTTTGGAGACTTGGGCTGCTTCTCCCTGCTCCATGTGTACATTCAGCTTTACACGCTTGGCAGTTAAAAATAAAATAAAATAGAAAGGGGGTGGGAAAAAGACTTCGACAATCCCACCCACCATTGCACCCAGTGTGTTTGGACTATATGCGATTTTGACTTTAGGCACAATCCCCAGGACATAGCTCCCATGTAAATTGAGGGATTACATTGTGGCATGAAGGACTGGGGCAGCAGCAGCAGCGGTTGTCTTCTCCTGATTTGCTGAGCTTTGGAGCAGGAAGGGTGGAATTGAACCAAACAGTTGTGCATTCAAGGATTAGCACAGGACTTCCTTCCCTCCCCTTCCCAAATCTGCTCCAGAGTACTGGGGGAGCCCCCAGAACAGATCTAGGGGGGACGTTGGTGGAGGAGAGGTGGAAAATGTTCCGTTGCACAAAGAGAAATCCTTGCACCGATGGAACCAGTTACTTAGTGCTAAGGAGCCAGTGTCATGTTGTGGTCAGAGGGTCGGACTAGGACCTGGGAGACAAGGGTTCAAATCCCCACACAGGCATGAAGTTCACTGAGTGGCTTTGGGCCAGTCATTGTTATGTTTTTATATTCTGTCGGAAGCCGCCCAGAGTGGCTGGGGCAACCTAGTCAGATGGGCAGGGTAACAACAACAATTTCTGCACCGACTTTTGCCTCTGGCCCCACCCACCTCTGGCATGTGGCCCCCCAGAAGAGAATGTAGCCCTCAAGCTGAAAAAGGTTCCCAACCTGTTTTAAAAGATCGCTGGCTGTGCAGATGAAATGGTGTTTGGCTTATTTTAATTGAGAAGCATGCATCATCATGACACTTAGGCAGCCAAGAGTGATGGTGCATGCTTCTCTCTGACACAGGAAATAGGTGATTTCTAAAATAACGGCACACTTCCACTTGCATTTTTGTTCAGCGGTGTGGCTGTTTTTAAGACACTTCTCAGAGTAGGCTTGCACAACTTCATAGCCTTCTTTGTAGCCAGTGGCGTAGCGTGGGGGGTGCAGGGGGGGCCGGCCGCACCGGGCGAAACATCTGGGGGTTAGGGAAATCCACGCGTTAGGGGGCGCAAATCCACGGGTTAGGGGGCGCAAATTACTTGCCTTGCCCCGGGTGCTGATAACCCACGCTACGCCACTGTTTGTAGCCCTATCAGGGCTTTTGCTGCTGTTAGTGCAGAAACAGAGGAGTTGTTAAGCAGCATTCAGGTGGCTGCAGTATGTGGCTTGGGATGCTGTGTTGGGGCCACAAGTGATGCAGGCCTGACTTGGAGAAATCCTTATTCCTACAAGTCTTTTTATAGTTACCTGAAGACCAGAGGTGCACTAGAATTAATTTTCACCTTTCCTTAATTGCCAGTGTTCAGCTTTACTTTAAAAAGGCACCTAGGACTTAAAATGACTAGCTTATTATCAGTGTTGCAATTGAACCCCATAGGTTTGGATCCTAAGATTAGCTAAACTAGGGAGTTCCTGCCACACTGGCCACCCAAAAGCTTCTCTAGAAGACTTGGGGGCCCTCTTGAACAATGTGGGGTGGGTAGAGGAAAGTTGCTTGAGATTGGGCTTAGATCCTGATACAAATTAACTTGCAGAAGTTAATGAAAGGAAAATTTCCCATGCCCTCTTTTCCCTGCAACCTCCCAAACGCCACCCCACATTCTCTGGAGGGGAGGAGCCCCTCTTGAATAAGCTTTTCATGGGGCAAGATGGTTGCCAAAGAGGAAGCAGAGGATGGCAGACTTTCCTTCCGTGAATGTATTTTCAGTTCCAAGCCAGAGACTGCTTAATTCCCCCTGACTTCATTTGGATACAGGCGGCCTTTGTGCAGGACTGCTCCCAAACTCTTATAATTGGTTGTCTTTTAAGTAACCAATATTTTCATTACTAAAACTTATCATTAATTGTCATTTGCTCTTAAAGATCAGCTCCAGGTATCAGGACCTACAGCTGTGCTGAAGGCAGACAAAGTTTGGGGAGCATTGAGAGGTGAGTAATAAAGGTCTTCTCCTTCCATCAGGCCCTCTCAGCAGAGGGGGCTCCCTTCATGTTTCCATTGCCTTCAGCAGCTCAGGGGTGGGGGTGTTGGCCCAGGAAAGGGCATTCTCCATGGCACCCCCCTAAGCTGCAGAATTCAGCAACTTAGTCATGGCTGAAGCCGGAGTGACATGACCTGTTTTGAAGTGGTGTGTGTTGTAATCTGGGGGAGCACAATCTCTGTCTTGGTTGGAATAGGAGCCCCAAATTTTCTTGTGTAAATCAGCCATAAGTGGTTTGTGTGTTAGAGATATTTAATCAGTGGTGGCCATCATCTTATCTTTATGACTCAAAACAAAATGAAAAAGAGTGGAGCTCCTCCAAACATTTAAAAAGTGGTGAAAAAGGAAGCAAGTTGGGAGACTTACTCTTTGGGATTTTGTCCAATGTAGAGACAAGTCCATATTCCTTGCAGGGAGGTAAGAAGAGCCCTGCTGGATCAGACCAAAGGCCTTTCTACTTCAGCATTCTGTTCACACAGTGTACAGCCAAGAAACCTCTGGGAAGGCCATAGGCAGGACCTGAATGCCTGAACAACACTCTTCCCCACTCTTGATTCCCAGCAACTGCTGTTCATACTGTTCGTGATACAGGAGGCACTGGAGATAAACATTCTGTCCCAGAATAAAAAAAAGCAAACATTCCCACACAGGGGCCCCATCTTCTCCCACTGGCCAACCCTTGGAAGGCCAGCCTAGAAGCTAAGTTAGAAAAAAGTGCTAGTCATTTGTGCTCTCTGGTTCTTGGCACTTCCTTGCAACATCCAAAGTAGCTGTTGGATGACATCAATTTTACTTTGCCAATTATGTTTACAGTTCAATCTGTTTTGACTTCCAGGTTTAGAAACATTCAGTCAGTTAGTAAATGAAGACGACTATGGAAGTGTGAGTATTTCTCTTCATGGTACAGTGGGCTAATTTGGAGTTTTCCCCAAGTTTGGACTTCAGCAACCGCTTATTAATTTTTTCAGGCTGCTCTGCGTCAAAGGTTGCCTCAGAGACTGTTTGGAAGCTGCGGTGTACCAGGTGGTGGGTACCAGCAGCAGATTAAATCTGTTCTGCAGCATCTGCCCTGGCTTACTATATCCTTGCTGAAATAACTCCAGTTGCCTGTTTTGACCAAGAGCTAATAGCTGACTGCATGGCTACATCTGCATGTCAGACCATAGAACTGGGATTCCAATGTCATATTCTGGGTATTAGCCCATTTTCATTTTGAATTATAATTGCATCTCTTATTCCTTACATTTTTCTTAAATGTATTGCACTTTGAATTATATGGAATACAATAAAAAGCAATAAAAATACTATTAAAAACCATACAGCATCTAGCACAGTGAATTACAGTTGCTACCACATGTAGAAAAATAATTAGTTTTCAAGTGGTCCTTGGTGAAAAAGAGTTTAGGAGCTGCTGCTACAGTATCATATCACAAAAATTAATTTGGGAACCTGTTGAACCTTCTCTTTCTCTCTTATATTTTAATAGCTGTTTGTCAATGAATCCGACATTACTGACTTCCCAAGATTTGCTTATCGAGGGATCTTGATTGATAGCTCAAGGCATTTTCTGCCTTTGAAAACTATCCTAATGACTTTGGTAAGTTGGCAATCGGCATGTTCTCCCCCGCCTGTCTTCCGCTACTGTGGCAAGTTTAAATGAAACCACCTGTTTCCTTACCAAGAAAAGGATTAAAGTTCTGATTTGAAATACGTGATACTAATAGCCTTGTACTTGGTGTTTCTTGGGACTTCTAGGAAGCAAAAACATCAACCCAGTTTTGTAATTGGTGGCAAAAATCAGCCAGGTTGTATTACTTGTTGTTTGAATCAAATCCCCCCATGGAAGTTCACACACCCCTTCTCTCCTTGACAGCCATTGAGTCTCATCCCTAACATTCCCCCCCCCAAAGACTCAATGGGGTGGGAAATAGCGCAGGAGGCTGAGGAATTCACAGAAAATCAAGGCACAGGCACCTTCTGAGTGGGGCTTCCTTTCAGTTCAGCATATTTGTCCTTTCTGGGTCAAGGATAGCTATTTCAAGCACCTGGGTTTTACTCAGTGATAGGAAACAGGGGAAGTGCTTACTCTAAATGGCTGTGCCCCCCCGCCTCAGCCTACCGCAGTATCTGGAAAAAAGGACCTTGAATGCTTGCTTTAGCAACTATATTACTGCCAGGCAATTACAATCTTCTTCTTTACTGGCTGCTTAGTAATGGAACCATGGATGGTAGGAACAAAGAGCATTGCAGTGGCACTTCCTTAACAGCAGATTTAATGTACCGTATTTTTCGCTCTATAACACGCACCAGACCATAACACGCATGTAGTTTTTAGAGGAGGAAAACAAGAAAAAAAATATTCTAAATGAAACAGTGGATGTATGATTTTTGTGGTTCATGCTGTGGCCACAGACATGTGATCTGACAGGAGTTTGGAGTAGCCCAATGCAAAAATCCTGAGGATCCATGTGGATCCATGCTTTGTAACCACGTTTTTGCACCACTGCGA
Organism: Podarcis cretensis; assembly: GCF_951804945.1. Lineage (NCBI taxonomy): Eukaryota > Metazoa > Chordata > Lepidosauria > Squamata > Lacertidae > Podarcis > Podarcis cretensis. The sequence goes on from NC_137180.1 coordinate 36,329,521, forward strand.
CCCCAGGCAACAGTGGGTGCGTGATTTTTTTGGTGCAGGATGTAGCCATAGACATGCTATGTGATCTGATGGTGAATTTGGGGTGACCCAATGCAAAAATCCTGAGGATCCATGTGGACCCGTGCTTTGTAACCACGTTTTTGCACCATTGCAGCCCCAGGCAACAGTGGGTGCGTGATTTTTTTGGTACAGGCTGTAGCCATGGACATGTAATGTGATCTGATGGTGAATTTGGGGTGACCCAATGCAAAGATCCTGAGGATCCATGTGGATCCATGCTTTGTAACCACGTTTTAAGTGGGGAGGGAAGAAAAAACACAGAAGGGACAAGGAGCACGAGAGGGGTGTGCAGAGAAGCAGCTGGCTAAGAATGCAGGAGAGGGGTTTAATGGGAGGGAGGAAAGGAAGGCAAAAGTTTCCCCCCACCCACCCAAGCCAGCCCCCCCCCTCTCTCTCTCCCACCTGCATGTTTTCCGGCTGCCTGTGAGTCCCTAGAGCACGGAGAGGAGGAGGTGGTGGGCTGGAGCCTGCGCGCAGTGTGACTAGGAAAGAATTAGAAGGAAGGACTCATCCTTTCCTTTCCCCTCTGCTGGCCAGGAGGGCAGGGGATTCCCTGCTCTTTGTTGAGTTTGAGCAAACGCAGCAACAGAAACAGAAGCAGGTGGGCAGTAAGACCCTGAGGCAGAATGCAGGAAAGCAGCAGCTTCCGCCTTCCCTCCGCCCGCCCGCCCGATCTTATTTTTGCCAGATTTTTGCCCCTGCGCTCTGGCGAGTCAGCTCCAGGGACCACACATTCGCTCAATAACACACAGAGACATTTCCCCTTACTTTTTAGGAGAAAAAATCTGCGTGTTATAGAGCGAAAATTACTGTACCTTTATTTAGGATTGGGGGTAAAGGTGTTATGGTGTTTCAGAATAATGTAGGTGTTGGAAAAGCAATGGTAAGGTCACTTTGCTCTGATTTATGTAGGGTTGCCATATTTCAAAAAGTAAAAAAACCAGGACACCCCAAAAGTTGTTGAGCTTTTCAGGAAAAACCAAAAGTTTTTGAGCTTTTTTAAGACACCAAAGCAGTTGACTTTTTATTTTATGAAAATGCAAAACAAAAAAACCCCACCATGCTTTCTGTTTACTTCCTGAAGATTCAGGATAAACAGCCGACAGGACGTCACTTCCGCCTTTGAAATCCCGGTATTGTTTGGAAGTATGGCAGCCCTAATTAATGGCACTGAAGAACACAATTACGGGGGAGGCGGGGGAGGAAGACTTTGCTAAGTGCTGTGTAAAAATCCCTCTTTAAAAACTGCTTGCCTCTCCACGCAAGATACCTAACTGAAACACCATCTTTTTTTCTCTTAGGATGCCATGGCATTTAACAAGTTCAATGTCCTTCATTGGCACATTGTAGACGACCCTTCCTTTCCTTATCAAAGTATCACATTTCCTGAACTGAGTCGCCAGGTAAGTAAATGGTCCTGTAGAACATTCTGAAAATTTAGTGCCCAATAAATTTATTGTTATTTTAATAAATAGCCTTTTCCACACATGAGTCTATTACGTTGTATTAGTTGCTGTTTAAAAGCCATAATACAAGGAAGAGGAACCTGTGGCTCCCTGGATATTTTTGGGCTTTAAACCCAACCAGTCCTATCCAGCATTACCAATGCTCAGGGATGAAAGGAGTTGTACTCTCAACAGCTTCTGGAGGGCCAAGGGCTCCCAGTCAGTGGGAAAATGAGAAAGTTCTTGGCGCAGACGGTTCACTGGAATAGCATTGTTGCACCTTTCTGAGAGGCGGCCATGTTAAGTCTGTTGGAACAGATGCAACAAAGAGTCAGTGAAACACTGAAAGCATGGAAGGCACATCTGGGGGAGTCAGATCGCTGCCTCTGGCTCCCTAGCAGCTCGGCACTTTGCAGCCTGGCTCCAAGAACACCACTGTAATGGGATGCTGATTTTTAAGATTAATTTCCTTTGGGAAATTTAAAATGGCAGAGAAAGGACAGGACAACACAACACAACACAAGAAAGAACGAAAAAGAAAGGAAATGAAGAAAATGGGCAAAAAAGGCAGTGAAATATATAAGAAACATTATATAATATATATCTTGGATTAAAGTTTCTTATAAATCATAGCACCATTTTGAGACTTTGCCTATTTTTTGCTTTCTGGAGCAAGCTATATATATATATATATATATATATATATATATATATATATATATGAGACACATTTCAGATTGTTATATATATATATATATATATATATATATATATATATATATATGAGACATTTCAGATTGTTCAGTCACCTAGCTACTTTCCCCATGGTTGGTACCACCTCCTAAATCTTAAGGACATAAGTGGAGCCCTTTTACATGAGATTGAAGGCCCACCTAATCCAGCATCCTGTTTTCCCCAGGGGACAACAGTTCAGGTTAAATAACCAAACAGTCTTGGTGATTCCTGCTTTTGCTTTGTTTGCTTTATATAATATACTGGCATGGGCTACTATTTTGAACCAGTTGTCACCCAGGCCTTTGTACAACATTATCCAGCCTTGGAGCAACAACACTCTGGCCAATACCAGCTGCAACTTTATTTCAGATTGCATCTGCAAAAGTGCAGACTTATCCCCCAGATGGGGACACTGAAACTGCTCAAAAGCTAGACTACACTGCCAGTAGTCCTTGGGTGCTGTAACACGACACTGTCAAGTGTAATCGGCTCTTCAGCCTTACTGGCATATTCTTGGCATCACATTGTAAAAGAACAACATGTGTGGACATTTTCACAGGGGGCCTATTCATACAATCATGTTTACACTCCCGCTGACATCCGTCTGGTGATAGAGTATGCTCGGTTACGGGGGATTCGAATTATCCCAGAATTTGACAGTCCAGGACATACCCAATGTTGGGGGAAAGGTAAGATGCATATTATTCTGAAATGCTATTGATACTGTAAACATGTAGGAACTGGCTTTAGTTGGGTGCATTTATGTTTTTTTCATTTTATTTTATTTTACCTACTTTGTTCTTATTTTCAAGATGCTTCTATTAATGTTATCGTATTCATTTTTATTGTATTTGCATTGCTATTAACTGGGGTATTGGACCTACTATAGGAAGTAGTCCAGCCAAATTATTTCACCCTCCCATTATAAAGAAAGGAAAAGAAATTGAGTGCAAGTACAGATTTATTGCGAAGTATAATTTTAATTCCAAAGCAGTTCAGTTTTCACCATGCTACATATAGCTTAATTATATGTTTCAGAGTTTTTGAGATTGGCCTTTAAATATATAACCTAGAAATGGGTTGAACTTCTTAACATTGTTGTGATAAATCTGCCTTTGTACTTTATTGCTGATCAGTTCTTTTTATTTTTGTTCTGACATCTAGTAAAATAGTATTGTAAACTGTAATAGCTGGTCAGTGCAGAAAATACATAGATAAATTGACTAATGGTCTGCCTTAGGAAAAAGCAGCTTCCTATGTTCCTAGTGTAGACAACATTTCTAAAAATGCCAATAATAAAAATGTATGAAACGGGGGGCGGGGAGTATTTAGTAGGCAAACAAATGTTCAGTAGCCCGGAATGTGAAACAGAAAGTGCTAATCTCTGGAATAAAATGACAAATCTGACAAGTGAATGCAAACCTATTGTGACTACTGGTCCATACTTTTCAGAATAGAACGCTGAAATTTTTAAAAGCTTAAAAAACATCGTGTTCTTGACCATAGTTTGGGGGGGGCGGCATGTATTTAAGTTCTTGGAATTGTTTTTAAAACAAACATAAGAATGCAACTTTATATGGTGCAGCAACAACAAATGCACCTTTCGAAGCTAATCTTGTTTTGACGTATTTTATTTTAGGACAAAAAGACATCCTCACACCATGCTACAATGGAGCACATCCGAGTGGGTCTTACGGGCCTGTAAACCCCATTTTGAATGCAACATATGATTTCATGGCTAAATTATTCAAAGAAATTGGCAGTGTATTTCCAGATGATTATATCCACTTGGGAGGAGACGAAGTGGACTTCACTTGTTGGTACGGTATAACATGAAGAGTCTACATTGCTTATTCACCTGAAATCTGTTGAGTTGGAAACTGTGACAGGAAAGGTAATAGGATAGGCAAGGACCCTTCAAGTGTGACTCTCCCACCCCACCCCGCTCCAGACTGTAGCCCTTTACACTAGGTTGGGGTCCACGTTCCCCCAAGCTCGTGGCTTGTTAGACAAAGCAGAAGGCTGTACAATTGTTGTTGTTTAGTCGTTTAGTTGTGTCCGACTCTTCGTGACCCCATGGACCAGAGCACGCCAGGCACTCCTGTCTTCCACTGCCTCCCGCAGTTTGGTCAAACTCATGCTGGTAGCTTCGAGAACACTGTCCAACCATCTCGTCCTCTGCCGTCCCCTTCTCCTTGTGCCCTCCATCTTTCCCAACATCAGGGTCTTTTCCAGGGAGTCTTCACTTCTCATGAGGTAGCCAAAGTATTGCAGCCTCAACTTCACAATCTGTCCTTCTAGTGAGCACTCAGGGCTGATTTCCTTAAGAATGGATAGGTTTGATCTTCTTGCAGTCCATGGGACTCTCAAGAGTCTCCTCCAGCACCATAATTCAAAAGCATCAATTCTTCGGCGATCAGCCTTCTTTATGGTCCAGCTCTCACTTCCATACATCACTACTGGGAAAACCATAGCTTTAACTATACGGACCTTTGTTGGCAAGGTGATGTCTCTGCTTTTTAAGATGCTGTCTAGGTTTGCCATCGCCTTTCTGCCAAGGAGCAGGCGTCTTTTAATTTCATGACTGCTGTCTCCATCTGCAGTTATCATGGAGCCCAAAAAAGTAAAATCTCTCACTGCCTCCATTTCTTCCCCTTCTATTTGCCAGGAGGTGATGGGACCAGTGGCCATGATCTTAGTTTTTTTGATGTTGAGCTTCAGACCATATTTTGCGCTCTCCTCTTTCACCCTCATTAAAAGTTTATCTAATTCCTCCTCACTTTCTGCCATCAAGGTTGTGTCATCTGCATATCTGAGGTTGTTGATATTTCTTCCGGCGATCTTAATTCCGGCTTGGGATTCATCCAGCCCAGCCTTTCGCATGATGAATTCTGCATATAAGTTAAATAACCAGGGGGACAATATACAGCCTTGCCGTACTCCTTTCCCAATTTTGAACCAATCAGTTGTTCCATATCCAGTTCTAACTGTAGCTTCTTGTCCCACATAGAGATTTCTCAGGAGACAGATGAGGTGATCAGGCACTCCCATTTCTTGAAGAACTTGCCATAGTTTGCTGTGGTCGACACAGTCAAAGGCTTTTGCATAGTCAATGAAGCAGAAGTAGATGTCTTTCTGGAACTCTCTAGCTTTCTCCATAATCCAGTGCATGTTTGCAATTTGGTCTCTGGTTCCTCTGCCCTTTCGAAATCCAGCTTGCACTTCTGGGAGTTCTCGGTCCACATACTGCTTAAGCCTGCCTTGTAGAATTTTAAGCATAACCTTGCTAGCGTGTGAAATAAGTGCAATTGTGCGGTAGTTGGAGCATTCTTTGGCACTGCCCGTCTTAGGGATTGGGATGTAGACTGATCTTCTCCAATCCTCTGGCCACTGCTGCGTTTTCCAAATTTGCTGGCATATTGAGTGTAGCACCTTGACAGCATCATCGTTTAAAATTTTAAATAGTTCAGCTGGAATATCATTACTTCCACTGGCCTTGTTATTTGCAGTGCTTTCTAAGGCCCATTTGACTTCACTCTCCAGGATGTCTGGCTCAAGGTCAGCAACCACACTGCCTGGGGTATACGAGACATCCATTTCTTTCTGGTATAACTCCTCTGTGTATTCTTGCCACCTCTTCTTGATGTCTTCTGCTTCTGTTAGGTCCTTTCCACTTTTGTCTTTTATTATGGTGATCTTTGTACGAAATGTTCCTTTCATATCTCCAATTTTCTTGAACAGATCTCTGTTTTTTCCCATTCTATTGTTTCCCTCTATTTCTTTGCATTGCTCGTTTAAGAAGGCCTTCTTGTCTCTCCTTGCTATTTTTTTGAAATCTGCATTCAATTTCCTGTATCTTTCACTATCTCCATCTCATTTTGCTTGCCTTCTCTCCCCCGCTATTTGTAAGGCCTCGTTGGACAGCCACTTTGCTTTCTTGCATTTCCTTTTCACTGGGATGGTTTTAGTTGCTGCCTCCTGTATAATGTTGCGAGCCTCCATCCATAGTTCTTCAGGCACTCTGTCCACCAAATCTAAATCCTTAAACCTGTTCCTCACTTCCACTGTGTATTCATAAGGGATTTGACTTAGATTGTATCTTACCGGCCCAGTGGTTTTTCCTACTTTCTTCAGTTTAAGCTTGAATTTTGCTATAAGAAGCTGATGATCTGAGCCACAGTCAGCTCCAGGTCTTGTTTTTGCTGACTGTATAGAGCTTCTCCATCTTTGGCTGCAGAGAATATAATCAATCTGATTTCGATGCTGCCCATCTGGTGATGTCCATGTGTAGAGTCGTCTCTTGTGTTGTTGGAAAAGCGTGTTTGTGATGACCAGCTTGTTCTCTTGACAGAACTCTATTAGCCTTTGCCCTGCTCCATTTTGATCTCCAAGGCCAAACTTGCCAGTTGTTCCTTTTATCTCTTGACTCCCTACTTTAGCATTCCAATCCCCTATAATGAGAAGAACATCCTTCTTTGGTGTCATTTCTATAAGGTGTTGTAAGTCTTCATAGAATTGCTCAATTTCAGTTTCTTCAGCACCAGTGGTTGGTGCATAAACTTGGATTACTGTGATGTTAAAAGGTCTGCCTTGGATTCGTATCGAGATCATTCTATCATTTTTGAGATTGCATCCCAGTACAGCTTTCGCCACTCTTTTGTTGACTATGAGGGCCACTCCATTTCTTGCCCACAGTAGTAGATATGATGGTCATCCGAACTGAATTTGCCCATTCCTGTCCATTTTAGTTCACTGATGCCCAGGATGTCAATATTTATTCTTGCCATCTCATTTTTGACCACATCCAACTTGCCCAGGTTCATGGTTCTTACATTCCAGGTTCCTATGCAATATTTTTCTTTACAGCATTGGACTTTCCTTTTGCTTCCAGGCATATCCGCAACTGAGCGTCCTTTCGGCTTTGGCCCAGCCGCTTCATCAGTTCTGGATCTAGTTGTACTTGTCCTCCGCTCTTCCTCAGTAGCATGTTGGACGCCTTCCGACCTGATGGGCTCATCTTCCAGCGTCATAACTTTTATATGTCTGTTGCTTTTGTCCATGGAGTTTTCTTGGCATGGATACTGGAGTGGCTTGCCGGTTCCTGCTCCAGGTGGATCACGTTTGGTCAAAACTCTCCACTATGACCTGTCCATAGCTTCTCTGAGTTATTCAAGGCTGTACAATAGTGTTGTACAATAAAGGGGAGGGGTGCAGCTGATTGTACATAGTGGGACTTGCCAGTGGCTCAATTTGGATGAACTGAATCCTGGTCTGGGTGTGGCTAGCAGACTGGGGAAAGACTTCGCACAAGCCAGCCCTACATGGCTTCTGGCTACCTTGGAACTTCTGTGCCTACTGTTGAAAGCGGAAGAATTGCAATACTGGAGCAGACTACTGGTCCATCTAGCTCAGGGGGGTTGATACTCATTTTTACCCCAAGAGCAAATTCATCATTGACCAGCCCTCCAGGAGCTGCATGTCATTGGTGGGCGTGGCCAAAATTGCAAACCAGCTGAAGGGGAGGAGGAGGTTATTGCCCCTTCCCCTGCTCATCTAATGGTTCATTTGATTATTGGGGAGAGGATAATCCCTTAAACAGTTGGGCTGGGAGGGGAGAGGTTTAAGCCTCTCCACCCAACCCAAGGCTTTGTTTGATTTAACCTTTCATTTTGCTGCTGCTGTCTTGGGTGGCCAGAAAAATAAATTGCCTAGGCAGCCAGATGAAGCCCCTGGCAGGAGGTGAACTACTGCTCATCTAGCTCAAGAGCCTTTCCAGAGCCAGTAGTTTGGATCACTTCATTAAGTAGGGCATGGTTGCAGCAATTTGCTAGCATTTGATAGTTGCTGGGAAGAGCAGCATCAAGTCTTAACAGAGAGAACAGCTTCAGTGTTTGGTTAAAGCACAGCAGGCATAAAGCAAAACACAGCCAGGTGTCTGCCGAGTGATAAACGCTGCTCCCCGCCTCCTTCTGTCTTTTGGAGCCTACCTGGTACTGCAACCACAAATAGGTTGCCGTACCTGTCAGGTAGACAGTGTCTTAGCTTGTTGGGTCACAAATCTGGCCATTACCATGGCTTACAACCACTGATCAGCCTGCCTCCGTGGGATTTATTATCCTATGCAAGTTACAAAATCTCATCATAAGCTGACTTTATCTGAATTACTTGGTTTTTGTTCCTCTTGCTCATCTATCGTGGAGATGCAGGGTCACTGCCAATACCTCAAGGTCCACCTCTCCCCGTATGAACTGACCCAGACCCTGTGCTCATCTTCTGAGTCCCTTTCTCGTGTGCCCCCGCCATGGGAGGTCCAGAGGGTGGCAACATGAGAACAGGCATTTTCTGCAATGGCTCCGTTTGTGGAATGCTCTCCCCAAGGAGGCTTTCCTGGCACCATTCTTACATATCTTTAGGTGCCAGGCAAAATCTGTCCTCTATTACCAGGCCTTTGGCCTTTAACTATCTGTGGGTTTTTAGAAGCAGGCAGGGTGTTTTTTAATGCATTCCTTTTTTAATGTATCCATGTGGGGTTTTGCGTCTGTCTGGTTGGTTGTAAGTTGCTTTGGGTTGCCCCGGGTAAGATAAAGCAACTAACAAATTTAATAAATAGTAATCATTTAGTTATTGTTTATTTTTCCTTCAGTAAAGCCATTGTCTGTGGCAATCCTCTGCCAGATATTTCCTATTCATAAGGGGTGAGAGTTCTGAATGAATGCATATTGGAGGATTCTGGTGGTCAGTGGGTAACATGTTATTTCCTAGTAAGTCTTGGTACAAAATCCCATTGGTACTTCTGTAGTATGCTGCTGATCTTGGCAAGAAGCATAATTGTGTTTTCTCTCTTCCCTTATAGGAGGTCCAATCCTGATATACAAGAATTCATGAAGAAGCAAGGGGTCTGGTTTACATATGCTAAACTGGAATCCCACTACGTTGAGAAGTGAGTTTCTCTTTCAGGCAAGAGACTGCTTATTGGCTGTTTGCACACAATGCCTAAACCATGGCTTAGTAAGCCATGGTTAATAATAATAATAATAATAATAATTTATTATTTGTACCCCGCCCATCTGGCTGGGTTTCCCCAGCCACTCTGGGCGGCTTCCAACAGATGAAAAATACACTAAAATGTCACATATTAAAAACTTCCCTGAACAGGGCTGCCTTCAGATATCTTCTGAATGTCAGGTAGTTGTTTTTCTCTTTGACATCTGGTGGGAGGGCGTTCCACAGGGCGGGCACCACCACCGAGAAGGCCCTCTGCCTGGTTCCCTGTAACTTGGCCTCTCGCAGTGAGGGAACCGCCAGAAGGCCCTCAGAGCTGGACCTCAGTGTCCGGACAGAACCATGTCTTTGCATGTTTTAAAGTAGATCACAGCCACAATTAGTGCTAGTAACTTGCTTTTCTTAATCATTTGGAGCCAATCATGGCTGAAATAAGGGGTGTAAATGAAACAAGTAAATAGCAAGTACATAACATCTTTAAAATATTATTACTACTAGAATATTGGAGATGGTGTCTTCTCTGAACAAGAAATCCATAGTGTGGCAGGAAGTCTTTGATCATGGAGCAAAGGTAAGGTCTGAGAGATGATCTGTGCTGTTCTGCGAAAACTTGATTTTCATGTGCTAGATTAACCCAGAAGACACCTGTAGCACTATCTGAAATGTTTAAGCCTTTCAGAATTGTGTGATCTGATCTAAGGATCAATTTCATCAAGGCAATATAAGAAGCAAATACATTATAAGTCAAATGTAATAGAAATGTGACTGTCCTGTATATTTCAAAAGTACATACAATATGATGCTGGAAAGGTGACATACCATATGTGGCTGTCTCATAGCTTATGCCTTTCTAAAATTGCATCAGTCTTGTAGAACTTAATATGTCAAAGCAACCCTTAAAAAGGCAGACTCTCTCTAAGCCTGCTGTTTTTATGTTAAGGTTAATTATTTTAGGCAGTACCAGTTAAGTTTCCTTCACCATTTCATCTTAGCATTAACTAAATGCTCTTGGCAAACCAGTCACACAAATGGAACATGCAGCACTAAATTGCTGTGGATTCTCATCTCTTACATGAGTGTTTCTGTTTAGCCTACTAGCTTGCCAGCCTTCTTCTCCACAGTACTTTAAGTTGTTGGTGGGGAGGAGGGGTTGAGCAAAGCAGCAGTCCAAGTGGTTTGATCACCTGCTTGTATTCTTGCCTTGACCTCCTTCAGGCTTGACAGCCCTGTCTCAGCCATCTGTATACAGTCATACCTCAGGTTAAAGTAGCTTCAGGTTGAGCGTCCACATACTAGGATTTCTAAGAGGCTTCTTTGAAATCTTGTCACTGGGGTAACTGCAAAGATGCTATAATTACCATGGAACAAGTTGATGTCACACCAATATGTGGACAAATCCCAGTGGGACTCGATATGAGTGACGTTAGTTTTCACATAACCGTATCACATAACCTGGCATGCTACTATCTGCATATACTTTGGAGGAGATGCCTGTAGCTGAACAGATTGTTTTCATGCTGTCTGAACGCTATGTTTTTGATGTCTTCAGCTACAGTCAGACACAATAGTTGAAGTGTGGATTGGGACCTTGTATAAAGAAGAGTTAAGAAGAGTAACCAAAGCAGGGCACAGCGCCATCCTGGCAGCACCATGGTACCTAGACCTCATTAGTTACGGCCAGGACTGGAAGAAATACTACAGCGTGGAGCCACTAGACTTCCTTGGTTTGTAGTTTCCTTTTTCTTTGAGCGTTATCCAGGCATTGGTTCCAGTGGGAAAGTTGCATGGCCTTGTTGCTGTGACTCCCAGTTTTAATGAATGATAAAATTATATTCCTGTCCACTCCTCCATACTCTTCTTTCACCCAAGTTATCTCCCCAGTTTGTTGGTGGAGATGGCATTCTATACTGTTAATAAGGGGAGACGAATTATTGGTGGTGGTGTTTTTTAAAAAATGAACTATTTCCTTTTTGTTGATTTCAGTTCTGGCTGCAGGGGAATGAACTTTGTCACTGAAGTAGAGTTAAATAAAAGATAGTGAGCTTATAAATACAAAGAATATTACTATGTTTGGTCATATGGGCTTTTAATAATAATGTATAGGCTGTATAGATAATAATGTATAGGCTGCAACTCAAATCATGTGGATTTATTTTAATAGTCAAGACATTAAGATTTGGTATGACTTAATTAACACCTAATGACTATTTCCACGATACTCAACTTGCAAGTGTAAAATACTGTACCTGTATCAGACTGAACCTGCTTTTAAAGGAAGACACCAGCCAATACTTCTTTTCCTTAAACACAGGGTGGCAATCCCAGAAAGAGTTGGTGCTTGGTGGAGAAGCCTGTCTTTGGGGAGAATATGTGGATGCAACTAATCTCACACCAAGACTCTGGTATAGTTAATCACTCACCTGATTTTTTTTTTCAACAGAAACGCTAACCATCTTGATCTAACCTTATTGACACTGACATCTGACAAAACTACGCTTGCATCATGATTTTTAAACTTTACTTTCCCAAGTTGTCTTCCTCCCTTCTTCTTAATTCTGTCTATATTAGTGATTGGCATAGTTCCCACTTACCCATGGATACTGCATGGCACTCGGGTGTACAAAGGCCAGCTGAAAAAGATGGCAAGGCTCTTGCTTTTTACGAAATGACCAGCCTCAGCTGGTAACAGAAAAGTGAGGTTTCCTTGGAGTGATGCCCCACCCCCTCACCTGCCTGCATTGAGTTCCTGATCAACCAGCCGAATTGCAGAATTCAAGGCTGCAATACGCAATTTAGTGCAGCCTTCTCCAACCTAGTGTTCTCCAGATGTTTTGGACTACAAATCCCATCAGCCCCGGCAAACACGGTCAATAGGCAGGGATGATTAAAGTTGTTGTTTAAAAGTCCTGGAGGCCACCAGCTTGAGGAAGGCTGAGCTAGTGTGCCACTTTTAATATTACATCTCACTGTTTTGCTCTCATTTTGCACAGAACAATGCTGTAACGTGTGTGCTTGATAAAACAATCTCCCCCCCCCCCTTTAAGAAATGGAGTACTGGCATACGTTCGTGTTGCAAATACTTTTATTTTGCATGGACAGTAACCAATTTATATTTAAATTAGATTTTATTTTTTTAAAAATTGTCTTCTATTCATATTCATATTCCAGGCCTCGGGCAAGTGCTGTTGGGGAGAGACTCTGGAGCAGTAAAAATGTAACTGATATTGAAGATGCTTATAACAGGCTTAATGAACATCGTTGCCGCATGCTCAGGTAAGCAATACAATCTCATCAATAATCAGTGTAGATTTCTTACATCAAAACTTGGAAGTTTATTAATCTCAAAAGGCAAAGCAAGTCACAATTCTCTCCCCCACAGGCGTGGAATAGCAGCGCAGCCTTTGTATACTGGATACTGCAGGCACGAAGCAAGAGACCCCTAACAGCTGTAGGAGGACATTGCCAGAAGTGCCTTTTGGGGAGAAAAACCTGCACATTCCTATTGAATAGTGCACTGGAGCACTCTCATTTTGAAATGCTGAAATTTAGAGAAGGTTAATTTCTTATAGATGTGGAAAAAATAAATTATGTTGAACTTTTTAAGAGAAAGTAGCTCATTCGAAAAAGGAACCTGTGCGTATGTGTTTGTTGCAGATGGCTGGGTTGATCTACATGACTTAAAAGCTTGGGCCAAAGAAATGGGTGGAGAATTATTGAGGCAAGGACACTATAATTCAAGGGTTAGAATGCATATACTAAGGAACTTGTTCCTCTGAGTAGGGAACATAGCATACACATTTGTCATTGTAAATTAACGTATTTTTCGCTCCATAGGGCGCACCTAGTTTTTAGAGGGGGAAATCAAGAAAAAAAATCTTATTTCCCCCCCAGCCCCAAAGAGCAGCATACAGGCTGCTCGCAGCCTCTCCCTGCCGGAGGGGTTGTGCACGGCTATGGCACAAGCCAAGACACCGAGCAGGATGGATCCCGCTCACTGTCTTGGCTTGTGCCATAGCTGCGCGCAACCCCTCCGGCAGGGAGAGGCTGCACGGGGTTTAAGAAGCCATAGCCCCGCGCAGCCTCTCCCTGCTGGAGGGGCTGCATGTGGCTATCCCTGAAGCCTTCCGAGCGCAGCACAAGTTCCTGCTGCACTCCTCAGGCTTTGGGTTCCTTTTGCTGAAGCCGGGAGAGCAAGACTCTCTTGGCTTCAGCGAAAGGAACCTGAAGCCTACAGAACGCAGCAGTAACTCGCGCTGCACTCCAAAGGCTTCTGGCAGCTATCCCTGAAGCCTGGAGAGCGAGAGGGGTCGGTGCGCACCGACACCTCTCGCTCTCCAGGCTTCAACGAAAGCAACGTGAAGCCTCCGGAGCATGGAGGAAGCGCTTCCTCTGCGCTTCGGAGGCTTCTTGTTGCTATCACTGAAGCCAAGGAGCCTGCATTCGCTCCATAGGACGCATACACATTTCCCCTTAATTTTTGGAGGGGAAAAGTGCATCCTATAGAGCAAAAAATACGGTATTCAGAATGAATCACTGAAAGCAGACAACTGCAGTAATACAGTAGCCTGGAAGAGGTAGTTGCTTCTGTTTTACTACTTCTGTGAAAATACTCTGCTCAAATTTTGTAACTAGCAAGTATTTTACAAGATACTCCCACTGTGTGCATGCTAAACTGAAGCTACATGCTTTGATGGTAGGAAACTTACAAAAATCCACTGCTGCCTTGTTAGAGGCAATTCCTTGTTCCTCCATGCTGATACTACTGCAAACCACTCCTCTTAAGCAGAGCAGCTTGCTCTGGGAGGCTCATCACTTGGTAGCTTGCCAATTCCAATGTAAATGTTGCAGAGCCAGATGTCAAAGAGCGCAAAGCTGTTGAATAACCCTACAACAAAAACCAATAGATAATAATTACTTTTATTAAAGTTGATCCATACTAGGTTACACAACTACTACCTTAATTTTTTTTAAAAAAATCATTCCACTGGAACCATTAAGTAGTTTAATTCCTAGAAAAGCAGCCCCCGCTCTGGTTTAACTCTAGTCCAATCAAACTGGACAATATGAACTAGCAAGATGGATAACCATCGGTCTACCACAGAATAAGACAACTTTATACAGAAATCTCAGCACCATCAAAAATTATGGTTCCTACTTTTCATGAAAAGCAACAGTAGTTAAAGTTCACACTTGTAGTGTAGGCATGCCTTGCTTTGTTCAACAGAGCTGCAAAACACCCTGATAACACAAAACAAAATAAATATGCAGCATCCGTTTTGAGCACCTTACGCACATACCATCATTTCAGCCAATGGAACAGATGCAATTACAACTTGGTTGTCTTGGCGACCCTGAATTTCCTGAATGCTGCCTCTTCTCTGTGCAAGGTCACCCAGTACGGCACCAAGGTGATCTTTGCCCACTGTTATTTCCAGGTTCATGAGAGGCTCCAGCACTTGTTTATCAGCTTTCTTCAGAGCCTAACAAGCAGAATAAGAACATTCTTAAAGGCAAATGCTTATTCAGTACAGTCATCAATATGCATGACACTAACATATCACAAGATTAATTTGTAATCGCACCTTTGCTGGTTGTGCATGAGAATATCAACAGACGTAAAGCAAATAAATAATGGAACTGAATATACAATAGGCCTGGAACTTAACACGCAGTTTACTTATGCCATTGCAGCCTTGTGCGTGTCATCAAAAAATAAATAGAAGAAACCATTGGAAGGGGCTGTGCGAGATCTCACAAGAGCCTCCAGAAGCTGCTAAGCAAGGCTTTAAAAACCCTTTCTGTGGCAGGCAAAGCCTTGCTCAGCAGGCTCTGGGAAGGATGCAGTAAGCAAGGAGGGAGAACGTCTGCTCCGGATAGGTAGGGGTGCTTGAGCAGTGGTTTCCAGGGGTCTTCCTGGCTTTACATGATTTTGCCTTTTCACATGGACCCCTGGAATGTAGTCCCCGTGTAAAGTGTGGGCCTCCTGTACATCTGGAAATGGGCATATTATGATCCTGAAGATGCCGCCAACAGACAATACCAGTGGTTCCCAATTAGCTAAGGACTGCAAACCCCCTGTTTTTCGAAAGCCAAGCCATGGACCCCCTACTTTGGAAAGTTTTGATATGCCTGTGGTAGTTTTTGTTATGTGAATGGTGCCACGGACCGCCTGGGGTCCGCAGACCACCATTTGGGAACCATTAAGGGAGACTCTGTTTAACCCCTCTGTAATTCTGTTACTTTAAATGAAGACTGCTGCAAATGACCTCAGAAAGACAGTTGGACTTATACCTTTTGCATGCAACGAGAAACACAAGCAGAAACCATTGTCAGAGATGTATCGGAGTTTACAGTCACTGCATGTACCGTCACTACTACATCTTGAACTGGAAACCCCAGCAGTGGTCCTACAACATGAACATACAAAGAATGCATTAACACCAAATGAACATTTCTTAGGAAGCTAGGAAAAGGACATTTCTTAATGTCTGCCTAACATTTAGTTGACACTGATAGTAGCCAGGAACACAGAAATCTGCATTACTCTGAGTTAAGCCATTGGCCATCAAGCTCAATGCTGTCTACACTGACTGACAGGGAATCTGTTGTTTTGGTCGTCTTACTAGCCTTGAAAAAGTAAAAGCACCCCAGTCATCACTAATGATAATCTACCTATCATTAGGTAAGGACAACCCTGGCAAACGGCACCAGACACACAAGCTTTGTTCTTTTTCTTTAAAAAGAAAGAAACTGAGTAATCAAACAAAATAGAGGAATATATTTGCATTAATTTACAGTTTCCAATTTTCTACTAACCCATGGAATGGGAAAATAATAGGTATGAAGAATTCAATATTAGTCAGGCTGTGCTAACTTGTTGCACCACCAAGAGAACACCAACTCTGATCAGAAACCAGAACTGACTGCCATGATTCATCCATCAACTGACTGGATTGAGCTACCTCAGGCAACTTTTATCCATGGTTACTGCTAAACATACTTTAAAATCTCTCTCATAGAATTATCAGGGTTGCAGAGCTCAGAGTCCAGGCCACACTGCCATATGTGTTTAGTTTATTTGTTTAAAAAAAAGAAACTTAAAAGATTTTCACATACAAATTTCAGAACACTTACTTTTTGCAGTATTTTCTTCATAACAACTCATAATCAAACCCAGAAGGAAGGGGGTAGGGACAGGCAAGTGGGGTGCAGATGGGGAGGAAGATTCTGATCATTATGTTGGATCCATTTCACAAAATGTCTTTGCTTGGGCTAGGCACTCAGAAAACAACAATTCAAATAAATTCAAAATAAGGATTGAGGTGGCTCTTACCTTGAAGGTACGATGTATGGATTCCGTTTGCTATAGCTTCACGAAGGTCTGGCTGGAGCGAGTCACAGATGTTCTCCGCATATTCAATGACGGGTGCTGTTGCTGATGTTTCTCCCGCCCACGGTCTCACTCCCAATTCTACAGTCACCTGGTGGCGTTTCTCTCCTACAGTTCTGTCCAGCGTATCTGTGACAAAATAATGGAAATCCCACAGATCACACTGAACTTCTTGCCAACAAAATTTTAAGTTGTTCACTTGCAGGTCCAAGATGACAGTTACATTACCTATAGCCTTAGCAGAGTTTTGGATTGTTTCTCGGTAAGCTATCTGAAGAGGTCCGAGATAGGTCTCAAGTTTATGTTCACGTCTGATTCGGTCCTGAATTATCTCAATATGCAGCTCTCCCATGCCACAGAGGATAGTCTGGCAAAAAATGTGAAAGTAGTCTTAACAGTTACATCAAAGTCATGGGGTACAGAGGTGAGCTACTTTTATCTTCTTTCAAAAAGGATAATTCAGATGAGATTAAATAAAACCTAGATCAAGGGGAACAGCAACACAGCAGGAAGCAGATTGCATTTTTAACTGACTTCGGCCTACGTTGGCTCATTTAACTCAACTGAGAATAGTGGGAGAACTCTGCAAAACAGATTAGCTTAAACGATGTTGTTAACAGATCTCCAAAGTATATGAAAAGTATACGGCAAATCCAAAATTTCAATTTGCAAGCCAGAAATGAACTATGGGTGGAGAATTAAAGGCATGGAGAATTAGAGACATGTGAAAAAGTGACATAATATAAAGGGAATATACGAGTTTATAAAATTTTCTGGATTTAAAAACAGAATAAATAAGGACAGCTTCATAATCTAAAACAGAATGCAGGTCAGTATTAAAGTTACCAGTTTGAGATACATGTTTTTTATGCCACAAAACAAGACAAAAGAACTCTCAGAATATCCTTAACACTGGTAGCATTCATGTGGCTTCATTTATATTTTTCTCAATATTTAATCACATGTTATAAACTTATGGCCTCTTAACATATCTAAACAACTCCCCAATGAAGTAAACTGGTGCCAAGTTAAGCTGTGTGCAGTTTACAGGTAAAAGGTCACAGCTTTTAATGCAGCTATAAAAAATAAAGTTGTAAAATTTGTAACACTAATACTTGCTTGTTAAACCTCCGTTTTTGTTTCTATTTTTAAATCACATCTTAGTAATAAATGTTTCTAAGGTTATGTTACAAACCCAAATTGGTTTTAAACCAATTTAATCATAATGGCTTCCACAGAAGCAGCAGAACTGCATATTTATGAGAAGGGAAAATAATACTGTTACAGAAAACAAATTCCCAACGTTTCTCATTGGAAAGCCGTGGCACTTAGGATATATCTACATTACAGACTTGAATTGGCCTAAGACAGCATAATAGTTGTTGCATTCACAGACATTAAAAGCACAGTCAAGGAAGAATTGACATAATATTGGGAGAAGTTTAGTAATTGGCACTAAAGGTCTTACCTGCCCGGTGTCTGAATCCATCTTGACTTTCAAACTTGGATCCTCACGTTGCAGGCAAGCCAAGGCATTATCTAGATCTAAAATGAAAGTATTGACTATATATTAAGTATGAAGAGCTTAATTGGGGTTTAAGTAAACTCTGCTGAGGATTTAAATAATATGTGGACATTAAAGGTAGGAGAGGGAAGAGGCAGCAGTGTTACTGTGTTCCTTCTCCCCTTCCATCAAAAAAAGGTTGGAGTAAATAGCAATATATAGGAATAGCAAAGCCTCCAAATATAGCTAAAGTATCTTTAACTGTAATCAACCTATTAATGTTTCTGTACTGCTATACTAAAAGATTCTAGCTTCCAACAAAAGATAGGATCAAAATTCCACCAAAATGATGGAAGTAAAATAATTCAAATGCTTATGGTCCCAATGATAATTTCTCTCTCCCTCACTTCCCCTTTGAACACTATGTTGCATCGTAAGCTGGTTTTGAAACCCCTGAATCCATTTCAAGAAATCTTTTGTCACACAGGGAGCTGCCAATCACGCCCATGCTTAGGAGTACAGAACTTGTTCCTAGACCAGAGCTTTCCAAACTGTGTGTCGCGACACATTAGTGTACCAGTTGCAGTGTGTGTTGTGTGAACACTCCCAGGGCTTGAAAGGAGTTCATTTAACCTCCAGTTTGCTAGTAAAACTAAATTACTGTGTCGCAAAATGATGCATGTCTAAAATGTGTGTCACCGGCATGAAAAGTTAGGAAAGCTCTGTCCCAGACTCTGAATTAGACATTTTAGTCAATACAGCTGTCCCTTGGAAGTAGAACAGAATCTGTTCCAGAAGTCTGTTCAACTTCCAAAATGTTCGGAAACCAAAGCGCGGCTTGTGATTGGCTGCAGGAAGCTCCTGCGGCCAATCAGATGCCGTGGAAGCCCCGTCGAACATTTGGCTTCCAAAAACAAAATTTAAAAACCGGAACACTCACTTCTGGTTTTCGATCATTTGGGAACCAAAACATTCAGCAACTAAGCCATTCAAGATCCAAGGTACGACTGTACTTTAAACAACTTTTTATAAACTGGCAAAGAATATTCATCCCCTCCTCCATCCTGGATCTAAATGAGAACACTGGCCCATTTTAATCTGTCTTCTTGAACACATTGTGCATATTGAGAAACCACAGAACGTTCCATTTCTTCAGGACTACGTATGAATTAAGAGTACACTATTAGCACTTTCAGTAATTGCCTCATACCTGGTTGCCTGGCCATAGAAGGCGGCTCTATGGTACAAAAGAAGACTGGCTCTGGAATCTCAATGCCGGCCAAGATAAGATTCTCTACTTCGCTGCTTCGACCGTGCTTTGACCCCACATTTCTTCCAGCTTGTTGAGCTGCAGCCATTGCTGAAGCCTTTGACGAAACAATGGTGTCGCCAGTGGCACTCTGGGGGATGCCAAAAAGCACATGGCATGCCGTTTGTCAACATGTAATTGGTTTTCATCATTAAAAAGCACCGAAAATTAGCCAATTGCCGAAGGCGGTCTTTTCCCAGGCAAAAGACAAACCAATTTGGGATGACAGCAATTAGAGCAACTTTTTGGTTTTGCTTCAACTCACCTTCTCTAATTGTTTTTCTTTGCCAGTAGAGAGAACCATATTGAAAAAACTGCGACAAAAGCTTTTTTGATGTTTAACACATTGTTCCTTACTACAAAGTGAACCCTTTGCTAGTCAGGTTATAGCTGCAGAGAGATTCCCTAACAGAACCAACAAAAAACTTATGTCGTTAAAAAATAAAGAAGTCACTAGAGAATTGGTTTCACTTTTTCCCAGTAATATTGGCAATCAGCAAAATGTAATTCTCTACAATGTTGACGAAATTTTTCAAAAATGTTTAGGATTCATATTTCTTCACCTGTTTCAATCCAACTGTGAGGGCAATATTGCCAGCCGTTAGCGAAGAGATTTCTATTTGCTGATCAGCGAAAGGAAGAAGCAGGCGACTCATTCTCTCCCTGCAAGGAATAGCTCAGATTAAATGCTGCTCCTATTGAGGAATCCGAACAGTTACACTCTCAATCCTTTCCTCACCCCTTTCTTACTCACGTGCAGTTTTTGCTAATATTATAGACAGCTGACTGAGGCTTCATTGTGCCAGAGTAAATACGGAAGAAAACCAACGGCCCACGTTGTTTGTCATGAATAACTTTAAATGCTAGAGCACACAGGTCATCTTTATACCACTGCCTGCAAAAAGTAGTGAAGGGAAAATATAACATTAATGGATATTTTGGATGATAAAAAATAGGGCATTTTCTCTGGCTATATGAATAATCTGTTTATTGGTGCTAGTTTAGCAGAGCTAAAATAAAACTGCTTAATAGAAAAATGAGGGGCATTGTGTACCCTGTATCCTTTTAGGAATCTGCACAGGAATTACCCAGTCCTGGGCTATGAGTGCACATTGCAGCACACCAGCTGCTACTTACAATGTGTGGTCTGTGCATGCTTCCCAGGTCTATGCCTCACTAGAGCCTCTCTCTCTTCCCCAAGAACCCAGCCTATTTGTAATCTCCCATAAGATGTTAATAAACGGTTTCTTTTTCATGGCTTTCCTAACACATGCTTAAACTTATTAAAACGCATCATCTTCTTACTCACACAAAGTCGTAGCTGCGTTCATCCGGTGCAGGTAAATACCTGGTGACACCATCCAGTAATGGCTGAACACCTTTGTTTTTCAGTGCACTTCCACAGAACACAGGTACAGCTTTCTGTGCTAGGGTTACTCTTCGTACAGCAGAGTGCAGCTGCAGAGGCACAAAGATTCATAATTTTAACAATGATCTACTTAAGAGTCAAAGGAAGAGTATACAGCTCAAGCATTAACTGAGTTGCACCTTTGGATGGTATTTTGTTTTGGTCATAAGGTGTTTTTCATATACATTATTCCAGGTCCTAATGAAAAAATACTTAAGTTATGGGTTTCTGCTTGATATGCATTATGTGATAGTTATCAAAGACCTCAGAAAATTTCTTTTAGGGCATGTTCTTTTCTCAAGCCACCCTAAAAATCAAAGCAACCGATGAGTGCTATGGAATAGGCTTTCTGGCCATATTCCTCAGTCTTCACCTTGCAGGCATTGCAAGCACCTTCCTGAATATACCCTTGACCCTCAGGGTTTATAGTATTGCTGCCCACAAAAAACCCCTATCCTTTCTATGGCTTTGTAGCTACCATTTGGTTTTATGGCTTGTGGCTCTTGTTTCAACCTAAGGATTGTTTCCCATTATAAACAGAACATATTAGTAGGATATCATTTTAAAACATTTTACAATCAGGTCTTCCCATAAAACCATGCAGTTTCTAGAAAGAATTGTCTTCCTTATTAAAAATAAAAAATGTTTTAATACCAGTAAGACATGCAGCTTAACATTATGCACCCCAGTGCTGCCAAGGTATGCCCAAAGACCTAAGTGCACCCAATATCTTTTTAAAAACTATTTTTATTTGCACAGTGGGCCCTACCTGCATCCACTGTGTCCCAAGCTGCTTGTGAAACTTTTCTCACTTTCAAAAGTCATGGGACTGTATGGAAGGGGTGCAGGCAACTGTTTGCAGCCTGCCAGTTCAAAGTTCCCCTGGACTCAATGAACTAGTTGTGCGGCTCTGCATGTTGACTTGTAAGAATATTTGGTCTGGACTAAAATACTGACATGGAGCAGAAGATAACTATTCCGTCAACTGCAGGGGGGCAGTACCCTTTTATTAACTATTTCTAAATACTGTCAATACATATCATGCACGTACTGATTCACAACAGCTTTACTCTCGTCTTCCTTCCTTCCCTGCCTGCTGCCATCTCATCACTCCCCTTACCAAATCACATTCCCGCAGGTTTGCCACAGTATCCTAGCATTCTCTACCAAGCATTAATAATTTGGTTGCATCACACATGCAGGAAAAAGGCACTCTATCCTGTTATGTACAAACACAATAAAACTGTAATAATATGCAGTTATATAATAAACAACCCCCAGAGCCATGTACCTTATCAGCTGGCAAGGCATCAAAATTCTCACTGAAATCCCCAAGGACCAGCTCAGCAAATTCATCATCCAGGTCTGCAACCTTATGAAGAGAGGAAACAAATCTACACTACTGCCATTACACACTATTCAAGTTAGTCCACCAAATGCCTGTTTGACCACCTGCAAATCACCAATTGGCATGTAAAAGAATATACGAAATCTAAAAATATCGAATTTTAGAGTATTCAGCAAAGTGAAAATATAAACTTCCCCAATTCTGCTTTTAAATTTTTAGCCTCTTTATCCCCAACCCAGAGAGAACAAGGGTTGGGCAAAGGGGGGAAGAAACTCCCACAGGCAGTTCAGGTTTTCCTTGGAGAATGACAAGGCTGCAGATACCACAACATCTCTTATACTAACTAAACAGGGAACACTATTTATAGTGAACCAAAATTCAAAATTGGGTAGGAGTGTACAAATCTGCAAATTAAAATGCAGTATGTATATATGGAAATATAGAAGTTTTATCTCTCCCAGTAGTCAAATGTACAAAATTTGATAATTAAAGTATCTAGTGTATCATTATTTAAAACATCCCAATATACAATTTTATCAGAATCTCAACTTCTATGGCCAACAGTATCAGTCACTTGAGTTTTGGTTTTCAGACATATTTGCATTAATCAAAGGTCTCAACTGTTTCATATCGTATTTACTTTAGAACTTTACTTGTTCTATTAAGGCATTTCTTGCATCCCTGGCATCCCTTAGCAAGTCAGGATCATCAGTTTCTTCCAAGGGTTTCTGTTCAAAATTCTTTCCATCATCAAACTCAGTTGCAGCTCTCCAAATAATTTGGTTCATGGTCATCACGTCAACTATTCCCCTAAAGTTCTTTCCTTCTCCAATTGGCAACTGGATGCAGTGGGAAGGAGAGAACAAAAAAAATAAATAAACCCAATTAGATATAGTAGTATGAAGGAAACACCAAAGTTAAAATGCATCATGATTTGTAACTAATGCTAATTGTTTAAAAGTAAAAGTTTCTTTTACATTACCTGTAAAAGCAGAGGCTTAGCCTTCAACTTCTGCCTGATACTCTCAACTGCATAGGTGAAACTAAAGACAAATTATTACTCTTAAGAGAGAAAATCACGTCCTTATCTTTATCCAATATGTCACTCCTCCCAACCAAAAAACCCCACCTGAGACATAGTTAGGGAACTAAACAAAAACGCAGTGTTTTAGCTTAAAAACACGCCAAAAAACAAAACATCTGAGAAAGGATCCAAATGTGGAAATCTCAAGTTCAATAACAACCCTCCCAACTCATTGAAAAGTCTGATTTTTTTATCCACACGCCAAAGAATTCATCTTTAAATAATATGAACTTGTGAGCCTAATGGTTCATTAAGTTAGAATGCAAGAAACCACATGCTAATAACCAAACCCCTGGCTCATACCAGCAGCAAGGCCCATCAAACCCAGGACCTCCACCACAACATGTAGCTGTACTAACAAAGAAGTAGAACCTAGGCCTGAGCATCAGCAGCCACAGCTACTGGCTGGGCAGCAGCTTGCTATACTGGCTAATAGTAACAAGCTGCTGCCCAACCCCTGTTTAGTAATAGAGGTGATAACCTGGAGTCAGCAGGTAAAGTCATGGTGCAGAAATTGTGCCCATGTACACAGTCACATGTACCACTCTGGCACGTGAGAAGCTGCTAGACACACAGGAAAACCAGGGCAATAAATGAACAGACCAACACTTTCACCATCCGGGAGTCCTGTTTGCAAGGCAGGGTCCCATAAACATTTGAGACATTGCATCTCAAGCAGCTCAATCTTTTAAAGAAATTTCTAGGTTACCTGTTAAGGTCAAACTTTCACAAACCAGCTTCTAATGTATAAAACGCAATACCAAAATTGAATCTGACAACAATAAAACCAAATGCAGTTAACAACCAGCATAAGCACCTTAAAAAAATTCCAGCCAACACAAAGCCTATTTAAAAACAGCTAAGCCCATCTCAGTCCAACAAAAAGCAACTCAAAACAAACTGGGCCTTAGAGCCTTTCTGAAGACCTGAATTGATGGGACCATATGTACATTAGTTGGGATTTTCCACAAACATGGTAGGACTAGGGTGTCAGTTATGCAGATTAAGTATATATTTTGCAAGCATTTAACTTCCTTATCTGAATATTTTAAAACTGTCTTGGAAGTATCCAGGTTTTTTAAATTCACACCATTCTTTTTTCAAGCTCACCTTTTCATACATACTTATATCTAAGTTATTTGTAGAATCAAAGGATGAATCAAACAAATATTGTAAAGTTACCCTGTCTGATGACCAGGAAGCATCCCAAGCAACCAGGCAAGTGAGCATTTTTGTAAATTTCACATAAAAGGAATTAAAGGAACCACTGCACAGTTAACATTCATGTGTTGTTAAGTCACACGAATCTTGATCAGAAATCACCCTAAAATATAATACAATCGATCAGCCTTTCCTTGCTTCACTGACCCTGGTAAGAAATAGACATCTTAGTACCTTGCTCCATTTTTGTCCATCTTGTTTAAGAAGCAAATCCGTGGAATGTGGTGCTTGTCTGCCTGTCTCCACACTGTCAAAGACTGAGCCTAAGGCAAAGATGGAAAGTGTCAATCCTTTCGGCGAAATGGGTGCCTGCTGTCACCTACAATTGTGTAAATGCTTATTTAACACTTGCAATGTATGAGGCATCAAAATGGGCATGGCTCCTACTCAGAAAGTTTGCAGTAAGACAGATGAGACAAGATGTGGAGAAGTCAAGAGACTGAGCGGCAAATGAGATGGATGAGGAATGGAGGGGGTTGGATGGCAGCTGACAGGCACCTTCAAAGTACTGGAGTCTTTAAAAAAAAAACTGCAGTCAATCTGCAATATATGTCACTGAAATCAGTGTGTCATTAAAATCTCTGGGTATGGTACTTGTTGGGCAAACAACAAGGGACATGCCCATCTTGCATACTTCAAGAAGAATCTCACTGGCTGATGCTGGAGAAAGAATGCTAGTCCAACACAGCATTTCTTAAGCTATCATGCAGATGATGCCATTTTGGATCCTCAGATTAGATCCTCAGGATAAACGTTCATAGCTGTGGGGTCAGCTTTGACGGATCACTGACCACCCCCAAAAGGCTCTTGTCTTGCCTTTTCCTCCATCTGATGATGTATAGCAGACATACGCTCTCCTTATAATGTGAGGTAAGCATTTGCTGGTGGAAGTGAGCATCTAGGACTTAAGTTCTCATCAGTTAAAATCATGGCTATAGAAACAGAACTAAAGTGAGGTAAAGTCACAGCACACTGTGCTCATTCTTACTTCCACACCAGCCGAGGCATCAAATACAGCCACTGCTCCATCCAGCACTCTCAGTGAACGTTCCACCTCCACTGTAAAGTCCACATGACCTAACATACAATTTACACAGAGAAGTAACAGAGATCATAAGAACAGTAATGCTTTAACAATATTAGAAAGGCAGCATGTCTTCACCTAATAACTTTTTACTGGTTTGTGATGAATAGGAACTCAGTCTAAAACCAGACTAGACCCTCTTGGATGAAACTGATGATCTACACCCATTCCAGCCTGCACCCAGGCCTGGTTTGGGGACACCCTGGTGGATGAACTTCAATAGAGAGCAACAGCAGGTGTGTGATCCTATTGATTCTCCAGGATCTCTCAGCAGCTTTTGACCCGGCTGACCACTGTCTCCTCCTGTATCATCTTTGTGAAATGGGAGGGCACCGTTTTACAGTGGTTTTGCTCCTATTTACAGGGTCAGTTCCAGAGACACCTCCGCCCTCTGTTAGCTGATCTGCAGAGTGCCAAAGGGGAGGATTTTGTCCCAAGTGATATTTAATATTTATATGAAGTTGTTGTGGGCTGCCATTAGGCAATCTGAGGGAAAGTGTCACCAGCATGCTGAAAATATCAGATCTATTTCTCTGGAACATCTGAATCAGGAGAGACCATGCATGTCCTAAACCGTCTTTGGGTGCAGCCATGGGATGGAAAATAACTAATAAGACTGAGATCCTATGATGGGTAGTTCCAAGTTCCTAGAATTGAATTGTGTTCTGGGTGGGTTTGCACTTCATCTGAAAGAGCAGAAGTGTAGCTTACGGGTGATCCTAAATAAATCACTGTCACTAGCCTGGTGAATTCAGTGGCTTACACATTACCTGAACAGAGATAGCATAGCCACTATGGTCCATGCACTGGTTGTTGTGGCTAAAGTCTTTGAGGGCACAAACTGGGAAATACTGGTTCATTCTGGAAAGTTCTGTTCTTTTCTGCTGAGGCAGCTGGAGATATGATGATTTATGTTCTGTTATCTCAAGGTTACGCTGAACCAGACAGATAAATCTGTGAGCTCAGTGGGCTGGTTTCTCATTCTTAATTTTGTATTCTAACCCTTCTGAAGGGGTTTTCTTTTTTTTTTTGTAATGAAGTTGGAAAACCTTTAGTAAAATTTCTTCTTTTGCTAATGAACTTTGCCTCTGCGTGATTTATCAAGAACCAGACACATCCACTCCAAACAAGCTTCTGCAGCACTGATATCCACCAGGACATGAAGTACCTTGGAATTTAAGGCCAGATTGTGTCACTGGTAACCTCGCAATTACACTACCGTAACACACTGTATGTGGAACTACCCTTGTGTCTGGTTCAGAAGCTGCAGCTGATGCAAAATGCAGCTACTAGAGTGCTTAGTGGGTTGAAAGATCTGCACTGGCTGCCTATTAGCTGCCAAGCTAAGTTCAAAGTTTTGTTGCTGACATTTAAAGTCCTAAACAATTTGGCACAACGATACTTAGCAGACTATCTCCCATGGTACAGACCAAACTGATACTTAAGATCTCCTAAGAAAACCCTACATGTCATTCCATGTCCAGTGGATTATCACTTGGTGATAGCACCCACTCTCTGAAAAGAGCCACAGACAGTAATGCTTTTAAAAGTCTGTTAAAAACTTATGTCTACCCAGGTTTTCCTGGACTCTGATCCTGAAACAGACAAAATTATAAACACAACATGCATCAAACAGATGATCCAAGAACAAGCATATGGCCTTTGTGGATTTAGCCAGTGACATTATGAAGCCAACTTACTTAATGATGTGAGGGTTTTTATAGTAACAGACCATAGTCAGCAGGAATTTCTCCAGCAGATAGAGAACTTTTACATTCTTGCACAGCTCCTATTCTTTTTAATTGACATGATACAGGGGAAATTCCCAGGAAAATTACACTCACTATATAAGTACATTAATTGAAAAGTGGAAGTTTCCAAGACTTCATCAAAATTTTCAAAGCTACACATTTTCAATGCCATCTGAGGTTACTTGGTCACGATTGCCTTGACTTTATCTCGCTCACTCAAAATAACATACCTGGTGTGTCTATCAGATTTATTCTGTAGCCCTTCCAATCGAAAGTTACAGCAGCAGATTGAATGGTAATGCCACGTTCTCGCTCCTGTGCCATGAAATCTGTGACTGTGTCACCATCATCAACATCTGATTAAGAAAAAGAATGTAGCTTTTTTCAGTTTCTCCTATCTAATGTCAAAGACTGGGAAAGCTGGTTAGGATGCCAAGTACATGGCCTTGTATAAGGGCAGCAGTATTCCTGCACCAACGGAAATAGAGGTCCTTTCCATTGAATGGATAGGTGAACCATGCAAGGTGCTGGACAAACATCAGGTGGGAGAGGTAGAATGCATTGCAAGAAAATCATGGCAGGGGCAATATACGGTAAGTAAATAGCTCATCCTTAATGCCACGGTCAAAACCTCACTTTGTATGTATGCAAAGCTGCATTTTAAAAATGCAAATGATAACATAAGCCAAACCTTAGTATCAGTGCAGAGCCCCATACAACAAGCAGAACAGATCCTCCTACACACAAAGAACAGAAATACAAAGAACAAACAAACAAACAAAAAACCTGCAAACAGAGCCCCATAACCTCCATGGACATGCCCATAAACTCTTCCTGTGCCAAACATGGGACAGGGCAGTGAGCAGACCTCATAGGGAAAGCACTCAGGAACCCTGGAAAAGGGACCCCAGAAAGGGAAAAATAAAATGACAACTAGTCTGCACCAGCACAAGAAAGGTGACAGCCAACTTAACCTGGGGCAGAGGCCTGAGTGGTGCAATACTTTATATGTGTGTTCTCCCTCTATAAGAATGATAACACCAATTTTAAACCGTAGCAGATTTTGTTAACTAACCTCCTAGGTTTCTTATGTACCCAGAATAATACAGCATCCTTTCGGTGGTAGTTGTTTTTCCTGCATCTATGTGAGCCATGATGCCAATGTTGCGGATTCTGTTTAAGAAAAGCAAAGAATTCCCATTTAGCACCCAAGTATTTAAGGCAATTATAACTTTACAAATAATACATAAAAAATAACTTTGCTCATCTGTACATGAACAGTCTTTAAACCCTAGGGGCTGCATTCCAGTGGTGAGTAGGATCAGAGGCACAAACAGGCAGAGCAATAGATTTGACCTTTACTTTTGTACCACAGCCATGCAAAAGTCAAGAGAAGTTTGTACACACCCATTTCTTCATCTGAGCAAGTAAGAGGTATTATAGTTCAATGACATTCCAGCCAGACAAAACACAAAGAGAGTATGGAGCATGGCTGGACAGGGGCTTGGCCTACAGAGAGTTGCAAGGGCCAAATAGAGAGACCTGGAGGGCCACATCCAGCTGCTTGGCCTGGTTCCCAGCCCTTTTTTAGTACAATATTTATTGTGGTTTTATGGAATGAATTCTTTTCTGTTGAATTTTAATGTAGCCTACCCTAATACCAATGTGTGAAGGGTAAAAAATAAATAGGAAAAATAGAATATATGAAAATTAATTACTTACTTAGAGGCAGGTGGAGTGATAATAGAGCGCAAAGATTTTACTTCACCTGTTAAAAGAGAAGCGGCCAGAGCATTTATAATGTTTCCAATGAGTAGAAGTCACGTTTCACAGCACAAGCATCAGTACCAATCACAGATCCTCCTGCACTTGCGTCTACTACTGAACATGAGGAACACACACACACACACACACACACACACACACTTTTTTCTCTGGCTGATGTGATTATCAACATTGTCAACTCTGAAGGGTGTCTCCTCACCCCCATGAGAAAACCTGGATAACTCTGTAGACAATACCAAGTCTGACTTGGTATAAAGCAGTTCCCTATGTTCCTATTATCAGCTACAAAAATAATTCCATATACAGAACCTTTACATACAGCAGCAATAATACTGGCATGTAACAGTTATGCACAGAAGCATATTTTCATAAATACATCTCATTCCTTTTTATCATATTATAGTAGATATGTATAGAAAATGTAAGCTGGGAGTGGGGGAAGGAATTACCTGCTGGATAACTGTAACTTCTCTGAAGAGTCAAAGAACCTTTGAAGCATTTTACAGCTATAATTCTTGATTTTCTGCAATACATACACTTCAAAAGGGAAAATCACAATTAGAGAAAGCCAACACACCTCACCAAAATAATTTTATCTACACAATACATGTCACTGTCAGAAGACCAATGCTGATTTTTCCAGCTAGAACTAGCTAGCTAGTTTTAGATATCTTAAGCATAAGTCACAGATACAGCCTAGGTCAACCAAACATAGAATGTTAACATCCAGCAAAAAAACCTTGTAAGCTTGGTTAATTACATACTCTCCCTGAAAAAGCAGGTTCATAGATCCACCTGGCACTAGAGGCCCAGGTGTCCTCAGTAGCTATAATTAAGTTTTAACAGCTTCAACTGATAACACAGTTACAGCTGTTTGTGGGCCAGGACAGCCATAATCCATGCACTGGTAACCTCCAGTTTAGATTACTGAATTGTGCTGCATGTGAAGCTGCCCTTGAGGTTGGACCAGAAGCCGCACCATATTATATGTCTACTATGGAAGGAATTGCACTGGCTGCCAATTAGCAACCAAACTAAGATCAATGTGTTGTTTTTGGTATACAAAGCCCTATGCACTTGGGGCCAGGATATCTTATGGTGACCTCAGCCCTTATATATGCAATTAATCATTGCTCTCTGCAGTATAGGACCTCCTGTGGATACCATCTCATCAGAAGGTCTGTCCAATACAGAAAGTGGCCCTTTTGTGTGGTGGCACGCTTTGTAACTTTCTTCCATTACACATCAGACAGGCACTATTTATGCATTCTCTTTCTGGCACCTACTGAAGACCTTCATTTTTCAATAAGCCTTTTAAGTGAAATATCTTTATTCAATCTGAAATTGAAATATTGCATATGCTGTTTACAAATGGAATTTTTAATTGCTTTTATTGTTCATGTCACCTTGAGATATTTTCTGGGTGTTTAATAAATAGAAATAAATACATGCAAAAACAGTCTACATAATACTATCTGTGTAACACTGACTATTAACATACTTTCTAGTTTAAAAAAAATCAAAATCGATGAGGGGGGAGACTTACCACACTGTGTAAACATACCACTTTGAGGGGACCCAGTAACAATTTCCTTGTATCTCGCAGCATACCTATCTAGTATCCTGGTCACATAAGCAACTGCTACGGGTAACGGCGCAGAGTTGAGGCGAGCGCTTTAAAAAGCCTATTGAAATCGCTGGCCAAGTTCTCTTCAACACAAACAGGCACCGAATTAAAACCGGTTTTTGTTTCTTTCTTTTTGGTAAGTAAACAGTCCAAACATTCCTTTTAAGAAGCGGCAGCCAAAACGCCGCCTCCGTCAGGTAACTATTGCGTGAAATTCTGCCTCACCGCCGCCCATCGCTTCGCTCTTGAGAATAAAGCATAATCTCCGAGCAGAAAAGGACTCGCTGCGCATTCCTAGAAACTTCCGGTTTAGTCTCAGCGTGCCACACGCGCTACTTCCGCCGGATGCTCGCCTTTCTAGTCCTCCCTCCTTACTATTCCGTTCCGGAAGGCGTTTATTTTTAAAAAAGAAGTCCTTGGATTTCGCAAATCAGCCTCTGTCCATTTCCCCAGACTCCAAACTGAGCAGAGCAGCGGGTGGGGAGAAGAAGCGAGACGCCAGACACACGGGTCTCCTTCGTTGGAAGCGGAACGCCAGGAAGCGGGACGAGTTGCGAGTCGGGGCCGCTTGGCGGTTTAACCCTCCTTTTCCTTTCGGGTCTGGCGGCCGGGAAGGAGAGTCGCCGAGAGTCCCGCGCCGAGTCTAGTCCGTTCCGAGGCACCGCGGCGCCATGGTGAGTAGCAGGAGCGAGGGGCTCGGCGGGCTCGCCTTCTTCGAGGGAGGGCGGGGGCGAGAGACCTCTTCCTTTAGATTTATCAGTCTCCACCTTACATTAAGACGTGCGACACCGGTATAAAGCTATTTATTTGCTTATCATTAAACGAAAGCGAGGCCCACTCACTGAGGATAAGGCTAGCCGTGCTGCCTTATGTTCTGCTCTCAGCCTGCCTCTGAATACCCGCTTGTGGGCTTCCTTATAGGCATCTTGTTGGCCTTGCTGGACTAGATGGGCCTTTGGTTTGATACAATTGGGCCCTTACGTCCTTATTTAACTTAAAAACGCATCAAAATACAGCTTATGCTCATTATTATAACGTAGACAAGGCACATCTCTCATTACGCTATACCTAAGGCTGCTTCCCTGGAGAAAAAACCAAGAGCAGAGGGGTGACTTACCGTTAGTTACATTAGTACATTGCTATTTTTAGGATTTTTGTATGTTAACTACTTTTGTAGTGGTCATTTGTTTTGGTTTTCTGTACACTGTTTAAGAGTTGTTGTTTTTTAATATACTAAGCAGTATAGTAGTAGTATAAATAAATAGATAATCCTATCGAGCTCAATGGGATGGACAGCCAAGTAAAACTAAGCAGGATTTCTTACATCATCATCAACTGACAAAGTAGTTAAACCGGTTTGATTTTTATCTATTATTGTCTACTGCATCAGTTTAAAAAATCTGAAGGTCCTTCTATGGGCAGTCTTTGACCCTTGAACCCTGGGTAATTTCAGGTATGGTAACTTCAGGTCTATATAAAAACATAATAAGCTAAAATAACAGTGCATAGTGGTACAATTACATTGAAATAATTGGAACTTATTAGGATGAATAAGGGATTTTTCTTACTGAAATGTTTCTGAAGTGAAAGTGGTAATAGTAAATACAAGTTCCAACTTTCACAAAGTATTTCATAGTCATTTGGTTGGTTGGTGTGTGTGTGTATAAAAACAAAGCTCTTACAAATGTTTACTGTTGACATTTTTAAAAAACTGAACATTTAATTTCCTTGCACTTTGCAGCCACAAAACGAGTACATAGAGTTACATCGGAAGCGATATGGTTATCGTTTGGATTACCATGAGAGGAAGAGGAAGAAAGAGGGCCGTGAGGCCCATGAACGCTCAAAAAAAGCTAAGAAAATGATTGGACTGAAAGCTAAGCTTTATCATAAACAGCGCCATGCAGAGAAGATACAGATGAAAAAGACGTGAGTGGGCTTTTTTTGTTCAGCTAAACTTCTTTGGTATAGTGAAAAATTGATATAGTTCAGAACTAGCTCCACTGGAAGACAAACTAATGATTACTCCTTGAAACTTACTGTTTGCCTATTACTGGGCTTTTATAAACCTATGCCAAATGTACGCTTCCTTTTTAAGCACTGTGTAACTATCTCAGACAACTGTTAGTCTTCTGTTGACATTAATTTTGCATAGCTTGTTCTGCTGAGTTAGTCATGTTCTCTGTTAGGAAAAACATTGTGACTAGTATAAAGCATGTGTTGATGTAACTATTTTCGATTGACTTTGATTCCCACCTGAAACTTCGCTTTTCAATTAAAAAAAATAATAATTTGTGGACATTCTATTTATCTAGTATTAAGATGCATGAAAAGAGAAATACCAAGCAGAAAAATGATGACAAGACCCCAGAAGGAGCTGTGCCAGCATATCTGCTGGACAGAGAGGGTCAGTCCCGAGCTAAAGTTCTCTCCAACATGATTAAACAGAAGCGAAAAGAGAAAGCTGTAAGTATTGCAGAAGTTCAGTTTATCACTATTTGTCAAGCTGTAAAAATACTGATTTTCAAGGTGGTGGCTCTGGTATCTGTTCAGGG
Organism: Podarcis cretensis; assembly: GCF_951804945.1. Taxonomy (NCBI): domain Eukaryota; kingdom Metazoa; phylum Chordata; class Lepidosauria; order Squamata; family Lacertidae; genus Podarcis; species Podarcis cretensis. The sequence goes on from NC_137180.1 coordinate 36,362,829, forward strand.
TATGAAGTACACACATACTGTTCTCCATTTTCAGTTTTAACCAGGCAAACTCTCCTGTGTATCCAGTGAAGAATTATTGGACTTGCCAAGACAAATCTATGACTTGCGCTAATATACTGTGTGCAGTATACTTGCAGTTTAGCAACTCTCTGCTGCATATCATACTCCAAAAGCTGATTTAACTTCTACTCATGAACGTGTGGGGTTTTTTAAAAATAAAGGTTGTATATGGTTGTATCAAAACCTAGTTGGTCTAGGTTTCTGGGTAAAATCCAGTGTTGTGCAAACTCGTTCAGTGGGACTTCTCCTCCCCATGGTAGGGTCATGCACACTGCCTGGTGCTCCAGAGCAGATGAGGGGCGAGGGGCATTGCATTGCATTGCAGAAGGGGAAATGTCCCTAGCTATGGACTTGCACCTTGTCAGAGATGACCGCCCCCAAATAAGTTTCAACACGCAGTAGCAGTATAATTCCTTTCTCTGCAAGGTAGACATTTCACGGAGATCTGGAGTAGGTAGAAGCTAAAGCACTGTACAACATTGAAAAAATCAGCTCCTGTGCAGGTGAGGGTGAAGAGGGTAGCAGCACTCTGTGGCACTGAACTTTGGAGAAGGCAAAAGCACTGTAATACATGCTGTGCTTCTCCCGGCTCCAAAACCCAGATCACTATGAGCAGAGCCTCATGCCATAATCAGCTTTGAAGTACATAAAAGCAATAGATCTCTTCCGTCCGTTTCAGAGCCTATGAGACCTTCTGTCCCCCATGTCCTCTGGAATGAGCAGAGGACTAAAGGCAAAGTGTTGGTGGTAATAACAAACGATGATTGGCTAGTAAATCAAGCAAAAATGTGCATACACCTGCACAACTATAGTATTTTTTTCCATGTTTTCAGATGGCAGTCAATTTTTAACAAGTAGTTAGTCTTGACTAGTTAAGACAGCATGTTGTTCATTCTAGTTGTTCTCCGACTTTAGCACTCTAACCATTTCTTGCTGTTTCTTTGCAGGGGAAATGGGAGGTCCCTGTACCCAAGGTTCGTGCTCAGGGAGAAACAGAAGTGCTCAAGGTGATCCGTACAGGAAAGAGAAAGAAGAAGGCTTGGAAGAGAATGGTTACTAAAGTGTGTTTTGTTGGGGATGGCTTTACCCGAAAGCCACCTAAATATGAACGTTTCATTCGGCCAATGGTAAATGATTTGATTGTTTGATTATTCTTTAAATAAGTTGTTGCTCACTTCACGATTATCATCCTTGAGTGGAGAAAATATTAGCAGTTTCAACAATGTGGTAATAGAACATTTTTCTTTGAACTGATAGTCTTATCTACATTTCAGAACTAGGTAGCCAGTAAAACCTTTTGTTATATTTGCAGGCATTGGATAGCACAGTAATTTACACACTAAAAAGTTAGCATTTAATACCAAACATCTAACAGAGACACCTCTAATTTTCTGCACTGTTAATTTGATTCTTGAAGCACCATCATGGCTAGTTATGTTTTCATCTCTGTTTAGTGTTACAGCAATCTTTTCTTACCTAACAGGGTTTACGATTCAAGAAGGCCCATGTAACACATCCTGAACTTAAAGCCACCTTTTGCCTACCTATTCTTGGTGTAAAAAAGAATCCCTCTTCTCCTCTGTATACATCTTTGGGGGTAATTACAAAAGGTACCGTCATCGAGGTGAATGTGAGTGAGCTTGGTCTCGTGACACAAGGAGGCAAGGTCGTCTGGGGTAAGTATTGAAATATCAGTTACCAATCTTAATGTTAAAACTTATGTGTAGGGTTTTTTATTGCATCAATAGGGAGGGGGAATTTCCTCTCAATGCAAACAGTACCTTGAGATGAGTGATTTTCCTCAGGCCTGCAATAGGAGAACAAAATTATATTCTGCCTTCTTGCCTAACTGCCCAACACCAGCATGAAGGATACAAAATATTTTACCCCCCACTCCCATGTACAGTTCTCTCAGTCAAAGTCTGAATATATTTTTACATGTCTTGTGGTATTGTTAATTTGGCCTGAAACTACATTGTGAATGAACTAGTCTTATTTCTAGTCAAAATAAGACTAGCATCATATTACATGTTACATTAAACTGCATTGTCCATAGCTAATTGTAGGCCCCAACTCTTACATCAAGACCTGACTTAATTAGCCATTCAGTATGAAGCCTTATTATCTTCGAGCTTGGTGGAAAGGTGCACTGACAGGTGGCTATGTCTGCTGGATAACAGCCACAGAATCAGGCTAACTAAATAATGGGTTAGTTCAGTGATAACAGAGCTCTCCTCCTTTAGGATGTGAAATTTGAAGTTCCCTTTTCTTCCAACTTATTTCCTTGGGTCCTCTGTTTAAATTTCTTATCTTTTATTTGTTTCATTTTTAAGTGCTGCCTCCTTGCCTTTAAGGCCTTTTAAGGTTTCGATTTGTCTATTTGATAAACATATCCACATATGTGGAGACTGGATTCCTTTTCATTATTTTGTGAGAGGGTGGTTTAGTGTTGTGGACCACTAACACTTCTGCACAACTTGACATCTGCACCTTTTGCATCTCTGAGATGAGGCATATTCCCATGAGAGGGAGTGAACAGTGGAAACTTCTCATCTCCACTGTAGGCCAAGGACCAAGGTTGACCAGCCAATAGGCCATGCCTACATTAAAATTGCTGTTTAGAAAATAAATGCATGAACATATGCCATTTCTATGAACAGAAGTGCAGCTTATTCTCACTTTAGTAAGTGCTAATATAGTTCTTTCCCATTTCAGGAAAATATGCACAAGTAACCAACAATCCAGAAAATGATGGGTGCATTAACGCAGTTCTGCTTGTCTAAGTGGCATCTTACAGTCTTGGATACACACAGTTACTTTTCCAAGGAGAACCATGACTTCCTCAAAACATTTGCAGATAAAGAACTTGTTGTGTCAAATCATCAGTATGCGAAGTCAGGAAATGGATTCTAAGAACTGTTTTTCACTGAACCTTACCATCAATAAAAGGAAACCATTGTGGGCCCAAACTAACTAATCCCAATCATTACAAGTGTTTGACTTCTTGGAAGTGGCTTATTCTGCATTTAGCAGTTAGATAAATTCTAGGAGACTACTCTTGGTAAACACATGAGCAGAGGTTGGTTAGAATAGAACAGAAGGGACAGTAATATCAGATACTTAAGACTTCAAAGACAAGTGAAGTTGATATGGGAAACACAAAGTGTGTGTGGGGGATTCACATTACTGTCAGTGTTTGTGAATGCATGAAGATGGATTGCAGGCATTGGCCATGCCAGTGCATGTGCCTGTTGTCCTGGCCATATATGTTTGGCATCAGAAACATGCAGGGCTCCTTCAGCCCAAGAAAGAACTTTTATTGTCCTAAGATTTGCCCCAATAGAGGAACCATACAAACATCTCCCCTTGATGCTGGTATTGCTAGAGTGCGTAGTCATTTCCCACATTAATAAAGTAGGAAAGAAACACATCTGCCACCTATTCCTAATTTAAAGGAAATTAGAAATGTGCTAAAGATAGAATTCTTTGAAAATGCTACTCAAAGGCTAGTAGGTACAGAAATGCCAAATGTCAAAGCAAAGATCAAGCAATAGTTTGTGTGGAGCAGTGAAGTGAAAAATGTTACAGCACATTTAACAAGGCCTAAAGTTTAAATACATTTGAAAGTTCCACTTGTCTACTCACTTGTTTAACTTTAGCATAACAGCCCTATATCTTGTACAGTAGGATACAGAATAAAAATTCGTACTGAAACAAAGAAGCTCATAATAAAAGAAACAGTAAAAAATACAAATGCAGTTAAATAACAACATCAACATTAATGGTTTCAAAAGCAGCAAGACAGATCTAAACGGCAGAGCAGAGAAGGCACCCAACAGACTTTCATGACAGCCTTTGAGCTCAATTAAAAACAGCCAAGTTGCAATGGACCGCTACAGTCCTCCCTATAAACCATCCCATAGAACTGGCACAAGAACCAAGAAACCTCTTGCAGCTAGTCAGTACCCAAACTTCAGTAGGTGGAGGCATACACAGCATGGCTTCAGACGTTAAAGAAAAAGAACAGAAGTGGGTACATAAAGTGTGTTTTGTAGTTCACTAAATAGTTTGAGGTGGACTACAGGTAAGTGTTTACCTACCTTTGCCATATGCACTAGCATATATCCAAGTGCTTGTGTGATGCATGAATATTGCACATATGGAAGTGCAGGTGGAACACTGATACCTGTGGCTTGTGTGACTATTTTAAAATAAATAATCCACTAGCTGCACATTAAACAGAAAGATTAAGCTTAAAAGCTTACAGAAGGCATTTTAAGATTTTTAGTCTGGCTAAGAATAAGCAGCCTGCAGTTTGCATCTTGGAACTGAGTCTATAGTACATGCTAACCTCATGGCTATAACATAAGAGCCTAGGTTCCCCCTCCCCAGTCATTTGCTTTTGTGTAACAACTTGCCTCATCAAGAGTCCCGGAGACCTCACTTGCCAACAATATTGTGGAGATTTTGATCGGCCCTTAAAAGTATTTCCCAACTGGATCTTGAAGTTGCACTGGCTGCCTGGGGACAAGAAACAGCCAACATTATTTTATACAAGGAAATACTTGGGGAGGTTGTGTGTTGTCTATTAGTGGGTAGTAGAAGATAACCAGTAGCATAACTCCTAGTAGTAGTAACTGGAGTACAATTTCTACCCTAGCACATCAGTTTATACAAGTGGTTTGTTTTTAGATGTCCTTTTTCTCATATCAATGAACTTATCACAAGGTATTGACAGAAATCATACGCAGCCCTACTTGGGATTCATTAGAACTGTTTCCATTCAGCACAGGTTATTTGATTCAATGTTTAACATGATGTAGACTAGCACAAACAATGCCAGTCTACAACTTTCAACAGGCAGCAGCTACTGCCTCCTGGATGAGCACTCAATATGGTACCCAGCAGCTGTCAGTCATGCCGGCTATGGCTGATGGGTGTCCAACCATCTGAAGGGCATCCTGTTAGCTTACTGCAGGGTTCCCCAAACTTGGATCTCCAGCTGCGTTTGGGCTACAACTCCCACCATCCCTAGCTAGCAGGACCAGCAGTCAGGGATGATGCAAATTGTAGACCAAAAACAGCTGGAGACCCAAGTTTGGGAAACCCTGGCTTTCTGAGACTACCATTGTATTAGCTATTTTGGGGGTATACATTACATACATAGGTGAGAATAAAAAGCACATTAACGTTTAGAAGAGAGAAGACCTCAAGCCACTGAAACCATTGAGAAAATTACAAAACAATTTTAATTACTGCTGAAACACAAACAATATATACTAAGAAGGGTCAAACTGAAAGACACCAAATAACACTACTGTACAACAACATCACATGAAGAGATTGACGAACAACAATTAATGCCAAGTTTGTGACGATTCCCTTAAACTGAAGACTGAATTCTGCAACAGTACTGAAAACAAGGAGCTGAAACCTGAACTATGTACAGTGGTACCTGTGGTTACGAACTTAATTTGTTCTGGAGGTCCGTTCTTAACCTGAAACCGTTCTTAACCTGAGGTACCACTTTAGCTAATGAGGCCTCTCACTGCTGCCGCCGCGTGATTTCTGTTCTCATCCTGAGGTAAAGTTCTTAACCCGAGGTTCTACTACTGGGTTAGCAGAGTATGTAACCCAAAGTGTTTGTAACCCGAGGTACCACTGTATTGCTTTTGTTTGCGTACCGAGATAGCAGCACTGAGAAACAAAGAAACAGCAAAAAAGCTTATGTTGAGCTAAAAGGGCAAAACATTTTATTCCTAACACAAGATGAGGTCCTACATTATTTCATGCAACAGATTCAGAAGCAAAGCAGTTCTGCATGAAATAAAACCTGAAAATGGTTAAGTGAGCATGGGATGTAAAGCACATTTCAGACATTAGGAGAAACAGTAAGACATTCAAACATGTAGTAGTGAGATCCAGCAGAACTGCACAGCTAAAAACAAAGTTGAGTCCACACACTAACATTCTTTAGGCCAGCTCCTACAAACTTAAAAAGTGATTAATACCGAGTTTGAATTGTATGCAATGGTCCACATGTTTTATAGTCACATTTGCTCTGAACTACAGTGAAGAATTGGTCCTTTTCTTCCTTTCAAGGAGTCATAAGTCTTCTATGGTTGTCTACAAAACTTCAGGGCTGAACAAGTAAATAAACTTCAAGCACTTGTTCTTCATTGTTGCATAAACTTTCAGTCACATAGCCTTCTTTCAACTTTACAGACCTGTTCTTAACTGATCCTTTCAGCATAGTTCTGGTAATTTGATGTACTCTGTAGCAACAGGTACATTTTTAAAAATACAAGCTGGTGCAAAGGAACAAATATCTAGTTGTGGTGCTTACTAGATTGAGACCATCCAGTTGTGGCTCTGCAAGAAGGAGAAGCTGTAACTGCAGGGTACACAATATCCATAGAGGGTCTCCACAACTTCTGAGATCCTGGTGTCTTCCAGATGTTTTGGAAGGCAACTCCCATTTGCCACAGCCAGCTGGGACCAATGGTGGTGTCATCCAAAACATATGGAGGGCAACAGGTTCACAAAGGCTGACTTATATGTTTAGTTTATCAACAAAGCATGGTTTGAGATATATTTATCTTGGTCAAATGCATGCAAACAAGAATCACTCACGGCTAATTAACATATGATAGGCTCTTCTTCTTCTTTCTTCTTTGGCGATCACTCATAGCCGAGTAAGACTGTCTTCCATAGACACGGTTTTAACAATGAGTCCTGATAGGCTATGGCAGAAGGGCAAGCCTTTCCTATGTCTGCATAAAAAGAAAAAACCTTGCTACTCCGGTTTATGCACAAAGCAGCCGCTCCTGGACCCACTTCCATGAATATTATGGTACCTTAAAACACACCCAAGTAGTGTGGAGAAGCTGAGCTCTAACTGAAGAAATATACATTTGCAATAAGATGCCACCACAGACCAGTTGAAGTTGCAGAATGAAGACAAAAATTTGACTTCACTAGCAAAGTTCCATAACATTAAATGCAGAAGGACCAATATCTGATTTGGGGGAGAACGCACACCAATTTAAAAGCACTCTTAAAACTGTTATCACTGTAATCCAGAAGCCATGACAGGGATACAGACTCGAGTCACCTCACAAAACGCAGCTTTGATTTACAGAGCAAGAAATGTAAAGCCCCACAAAATGTTTACTTTAATAATGCTTAGCCCAACACACCTAACATTCATATCCTATATTTGTTAAAACTCTGTACACAAGGTTCTAAACCCACCCCATCATCATCCTCAAAAACTCCAGTCCTAGAGACGTGGCAAAAGCTGCGGACAATTCTTAAATTGTCACGGTGTTGTATTTTACAAAAGAAGCTCTTAGTACTACAAGAGACAAGCCTTAAACGGTTTTTAATGTGCTTTGTAAGAAAGTATTTAATCAAACATTAAAAATGCTGAAGGTTCACTTGAATATATTGTTTATAAACAACAACTAATATTTCTGCACATACACTCCTAATCCACAATACAGAATGTACATTGGTAGAAAAAAGAACGCCCTGAAAAACCCACTCAACTTGGCAGTTCTATGCATGTCCCAAACCTTCTCATGACATGTTTTAAAAAACAAAAACAAAAAAACCAGCACTTTTGTCAAGACAAGAAAAAAAAGTTTAAAAATAAAAAAGTCCTACCAGTCAACTGAGCTATTAGAAAATAGCCAGAATTTCTGTACAATCAGAAAGCCAAAACAGACCAATCCTCAGCACATTGAAATCAAAATCTTTCCACGCTATTCAAGTGAACCTTTTTATTAATAAACACTAAAAAAGAAATTGCTTCAAATTTAAAACGTAACATTTTTTTACGAACCTTACGAATTGCCGCTACTTATAAAAAGGTGTAACCGTACAAATCTGAGGTTCTTATCTTACCGTTAACTCTTAATTACTCTTCCGTTTCCATCTGTTATTTTAGAAGCTTCGCTAGTTAAAACAATCTGCTTTATTCACAATGTGAAATAACAAGAAGACTCCCAATATAAAACAGAATTCAGGATTAGCTGATTCATAGTTGGGAGCGGCTGACGCTTGACTTAATGAAAGTGGATATAGCATCCATGAAGAGCCAAAGATGCAACAGGGAACAATGCTCACAACTAAGCAGAAATAATGTCAGATATTTTGCATTGTGTTAAAACAGGATTTTAATTTGCTACAAAAATAATGCTCCAGGCTTGAGAAATAACTAGTCATAGCTTCTGTTCCCAATAAGCCTATGAAAGTTAACTCTGAAGTTACCAGGGTGTGTCTACTTCCACACCATAAGGGGCAGATTCACAGCATGTTCTCTAAGCTAGAACCAGAGAAGTACACATAAAAAGAACATACAGGACAAATAGTTACTTACTTACTTACTTCTAGGGGAACAGCTGTTGTAAATAATGGCTTACGAATCAAAAGCCACATCAGAAGGCTTGGTAATTTACAATTTGTCGTGTAATTTGTTTGGCCTCTCCACAACTCTACTGTGGCCTGATGGAAAGCTTTTTTTGTGGCTAAACAAACTGGGCTAAAATAGGTCCTACTATTTTTTTAAAAGACTAACCGTTTACCTCCAAATTTGTTCTCCTCATATAGTGGTTAAACACACAAAACGAATAACTGAACCAGGAAATGCAGAGTGTTTGAATACACGTGTGTTCTGGTGTTCCATGTAGTTTCATATTTTGTTTTTGTTTTGTTTTTTAAGAAAAGTACGGAAAGTGATCCAGCTGGGTGAAAACATTGCTCTTCTTCCTTTTTCAAATGAGCTTTCCTTTTTTCTTGGGTGGTCCTTTGTATCCTTTGGCCTTCCTTCTTAAGGTCCGCCTATCCACTACGGGCACTTCGATTTCCACATCCTCTGAACTGCTGTCTGCGGCTTTCTCAGAGGTGGGCTCAGCTGACTCTTCAGACTGTTCATCCAGTTGGTTCTTTTGCCCTTCTGGGTGATGCGAGTACGAGATATCCTCCAGTTCAACCATCACTAAAGCTCCCTGGCCTAGAACAACGGGGGCCTCTGGAGTGTCAGAGCCTCCTTCTTCACTCTGCTCCTCCACAGAGGAAGTTGTATTAGGAGACACATTCTCAGAAATGGTATCTTCCAGAGCTTCAGCGGTTGCTACAGAGTTCGAAAGGCCGTTGTTGGAGGGTTCTTCCTTCTCGGCTGCAGCGACGGGATCTGCATTTGGAACAAGGGTCCTTTTCCTTTGCGTTGCTTGTTGTTCCTCTTCGGGTGGAAGTTCTGCATCTGCCACACTGTCAACCTAATAGAGAAAAACAAACTCTTGTTAGCCATTTTAAGTCAAAGTCGAGGAAACTTTTTGACAATATTCTGAGGGCCACAGATGAGATTCTTAACTTTGTAATAATAATAATAATCATTTCTTATTTATACCCCGCCCATCTGGCTGGGTTTCCCCAGCCACTCTGGGCAGCTTCCAACAAAGTATTAAAATACAGTAGTCTGTTAAACATTAAAAGCTTCCCTTGTACAGCATGCTATATTCCAATGGGCTGGATTTAATTATTATTATTTTTATAATATTGCCAATGATTGTATTAACATGGTGGAGAAGAAACTCTTAAGCATCGCTTATATATTTCCACTCACCTTATCAGAAACATTGTCATCACTGTCTTCAGTGGATTTTACTGAGGAATCAAGGATTAATGGGACAAGTAAGGTTAAAGTTGTTTCCTCTGGATTTTCCAACTGCAACTTTGACTCTCCATCCACCGCTTCACTTCCTGTTTGTCCTTCAGCCACTATTGAGACCTTGATAGCATCTTCCACGAGCTCTCCGTTGAGTGGCTCCACTTCCATTTCCTATAAAACGGCATGTACACATTAAAATGGTGCAAAGCCACTTTTATCATGTAATGTTAACAACAGAATTCAATACATCGGTGACAAGAGTCTCAAATGATAAAAAGCATAGAAAACAACAAAAGAAAAAAATATTACTTCCTGGTTGGATGCACACATTATTCAGTCAACTCCTTTTCCACTTGTTACAAGTAAAGCTTGGTAAAGGTAAAGGGACCCCTGACCATTAGGTCCAGTCGTGGCCAACTCTTGGGTTGCGGCGCTCATCTCACTTTATTGGCCGAGGGAGCCGGAGTACAGCTTCCAGTTCATGTGGCCAGCATGACTAAGCAGTTTCTGGCAAACCAGAGCAGCGCATGGAAACGCTGTTTACCTTCCTGCCGGAGCGGTACCTATTTATCTACTTGCACTTTAACGTGCTTTCGAACTACTAGGTTGGCAGGAGCAGGGACCGAGCAACGGGAGCGCACCCCATCGTGGGGATTTGAACCGCTGACCTTCTGATCGGCAAGTCCTAGGATCTGTGGTTTAACCCATAGTGCCACCCGCATCCCTTACAAGTAAAGCTACCTTGCAACAAAGGCACATCCTTTCCAGAGTTTAGAATAATATATAAACTTGACACCATGAAGGGGTCATATGTACCCTAGTTTTTTCTAGATGCTTATCTCAGTGCATACAAAGCCTTCTGTCCAAGCAGAGAAGGCAATAGCAGGCAGAAGTCCATGACTTCCTCCTCTGTCATACTTGGCAGAAAAAGGGTTGTTAGTGCCTCAAACAGACAAATTGTTCTTAATATATTCAAATCACACCTCTTTATCATCTTGTTTCTCAGATGCAGGACACATCTGTGGTGCTTCTTGGGCTGGTTGTTTCTGGTTTTCAACTAACACCTCCTGCTCACTTTCAACCACATTTTCTTCCATCTCCATCACCTCTTCCGAACTTTCAGATACACGTGCATCAGGTTCTGGTCTGTGCAGCAACAAGAACAATGAATGTGAAATACTCAAGGTATATGTAATATTGAAATGCACACTTTTAATGTGAGAGACGCAGATGAAATTAGGCAGCGGATAATAAATCAGTATGACATACAGACAAACCCAACCAGTAACTTCATCCAGCGAAACATTTTAAAAAATCAAGGAAGTATTTCCATTTCAAATGACACTTTATAGAAATCAATTTACTGCATTTGTTCCTATGAGCAGAAATTATTGATGCCAACTCCAGCCATGGATGAAGGAGCCTGATCCCGTGGCTTCTTCAGAGAATGAAAGGGGAATGGATCCAGTAGATCCAAGGCTGCCTCTCTCCTATGCTGCCCCCGAAACACCTGCTTTTGGGGCATAACACCAAGGGTGGTAGGCCAAGCATGTGGAGCTTTCGGCAGGTGAAATAACGGCTTCCACAGTGGAGATTCCCACCTTGCTAAATGAGCTCTTTTCTACTGCTCCTCTCCACTGGAAAACACCTCAACACAATCCTAACTCCTGCCAGCAAGCAGACCTTGCTCAGTGAGGCTACAACCCTATACACACTAAATTGGGTAAAGGCCCCATTCCTATTGAACACAACGAGACTTAATGTCAAGCAGTCATGTATAGGATTACACTGTCAGAATCCTAGATGGGTGAAAAATCAGAGTTAAAAATTTTATTTGGCATGCAGATTCTCTTTTAGTTCTGATAGGTTGATGATGAGGAATAAAAAATAAACATTAACAAGCCTTTCCTTGCAACAAATTTCCTTCATTTGAAACTGTTTTTAATACTGTATTTTAAATTGTTGAAACTCTCCTGAGGATCTTATGGTGAAGGGCAAATAATCAACTGAATAAATAAATAGTATTAGTAGTAGTAGTAATAATAATAATAATAACAACAACAACAACAACAATCACATACCAAGATTTCAATCCATCTACAACTACCCAAGTATATATGCTATTCCTTTGCACAATTCAATACAACAGAGACCCTACATTTCTTATACAACACATACACACACATAAGTATACCTGCTTTCTGGTGTTTGAAAAACACTTATATCTTCATCTTCAACCATTTCAGGCTCTTGGAACCTTTTCCCCAACTTTGGACGTTTGAGATTATTGCCTCGCGATCGTGTAGAAAGCTGAGCAGCATTAAGTTCTGAGGGGAAGAAAAACCCCACACGCTCAGATCTGAATACAGGTAAATAATGTCACAAAGCTTGAACATGCCTAGAAACCCAGCCTGCGCTAACCTTGTGCTGGTGGCACTAGAAATCAAGTATTTTACAGTTTTGTGTAGCCATCTAAAAAGCAAGTGCTGGTTCCTAGGAATCTGAAGCGTATTTTCTTAGGCTTTTTGCTTTTTGGTACAGGCAGTGGCTCCTCCTTCAGTGACATCCACAGGAACAAAGATTTTACATACGCCTTTGCAGGTTCAGAGGGAAGCACAATAAAGAACTGCCCATTCTCCAAAGCAAATGCAATAGACCGGTAACACTATCATCTGAGCATTCTTCAAATTAAGAATACCTTTACTCTGCATAAGGACAGACTTGCTGATGATCAATTAAGCAAGGGCATTTGATCAGCAGCACCTATCTGCTGCTTAGCCCCTTAATTCCTATGGAAGCAGTAAGGGTGTACTTATAGTTTCTCCATTTTGGCTTGATTTCTGTTAAATAAATCATGAGACGGTGTAATATGTTATGTGCTGTTGTTCACCTGAGGTTGTATTTACCCAATTTGAAGACCTGCTAAGGAACAGAAGATTGTTATTATGTCCTTGTATGTAAAACCACAAAATTCAAAGAGGGTGAACTTTCTTTTTCCCGTGACTGTGCAAGTTCCACACTGCACTCCTATGCATGTACCATGTACTCAGAAGCAAACTCCATTGAGTTCTATGGGAGTTATTCCCAGGTCATTTTATCTTTGAAATAAACCTGCATGTACTGTTTTGACAGCAGTGAGTTCAAGGCGCAGCCAGTGGAATCAAGTAAATGGCCTAAAGTAGAGGGCTGATTGGAGCCTATTTGGCAAATTCTCTACATGGCTAAACTCATTCATTTAGTGAGGGTCAGAGACGATTGGGAGTGTATTAGGAAACTAAGGATTTGTGTTATAATTGTAACAGTTTTGTAACAACTTTTTGGAACCTGAAAAACAATCAAGATGTGCATTCATAACAGATATTCCAGAGTAAGTAGAAATGTTTTGGAATTCGTTTATATTTTTTATTTTCTGGCTCATAAACTACTCTATTTCCTACTGGGCAATTTAATTAAGTACCGTATTTTTCGTCCCATAGGATGCTCCGTCCCACCTAATTTTTTTTTTTGGGGGGGGGGAATAAAGGAAAAAAAATTCCTTTATTTCTCCCCCAAAACCAGGTCAGGGAACAGCGGGATGGTGGCGCTGCACCTCCCCGCTGTCCCCCGAGCTTGTGGGGCTGGCCGATGTCTGACCGGCGCGCGGGGCGCTCTGCTTCAGGGCAACCTGCGTGCCGGGCGGCTGCTATCCACAGCGTGGGGAGCCCTGCGGGAACTCCCGTGGGCTCCCCAGGCTTGCTGATAGCTTCCTGAAGCCTGGAGAGCGAGAGGGGTCGGTGCGCACCGACCCCTCTCGCTCTCCAAGCTTCAGCGAAAGCCTGTATTCGTCCCATAGGACGCACACAGATTTCCCCTTCATTTTTGGAGGGGGAAAAGTGCGTCCTATAGGGCAAAAAATACGGTATTCTGAATCTTGGTTCTTATTTGGCATGTACTAAACTCATTTGCATTTTGTGCTTTATACGATTAAAAAAAACTTAGGAATACACAAGTTACTAAGCGCTTGACTTAATTTCCCTCCTCCCCCACCACCCAGGGCTCCATTAAAGTAAGATAAAATGTGCCAATTTTTTCCATGCATGGTTTTTGACTTCTTAAAAAAGAAATCTCTCTTTGGTATTGCATCACTGAAATGCAGAGGCATTAGTTGAAGAACCCAAAGCTTAGGTGGTGATGGAGCATATTGTGGGCAACAAGAAAGTTCTAACAGAAATCATGCAAGCTAGACTTCTTTTACCTTCAGATGTGCCTTCAAATACTTCTAAGCCATCTTTGTTTTTATGAGCATCAGCCTGGAAGAGAGAAACAACAAACTTAAAAATAAATAAATGACACACTACTGAAGATCCTTATGACATTATTGGCACATTTTCTTGCATTCGTATTATTATTCAATTATACACACCATCTGGATTTTGACAAAAGTTAATTTAATTCCCTTTGTTGTCTGCGTCAAATACTTAGGATACACGAGAGGTATTACCTTACCCTTTTCATATGTACCACTCTGAAAAACGCAAGCTGTGCCAGCTGCTTCCTTCTTTTCACAGGCAAGCTTATGAAAGGGAGTCATAGTTTCCCCTCCATCACCTACCTAAGGCAAAGCCTTCACCCAATTCACCTCTGCCCAGGTGGCTGCTCTTTGGCAACAGCCAAACGTCCCTGAAGAGTCTGTGTGTGCCAGGACTGCCTGAACTCTGGGTTCTGCCAGAGACACTTTCTGGCAAACTTCATGGCACCCACAAGCCCCCTTTTTCTCAGTCTCTATCCTAATCTCATTTCTGTTCATTGTTCCACTTCCACACCCCTCGCCCCGTATTTCTTTTCCTGATCCTTTAGAAACTGCTGCTCCCTCACCGCCCCCCAGTCTCTATACCTTACATCGTAATTAAGCTGAAGTATGTGTATTTTATATAATCCCATTCTTTCCCGTACGTTCCCATCCCTCCATTATTTCCCTTTCTCTAGGTCTATTTTAGACCATAAGCCCTTGTTCTTTGTGAAGTGCTGCTTGTCTAGCAGCACCTTGAGGTGGTTTGACTAAGTATGTGCCATCTGGATAGGTTAGATTGGACCTCGGGCAACAGCCCTCTGCAGACTCTTGGGCTGTGGAATTGTTTAGGGGAAGTTGTTGCTATTATTGATGTTTATTTTTTGTATCTTTGTTTTCGATCTTATTATGATGTATGCGGAAATTGTTTAATTTGGTTGAGTACTTTCTGATGTTTTGGTTTATGACTACTCTTGTTATGTTTGAAATTATGCATTTTTTCCATGTTGTAAGCTGCCTTGAGCATGGTTTGAACTATGAGAAGGCAATATACAAATCAAGTTATGTATGTATGTATGTATGTATGTATGTGTGTGTGTGTACGGTCGTACCTTGGAAGCTGAATGCCTTGGCACTTGTACGTTCTGACTCCCGAATGCCTCAAATCCAGAAGTGCGTGTTCCAGTTTGCGAACGTTCTCTGCATGTCAAATGTCCGTCACAGCTTCCAATTACCTGCAGGAGCTTCCTGCAGGCAATCAGAAGCCGCACCTTGGTTTCCAAACATTTTGGAAATAGAACAGACTTCCAGAACGGATTCCATTTGACTTCCAAGGTACGACTGTATGTCTATGTGTATGTTTAAAGTCTTTTACCTAGCCAGTCAGTTTAAGGATTACTTTTTTCTATTTTTAATGGTTCTGTGTTTTGTTATACACAACCAAACATAGAACCATTAAAAACAGAACAAAGTAATCTTTAAACTGACTGGGTAGGTAAAAGGCTTTAAACATACACATGTTGCTGAACAATATCACATGAACGACAATGTTTTATGAGGGGGCAAAAATGTAAAAAGCCTGTCACACACTTACACATGCAGCACCTGTTACCTCTAAGAACAGCTGAAGCACTTCACATATCCTTTCCAAACATTATTTTTTAATTATAGAAGAAGAATATCACCAAATGTAGTTGAAGTAAATTTGAGAGGAGGGGCAGAGCACCCAACCCGAAGCAAACTTGCTTTTTAGTGTTCCCTGATGTTTCTTCCCACTTCAATAAAACTGCTCAGAAGTTAAAAATAAAGGGGACACACATGTTCCAAACTAAAACAGAGAAAACAGCTTGTGTACCTACACTTAACTGTGTTTCCCTGGGCTCAGATGCCTGCTCACTTGTGGTGTTCATGGCAGTCTGCAGAAAACTTTCATCAGCCTGGGAACCACTGTTTTCTTTCTGTGAGCCTTCTGTTCTTGGAAAAATTCAGAAAAAGAATATGCAAACAGCAATTTAAAACAGCCTCTCTTCAAGGTCCACATCAGCAACCGTGTATTTTTCAGCACCTCATCCCCTCTGCTCCCCAGCCATGCTTACACCATGCCATCATACCTATGCATTTGAAACTTTCTCTCTGCAAGATGCTAGCTACAGTTTTCCGCTGGTGAATGTTGCCAGTGCCTTCAATTTCCCACAGAAGGTCATGATCCCCTGGATACCGTTCAAAGTACTTCTGGCAAGCTGGGAAAAATATTAACAAAATGGGTTCAGTACTTGCATAATTCCTTTACAAAATACTTTTCCTCGTCACCATGATGACAAACTTATTTTAAAGACTTCTCCAAGGAAGTGTCAGCTCTGTCACAGACAGTATAATTGCCCTACATAAGAATATTTTGAATTTTTAAAAAATATATATATATTTATTTACTTATTACTATTTGCAACACCACACCAGCTGTCTCGTGTAAATAAGCACAATTAGTTTTCCAATAAGCATTTAGCAGCCTATATCTGTAAATCATCTGTGTTATTTGCTTTCATGAACAGCTAAGAAGGCACCTTTTAAGTAATGAATGTTTTGGAAAGTTGTTTGTTCACTATACATTTGGATAGCTCTTAACTTATCGTAACTAAACTTTGCATGACAGTACCGGATCTCAAGGAGTTAGTTTCTCACTAGGATTGGATAAAACTGGATGCTATGCAGAATCAAGATGGTGGTCTGAACCTTTCAAAACTGCATTGATTTTAACCCAATTTTGCATGATAGTTCCTGGTATCAAGGAGCAGGTTTTCATCTATGTTTGGATACAATTGGATGTCGTTTTGAAACAAGGTGGCAGATGGGACCTTTCAAAACTACAGATTTTAACCACCAATTTCAAAACTGCAGATTTTTGTTTGCCTTTTAGAATGCCCAAGCAATACAGGGTACAAGGCTGTTAGCACTATATACCGTATTGGCCTGAATATAAGCCTCACTTTCCCCCCAAATTCCAACCGTGAAAAGTTAAAGTGCGGCTTATATTCACGACCTTACGTTACTCAGCAAAGCGGCGTCCGCCCCATGCGTAGCCCCCCCTCCCCACAAGGCTGGGAAGGGAGAGAGCAAGGAAGGGGAAAGGCAACGAAGCGTGCCACCCCACCCCCACCCCCAGTATGCGGCCAGGAACAGCGAGGAAGGGAGTGGCTTCTATTAGGGTATTTTTTCTTTTCCCCCCTCTCATTTTAAAGGTGTGGCTTATATTTGGGTGTGGCTTATATTCAGGCCAATATGGTAACTGAAAGCAATGTTAAAGTAACAGGAGCTTCAGCATCTATGAAATGCCACCAGTTTAAATAACTTTTGGGAACCTGAACCTGGAGAGCAGTAAGCATATCTGCAATTCTTTCTCTTCTATTGCCACACCCAAGGGATTTCAGACCCTAAACTTTCAGAACAACTCTTCGTGGCAGAGTGCATGTCTTATCTTAATTGTCTGGTCAGCTCTTTGAAGTATGCAAAAGGATACAGCCAAGTCTAATTCAAGTAAAGCCAACAGGAATGCAAAAGATCCGATCCAGTAACTGAGGTATGAAACATTTATGTAAAAACCTATCTTCATAGCAACTCCCCAAGTTGTGTGCAGATACCATTTTGAGGCATGTGCCCGATTCTGATGTATACTTGATTCCTATGCTGCTTGAAAGTTATGAGCAGAGAAATTATATGAGGACCAAAACCAATATTCCCATTCAGTATTTCCACAGGTCAAACTAGCCACTGGGACTCAAAAATGTAGAACCCACAGTAATGACTGCAGAAGGAAATGGGGTGTTTGATGGCCGTAGCTGGTTCAAGGAAGGGAGGGAACATTCAGTACAAGGTTGGAGAACTTGTGGCCTTTCTGTTGTTGCTGGACTAGACATGCTGGCTTGGGCTGATGGAAGCTGGGAATTCAACATCACCTGGAGGGCCACGGGCTTCCCAATCATGATACAGAATATATTTCATTTGTCTAAGAGAACTGCTGTATCTTGGGCTTTTTTCTCTTCTTCCTTGTCTGTGTACTTCATGCTTTCTTCCCACCACAGGCACCAACTCTAAGGGGCCCAGGTCTCTTGGGCGCAACACACAGTTTCAAACTGGGCCAATTGGGATGCCTCTGACGATATCGTCAGCCAATTTGGCATGACTGTTCCCAAGATGGGAGGAGCAGGTTTTGTCCTATGTTCAGAAATCTTCTGGCACCATTTTGAATCAAGATCCTGGTCAGAACCATTTCAAACAGTGCTGATTTGGACACCTCTGAAGATACCATTGCCAATTTGGCACTGTGGTTCCTGAGATCAAGGAGGTTTCTTTCTCTCTTTGGATATAATTGGATGGCCCTTTAAGCAGAACCCTAGAAACTAAAAAAATACATTATCCATATCAGTATGGTTTGATGCAATGAGACTAACGGAAGGGCTTACCAACAAGCATAAAAGACGTGAGTGGGAACCGCAGGCCAAGAGCATCTTCTGTGAAAGAATCCACAAAATCTTCCAGCATCAGCAGCCCAAAATCTTTCCCTCGATGTTTCTTCCTCACAAACATTGTATCAAGGACCGGAAGCTGGTAGCTCTGGGTCAGAAAGGCACCACATATGCTTCCTGCAATCATAACAGCAGCTCTGATTGGCATTCATTCTGTTGCTGTGTCCAAGGTGTTCTTCAAAGACAACTAAGCAACCCTTTCTCTCTGTCCTGCATGCATTTCTGTAACATCCCCAAAATCATTATCTGGGCAGCTTATGATCTTAGCAACTTATGGTATATTTTTGGTTATGCACCTCAAAAATGTTCTATTTTCTTTTTGCACCTTCTTCTCTAAACCCCACCCCAGAAAAAAGAAAAATCTTCCCTTCTGCCCAGGCATATAACTTCTACTTTGATCAGCTCATTACTTTTCTTTTGCCCTTTGGGTGCAAGTTGTATCTAAAACATTGCTGTTAGTAAAAGGACCCCTGGACGGTTAAGTCCAGTCAAAGGCAACTATGGGGTTGTGGCGCTCATCTCGCTTTCAGGCCGAAGGATCTGGTGTTTGTCCACAGACAGCTTTCCGGGTCATGTGGCCAGCATAACTAAACCGCTTCTGGCACAACGGGACACCATGATGGAAGCCAGAGCACAGGGAAACGCCGTTTACTTTCCCGCCACAGCGGTACCTATTTATCTACTTGCACTGGCGTGCTTTCAAACTGCTAGGTAGGGAGGAGCCGGGACAGAGCAACAGGAGCTCAACCCAATGTGTGGATTCAAACTGCCAATCTTCTGATCGGCAAGCCCAAGAGACCCAATGGTTTAGACCGCAGCGCTACCCGCATCCCTGTGATTGCTGCTAGTCCTACATTAACACTGGCAAGTATCAACTTTTACCATTCTGTTCTTACCCCATTACTCTTGATTCTGGCAGTGCTAGGCTAACATAACAAACCTGGAATGCAATTAGGGGTGGCAAGGTTGGACAAACAGTATTCAAAGTAACTTACTGCAGAGCCTTATCCTCACTACTTCTAGTCTCAGGTGATGGCGAGGGGGCATACTTGGGCATGCCAATTTATGTGGATGATTTTATAGCAATCACTTTCCTACCCACCAAGAGGAACAATTTAAAAACAACAACAGGCTACAAATCCCTGAGACCAACTGTAAACTTCAAATATACTTTGAAATAGTGTATTCCGTTCACAAAGGTCAAAGTATCAACAGGAACAAACACACGAAAAGACTGCCATCTGCTTTCCCCTAAGCTGCGGTTAGCTACAGCAGGCTAGAAACCCATCTGCCCAAGTATCAAGTTTCCAACAGACATCAAGGCTATATAACATAATCCATTCGGCCCCCCAAATACAGCAAGTGCAATTAGTTTCGCAGACATCCATTGTAGGCTTATTTGTGGAATTAGATTGGCATTTGATGTTAAAATAAGTATTTTTTTTTATACTGTTATGTTTTTAAAATGAACTTTATTGTCCTTTCAGTGTCCAGCAAAGACATCATTATTTTCCCAAGCTTCATAGATGCCATTTTAATTCTGCTTTCTATTTTATGCTGCTTTTATAATGTTATGGTTTTCAGTTTGTGCATGGCCTCCATTGCCACTACCACTTATCACCCTGAACGTAAAAATGCAAGAGAACTACAAGCATGGTTCTCAAACAATGTAAAACTATGGACTTTGTTTCTCTCTGCCTTGCATTAAACGGCATTTTGTGATTTTATTTTAAAAGGGAAATCTTACCTGGAAGCTTAACAGAATAAAAACCAATTGCCTCTCCTTTCTTCCATAGTATTTTCGCATAATCATGGCTACCATGACAGAGGAATGGGCATTCATTTTTCTCCATTTCTTGCTTGCGATAAATTAATCTATTTAGCACATAGAGGACCACTCTCTCTCCAATGGAGTTCACCTATAGTAAACACATAGAAAGAATATGACTATGATTGAAGAAGAAGAAAATATTGTTCCAAAAAGGCCATGTGGCTAAATTTTGCTGAAATCCACATCCCTACTTTCAAGGTAGCAAAGAGGGGTAGATTAATTTTTTTCTAAAAATATGTTTGGGTTTTGTGGTTATGACACACTACTGTTATTCCGTTTGTTTTTATCTTCATTTGTAAACTAACTCGAGAGAACTGTAATACTTTAGATAATATAAACATAATACATACACCATAAAGCCAGGAATTAAGATGAACACCTGATGATAGGGCAGACCCACATTAAAGTGTTAATTTATTTGTCAGTTGTTAAATTTGTATCCTACCTTTCCAACAAAACAGTGCTCATGGTTCAGCTATTGTCACTTTTTTCATGAGCCTATGGGACCTGGAGGTCCGGGGAAAGGGCTGCTGATTACGTGAGGCAGCCTGACCACTCACTCAAAAATATTATCTGCCAAGATTTGCTGAGGAAAAAGCTGTTATCAGCAGAGCCATCTTAAATTTGTAGTCTATACACATGCCTTTTTAAAAAAGTCAGCTTCCTGCGACACATACAAGATGCTTGCGCCACAACCCAAAAACATAATCAGAATTATAGAAAGCACTGCCTACACATCTGTGTGCATGGACACACACCAATTCTGTTCCAAGTAAATATGAATTAGACACTCTGAATACATTACGCAGTATCTCTGTTTGGATTAGATGGCTCCTCAGATTACAGACACACTTAACAGAACAAAAGCTTTACTTACCTGCAAAAGTCCTTCTCTGGACGGATCAGATGTTCTCACAATATCATCAACAGGCCACCACTGATCAGCAAGGAAAAGGGCAACAGCTTGAATGAGAAAAGAGAAATATGAAGCTAGGACAATGGTGGCGATGGTCTTAATTATGTTGAGTAAGTGTGAAGTTGCATAAAAGTAGGTATAACAATGCTACTACAGTTGTTGTTTTTTAATCTACATCTGTTAGTTGTAATTTATCTCTAGGAAGTTTCCAAAAATTAAAACGGTCGCCAAAGAACAGTTTAAAACAGGTATTTTAAAATATTCAAATCTGGTTAAAATCTGGTTAAAATCAACCGTAGCTTAAAAAAACCAAAAACATAAAACACATGTAACTTTTGTATGTCTGGAGAGACTTGCTTAACCAAAAATATTCTAAGCAAGTGCTAGAATGAGTGTAGTGAAGGTGTCAGTATTTTCTACTGCCGCTATTACAGAGGGTCACGTGACGGGATGATTTCATTTCTTATCATTGTGTGCCAGCAGAAATCAAACTGACAAACTTCCATTCTTTGCTCTCTGTCCAGCTAGAGAGGATGTGTGAGGAGCTCACACAAAATGCCATGTTTCTTTTGTTTCTTTTGCTGTAAATAATAAAATACTTGATGCCACAATTCCTACACAATTTTGCTTTCACTGACTCTGCTAATACGCTTTATATCGTGCCCATGTATTTTGGATGCGTGCCGATGTTTTCTACGGGACTCCAGCAAGAGGCACCTGCCGGATGTCAACTTTGGGAGTTCCTAAGTGTATATGGGGGGTCACACAAAAGGATAAATTTCTTGTGTGGAACAGGTATTCTGTTACATCTGTAATCGTCCTGCGAGCCAAAGATGTCAAGGCTGCATATATGGGGTAGGTCAATCTTCCAAATAGACTGGTCCCAAACTGCTACTTTAATAGAGGATGTATTTGGGAGGAGTGACAAGCCAACTTCTGCATCAGCTCTGACAGGCTTATGCCAGCCAGAGCAGAAGTGGGGGCTGGGTCTTCCTTTTGACAATGCCAGATCCTGGCTGCTGCAGCTGAGGGATTGGACCTCTTGGGGGATTGGAATCCAAAGATGCCAAAGCTCTATCTCCATCCTGTTGTTTTGTGAGTCTTCTTGCTTGCTACTGCTAGCAGTAGCTTTCTACCAGCTGGTACAGCTCCCCTTCAAGCAGCGGTCCTCTCTGCAGGTGGATAGGTACCTATGTACCTAATCCTTGACCTCCTCCAAATTAGGAGCATTGGGATTGCACTCTAAGGGTTATTTTTATTCACAGTGAACACTTGTTCAACACATTATGTTTCAGTCCTCGTCACTTATTAAGCCTGAGCCAAAAGGGTTCAGCAGGAGGGGCAGTGTGGGGAGAAGAGAAGCTAGCTGGCCTTTACAGTAGCGTTGACGGACACAGGCCTATTTCAAGCTGCAACAACAAACCATGGCCGGTTATGAGGACGAGCCAGATTGCTACCTCTTTGCTTTGGTGTGCAAGGAAAAGAGATTCAAAGCTCCTTTTCTTGGCTTGCTCTTAAGGGCATTTTCCTGTTCTGTCCGAACTTGGAAAACTGTGGGTTGGGTGAAAAAGGTACACCATGGTTTGAAACAACCATGAACAGAAAATTTAAACCTCTTCTGTTCTTGGGTGGAGAGGGAACGCATGACATCAAGGCTCATACTTGTAACATCCAACCACAGTTCGTTGTTACATCTGAACCTCAGGCTCTTTGCTTCCATTCAGTACAGTGGTGCCCCGCAAGACGAATGCCTCGCAAGACGAAAAACCCGCTAGACGAAAGGGTTTTCCGTTTTTCGAGGCGCTTCGCAAGACGAATTTCCCTATGGGCTTGCTTCGCAAGACGAAAACATCTTGCGAGTCTTGCGAGTTTTTTCCCTCCCCCCCCTTTTTCTAAGCCGCTAAGCCGCTAATAGCCGCTAAGCCGCTAATAGCCACTAATAGCCGCTAAGCCGCTAATAGCGCTAAGCCGCTAAGCCGCTAATAGGGATGCTTCGCAAGACGAAAAAACCACTAGACAAAGAGACTCGCGGAACGGATTATTTTCGTCTTGCGAGGCACCACTGTAATGGCAAACTGCTCCTGCTTCCAAAATAACAGTGAAGGGGGCATAGCAGCACTATTCCATCCAACAGCCAGGGGTGTTCTCTGGGATAACCTCCTTAGGTTGTATAATCTGTCAGTGCCCACAAGGCAACAATGACGGGCAGGTTGCAGGTCTTTCCTACAGACCAAGCATTACACAGCTGGAGCTGGAGCAAGCTGAATATTTGCCTAGCCAGCTGCTCCGCACCCTGGCTTCAGTACCAACTAAAGTTATTATGGTTCTGAAATGCACAATTACAGAGAGATTCAGGAGCAAGGACAAGAAATAAGTAAGCATAGTAAAAATAAAAAGACTCAGAGCAGAACACAATACTGAAACAAAAATTTAAGTGAAACCTGTGAGCGAATCCTCTGGCGCAAACAAAGCAAGGACTTTGTGCCTTTCCTCTCCGCCATAAAGGGGGACGAAGCCTATTGTGGATAGACGAATTGGGATCTGGGGAGTGGGGGCAGGAAGGAGAAGAAAAACATTACCATCTTTTCATGTTCTTCTTCTGCTGTAAAACTGTTAGCACAGTCACACATTAAAATATGCTACAGAAGAGACAATAGACTCATTTGTTCTGCTGCAGTCGTCAAAGGTTTTTTTAAAGAAAGAATCCAACCAGACACGGTCTTTCCCTCTGCTTTGCTGCGTATCAATTTACCAAGGACATGCCAGGATCCAAGAATGAAAGATTTAGCTGTGGCATTAAATTACAAAGAGAAAAGCAAAACAAAAAGTTGGAAGTTGTGAGTGATGCATGGGGGTGTCCATCTACTTGATTCTCCTATGACATTGGTCTTTTTAAAAAAACAAACAGACTGGGCCCTCAGTGCCTCCAAAATAGCCTTTCTCAACCTTTGGTCCCAAGGTGTTGTTGGACTATAAATCCCATCATCCCTAGATCCAGCAGGACCAGTGGTCAGGGATGCTGGGAGTTGAGGTCCAACAACATCTGGGGACCAAAAGCTGGGAAAGGCTGATCCAGAACACACAATGCCTGTGACACAGGCCATATATACCCCATCTGACAAATACTGGGAGAGTAAAAGGCTCTGAGTAACAGAGTATTGAAAGCCATTATAAATGTACAGCTAAAGTCCACTGTTAACAGACATATAAAACACCAAGATGCCAAGCTAATTCTCAAATCTTACTTTGACGTTACTGGCAAGAGACAGGAACTCTGGGTTTTCTGGATCCCCACACCTGAGATCAGACATATAATCTTCTCCAGAACTTTCCAGGTCTTCATGACTGTAGTTTTCCAGTAAGTCCACAGGGAAGGCCATCCCCTTGAAACAGAGGGCATGTTTTATTGCTATTGCAGGCAGACAACTAAATCACAAGAATCCAACTTTTATTTGATTTCAACTCTAAGGCCACAAAATTTAGGAGAGGACCTCAATTATATCCCAATCTAGTCCAGCAAATACAAGCACGCCTACTCACATATATATGAACTGCAAAAATTTATTTGTGACATTATTTTTCCTTTCAATATTTTGTGCCTCATGTTCCACCATGGACAAACATGCTGGCTGCAATCAGGCTACTTAGGCTTTCAAAAAGCATTTTATGAAGTCCCTAACCAGCAGTGATTAGTATTTAACACTAATCACTGTATTTACTAGTAAACTCAACAGAGGGAAGATTTGTTTACATTTTTATATCCGGAGCTCATGGCAATTAAAACTAATGAAATTAACACAAATATGATAAGAGGATGTGCACTGATTGCTTCCTTTTGTTTAACCAGCAACCAGGCAGCAAGAGTAAATACAGCCTCACAATGGAGAAAAGTAAGAAGCGAAGTCTCCCAAGGATCTGCACTGGGACTGTTGTTATTCAATTTCCTCATAATTAAGTCAAAGTAAGCAGGTGGCGCTGTGGGTTAAACCACAGAGCCTAGGACTTGCTGATCAGAAGGTCGGCGGTTCGAATCCCTGTGACGGGGTGAGCTCCCATTGCTCGGTCCCTGCTCCTGCCAACCTAGCAGTTCGAAAGCACACAGTGCAAGTAGATAAATAGGTACCGCTCCGGCGGGAAGGTAAACGGCGTTTCCGTGCGCTGCTCTGGTTCACCAGAAGTGGCTAATCATGCTGGGCCCATGATCCGGAAGCTGTACGCCGGCTCCCTCAGCCAATAAAGCAAGATGAGTGCCGCAACCCCAGAGTCGGCCACAACTGGACCTAATGGTCAGGGGTCCCTTTACCCTTTACCTTTTTAAGCGCCCAAATTTGTGGAGGACTCCGAATAATCCAGGATAGTGAAAATCCAAGCAAACTGCAAAGACCTTCAAATAAGGACCTCTCCAAACAGAGCAGACAGGCAACCACAAGGCAAACGAGATTCAAAGGATGCATACTGAGATAAGGTGGAACTGCTCAACACCTACTTTGCCTCTATCTTCACCCAAAAGGAAAGCAGTGCCTAAAGCTAGTGGTAAGAGAATAAATGATGCGGGGAGGGAGCTGCAGCCCAAGGCAGGAAGAGAGGTGGTAAGGAAACACCTAGCTACTTTAAATAAATTCAAATCTCCAAGCCTTGATGAGAAGCACTGTGAGGTTCCTGATTAGCAGTGGGTTAGATCAGATGACCCTCAGGGTACCTTCTAACTCTACAATTCCATGATTTTATACTGGGGCGGGGAAATAAAAACGCTATTGTCACACATGTACTGACGAGATTTGCAGTTCACTGTTACTATATCCGCTCAAGTGAAACAGCTCAGCAGAACAATTCTTTTGTCATTTCTCAAAGCTGGCTGAATTTATGCAGCTCCCCAAAATGAAATAGTTATAGGAATTCCAAGGTCTCAAATATAGAATGTTGATAATTGCACAAGGTAAACACACATACGTTAAGTATATAAACCGCATGTCTAAAATAGTACAGGAGAGCAATCCAAAAGCCATCTTGGCTCTCCTAAAGACACGTAAGTATTTCCTCTGCCTCCTTAATCCCCCTTGCCTGAGAACACGGAGGCAGAAGGGATTTCCCTCCTAGATCTATGAACCTCCTTTGTATTAATTGTCATCGTTTGCCCAGATGCTCTGCATTGAGGGATGTCTGACCTGCATTCTGGTTGTCTTATCAAATGCTGGTGTTTTGTGTAAACTGTCTGGAACTATGTAAAACTTGCTAATCTTCAGGAATATCACACCTTGGCCTGCCTGAGCCACAGTAACCCCACCTTATGTGAGATGTAATTTCTGACTCTTTGTATTTTTTTTTTAAATAATGTTTATTAAATTTTTCAACAAGAAAAAAGGTTACAAAAATAGTTAAAAAAAAAGAATACAGAAAATACAAAACCAGAAAAGCAAAAATAATAAAGAAAAATAAAAACAGTTAAAAATAAATCCCTCTTTCTATTATCTTACCACTCATTTACTTATTTTCATGACTTCCTCACACCTCCCTTTTTTGTATTCCATTTAATAATTAGTTCAGCAAATCCATACCCTCTTTGTTTACCCTTAATTTCTTGTCTTCACATATTATAACTTCGAATTTTCATCTAGTATCAATCCATTTTTACATATTCCTTTTGCCTTATTGCTAAAACCACTTCCTTTCATTCCAACATCATTAACATTCAATAATTTTGCAGTGTTTCTGTAGATAGTCTTTAAATTTCTTCCATTCTTCTTCCACCAACTCTTCTCCCTGGTCTCGGATTCTGCCTGTCATTTCCGCCAATTCCATATAGTCCATTACTTTCATCTGCCATTCTTCCAAGGTGGGTAGATCTTGTGTCTTCCAATACTTTGCGATGAGTGTTCTTGCTGCTGCTGTAGCATACATAAAGAAAGTTCTATCCTTCTTTGGCACCAATTGGCTGACCATGCCCAAGAGAAAGGCCTCTGGTTTCTTCAGGAAGGTATATTTAAATACCTTTTTCATTTCATTATAGATCATCTCCCAGAAAGCCTTAATCTTTGGGCACGTCCACCAAAGGTGAAAGAATGTACCTTCAGTCTCTTTACATTTCCAACATTTATTATCGGGCAAATGATAGATTTTTGCAAGCTTGACTGGTGTCATGTACCACCTGTACATCATTTTCATAATATTCTCTCTTAGGGCATTGCATGCCGTAAATTTCATACTTGTGGTCCACAACTGTTCCCAGTCAGCAAACATAATGTTATGTCCAACATCTTGTGCCCATTTAATCATAGCAGATTTTACCGTTTCATCCTGAGTATTCCATTTCAACAGCAAGTTATACATTCTTGATAATATCTTAGTTTTGGGTTCTAATAATTCTGTTTCCAATTTTGATTTTTCCACCTGGAAGCCAATTTTTAATTTCTGACTCTTTGTAGAGGGGGTGTCCTTTTTCTCCACACCAAAATGCAAACCCTTAAAAGGGATGTTTCTTCGTGGTTCTGGGTCTCTCTTGCCTCCTTGCTAGGAGGGGAGGGAACTCAGTTGCAACAGAAAAATAAAAGATCTGCCTTGCTTTCACTGCCTCCATCTATTCATCTCTGACCCATCATGGATTTAGGGGACTCTGTCCCTTGGGGAGTAGGGCAGCAAAAGCCAATCACCCCTATTTTTCTGTATCAAAAGCAAGGAGGAATAAAACCTTAGCAAAAGTCTGCAAACGATACGCCATAGACAACTTGTAATATCCTGTTATCCTGATAGCTCACTCCCACACATGGTACACTTAAGCAGGGGAAATTGTTATTATGGTTAACACAGTGCCCACACCTAGTACAGCTGTAATTTTGATATTTCATTGATAATGTAAGCTACGCAAAGAAAAATTTTAGGCAGCATATATGCCCTTGCTTACAGTGCATAGTGTGCGGTATACGCTTATTATGGACAAATGGTTCACACAAAGTTTTGACGGATACCAGAAGCTACTTCTCCCAACTCCAGCTGAAGGCAGAAACTACAATGGCAGCTTTGCATTTAGGAAAATGACACGGCTGCTAAGGATGACCCAAATCCTATGTAGGCCCATTTCCATAAAAAGACAATTAAGGTAGGATTAAGGAGGAAATCGTTTGCATCACGTAGCACCAGGAACTAGTGATGGTATGAAGCCTGGGAGGCAGATTAACAGCTTCGTGACATTTTATTCGTAACATCCTGCCCTTCTTCCAAAGAGAATAGAGCAGCTAAAGGAATGGTGTCCAAACAGTCTGGCTGCTTGCAGTGTTAAGACCTGCTCAGTTTTAGTAGTGTAACTCGGTCATGTATTTTCAAAACTGTACTCTAAACCTAAACGCTCAAGGCTGAAGTTCACTAGAGTGGAACAGTGCAGCTGAAGAACGGGAAGCAAATGAAAATCACTCTGCACTGTATACAACCAAACTAAAGGACATCCAATAAAAAAGTGGGAGAGGGTAAGAACCTGCGCGTTACAGTGGAAGTTTCCATCAGGCTTACGCAACAGTGAAATATGTGAACCACCTGCCCCATCAAAAACCCTCTAGGTCATCATCATTCCTGACATTTTTAGAATAAAGCAGAACTGAAGCAGAAAATGAGCAGCAGCAACTGCTTAACTGCTGCACTCTGGCTTCATTTTCAATTACGGAAACATTCCAGGAGAAGAAAAATTTTGTGCTTCATTTGTGTGTTTGTAATGAACCAGAAGTTTGCATTTGCATTTCAGGAACACAAGTCAATAGTTCTTCCTCAGCTTCTGCTTCCTTCACAGAACCAGAAAATCCAAATGAATTCCTGTCATATATTTCATTCCAATACCTAGTGTAAAAAATGGTTAAGTTCTCTCATTTCAATCTTTCACAATTCTCAGGTCAAATACACTGGCTTTGCTTCCAGGATTTGGTAGATAGATGATAGATGATAGATAGATAGATGATAGATGATAGATAGAAAGACAGACAGACAGACAGATGAGCCAGACAGAAGCAGCTGGAAAGCATCTTACATCATTTCTGACAACTGAGGACAGCCCAGATTCCTCCTACAACACCCAGATAGCTGCTTCTCCTTCCTCTTGCTTTAAAACCTCTTTGCATTGCATGACAGTAAAACTGTCAGATCAAATCCTCGTCATGAGCTCGGGGTTGTGCTCTGTTCATGAGATAACTACCCGATCGGTCAGTGAATATTCTGGCTGCCTGAACAAACGCGATGTAGCCTTAAGCAACACAAATTGTCGCGGCCATTCATGCAGAACGGAAATTTGAAAAGGGAAGAGACAATAATTCCAATAAATCCCAAACACAACCCATTATTTAATTAGGAGTACGGCGCTTTTGTATGAAACAAGCAGGCACTCTCATTTTTATCACACCGTTAAGAGGGGAGAGAGAGATGCCACCATGCGCGCTTACATAACAGCATTAAAAGGTTCTTTGTGCTAAGACCCCGAAGTCGTGCCTGCTTTCACTGTAATAGCTACAGACCTTCCACACACTCCGTGGCCATGCAAAGTGACTACGCTACAAGCAGCACGTCCTTCACTAACAGAATGTGCCATTGTTGTGGCTTCTTAGACTGAATTCAATGCAGCACAAAATAAGCAAGTATGGGCACCCTGATTCACTCCAGCATTTTCAATGTCAATATGGCTGATTACAGGAATATCCTGTAATACAATGATGAGCTATACAATGATGAGCTAAAGGGATTTACCTAGGGGAAAAACCCAGGGCTGTGGCTGAACAAGAGGGGGAAAGGGCAGAATGTGACAAGCACAGAATTCAGCTTTGTGGGACACAAGGCTAGCCCATAAGGCTGCAATGTCTGTATGAGTAATAATAACTGCTGAAGTCTGAGAGCAGAGAGGCGCTGAATAACATTTGTTCGGGTTGGGAGATTCAAGTATCCTTTCCACTTCTGTGACAATTGTGCAAGACAGCAGCAATCGCAGAACAGTTTGCAAAAGTAAGAAATTGTGCAAACATGATCCATAATTTGCCGAACAGGCTGCAGATTCCAGCTCATCTTAGCTTAATTTTTTAATTTTAAGTGCATTATATTAATTGCCACAAAATCTTTTTTTAAAAAAAAACTGTGAACGCAGTTCAACAAGCGCATCTCACAGGCAGCCCATTAATGACCAAACTGCTGTCACTGAAAATAAATGGGAGTTGCCCGGTCATTTATGTTACTCCCACTGTATTTCAGTATCACATGAGAAAATGAAAGAAATATAATAAATACAGCATGTTCAAAGACTGCTCAGCCTAGAAAAGTGGTTTTCCAGCTGTGTTTGAAGGAACTTTGGGGTACCTCACTGGCACAGTCAATAACAGAAGACAGGCACTACTATCCGTCTTCCACTGAAGCATGCAGCTGCCAGGAAGTCTTGGGAATGTGTACATTCTAGGCAACTAAATCAATAACTTGTCCAGTATAGTTAACTCTCTTCAAAGCTCCGAATGGTCTCAGAACAGGGCAGGTTCTCAAGCTGCATGATGCAGCAACTTTGCTAAAGCTAAGCAGGGCAAGAGACAGCCTGCCTGGCAGCCCCTATGAATCCCGTCTTGAGTTCCATCATACCAGAAAACCAGGGTGTAAACATAGTAAATAAACACTTTGCCCTGGGACAGCTCCATCAGCAGAGTATGAGACTCTTAATCTCAGAGTTGTGGTTTGAGCAAAAGGGGGTTGGACTAGATGATCCTCAGGGTCCCTTCCAACTCAACAGTTCTGGGATTCTATGATAAACATATATGGGTGTGGGATTTGTAGTACAATATACCGTATTTTTCGCTCTATAGGACGCACCGGACCATAGGACGCACCTTGTTTTAGAGGGGGAGAACGGGGGGGGGGGGAATTCTCCCCCTCTCTGCTCAGCGCCCCTTCAGTGAAGCGTCAGGAGAAAAGGAGCCCTTTCCATTTCTCCTCCCGCTTCGCTGAAGGGGCGCTGCACAGAGAGGGAAAACTGTGCAGTGCCTCTCCAGCGAAGCGAAGCCTGGAGAGCAAGAGGGATCGGTGTGCACAAACCCCTCTCACTCTCCAGGCTTCAGGCGGCTATCTGCAAGCCTTCGGAGCGCAGCAGGAACTCCTGCTGCGCTCCGAAGGTTTGAGGATAGCTGCCTGAAGCCCCCGGAGTGCAGTGGGAGTTCCCATTGCGCTCCGGGGGCTTCAGGCAGCTTCAGCGAAAGCAACGCGAAGCATCCGGAGCGTGGGGGGAGCTCTCCCTCTGCACTTCGGAGGCTTCGCGTTGCTATCGCTGAAGCCAAGCAGCCTGCATTCGCTCCATAAGACGTACACACATTTCCCCTTAATTTTTGAAGGGGAAAAAGTGTGTCATAGAGCAAAAAATATGGTAACTGAAGGCTGCTGCAGTTCTAAACTTGACCACTCATTGCACTGAGAGAGCTAGAGGAAGGATAGGGGATAGATGCCCTTAATAAAAAGACCCCTAGCTCTGGCAGGCAAGGCTATGGTCATATGCAGTACAGTACAACTAAGCTTATGCAACCCTGCAAAAGTTTTGTGGTGGTCACACTGCTTCATTTGCAATCAGTACATATCCCCTACTCCCTGCTGAAAACTCACAACTATCTATCCATCTATCTAGCCAAATAATATTTATTAGTTTTCCATTTTTTAAAAAACAAATCAATGCCAAATTACATCAGATTTAATACAATTTCCCCAAAAAGTTGACTTCCCACTCCTAGTCATAGTTACGGTCCATAGTTTTCCCCACTGCTGTTTGATATTACATATTTATCTCTTATATTCAATTTACAATTATAAATTTTTAATTAATTAATTAATTTTTTTATTTAACAATATAGAATACCACAAATGTTTGGGTTTATTTTCACCTCCCTTTTGCTGCATTATATCCTCCCGGAAAGGAACGATGAGCTCACACTGGGGAAGGATCGCAGAACAAGGTAAAGAAGAATCAGCCCAACACTAATGCACCATGATGGTGTCATGACTCAAGAATATGTCTCAGGAGGCACCTGAAACAAAACGTAAGTCTGGAGGGACCACCCCTACATTCCCAAAATTTTAAAGTTCTGATTCTCAGCTTAACTTTTAAGCCTTTACTCTCAACTTGCCAGAAGACATGCCATTCTCTGGTTCCTACATCACTTACTACCACCAGCATCCTATTTACTTAATAATTCATAAATTTATAGCCCACTTTCCCACTGAAGGCCCTTCACACCACCTCACCTGGCTCAGAAGATAAAAGAGGAAGGTCCTCAGTACACCGATATCACCTAGTCACAAATGCCCAGGCAACCTATTCCGGCACTTTTGTGTAGACACTAAAAATCATGGGCTGGGGCTGAGTAAGATCTTCCCTAGATCTTCATACAGCTGAATGCTACAACAAGATTACTTTCCACCGTCTTGTTTGTCAGATTTAAAAATAGGTTGTCAACATCCACCAAGAAGCCCAGATTAATGTACCAACCATATTATTTGTAATCTCTTCCCAAGGAGCTTATGCTGCTCTGTATTAGAAAGTGAGACAAGTTATAGCTTCCGATCTGAATTCAAAGGGAAATTAATGAAGACCTGGTTCCTACTCCTCCTCGCCCTCAGTTTCAACAGATTTTAAATTATGTCAAGGCACAACTATTTATGAAACCTGAGAAATAGCAGCTGCCATGCTTCTGGCTCACATGAAGGTTTCATGTTTTTAAGAAAAGTTTGTTGTTCTTCTGAAAAACAAAGTTTGGCAGAAAAAGCCTCTAACATATAACGCTACAAATATATATCATGTTGAATTGCAAAAGGAAAAATAAAACGGGCAAGGGTCAAACGTTTATTCAGCAGCAAACAAGGGGAAATGAATCGTGAACCAACTAAATGGCATATTTCAGAGCCAAACTAGATGAGACAGCAGGAAGTCTGACCAACCACAATTTGTTTTTTAAGCTAAGAGCAGCATTGTTGGGGGTCGGATCACAGAATGGCTGGGTCGCGACGCTGGAGGAGAGGAGCTAACTTCTACAGTGTAGAATACACCAATTGCCCCAATCAAAACTCTTTCCTGAAGTTCAGGGTCCAGCTAAAGACTCTGGGTTATCGGCCAAATCCCACATGCCGGAAGGTTTTCCCAACAGAATTTGCCCCACCTCCCAGTCACTTTTAGGATCACCAGAGAAGGTCCAATCAAGATGGCGTCAACGCCAAGGGATAGCCGAGGAAGAAACACAACATGATTCTTACGCTTGTTATCAACTTCTCCCACAAGCGTGGAATCCAAACTGTCCCTGAAAATAATTAAACCTGCAAGCTTACAGTGCCAAAGAGAGCGTTCCAGGGGCTATAGCAAACATCGGAGGTCATTCTTCAAGGGGGCAACTGTGGCAAGGGAACACCAGAGGTTGTTCTGCAAGTGTGGAAGGGGCAGCAATCGTGGCAAGGGAAGTCTAGTGTCAGATGCCTCCTCCATAGAGCTCTGACATCCGTAGGTCCAAAATGGGGTACTGCGAGGAGAGGGCTGGGGAAAAGGCACAGCTATTCCCGTCGCCTGATTCACCTCCAAACCAAAAGGAAACACACAGCATCACTGGAGGCTGGTGTCATTGATTTCCCATCCATTGTTCCCAATGGGAGGGAAATCAATAAAGAAGGAGACAGAAAAGGACAGAGGACCACAAGAGCTCATACTTCTGCCCTGAAAGCACAAACTCCGCAGAGCGATGGATGTGGCACTTCAACAACAACCAGCTCTCTCTCCCTCCCCTCTTCAGGATTGCAGACTAGCACTGTGATCCAAAAAACCCTCACACCATACTGGAGCAGACGCAGGGTGGATAAAAATAAATGACTCAAAAAAGAAAAATGATTTTTTTTATTTAAAAAGGATTTTTTTTAAAAAAAAAAATGCTTTTGGAT
This sequence comes from Podarcis cretensis, assembly GCF_951804945.1. Taxonomy (NCBI): domain Eukaryota; kingdom Metazoa; phylum Chordata; class Lepidosauria; order Squamata; family Lacertidae; genus Podarcis; species Podarcis cretensis. The sequence goes on from NC_137180.1 coordinate 36,397,005, forward strand.
GAAAAATCTTCCTAAAGATAGTTTTCTATTTAAGTTACATTATAGTCCAAAGGCTATTCATCAGGAAATAAGTGTATGTTTTAAGTTTTTCAGGTGTGCTAAAACTCAGTCTAAGTTGATTTTTTTTATTGTTTAACATATCAGTTAACAAACATGGATGCGTATGCTATAATGTTATTGTTTTAGTTAAATAAATAGTTTAAACTGTTATTAAGGAAATGATTATTTTTCTCCTTCCAACAAAGTATGGCAGAAAAGCTGTCCAAATATAAACAGTTAACTTATTAAACCTCACAGTAATTTCATAATTATCTGTCTATGCATTTCTAGTAGTATAACCAAATCAGTAATTCTTGATACAACTGTAAAAACTACTCTGAAAATTTATTATTCCAAAAATGAAACCTTCATCTGGTTGTAAATATTAAGATTATAGCAGCAAGAACGAGCCTTTCTGTGAAAAAGAAAAGAAAAGAAAAGAAAAAGATTTAAATCAAGTGTTACTGACTAGTGATTTAAATTGATTTGATTTAAATCAAATCCTCCCTGAGCAGAAGTGTCCCTCTCAGCTTCCGGCATGCTGGCAGGTTCTTCGTCAGAGGAAAGTCTCACAACAGGTAGTGATAAAGGGGGGTATCAAATCCAAACCCCAACTCCAATAGGGAGGGGCAGGGCTGAGCTGGCTTCCAGGGATCTGTTGGGTTCCAATCTGGTCTCACTGTCATTGTATGATGACATTAGGCCTGATCCAGGCTTGATCACTGTGCTAGCCTGGAAATGGCATAGGAATCGGACCCAAACAATCACATCCTGCACACCTTCCACCATGGTCAGCAAAGTCTGCAGATATGGCAATAAGCTCTACCACCCTGTGGGGGTTGGGGTTAGGACTGCCACACAAGTAGGGCTGGGCGATATATATCAATAAAGCATCCAAAACTGGTTTGAAGTCCATATTGTAATACTGGTTTCATAAGTTTTGACCTGGCAATATCACGAGTACAGTGGTACCTCAGGTTACATACACTTCAGGTTACAGACCCCGCTAACCCAGAAATAGTGCTTCAGGTTAAGAACTTTGCTTCAGGATGAGAACAGAAATCGTGCTCTGGCGGCACGGCAGCAGCGGGAGGCCCCATTAGCTAAAGTGGTGCTTCAGGTTAAGAACAGTTTCAGGTTAAGAACGGATCTCCAGAACGAATTAAGTACTTAACCCGAGGTACCACTGTATGTATGTGTGTGTTACGCGAAAATCACAATGTGGGGAAAACAGTGTAGCTAGCAAATGCTTCTCTCGATTCCTGCAGCCCCTATTAACTCTGTCAGATCTTCCTTGCCTCATGCAGGCAGCAGCGAATCACAAGAGCAGGCGCTGGCAAAAATCACGATGCAGGAAAAACCATGAAGCCAGACAAGGCCTCTACATAGCTCCTTCCTTATTTTATACATTGTGATACGTCAATATATTGCTGTGTTTAGCTAGTGATATATCATATTGTTGAAAACCATGTATCGCCCAGCCCTACACACAAGTGTTCTCCACGCCATCAAGATGAGCTAAAAAATCCACAGAGAAATAACATCTTATTTGATTCATTCCTTCTGATCCTTTAGCATTATTTCCTACCACATTTCCAGACGTCCTTCGGCCACCATGAAAGTTAGCAATTTATAATCATACACAGTGGGAGAACAAGAGCTCACAGGACTTTTACATTGTAGAGGATACAAAACTGCCCTAATGAACTTTCACACAGCTTGTAAGCTACAGACAGCCCATCTCTGGGAAACCATAAGGCTTTCAAGCAGAAACCGTATGGGTCAAAATAAAAATTTGACATCTTTTTACGGCTCAAGCAGAACAATGACCTTCTGTCAGATCAAAGTCTAACTCAAGGCAATTGCCCCCCCTGGGAATGCTCTGCCTAAGAACTGCCACATGTGTTAGAAAATGGCACAGGGAAGTAAAAAAGTTCTGCTGGCTCATCTCATCCGTGCACCAGGTTAAATATCCTGCTAGATGTTTTAATCCAGTTTAAATTGGCCAATATTTGAAATGTGCTGCTTTGAGTGTTTTTAGCATTATAAAATCAACAGGTCGAATTTTACAAGGCAAAATTAATCTAGATGGGACAATCTAACGTCACCCAAAGTAGTTTATCATTATTTAAATATTTATAAACCGCACTTTGGTATAAAATATTGCACGGCGGTATATAACATACAACTTAAAAGCACAATACTGGTTTCATGATCCCACAAAGTCTTGTGCAAGGATACTTATGTCAGTTGTGAAACAGATTAAAGGTATCTGGAGAACATATGTGAAACCTAAAATAACAAAAACACAAGATTGATTTAAATGAGTTATAAGATTTATATACATGTATACTGTATACAATTTTCTCCATTCTCGACGTAGTCTATATGAGAAACAACAATCATGTAGTAACCAGAATTAATTACTCTCATGAAAGCACACAGCTCTTTCAGTCTTCAGAATAGTTTAAATGCCTTGAATACCACAAAGGCAGGTTAACAGGGCCAGGAATTGATAGGAACACAGGGACCTTTCCAGGGTCAGAACTTCTACAGATATGCCTCCTTTAAGGGCACACAATTTAGAGTTGCATACACTGCATTGGTAGGGAAATAACTCCCACAGCTCTTTGAAAAACTGAGCCCCTTTAAAGGCACAGGAAAGGGAAGAATACTGTGCATTAAAAGTATATCAATTCAGATAATGGTTGTCAACTGTGCTTGCCAATATCAAGCAACATCAAAGCGAAGCTTCCAAATTCTTTGAACTCTATGTTGTGTTGCTGGTGTAGCACTATGGTGCGGAACCCTTTTTCAAGCTGAGGGCCGCTTTCTTTCTTAGTGTGTTTCAGGGGGCCACGTGGCAAGGGGTACAGCCAGAGGCAAAAGCTTGCAAAGCAATGGATGTGAATTCTACCTCTGCACAGTAGGCTAGTTTGCATACACACGCATGCATCCCTCTCCATCCTCCACCGAGGCAACATCTGGGATACATGGACTTCAACAGAGTTAATTTGCTAGGATGATACTGAACCAGCCGAAGCTACCATTGCAATGCAATCATCTCAGGTGCGAGAACAAGAGTGTCCAGAAAAGTTCTTAAGCTCCTGCTGCTCAAATATGCTGCTGGTTGCAGTCATCTGAAAGCAAATGCTTTCGTCACTTGTCAACTTTACATGGTCAGAATGGTCTTTGCCGTTGTTGTGACGTGGGGTACCTGGACTAACGTTTGTCAGGATACTTTTAACTGGGAGCAACAACCAAGAGAAGGATGAAGACAAACATATCCAGCTGGGACAGCTCAGTAGATACAGCACGAGACTCAATCTCACGGTTCTGGGTTCAACTTGGGCAAACGAGCCCTGCATTGCAGGGGGGTTGGACTAGATGACCCTCATGGTCCCTTCCAACTCTCTGATTCTATAATATAAAAGAGAGCTCACACCACATTCCTCACCCACAAGGTGAGCCTGGAACCCCCCGCCCCCATTGACGGCCCGGCTGATACAAACTGAATGCTTGTTCAGATGCAACTTCTGCATCTCCTTCAAGGCTTAGACAGGCAACCTGCTTGTTATAGTTGTGTTTTTGTTTTTAAGCATAACTGCATATTTATCCTTGTTTTAAAAACTGTGGCTTGGATCCTAAGAAAAGCTGCTGTACTAAGGAAATTCACAGGAAGTTTCACATGCTCTCCTTATGCCATTGACATCCGTGCAGCGCGAAAAGCCCCCCTGACAGGCTGAGGAGACTGACGGGATGTGACGCTCTGCCCACCGTCGCACAATTCTCCACTGCCCCACCACATCGTTCAGGAAGGTCCCCTGACCCTACATCAAAACTTTTCAGGGGACTGGAAGTTATCCTTCTGTGACTTTCCTTAAGCTAATTTATATTAGGTTCCAAAATGATGGTCTCCCCACTATACCCACCTCTTCCACCCTCAAGGTACAAGCACTGCTCCAGAGATTCAGGGCAATTAAGTGCCTTGATTCCATACATTATGGGTTCTTCGGGGAGGAAGGCTGAGATAGGAATGTAATAAATACACAGGGAGTGCCAGTCAGTCTGTCAGTGCTGCCTAACAGCTGGCTTCCATTGAAAACATCCAGAGCACATCTGAATTGGAATCACAGTTCCCAGCCCACCACAAAGGAAATTTCAATATGCTCCAGAGGAGTTTGCTTCCAAGGAAGCAAGCTTAGAATTCAAATGGCGGCAACTTTTGCAATGAGGCCCTTTTAGTTTTTAAAAACTTTATATACTTTTTTTCATATATAAACAGCCGTTGTTCTGATTTTGTACCACACACCCACGCTGCACAAAGCTGCCAGATAGATAAATGACCAGTTTACAAAAATGCTTGGTATTCTGCCAAGCATGGGGTACCTCTGTTGTACAGCCATTTATTTTATTATTTTTAGCAATTGTTGTTCCCCACACAATGGAAGCTGGATATAAACAGATTAGAGAACGTAAGAGAGTAGTAAATGCTAACAAATACTCACAGTCCCTGGGGATTTGATGTGGTCAGACAGTTTATGCTGGGAAAAAGAAAAGCAGAATTATTAGGATCCAGAGGTGTAATTTACTGAGATGAATGGAGGTATGACATACCTCTTGTCAAAGGTATTCTGCCAGACCTATTAAGACAGATTAACACTCACACTTCCAATGAGCTTTGTTTTCTAGCTCATTGGTTTGCAAAATTCTGAGTAATATGAGGCATTCTATGACAACAAGATTTGAAGCCAGCCCACCCCCCGGATTCTGATCTTCCCTTGCAACAGGAGCTATTCTATGGCACTGGTCGTAAACTGGTAGATTAGGACCCACAACTGAATTGCATCCTGATTTCACCGGGGTAGCAACAAGAGAACTGCTCCCCCAAACCCTTCTCTGCATTACATCTTTAGAAGTACAAAGATAGGGTCTTTTCTGTGGTGCACCCTAACTGTGGAACACATTCCTGAAGGAGATACAGTGGTACCTCGGGATACATACGCTTCAGTTTACACACTCCGCTAACCCAGAAATAGTGCTTCAGGTTAAGAACTTTGCTTCAGGATAAGAACAGAAATCGGGCTCCGGCGGCGCAGCGGCAGCAGGAGGCCCCATTAGCTAAAGTGGTGCTTCAGGTTAAGAACAGTTTCAAGTTAAGAACGGACCTCTGGAATGAATTAAGTACTTAACCTGAGGTACCACTGTATGTCTGGTGGGAAGTGGGACACTCTCTCTCCAATGCATGTTCTGGATGAAACTGGATCCCAGATCTGAAAATGTTGAAGGCTACTGCTTCTAAGGTACACCCACAATTTGCACTGCCAGGCTAGAGATTTTGAGGGGCAAATTTTGAATGTATGCAATATTTATTTTATTATCAACCCTAAAGCAGTAAAATAATGTCAACAATGTCAAATAATATAATAATAATTTATTATTTATACCCCGCCCATCTGGCTGGGTTTCCCCAAGCCTTGCATCGTTTACAACTTAGCACAAAAAATTGTACTAGTTGGCATATTTAGGGAAATCTACAGATGTTTACTCCACAATAAGGCACACTCTACGCAATGGAGCTCATTTCTAGGTAAGCGTGCATAGAATTGCAGCCTTGTAAATGCCTTAAGTTTTGTACATGCAAAACTGAAAATATACCATCCCGAGAGAGAGGGAGCTGCACACTGCTGCACCCTATGCTCCCCTACGGTATCTGCGTCAGTCCTTTGAGAAGAGAGGCGGAAAGCTCCACTGCAAGGGGTCAGCCATATCAAAAGGACAGCAGATACAGGGTGCTTGCTTCTAATAATAATAATAATAATAATAATAATAATAATAATTTTTATTTATACCCCGCCCTCCCCAGCCAAGGCCGGCCTCAGGACGGCTAACAAACAATAATAAAAACAAGTTGAATGATTACAACTTAAAAACAAAATTAAAATACATTAAAATATTGAAACATTAAAATATTAAAATGTAGCCTCATCGCAGGAGGAGAAGGAAAGGAAAAAAGAAAGAGGGGGAGGGAATCAAATTGGCTCCAAGCCAAAGGCCAGGTGGAACAACTCGTGTCTTACAGGCCCTGCGGAAAGAAATCAGATCCTGCAGGGCCCTGGTCTCATGAGGCAGAGTGTTCCACCAGGCCGGAGCCAGTGTTGAAAAGAAGTGCAAAATTTAACAATGAATGGGATAAATTTAGGATATATATGGAAATAGAGACAAGGGGAAAATTAAAATGTTGATCAGAAACACATATGTACTTATAGAAATCACAGTAGGCATGAGATAACGCTTACTACGTAAAAAGTTTTATTAAGGAATAGACACAGCAGATAGATAAACAAGATAATAATTTCCAAAATCGAGATAAAGGGAAGTCGATCAATGTCATCAAAGTTGTATGTATTTCATGTTTTGTTTGTTTGTTTTTTTCTTTTTCTGTTTTTTCTTTTTCATTTTGTCTTTTGTATGTTTGTGAAATATATTTATGTCAAAATTTAATAAAAAATTTAAAAAAAAAAAGAGAAAAGGCCCTGGGCTCTGGTTGAAGCTAATCTAACTTCCTCAGGGCCCGGGACCACTAGGGTGTTGCTATTTATGGACCTTGAGGCTTTCCGGGGGCATACTGGGAGAGGCGGTCCCATAGGTACGAGGGTCCTAGGCCGTGAAGGGCTTTAAAGGTCAAAAGCAGCACCTTAAATCTGATCCTGTACTCCACCGGGAGCCAGTGCAGCTGGAAAAGCACTGGGTGAATATGCTCCCATGGCAGAGACCCCGTGAGGAGTCTCGCTGCAGCATTCTGCACCCGCTGGAGTTTCTGGGACAGCTTCAAGGGCAGCCCTGCATAGTATCTCCAAACTAGACCAAAGGTCACCAGGAGGAGATGGCAAGCTGCAGCTAAGGCTCTCTTAGCTCTTCTCATGACCTTGGCAGTATCATCTAGGATGCATCTTGGACTAAAGTCTACAGAATTCTGAGGAATTAACCTTCTCTCCGGCAGTATTTTGTCTTGCACAGATAAATCCATACTAAACATTTTGAGTAGATAAAATTATTATCCTAGAGAGCATTTCACTCCTTCCAAAACAAGCAAAATATCTCATAGAGGGTAGGGGATTTTTTGCATTTCCCCAAATGGACATTTGGTGGCGGTTGGGAAATCTGGAGAGGGGGAGAACAAGTCCTTCCTTCCTACCCACAATTTTCAAGTCCCCCCTCCCCAACCAAGCAGGCCTCTCTGGCACACCCACACAGAGAATCTCCTCTAAACTAGGGTGATTGGGTGCAAATGAGGAAAGGGCTCAGGCTCCTTTAGTAACTGTGCAGAAGAGGGAGCTGCAACACCTCCTCAAATCCTCCCTCCTTCTGCACCTGGCCCCTCCTAGAGCAAGGTTCTTAGTGGGAGAAGGAAATGCCTCTCCTGAGCTTCCCAACAGCAGTTCTCTTTTAAAGGTAAGTTATTGCTCACCTAAGCCCCTACTCTAATGCCATTCACATGCTTTAAAATGGTGTCAGCAGGCGGTGCTGTAAACACCACCATCAATGTGCATGGTGCTTTAGAGAATACAAGAGGCCAGGTCTTCATTGCAGCACTGCCAGTAATTGCAATGCAATCTGAAACAGCCAATGCCCTGTTATGAAATCAGTTTGCATCTATCCAAGTCCCAAAGTCTGGGGAACAGAGATGGATGCATGCTAAAGTAATTCTCAATTAAGAGCCCCGGTAATTCCTAGGATTCAAAACAGAATTTTGCCATGGTGCAGAAGTTGTCCAACTTAGTCAGAAAACCAGTTCCCAAGGCTGTAAGAATTATGAGGCTCCTCAACTTTGAGACATAATGTGAAACAGATGATTTGGCTGAGGCAAGTTGATAAAATGACAAAGGGCATGTACAAGACCCATGAGCAGAAGGGTGTGAGGGATTCTATGGCATCGGAGAACTTTGTGAGGGAGGATGGGACACAAATTGTTTGTCACCCTTGAAATCAACCCAACGGAGCATGGGGTATTAGACATACTGTACTATAAGTACCGTAGTCACTCACCACCACACAAATTGGAGAAGATCAAGGCAGGCCACGTTGGAAACACATTCTTAATTTATAATGCCTCTGCATGGTGCTTCCCTTCACAGCAATATGCACAAAGGCAGGCACACGAGGGACACTATCATGTCTATTGTTAGTAGCACACCTTAACTTATTTACACCAGCAAAAGCAACATGGCACACAAAAACATCTTGCTAGAATCAGGTTTGAAATCCCTCAACAACAGCTGAGAGTACAACAGCAAAGACGTAATAAACTTGCTACTACAAATGCACACACACAGCCCCAAGAGCCCAGACCTCCCTAGAAACTCTCCAGCACACACTTTGGGAATCACCACTCCTGGTAATTAACCTAAATTTGAACTGCACTCCTGAACTTACTTGCCTGGGAATGAAGCCGACCAGATTTGTCTCTAGGTAGGATTGGACTGTGCTGTAACCATGTGCAGGACTACCCATTCCTATAAGCCAGGGTGCCCAAACTTTTTTCAAAGAGGGCCAGATTTGATGAAGTGAACATGCGTGAGGGCCAACCAATGTTGTTGAGCTTTTTTTTAGGATTTAAGTTGTTGAGTTTTTTGTTTAATTTTTTTTACAATTTCACCCCAAAGTTGGCCCCCAAAATGGACTTTGGACATGCCTGCTATAAGCCCTATACAGTGGTACCTCAGGTTAAGCACTTAATTCGTTCCAGAGGTCCGTTCCTAACCTGAAACTGTTCTTAACCTGAAGCACTATTACTGGCGTAGTGGAGTGTGTAACCTGAAGCGTATGTAACCTGAGGTACCACTGTATAAATCACAAAGTTAACCTGTGACTTGTTAAAAGATCCTGCCGAATACTTTCACGTAAACCAGGATAGATAAAAGGTAGATCCTCAGGATCTACAACTCTAGGTGATTTGCAGTTACTTCTTACTCGGTATAATTTAACGCAAGTGAAAATACATATTTCTCTGGCATGGCTAGTCTTGTTCTAAGTTCCTCTCCTATAAAATATGATTATTAAGTGTTTGCTATTATGCCAATAAAGGCTGAATGAATGAAATGTGTTTGCCTTTGACTATGTCTTTGTGCAGTTCTACTGTCCAGCTTTAAGAGTCCTATGTTTAAGTAAGTCCCTGATCTGTAGTAACTGAGATGTAGATTGTACTCATATACAGTACTTTTTTCCTCAGTGTATAGCTTACAGGACATGCTGCCAAGTACTGGGGCACAAAGCCCTACATAGCTGGGAACCAGGAAACCAAAAGGATAGTCTCACCACTTCACTTGTATACCCAATTGATCACTGTGCTCTGCAGGAGAAGGCCCCCTGTGGATACCATGTTATCAGGAGGTTCCTTTCTTGGGATATAGGAATCAAGTCTTTAATGTGGCAGCAGCCTCTGGAAAGCCTTCCCATTCCATATTAAACAGGCAGTCTCTGGTTTTTGTGTGTGTGTGTTTTTGGCACCTACTCAAGACCTTTTTTCACCAAGCCTTTGAAGTTGAATATCTTTACATCCCAGTCTGGATTGGAACTAATTTTAACTGTTTTTATATATGTAATTGTTTTATGAATGGAAGTGTTTCTCATTGTCCTGACACTTGTCTTTATGGTTGTTAAGTGTTTTATTTGGTATATACAGTAATTGTTTATTTTTTTAGTAGCTGTTACCCACCCGGGGACCTTATGGTAAAGGGAAACCCAATACTGTAAAATACACAGCTGCTGACTCCACCGTTCACACTAAGTGTACATTACTTTGAATTTCTTGCAGAAAACAGACCTCACACCCCTGAAACCGACCCACCCCCGAGGTAAACAATCCAGAAAAAGCAAACCTCTCTCACACCGACATTTTAAAAATGCACAGATGTTTGCAAATACCTCCTCAGAGTCCACCACCCCTTCCCTCCAACAGGCTTAAAACGAGCACTGGGCAAGAATAACGCGCACCAACAACCCTCCCACCACAATTATTGGCCTACATACAGTATCACAGTAAGAAAAGGCAGAAGGGGGAGGGGCGCCAAGCCGCTGGAACAGAAAAGGGAACCTTGCCAATTAAGGATTATTATTTTTTCCCCTCCGGATTACACTTGAACCCCTCGAAATCCCATGCGCCCGTTACCTTTGCCGCCGCCCTCGGTGACCCCACGCCCAGCGCTGCGCCCGGAGCGCGGGTTTAATTCATTCTCCACAGCTGAGGCCGGCAAGAAAAGGCTGCAAGGCGCACGCCGCGCTCCGGAGAGGAGACGTGGGCGGGCGAAAAGCCGGAGGGGGCGGACGGGGCGCCGGTGTGAGGAGGCACCTTTGGTCGCCCCTAGCGGGTGCGGTGGGGGTCGGAAGCCCCCCGTGCAGCGCCCAGGTTCCTTCGGGCACCCGAGGGACGCAGGCACTCGGCTATATGCAGGCGCAGCGCAGGAAGGCCTAGAGAACATGGAGAGGGTGGGCTTAGAGCGCACGCCAAGGGGGAGCGCAGGGAAAGAGGGACGCGCGCCCACGCCAGCGGCCGGCTCTCCGCTGCCCTCGCCTACCTGGCTTTACGCGACGATAAGCGCAGTCACTTCCTTTCGAGGAGGAGAAGGAGGGGGAAGGACCCCGACCCCCAAGCTGACCACCACTCCCACCCCGGGCTGCCTAGCAACAACTATGAATCCCGGATCCGGTGCTTGCCAGGCCTGGATTACTAGGGAGAGTGGAGAGCAGGTTGTCATCAGCCGAAGGCTGCCCCATCTCCTTCCACGCCCCCTGCATTCTGTACTCACTCACTCACCTCGGGCAAATCTACCTCCTCCGGGGCTGCAAAACGGACCGAGGGTGGCGGCGGGGGCTGGGCCGGCTAGGAGTCCACCTAGGCTCACCTTCTGCTCCTCTCGCCGTTGCTACTGGGCGCCTGATAGCATCATCGGCGTCCCTCCCCCTGCCGCGCTCGCCTCTCCTCTCCCTGTTTCTGACGCACTCATTCTGCAACGTCTGGAGCTTTCAGCTGCACCCACTCCAGCGCGCTTGCAGCTCTCCCTCCTCAGTGCATCGCCCAGCCGGCAAAAAGCTGCTGCTGCTGCTGCTGCTGCCGCCGCCGCCACCGCCGCTGCTCCAACAACAAAAGAAATCCGGGGACAAACGAGACCTTGTGCCTAAAATCAACTCAAGCCTTCCTTTTGTCGTGCTCCAAAGACAGCACAGCTGGGCGAAGGATTTATGAATGCAAAATGAAGGGTAACGTTGGCAAAACACACCACCTACCTTTCCTTCCAAAAGGCCCCCAATCTATTGCTGCAGCCGTGCTCCACTACAACAGTCGCTGCAAATATTCCAGAGAACAATATGACTGATAGCTGCCAGTGATGGGCAGGCGGCAAAGAAACGCAAAGATGGAGAAAGACATTTGGAGAGGGTTGGCGGCATCGCGATCTCTTGTTTGGGTATGGCAGAGTAGCGAGGGCTATAACGTCAATGACAGCCTTTGTTGAACGTGCCGTAGGCAAATGCTTAGAAATTGATTGGAAATATGTTTTTACAACAAAGGGGAGTTTGGAGCTGGAAGAAGGGAGGTTCATGTATGTTACTGCAATGAAGAAAAGAAAGGGCAGGCATTAGTGATGGTCCATGTATTGTAAATAAGCCATAAAACTGGCATAGGATAGCACAGAAGGAAAGTCTCCGTTTTATTTAATAAGAAACAGTGTATTTAATCATCTAGGCTCCTGGAGTGCAGGTCTTTGACTGTGTTTTGCAATGTCTCCCAGCACATTTGCACAGAAGTAAATGGCGCTGTGGGTTAAAGCCTCAGCACCTAGGACTTGCCGATCGAAAGGTCGGCGGTTCGAATCCCTGCGGCGGGGTGCGCTCCCGCTGCTCGGTCCCAGCGCCTGCCAACCTAGCAGTTCGAAAGCACCTCCGGGTGCAAGTAGATAAATAGGGACCGCTTACCAGCAGGAAGGTAAATGGCGTTTCCGTGTGCGGCTCTGGCTCGCCAGAGCAGCGATGTCACGCTGGCCACGTGACCCGGAAGTGTCTCCGGACAGCGCTGGCCCCTGGCCTCTTAAGTGAGATGGGCGCACAACCCCAGAGTCTGTCAAGACTGGCCCGTACGGGCAGGGGTACCTTTACCTTTTTAAATATCACTTTGCTCAGTGGGATTAAGTCCTGGTAAATCTGCAATCTATACATGCTTATTGTGGAGTAAATTAAATGGAACCGCTTGGACTTGCAGCTTGATTCTCCACACATTTACTCAGAAGTCAGGTAAATCCCACTGAATGCAATGGAGTTGACTCCCTAATATGCATGAGCCTCAGTTACAATAAATACAATAATATACCAGGGATACTCCAGAAAGGAGAGGATATAAACAAATACAGATTGAGGGAGGGGAAAGTGTGGGAAGGCAATGATTTGTTTGTTTGTTTTTTAAATAATTTTTATTCATTTTTCAAACACATAATAAAAACAAAGCACAAAACAAAAAGTCAAAACACAAAACAAAAACATACAAAACATACAAAACATTTAAACAAATATAACTTCAAAATTGTATTTTCATACACCTTCTTTCCTTCGATTTCCCCATACCTCCCCATCCCTGCATCCTTGTTTTATGATTCTTTAGCAACCCTTTGGCAGTGATTTGGAGGAGAGCATCATATGGACCATGGAGACTTCATGGAGGTCGAGGAAGTTTGCTATTCACATTAAATGACATACAGATGAGTCCCTGAAGGGCCAAAGGTTCCCCAATCTGCTTCGTAGTTTTACGTCCCTGAAAATGTGAAATAAACTATAATTCTAGAGAACCGTCTTAAGAATTTTGTAAAGATAAATAAGTAATATTAATAGGATCCTGTTGCAGATCAGAGGCAGTCCCTTTCAAAGTTATACGCCTTTATCTTTAGCTTTGCATTTTGTGGAATTGTACCCAGGTAAGCACCACCTGTCCTCTTCTGATTAAGGTGTCACAAAGGTGTCCCACCTTCTTCACTGTGTCCACACACAAGCACACCTACCCATGAAGCTGAAGTTGGTTCCTAGTTACTTATTTGCAAATATATTTTCAAAATAGAGCTCAGCCTATGGTTCCAAAGCAGCTGAGGTGTACATGATTTGTTACTTAGTTTATAAATTGATTACAAAGGCTTTGTTGATCCAAAGTCAATTTTTTATTTATTTAATGGTATTAGTGCACTACACCTCAAAGTGTTATCAGATTAAATGTATGACTTCCTAACTTCCATATGGACCTTTAAAGAAAGCATTGCCCTATTTGAGTATTTTAGGCTACCTTGTTCCTTATGATGTTGCCCTGATGAATATACATGCACACTCAGAGTTCATTCTCTATGAAGTGTGTATTCAGAATTTCTAAGCATTGTGAACAACTTTTTTCAGGACACTGTTCTACTGCCAAGCAGAAGTTTTTCCTAACATTTAGCCAGTCCTCTTTCTTGTAATTTCGACCTTTGGTTCAGGCCCCACCATCTGGAACAACAAGACAAATTTGCCCCTTCAGCTACAGGCACGTACACAATGCTTGTGAGATTGCTTCCCCCCACTGCATTTCAAGTCATGTTTTACATTGCTGTACACACCATTATCTGATTTGTTTCGCTGTACTTGCACACACACACACACACACACACACACAGACACCTCAACCGAACTCCTAATTCAGTGAACCCATCACATGTTCATGCATTGACATGTAAAACAGATGTGTGAAATGCAAACACGTTAACTTCAGCTTGTGTTTTCAAATTGGATGAAAGCTGGTTTGAGGGGAAACGCATCAAACAATATTTCTTGAGAAATTGCAGGATACATATGGTTGGTTGGTGGGTAACATCATGTGTACTTGGTTTCAAAGACCAGCAGAGGGAGCACACTGGAGCTGCAGCAATGGCAATGTGTACAGAACCTATACCTCAGCCCTTCAAATATTTAAAGGTGGCGATCATCTTGACCAGACATCCCCAAACTCGGCCCTCCAGATGTTTTGGGACTACAACACAATTCCCATCATCCCTGACCACTGGTCCTGTTAGCTAGGGATGATGGGAGTTGTAGTCCCAAAACATCTGGAGGGCTGAGTTTGGGGGTGCCTGATCTTGAGTATTAAGTCTTCAGCAAGTGTTCATGGAAAATAAAGGAACTAGCACACAAATTAGCTGTCAAAATGATTTGAGCATCCACACATATACTAATCACATGGGTTTTGGTAATGCTGAGCCTTTTTAAAATTTCGCTTTCCCAGAGATATGCTAGGCCTTCACACACATACCACATTCCATTCATACCTATACCATGCCACTTACTTTATCATTATTTTGCAGCCATACACAAACAAAACTCATTCACCTATTCTCAGATTCCGTTCCAAAGATCCAAACTGTTCTTCACGACTTGCTATCTTTGTGTTCAGAGGAAAATAGATAAACAGATGTGCTAGATGAGAACTCCATGCAGTCTTATACCTCAAGTTGGAAGTTGAAGTCTTCTAAGAGAGACAATACCACCTGCTGTTTTTGTGTGTTTAAGGTGTGTGAAAGCTCATGTCTCGGGGTTGTTCATGATCCTGCTGCCAGCATGTGGCAATCATGGTCCTGAGAGTCGCCCCAGCTTCTTCTGAGGAGGAAAAAACTTAAACACGATACAGAGTGCCCAAAAATGGACCAGAGGCAATTGTATTGCATCCAGCAGAGCTTTACTTGCTACTGAAGGCAAATAAGCATAATGGTCACAAATACAGTCCAGTACATTCAGGATTGGCACAGTCCATAAGAATCCAGTTGCAGCACTTACAAAAACCTGTAAACTTATAACAAGACTAAACCTTAACACCAAGCATACTATGTTCAGAATACCACACCAGAAGGAAGAGCGATAGAAAGAGAAAGTAAAACCCTGGCTCATTCTGGCCTATATTTATAGTCAGCATGACGTTAATTGGAAGAGATAAGAGAACCAGTTCAAGCCAGCTGTACTCAGCTTCTCTGAAGGTTTAACCCAAACAATCATGAAGCATCTTTCCTACAGAGCAGCTTTCAGAACCCTCTTGAATTAATCAGAATAGGAAAGATTTCTACACATCAGATCAATACTTTCTGTACTAAGAAATGCAAACTGACACTGAGTCAGTCCGTTCTAATTTCCAACCTCATGAGCATCTACCAGCAAGACATTTCTATGCTTGCTGATCCCATATGTATAGCTTTCAGCCTGCCTAGGAAGGTCTGGGGTGGGGTGGGGTGGGGAACCAAAGACCTCTATACAGTGGTACCTCTGGTTATGTACTTAATTCGTTCTGGAGATCCGTTCTTACCTGAAACTGTTCTTAACCTGAAGCACCACTTTAGCTAATGGGGCCTCCCGCTGCTGCTGCTGCTGCGCCGCCGCCAAAGCACAATTTCTGTTCTCATCCTGAAGCAAAGTTCTTAACCTGAGGCACTATTTCTGGGTTAGCGGAGTCTGTAACCTGAAGCATATGTAACCTGAAGCGTATGTAACCCGAGGTACCACTGTATACGTTTTGTGGTATGTTGGGAGCTGCCTTGAGAGGGGCAGGCAATTCTGAAAGGCAATCTATAAATGCAAAAAATCATCATCATCATCCCATCAGGGGTGATTTATAAAACCCAAAGTGAGATCTGAGCATGTTTTCAACAAACTCAGCAGTGGCTGACCAATTAAGCAATAGAGTGAGTGCTTTAAAATCAATGGTGTTAACTTCGTTGGCTTTGATGGGTCTGCTTTGAATATGACTTAATTGGATCTCATCCAATGAATGTTGAGGTGGGTCACATGATAAAATAAATGATATTCTGATTGCTCTGCTTGGCCATATCAATTTCCAGTGCACGTTAAGGTCAACAGGAATCAATTAATTCAATTCCGTGCTTAAAACTTCTGGCCACAAGGTGGAGCTATCAGCTTAACAACTCTTCTTCCCCGGCAGTATTAATGTGCATTGAACTTCCTGCCCATTAGGGTTAATTTTAGTACGCAGACCCTTATGAGTGGGGTATGCATCCATCAGAGGATTATTTGAAAGCCTATCCAAGAATTGATCCAAGTGAACCACGCCAATGTGGTGTGGTTGCTGCTTCTGTTGGATCAAATGCCACACTACTAGCTTTTATATACAGATATATTGTGATATAAGCTTTAGGGACTAGTTCCCACTTTGTTGGTTGCATGATATTGGCCTAAATTGGCATGGAGTGCATGTCAGCATGATCACCTACTAATACTGGTCTGGTGTCCAGATATTAAAGAGACAGAAATGGGCCAGAATTCATTCTTTCAAGTTAGCTGGCAGCCTTATTCCTCCTCCTATTTATTTATTAATTATAACCCATCTTTCATCTAAAAAGCTCAAGGCAGTTTTTGGTTCACTATGCTTTTGGAAATTAGAACTTTAAAGAGAGCTTGAAGTAGACACCAGAACAGCAACAGCAACTTCCAGTGAACTGTCATAGCTCAGCTAAGCTACACGATCTTAGGCCATCATACTATGCACCACATTCAAAAACTGAATTATTGTTTAACTAACAAAAATATATTGACTTATATTGATAAGGAAAATAATTGACATAAGGAATGAGCAGTGCTTTGTCACGTAAGGCGCTCCATAGGATTTAGCATTTAGTTTTTGTGAATCACTTGCAATAATGAAGTTGGTCTGCAGATGGTGCACATGTCTTCTTTTCTACCATTACCAGTTAAAGCAGGCTTCCTCAACCTCAGCCCTCCAGATGTTTTGAGACTACAATTCCCATCATCCCTGACTCCCTGACCACTGGTCCTACTAGCTAGGGATCATGAGAGTTGTAGGCCAAAAACATCTGGAGGGCCAAGGTTGAGGAAGCCTGAGTTAAAGCATTCTACTTCCTAATTCTTATATACAGTGCTATTTTTCTAGAAAAAGCACCCCAAATGCTTCCCTTGTTCTATTATAATGGCAATGGTGCCCACCTGAAAGATGCCAGAACTGAGTTTCAGCTGGAAAAAAAGCCTTGCTTATATATATTTTTAAAATGCACAACTCCATTCTTAGGGTGCTTCCCAGACTGTCACTATTTTTAGATCAGATTCAGTCACCAGCAAATCCAGTTTGCTCAGTTATAAACTGGGCGCTATTGTGCCACAAGCCCACTTTCCCCAAAGATAGTATATTTTTGCCATAAGGAAACTGAAGGGAAAACTGGAAATTTTGTGGTAACACTTTATCCTATATCTTTTGGAAAGTTCTTTGCTATGCATTTGGACACATCTTAAGATATCATAACCAAATTTTGCATGATGATTCCTGAGACCAAGGAACAGGTTTTCATCTATGTGTGGATATCACTGGACATCAGTTTGAATCAAGATGGCAGGCAGACTGAACCTTTCAAAACCACTGGATTACAAACACTTTGGCTCCTTACAATTCCTAAGCAATGTGGGTGTGAGGCCTGCTAGTGCTCAATAAATAGGGTGTCTGGAAACAACCTTATGCAAATTCAACAAGTCCAGACTGCTTAAGGTTAGAAGAGGGTGGTGTCATCTTGCCCTTTGTAGAGCAGGTGGAACCTTTTGCATAAATCTTGGTATCTTTTTATGTGAACCATCCTGAGACCTCCAGTATATAGGGCAGTATATAAATAATAATAATAAACAATAATAATATCTATCTTGCTCATGATACCAGAAAGCAGCAGTATTACTTGTCCTAATAGTAAAAGCAGTACATGAATGATGGACCTGTTCCCCTCCTCTTGAAGTTTAACTCCCCTGAGCTTTGTTTCTCTGGGCACTTTTCTCTCATTTTGGCTCACTTCTTGTGAGTGGATAAAATTTGCCAGAGCAAACAACTTCAAGACACCCAGAGGTTACTGGAGCATAGGCAGCAGAAGTTAGGGGCGCACCTGGACCACCAGCCAAAACTGATGGGAAGGCATTCTGCGCCACCCAGGTCACAGCAGCAAAGGATCCAGGAGGACCTCCAGGCTACAGAGGGAGTGTTGTCTGGAATGGGTCAGGGTTCGCTGCCTAACAACAGAGCCGGCCTTCTACTCAACCCTCTGTATTTGGTTATATGTGGCATCATATTCTCTTTGGAATGCTGCTTGTGAATTTTTTTCCAGTATTATTTAAAGTTGTCAACAGCCATTGTGATGCCTTGTGTTAGAATTGCATACCTGTGAATTACATTTTCTTTTCATATATGAGAAAACAGGATTAGGATCTGTAGATGGGTTATTGGACGCATGGCAGTAGATCGTAACATTATATTGTGATTCTATTAACAACTCCATAATGATTTCCCTTAATACCAAAATGATAAATAGATAGATAGATAGATATAGTTTCACATGCTGAAATAAAAAAAGAATACTTTAATCACCTGCTTGTGATGCATTGTGTGTTTCTCTGTTTGGAAATATTCAATTAGTAATATGTATATTTTAAACTTCCTGGGTTTCAGATGTGCAGCTTGGACCCAATTTATGCCGTAAGTAAATCTGCAGATTAAATAAATGCCGAAAGTAGGTTAGAAAGATTATCACTATTGTATAACACTTCTTGGGAATGTGTTGTTGTTGTTTAGTCGTTTAGTCGTGTCCGACTCTTCGTGACCCCATGGACCAGAGCATGCCTGGCACTTCTGTCTTCCACTGCCTCCCGCAGTTTGGTCAAACTCATGCTGGTAGCTTCGAGAACACTGTCCAACCATCTCGTCCTCTGACGCCCCCTTCTCCTTATGCCTTCCATCTTTCCCAACATCAGGGTCTTTTCCAGGGAGTCTTCTCTTCCCATGAGGTGGCCAAAGTATTGGAGTCTCAGCTTCAGGATCTGTCCTTCCAGTGAGCACTCAGGACTGATTTCCTTAAGAAAGCCCAGCCTTTCGCATTCAGCCCAGCCTTTTGCAAGGCTGTAATGTACAATTGGGAATGTACCTTGTACCTATTCATAGCCGGCATCTTGGTAATTAAAGGGATGGAGGTAAATATAAAAGCAGTCTTTCTGTGAGGTTTGATCTTCTTGCAGTCCATGGGACTCTCAAGAGTCTCCTCCAGCACCATAATTCAAAAGCATCAATTCTTCGGCAATCAGCCTTCTTTATGGTCCAGCTTTCACTTCCATACATCACTACTGGGAAAACCATAGCTTTTACTATACGGACCTTTGTTGGCAAGGTGATGTCTCTACTTTTTAAGATGCTATCTAGGTTTGTCATTGCTTTTCTCCCAAGAAGCAGGTGTCTTTTAATTTTGTGACTGCTGTCTCCATCTGCAGTGATCATGGAACCCAAGAAAGTAAAATCTCTCACTGCCTCCATTTCTTCCCCTTCTATTTGCCAGGAGGTGATGGGACCAGTGGCCATGTTTTTAGTTTTTTTGATGTTGAGCTTCAGACCATATTTTGCGCTCTCCTCTTTCACCCTCAATAAAAGGTTCTTTAATTCCTCCTCACTTTCTGCCATCACGGTTGTGTCATCTGCATATCTGAGGTTGTTGATATTTCTTCCGGCAATCTTAACTCCATCTAGGGATTCATCCAGCCCAGCCTTTCGCATTCAGCCCAGCCTTTCGCAAGGCTGTAATGTACAATTGGGAATGTACCTTGTACCTAATCATAGCCGGCATCTTGGTAATTAAAGGGATGGAGGTAAATATAAAAGCAGTCTTTCTGTGATGTTTCTTGAGACACTGTCAGAGTGTACAAATTCCTCTGCTACCATACTTTAGATATTTAGGTCACCGTCCAGCTCGTTTAATACCATGTTCTTGAACAACTCCTACTCATTTTGTGGAATAACTTTTCTAAGAACATGCCTGTGTCTTGCCAAATGCAAGGTGGTTCTTTTAAAAGAGATTCAGAAGCAATACAAAACACAAGTGAGTGAGAAGAAGTCCATTCGACTTCTGAAAACGTTTGAAAATCAAGGCGCAGCTTCCAATTGGCTGCAGGAGCTTCCTGCACTCAATTGGAAGCCGCGTCGGACGTTCGGCTTCCAAAAAACGTTTGCAAACTAGAACACTCACTTCCGGGTTTGCAGTCTTCAGGAGCCAAAACGTTCGAGAACCAAGGTACAACAATATAAACATACTAAGCGTGCACTTCTACCTGCCACTTGGAAGCCCTCAAGAAGTGGTGAAGTGACTCCCCCAAGTGGCCTCAGTTTGCATCAGTCCGTGCATGAGCTTCTGAAAAACTCTGCCCAAACCATCCAGATTTTCTAGGTAGCCACCTCCTCCCAGTGCCTCACTTTAACCATTTCCAACATCAAATAAGTTTTCCAGCACTATCCTCCCAGACTGATTAAGGCAGCTGGGTGGGGGGTTCACCTCCTCCCAACTGATTAGGACATCAAAGACTATTCTCACACCTTCAAAAACTTAACTGCTGCGAGGGAGGGGTAAGGAACAGAGGCAGGAAGGGTAACCATGTTAGAATCACTAACTCCTCGATATACATTTTGTCTTCTGGATGAATTTCCCATACAGCCTGTTTTCGAACCTGATTTGCATAGGAGCTCATGTTTAACTTAATTCTCTCTAGCCTTTACCACATCATTGTCCCATTTAAAAAGCTGATCTTAAGAAAGCGGCTATATTATTTATGTATTTATTTTTAATTTACCAGGTTTTTAGACCGCTCTTCATCTCTCTCACACACAGTGATCTCTGGGGTGGTTTCCAACGTAACAGATGCCTTTCAATAAAATTTTATTGAACGATGTGACCAAACCTTTTAGTTTATCTATGGCTTATTCCATTTTTTTGTGTTTTTTTACGCTGAACTAAAAGTTTCAATAAAAATATTTTGAATATATAACATAATATAATATAATATAATATAATATAATACAGCAATATAAAGCATTTTTTAAGAACAGATAAATAAAATTCAGTGTGTAAACCAAGCATTAGGAAAACACAGCTAATTATAAACATTAGCTTAAAAATGACAAGAGCCCTAGAGCAATACTGGACAGTGGTGTATCATGAGAACGCGGCCACAGGGGCAGTTGTCCTGGGTGCAAAAATTTGTTAGGGGCGCAAAAATTTGACACGTGGCACTCCTTCAATACAGCTGTGTGCTTCCGTTGCTGGGCTCCATTGAAAACAGCTTCTCCATGTGAACCAGGAAGTGACTTCTCCAGAATGACTCTTCTTATCTCTGCGGCTGTGATCTTCTGGGTGATGCGGACCTCATTTCCCTCCCTCCTACCCCCTCTGCATGGCCCTGGGCGCTAGCAACCCACTTTACACCACTGACACTGGCAGATACATCTTTTGAGCTTCCACTTAGTGATTGGTCCAAACAATTGGGAGCAATTACAATAACAAATAAATTAGTGTTTTAAATACAGTATGTGAACCAGGCAACATGTCAGGTTCCTTACTATGTGGTTTCCAACATCAGTCATACTCAGATTTACCCAACTGAAAAAATAATGACAAGACCAAACTAGGCCCATTTATTCCAGTGTCAGTAAAACTTAGACCCAACCCTAGTGTAAAATAAACAGGTGTGTCAACTTAGCTGTTCAAAAAAAGGTGACAAAAATATTGTGTGTATTTGCTTAATTTATTATAAAAGAACTGCAAGATGGGAAGTGGGAGTGAACTGAGCAAGAAGAACAAATAGTCCTGCATTGTGGGGTTTCTATATTTACTGAGACATTTTTGCTAGCAGGCACACTGACACCTGCAGACACCCCAATGGCAACCCCTGCTTTAAGGGTTCAGTAGGCAAATACTGGGTTGTGTGAAAAACTGGATCAAGAGAGAGCTAGTTAAGGGTTATCTGCTACTACACCCACACATCCCTCTCCCTAAATTTGTATTAGGGGCTAGTGGTTGTCTTCGGTTTTGCATCTCAGGGGCTGCCATTCCTAAGTCCAGGTGAACGACCGCAGAGAAGTGATTGCTGGGCTGAACTTCTTACTAAAGATCCTGAATGCACAGGGCGTTTTCTCCTTTAATCCATGGAAACTGATGGCAATCTCCTCACCTTCCCATCAAGGGAAGAGGCGAGTGTGGAAAGGAGAGGTGGAGCAGGCTGCTTAAGCAATAAGCTCTAATTATTTACACACAGAGACACATCGATACAATGCTCCTATTAGGAATAGCCACTTTGCTTGATTGCAAACATGCATGGGCAGCGATTTCAATAACAGCTGAGTTTAGATCTCGAGATAGATTTCTGGGAGTGACACAGATTAAGCCCTGCCTAATTTCAAATAAACATGTGTAGGAATGCATTATAATAATTTCCTAATCATTATTAAATGTGTATCCATAGATAACCCTTTTCTGCAACTGCAGCTTTTACTCAGTGCTAGATGTTATACAGTTTCCCCTCCTGCTTCCTGCATATTTCCTTTCCTTTGTGAAATAATGTGATCAATCCTCTTCTCAACTCTTTCCAAAGGTTTTTTATTTTCTCCAGCTATGATTTAAAAAAAACAAAAACTCCAGCTTTGAATTAAACTTGCATTCAATGGTGCGATGCTCCCATTATCTTTACTAATATATAGATATCTGAAAAACCACACATCAACAATGCCAAACTGCAAGCAAGACAGCCACACAAACCAACACCTGAATGTATCAGACAATAAATAATCTATTGCTGTTCTTGTTATCAGATATTAGGCTGAAACTCAGTAACGCTCATTTTCCACAACAACTGCTAAGCATTCTGCGTGTCCTCAAGAAAGGACACCAAAGGGTGCCAAGATCTCCCTGGAAATGTTCATTGCACTGTTTGTATATTGCTACTAAGGGCACTGGAAACAAATTCCATTATGAAACATACTGCAAATGAAATCTGTAGAAATATTGTCTCAAATTCTAAAACTATAATTCCCCCTTCATTCTAGGGCTTGTGCTGTAGTATTGCTTTATTTGTTATCTGCTCGCCTTTGGCAAAACTGCAAATAACTTATGTTTGTATACAAGGAGGATAATTTTTTAAAAAAACCAGGGTAGACATCTGTTTTGCTGCACTGATATGACCTCACAAGCAGAATACTGCATGACCCAGTGACCCTCTAACAATCTCCCCCACTGCTCTGAGGGTTCGTGTCGCAGCAGTTTCTCAAGAGCTCTTGGACAAAAACTCACTCATCTCAGGTTCTTATTTCTTCCATGACGGAGCCCTGCCTGAAAGCTTTTGCGGCTGTTTAGTTGAATGCTTCTGCTTACATTTGAAGGCCCAGTAATAGGGAGCCTCTGCTGCCCCAGGTTTTGGTCAAGTCTATACACAGTGGCAAAGCAAGCTGATCAGGAACCTGGGGTTGTGGCCAGCTGGGGCAGGATGCTCCACAGGGCCTCCAAGGAGTCTGCCTGCCTCCTCCACCTCAGCCGCCCTACAGCTGGGGGGGAAGCAGTGGCGGAGCTTCATGCTCCGGCACCAGGGGGAGCGGAGAGCAGGCGAGGGCAGGGCTGGTGCATGTCCCGGGGGTGTGACACGCATCCTGGGGGCGTGGCACGCCGTACACAGGGACGTGGCACACTGCCTGCGGGGACGGGGTGCCCAGCACAGGCGGGGGTCTGCTGCGATTGCACTCTGGGGATTGTGCTGCCGGGGGCGGTGTGCTCCCCCCGCACTCCTCTTCCTCTGCCAGTGGGGGGAGGCGGCGGGTGGATCGTTTGGGGTAGCGCGGAGCCTGCGGGTGCCCAAGCTAGGAGAGACGTGTGGCTCTCAGGAGAGACGTGTGGCTCGGGCGCACTGCAGGCCCCGCGGTGTGTGCCGCCCAGCATTTTGTCACACACACCCCAGTGGTGACGCCCAGGGCAGCCTGCACCCACCACACACCCCTTCCTCTACCCCTGTCCATATGACCTGTTTAGTGAGCATTCATCCTGATTTGTTTGAGGTGAGGTTATACAGCATTGTTCAAGAATTATGCTATTTCAGTGCAATTTCCAATTACTTGGTGCAAAATGTTCAATCCTTAGGGAAAGCTGGCTTCTGGCACACGACCTCCCCCTCAGCTTTAGGCTGCAGACACACTATATCTTTAGAGCACATTAAAAGCACTCCCCCTCCTCAAAGAATTCTGGGCCCTGTAATTTAAGGGTCGCTGGGATCTGTAGGGAGTAAACTTCAGTGCCCAGAACTCTTTGAGGGGGTAAATGTGCTTTAAATATATAGTGTGTATCATGCCTTTAATATGCAGCCTGAATTTGCCAGGATGCGACTGAATCCCAAGCGAAATAGTGACAGTCTGGATGTGTCCATTGCCGGTCGATAGCTCTCATCTTCCATGACCATTGACCACACTGGCTGGGCTTAATGGAAATGGAGACCAACAAGCAGCTACCGGTACAGTGGTACCTCGGGTTAAGAACTTAATTCATTCCGGAGGTCCATTCTTAACCTGAAACTGTTCTTAACCTGAGGTACCACTTCAGCTATTGGGGCCTCCCGCTGCTGCTGCAGCACGATTTCTGTTCTCATCCTGAAGCAAAGTTTCTGGGTCAGCAGAGTCTGTAACCTGAAGCGTCTATAACCTGAAGCGTCTGTAACCCAAGGTACCACTGTACTTCATGGTTCCCGTGCCACTATTGTGCCACAGGACACAAGTCTCTCCACCTACTCACATAACCTTAGAATATATTTTTTCCCTTATGATTTAAAATGCTTCCTAGAAATCCACACATACACCACTGAAGTGCAGCATGTTCATACAAGTTCATACAATGTAACTAGACAAAGGCAACCCCTTTTCTCTCAAGAAAGGGAAGAGACTGCGAGCCCGTGCACTAAACGCCCCCCCCCCCGGCCTGGGAGCCAACGCATAAATAATGAGACATGACAACAGATGTATGGGATAAAATGGGAGAGATGGGTCGGCTGGAGCCCTGCAATACCTGGTCCTTGCTCCACCCCACAGCCAGCAGCCAATTGGGTACCAAGGGAGGGGGCGGAGCAACGGCCAGCAACCAAAAAGGGGGTGTCACCCTGGCACAGGAAGCCCAGGATTTCAAACCCCACCCACTGCCTTGATGAGTGAACAGTAATTATAGAGTTTTACTTATTTATTTATGCAGGGATGTGAGGGCATCTGGACTGGAGCCAAATGTGGCCTTATCCAGACCTCTCTGCCCAGACCACACCCTTCCCCACCTATGTTCTGCACCTTCCTCAGGTGCTTTTGCCTGGCTAGATGTGTTATTAACTGTAATACAGTAATGAGTCTTGCTAATGCAGAACGTAGAAATCTCAAGCTTTTGCCTGGCTGGAATGTAGCCTGTTGGACAGTAAAAGTCATATCCTTTGCTACTCCCACTTTTGCCTCTGGCATGATGTGGCTCTTGGAAGGCTGGTCCACAAGGGAATGTAGGCTCTCTGGCTGGGCGAGATTCCATACCCCCCCCCTTTCAAAAGTTCAGTTCATTGAGAGGAGCACCTACACTTCCACTCCCTTCCAGTGTGGTGTAGTGGTTAAGAGCGGTAGACTCGTAATCTGGTGAACTGGGTTCGATTCCCTGCTCCTCCACATGCAGCTGCTGGGTGACCTTGGGCTAGTCACACTTCTCTGAAGTCTCTCAGTCCCACTCCCTCACAGAGTGTTTGTTGTGGGGGAGGAAGGGAAAGGAGAATGTTAGCCGCTTTGAGATTCCTTCGAGTAGTGATAAAGCGGGATATCAAATCCAAACTCTTCTTCTTTGAGGGCTGCACACTGGCGGCTCTTTTGAGCACGAGTGAGCAATTCCCACAGTCTTTTAAAAAATTCCAGAAAGAAATGAACAAACAGATTATTTATTATCTTTTACCCAGCAAGGCAACTTCTCCCACCTGTTCCAAAGAAGAACACAAAGGGAGCAAACCTCTTTAAAACATAATATGAAAAGCCACACTCTTCAAACCACTTCTCTTGAAAAACAAAACACAGGCCTGCTCTGAAGTTAGACAATTAGGTGAAGCAGCCTGCCTTCCTTATGTAAACCTGCAGGCCTGTGTCAACAGATGTATCCACATTAGGAAGAAAAGCTGTAGATTCTGCCAGGAGAATAATTCCCCTCTCTTTAACGCTCACAATTAAATTCAAATAGGAAGCTGTTCCTTCAAAAGCACGGCAGAGTTTTTCTCAGTCCCTGTTGCCTACAAGGAAACCATTACTCTACACCAGCTCCCCACAAACTGCTGCTTTCCAGATATTTGAGACTACAACTCCCATCAGCCTCAGCCAGTGGATGGAGTCCTTATGCCTTCATTTGTACCATTAGGACCCACAGTACAGAGTGAGCTTTCCTCAGAGCAATGAAAAAGAGTCAGAGAACATGTCCTCCAGAACTTCTCAAGAGCTTGCTCACTATTGTGTGACATTTTAGATGTTCACGATAAGCGGATTTTGGGTAATTTTTCTAACCACAGCTGCATTCCCATTTTTGTGCATCTCTGAGGAATAGACGGTCATTGAGCAGTAGGGGGAAGAGCAGGACAATGTGGATTTTGTTCAGGGTTTGAGGGTGTCAGGGAGAAAAGTAGGAACTGTGAACCCTAAGCCCCTGAACTAGGGGTGTAGCTCTAGGCCCCTAAAGTTTAGGAACCTGAAAGCCAAATCACCTAAGAACCCGCATTCCAATGCACAGCCTCCTAAACTTTGCTATATATGCTTGATTTGATTTGAAGAAATTCTGGCCTTCTTTTCAAAGCAGTATCACATGCAAAATATGATGAAAAGCAGTAAATATTGTTCGTTACTTCAGTTTCTTTGCTAATTAATTGCCTGTTGGTATAGCATAATTTTATACTTTACTCAAAGCGGTAGTAGCATGAACCAGCTCCCATCTAGTTTAAGACATTAAAACCCACATAAATTCATGTTACTTTTCTACACATTGTTGGTTAGGTAGAGCTTTCCACAAAAGTAGTTATTATATTGTGACTACTTAGGATCAAAGAAACCACAATGGCACTGAATAGCAAGGAATAGCACTTTTAATCTCTTGCCCCACTCCCGTTCCAATTAGCTGTTGCCTGCAGGTCCTTTCCTGGAGATTACAGTGGTACCTCGGGTTACAGACACTTCAGGTTACAGACTCTGCTAACCCAGAAATAGTACCTCGGGTTAAGAATTTTGCTTCAGGATGAGAACAGAAATCTTGCTCAGACAGTGTAGTGGTAGCAGGAGGCCCCATTAGCTAAAGTGGTGCTTCAGGTTAAGAACAGTTTCAGGTTAAGAACAGACCTTCGGAACGAATTAAGTTCTTAACCTGAGGTACCACGGTAGTTCAAAAAAATCGCCTTAATCCCACCAGCTACAATGGGACTTAAAGGTAAAGGTAAAGGGAACCCTGACCATTAGGTCCAGTGGTGACTGACTCTGGGGTTGCGGCACTCATCTTGCTTTATTGGCCGAGGGAGCTGGCATACAGCTTCCGGGTCATGTGGCCAGCATGACTAAGCCGCTTCTGGCGAACCAGAGCAGCGCACGGAAACGCTGTTTACCTTCCCACCGGAGTGGTACCTATTTATCTACTTGAAATTTGACGTGCTTTTGAACTGCTAGGTTGGCAGGAGCAAGGACCGAGCAATGGGAGCTCACCCCGTCGTGGGGATTCGAACCGCTGACCTTCTGATCAGCAAGTCCTAGGCTCTGTGGTTTAACTCACAGCGCCACCCGCGTCCCACTACAATGGGACTTAGTTTGGACCAAAAAAACACATAGGATTGCACTCAGGTCTTTTAAGGTGCCTTGGGCCCCTCCTTCTTTTGGATTTCTTGCTACAGACTAACAGGGTTATCCTGGAACAAATAAGTGAGTACTCTTAAGTAATTAGGTAAATGTATGGAGGCTTTACAGTTTGTTAATCCAGACTATACATAGCATGTTTGAGGAAAAGATCAAGACTAAGGAAAGATCAATACCTTTTAAAAGTAAGTTAGCAAATATGTAGCCTTCTTAGGCCGCGTACACATTATAGTGTGGTCCCACTGCTGGGGTTTGAAGCTGTGTATACATGACATCAGCTGCGATCCATATTTGTGCTGTAGTTTCTCAGAGAAATACTTCTGTTTGATACCTTTTGCTTAAACCAGCTTACATCCAATTTGAAAACGTGAGCCACATTCACGTCGCAGGTAAGCTGAAGTGTGTACATTTGAGACAGCTGTCCCGTATGCACATGCACAGTGGACAGCTTTGTGAATAGGAGTTTTAGGAAGGGGTTGCAGGCAAAGAGAAACCAAACGGTAATACGAATGGGGTTAAGACATCACTGCCCCATCTCT
Organism: Podarcis cretensis; assembly: GCF_951804945.1. Taxonomy (NCBI): domain Eukaryota; kingdom Metazoa; phylum Chordata; class Lepidosauria; order Squamata; family Lacertidae; genus Podarcis; species Podarcis cretensis. The sequence goes on from NC_137180.1 coordinate 36,425,319, forward strand.
GGTGTGGACAGGAATATTCAAATGCAGCTTGAAACACTGCGAGCGGTGGTGAGCGACTTCGCTGAGTTTTAAGCCACTAATGTATGTGAACATAGCCTTAGTGTTCATAAAAGAAAAGTTCAGAATGAAAACAAAAGTTACACGGAATCTGTGAACACAATCACAGGACCTGTTTAGACACACTGAACTAATTATGTGCATAACAAAAAATATCTCAAGAGTTTTGAATTCAACTAGTTTTGAATTTCTAATGCAGTTTTCCACAAAGGAGTGAGGGATTCTGTTTGGAGCGTTTGTGTGCCAAACTCCAGAGCCATTAGCAGAATCATCGAATTAAATTGTTTTCTGGAGGCTGGCATTTGTCTTGAAGCTTGCCACTTCTCTTTCGCTTTTAAAAAATGTGTAATGATCAATGGACAATGCAACCATTCAAGTGTTTCCAGTCTGCCCATTTGCTCATGAAAGCATGAATTGTACACAGTTTAATGCATGGGGGGGACGGACGGACACGCAGCCCATTATTACTAGATACACACACACAAACAGCAACTTAGAGCTGGAAAGTCTCATCCTGCTACAATACATATTTTCTCCCTGAGTGTGATATTCTTCTGCAGTGCCCTTGCTTTATCTAATCCTGACATAATTTTGAAGGAACTGTCAATGCATTTGTATGTTAATATACAGTAAGCCCTCAACAGTTGGGACTAGGGTTTGCTGATTGGAAGGTCAGCGGTTCAAATCCCCACAATGGGATGAGCTCCCATTGCTCAGTCCCAGCTCCTGCCAACCTAGCAGTCTGAAAGCACGTCAAAGTGCAAGTAGATAAATAGATACGGCTCCAGCGGGAAGGTAAACGGCATTTCCATGCGCTGCTCTGGTTTTGCCAGAAGCAGCTTAGTCATGCTGGCCACATGACCCGGAAGTTGTCTGCAGACAAACGCCAGCTCCCTCAGCCAGTAAAGCGAGATGAGCACCACAACCCCAGCGTCATCCGAGACTGGACTTAACGGTCAAGGGTCCCTTTACCTTTAAGCCCTCAACATAACTTGCAGGCTTACTGTAAATCATTTTGAAATTTTCCCTCTGTAGCTCTTAACAAAGATTGGCTTTAAAAAAGGAAAGCTAACAACACAAAATGCAAAGATATGCAAACTAATCAGTGTGTGCAGTTCATCCACCCATCTGTCCTAAGTTTTATAGCACACACAAAGCTGAGAATGCAAGGAGTGCCATTAACCCTTTCAAACTCAGCACCCTACTGCAGCCATAATGGAAACCCCCCCCCCATTTCAAAGCTGCTATTTGCTTCCCTCCAGCACCAAGTAGCAGTTTTGAAGGGGAGCAGGATTTTCATGAGGACTACAACATGGAGAAAGGATTAGAGTGTCTGCCCTTCCCATGCCCATATGCCATAGCCCCAATCCTTATTAAACCCCTCACAAAATATTCTGCTAAAAAAAGACCAGGCACGTATTAAAGGCAACCACGCGTTTCATGCATCATGTAACTTGTGAGTTGCCTTTGGTTTGAAAGGGCAATTCCAGGCCAGCCTTGACATTTACAACCCTTCTGTGCACAGCTTATGTTTCTTCTACATGGCCTGACAATCCGAGAGAAATTATTACCCTAGTTTAGCAGTGCGTAATAATCCTTCCAGACTGAAGGTGCCCTGAAAATGCCTCAGGCAACATTTTAATAAGCTTTTGCCGGATTTTCATACACATTAAAAGCAGAAGCCTAATGGATGTTTATTATACTTTCTCCAAATAAATGTATCTGTTGTGCCTTCTCTAATTCCAGCCTATCAAATGCTTTGAGAGCAGTGATCCTCTAACCTTCTCTCTCTCTCCATATTTGCAAGCATTTTCTGCAACACCAGCAGTGTAAAGGCCTTGAGGGGCTAAACAGACATGGGAGGGCATGAAGGCCAGGGGAAATTCTCCCCCTTGTTCTCCTTCTGCTGCACCACTGAGTGCGACACTTCCTTCTTTTAACACAAACAGGGCCCAAAGGTGGCAGGGAGAGAGGTCAAAGGCTGCAATCCTCTATACACACTGTTGTACACACCAGGGAGGGGCCAGATATGTCTGCAGATTACCTGCTTGTTTCTCCACCCCTCACAATTTACAGAACTCCTGTTCATGATGCAGTCATCTGCGTATGCACAATGAATGTCTCAGAATGTACACACCTCAGATTAACTGCAGGGTGAATGTGGTTTAGGTTTTCCTGAAGCTGGTTTGAGGCAAAATACACAGAACAGCAGTATTTATTATGAAACAGCAGGATATCTCTGCATTGTGTGTAAAGTTGTGCACACAATGATTCAAATTCCAGTGAGCCAGAGTAAAAGGTACAACGATGTGTATGCAGCCTAATATATTCACTGTATATTTGTTTACCTATTTTCAGAAGGTATTGGTTTTCCCTTGGTTCCCATATCAAACATAGCCAAGGATGATTAATTGGTTGTAAGTCCTTTGAACATAGATATGAAAAAAGAAATCAAATATTTACCTAATTGAGAGTTCTCACATATAACATGTAATATAGCCCTGCCTGTTACAACAAATGCAAAAAAAATAGAGGGAATGGCTTGTGGAATCTTAAGAACCTTACTGCAATCCTATGCAAATTTGCTCAAAAGGAAGTCCCACTGTAGCTGATGGGATTTACTCCTTTGCATAGGATTGTAGCCTTAGCCTACAATCCTGGGCAGGCCTACCTAGGAGCAAACCAGTGAATGTAAAAAAGAAAAAGTGTCGGTAGGTCAGCAACCAGGTAGGGCATGATGTTCAGCAGAAAACCAATGTGGGGCTACCTCCCCCCCCCCAAAAAAAGTCACCAGGACAAGCACACTTGCTCAAACACTTGACATGACTAATCCCATGTGCAACATGGCCCTTAAGATCCATCAGAAAGAAGTATTTTCCACTCACTCTTGTTTGCTTAACATTGTGCTGTCCCAATCTCCACAGCAGTGTGAGATTCCAGGGATCCAGGTGTTTCCTCAGAGTTTGTGTTTCCTTTTGGAAATGAAGCATAGCGGAAACTGCAGTGTCTTTATGCTAAATAGTTTATTTACACATACAACCTGATCCTACGATGGAGGGTCCCTCGCATTCACAACCCAAGAGGGCCCTGTTTCTCCCACTGCTGCAGCCTCAGATCCAAGTGACAAATAGCCCACATTTGTGTTCTGACTCCCCTCTTAATCTGGCTGCCATTTGCAGACTAAGACCTCTGCCTTGCCTCTGCTAACTAACACAGAGCTGAAGGAGGGGCCCCACCCCTCTGCCATCTTTGCTAATGGCTCACATCCCTGCCTGTTTGGTTAATGACTTAGCCAGTGCTTTTTTTCTCAGGGGACGCATACCCCTAAACATTTTGTGAATCTAAGTTTGGCCTCATGGAAGGGCAGTATTTCAATAAGAGCAGGAAAATGAGAGTGCCCCTAAACATTTTTTTAAGAAAAAAAGCACTGGACTCAGCTATTATCAGGCTGGCCTGGCTATTCCAGGGATTCAGGGGGCAGGATTAAATTCTAACCTTTTACTGGTTCCAGGAAATGTGGGGATTCTGTGCACAACCCACAAACTCATAACAATATAATGAGCAGCTGTCTTATATTTGTATTCCTCCTTTATTCTGTCATGGAACCCCAATGAACATACATGCAATTCCCTCCCAGGCAGACGGCCATTCAGGTACTGACCACACCTGCTTAGTGTCTTAGGGGTGGCCTCATTCAGACCTTACTAAAGCATGAAACAGATTTTTGCCTGGTCTAGTTCATCTTTGGGAAACAAGGGTCAATTATCTCTCAAACAAGACAAGCAGCTGTGGGAGCTCCTAAAGTCTTGCTTGAGAATAATCTTGGATAATCATAAAAGGTTCTGTTGAGAGTGAATTAGTGTTGTCATGTCAAATCAGGACGAGAAAATCTTGCAGTAGGGCCATTCACAAAAGGGAAAACAATGTCCACATGAAGCACTGCAATTGTAGAGTCCAAAACGGAATGAATAACACCACTTTGGATGCACTTAGCACAAGAGGAAAATAGAGGGTGGGTGTTATTAAAGAGCACAGAAAGAACCTCATAGTGACACGGCGATGTGGCAGGCTGGCTTTCCCAAGGCTGATATCCAAAGGTAATTCTTTCACATACATTATTGAAGTGAAACAAACTTTTTGTTTCCCAAAATAAACATCCCATTAGCTGTTCCATTATATACAAAGTGTGTGTCACTTGAGGAAGCATGCATTAAAAAGAATGAATCAAGTCACAGAATCATAGAAACACAAAATGGTAGAGTTGGAAGGGACCCCAAGGGTAATCGAATCCAAACTCCTGCCATGCAGGAATCAAGTGTTTTTTCATGGAAAGCTATACATCCTGTGTGGGAGACACAGGGACACGCCAAACATATGAGCTGCTGAGAGATCTTCATTTTGTTTTTGTTTTTTTATACAATGTTTAGTGCTGAGAGCTTCCTTTGCGGACTTTTGTATACACCGCTCAAGATATCATCACCTGATTGCCTAACACCCAGTGATTCACACAGCTGAATGTGTGAAATGTTGCTATTAAAAACCATGGAAGTGAGAGATTATTCATAGAAAGTTATTAATATATGTGATGCCAGGTTCCCTAGGTGCAGCAGTAGCACTAAGAATTTCAGTTACTGAGTTACAAGCAACTCACACTAAGAATCTTTTAATCTTTTAATTTTTTTTATTTAATTAGCACAAGGCCAAACAATAGAACTCTGTCACGAACATCCCAGCACTTCAAGCTGTTGTGCTGTCATGAGCTCAGGAGCTTAGCAAAACTTTGCTTGTTTTGTGTCATCTCTAATACAACTGTTCCAAGGGTTTCCTGTTATGTTGGGCTAGGAACTCTGATTCAGAGATTCACAACTGATCACAGAAGGTGGAAAGTAAATGGAGGGAGTGGTGGTCAGTGAGCACTATTGGCTCAGAAAGAAAGTATGCAAAGGTCACAAAAGGGTAAAAGGGTCAGGCTGCTGATCAGAAAGCACTGCTGGATCTTTAAGGTAAAAGGTAAAGGTACCCCTGCCCGTACGGGCCAGTCTTGACAGACTCTAGGGTTGTGCGCTCACCTCACTCTAGAGGGCGGGAGCCAGTGCTGTCCGCAGACACTTTCGGGTCACGTGGCCAGCGTGACGAAGCTGCTCTGGCGAACCGGCACCAGAGCAACACACGGAAACGCCGTTTACCTTCCCGCTATAAAGCAGTACCTATTTATCTACTTGCACTTAATTGTGCTTTCGAACTGCTAGGTTGGCAGGTGCTGGGACCGAACGACGGGAGCTCACCCCGCCGCGGGGATTCGAACTGCCGACCATGCGATCGGCAAGTCCTAGGCACTGAGGTTTTACCCACAGCGCCACCCGCGTCCCTTTGCTGGATCTTTAAACCCTCTCAAAAAGCAGGAAAGCCAGCAGCAACAATTTCTCTCCCTATCCTCTCTTACCTGCTGCAGTGAGTAGGACCCTAGGTTTGTCACATAGTAAGTATTTTGGTAGGAGTGAATGGACAGAAGAAGCCATTAATGAAAGGGGCAGGGGACCAAAGTCAGCGGTTAGCCAAGCCAAGGTTACAGCTGGGAAATCTGTTCAGAAGAGAAAGAAGCTTAGACTGGGAAATAGAGAAGATTATGAAACTAAAGGCAAGCAGATAGATCAAGAATTTAGAATGGGATGCACATAGCCAGCGCTTGAGTGTCACAAAATTTTACAAAATACATGGAACATGCTTGGGTTTTGGTTTTTTAAAAATGTCAAATCTTGATCTCAGAATTGAAATGTTGAAACGGAAATTTCATGTCATACTTCAAAATCCAGCTCAGTAATCAATGAACGACATATGGAGCGTACCACATTCTAGCATACTGAGTTGTCAAATACTGATTACTCCCTACTTCCTAGGGACTCCTTTGTATTGAACTCAGATTTTGAAAATTTGAGCCAAGCCTTCATCTCTCAACATGAAAGAATTAACTCCAAATCTTTACAAGTTAGCTTTGCACAGGAGCAAAATCCAGTTATGAAAATTAGGAGTTATCAGCTCCATGAAACATAGTTTAAGAAGCTTGTCTTACTCTATTTTATACAGTTTGAAATAGTGGTGGAAGTTGCTATTTTCAGGGGCATTGTTTTGAATCTGGGAAGTCTGAACTGAAAGTCAGAAAGAGGATGTTGGAAGGTTAGGAGCATATAAGTCTGTGGCACAGAAGAACAATTATTTAACTGAGCACTTCCTTTCCTAACAATAAACTGTCTTGTTTCTGACCCTTCAGTGGCAACTGTGTTTTCAAAGGTCTTCCCAAGCCACAAACCTTAAATACCGCATAAGAAAGAAGAGGGTTAGATTGTCAGGTTTGCCTTACTAAAGTCTTAGCCATTTCATTTATGCTCTTAAAAACGTTCCAAAGCATCAATATTAATATCATGGGATTAAAAAGCAAAGTTATACCACTAATGCACAAGAAATGCCTTTCATCTCATCAGACCAATTTTCTTATTCAAATAAAACACTCTAATACAGTAGTCTTCAATAGATTTTCTGAAACCAAGGTGACAATTCAGTCCTAATATTTTCAGTGCTAATATTTGTGTGGTTCTCTTTTACTATCTGTTTAAAAACTCTTTCATTCCCAAAGCAAAGTAAATACTAAAATTCCATTTTCTTCTCCCTCACCATGCTAGGCATATTTTAGTTCCATTATAAAATATGTGCCCAAATCCGTTTTTTCTGTCATAAGTGATACTTTGGTTGCCAAAAGCTTTCTTTCACTTCGTGGAAAGGAAGTATGAATATGCCAATTTGTTTTCCATTTGGACTGAAGCTTTTAAGTACTAAATGTTGAATCTGATGGTGTTAATGAGAATTTGACATTAACTTTTGTGACACTCAGTTGGGTTGTAATCAGAGGATGGCAGCAGCCAGTGGGCAAAGTAAATGAAGGAGTGTTCCATAGATCTGTTATTCAAGCTTCTGGATTCATTTCTAAAAAGGGGAAGTCCCACTTTAGCCAAAAGATGACCGTGGTTTCAATTGTGATATCGTAAGAATGTAAGGAGAGCTTGCTGGATCAGGCCAGTGGCCCATCTAGTCAAGTATCCTGTTGGTCAGCAGTGGTCAACCAGGTGCCTGTGGGATCCTGGCAAGCAGGACCTGAGCACAACAGCTCTCTCCTCTCCTGTGGTTTCCAGCAACTGGTATTCAGAAGCATAGTGCTTCCAGCCGCGGAGGCAGAAGATAACCACCCTGCTCAGCAGCCATTGATAGCCTTTACCTCCATGAACTTGTTGAATCATTTAAAGTTGGTGCATTCCATAGTTTAACTAGGCACTGTGTGAATAAGTACAGTGGTACCTTGGGTTAAGAACTTAATTTGTTCCGGAGGTCCGTTCTTAACCTGAAACTGTTCTTAACTTGAAGCACCACTTTAGCTAATGGGGCCTCCCACTGCCACTGCCGTGCGATTTCTGTTCTCATCCTGAAGCAAAGTTCTTAACTATTTCTGGGTTAGCGGAGTCTGTAACCTGAAGCGTCTGCAATCTGAAGCGTCTGTAACCCGAGGTACCACTGTGCTTTCATCTGTCCTGAATCTTTCATCTTCATTGGATGTTCACAAGGTCTAGCATCATTAGAGATAAAACCTTTTCTCTATCTATGCATTGCTTTATATACTTCTTTCAAGTTACTTCTTAATTACCCTTTCTGTTTAAACTAAAAAACCCCAAATGTTTGCAACCTTCCGTTTTACGGGACTGGCTCCATCTCCTTGACCTTTTTGGTTGCCCTTTTCTGAACCTTTTCACACCTCACAATGTCCTTTTTGAGGCAAGGTGACCAGAGTTGTAAACAGTATTCAAACTGTGCAGATCTGTTTAACGGCATTATCCTGGAATGAATGGCTGGCTTATAGAAGGACTGGCCACCAATGTGGATGCAAGCCAGCTCAATCCAGGAATTTCCCCAACTGAATGAACTAATAGAGGTGGCGGCCAATGGACCCCACTGTGAGTTACCTCCTCTGAGTTAGCTCTCAGAGGCAGCTAAAAGAAAAATGCAAGGGAGAGCATGGGGTGAATGGAGTGTTATCTACCCATTAGTTGTGTTTTTCACTTCTGCATTTAAAAGTGAAACAAAAAAAGCTTAGAATTAGCATTATTTATAGGCCTTTGAGATTTCCAGTGTGATAGGAACCTTATGGGTTAGTATTTGAACGTAAGTAGTAGATTCTGGGAAAGCACAAAACACTGAGTTTGTGGGGGCTCCCATTATCTATGCCTGTATAAAGAGCCAAGAGGAGAAATCAATTCACATTTGTAGGCAACATCACATTCACATCAGATTTATTTTGGCATTTACAATTATTTTCCACAATAATATTCAGGTAAAATCCTGAACAAGGCCAACGTTCAATAAATGCTGCACAACAGCAAGATGTTCTCAGCATAAAAATTCTCAGAAGCTTGACATTTTATCTTCACCTCACATACAAAAACACACTCCTTAGAGAGAACTAGGTGTGTTATTTTCAAAGCTGCCACCATTTGTCACAATTCCTGCAGAATAGCCCTGGTTGTCGTCATCTGCACAATGAATAGCTTTCACCATCTCCTGAGCAATTCCTGAAAACTATACTGGTTGATTTATCCAGTGTTTGAGTTAAAGTAAAAGTTGTGTTATGTCTATGCACCTGCTGCACTAAGTTCTTTAGGGCAGTGTTCCCCAACCTTGGGTCTCCAGCTGTTTTTGGACTACAACTCCCATCATCCCTTGCTAACAAGACCAGTGGTCAGGGATGATGGGAATTGCAGTCCGAAAACAGCTGGAGACCCAAGGTTGAGGAACACTGCTTTAGGGGACTCTCAGAAAACAAAGCATGGAAATAGAAGAGGGGCTATGGAGTAATTTTTGAGGGGTGCATACAATTTTCACTTAGCCTAGTAGGATTATTTGAGCACAAGGCTTCTCAAAGGTAAGACGGACCAGAAGCAATGGCTTATAGGTGCAAATACACCTGCAGTGTATTTGCTGCACGAGCCATGAGGCAGACATCTAGCTCCATGTGTACAAAATAAGATGCCTTTTGTGGGCAAACCTCTGGGTTTATTTTGTTAGTTCTGGAGTTTAGGAAGGGACACAGAGGAGACAAAAGAATACTTTTTTATGAGGTCAATGATTTGTTTTATTTAAATAATCCAATAAACATGGTACTTTACCTGTTTTGTAGAGTGCACGACTAAAACCACCCTTATCCATTTTTCCCTCTGAAAGAGAGAAAATGACCTTTTCTCCTGCTCTCCATTTCCTCTTGATCTGTTTGTGCAAAGGGTAGGCACCATTACTTGGAGGCTGCTTGCTGCCTTTTCCCTCAAAGTAGGCTTAATAGTGCAAGGGATGTGCCTCAGATGCAAGCAACTGCTCTGAGTGCAAAAGGTTATTCATCTTCAAGAGAAATTAAAAGGGGGGGGTTAAATGTGCCCTCTTCCCCAAAATACAACCCCAGCAAGTCACTTGGCAGCTGGGTTCAACTCATGCCATGTGAATGGCTGAGATTTGGTGCATGGAGAAGGTACACCTAACCTCCTCCTCTTCAATTTATCATGAAAAATGCACACACAGAAATGTTTCTCAGATTCTAACCTATTTGTGCCGCAGAAGGAGGGCAAGAGTGGCCCTGCAAAAAGCAGTATGTAACAGGAGGCTTCTTGAAAACTGAAAGCTTCGTACAGTGAGCTCATTGTCTGCAGTGGCAAACCGTTCGAATAAATTGCTGGCGTGGCATGTATTTCTCCACCCGGCTTATTATCCATATGAAGCAGACCTAAGACACTGTGGCTGAAGTCGCTCCTGTAAAGGTACTCTCTCTCTCTCTTGTGTTATCCAGTAAGTAACACTATACATGGTTGTACTCTGCAAGATCCCTGCTGAATTAGCCCAAGTCATCTATTCCAGCATCTCATTTTCTACAATGACTAGGCTGAGGTGTCAAGCAAGAAACTGTCCTCTCCTGGTTTTGCTTGAAGCACCTGGTATTCATTGGCATGCTTTATTTCCTCTTAAAAAGTGCCCATAGCCATCATGGATCTTTATAGACACTGATAGACTTATGCTTCATTTATTTGTCTAATCCCCTTTCAAAGGCAACTAAACTACTGACCATGACATCATATTGCGGCAGCAAGTTCCATAAATTAATGAGGTGCCGTGTCAAAAACCTAATTTCCTTTGTCTATCCTGATTAACCTCCCAATCGGTTTCAACCAGGTTCAAAATCTAGTATAGGAGAAAACCCTCAGAGTTTCTCCACACCACACATAATTTTGCAAATTTTGTACCTCTATAGTCGCTTTTCTTCTTCATAAGGAATATGTTCCAGCTCCTGGTGGTTTGGTTTCCATACCTTCCAAGGGTTACAAACACCCCATTCTGTTGCAGTACAGCTCTGGATCTGTCTCAATATCAGTAACAATATCATCATTGACTGTACTTTAATAGCTACCATATTCTACCTGGAGGGTTGGAAGAAGAATGGACAGAATTAACCATTACTCATTGAGTAATTGCTACACAAAATTATGGCACAAGCAGATGAAAACTGTATTAATTTGGCTTTTAAAGCCTAATAATCACCCCAAAAAAAATTATGATAAAGAAAATACAAAGAAAGGTTTCACCTTAAAGGGAAAACCCCAGTTCCAGCTAGGGGTCCAATTGATTTGTTATTGCTCTTAGGCAAGCTATCTATCTCTCAAACACACTTTTTAAAATGTTGAGGGAACTCAGATTGTACACATTGTTCTGTAACATACACTGGTTCTTGGAGGCCTTATTTTCGAAGTGCCCACCAGACCATGCCTTATTTACCATTGATCCATAAATGGTATAATTTACTTGTATGACAACTTATTTTATTCCCTGTGCTGTAGATTTCATTTCCTGATTGTCTTATGCATTTTTTTTTAAATTTTTGTCACTATCCATATTGGTGCTACATTATATCATAGGGTGGAGGTTTCAAAACATTTATGTGAACATTCATTTTTATATTCTTTACAAGTAAGTTTTAAAGAAAATCAAGAGGGGTTTTTTTGGAGAAGAATATAGATCAGGCATAGGCAAACTCGGCTCTCCAGATGTTTTGGGACTACAACCCCCATCATCCCTAGCTAACAGGACCATTGATCAGGGATGATGGGAATTGTAGTCCCAAAACATCTGGAGGGCCGAGTTTGCTTATGCCTGTTATAGATAATTATTATTGCTGTTAAAAATGGGAGTAACTTCATCCTTATTGCTATGCTTTCTCTAGACCAGATCCTGCGCCTACATTACAGGAAACATAGTACAAGGCTATTAAGTTTATCCAAGAAACCTAAATGAACACAATGGAGAAAGAAGTAACTTTGATGAAGGGAGGATCCTTTGATGAGACAGGTAAAACTGAGAGGGGAGCGTATATCTTTCAAAGAAACAAAGATAAAGCAGGAAAGAATGAATCCTTGCTCCTGTTTGCAACTTTTGACTATATAAGCACTCTGTATAAAAACAGTACGCAAAAATAAACTAAACCCTAAGAACTCCTAACAAGATTTTCACAGGCTTGGCTAAGAAGTGAATCTTGTCATCAGCGATGTTCCCATGCACCGTCTTAACAGATGCCCATGACAGTGGTACGCTATCTCACGCATAGAATCTCAGTAACAGTAACAGTGCTAGTAAGGGAATTACATTTAAAAGTCAACCTGCAGCTTGCATGCTGGATTTCCAGCAATGGTGGCAGAAGCTAGAAGAGAGATACCTGTATCCCCCATACCTGAACAGTTACAAGTATGTCGTGAAATAAAACACTTGTACAAGTTCTGGGACGCAGGTGGCGCTGTGGGTTAAAGCCTCAGCGCCTAGGACTTGCCGATCGAAAGGTCGGCGGTTCGAATCCCTGCGGCGGGGTGCGCTCCCGCTGCTCGGTCCCAGCGCCTGCCAACCTAGCAGTTCGAAAGCACCTCCGGGTGCAAGTAGATAAATAGGGACCGCTTACCAGCGGGAAGGTAAACGGCGTTTCCGTGTGCGACTCTGGCTCGCCAGAGCAGCGATGTCACGCTGGCCACGTGACCCGGAAGTGTCTCCGGACAGCGCTGGCCCCTGGCCTCTTAAGTGAGATGGGCGCACAACCCCAGAGTCTGTCAAGACTGGCCCGTACGGGCAGGGGTACCTTTACCTTTACCTTTACAAGTTCTGGGCAAGAATTATTATTGCACAGGGAAGATGCATGCTGAATTATATATATACAAGTTGGCTCAAAGAGATGCTCACCACAAGAACCTCACTGTTAGACTACGATTTAAACATTTTACTGTACAATGCAGTGGTACCACGGGTTACAAACACCTCAGGTTACAAACATTTCGGGTTACAGACTCCGCTAACCTGGAAGTAGTACCTTGGGTTAAGAACTTTGCCCCAGGATGAGAACAGAAATCATGCGGTGGCAGCTGGAGGCCCCATTAGCTAAAGTGGTACCTCAGGTTAAGAACAGTTTCAGGTTAAGAGCGGACCTCCGGAACGAATTAAGTTCATAACCAGAGGTACCACTGTACTGTGGTGTGCATCTTTTTTGACCACCTTGTAGATAGAGCATGCTCAGAAGGAGCACGAGCACCAGGAAACACTATTCCAAAGCTACTCAGCCAGCTTCGAAGGACACAACAGCTTAAATAATAACATCATCTATCAAAGGCATGGCACAGAAGTTTAACAAAGAGGCAATTGATTTGGTAACATTTTACAATCACTTTGCATAGGAATAGTCAAATAACCACACGAAGTAAAAGATAATGAAGGCTCAGTATAGGCAGAATCATGAGCAGAATCTGACACAATGCCTTATATGGGTTAAGCCAGCATTTATCAACCTATGAGGTGTTCTCCACCTGGAGGGGGTGAATTTAAGAGAAAGATGTGGCAATTATTCCTACAGTCAATAGCAAAGACCTGGGTGGGTTGAATGGCCCTAGCAGCGGATTGAGCTTCATTCGATTTGTGGATGTGACTGTTCTACACTACATCACCATCCTAACCTGATTTGGAAATAGCGGTTGCTTTGTTTCACCTATGCATCCCTGCACATAGTTTGGAGTAGGCATGGTCAGAGTTGTCCACTTCTTTTTTCTTCTAATGCTGGATTTGGATTGGTACTCCTTGTCTATAGATCCTTGTATGCAACATGCACCCACATGACAACATGCAAGAACCATCTTGTGTTGGTCAACGGTTTGGGTTTCACCGTGGCAGAAAGCAGAGTAAATTTGTAAAGGGGTGCTGAGTTCAAAAGTATTGAGAACCACCAGATTCTCAATACTCAATACTGGTCTTTTGAATTGCTGTAGAGTGCCTCTCACTTTCCATGATCCTACCTCTGCCCCAAGGATCTAAACAAGCCTTGCATTTAATTGCACGTATTAGCAGTGTACTAGAATTCCACTGAGCCAGATCAGAGAGATGCTTTCAGGAGGTATTCCAAGGAGTGATATGGCTCGATCCAGCAATTCCACATTTTAAAAAATGGCAGAAGTCCAACCATAGGTATGCTATATTGTTATGAGACATCTGTAAATGTCCTGTGCATAAAAAGTTTTTCAGAAGACAACTCAACCCATTCTTTCTGCTGGTCTGCAAGCATTTCTGCCAAACATTTTATTAAAACCGGGTCCACTTTTGAGTCGAATTTATTAGCAAACCAGTGCCCATAGTTTATAAGCCACCTCAATTCCGCAGCTGCGTAGATGCACACACTACGGAGATGTGTACCCGTACAGGGAGGATAGAGATGGTCTTCAAGGTAATTCCATTTTACTAAACGAGTTTTGCTCTGAAGATCTGAGATATCCTGAGCTGTCCTTGAAATCCCTCCAGGTGCTCCAGGAACACGAACAAGGGTTGCCCAGAAATGTTCATCGGGCGAATAAGTGTCCTTTGACCATTCAAAAAAATCTTGAGCAATGGAACTTTCTAGGATATGCTGTACAAAAGCTCGACATAACACAAAATAGGCACTGCCTACAAAAACTTCTATACTGTGGGGTGGTGGGTCCTTAGAGATATTGGTTTTCACAGGCATCTTCATGTCATAAGGCATTTTCTGAAGTTCGTAGTGATAGGTAAATCGTTCCTTTTTACTGCTACTCGGTTTGGTTGTCTCCAGCATGTTTCCTTCATTTAACTTCTTAAATTCAGACACCAGCTCGAAGTTTGATCTCAGAGGAAAATCTTGGCCACATAAATTGATTACATACTTCCATGGGATGGAGGACTTAAGCAAATCAGATAAGCAATTCAAATCTGCCTGGAGCCTTGAAATATGGGCATATTCCACCACCTCCAATTTGGACGCAATGAAAATATTGGGGAAACATTTGGCCAGATTATCCAAAGCATTCTTAAAAGTGCTAGAGGACTTTTTGTCATAATGGATACAGTAAACATTTTGACTGCTGTATATTGTATGGATGAGCCTCTCAACCATTATTGCATCTTTATGAACAACCAGAGAATAAGCTAATGGGAATTTTTCCTCTTCCAGAGAGACAGGCTTTAGGTGATATCCTCTAATTGCACGGTACAGCTGACAGTTACTAGTCATTGTTACAACATCTTCATCATCTAAATCGATAATGGATTGTCTCCTTATCTCTAAAGATTTCCCAATCTCCACAGGATCCTGATTGTATATGGAGGAACAGTTAATCTCATACTGGGTGTCTTTTTGGGAAAATGTGTATTTGTTTTTCACAAATGATGAGGTGCTTAAAAAAGGTTCTACAAAATAAATATTTTTGTGAGGGAGCAGCTCAACTCTGAGAAGTTTCAGCAGCAAGAGCAGCCACGCTGTTAAAAACAAGATCAAGAGATGCCGTCTTGTTGGATAATTAGAGGAGCATTTATGTCTCTTCATCCTGTGAAAAGAAAGAAGATACAGGCAGGGAATTAAACACAATTCTATATTTTTCAAATATGAGACAAACACTGACAAGACTGCAGCTCTAATGGGATGCTTCTACAGTTCCTTACGATCATCTCAAACTATCACCAACTAAATATGATTCATTAACTTTACACAAAACTTTGTTTCCTGAATCCCAAGTCCGACCAGTAAATGAAATGAAGTATCAGCTGTCATAATTACTGCTGGGGTTACTAAAAAGGTAAAAAGGTAAAGGACCCCTGGACAGTTAAGTGCAGTCAAAGGTAACTATGGGGTTGTGGCGCTCATCTCGCTTTCAGGCCAAGGGAGCCGGCGTTTGTCCACAGACAGCTTTCCAGGTCATGAGCCAGCATGGCTAAACCACTTCTGGCACAACGGAACACCGTGATGAAAGCCAGAGTGCACGGAAACACCGTTTACCTTCCCGCCACAGTGGTACCTATTTAGCTACTTGCACTGGCATGCTTTCGAACTGCTAGGTTGGCAGGAGGTGGGACAGAGCAAAGGGAGCTCACTCCATTGCGTGAGTTCAAACCACCAACCTTCCGATCAGCAAGCCCAAGAGGCTCAGTGGTTTAGACCACAGCGCCACCCACATCTGCTGGGGCTACTATGCTGAACTAGTGAAGTGCTCACTGATTTGACAGACTGAAGCAGAAACCAGGCTGTCCTAAGTGTGAGGGACAGCCACACTCCATCCCCCACTGTGGCTCCTCCCTGCCTTGTCCTTCTCAGTGATGAAAGAGCAAAGTTACACCTGACAGGGAGCCTCCTGAGACCCTTCTCAACAGTGATGCTGGTACTATTGCTGGACAAGCAAGAAAGAGAATGAGATTTGGTACTCTGGAGGCTGAATGTCACAGTTAAAATTTTACCAGTTTGGGGGAACATCTATATAGGTAGCACAAAGGATTTTGCTGATGCATTGAATAAAACTTCAAAAGAAATGGGTAAAATAGGCCAGCTCTTCACAAAGAAGAATGGTGAATAATCAAAATCCATATTAGCGCAATACCCTTAGTAGGCCAACTAAAATGGCCACAATGCATTTCTCTTTCACAAGAGGCAACATGAAATCGTCATAGCACCTCACAGGAACATCTGCCACCTCCCACACTGCATCTGAAGATGCTTTTAATGGCCAACACATCTACCATTACTTTTTGTGGATATATCAGGGATAGACCCCACAATGCCATCATTGCTGACCATGATGGCTGGGGCTGATGGGAGTTGGAATCCATCAGTTCCTGGAGGGGCTACAGGTTCTCCATCCTGGTAGAAAAGCCAGTATTTTTCTCCTGCTACAACTCATCATTGAACATTGGCCATACTGACTGGGGCTGGCGGTAGTCTAAAACATCGGGGGGGGGCACCACATTGGCTACCCCTGCTATATAAATTGATTAGTGAAGATTACAGTTGTTATTTGTTGTGTTTTCCCTCCACTGCAGTATTTTAAAACCCTGCTATTTTTAACATACTGTGCTTTTGTACAGTTTTGATGTGGGTTTACTTTTCTTCTCCATTTCCTTAATAATAAGACTTTTCCTTTTTATGTGCCAATGTGCATATTTTTAAAACAATTTTTGGTTATTGTTTTTCTTAACAAATACAAGAACCATTAAACACTTATCCAGCAACACATCTGCTGGTTTTTGTTTTATACATTGTCTCTAGACGTACACTTACACATTCAACATCAAACATATTACTTAATGGAACCTGTCCACTGAGAAAAATGAGCAGTTGGTATAAGAAGGTTTTGATTTTTGACATTATCATAGTTAAAGAAAGGGGTCCATGTTTCTTGGAAGCTGTCTCTATTCATTATGCCTTTAATTGCCCTAATGTGTCTGGTGAGACGCTCAGAAATTGCTGTATCCCATATATTATTTTTCTATAAATTCAGGGGTATTTGTTGCTGAAGGACATCGCAGCATTAACAGATAAATGTTTTGTAAAAACAGCCATGTGGGGCAACAGATGAATGCTATACCTGCGGGTATAGTGCCGTATATAAATTCAATAAATAAATAAAACAAAACTGTGCCAATATTTCAACTTCATGAAGTATTTGTGGGGTGAGGGACAACACAACACCGAGTGTTCCTAAAACTCAGTAATTTTGTAACTGTAAACAAGAAAACAAAGGCATGAAGTGATCCACACCCAAATATATTGCTTTTAGCAGCAACATTGCCGGGAAACATTTATTGTTAGATGAAACATACTGAGGATGCCAAACCCTCTGCTTTTAAATGGAACTATGCATAAAGGCTGAAGCCTCAAGAATTCCTTTTCTTGTGAAAAGGAGTCCTCTCACATCAAGTGCCTGGGCATGCAGTCAGCAGCAAGGGAAACACCAGGCAGCTGGGTTAGCTCCTCACAGATTTGTTGAAAGAGACAGTTCAGAAACACACCGTCAGCAGAGGATACACATGCACAGAGATTGGCAAGACGATGCCTTGTTCAGCAAATACTGTACAGTGGGTGAATTGTACAGTCTTTATTATGCAAAACCCATTACAGATTGAGAGCTTTGCCCTCAAACAGACTGATGAATACATCAACGGTGAACCAACATAATTTCTGAATAAGTGCTGGATATAGCCATATATTTGCTTGTAGCTAACATCATGTGGACTAACAGGCCACCTCATTTTCTAAACCCCAGAAGGCTGAGTTTTAACTACAAGGCAAAATATTCTAAACACAGCACCATCTTCAGAAACACTGGTGTACTGAAAAACCATAATGATTTAGCTGCAATTTCTCAAAAGGTTTTATGTGATGCATGAGATCATGCTAACTCCAAACTCACAATCTCTAATCAGCCACAGAATGAGGGTCTACACTGTTCTTGATCCTAGGGCTACTTAGCACTTGGCCTTTCAAAATGAGAGGCACTAGTTTTCTGGTTTGCATTAGAACCTTCTGTGTTTAGTACAGGAGTGAGGAACCTCAGGTGTGCATGGTGGAGGCAAATATGGCCCTCTAGACCTCTCTGTCTGGCCTTTTGGACTCTCCCCCTCACTTGACCCCAAGTGTTTTTGCCTGACTAGAATGTGTCACTTGCCTCTTCTTTGGTGTGATTATGCATGTGGATAGAGATGAACGTTGATAGATTCAGGGCAGACAAAAGGAAGCACTTCTTCATAAATCACATAGTTAAACTATGGAATTTGCTACCACAAGATGTACTGATGGCCACCAACTTGGATGGATCCATAGAAGGATAAAGCAAATTCATGGAACGCAAGACTACTAGCCACAATGACTATGTTCCACCTTGACTGTCAAGAGGCAGTCTGCCTCTGAATGCCATGTGCTGGGAATTAGAGGAAGGGAAGGGACTGTTGCACTCGGGTCCTGCTTGTGGGTTTCCCATAGGCATCAAGTCAGCCATTGTGAGAATGGGATGCTGGACCAGATGGACCCTTGGCCTAATTGAGCAAGACTCTTCTTATCTTTTCCTCATTTGCAAAGTTGCCCCCAACTTGTGGAGGTCAATAGGAAAGAGATTTGGGAGGTGGACTAGCCCACCTTACATGTTGAATAAACTCAGAAGATGAATGTGTTCAATAGAGCTTATTCCCAGGTAAGGAAGGATAGGATTGAAGCCTAAGAATGCAATCCTACAGTCATACCTCATGTTACGTCCGCTTCTTGTTACGTTATTTCAGGTTACATCCTGCGGTGACCCAGAAGTACTGGAAAGGGTTGCTTCCGGGTTTCACTGCTCGCGCATGCACAGAAGCGCAAAATGACGTCACGCACATGCGCAGAAGCAGTGAATTGCAACCCGCACATGCGCAGATGCGCCACTGTGGGTTGTGTTCTTTTCATGTTGCAAATGGGCCTCCGGAATGGATCCCGTTCGCAACCAGAGGTACCACTGTATTCTCATTTACCTGTGAGTAAACCCCACCATGCACAGTAGACCATATTCTAAATAGACATTTGTAGGGTTGGGCTGAAAGCACGTTTACTTGTAAGTAATCCTCACTGCGCAAAATAGGGCTTACTTTGAGTAGACCTACGTAGGGTTGGGCTATAAGATGGCTCTCATTCTTTGAAGGATTCCATCTGGTTTCTCACGTAAGTTTGAAACACACTGCATGATGTAAACAGGCATTTACACCTTAGATACTTTTCTGGGCAAGAGGTGCTAAGTGACATTAAAGTATTTTAATCAAATTATCACCTCAGCTGAGTCACAAATCTTTAAATAGCCCAACTGGTACCAGGAAAGATTTCTTGTAGTTGCACACCCCCACAAATGAAGCACAAAACATTTTGTGCAAATGTACAGGTTATGTGTGCGTGTGTGTGTGTGTGTGTGTGAGAGAGAGAGAGAGAGAGAGAGAGAGAGAGAGAGAAGGCTTCATGCATCTCTTGTGTATATAAACGAGAAAGAATTAACTTGTCCTTATTTCAGGAAAAGGAGAGCATGAAATAACTACAATGATTAAAGCAAATCTACTGCAAATTTCATGTTGCTTGTGTCTATAGCAGTTTTATGGATTTCCGTCATGCTGCCAAAAAAAAAAAAAGTTTCATGTCTTTTCTCCCTGGCACATTTAGAATGCAATTTATATGGGAGAGGAGAAGAAGTGCTAAAGGATGATCAAATCCTTGCTAAAAATTATAAATTTGTCTTGTTTATTCCAGGTCTACGGAAATACCTAATTACCTGGAGATGCTTCTGTTACGATATAGAAGCAATGCAGCTGCAAACTGCTAGCTTGAAAGCAAAACATAATGGGAATGTTGGGACTGTCCGTGGGAAACAGAGGGACAGTCAATTCACAGTGCGAAGCACCGGAATTAGCTCAGAGTGTAATATGAGCTCTTCCGTTTGTTCCTGTACAGGAAGTGCAGGACGTGTTTGTCACTCGACTGCTGGAGTTTGAAGAGAGCAGTCATGTTTTTTTGTAATGCTGCAAAGACAGAAATAAAGGCATGAAAATACGTTTCTGTCTATCTCTTTCCCCTGCCAGGGGGCAGGAAAGAGGGGGAGTGTTCTTCTCACGCTGAGAAGGATCGCCTATTGCGACCTAGCCTGGATCTTGCTGGGGAATGCAGCCAGGGAGGTCAACAGGAGATCAAGCCGGGTGCCTGGGAGAGTTGCCAGTTTCTCCTGATATGGGCTTGATTTCCGACAGCTTCTGCATATATACAGTACATACACAAGGCCTTGTTTCAAGCTAGGACTGGGCTTATCTCACTTTTTACATTCTGTTGCCTACAAATCACTTTTAGCCCTTACAAGGTCTCAACACTGACACTCAGGGGTTGACAATACTAACAGGAAAGCCTCGCAACTCTAGAGCTAAGCATGGCATCTTCCAATTTCATTATTACCATTATGGTTCTTTTGCTTCCTTGGCCTACCCAATTTTATTCATTTCAAGAGCATGACTAATATGCTTGTGCTGTAGTTGTACAAGTTTACCAAGGGCTGAGGGCTGAGGAAGCCTATAGTTTGGCCTTTCCCTGTTGGGATTTATACAAAACAAAGGAAATTGAGTCATACACTCTTTCCTCCCTGCATGAATGGCTCACTGCACAGGCTGTAAGCATTCTGGAGTTCCCAATGTAGCACTGGACACAGGAAACTTCCATGTAAAGGCAATATACCAGCACTATAAGGGGTTCTGCTTATAGAGCTAACTTTCAGTTAACAAGAAGCCTCCACATAGCTACTTTCCTCTTCCAATTGCGTGTTTACTCACAATGGGCCAACAAAATTCAAACCTGTTAGCTCGCCTTCCTGTTGTTTCCAAACATCTCTGAGTCACCCCCAAACAGGTTTTCCTGCTGTCATGAGTCTGGACATGCTGGTTTCAATTCAAGAAAAGCAACATGCAGCAGACAGAAGCAGTGTTAGAAACTCAGCTAGGTGCCAAATGGCTCCTTAAACCAGGATTAACCTCACCAAAACATAATGTTTAGTTGCCGTTTTGGGGCCAGGCGGCTTGAAAGTCATATTTTTCAATACAGCTTTTTGGTTCCTGAAATACATTCTGATTGTGCAGATAAAATATAACAGAGAGAATTCTATAGGATATGTTGCTAGTGTGGGAAAACAGTCAAGATCCAAGGATCCCCAGGCATGCACCTCCAGATGGTGGAAACATCAGGTGCTATCCTGGCACCCGGGCATTTTTTGTTTGAATCCATGTGACGGGGTGAGCTTCTGTTGCTCTGTCCCAGCTTCTTCCAACCTAGCAGTTCAAAAGCATACCAGTTCAAGTAGATAAATAGGTACCACTGCGGCAGGAAGGTAAACAGTGTTTCGTGTGCCCTGGGCACTCGTCACAGTGACCCATTGCACCAGAAGTGGTATAGTCATTCTGGCCACATGACCCGGAAAGCTGTCTATTGTTTCAATATCCCAGCTTCAATTTCAAAGAGGATTCTAGAGAGTTTAGACCCACCGCATTTGTAGACCTACCTTTTGTATCTCTCTGTATCCTGTTCCCTTTGTGCTGGATTGCAGGATATTTTGCAGTCACCATGTAAACTGATGGGTTACATCCAAATAGTTATTTCCCATATTTGTATCAGCTCTGCTCTAGACCAATCTCTCTTTTCAAGTATGCAGCCATTCTATGCAAGTATGAAGGAAAAACACTTCTTTCTGTCAAGGTCAAAGAAAAAGGGGGTTAAGATGTCTTAAAATAGTTTCCTGCACTGACATAACAATCTGAATTTTGAATGCCACTGTGAACTCTACTTTGGGAAATAGCTTTTAGACTTCAAATACATAAATACATCATGTGGACAATGGCTCTGGCCTATATTTTACTGTATGGTGCAACAAAGACATTTCTGTGTTTTTACATGAAGTAGCACACGGATTGTGATGAGGCAAGGTGTGCTTCGACTTTCAAAAAGCTTTCAACAAGGAATTTCATCAAAGACTCCTGAGTAAGCTTAGCCGTCATGGAATAATAGAAGTCCTTCTGTGAATCGGTTATTGGTTAAGTAGCAGGAAGCAGAGAATAGGAACAAATGGACAGTTCTCCAAATGGAGAGAAAGAGAGAGTGGAGTCCTTCAAGGATTGGCATTGCAACTTTAACCTGTTCATAAACGATCAAGAGTTAAGAGTGAGTAGCAAGGTCACCAGATTTGCTGATGATACTAAATTGTTCAGGGTCATTAAAACAAAAAGAGATGGTAAAAAGAGCTTCAAAAGGACCTCTCCAAATTGAGTGAATGGGCAGTACAATGGCAAATGGAATTCAATGAAAAGTGATGCACGTTGGGGCAAAAAACCTTAAGGTCACATGTTCATGGGGTCTGAACTGACGATGACTGACCAGGAATGAGACCTTGAGGTCAGACTGGATAGCCGATGAAGATGTTGACCCAGTGTGTGGTAGCTGTGAAAAAGGCAAATTCCATGCTAGGGATCATTAGGAAAGGAAATGAAAATAAAACTGCCAATACTATAATGGCATTATACAAATCTATGGTGTGGCCCCATTTGGAGTTCTGTGTACAGTTCTGGTTAAAGGTAAAGGTACCCCTGACCATTAGGTCCAGTTGTGACCAACTCTGGGGTTGCGGCGCTCATCTTGCTTTATTGGCCAGGGGAGCTGGTGTACAGCTTCCGGGTCATGTGGCCAGCATGACTAAGCCACTTCTGGCAAACCAGAGCAGCGCATGGAAATGCCGTTTACCTTCCCACCGGAGCGGTACCTCTTTATCTACTTGCACTTTGATGTGCTTTCGAAATGCTAGGTTGGCAGGGGCAGGGACTGAGCAACGGGAGCTCACCCCGTCACAGGGATTCGAACCGCCGACCTTCTGATCAGCAAGTCCTAGGCTCTGTGGTTTAACCCACAGCGCCACCTGCATCCCTAAAAAGCAGTACTGTGGAACTGGAAAGAGTTTGGAAAAGGGCAAACAAAATAATAAGATGGAGCAACTCTCCTATGAGGAAAGGCTGCAGGGTTGGGGCTTCTCAGTTTGAGAAAAGGTGAGGGAAAAGTGACATAACAGAAGTTTAGAAAATTATGAAGGAAGTGGGTAGAGTAAAGTTTTTCTCCCTTTTGTAACGCTAGAAATCATGGACATCCACGCTGGAAGATCCAGGATATATAAAAGAAAGTACTTAATGCACTGGGACGCAGGTGGCGCTGTGGGTTAAAGCCTCAGCGCCTAGGGCTTGCCGATCGAAAGGTCGGCGGTTCGAATCCCTGCGGCGGGGTGCGCTCCCGCTGCTCGGTCCCAGCGCCTGCCAACCTAGCAGTTCGAAAGCACCTCCGGGTGCAAGTAGATAAATAGGGACCGCTTACCAGCGGGAAGGTAAACGGCGTTTCCGTGTTTCACGTGACCCGGAAGTGTCTCCGGACAGCGCTGGCCCCTGGCCTCTTAAGTGAGATGGGCGCACAACCCCAGAGTCTGTCAAGACTGGCCCGTACGGGCAGGGGTACCTTTACCTTTACCTTTACTTAATGCACTGCAGCTATACTATGGAACTCGCTTCCACAGTAGGTCAGCGATAACCAGCCACTTGGATGATTTAAAAAGGGATTGGACAAATTCATGGAAGTCAAAGCTATCTTTGAATACCAGTTGCTGGGAATTGCATGTGGGCAGAGTGCTGTTGCACTCATGTCCAACTTGCAGGCTTTCCATGGGCATATGGTCAGCCACTGTGGGAACACTATGGATTGTAAAATCTCCAACTAATTATCAGCCAAGAAGGCTGCAACCCTAAACACACTTAACAGGGAGTAAGTCCAACTGAACTCAGTGAGAGTCACTGCTTCTGAGTAAACATGCTTGGGGTGGTGCTGCAATGCTTTAGGCAATATCTCGGTGTTCTCTGTTTTCATTAGCTTTGTATAACAGTATAGAACACACTTCTAAAGTTTCCAGCAACTGTGACTTTTCATTCAATCCAGTTTTCTACTTTCTGAATTGCGCACATCTACTCATAAGTCTCGGGATGCAGGTGGCGCTGTGGGTTAAAGCCTCAGCGCCTAGGACTTGCCGATCGAAAGGTCGGCGGTTCGAATCCCTGCGGCAGGGTGCGCTCCCGCTGCTCGGTCCCAGTGCCTGCCAACCTAGCAGTTCGAAAGCACCTCCGGGTGCAAGTAGATAAATAGGGACCGCTTACCAGCGGGAAGGTAAACGGCGTTTCCGTGTGCGGCTCTGGCTCGCCAGAGCAGCGATGTCACGCTGGCCACGTGACCCGGAAGTGTCTCCGGACAGCGCTGGCCCCTGAGTGAGATGGGCGCACAACCCCAGAGTCTGTCAAGACTGGCCCGTATGGGCAGGGGTACCTTTACCTTTACCTTTACTCATAAGTCTCACTGAGTATAATGGAGCTTACCCTTAGGATAGTGTGTACACACAGCAGCCTTGAAAAATACTGCTTCCTCATCATTTGGTCAATACCACATAACATTTATGCCTTTTAGAAACAAGCATCTATTTTTTTGGATACTTCAACTTCCCTGCGACTCGCACTGGAATTTCAACCTGGCAGCCTATCATTAGTATCTTTGTTTTGGTGTTTCAAGGAGCATGATGGATTATGTTGCATAAGACAGCTTTTAGAATTTTTTTCTTCACCCTTCCCTAGACAAATAAAAAAAAAGTATCTGGCTTGTCTTAGACTAAAGTTTCCTTCTGTCACAGTTACCTGCACAAGCTGACACCATGCTAACATTAAATCTTAACTTTTAAATTTAACATTGCATTATTATTATTTTTAAAATGTTTATTATTTGTTTAGTGCTAAAAACACACAAAAAATAAAAAATAAGAAGAGTAACAGAAATCGTAAGTTATGGGGGTATAAGAAAAGCAGGAAGAAACCATGCTGTGTGCCTATTTTATTTCAACAAACTTTAGATGCCACTTGATTGTAATATAAAGCAGTTTACAAGAAATATTTAAAAATATCAGCAAAAAGTATTTTAAAACATTTTAAAAATATCATCCTGGTTGCAAAATTTCTTTACTTCCTTTAAATTAAGAACTATAATTTACATCATTGCCAGCATTTGCTGTCTAGTTTTCAGCCTCATTGAGACAAAATATGAATCTATTTTCTTGTTTCCACTACTCAAATCTAATTAAACCTTCATGATCATAAATCAATTTGCAATATTCAATTAACCATAGGAAAAGATTACTGCCATGGCTACAACAGTCTCTTGGTTCATTTCCATTATTAATGATTAAGTTGTCCCTTAATTCCTTCAAATGGTCAACTGGGCAATTTCATTCAGATAATCAACTAATTAACAGTTAAGAATTTTCTTCTGCAACATATCCCTTAATTCCTTCAGACAGCCAATCATATATAGGAACAGTGAACTCTATTCTCCAAATGCCTTTTTTTTACATTGCCAAAATAGCAACATCCGCACACTTAAGGGAGGTTATTGAGAAACCCTAACATTTGCAAATGTATTTTTAAAAATTGGGGAAGTGGCTCAAAATCAGCCTGTTGAGGACTACGAATACTTAATGGCCACAGAATGCTGGCAGATTCTTTGTGATGTGGAAAACCAGAGGGGGGTGGTAATGGAATGAAGTATCCTGAAAGGCAGTGTGGCTCTCTGGCTGCAACCCAAAGCAAGAGGATTCATTGAATCATAGAACTGAAGAGTTGGAAGGGATCCCAAGGGTCATCTAGTCCACCCCCTACAATGCGGGAATCACAGCTAAAGAATCCCTGACAAACGGCCATCCAACATCTGTTTAAAAACTTCTCCAATGAAGGAGGCAGTCCGTTCCCACTGTCCAACAGTTCTTACCATCATAAAGTTCTTCCCAATGTTTAGTTGGAACCTCCTTTCATTTGAATACATGAGTTTGGGTCCTACCCCCTAGATCATCAGAAAACAAGCTTGCTTGCTTCCCATGTGACAGCCCTTCAGATATTTGAAGATGCCACCCTACAACATTTTATTGAAGGTCCTGCTTGTTCACTCGGTTTACAAACAGAAGGAAAGAAGGTTTTAAATATTTAGAATTGTCCCCCCAATTATAAATTAAACAAACTGACAAAGGACCTGATCCCCTGACAAATGGGCACAGAGAATGATCACAGGGCATACGGAAGACTGCATTTTTCTCTCACCCTCATCCAAATTCACGCTTGAATCTTGGCAGAGCGATTAAAAGGAATAGGAGGCCCGTGGGCATATTCATATCCTTATCTAGCTCTCCATCCATGCTTAAAGCACTCTTGTACCACTTCATAGGCTTCCCCCCAAAGAATCCTGGCAACTGCAGTTGGTTAAGGATGCTGGGAACTGTAGCTCTGTGCGAGGCCTCCTAATAACTCTCAGCAGCCTTGAGAAACTGCAGTTCCCATAATTCTTTGGGGGAAGCAAAGAATTGTTGAAAGTGGTGTAACAGTGCTTTAAATACATGGTGTGGTCAGTCAATGGAAACAAGCAGGCAAACACGCTGACGGTTCTGTTCCACCCTATGGATACTCTTTCACATGCAAGAGCTGCGCCCATAAGGTTTGCGCCAGCATTACCATAACACACTGTGTGTGTACATTGGGGGTGGGTGGGGGTGTATAACGCAGTCACACATGTACAGAACAAATTGCCCATAAAAAGCTCTCCTTTAGAGAGACAGACACACCTACAAATTTAATTCATATCTGTCAAAAAAGTAGGGAGTCGTTTCTGTGGAAGTGTCAGCAAGTGAAGGACGGTTTATTTACAATCTGAAGGTTCTCACAGTTGTAGCCAATGTTAGTCCTACTCAGAGCAGACCTATTGAAATTAATGGAAATGACTAACTTATGAGTCCATTAATCTCAATAGGTCTACTAGGGGTGGGAATTCGTTGGCTACATAATAAATAAAATTATTATTACTATTATTATTTTATACCCCACCCATCTGGCTGGTCAGCTCCCAACAGAATATTAAAAACACAATAAAACATCAAACATTAAAAACTTCCCTAAACAAGGCTACCTTCAGGTCAGATAGTTGTTTATTTCCTTGACATCTGATGGGGTTCCACAGGGTGGGTGCCAGTACCAAGAAGGCCCTCTGCCTGTTCTACAGCCCTTAATAAAGGTAAAGGGACCCCTGACCATTAGGTCCAGTTGTGGCCGACTCTGGGGTTGCGGCGCTCATCTCGCTTTATTGGCCGAGGGAGCCAGTGTACATCTTCCGGGTCATGTGGCCAGCATGAATAAGCCGCTTCTGGCGAACCAGAGCAGCACACGGAAACACCGTTTACCTTCCTGCCGGAGTGGTACCTATTTATCTACTTGCACTTTGAGGTGCTTTCGAACTGCCCTTAATACCATACATTTAAAGCACATAGCTTCCCAAAGAACCTTAGCAACCATAGTTGACTTCCCACAGAGCTACAGTTCCACACACCTTTAGCAAACTGCAGGATTCTTTGGGGGAAGTCACTGTGCTCTAAATGTCTGGAGTGGATGTAGATCTGTACTCTCTTGTACCTGCAAAAACCCTAGCACTGGCTGATTTCCCCCCATCAGTCAGGTTTGTCTCTAGTTTTGGAATCCCAGCTTGAGAACAGGAGATTAAAAATTGCTTGGCAAGCATTCGCAACATACAATCAGCAGATGGGGAAAGGATTAAGCACCCACCTCTTGCTTGCTCCACTTTTGGAATCCTGTTTCCCTTGCAATGTGTGGTTCCATCCTCACTCTCAAAAGCCCTCCTGTTCAATGTGAGGCATAATACCAGGGGCGAAACCAGGCTTTATTTCACCCGGGTCGAAGACCCAGTTTGGCACACACACCACACACATTTGCGTAAAGGTAAAGGGACCCCTGACCATTTGGTCCAGTCGTGGCCGACTCTGGGGTTGCGGCGCTCATCTCGCTTTATTGGCCAAGGGAGCCAGTGTACAGCTTCCGGGTCATGTGGCCAGCATGACTAAGCCGATTCTGGCGAAGCAGAGCAGCGCATGGAAACGCTGTTTACCTTCCCACCGAGCGGTATCTATTTCTCTACTTGCACTTTGACGTGCTTTTGAACTGCTAGGTTGGCAGGAGCAGGGACCGAGCAATGGGAGCTCACCCCGTCGCGGGGATTCGAACTGCCAACCTTCTGATCGGCAAGTCCTAGGCTCTGTGGTTTAACCCACAGCGCCACCCGCGTCCCTTACACATTTGCTTACAAACACACAAAAGTTGGGAGCCTCAATGGCACCCCTTTGGAGGCTTCACCCAGGGCAAAAAACACGGACAACCCTCCCACCCCTGTTGCTACAGCTCTGCGTAATACTATGTTACTCCCCCTCCTCCTTTCACACAACTATTTCAGAGAAATCTTCTGGTTCTCAAAAAGTGGTAACTACATTAATGCCATCCCAGCAGTGCTATTCTATGCATGTCTACCCAGAAGTATGTTCCACTGAGGTCACAGGGACTTACTCCTAGGGAGGTATGTACAGTGGTACCTCAGTTTAAGAACAGTCCGGTTTAAGAACGATTCAGTTTCCAAACCCTGCAAAACCGGAAATAGTGCCCCAGTTTGAGAACTTTACCTCGGTCTAAGAACAGAATCTGAACATTGGAAGGGCACCGACAATGGGAGGCCTCATTAGGGAAAGCACGCCTCAGTTTAAGAACAGTTTCAGTTTAAGAACAGACTTCTTTAACGGATTAAGTTCGTAAACCGAGGTACCACTGTACAGGACTGTAACCCTAGATTGTTAAGCATACAGATTTCAAATAGTGCAAAGCCAAAGAGTACAGTTAAGATCTGCAAATGACAAATATGACTTTCCTGCAAATTTAGGTTCTTTGCTTATAAAGACTGTGTGCAACTTTATTCAGCTCAATCCTTCCTTTGGAAAAAAAAAAATTGGCAATGGAAACTGAGTGTGTCAGTGCTGTAGGTCAGAACATAGGGATGTTAGCAGACAACAGCAAAAATGTAATTAGCACCTAGTTATGGGCTATAATAGCAGTTCTTTTTTAAGATGAGGTTTACAGTAATTAAGATTTACTTAAAGTTCAAATTATCATACAAGAAGTATCCAGCTACATCTTACCACTTACAACAAATGAACTGAAATCTTTTTCTGCTTTTGTTCATAGCTAGGAATTGAGCAGCAGAAGAAAAACAACCTAATCTGCTCTTGTGTTTGATGTGCAAAATCATCAGGCAAAGCTTTTTAACAACATGGAGAAACTTTATCACCTGCTAATGTGTGCACATTAAGCTGCTATTAAAAGCACAGCTATAGGGGCATTAAGAAGCAATCCACAGCTCAGTCGTAGGACATGCTTTGAATGCAGAAGGATCCATGTTAAATCCCTGGCAATTCCTGTTAAAAAGATGTCAGGCTTCTGAGCTGAGATAGACCCTGGAGATTCAGTTACAAACAGATATTGCTGGACTAGCGACAGACCAGTGGAGTAGCTTCGTGTTCACAGTGGAGTCACTTGAAAATGAAAGAATGGGAGCAAAGCAAAGGTTTATAATTCAGTTACTCAGCTGAAGTCACTGAAATACTAGTGATATACAGTGAACGAGTGTTGTTGTTTTAATTCCATGGTTCATCTTCTAGTGACAAAGTAAAGCTAGTAGTGTATATGAATTTGTATCTGTGTGAAAATTATTCTAACAAAGATTGCATGCATCCTTTCCAAGTGACAAGTTACAATTAAAATTCTGAAGTTTCAAAAGCCAGGAAATGATTAATTGAATCAATTATGGTTAACAGCAGTAATTAATTAGACTTAGGTGACAGTCCTGGATGTTCAGTTCATGGTGCGTTAAAAAAACACAACACCACCCGTGCCCTTTTATTATAGGGACCATTCATCAGAAAAGTTAACTTTAAGTTCCAGATAGGAAAAATATTTCAATGCCAAATCATTAATGTGGCAAAGTACTCTTGATATCCAAAGGCACATTGCAGTTGTTGACTTGTCTATGCTCTCAACATAGCAAAATTGTAGGTGGGAATCTGAAGCTGTCTAGGTAAAGACTACCTAATGAGTCCATGGTTCCCAAGTCTAAAATTCAATCCATTTAACCACACCAAGTTAAAAATGTGACTTGGGTAATAACCTGCAAGCACTGGAGAAGGACATAAACCAGTGTCGTTTTACAGGAAATTGCAAAGCCTAGTCTGTGTGATCCATTGTTGGTGGTGCAGCAGTGGAAAGTGTGAAGCAGGGCAGGGCGCCCATTTTTTTGTTGCCAATCCACCCACTCTGCCTACCTACTGCTGCCCTCTGCACAATACCGCATATACTGTTCCAAAGGGTTCCCCAACCCTTGTGGGCAGCTTTTGGGAAAAAAGAGGGGACTGCACTGGGTAGTGTGAGAGGGGGAGTGCTGTCCATTACAGCAAAGTCTCACTGTGCACAAACCTAAATAACAAACTCTTGCAATGTAGAGACAATGTAATGTTTGTTACATGTTTGTTGTTGCAATGTAAGTTTGTTCTTGGTATGAGCTTTTGTGTGCATACCAAGAACAAACATAGTTGGTCCCTAAGGTGCTACTGGACATTTTTTATTTATTTTTATATATATTTCGACTGCGTCAGACCAACACAGTTACCTACCTGAATCTAACTCTTGCAATGGTAATCTTCTATGTTAGTGCTTTTAGGCAAGGGACAATATTTACTGCAATTCTGTGTAGCACCCTACCTGACGGCATGCTGCCGTTTCTTTTGCTGTTGTATTTGAGCATTACAGAACCTCAATGTCAGAAGGACCTCTCTAGCATAACTCTAACTGTGTTTACTCAGAAGTAAGCCCTGCTGTGCTCAGTGGGGGGTTTCTCCCACTTAAATATCCATAGGATTGCTAAGTAACTAGCGCATACGCCTATCCTACACCAAGGCACACTTTTGTTCTTTCCAACATGTCTTATAAATATCACACTAAAAGCCTCCAAAACCGTAATCTCACCATTTATCTAAGCAGTTTTTTCTGGCTTTTTCCTAATTCATTCTCACAATTAGGAGGCTTCTAATTCTAATTGTGCAACTTGTCTACAACATCTTCTACTCGTTCAGAAAAAGCTTTTAAAAAGATGACACAGCAGCTGCCTTTTCTCAACAGCTAGGCATACCTTTTTTCTTTTCTTTATTTAGTTCCCCTGAACGTTACTATACTCACAATACACTACGCAGAAAGCCCAGCGGTCAAGCTCTTTCAACAAGAAATGTCATTACCCTGTGCCTTTGATTATCCTACGACAAGGAGGACTTTGCCTTCAGAACTCCAGAACTCCTTTACTAAATACAACAACAAACTACTGCCGTGGGGCAGACAACTGCTACTTGGATCAAGAGGTCAAAAATCATGAAATTTATAAAACTGGAAAATGCAGATATGTACTTAGAAACGTGACCCATTCAGTGAAAATAGGTTTTCTTCCTTGCCAGTGTGCACATGATTATAGGATTACAGACTTAGACACAATAGTCTTTTCATATGTAATTAATGGACCAATGGATGGGGGAAGGGGTAGAAATGACAGCAGGGTCCACTCGCTCCCCATTTGTGTTTTCACTGAACTCCAGAACAGGCTCATTGCACATAAAGCAGCATGTGTGGAAGTCCTGTACACACATTCAGTTAACAGGTGTAGACAGCGGCCAGAACCTGCCCTTCTACATGTGCTCTTTAAACATGTGGATCATAACATATGAAATGGGCCATCATCTTCTATGAGCCATAAACAAAAATCCTCACTATTTTTTCAGACTGTGAAGTTGAACTGATGAATTCATCAACTTAAAAACTAAACAAAAAAGATGTCCCCAAATTAATCAGGCAACAGATAAAGTTTAAGTGAAATATATTTGAAACACAATCCCTTTTGTGATGTTTTTGTGACCTTTTTGAGTCACTTCCAAGTTTGATGCAATGCATGTATGTGCGGTCGCACACATATTGAACATGCATAAATGGGGGGGGGGCTTCCCCTGTATATATGTGCTGGAAGGTTATTTAATTTGGTGACACCTCTATTTATGACATTTTAAATAACAGTAACAATATTTAGCCTCTTCAGAAGACTTCACGTACATTATCTCAGTAATCCATACATCAATCCTGCAATACGATCACCATAATTTGGGGAGGGGGCTGAGGCTGAGAAACAATCTAGTGAGCTCATGGGCTGAGATTATAGACTTGAACCAGGGAGATCCTGACCCCATCCCAGCACCTTATGGTGGTAGCACAAAACTTCTAGTTTGTGACCCGATCTAGTGCAGAACTTTCACACAGGTTTTTTTTTGGGGGGGGGGGCGGATAAACAAAAATCAGGAATTCATTGTTACTGGAGTGCTCTCGCCCACTGTTCTATGCAGTATTAGCCCTTTGGGTTTTGTTCTCTTTATGGAGCACCTTTTGCAGGATTTGAGTGGTTACCTTTTCCATTGAGAAAACTGTTCACAGTCTCCAAAGACACACATTAACAATATTTAGCTGTAAGCAGCTGTAAGCCAATTCTCCAGGTTTTCCCCCTAGGTGAAATTTTAGACTGTGAACTCCTTGGGGCAGAGACCTGTCTTCTTATTGTCTGTTACTGCATGCACAATAAATGCAAAGTTGCCATCTTAGTAGCACATGGTCTGCAATTTGTCAACACAATCCTTACACAGGTGGGCGGAGGATTGGTGTGACCGCGTTCAGGTGCTGGACAGTTTGAAGCATTGCACACTTGAGTTCAGAACCCCCCACCCCCACCAAAGTGCCAAGTGGAACTCCCTTGAGTGACCCCTTAAAATTTAAGAGATTGACTCTTTATAAAGATTGAGGACTTGCACTTTTAGCAACCGCAGGAGAAACCAATAAAGAATCAGCAAGAACTGGAGTTCTTTTCTAAGCACAAATATACAGTAGGAGCTGCACCTGTTGATTGTCTGCCTGTCACTTGGTCAATAAAAGCAAAGGCCTCTGGCCTTTGAAAGGCAGCAAGTTTCCCTTCATCCCACAGAGGACGACTCTACTCCAAGCAACCTCTTGGGTCTGGCCCTCCCAGGACGCCAAAGTTTCAGTTCGATGCTAGCCGGATGCTTGCACAATGCAAGATGGGAGTGACGCGTAACTTCTGCAACGAGAGCAGGCTTCTGGAAGGGAAAGCAGCATCTCCTGCGGTCACGTGAAGCGCCCCAGCCTTACCTGTCTGCTCGCTCCTCTGCAAGAACTGAGGCTCGCCTGCCAAACTGAGAGGGGAAGGAATGTAAGCAACCATCCCAGCGAGATCTCAGGGAGGGGCTCGCCGGCCGGCCCTCGCTTGCTTTGCCAGAGCTCCGCCTCAACTCCACGCGGGGTTGTTGTTACCCAGCGGGGGAAGCGAACGGCAGGCACGCGCGATCAACTGCACAGGCACTTGGCAGAAATTACTCGGAAGTCGACCTCCTCCTGTACGCGCCTGCTTGTCCCGAGGACATGGGGCTTCCCGGGCGTCGTCCCTGCACAAGTTGGCGGCGCCGAGCTCAGCCGCAGGAGGAATGAAGGGGCTGAGAGGCTGCGCCTTCTCCTGAGCCCCAAAGCCAACCGCGGGGACCTCGCGCGCGCTTCCTCGCCCGCCCTTTGCCGCTTCCTTCTTGAGGCAAACAGTTCCAGTTCCTCCCTCTGCCCTTCCCTCAGTGCCGCCGCCGCCGCCGCCGCCCCGCACTCCGAGCGGCTTCCTCAGGGCACTCGCTTCCCGCTGCCTCACAGCAAGGCAAGAAAGGCGGGCAAACAACGACGACATCTAAAAGTTTCTTTCCCTCCTGAGCAGCGAACGTGCCACTTACGAGAGCGCACCGGCCCTGTCTGTCCCGGCGGTGCCAGCGGCTGCTGTGAAGTCAGGCAGATGTTTGCCTCTGGCTTAGTGGCCGCGCGCCCAGAGCCGTCGCCGCCGCGGCGCAGTTTTCCTTCTCCTCGCTGCCCTCCCCCACCCACCCGGGCGCGAGCGAGCGAGCGAGCGTGTCTGTGGGAGACGGAGTGCGCGGGAACTGTTGCTCCCGCGAAGGAGAGGACCCCATGACGTGGTCGGAGGAGGAGGGGGCGCCGCTGCGCCCGGGACCTCCTTCCTCCTGAGCGTGGAAGAGCGACGCTGCCGCCCGCTCAGCCCAAGAGAAACCAAAACAGCCGCAGCGTGACCCCTCTTTTCGAGCCAGGAAGACTCCGCCGCCAACAACACCCAGCGGGCTCCTCACCGTTTCTTCTCCCCAGCCGAAGGCTCCTTACCGAGCTCGGACGGAGCCCTTATGGCGTCCCGCGAGCGCACACGGGCGCGCTGGAGAACTTTGTCGCGAGCCTTTGCCCTCCCCTGTTTCTGTAACGAGGGAAAGGCGGGAGGAGCCCTCTGGGCCTTCCCTGGCTGGCCCGGAGGCGGCAGGCTGTTCCAGTCCAACTGGAAATGGAAATGTCGAAATAAAGGAAACGTGTCGCAAGGATGAGCACAGTTCTCTTTTTATATATATATATTAAAGCCAGTCTTCCTCTTCCTCCTGCAGTGTTATAATCACAGAATTTAGAGCTGGCCTGGAAGGGACCCCGAGGGTCATTCAGTCCAAGCCACAGCCTGGCTGGCATCGAACCCCTAAAGCTTCTGCTTCACCTCCAGGAACGTGTTTTCTGTTTGCTGTCTAGGCGACCTAGATAGGCAGAGACCGAGGTTGGGAACGAATCTCCATATCGAGCTCGTTCCCATCCCAACCAGCCTTGTTGTTTATGTCTTTGGAAAGGGCGGGGAAGAGCGCCGCGCCTCCTCTGGTGGGCGCGGAACATCCATCCTGCGCTGCTCTCCGGCGCTCTTTCGGGACTGCTCCGGGAAAGCAGGGCGCTAAGGCTGCTGAGGTTTCGGTTAGGCGACTTTGGGAGACTCCAAGGGGCCGCGCGCGGCGGCTGCGGAGTAGCAAGGAGGGCGAGGAAATGCAACCCAGGCGCTTGCAGATCCCGAGGGCTGGCGATGTCGCCTCAGTCAGTTAATCCCCTTTCGCTCCTCCAACTTTTGCTGTGTGGCCGGGGGCGGGGGGAGCGCGCAGTAATTATTTGAGTGTTTTAATCAGCTTGCTCGTTTCCAATTCCACTAGTTGCAAATTTGGAAAGTTTCCAGTATTCCATTGCCCTCCGTGTGTGTGTGTGTGCACACACAAAGCTGGACTTTTTAATCTGTTCCTCCCAGAGGACGTCGTACTTCTTAGGCAAATGTTGTTCGTCACGAAAAGTGGAACTTGGGATTTGTCCACATACCCATACAAATGATAAGGAGGCGTGTTATCGCTCCGTCTTTCCTTCCTGGGAGACCTTCCGCCCCCAGAGCTGATACTTTGTAGGCGCTTGGTAGCAAGTACAATGTTCCTTTTTTATTAATTTCGGAAAGCTTTTGATGGCATGCAGCCTCAATCACGCATATTGTCTAGACTGGCAGCAACCGATAATTTGTTTTGATTGGGCTTGTGCTGAGGTTTTTAATTGCTGAAGGGGGGTGATAAAATGTGGTTTACTATGTCTGATATGGATATGTCTACATTATAATATTTATTTAAAAAAACAATTTAATGGTCTTTTTATGCAGCTGGGAGAGCAGTGAAACACGTGAAAAATAAAATAAATCCTTGAATGGTTACCCATCATCTCTGTTGGGCATTTAAGCCTCTCATGAGCAGAAGTGCTTTTTCCCTTACCCAAGATGTAGTGGATGTAACAGCATATGTCATGGGTAGGCAAACTAAGGCCCGGGGGCCAGATCCGGCCCAATCACCTTCTAAATCCGGCCCGCAGACGGTCTGGGAATCAGCGTGCTTTTACATGAGTAGAATGTGTCCTTTTATTTAAAATGCATCTCTGGGTTATTTGTGGGGCCTGCCTGGTGTTTTTACATGAGTAGAATGTGTCCTTTTATTTAAAATGCATCTCTGGGTTGTTTGTGGGGCATAGGAATCCATTCATTTTTTTCCCCTTCAAAATATAATTCGGGGGGCCCCTCACAAGGTCTGAGGGACAGTGGACCAGCCCCCTGCTGAAAGTTTACTGACCCCTGGGATGGCAGGATGTTGTCTGTCAACTCAGAAGTTGGCAGCATCAGCATCACTTTGAAACTCCATAGCTCAGTGGTAAAGCATCTGCTTTGTATGCCAAAGGCCCCAGGTCCAATCCCTGGCATCTCCAGGTAAGGCTGGGGGAATAATAATAATCATAATAATTTATTATTTATACCCTGCCCATCTGGCTGGGGTGAGCTGCCGCCAGTCAGTGTGGGCAATATTGAGCTAGTTTAATAAGTCTGACTCAATATAAGGCAGCTTCCTGTTCCCACTGCACTCAATGGCGCTTACTCCCACAGTTAAATGTGTATATGTCTTCACGGTTGCTGTGAGGCTAAAATTAGATAATCCTATAAATGCCACTTTGCTAGGAGGCAGGATGCACATGCAGTGTAATGTCATTGAATCTCGCCCTTTTTGTATTTCCCCCCCTTCAGTAAATGGGTAGAAGCTTGAGGGTGCAGTGCATTGCATGCACAGAGACTGAGCATCAGCACACTGAAGCTCATAAAAGAGAGCTTCTCACAGGCTTCAACATGAGATTTTTTTGGATGCAGAAATGCTGGTATGTAAGATCAGGTCTTAAATTCAGGCTGCATTTGTATAATTGAAGTCAGACTCCCTACTTCCACCAATATCATGTCCAGGAGAAAATCAGGCCCTGGTGTCTCTAGCAAACAAGGGATTTAAGGAGTATGGCTGGCTCATCTCTTCTCTTCATCTCTTCTCTGAGATCTAAGCTGTGTTCACACTGTGCACTTTTGCATTTCCAGTGCTGGGTTTTGAATGTGTTCACGTGACATTGTAAAAAATGCTTACCGTATATATCCTGTACTTTTCAATAAAATAATACTGTTTGATGAGTTGTTTCTCAAACTAGCTTCACCATGGCTGCAGTTCTTAAGCAGCTTCTAATTTGCCTCCAGCCAAGGTGTGAACGAACACCTTTGCATGAGGTAAAGACATCCCTGCCCATAAACACCCCCTGGTGTGTACGCAAACAGAAATGAAATTGTCACCAATGAAGCCATGCTGATATGAACAGCTGGAGACAGAGAGATGTGAAGTGCACCAGAAAAGAAAGAAAAAACAATCTCACTGTGCTCCAAGACAGTAATGTGAGCACCACCCTTAGAGAGCTAGTTAAAG
Organism: Podarcis cretensis; assembly: GCF_951804945.1. Lineage (NCBI taxonomy): Eukaryota > Metazoa > Chordata > Lepidosauria > Squamata > Lacertidae > Podarcis > Podarcis cretensis. The sequence goes on from NC_137180.1 coordinate 36,462,494, forward strand.
GATAGACAGGTACAGGACTGGATAGACCAGCGACAAGCATTATTTAGATCTTGGCATAATTTAAAAAGTCATCTGTAAGCAATCAGTTCAAATCTCTTGCAAAGGTGATCTGTCCCTGGCCTGGAGAGCCTGACTGGACATGGAGAAAGGGGGATGTCAGAGAGAAAAAGTAGATGGCAGAAAAAGAGAGAAGTGGCCCTGTTCACTTTTGGTTTTGGCCCTTCCTACAACTGGCTGTGGCCCCCAACAGATTTCCCCTGAAAAATGTGGCCCTCAACAGAAAAAGCTTGCCCACCCAATGGGCACTTCATACGTTCAGATATTTCATGAATAATTTTTAATAGTCAATGTAGTACAGTAGAATAGTATGCCCAAACAGGCACTTTGGTTTTAAGGAAGTATTAGATACTGGCCTAGTTTTATTTGTTTCCAGTGTATCAGTTACAGGTAACAGAGTACCAGGTGATCAAGAAAGAGAGAACAATGTGTTCTGAATGACCAGCGATAATAAACTGATTACAAAAATGCTTTTCAGTATTTATTATTTATTGCATTTTTGCACTAGGGTGTCACAAAGCAGCTTACACAATAAAAAAAAAGACATTAAGTCAATTAGATTTTTCCTCCATTAAAGGAAATCTAGAACTTAGTGGATTTTGTGGTTACAGTGACACTGTTGAAAAACAGTCTCACTAATCAACACTGTCAGAGTTGTAACAACAAATCCTGGACCATGGTGCTACTCTACATACTAAGACACAGTCACATGTCTCCTATATTCTGAATCTGAATTTTATCCCCCACCAGAACAGCAGCTACTCATACCATAAAATCTTGTGCTGATCTACTAAATTTATACAATAAAGTTCCCCCTTTTCCTTTCAAAAAGAAAAGAGAAGGTAACGTAATTACATTTTAAACTTTAGTAAATCAAATACAGAAGAAACAATATTTAACAAATGGTGTCTGTCTTTTTTAGTACTGAAAAGCCAGCTTATGAGCCAAAGCTTTTACTTCATACTCATCATGTCAAATCTTGATTTTATGTTCTCCTGTAGGAACAAAGCTAATCCAAAATGCAGCATCAAGGCCTTGCAGTTGGCATGTTCCTAATTTATTGGGTGCCTTACATCAAAGAAAACAACATAAACAACAAATTAAGCGAACAGTGAAGTAAATCTAATATTCAGATAAATCTTTTGTACATTTCATAGGCAGTACAATATTCTCCTGCAACAAAAGATAAATATGAATCACTGCTCTCTTTCAACCAGTAATGCAATATGTTTGTTATAACAAAAAGAGTACAGTGTGATTAAAGTGCAACAGGAGCTGAATGGCCAAAAAAATAAGATTCAACTAAAATAGCATTGTTTTAAGTACCTTACTCATCAAACTAGTTTACTTTTTTGTTACATGACAGTTTTGGACATCTGAAACCTTAGACGTTCTTTCTAACAAAGTGTTGACTTTGTTAACTTTCCTTACCACAGACTTTGTTCTCTATTATCTCCAATATCTTTTTTGCCTAAGGCAGTCAACAGTCACTTCCGTACACCAGCTTATATGCCAATCAGATAATCAGTAGAGAAACTCTTCCATATGTGGCTGATAGCAATTCAGCAAAACGAGTTAACAAGGAATCTCATTTTGCATCTTTAAAATGTTGTTTAATCTGACATGAAAGAACCCCAAAACATTTTCAACTCTGGCTATGGCAGCTGTATCTGCTACAGATACCCTAGTAAAGAAGTAGGAAATAATTCACATGTAAGACAAACACCATCCCTCCCCCAGAAGATACTGCACAGTATAAAGTAGCTCCCGGGTTTAAAAGCTCAAAGAGATTATAATCAAAATGATTAAAAAGTATTTTCGCCTTGTATTTGAATGCCCGTGGATATTTCTGAATGACACTGATAATTAAGCCTTCACCTCTGTGTATTTCAAAATACTGCATTTCATAAAATACTGATATTTTATGTAATCCAATAAGTGTGGGTTTTTTTATATCTCATTGGGCCAGTTCAAAGACTGCAATCACTTTATGGTGACTAGGATATTGGGAGGAGGTTGTGAAACACTTTCTTCTCTAAAGCCTCCCCTGCTCTCATACTAATTCTCCAACAGGCCTTAACTATGGCTATGTTACGTGTCACCAACACTAATCACAGCTTATCCTAGCAACTTTCTGTAAGAGATGGAAGGGGAGAGAGACCGCACAATACCATGAATAGCTTTACACTGGGACCAGCTCAATGTGAAAAATCCCCAAAGGAATTACTTCCTTTAAATTAAAAGAAAAAGAAAAAGAAAGCTCTATGAATCTTCACTGTATGGTGTGTTCACACAGATGGGATTCAAATGGAGGTTCAAAATGTTGTAACTTAGTTGTGGAGCTCCATTGAAAGCTGTTTAAGATTTGTCCCCTTATAAAAGAGCTAAATATGGCCCCATGATAGGAAATGTAAATAATACAGCTTCATCCTGCTACAAATGGAAGTTTGAGGGAAAATGAGATTTCAGGTTGCATTACAAAAACTTTCACTAACAGCAAGCATTAGCCACAAAAGTAATTGAAACCAATTATCCTTTATTGGCTGTGTGGGTGTGTACAAACAGAGGTGAGCACAATTTTCAGGCCCGTATTGTAAGGTTTGCTTTCTTAGAATTAGATTCTGAGTCTGAAAGAGTCTTCTATTGAAAAACAACAACAGTGTAGGACTCTTTAAAGATAATCATTTGTTCCCTGTTCTTTAATTAGGGCTGACATATCAAAATTGGCAGATGCTGACAATTTGATTCAACCTTGCCTAAGATAACCAGACTAAACTTTCATTGGTGACCCAGAGGCTGGAGCTCAGGCCACAACTCAACACCTGTTTCACCTGAAATGCTTTTAATTTTCTGTCAGTCTGTGCTTCAGTAATAACAACAGGTGCCATCCTGACCATTTTTTTTTATTTCAGCCATCTCATCCACATCAGACTTTTGCTTTCCATAATGAGGCATATCAAGGTCAAAGTGCATAGCAACTGTAACCACACAGCCATTCGCAACCTTATCTATACCCATAATCTTTTTTCCCCACCTGGTCTTCTACTAAAAGCTCTCAAACAGTTTACATCTGTTGGGACACAACAAGGTTCCCTTTGTATTTTAAAAGTGATGCTAACAAAGATTTGGTGCAATAATAAAATTCAAAAAACACAATGCAATCCTCTTCCCCAAGCTCATTAAATTTTACTAGATAGAGAAGGAAAACGACTTTTTCGTTTAAAATCCAAAACCCTCACAATGGACATAGAAGTTCCAGTACTGATCCATTATATGACCTGGCATAAATTCTTCATCCTTTATTAGCACTCTGCTGTTGAACTGTAGAAATCTCCTGGGTGTTGTTGAGGAATCAAGGTGGTAGGGTAGTTCTGTTAGAAAGATGAAATGCACTAAATTAAAATATCTAGCATGAAGTATAAGGAATGCTTTAAACCCCCAATTTCTTAAGTGGTGAGATATTTAAGGCAACCAGTGCTAGCTCGCCACATTTTGACTGGGCGGGGGACTGCAATTTTTTACTTTGCCGTTTTCATGACAATAGGACTTGTACAGCACTTATTTAGGAAAGTGTGTCATAGCACATGTGTAGAGTGATATGTTCCTCCTCCTCCTCTCTTAAAAAAAATCAATTATTTTCTGCACATTTAAGGACAGTGAAAGAGCTTCCACGTAAGAGAATCCAAGTATGATTTTCAGATCAGATTGACTCCATACCTCTTTATTTAGCAATAAAGCCATACCATGACATAATCGTTGATTTCATGTATTGTTTACACCTGCACATCCATCAACAAAAAACCAAACGCACAAAATATTTTAAACTGTAAGGAAAACTTTTTTTTACATTTGCATTTTGTTTTCCTACCCCCCAAAATCAATTTAACTATTAATTCTCCAAAACACATTTTTCTCTAAATTAAAAGGACAAAGTATTCAAACCAAGATATCAAAAAAATGATTTGTTTCATTTGAGCCGTGACACATCAGAACATAGCAGAACATATCTGCACTCCAGGATTCAGTCCTGAAAATGCAAAGTAATTGGAGGCTCCCAGCCTGTGTGTGTGCGTGTGTGCAAATGCACGTGGGAGGGTGTGCCAAACTGGGTCTTTGATCCTGGTGAAACAAAACCTAGTTTCACCTCTGCTTTCTGTGACAGTACTCATTGGCACGGAGTCCTGGCACCTCTTTTTTTGCTGCCCATGGCAGCCATTTTGTGTGGGCACCCATGACACTTTTATCAATTTAAGTACTGGCACCTCCTTTTTTTTTAACCAAAAAAGCACTGTGTACCATTATGTATTATTTATTACTATATATTGTTATCGGTGCTTTCCTCTAGGCTGGTACTCACCATGAAGTTGTTACAGTAAGAGCGGCACTTTTAACCAGTGCCCTTTCTTCTGGGGATGGGGGGGAAGTACTGTGCACCCTTGAGTACCCCCCCCCCCAAAAAAAAGCAGTAATTATTATTCTTGTATGGATATTATGTTATGTTTTCATATATATAATTTATTGTTGTATGTTCTGTGTTGGAAATCTCCCTGTGGTCTTTTGATGAACGGTGGTATATACATTTTAAAAAACAAATAAAGAAATAACAAATAATATAAGCCTAGTGAACAGGAATACAAATCTACACTGAAGTACCAACACAACTGAAGTTGGGTCATATAGCAAATTTTAAAGAGGTTTTTGTTATGAGTTTAGGGTGAGGGGAAGTAGGCTGTGTGCACTGTGCAGAGACCCTTCTAATCCCTGGATCCAGCAAATGTTAAAATATAAGCCAGCTTAGTTTCCTGTTGAGGTGATTGCCTAGTAGTTAGAAAAAGACAAAGGAGAGAGCTGAGAGTTTGCAGTGATGTAACTTAGAAGTAAAGCAGAAGCTGGAGAGAAAATCAGGGCAACGCTTGAGAGCAATGTTTGAGTTATGTTTGAATCCAAGGCTGCAGCTATGGGAGAAATTAGACTCTTTTGGGGTGCTGATGCTGTGAACCCCTCCATCGCATGCTCAGGTTGTATATACAGTATGTGTAAATAAACCATATATCATGAAGACACCGCTGTCTCCATTGTGCCTCATTTCCAAACAGAAATACAAACCCTGGATAAGTGCCTGAAACCCCTAGAATCTCCCACCAGTCAGGGATTTGGGTGGCATGCAACACTTAAAAAAATAATAAACACACATTCATCCACCACAATGGTTACAAGTTTTCTAAGATGGAAGACCTCTCTCTTCTAAGTAAAGAAATAGGATTGTCTGGATCTGTTTCCACAGTTCTTACAAAACAGCATCTTCTCTGGGAAAACTGAAACATACAGTTCTCATGTTATGTTTGCACACTTCAGTTTACATGAGTGTGAGCACCTCTAACTACAAAAAGCAACATGGTAGGTTACCCTTAGGGAAGCTGCTTATGAGGAGGCCGAAAAACTCTGCTCAGACAGATGTTTTAAAATACAATAATGCCCTGAAGAAGATTCTCAGTTAAAACAGATATTGTATGTCACTATCCAGATGCTCTCCCCATTTTAAGAACTAAATCCTGATTAAGTCTTTCAGTATCAAAAGCATTTAACACTCCATCAATAAATGTATATCCTTAGTATGGGTTATTTAAAGAGCAATAAGCTTTATTTTGGAAGATTCACTGCAGATGTGTAGTATATGTTCAGTATCTCTAAGAGGATGCAGGTTGCAACCATATGTTTAGATAATTAAACGTTCTATTTTGGCTTTGCTGTTCATTCCCGATTATCCAATATGTATGTGGATTCATAAGATATACAACGTCCTACATATATGTGTTATATTATACAGCAAATCAGATAAATGTAGAAGGCAGGGCTTTGTAAAGTGTCTTTCACAGTTAGACTACACTGAATTAGGAAAAACCACAGAATATTTAAAGACAACCATAGTCTAATAGCACAGGCTCTGAAGCAGTAAACAGAAAATGCACGCTTTGCAGAAAGAAAAAGGGTACAATTCAACAGCAAACTAATCTTATTTTTTGTGCCAAGACCAAGAGTTTGCAATAGTCCTACCACCAAAATTTTACTTGTGACAAACTTGTGACAAAACAGGATTGCATGTGGTCTTATTTCACTTACTTGTTTCACTGACTGCTGTCATTATTTCCTCAGCTTCTGTTTCAGGGGACAGAGAGATTTCCATTTCTTCCTGAGGAAAGGGTGCAGTTTCCTGCCTTATATTCTCTGCATTCTGAGAGGAAGCAGCCTTATGACTAAAACAGCAGTACTCAGCACCTCGGCTGTGATTGCATCTTGTAGAGTTTCTCCCTGGTTGAAAAAGATCAAAATTATCTGTGTAACATGCCGGCCAAGGGAAGTCTTGAACCAGAGCCTCCAATACATTCCATCATTCCTATACCACCAGCATTCTAGTTCCTCAGGGAAGGGCCAGGTTCTGTGAGTCAAGGGTGTCCTAGGTGACAGTGCTAGTCTGGATGCTATCAGGTGATTGTACAGCCTGGACAGCTGACCTCCTCAAAAGCTAATGGAAACATACCAGACCCTATAAACCTTTTCTTCAAAGCCAAGCCAAGCCAACTCCTCAGTCTGAGCAACTTGTTGCTTTGTTATGGATATGCTTCTGTTCCCTAACTGATCCGGTATTTTGGTTATCCTTGGCATTCATTAACCATTTAATCATATTCTCTGGGCAGGATGTGACCTTCATCCTGTCTACAATTACATCTTCCTGCCTCTGGTCCTTGGTTCTTGCTTGTCTCATCTGTTATCAAGCTCTCAGCCCTTCACATCTACCACAGGCTTATCATATCAACATCTGCTTGTGTTGGACTTGTGTTCAGCCTATTAAAAAACTTAGGGCCAGGCCTGACAATTTGTTCCTAATTGGCACATTAGGCAAGGGGTGGCTTTGTTCTTGTGTATGTCAAGAAGTCATGGGGAACATGCAATCCAAGAAAAATATATCTGTCCAATAATACCATCTGTCCTCCCAGAAATTGCTGGGTGTGAGGTTCACTCCATATAGCAGAAATCCCCTCACTATTTTTGACATTTCTAGAAAATAGAGCAGCACTATTTATTCATTTTGCTTATCAATACTGGGATCATATATCACCTGGACATCATTTTAAAAGATTTCTTTCATATTATTGTTTAAAAATAGAAGTTATAACTTGGAGTTCATAAATAGTTACTAATTTGTATCAGAATATTCCCTTACCCAATATTGATACCTCTAAGCACAAGTTGGTAATAGATATTTTAATCTGCAATAGTGTCTTCCTTGTGTGTACATGAACAGTTTTGACTGAAGCCAATATTTCTTATTCCCAAAAACAACTAGAGGACAGTACTTATGCAGAATGCTCAGCCACACAAATACTGGATTAAATTCACAAAATTTCAAGCAAAGACAAGTTTAATGAAGCCATTAACTCTTAGCACTTATGGGTTCTCCAACCCATGTAGGTTAACTCACTAGCTTTGCTCAGGAGAGAATCACAGCAAACCATAACATTTCCAACACAGAAAACTTGTCTTGTTAGCATTTCTGAGGCACATGCATGGCTCTACTAAAAAATGCTGTTATGTCCATAATTTGTGATTAAAGATAGAAAAAGTGTGCAGTAGAAGTCTGAGGATTTATAAACCCTGTCCTTTTGGGGGGCATTTTCATCTAAATGGAATTCACATTTTAGTCAGCACATACCAAATAGCTTATTTTGTTGCACTGTTAACTCTGGTTCCTTAGAAACATGAACTTCAGCAATAATTTTTGATAACAGAGTTCCACAGTATGTGACCTGTATAAAGGTAAATATATGTCACTGAAGATGTTATTTACTTCATTTTAAAAAATGCATCAAGAAATATTGAGCCCGTGTCAAAGTAATATATCTACTTTGTACATTTCCTGCAAGTCGAGTATGGAAAAACAAAAAGCCAAAGTCAAATGCAGAAGACTACACAGGACTATAATGCTTTGTGGCTTTCCCCCCTTCTTTTTCTTGCTTATTTTTTAAAAATACACTTTTTAGTTGATGACAGTTTTCCTTAAAAATAATAATGAATGAATTGTACAGAATATGATAATGATGATAATAATAAACAACCAGTTGCTGTGCTCATGAGGCCTGGCCCACCTGAACAGATCCTGCTTCTTCTAATAAAGAGTTAACTTCATTTACACTATGTGATTTATTGCTGACTCGCTCCTGACATCGCCTGCCTGCCTGTGCTCAGACAAACTACCACTACACTGCTCACTTTCATGCAACAAACTTCACACTAACATTAAATTTTCTGTCGCCTATTAAAAAAAACCAATGAGCCTACCTTGTTGTATACGTATTTCCAGCTTACAGAAATGTCACTTCCTAGTAGTGCTTTAATCCATTGAACTAGATTTTGGTAAACTGTGTTGTTGCCAGCTTTGACTTTACCATTTCCCAAAAGGCTGGCTTTATGCTTGGAATCCTAAATTAAAAACAAAAACAAAAACAAGGAACACAAAACAATTAAGAATTATAATCCCCTACACTTTGAACCACTAGCACCTCTTAGACTATGTAATTGTCTGGGCTGAAGATCACCATGATGTGCTCCAACTATTTTGTCAGTAGTAGCTGCCTGCTAATTCTATCATACCATCCTCGCAATTCCCCCCTCGTCCACTTGCTTGCTGTAATAAGCAGAAATTGTCCCCAGCTAAGCAGCTGACTGGAAAAACTGCAGTTTGCTGTACATCTGCTGCCATCATAGTGCTGCAAGGGAAGGCCAGAGGATACAGAAAATACAGGCACTACAGCACTGCCTTTCTTTGCATGTTGCATGTTGGGATATAGTTGTATCTGTGTATTATTGCCCCACACCCTCTTCTGACACTAAGCTAGGACACAGCACAATCAAATGGCATAGGCCAGCCTTTATTTGTGTTCCTGCTTATTTTTGATAATACAGGGCAAAATAGCACTCTTAGCACCCAGCTGAATCAGGGTGGAGGGGAAGAGAAGCCAGAAAATAAACTCTGAATACTTATTTTTAATGTTAGAATTTGAACCAGGTCCTGATTGTATTAGAACATATATGTTACCTGAACAATGCAGTAATGGAGCAGGCAAAATCATTACAACGTTCCTCCTGACCTCACAATTCACCCCCCAACCATATTTGTATACCTGCAATGTCATATAACACTTCCTATATGAAAGCTTATGCCATAATAAATTTGTTAGCTTTAACGTGCCACAGGATTATTTGTTGCTTCTAATGATCAATTAGCTTTTGCTAATAATTCATTACTCTGCATTTTTTAAATACATTTTGCATTGATACTGACATTGCTTTGCAACTGAACAATCTACCTGTACTGTGAATTCTAGAACATCATCTCCGGACTTAATCTTTCCCAGTTCAAGCAGATCTAATAGCTGATTTTTCTTCCTTCTGCTTGCTTTGAAGTTTAATTGTTTTTCAGAATTCTGACTGTTAGAACATTGAGAAGAACTTGGGCTGATTCTGCTTTGTGATAGCGCATGAGAAAATATCCCTGCAGGCTCTAAATTAGCATTAAGCGAGTGTCTATTTTTTGGGATGTTTTTCTGATGAGTAGCGAGATAGCTGTGTGTAGATTCTAATTCTGGTTGCATCTGCAAATCCTCACTTACATTTGAGCATTGCTGCGAAGACACATTAGAGAAAACATGTTGACTTTCAGTGGTTTGATGAATAATAATAATATTATTATTGATAACAGTACTTTTAGCAGCTGAACTATTTAGTGTGCACATTCTTGGGAATTTGCTTCTCTGTAGTGCCACTGATGTATGATCAGTATATTCTATGTGTGTCTGTTGAATAAGGCAAACTACATGTTCTGAAGGCAATGTTGTCTGATCTATTTTATGGTTTATAGTATGATCTAACATACTTCAAATGTGTTACCTTTGTTAATTCCTCAGTGTTATATTCCTTGGGTTTGTTTTCAGACGCCGTTTTTTTGGGACCAACTCCTTTTTGCTTTTTCTCTTTTCCATTCCCTCCTGACATATTCAGAGACCTGTTTGGATACTGGCTGGATTCTTGATCTAAATAAATATTGTCCATGACCCAACTGTTTTCAAGGCCTATAGCTATATCAGAGGAGGGTGCTGTTCTCCCAAATGGATCATCTTCTGTGTTGTTGCGTTCACAAGAGCCATGTGTGCTTGGGACACATTTTGCTGAATGTGACGCCTCCTTTTTTGCATTCTTATAATTTTGTATTTTCTGGCCTAGTTCTTTCTGCTTCTGTGCCATGAGCAAAAGACTCTTTTGTCTGGAAACAAGCTTTGCTATCTGTTCCCTTAGGGCTCCCTGTTTAAAAGATTCTGCAGAAGCTCTGAAATCAAATTTAAAAACAATTGAACAGTCAATTGAACTTCCATGAAAAATACATATTGTTTAAAATGAACCACCCATTCCATTCAAGAATATGGCATGCCTCTAAGCATAATGATCAGAACCATCTATTTCCATTCCAGGTTAGTCTCATATGTGTTCATTTGTAAGCCCATCACATCTCTTTCTGCATTAATATGTAGATTTTTTTAAAATGCATATATTTTTAAAAAGCAGATTTTTTAAAAAAAGAATCTGCATTAAAATGTGTATTCCAAAACATACTTTCTCACAAATATATATGCCAAAATGTATTCTATCCTAACGTATACACATTTTGCATGCTTCTCCTTTTTGTTTTTAAAGCTGAGAACTGCACCACAATATTCAGAGATGTGCAAAATAAAAAAAAAGAGTAACAGAGTTCAGATTCATTCAAGTGGATCAGGTCAGTTTGTATCAAAATCTGCAAAGAACAAATTTCTCAAGCTTCCCTAATAATGAATAACAAAAGCCTTTTTAAACTACCGGTACCCTAAATGAAGGTAGCAAACATTTTTTAAAAGGCAGAATCCTATTTTGAAATATTTTAGTCATATTGATTTTTATTTAAAACAATACACATAAATAAAAGCATAATTCTCACAACAGCTAAAAACAGATGCCAAAGCAGCACCAGATCTTTACTATTTTTTGTAGAACCAGGATTGATTTAACTTAATGGGAAGTATACAAGGTTTAAAACTGATGAAGGGTCTGAGAATGTTGGTAGCATACTATAATTTTGCTTGATTTCAAAGTAAAAAATAATAATTCCATGCTCTATTTTGTAAAGAAAATAAAAGAAAAACCTACAGTTTTTCTTCTGCCTACCTGTATTTCTTAGCAAGATCATCCCTTTCTGATTTCTGTTTGGCAAGTACAGCATTCAAAATGTTCTGTATCTGAGATAGATCTTGGATATATAGATCTGTTCAACATTTACAGATTTAATAAGTTAATAGACTAAACTGACATGCCTCCTTTTAATAATTTGCAACAGAGGCAATAAAAATGTGGCAGTTAAAACGATGTGACAGAAAAATCAGCTAGTATTGTCTACTCTTGAGCTTTTTAAAGCAAATTTCATTCTACAAATTGCTTTACAACGCTATACAATTTTGTATGCAATACAAAATCCATGCCAATATCACAGAGAATATTAATTTATTTCTATTCCATCCTTACACCCAAAGGAGCTGAGGACAGTAACTAATAAACTAGCAAAATGAAACATTTTTTTTAAAAAATGTTAACAATCCAATACAGTCGTACCTTGGATCCCAAATGCCTTGGTATTCGGACGTTTTGTGAATGTTCTTTGGAACCCGAACGTCCGATGGGGCTTCCACGGCTTCTGATTGGCTGCAGGAGCTTCCTACAGCCAATCAGAAGCCACACTTTGGTTTCCGAATGTTTGAAAAGTCAAACAGACTTCCAGAATGGATTCTGTTCGACTTCCAAGGTACGACTGTACCTTCACAGCTAACAATTTCAAGGACGGCAGGAACAGCATCCTTCAGTAGCTTTCAGTCATTAAACATCTGAGTGAACAGGAATATTTTTAAATTCCTCCTAAATATTAAATGAGGAAGGTAGATGGACCTTAATCAGGCAGGAACTGCCACCCTGTGCCAATGAGGCAGCACCCAATGGTGGCACCTCTTCTTAAGGAAAGCTGTCTTTAGGGACCATGCCCTTTGCTTCCTGTATCTCCATTAGAGTTATACACTGGATCCTGAACTGAATTGGGACAATTCAGGACAACACAGGGTTGGGATGGATCATATTGAGGCAGCCCCCAATTGCTCCAGTTCGAGTCCCAAGCCTCAGAAGTTTGCTCCTGTTCAATGTAGTAGGTTCACCAGTTTTTACAATGGGAGTCTTTCCAGCATCTATGAACATGAATCCAAGAGGCAGCTTTGGAGTTACAAAAAAAATGTTACTCCAACATAACAATGAAACACACATTTAGCCAATCTTTCATGGGTTATACAATTTATCCACACCTGCATCTCTTTGGCTTCTTAATTCAAAGAGCAAAAGTCTATCCTGTTTCTCTTCTATATTCTGCAATACTTCGTTGATGGACTCGTGCTGTCAAATGCAAATCATTGTTCGCTTTATTAAAGACAGGCAGTCTGGAACTGAACTAAAACATGAGAACTTGGAAAGCGGCCAGGTAGTTTACCTGAGCCAGCTGTGTTGGATGGCTAGGTGCACACAACTTACAAAGAGAGAAAGCTGTAGAGTGATTTACCGTTATGAAGGTTTGTGCTGCTCCTGTCTGTAAAACATGTGGTCTGATCCAAAGAACCATCAGCAAAAAGCAGAAGTGCAAGCACCAGGAGAAGAGTTCATGACGTGCAATGATACATAGATTCTATAATACTTATGCTGGCAAAAACAACACAACTACAAGTAGAGTAGTTTTGGAATAAGTTCCACTTTTCTTGTGTAACACAGTAACATGAGGTGCAGAATATCCTTTGTGTAAGTGAAATACACCTTGTGCGTGCAGAAAGGCGTTTTTTTTATCAGCTTTGCCTGGAACTCTTATAAGAAGCTGCTGCCTAGGAAGTCCTGATGCAGAGGAAAAGACTGCGCTCGGAACAGTCAGGGGTGAGTTGTTCTGCATCTCCTTGACTGGGTAATGGCTGCCAAAGGGGAAAGAAGGAGTCAGGTTATTCCTGCTCTCTTTTGGCATGGGCAGGGGTTGCTTTCATGGAGTGGGATATTTCTTTGGGTTTTATTTCCTCTCTTTTAAATATGTTATTGAAATATTACAATTTAAATCTTGCATAAGTTGTATCTTATTATATTGTTTGGATTTTGTGTTTATAAGTTTTATGAGCTGCCTTTTTGGCCAAAAGGTGAACAGAAACTTCACATAACACAAACATAATTCACGATTCAGCAACTTCATACAGGCCACATTTGATGCTAACGCATGGAAACAAAACTGCTCAACTATCTATACTCACTGTGTCACAGCTCTGTTTAGCTGAATTGAGCTGTGAAACCATGTTATCCTCTTCACAGTTACTGCAACTACTACGGATTTTTCTAGACCTAGAAGTGTGTAACTCTTTTTCGCCTAAATCAAGAAATAATGATTATAGTTTCAAAATAAGTTATGAATGTACCAAATCAACATAGTACCAGCTTGAGTACACATATATTAAGTACGGGGAGGGGGAATCAGGTTGTGCACATACACACGTGTGTATTTGCCATTTGATACCTTCTTCTGAAAATCAAATCCACTTAAGTGTCAGGGAACTGCAGGCAGCGAGGAAGGAAAGAATTAGAGGATTCAGGGCACAATCTCCACTGCTTAGTACTGGGTCCCCCTCAGAAGACAGAGAAGAGGATAGTGAGTCTAGGGAGGAAGGGGTGCTTCAGAGAGAGGGGGATCCACGTCCCCGGGAAAAACGGAAGGGGCCGAGCCGTTGGCTGTGTTGGTCTCGAGGGAGAGGGAAAAGAGAAACCAGTTAGAGCAACGCATCATGAGAGACGGATCGCTTTGTTTATTCTGCATGTAATCTTGTCAGAAGGAAATAAAGAAAGGAATTTATGGCTGGCTGCCGGGAGTGTTTTCTCTGCTAAGTGCAGCAACGCGTGCAGCTGGCTAGCTGACATTAAGACACACTAAAATGGAGAATTAATTACAATAGGACCAGGGTGCTGGAAAACAAGTAACTTCAGGAAGCTTATTGTGCTGTTGGATGCTTTTTAAAAGGCTAAAGGAAGTTGCAGTTAATATGAACATACCAAGCACATCAGTCATGTGATGAGCCTCTTTGGTCTCAGTAGCACCATAAGATTTAAGGAGTTCTTTCATTTTGTCACAGGTGGCTTCATCCAGGGCATTGTTCCCACAGTCATCCATCTCATTTGGGTTTGCACCATGAAGTAGTAGACACTGTGCTGCCTGCAACACATTTTTTAATTATTCACTCCTATGGTCTAGTTACTATTTTTTCATGTTCTTCTGCTCTTACAATAGTCCAGAGACTAGCCAAATGTTAAGATCAGAAACAGACATTCAGCTTCCTTTTTCCAATTCGTTTTAAAATTGTATTTATTTTATTTTACAACATTTATATACCACTTCAGGGTAATAAAACCTCAAAACAGCTTACAAAAAATAAAATAAAACAATAACATTATAGGGGGAAAAACAGTTTAAAACAAGAATATACATTGTTGCATATATGTTGCTAACTGAAAAATGATGAGGACATTAGAAGAAGAGGAAAGGATTTGTGATAGTCAATAAACTGGTACAAAGGGAGTAACTCCAAGAGACGCTGGGAAAATAAAAGAATCCAGAAGCAAAACCTAAGTTGGACTCTGTGTTTTGTCTATCAAAGGCAAAGTGCAGAGACAGGCTTAGGGATTGATAAATCTGACGATTTCAGTTCTCCCATTTTCTCATTTTTTGAATACTAAAGTCCACACTCCACACTCAGTTCTGCAGCAATTTATACTCTCCCTCCCCCCCCCAAAAAAAAACTTCATGAAAACTAGTCAGCATGTTAGTGCATATTTCTCCTGATAAACACATTTAAGTGTAGTATTGGCTTATACATATGCCAATTCTATGCAAGCAGTTTCCACAAGATAAAAATTTATATGATGTGTTCACTAATATATGCAATTTATATATTGTTTTCACTAATACATGCATTTTAAACACACTTTCCACTAATATAACCATTTATGTACACATTGTTTGGTTGGGCAACTGTGTCACAAAATTCAGAGAAGTGATGAATTTAAAATGATAATCATGTTTCAGTTTCTATATCAGTTTGCAAATTAGATAGCTCTCATTAAAATGCAAAAATACCAAGCAAATCTAATTTCTTCCCCATCCCTACCCAGGCCATAGACATCAAAAGCCCTTCAAACAAGGTGCTTTCTATATCAGAGGCTGCTAATATTTTGGGGCCTGTGGGCGTACTTGTAAATCAGAGAAACTGATGTAGACACTACACACAAACTTCGCAACCAAGTGCATACCACAACCTTGTCTATGGACTACAACAGAATGCTTCTGTCAAGGCAAGTTTCAGTAAGGTGGAGGAGGCACAGTGGGCTCTAATGAAGGCCTCTGCAGGCCCATGTGAAGCCTATAGTTGTCATGTTGGCAAACCCTTTATTAATTCAAATAGGTCCTTCTTAATTAGGATCTGAAACACACTTTGGCCTGCTAAACAGACGGTGGACGAGAGAGAGGCTGGTTAGCACTACATTACCTCAAAATGGTTGCCTGAAACAGCATCATGAATTGGAAAAACACCATCCAGGCTTTTAGAATTCACATCAGCACCAGCTTTGAGCAGCTCTTCGATAATCTCAGTAAAACCCTTATTGGAAGCTTCATGAATTGCTGTCCAGCCTAGTAAAACCGGAGTTAGATATGAGTCTGTAAGATGCATGAGCCTTTACCTAATGTTGCTGTTGTTGTTATTATCAAGATACCATTCATCATTCAAGGATCACAGGGTGGTTTATGTATAAAAACACAAAAATATGTAGCATAATAACAAACTAAACAATGACCCTCACAGACAGTTTAATTTTTTAATTAGTCAAAAGCCTGGGTGAAGTGGGAAGTTTGAGCCTGGTATCTAAAGCTATTTGCACCCCACAGTTGGGGAGCTACTGAAGAAAAGCCCCATTATCATGTTGCCACATCTAATAATATGTAATAATTTTACTACATTGGCCTGGATCCAAATAACTGTACAGCTTTTTCCAGGTGCCCAAGAGGACTTTGAACTTGAAAGGAGTTTTAAAGGCAGATTATGATCTGTTCTTCATAGAAAGCAATTCAAAGTCCCACCCAAATTTCTTTTTTCCAACTATAATAGTGCTTTAGATCCAGGCCACTTTACATATTTGCACACCTATTCATCTACAGTGGTACCTCGGGTTACAGACGCTTCAGGTTACAGACTCCGCTAACCCAGAAATAGTGCTTCAGGTTAAGAACTTTGCTTCAGGATGAGAAAAGAAATTGTGCTCCGGCAGCGCGGCGGCAGCAGGAGGCCCCATTAGCTAAAGTGGTGCTTTAGGTTAAGAACAGTTTCAGGTTAAGTACGGACCTCCGGAACAAATTAAGTACTTAACCCGAGGTACCACTGTACTGCGCCTGCCAACCTAGCAGTTCGAAAGCACCTCCGGGTGCAAGTAGATAAATAGGGACCGCTTACCAGCGGGAAGGTAAACGGCGTTTCCGTGTGTGGCTCTGGCTCGCCAGAGCAGCGATGTCACGCTGGCCACGTGACCTGGAAGTGTCTCCGGACAGCGCTGGCCCTTGGCCTCTTAAGTGAGATGGGCGCACAACCCCAGAGTCTGTCAAGACTGGCCCATACGGGCAGGGGTACCTTTACCTTTACCTTTTACCACTGTACTAGACATCTGTTAAAATACAATGTGTGTGTGCCCATATGTATATATCAGTATATATATATTTCTCCATGGAGCATAATATTAATCCTATATAACCATGAAGCATCCTTATTTGGATGTTGTTGTTGGCAGTGAAGAAGAGAATTTGATGAGAGAGAGATAGAAAGAAAGAAAGAGAGAGAGGCGGAGGAGGAGAGAGATGATTCTAGGGTCACAGCATAGCAGAAAACATTTAAACTATAAATTAAGAATACCACACCTGCATTATCTTTCTGATTTACACATGCTCCAGATGCTATTAAAGATTTCACTAAAGACAAATCTCCTTTTTTAGCAGCCAAATGCAAACAAGTTTCTCCTTTGGCATTTGTTTTGTTTATTCCTGGTTTTATGGTACACAGCAGCTGATTAGAAGAAGCTTGTTTCTCCTTTTCACTAGAATGTGAAGAGTCTAAAGACATATTTTACACTCATTAATAATTACATAAGGTATTTTGAGGGGCACTGCTACACCAAATGCTAGATGCTGGCCAATACTTTTTAAAGGAATACCACTTGCCAAAACATGCTTTCAAAGACACTGGTGTAAAATATTCACACATCATTGTCAACATTAACAACCTTTTGAACTTCAGCCATGTAAACCTAAAACAATTATGTTTCCTAAAGTTTACATAACATTAGTCTATCTTCTTCAGTCTTCTGTTATCAGATAGCATCTAAACATATACCATATATGTAAATGTATGTGTGTGTGTGTGTGTGTAAACCATGAGTTCATATAGCCTTATCATGTGTACCTTACAGATAATAAAATTTGGGGAGAAAATGGAGAAGAGCAACGACTTAAAAGAGAATGAATCTAAGCAAGGCACAAATGTAAATACGTCATACCACAAATGTAGAGAAATAACTTTAGAAGACTTAATGGTATTGCAGAGTGATTTGTTTTATCCATTATAGCTAATGATCCTTAGGAAGTTTAAGATAAAATGGAAACATCAACAAGACTCCCACCCAACATACCTGTGCTTATATGTAAAAGGTCAAGGAGATCTCACTTTCAAATATATGTGGGACATTCCATTAACTTAGAATCTTAAACTAGTGAAGGAAGAAAGGAAGGACTGTAGGAGCTTTGAGTTAGGGCTAGCCCACCCCTGAGGCAAGCTGAGGCAGCCACCTCAGGAGGTGGAAGCCCAAGAGAAAATGTCCCCATGGCTGCCCTGCCTTGGCAGGGACGTGGTGGCGGTGGCTTCCACCAAGATCTCATGAGATCTCATGGAGTCTGCAGGATTTTGTGAGAAGTTGCCAGAACCCACCACCATCATCTCCACTTCATGGGTGCCATTGCATGACCCAGGTAAATGAAGCTGTGGTGGGAGCAACACCTTCCCATTTTGCCTCAATGAAATGGGACATGCTGCCCCTGCTTTTAGTCCTTTCCCAACTATGCCTCAGATATTCTTTTGGAGGCCAAGGTATGTCTGAACAAGCTCAAAGTGATAGTGGAAATCTGACTCAATTCAACCACAACATTTATTTCTGCAGTTTTATTAACTGCTTACCTGAGGATTGGTTAACCTTCTTATTTAGATATTGCTGAACTACAATTCCCATCAACCCCACTCAGTACAGCCAATGGGAAGTTGGGAGTTGTAGTTCAGCTACATCGAGACGGCCACAGGTTAACTATACCTGTCTTACCTAATGAATGTGGGATTTGCTGCTCCTCAGTCGAATTAAACTGTAAAGGAGTTGCACTATTGCTAGAACACAAATGTGCATATTGACAATCCTCAATGGATATAGATTCCATTCTTTTACTTTGGATATTTTCTAATTCATTTGACTGTAAAGATACATCTGGAGTATTGTTTGGATTTTCTTTATCATTCTTCTCACTATAACATTTTCCAAGGATCTGAGTTTGTAGTGATTTATCTGTTGAATAAAAAAGTGCAGTGTCTCCATGAAGAATGTTAATGAAAATATCATAAAGTATATTATTACAGACATGATTAGTATGAGCTGCCTGCTGCTCTTGAAATATTCACCAAACTTTTTAAGATTCCACAGAAAATTATTACAAAATGCTTCTATAAAAATCTATTTACATTTCTATTGCTTGCTCTGAAACAAAAGATAGTGTAGCAATAGCTTGTTTCGTGCATCACATTAAGCTGTAGTTAAAATAAACTATGGTTTATGTGGCTGAGCAACATACTGGTGCCTACTGTTGGAATTGTGGATGCTTTACTCCTCTCCTGCTCCTGCTGGGAAACAAGGCATGTGCTGGCTTTTCATGCTACCCAAACCTGACCTTATGGCTTGTTTCTCTCCAAACTATGAGAAGAAACTAAACCTTGTTCTTGGCTTACTGTTCATGCTTTGCTTTGGGGAAACAAACCACAAGCCTGAGTTCAAATGACATGACAAATCAGACCATGGCTTGTTTCCAGAAAGCATGGAGACACAGGAGTGAACCACCTGCATGCTGTTTGTTCATGTTAAACCCGTCAATTTTAACAATGATTTAATGTGAGGTGCGAACCAGGCAAACATTTCACTGTGCTAATTTAGAATGCCATAATTTTGACTAAGGTGCTCAACTGGGGCCAACTGTTTTCACATGCAGTGGTAACCATAATGGAGAATAGGTTACTAATTTAACTCATTGCAGAAAATCATTTTAAAAATTACTACCATATCTTACTACAAGGAATCTTATGAAGATGATCTGTGAAATGGACAGGAATTAGCCTCACCATGCTCGTAAGATTAATTGCCTTTAGGTTTCACAGGGGAACTTTACACTTTCTTTGAAAGCCATAAGTGCACCTATCAGCTATTTGGGGATGGTAACTGGGGTACCTTTTGCCCCACAATCCCTTCTCACCAGCCAACAGCTGGCTGGTTGGTGCAATTTCTGCATTTCAAAGACTCTTTAAAGACTCTTTTTCACTGTTGAATCAGGGATATATTTTAATTTTCTGCTTAGAAACAACTGTAAGAATTATTAAAATAAATAAATGAAATAATTAGACTGATTTCAATCCTTTTTACATGGCCCTTCAATTAATCATTTCAAGGGTTTGGATTATCAACAAATGATAAAAAATATAATAAAACTACCTCAATCAACAGTAAATAAAAAAGTTAATGCTGCACTAAAAATAATCACAATGGAAATTAGACGTATGTCTATTTTTCTCTCTCCACCTCTCCTTTTGTATCATTGCATTTTCAGCAATCTCTCTATCTTTTCTGAATGGATTACCTTGGAATGGGCCTCTGTCCAGCATCTGTAAAGGGAGGACTGTGAGGTTCTCAGTCCTACTACCATTTCCTGTTCTCTCAAAGCAACATTTCCCAACATTTCCTTCTGCTCTTCCCATCATAATGCCCTCATGAACAGGAGGAGTTAAAAATCTTTGCTCACTGAAGCTGCAAGTGCTGGGACTTTCAGAAACACCAACTCTATTAATACTCTGTGAAATTGTTGAGGATAGTTCCATACAAACATGAACTGCTTGTTCATTACAGATTCCATCAGCTCTAGAGGTGTTTTCACCTGGGTTTTGGCCTACATTTAAATTGTATTCTTCAGAAAGGACTGTACAGTCTGAATCACTGAGAAGTTCAATTTCTTGCAACATTGAGATGGTTGGGATTTTTGACTCGGATGGGTTTTCTTCTAAACAGACAGATTCAGCTACAGATAAAGGCTCTTTCACACCCAGTTCATGCCCCAAACTATGGTTGTCCAAATTACTCTGATCTACAGAGTTTTCAGAATGCATATACTGGTCTAGTGATCTATTTTTCTCAGAAGAAAGAATAATGATGCCCTCGCTTACTGTCCAGACAAGCTTCTTTTCAGCAGTATGAAGGTTGTCCTTTAAAGTAACAACTTTAAGACTATTAGACCCTTTATTATGTTTCATTGCATACTGGCTGTCCTCCTGCAAAGGCAAATTGATGTCTTTGCATAAGAAGTGTGTAGAATCCAAATTAGGTTCATTTACTACCTCAGTTTCAGAAGCTAAAGCAGATTCTTCTTCAACAGGATTCAGTGATATGACAGCATGGGAATTAGTTGCTTGATCTTTTGTTGCTCCTGCCAGTTCAGTGCTTTTAAGAGCCTCTTTTCTTTCTGACAGACAGTCATCAATACTATTATTAGAGTCACTCTCTCGCTGAATTTCTGACCCCATTGCCATGTTACAGTCTTCTTCAGCTTCACAACTTCTGTTCGAATTATACTGGTGATACTCTGAAGATCCAACTGTTCTTTTTGAGACCAATGTAAGATCAGTTGCAGGACCATTCTGAATGTCCTTCCTCTGGCCATTTATTCTTCTTTTGTCACCTGATGCTCCCAAAGATGGTGGTCTTCCCCTGACTGACTGCTTTGCCTTTGAAACCAGACATGTACCTTTAAATGTTGTAGCGTTCACTAGTGAACAACTATTGCACATTTTGGAAGCATAATTTCTTTGTGAAGTCCTTTTTCTCTTACTTGGTTCTGACTTTACCCTCTGTTGCTTTAGTACCTTAGTATTTTCCTTAGATGTATGGTGAACTCTTTCACCTGAGCATGTTTTTGCCTGGAAAAGCAAAACAGTGATAAGAGAAGAGAAACAGAAATAATGGCCAGGATATATTTCCTAGTCCTCACCCAATATTTATTCACATGAATCAGTTTTGATAACAATAGGGAAAAGAAAAGATTGTGAGTTACCGCAGGACAATCAAAAATCAGTTCCACGCTATGTTAAATAAATGCCGTAGTGCCGCTGGATCAAGACAAAAGGGTTCAACTTTGTAGCCCTGTGGCAATTAGAGGACCCCATGCAGCTAAGGGGACCCACAAGCAAGCTGAGGAGGCTTATTCCTTGGGAGAGGAGAGGAAAGTGGGGCTATTGCTCACTTTAAATATACAGTTTAAATATACAGATTACAGACACTTCAGGTTACAGACACTTCAGGTTATAGACTCTACTAACCCAGAAGTAGTTTGGTTAAGAACTTTGGGTTAAGAACTTTGCTTCAGGATGAGAACAGAAATTGTGCGGTGGTGGCACAGCGGCAGCGGGAGGCTCCATTTGCTAAAGTGGTGCTTCAGGTTAAGAACAGTTTCAGGTTAAGAACGGACCTCCAGAACAAATTAAGTTCTTAACCTGAGGTACCACTGTACAAGGTAGCCAAGGGTTCCCCCCCACAGTGCAGATCTCTTGATGCCCATTCCCTCTGCCTAAATTTTCTAAAAAGGCCTTCCTAGAAGGGCTTCAGCTCCAGAAACTGCGGTTGGCTGCTTCCTTCTAGCCACACTTCTGGAACGACTTCAGCGCCATGCTGCCTCCAGAACTGAAGCTCTTCTAAGAAGTGTAGGTAGGGGCAATGGGTGTAGAGACCCTCACACTGATTTAAGTTGTTAGAAACCTTCCTTTCAAAGAGTAATAATAAAGAATTAAACAACCTTTGGCTGCCTCATACATTTAAGGTAAGTGGCATCCCCTTCTCCTTCCAAGGAGAGCAGAGCAGCCGGGTCAGGGGTTGGGGTGGAGTGACAGAAAATACCCTCCAATTTGGCAGTGTCTCTGGTTCAATGCATTTGATATTACTAGTTAGAAATGAATTATTATGGTTAGGACCTTGAAGAGCACTTCAGAAAACCTCTGCAATAAAATACCTTGACTATTACTTGACTATTATATTTCACTACTCACTTGTATTGAAAATTCATTATTAACTTTTACCTTAGGCTGGCTCTCAATTCTACTTTGGTCACTCACTGGGTCTTCTAAAACTCTTTCAGCTAAAAATACATTCAAGGAAGATATTTGGATCTGCTTTTTTAAGCCTGGTTTTTAATGACACACAAAAACTGTTAGAAAAGTCCTCTCCAAGTTTTCCTCTTAAAAAATACATTTATAAAATTATGAATTAATGAGTGTGTGGTATTATTATTTTTTAAATGTGAAACAGCTGATAGCCTGTCTGAAGTTGGGATAGAGCTAGTAACTGACAACTGAATGACCATGCAGGTCACTGATATGTGTTGTACACCAGTCATTTTCATTGCAAAAATGGAAGTAGGCTGGTCTCTGAGCTCGGTTCTTAAATATTGCATCAGCTGTCACCCAAAGGTTCTGTCAAACCTCTTCTTAAACAACAATAATTTCATTGTGGAAGAACTAAGTAGCACATGCACAATCTGGGTTGGTTCTTACACAACTTCTGATCAAAGGAGGCAACACAGCAAGAAATATCAGAATGGGAAGAGACCCAGCAAATTAGTCTGGCTGAAAAATATAACTCTGTCCCACTGTAATTATCCTACCCCGGCTGAACTCTTCTGACATGGACATTTGTCATGCTCCCATAGCAGGAGGCTTCTGTGAAAGAGGACCCAGAGCCCTCTCTGAAGACTGTAACAGAGGAATAGACAGGATGTGATGACAGTGATGCTGAGCCCAGGTCCTTTGGCACTGGGGACCCCTGGACATTGGCACAGCAAGACCAGAACTCAGAAGTGGAGATTAAGAATGAGCCACCTCCAAATCCTCATGCTGCCTCATGAAGCTCCAAGACAGGGCAATGACTATATGGCACAGTACCCATCTGAGAGGCAGGCTGCTCCTCATGAGTAGACCTGAACTGTGTTAGCTCAGATGACCAACAGCTGTACAAAGGGTGGAGCTCAGGATGTTATTGAATTAAAGCCCTCAGTCTTAAATATTCCCATGGCTTTGTTAAATTGCTGGCTGCCCCACTTCATTGCTGTTGCACAATGACCCTCACCATGCAAGATGACCTTTGTGACTCTCAGGCTTGGAAACTGCCTATTGGTAGCAATTCTATTTGTGGACATTCAAGACTCAGAAGGAGGGGAGTTTTGGGGGCTATTTGTTGAATGTGGATGCCATGTTTTGCTCTAGTGTTATCATTCTGCCAATCATTGCTGAGCTTTCAAAGAACAAATGAATCAAATGTGTCAGTTCTTCACACGTTACAAAATTGCACAGATCAAAATGAAATGTTACAGCTGCTTCACACTTACAATGTATGATTCTAGCTACCTTCAATACACACACCAATTTCAGAACTTCATCATAGTTCAAGATTTGTTCAACAATTTTACATCAGCTTTTTTATTCCATGAATATGAATTTGAGATCAGATTTTTCTTTTTATTAACCAAAAATTGGAAGTGCTACTCATATCTGGAGGAGCTGTGTGATACATCTTGATGCTTGCCATAGAGGAACAAAATTCAAAGAAAACATTACTAGATTTGTAACATAAAAAATGCTAAGAAAAAAATCTTGCTTCCATTGAAGTTTGCAAGAATGCATGCCCTATATATTGTAAAATTGACTGTATCACTTGACAGTAATTCCTGCTTAATTAATCCAAAACACAAATACTGTATACATATGTCATTTTGTTATATTCCAGTGCTCTGGTGAAGCTATGCTGACAAAGTCCTATCTGCATACAGAACAAATCTCAAATTTGGAGTAAAAACATTTCTTGTAGTTGCTTTGTGAATGAGTGTCAGTCTAAATATAGCTCTTTCTTACCTGATGCTGACCTTCTTCTAGATTTAGCTATAAAACTTGCAAGTAGTTTCTTCATAGGCATGTCAGTTGCTTCTTCTAAAGCACTCTTCCCTTTCTCATTTTTGAACAGTGGATCAGCTCCATACCAAAGTAGTAACTCTGCCACCTAGAGGTAAAGATTCTTCAACATTTGTTCCTAACGCTTTCACACTTTCCGTATCTCACTCATCATACAGAACAGCCACAGGTGTCGCTCCACAGCAACTAAAAGTCAAAGTCGCTGCTGCTCATTGCAATTTTATATAGTAGTTACAGATATAATATGAGCAAGTAGAACCCTGCAACAAAATGTTACAGCTCATCCTCAGCCCCTAACGGAAACGGTTCTGTTTGGGGCTCAGACAGCCTGGAACAAGAATGCTTATTAAACTTGATGAAGAAAGGAGGAGGTTTCAGCAAAAAACACACAGGTTTTTGTTTCATCTTCATGAAACCTTCCTGCACTGCACTTATAATGTGAAAGGAGTTGGTTTTGGGGCCTGAGCACTTTATTACTACTATGTACTTGGGAGGGGGTTGTCCCTGAAGACTGACATTCTTAACATTCCATGGCTCTGGAACACCACTAAGTTTGTGCAGCATTCTGACTTGTTAGATCCCTAAAATCAAATTTAAACATTGTTGCCACTGTCAGCAAAAACGGGGGGGGGGGGGAAGCGGTAAACAAACTCACACAACTTTTGTGAAATATGGTAGATTGTTTAAGAAATCTACAAATCAGAGGTGGTATTCCGAGTTTTACTCAGAGGACACCCACTGAAATTAATGAATATGACTAAGTTAGGTCAAGTAATTTCAGTGGGTTTACTCTGGGTGAAACTCAGTTGAATACCACCTCAGAAGACTAATGGAATATGTAAGCTCTTTTAGAAGAGACAAACAGGATCAATTTAGTCTATGTTTACATTCCACAGATGTCTTACTGAATGTCTAAAATAAATAACCCCCCAATCTTCTAAGTACAGTACAGTTAATTATAATAAAATTAGCAAAATACATGCAAAGAAGGAAGGAATGCCAATTGTGACAGGATAGGATAGGAAAGGAAAAGGCATTTCTTAAATATAATGAAGCGAACTAAGGACTCCCAGTACTTGGGAACAGCTTTAGACAGATAAGGACTCTCCACAGCTAAACAGATCTTCAGACAGAAATGATGGCAAATCTTGCAGAAGTTTTATTGCATACAAGAACTCTTGGACCTTCTCAAGCATTTGAAAAATCAAGACAAACAGTTATTTCTTTCTTTTTTCCACTAGATGGTGCAAGACAAGAGCTCAAAACAGGAGATAACAAAGCTTCTTTATAACTACTTTCCATACCCAGAAATTATTTGGGGATGGGCTACCCTCTATTTTTTTTTTGCAGACAAACCAATACATATATAAAAACAAATGGACCAGACCAGGCCTCTAAATCTTTGTTTTCCCTATTTTAATCTCTGCCTCCTGGTCCTTGTCACATGGTTTTTCATGGTAGGCAGCTTCCACTGCAGCAGCATCCCAAAACAATAGCACCTGTGCCTTTAAGAAGGAAAAACAATGGCTTTCCTTGTGGCTTTTTGTAGAAGATAAATTGCAACGTATTTTCAAATACAGAAGCATTACCTTATAGTGGCCACCTTTAACTGCATCATGTAATGGTGTTGTTTTTTCACTTCCTTTACAGTTAACATCAGCTCCTGCTTTTAAAAGCTCGTTTGTTGTCCACCAAAATCCAGCCAGACTGGCGTCATGCAGTGGAGTCCAACCTGTGGCATCAAAAAAATACTTAGAATTTAGGCCATATATTTTATAGGATTATTTTCATTTCCCTCTGGCCAGAAAACATTCCCCTCCTGGAGACTACGACTGGCTTTTGAGGATTTAGGTAGTGGAAAGGGGAAGAACGGAACACTAGCAACCTTAGGTTTTCTGGCCAAAGGGCCAAATCTTTATCTCCCCAACTGCAGACAGACTGAAGCTGACAGGTGGCTGGGGCCGCCCACTGTCAATGACCTGATCTCATAGTGATATCAGGTGATGCTTCCCTTTAAAGCCCTGATTATTAGTAATAATAATATAATAATAATTTATTATTTGTACCCCGCCCATCTGGCTGGGTTTCCCCAGCCACTCTGGGCGGCTTCCAACAGAGATGAAAAATACACTAAAATATCACATATTAAAAACTTCCCTGAACAGGGCTGCCTTCAGATATTTTCTGAATGTCAGGTAGTTGTCCATCGCCTTGACATCCGATGGGAGGGCATTCCACAGGGCGGGCGCCACCACCGAGAAGGCCCTCTGCCTGGTTCCCTGCAACTTGGCCTCTCGCAGTGAGGGAACCGCCAGAAGGCCCTCGGAGCTGGACCTCAGTGTCCGGGCAGACCGATGGGGGAGGAGACGCTCCTTCAGATATACTGGACCGAGGCCATTTAGGGCTTTAAAGGTCAGCACCAACACTTTGAATTGTGCTCGGAAACGTACTGGGAGCCAATGTAGGTCTTTCAAGACCGGTGTTATATGGTCTCGGCGGCCGCTCCCAGTCACCAGTCTAGCTGCCGCATTCTGGATTAGTTGTAGTTTCCGGGTCACCTTCAAAGGTAGCCCCACGTAGAGCGCATTGCAGTAGTCCAAGCGGGAGATAACCAGAGCATGTACCACTCTGGCGAGACAGTCTGCAGGCAGATAGGGTCTCAGCCTACATACCAGATGGAGCTGGTAAACAGCTGCCCTGGATACAGATTTGACCTGTGCCTCCATGGACAGCTGTGAGTCCAAAATGACTCCCAGGCTGCACACCTGGTCCTTCAGGGGCACAGTTACCCCATTCAGGACCAGGGAATCCTCCACACCTGCCCGCCTCCTGTCCCCCAAAAACAGTACTTCTGTCTTGTCAGGATTCAACCTCAATCTGTTAGCCGCCATCCATCCTCCAACCGCTTCCAGACACTCACACAGGACCTTTACCGCCTTCACTGGTTCTGATTTAAAAGAGAGGTAGAGCTGGGTATCATCTGCATACTGATGAACACCCAGCCCAAACCTCCTGATGATCCCTCCCAGCGGCTGCATGTAGATGTTGAAAAGCATGGGGGAGAGGACAGAACCCTGAGGCACCCCACAAGTGAGAGCCCAGGGGTCTGAACACTCATCCCCCACCACCACTTTCTGAACACGGCCCAGGAGGAAGGAGCGGAACCACTGTATGACAGTGCCCCCAGCTCCCAGCCCCTCAAGACGGTCCAGAAGGATGTCATGGTCGATGGTATCAAACGCCGCTGAGAGATCCAGCAGAACTAGGAAACAGCTCTCACCTTTGTCCCTAGCCCGCCGGAGATCATCAACCAGTGTGACCAAGGCAGTTTCAGTCCCATGATGAGGCCTGAATCCCGACTGGAAGGGATCCAAATGGTCCGCTTCTTCCAGGCGTGCCTGGAGTTGTTCAGCAACCACTCGCTCAATCACCTTGCCCAAGAATGGAAGGTTTGAGACTGGGCGATAATTGGCCATCGTGGCCGCATCTAGAGATAGTTTTTTAAGAAGCGGTTTAATAACCGCCTCTTTCAGCGGGTTTGGGAAGGCTCCCTCATGGAGGGAAGCATTCACCACCCCACGAAGCCCATCGTCCAGTCCTTCCCGGCTAGCTTTTATAAGCCAGGATGGGCAAGGATCCAGGAGACAGGTGGTTGGTTTCACTCGTCCAAGCAGCCTGTCCACATCCTCGGAGGTAACAGATTGGAATTGATCCCACACAACTTGACCAGACAGGACTCTAGCACTCTCCCGCCCCGGCCCTGCTCCCACGGTGGAGTCTACTTCTTCCCGAATCTGAGCGATTTTATCTGCAAAAAAATTTGCAAAATCATTGCAGGAGAACATGTGGCCCGTACTGGGCCCCGATGTTACAGGTGGTTCCGCTAAATTGTGAACCACCTGAAAGAGTCTCCTGCTGCTGTTTTCTGCAGATGCAATAGAGGTGGTGAAGAAAGTCTTCTTCGCCGTCGCTATCGCCACTTGGTAGGCTCGACGTTGAGCTCTAACCTGTGTCCGGTCTGATTCAGAATGGGTTATCCGCCACCGGCGCTCTAGCCGTCTCAACGATTGTTTCATCGCCCTCAGATCCGTGGAAAACCACGGGGCTATCCGGGCTCCATGCAATCGGAGAGGGCGCTTCGGAGCCAAACAGTCAATAGCCCTGGTTAACTCCACATTCCAGCGGGCCACCAGGGAATCGGCTGAAAGGCCATCAACATGGGATAAAGCATCCCCTACCACTCTCTGGAAACCATTTGGATCCATTAAGTGGCGGGGGCGGACCATCCGAATCGGTCCCACCTCCCTGCAGAGGGGATGGGTCGCAGAGAAGTCCAGTTGCACCAGGAAGTGGTCTGACCATGGCACTTCTTTCGTTTCACTTTTACTTAGTGTCAGATCACCAACATCCGTAGAGGTAAACACCAGGTCCAAGGCATGTCCGCGGCTATGGGTTGGGCCAGACTTATTCAGGGACAGCCCCATGGAGGCCATGCTTTCCTCGAAGTCCCGAGCGGCCCCTTGTAAGGTCGTGTCGGCATGGATGTTAAAATCCCCTAGGACGACCAAGCTAGGTGTCTCCAGGAGAACATCCGCCACGACCTGAAGCAGCTCGGGCAGGGAATCCTTGGTGCAGCGGGGAGGTTGGTACACCAAAAGGAATCCTGTACTGCCCCTATTGCCCAACTTCCAGAACATGCACTCAGAAAACTGGGTCTTCCCAATAGGACGCCTGGTGCAAACTAATGACTTCCTAAAAATCACTGCAACCCCCCCTCCCCGCCCACATGACCTGGGTTGCTGTGCGTAAGAGAAACCTGGTGGACCATTTCACAAAATGGTAGTTAACACAAATTACAGGCCCAGCCCTAAGCACTTACTTATACTGTAAAACTAGCATATCACAGAACACATGATAAGTAAACATGCTTAGCATTAAGTTGTGCCTTGCTCAAGTTTATTATTACACATTATTATTTCATCATTGGATGAAATTAACATTGGAGATTCTGCTCACCTGCACAATCCTGAGTATTTACATTTCCACCAGCTTTTATCATTGCACGTAAACCATTTAGGTCATCTTCCACAGCAGCTCTGTGCAATAATGTCTGACCAAATCTGTCTCTTCTATTGATTTTGGATAGTGAAATGTAGTTATACGAGGAGTTAGAGGAACTGTTCCAAGTGGCTTGCCTCCCTGAGAAATATACACAAAACCAAAGGATGGAATAAGAAAAAAATATTACAGGTTGCTTATTGTTGTTTCCTCCCAGGGCTGGAAAGGGGTTTGTTTAACCTCTAGTTTGCTAGTAAAACTGAATTACTGTATTTTTTGCTCCATAAGATGCACCTGACCATAAGACACATCTAGTTTTTAGAGGAAAGCAAGAAAAAAAATATTCTGAACAAAACAGTGGATGTATGATTTTTGTCTGTGGCCACAGGCATGATATGTTATTTGATGGTACGTTTTGGGTAGCCCAATGCAAAAATCTTGAGAATCCATGTCAATCCATGCTTTTTAACCATGTTTTTGTGCCATTGTGGCCCTACGTAACAATGGATGCATGATTTTTTGGTGCAGGCTATAGCCATGGACATGCTATGTGGTCTGATGGAGAATTTGGGGTGACCCAATGCAAAAATCCTGAGGCTCCATGTGCTTTTACCTCCCCCCTCCCAGGCAGCCTCCTTTATCTCTAGAGTCCCTTATCTCCCCTCCTGATTGCTTGCTGATCAGCTGCTCAGCAGCTTTGTTTCAAACCCCCTTCCCTCTTTCTAAAAAAAAAAAAAAAGCACAATCTGCTTTTTGCCCCTGGGCAATTCAGCTCCAGGGACCACACATTCGCTCCATAAGACGCACAGGCATTTCCCCTTACTTTTTAGGAGGGGAAAAAAGTGCGTCTTGTGGAGTGAAAAATACGGTGCTGTGTCGCAAAATGATGCATGTCTAAAAAGAGTGTCACCAACATGAAAAGTTTGGAAAGCTCTGGTCTAATGTATCATTAATTACAGAAATATATCTGAAGTTGTAACAGAGCTGAATCACGTGTCCCTAATGCCATAGACAAAATATCTTAAGAGGGATTGTGAACAAACTGCATACAGTGTTATGGCTGCAAAAAATAGCCTACACCAGACAATGGAGACATGCTGCAATTTACATAAATGTAAATTCCCTTGAGACCTTTGTGGTATAGTAGGAGTAATAAATAAAGGAATAAAAATGATTATCTTATACTCACTTACCCAAGGAGTATTTTTCTTATAAATATTATTTAAAGTGTTTCTGGTTATGAGTAAAACTCACTCAAGGTGGCTTACACATAAATGATAAAAATACAATTTCCAATTTAAAAAAAAATACAGTGCAAAACCTTACCTCTTATTGGGGCTCAATTTTGAGTAGACATGCCTAGAACTGAATTGTTAATAACATTCTGAATGGAAAGGAACAGTAAACAAACCCATTTTATTTTCTTGAATAAAAGTTGAAGGAAGACATTTACCTATTGGGGTTATTGTTATGGTTTATTATTACAGTATGCATTTTTGTGTTTTTATATTGCAAACTGCCCTGTGATCTTCAGATGAAGAGCAGTACAGAAATTTAATAAATAAATAATAATTTATTCAAAATACAAAAGTTAACTCATCAACTAATGTTACTCATGTATTTAATATCACATAACTGAGTTGCATATTTAACACAATATGCATATTAAACTCAATGTTTCAAACATTTGAAAGGGTATCATGAACAGCAAGCAACAAATTTAGCTTATTTGTTTTAGCAAATACATTGATTTTATTTATAAGCTGCCCCACACATTAAAAAAAAATACAAGATGGCACATGCACATACATACTAAATAAATACATGTACGGTAATTAAAGCAAAACTTCCAATTGCCAATCCAAAGTTACTAAGTACTATAACCATTGCCCTCTGCTGGATAACAAGAAGTCATGTATCAATGGATTGTGCTTTTAACTTGTAATTACTGCTTCCTGATACTTGCAGATTTATTGTACAAACCAAGACAGTAGTAGTATTTGCAGAACGGACTCATAATGCTGTTTTAGTATGTATGTGTATCCTACATGATAAATATGCAACTTTTAATATTTTAAAATGTGTGTGTGATATAAATGGATACAGTGGAGAATTCCCAACCAACTAAAGTTCCCCACAGCGCCAACTCATATAGGCAAACATGTTTTCGCCCCTCATTATGAATACTTCATGCCCAACCAAGTGATCATGGATTTCAAATGCTGATGCAGCTCCAATTAAAAAATGTCTTCTAAAACGAATAGGAACTGACTCTAATGGCCAAGAAGCAAACAGCATGCCCAAGCCCTAAAAGCTTTCTACTCAATAAGGATGATGTGGTGAAATTGAATCTGGCATAGGGATGGACAAATCAATCAATTTTGGTTTCTTTCACTTTCTCATTTTTGTAGCCTTAAGTTCTTTTCTCCACATTTCCACATCAGTTTGCAAAACAAAATTTAAAATGTCCTCACTGAAATTCATTCGCATTTAAGTGTGAATTTCTCTTAATATGCACAATTTTGCCCAATACACACAGTTTTGCAATTCATTTTTGTACATTACTAACACCAATATATGGCTTTTTATGTACACTTTACCCTAGTATGAGCATTATCGTACACATAAAATGGAGAACAACACTGCAAAATTAAGAGAAATGTGAATTTCAAAAGAAGGCGTTTTTGATCGCATATTGTTTTAAAAAGTGCAAATTAGGTAGGTTCACCTTTAACTGAATCAAATGTTATCCCCTACTCCAAACCTGAGGTAATATTGAGGAACATGACCTTATCACTGAGGGCCAAACTAAACATTTGCTTGATGCAGAGCATAAACTGCATGTACTTTGGCCTTTAGATTTGAGTAAGGGGAAATGCCAGTGAAGCCTCCTTGCTTAGACTTAGAAAATGAAGGTGTCCCTTGCTCTAATTAAATTCCACTTTCGGTTGCAATAGTTTCTTCCAACCCAGCACAAGACAGAGAATTGATAGCGATGGACGCAGAGCTTCTGTTAATGCCTGCCCAGAAATGGTAACATGAACTGGGACACTTTGCCACAGTGACATGTTTAGCGGGGGGGGGGGGGGGGAGCATATGTCCTTCAGGCTACAGAAGATAAAAAAAACACTGCTTACTTCTTTTCTTGGCAATCCTCTGACTTTTCCTCACTTGCTCAACTTTAGTATTTGTATCTGTAGTTGAGAAGCGGCATAATACAGTTCCCATCTGTGAATAGTCATCTTCCTTATCTTTAGTGTCAGATCTGATGACAAACAAAACATTTTAAATTACCAAATGCATTTCTCTATACTCGGCATGATGTGCATATATATTTTAAAATATTTTTCTTGAAAAGGATAAGGAAAACTGTATATTTAGTCTCACCCAAACTTCACATGGAAACTTTTTTTTTAACCTCCTCAGGATATACTTATTCATTTTATTATTTCCATTTCCATAACACATTATATAAAATATCTCAAAGTGGTAAAAATGTTATATTTAATATAAGCTTTCCCATTAACCACTGTAAAAAATTTATATCATATTGAAAACCATTAGCTTACTCTCTTGTTTGAGCCTCAAAACTGTGTATATTCTGATGCATCCCTTCTAGAAACTGACAACTGGAAGTAGGATCAGTATCATTTAGAGTAAGCTTCTTCCTTTTTTGTGCTGAATTCTTTAATGTACATGAAGCAACCTGGATAGTTTGTTCACATGAACTGCTATCCTTTAAAATGGAATCTCCTTTTTCAGCTGGTCTGTCACGAGAGGAAATATTCTGGTGGTCTGAATGGACTAATTTGTGCGTATTCTGACTAAAGCCAATCTGTGAAATAACAATTATAAAAGAGGTCAAAATTATTAGTAGAGCAGTAAAACATATTGGTATATCTTAGGGCTGCCATACATCCGGGATTTCCCGGACATATCTGGGATTCGTCAGTCAGAAATAGTGTCTGGGTGGAATTTTTGTAAATCAGAAAAATGTCCAGGAAAACCCACTGAAATATGGCAACCCTGGGTACAGCTACATGTATTTAAACTTCTGTTTTAAAAGTATGAACAATGAAATCACTGTCAAATTTAGAAAACTTCCAGAACAAGCAAGGTTTAGTCAAATTATAATGAGACAGCCTCTTACCATAACCCCTATTTTTTTTTCTGACAAAGGTCATTTCCTTCACAAGAAAAGAGATAACTGAGCTATACAATGTATGTGAAGAATGGTGCTTTTTCTAGTTACACAATCCTGTGTTTCTTCCTTGAGCTGGCTGGGGCTTTTGGGGGGGAAAGAGTATCACATTGCATTTCCTTCACATACCCGATTATTTTAGAATGTAAAATATTTTATAGAAAGAATCTTCTACTTCTCTGTATGCATATAGCTTAAGTGCAGATGATTATTTAATGCAAAAAACAGATGTTATGAACAATAACTTTTAAAACTATGAAGGTGTAGAAATTTTCAGTTATATTTTATTCACATAACTGTTTAAGGTGCATAAGAATGATACTATTATCTATAAGGGGTTTCCAGTATTGTGACTACATCTGCAAGATTTGACAACAGCTTTCCTGTTGAATCTTCTGAAGGTAGAATCTCTTAGACATTAATGTTGATTGCATTTAATGTGGTTACCCCATAATGTAGCTGCCAGGGGGTCGAAAGGCACACTCTCGCTACTCTCTGGATTTAGTCCTGAAGGTAAGATTGGAATGACTGTAATACTGTGCCCCCAATTCCCATTTCCTGGAGCTGGACCAGGACGATTTCATGGTTGATGGTATCATATGTCAATGAGAGATGAAGAAGTCGTACTCCCCTTGTCCCACTCTCTGCAAAGGAATCCATACTGGTGACGAAGGGTGGACAGGAACAAAGCTGGTAGCCAGTGAAAATCTTTAAAAACAGGTCCAACATAGCTCTGACTATTAACTCCACTTAGAAGGTGAGCCACTGCATTTTACTGTTTCTGAGTTATCTTCTAATATGACCAAATGGTGCTATGGCACCTTAGAACTACAGATGCAGTTGAGCTACAGTCACTTAAAAGAGCATGCTAATGAAACAGAAATGGGGAACCTGTACCCCTCCAGAGGTTGATGGATTCCAACATCCATTAGTCCCAGCTAGCATGGGCAGTGGTTAGCGATGATCAGAATCAAACAACATCTAATACTGCACGCTACTCCCTCCCAGATCTGGACACGCTGTCAGCTTGGGATCAACATAAAATCCGGGCCTGGATTCTTACTAGAGACGAGGCCATGGACCGGGCACAGTCCACCACAGCTCGCCTCTCCATGTGGCTCCCTAAAGTGAAAGTGGTAAGATCACTTGCCAACTACTTGATAGACCTGACGGAGCCCAATTTGAGAAGAGCGTTTACCATGGCCCGTTTCCATTCTATACCCACGACCTTCCTGCAGGGGATTTACTCTAAGACCCCTATTACTCAGCGTCTATGTCCATGCACAATGAATGAAGTAGAGGACTTCATACATTTCTTTTTCTACTGCCCTATTTATGAGCTAATAAGAACTAAGCTCCTCCTCTTGATCCCATCCACCATCACATCTAAGGAAGACTGTTTGAAATCGCTTCTTGTGGACGCAAATCCCCAAGTTACACGTGGGGTGGCAATCTTTATAGTGCAGGCCTTGAAACTCAGGGCTACTCTGACGGGGTAGTGTGTCCTAGACCTGGACCTGTCTTAATTCTTTTATTACCTTTTAACCTAATGTCCCGAGCCTATTTTGGGGCCATTATATGCTTTATATACATTCGCAGTAATATCGCTTTGAACTTTGTTTGGTTGTTTGTCTCTAGCATTTTTTTTAATTTTTTTATCCTGCTATGGCTGTATGCTAATGCAGTAAAGGTTTGATTGATTGATTGACAACATCTAAAGGACCTGCCTTAGATGCAAGCACTCCTCCTATGGCATAAGCCTAGCAGTTCTGGATGTTAAAATTCATTATCAATTATTACTAACTGGAAATGTTGTGCAACGTTGCATCCTCCTCCTAACCAGTGTTTGCTGATATATCCTACTGAATGTCATGCCACCAAACTTGTCCAATTCAAGCAACATAAATCAACAAGTTAAGCTTGTTTTAGAACTCTTTAAGAGAACTATGCAATGAAAATTAGCACAAACCAGTTATCAGGCTTCGCATTTGTAAATGATGTAAGTTCCAGAAATCTGAGTGCTGTGCTGCTACTTATCTTCCTCATTCCCTGGAGCAACCAAGGGGAGAAAATCTCTGATGCTTCTTTCCTTGTTGATACCTATAGTCTGCGTAATTGCTGTTCTATTGAGTGTAACCATGTAAGAAGAGCTCTGCTGGATCTGAACAAAGGCCCATCTAGCCCAGCATCCTGCTCTCAGAGTGGCCTATGGAAATCCCACAACCGGGACCTGGATGCAACAGCACCCTCTCTACTTGTGATTCCCAGCAACAGCTCTTCAGGGGGATAGTGTCTATGACAGAGGAGGCAAAACACAGCCATCATGTGTGTTGGTCACTGATAGTCTTACCCTCCATAAAAAATGTCTAATCCACACAAGTGGGTAGCCATCACTGCCTCTTGCGGGAGCAAATTTCATAGTTCTACTATGTGCAGTGCGAAAAAGTAGTTTCATCTGTCTGTTCTGGGGCTGTGTATACACACACCCTATGAAACACACAAGAGTTATTTTTTTTCACAGAGTACACAGCAGTTTGAAATTGTACAAACAAGGGATGCTGTGGGTTAAACCACAGAGCCTAGGACTTGCCAATCAGAAGGTCGGCGGTTCAAATCCCCGCAGTGGGGTGAGCTCCTGTTGCTCGGTCCCAGCTCCTGCCAACCTAGCAGTTTGAAAGCATGTCAAAGTGCAAGTAGATAAATAGGTACCGATCCGGCAGGAAGGTAAACGGTGTTTCCGTGCGCTGCTCTGGTTCGCCAGAAGCGGTTTAGTCATGCTGGCCACATGACCCGGAAGCTGTACACCGGCTCCCTTGGCCAGTAAAACGAGATGAGCGCCGCAACCCCAGTCGGTCACTAATGGTCAGGGGTCCCTTTACCTTTACCTTTTATCACACAATAACATCATTTAACGCAGCAGCTACTACCCATGCTGACTATATACACAAGGGGGCATGTTTTCAAACCAATGAGCAATGGTGTTCTCTATTCAGTAGACCCTTAAAAATATTTATACACTTTTTCAAAAGAGAGGGGTTGGAAATTGGTGTTTTGATATAAAGACAGCTCCCCATTTACACGGGGGTTGTGTTCCGAGGCACCACACGTTTAAGTGAAATTGCGTGAACACCGTTGAAAAAGCCAGCAAACACCCTCCAAACCACCTTGCTCAAACTCCAACTCGCCACAGTTTGTGCAAGGGCTTATGGGATTGCATTTGCAAAGGCTCATCAGATTGTTACACTGTTTTTATGCCCTTTTGTGCAACAGGAATGGTCACACATGCCTTGAATGCATGTAAATGGGAAGTTGCTGGTACTGATATACAGAGGAAATGTAATAAATCTATGGATTTGTTTAGTGACAATGCACAACCTACATTTCTTCATACACACATACATACCAGAAACAAACATGCAAAGGCAAATTATCAAGACAGACTAAATGTGCTGGTCACCAAAGAACCTTCAGTTGCACTTGAGTTGGGTGGGGACTTCCTTGTAGTAGCTTCTGAGGAAGAAATGGGTCTGAAGGGCACTTCATTTGGTAAGAGGGACTACAATGTCTTTGTTTTAAATGCAAAAAGTCCCAGGTTCAATATCTAGCATTTCCAAGTAGAGCTGGAAGACCCTCAGTCTGAAACACTGGAGCAATGCTGCCAATCAGTGTAGACAATACTGAGCTATATGGACCAATGGTATAAGCCAACCTCAGATACCCGCTGCCTTGTGGGGCATCTTAGGGAAATAAAAGGCTAAGGAGTAAACCCTAGACAAATCTGGAATGAAGTAAAATGGTTGAACGGTGTCTTGTACGCCTCCTTCCAGCAACTCCAGCAGCCAAGCTGGTGCTAAATGTTCTGGTTACCAGTCTCTGCAACCACAGCAGGTGCTGTAATTCTCCAGCAGTTTGACCTCACCCCTAGAGGTGCACTCTGTTGTCTCTCAATAGAGACAGATGCTAAGAAAAGATCTTCAGATGAATGGCAATATATAAATTTAATAAATAATAATTAAAAATAATAGTGGAAGGCAGCTGCTGTTCTTCTGCTTCCTTCCTGCAGCTCCATGTACTGTACAAGTGTGGACCATGTCATATGAAGCTGCAGTGAGAGAGGGAATCACCTGAAAACCAGAGGGCTCTTGTGTCAGCAAAGCTCTCACTTAAATAACATCATTCCATCTGATTTGGGATTATTCTTCCTTCCCACAGCAGCCCCATACCCCACTGCTGTACACTGTTCAGGAGCATGCACACACCCACACCATGGAGAGGGTTGTCAGGGGTACAGTGGATTGCAGAGGGAGAAACAGAAAGAGAAGGCTGGTTGAGCAAACTGTAAACTTATAATAAGAGGGCTTTACAATGCAGGTATCACTGTTGTACAAGACAGCAGGGAAGAAGCAAAGTTGATTATCCTAACAATGGCAGTATGCAACTTTAATGAGAGGCAAGGTAATAAAAACATACACCACTTACCTAGGAATATTATACACAAACAACAGGCTTATTTGGGGTATAAGATGGTTTTGTGAATATAAACGGCAAGTTAACATTTCAATAAACATTAATGTGAATATAAATTGTAAACCAACATTTCAACTTTAAAGTATACATACTTGTTCCTCTGAAGGATATGGCAATGTGGTCTCCATTAAAACTTCTGTTTCTTCAAGGTGTTTTATATGAAGCTGAGATTTTACATTTATATCTATGATTTGTGTGCAATCACCATCTGTTTGGTCTGGTGTCGGTTGTTTTTCTGCGGTGATGAACCAACTTCCCTTGCCTTCTGGCTGACAGACAGATGCTGCTGCAGATTCTGACAAGGAGTTCAGTGCTGTGAGAAGCTCTACAGGCAGGGCATTGCTCTCCTTATTTACAGACTTAGCCATAGAAATAGCACCATCCTGATTTTCCAATATGTCAAGCATTTTGAGGGTCTCGGAATCATCAAGTGGTTCCATCAAATCTTCAGATTCCACAGCCATTGTTTCATCTACACTTATACTTGATTGCACTGTTTCAAGAAATGGATGGTTTTCTGTCATATCTTCCTTACTGACAATCTGAAAAACCTCTGACATCTCTGCATCTTGTGGAATTGAATCCTCTATTGCATCCATACCAGAAAGAAGGCTTATTTCTGGAGACACTTCAACATTTAAAGTCTCTGGAAGCTAATGATAAAAACATATGCTAATTTAACACTCAAAAGTGCACATTTGCAAAGCTTTCTTCAAAAAAAAATGCTGCTTCTTCTTCATAGCTCTTTTTAAAATAGCTTTTTAACATAGCTTTTTTAAAATAGCTGTTTTTGTACCTTCCCCAGTTCTATTATATTTCTTTTAATCTGAGACAAAGGTGCACAATTTTCTAGACTGCATATTTACATAATAGTTTTAAGATACTTAAAGAAAAAGGGTTTACCCTGCTACACTTTGCTAAAAACTTTAATGGTCTCTTATGATCCCTCAGTCTGCTTCCAGGGAGCTTACAGCCAACTTTTACTCGTTATTAGTCTTTTACATTTAAATGTTTTTCTCAGTATCATTCATTCATTGTTATATTTTTTCTTATGATAAGAAGGCGTTTGATGCAGCTGTACTGCTGAAGCTATGTATTTTCTCTGGCCTTTAGATGGCTTTGTGGGTTGATTTGTACTGCTTAAAAATTGGTTTTATTTTAATTTTCTCTGTCTTGTATTTTCTATTTTTCATAACATTGAAAACTCCCCAGAGGAGTGAGTTAATGGGAAAGTATAAATGCAAAAAATAAATTGATTGATAAAAATATTTCTATATGCCCAATTACATAAAATATCAAAGTGCTCCACAGCATAAAGTACCATAACACAATACCAAATAATAAATTTAAAGCCTGGTCCTGTTATTAGCCTGGGAACCGACCCAGAAAACATATATAACCCACTGTAAAAAAGCTGAAGAAAAACTGTTTTCTTTAGTATAATTGCAGGTCTACTACTAGAGCATCAGCACAGGCAATATGGCGGGCTCCAATAATCTTCTTGCTT
Source organism: Podarcis cretensis (assembly GCF_951804945.1). NCBI lineage: Eukaryota > Metazoa > Chordata > Lepidosauria > Squamata > Lacertidae > Podarcis > Podarcis cretensis. The sequence goes on from NC_137180.1 coordinate 36,502,332, forward strand.
TCTCCAGGGTGCTGCTGATATTATGACAAGTCAAGCAGCAAAGAGGGGGCTGAATGGAGTGAAATCTGCTGGGATAATGCTAGCAAGACACAGGAAATCAAATAAGTGGACATGAGAACTGTGGTTGGATAGGATGACAGGGAATGATCAAAATGACATGGATGCCAAGGGAATCAAAACCCTTTCTGTGGAGAAACTTGGAGTGCATGGTTACTAGGGATGCCACCTTCCTGTTCACTATGCTATGGAGGTCTTTACTTGGGAGGGTGGCATGTTGTCTTTGTGGCTACCCTGTTATCCTTTGTGTGTATCCTGGATAGAGTGAAATCACAAAATTGTTTGGCTATTGCCATGCACTGATTGGTGTCTTCTGTGTATGAGTAAATGATGGGGTGTCACAAGCACACAAAGTTTAAAAAAAATTCTCTCTCTTCCATGGTCCCAACAAAAATAGTTACTCTTGAAATGCAAATGGCAGCTTCAAAGAAGCTATTTTGGTCAGGACCACGGCAGGGAGAAGAAAAAGTTAAACTTCCCTTCCCAAGGTTCCAAGGCTGCTAGTTACATAAGAAAAATTGTGTGTGTTAATTTCATTCATGCAATTAATATCACATCTAGTTCAGTGCTCATAATAGGACCAATGGAGCTACTGCAGGAAAATTACAAAAGTGCATTTTCAATACTCAACATACTATGTTGGCAAGTCTGACCTGTTACATTCTTTCACAATCTTGTATGGTGTAATAATTTTTATCACAATAACTTCTACACTGTATCATTATACACATCCTATGGGCATGCTGGTTAATTTGCATAAAAACAGCAAGCTCAAGCTCAAAGTGAATGTTTGAAATGACATCTTTGTTAAGATTACAGTTTGTTTGTTTGTTTGTTTGTTTATGTAATAAATATCTGGAGAAAACATGTTCATAGGCTTTCACGGGGGAAGGGGGAATTCCATGAGGCATAAATTAATTGAAAAACAGAGATTATATAGTTACAATTGGGGGGGAGGAGAACACTAACAGACCTACATTTCTGTCTGTTTCCAGAAATCCAGCCACTTCAGAATCTAAACCTAAAACAGCAGCAAATAAGTGAATTTTAAACTTTATTTTCAATGCATATCACTTTGAATATCCTTTAAAACATAGTATGGTCTTTGAGGGGAAACCGTAAATACCAAATTTAGCCATCCTGGACCTGAAGCAAGAGGGAGCATCCCTTGAAATACAAATAGCAGCTTCAGAGAGGTAATTGTCATCAGGACTATGGACTCCCTATGGCCCCAAGACTGCTTAAGCTTGCCTGTGGCTGCTATTTACATAACCAAAAAATGTGTCTAGCTTGCCCTTTACAGGCACAATTTGTGTGCCTCTACATTTCCCCCTCTATGACTAATAGCACCTTCTGGGGGGAGGGTGATTTGGATCTGACCACTGACAACAGGGGCAAAGGGTTAGACTTCCCCACAAGGACTGATCCCCAAGCAAACTGGGACTTTCATTTCTTAAGAAAGAAAAAGGCGTGGAGAGTGTCAATCATGGAATTTCTATGTAACATCTAATTTGGACCTGATGGATGGCTTTTCTATTTTGAAAGGGATAACAACAGGAACCTTTCACAAGTTCGCTGATGACACTGGCATACCTTTAATGTGTGGTTGATATATTGTGTTTATTATATTTCTACTATTGTTGCTATTTTCTACATTGTGATTTTAATAGAAGTAATGTCTTGTGCAAAATATGTGTACTAAAAAGGCAGTGTGTACATTTTTATATAGCTATATGAAATAAGATCTTCCTGCAGCCAAAGATGGTTGAATCTCATCCCTTGAAATACAAATAGCAGCTTCAGAGAGGTAATTGTCATCAGGACTATGGACTCCCTATGGCCCCAAGACTGCTTAAGCTTGCCTGTGGCTGCTATTTACATAACCAAAAAATGTGTCTAGCTTGCCCTTTACAGGCACAATTTGTGTGCCTCTACATTTCCCCCCCCCCCCTTCATGGATCACTGCCTTGCCGTGGCGAAGGGGCTTGAAGAACTCAGAGAAGCTATGAACTATGCCGAGCAGGGCACCCAAGATGAACAGGTCATAGTGGAGAGTTTTGACCAAACGTGATCCACCTGGAGGAGGAACTGGCAAGCCACTCCAGTATCCCTGCCAAGAAAACTCCATGGACAAAGACAACAGGCATATAAAAGTTATGACGCTGGAAGATGAGTCCCTCAGGTCGGAAGGCGTCCAACATGCTACTGGGGAAGAGCGGAGGGCAAGTACAAGTAGATCCAGAGCTGATGAAGCGGCTGGGCCAAAGCCGAAAGGACGCTCAGTTGCAGATATGCCCGGAAGTGAAAGGAAAGTCCAATGCTGTAAAGAAAAATATTGCATAGGAACCTGGAATGTAAGAACCATGAACATGGGTAAGTTGGAGATGGTCAAAAATGAGATGGCAAGAATAAATATTGACATCCTGGGCATCAGTGAACTAAAATGGACGGGAATGGGTGAATTCAGTTCGGATGACCATCATATCTACTACTGTGGGCAAGAAACCCGTAAAAGAAATGGAGTGGCCCTCATAGTCAACAAAAGAGTGGCAAAAGCTGTACTGGGATGCAATCTCAAAAATGATAGAATGATCTCGATACGAATCCAAGGCAGACCTTTTAACATCACAGTAATCCAAGTTTATGCACCAACTACTGGTGCTGAAGAAACTGAAATTGACCAATTCTATGAAGACTTACAACACCTTATAGAAGTGACACCAAAGAAGGATGTTCTTCTCATTATAGGGGATTGGAATGCTAAAGTAGGGAGTCAAGAGATAAAAGGAACAACTGGCAAGTTTGGCCTTGGAGATCAAAACGAAGCAGGGCAAAGGCTAATAGATTTCTGTCAAGAGAACAAGCTGGTCATCACAAACACGCTTTTCCAACAACACAAGAGACGACTCTACACATGGACATCACCAGATGGGCAGCATCGAAATCAGATTGATTATATTCTCTGCAGCCAAAGATGGAGAAGCTCTATACAGTCAGCAAAAACAAGACCTGGAGCTGACTGTGGCTCAGATCATCAGCTTCTTATAGCAAAATTCAAGCTTAAACTGAAGAAAGTAGGAAAAACCACTGGGCCGGTAAGATACAATCTAAGTCAAATCCCTCATGAATACACAGTGGAAGTGAGGAACAGGTTTAAGGATTTAGATTTGGTGGACAGAGTGCCTGAAGAACTATGGATGGAGGCTCGTAACATTATACAGGAGGCAGCAACGAAAACCATCCCAATGAAAAGGAAATGCAAGAAAGCAAAGTGGCTGTCCAATGAGGCCTTACAAATAGCGGGGGAGAGAAGGCAAGCAAAATGCAAGGGAGATCGTGAAACATACAGGAAATTGAATGCAGATTTCCAAAGAATAGCAAGGAGAGACAAGAAGACCTTCTTAAACAAGCAATGCAAAGAAATAGAGGAAAGCAATAGAATGGGAAGAACCAGAGATCTGTTCAAGAAAATTGGAGATATGAAAGGAACATTTCGTACAAAGATTTCCATAATAAAGGACAAAAGTGGAAAGGACCTAACAGAAGCAGAAGACATCAAGAAGAGGTGGCAAGAATACACAGAGGAATTATACCAGAAAGAAACGGATGTCTCATATACCCCAGGTAGTGTGGTTGCTGACCTTGAGCCAGACATCCTGGAGAGTGAAGTCAAATGGGCCTTAGAAAGCACTGCAAATAACAAGGCCAGTGGAAGTGATGGTATTCCAGCTGAACTATTTAAAATTTTAAAAGATGATGCTGTTAAGGTGCTACACTCAATATGCCAGCAAGTTTGGAAAACTCAGCAGTGGCCAGAAGATTGGAGAAGATCAGTCTACATCCCAATCCCAAAGAAGGGCAGTGCCAAAGAATGCTCCAACTATCGCACAATTGCACTAATTTCTCACGCTAGCAAGGTTATGCTTAAAATTCTACAAGGAAGGCTCAAGCAGTATGTGGACCGAGAACTCCCAGAAGTGCAAGCTGGATTTAGAAGAGGCAGAGGAACCAGAGACCAAATTGCAAACATGCGCTGGATTATGGAGAAAGCTAGAGAGTTCCAGAAAGACATTTACTTCTGCTTCATTGACTATGCAAAAGCCTTTGACTGTGTCGACCATGGCAAACTATGGCAAGTTCTTCAAGAAATGGGAGTGCCTGATCACCTCATCTGTCTCCTGAGAAATCTCTATGTGGGACAAGAAGCTACAGTTAGAACTGGATATGGAACAACTGACTGGTTCAAAATTGGGAAAGGAGTACGACAAGGCTGCATTTTGTCTCCCTGCTTATTTAACTTATATGCAGAATTCATCATGCGAAAGGCTGGGCTGGATGAATCCCTAGCCGGAATTAAGATTGCCGGAAGAAATATCAACAACCTCAGATATGCAGATGACACAACCTTGATGGCAGAAAGTGAGGAGGAATTAAAGAACCTTTTATTGAGGGTGAAAGAGGAGAGTGCAAAATATGGTCTGAAGCTCAACATCAAAAAAACGAAGATCATGGCTACTGGTCCCATCACCTCCTGGCAAATAGAAGGGGAAGAAATGGAGACAGTGAGAGATTTTACTTTCTTGGGCTCCATGATCACTGCAGATGGTGACAGCAGCCACGAAATTAAAAGACGCCTGCTTCTTGGGAGAAGGGCAATGACAGGCCTAGACAGCATCTTGAGAAGTAGAGACATCACCTTGCCAACAAAGGTCCGTATAGTTAAAGCTATGGTTTTCCCAGTAGTGATGTATGGAAGTGAGAGCTGGACCATAAAGAAGGCTGATCGCCGAAGAATGGATGCTTTTGAATTATGGTGCTGGAGGAGACTCTTGAGAGTCCCATGGACTGCAAGAAGATCAAACCTCTCCATTCTGAAGGAAATCAGCCCTGAGTGCTCACTGGAAGGACAGATTGTGAAGCTGAGGCTCCAGTACTTTGGCCACCTCATGAGAAGAGAAGACTCCCTGGAGAAGACCCTGATGTTGGGAAAGATGGAGGGCACAAGGAGAAGGGGGCGACAGAGGACGAGATGGTTGGATAGTGTTTTCGAGGTTACCAGCATGAGTCTGACCAAGCTGCGGGGGGCAGTGGAGGACAGGAGTGCCTGGCATTCTCTGGTCCATGGGGTCACGAAGAGTCGGACACGACTAAACGACTAAACAACAACAACAAACATTTCCCCCATTGGGACGCAGGTGGCGCTGTGGGTTAAAGCCTCAGTGCCTAGGACTTGCCGATCGAAAGGTCGGCGGTTCGAATCCCTGCGGCGGGGTGCGCTCCCGCTGCTCGGTCCCAGCGCCTGCCAACCTAGCAGTTCGAAAGCACCTCCGGGTGCAAGTAGATACATAGGGACCGCTTACCAGCGGGAAGGTAAACGGCGTTTCCGTGTGCGGCTCTGGCTCGCCAGAGCAGCGATGTCACGCTGGCCACGTGACCCGGAAGTGTCTCCGGACAGCGCTGGCCCCTGGCCTCTTAAGTGAGATGGGCGCACAACCCCAGAGTCTGTCAAGACTGGCCCGTACGGGCAGGGGTACCTTTACCTTTACCTTTTACATTTCCCCCTCTATGACTAATAGCACCTTCTGGGGGGAGGGTGATTTGGCTCTGACCACTGACAACAGGGGCAAAGGGTTAGACTTCCCCACAAGGACTGATCCCCAAGCAAACTGGGACTTTCATTTCTTAAGAAAGAAAAAGGCGTGGAGAGTGTCAATCATGGAATTTCTATGTAACATCTAATTTGGACCTGATGGATGGCTTTTCTATTTTGAAAGGGATAACAACAGGAACCTTTCACAAGTTCGCTGATGACACTGGCATACCTTTAATGTGTGGTTGATATATTGTGTTTATTATATTTCTACTATTGTTGCTATTTTCTACATTGTGATTTTAATAGAAGTAATAAGTCTTGTGCAAAATATGTGTACTAAAAAGGCAGTGTGTACATTTTTATATAGCTATATGAAATAAGATCTTCCTGCAGCCAAAGATGGTTGAATCTCATCAAATCTCCAAGTACTTTGTGCAATCCATTATAAAACTTACAAATTGCAGACTTTCCCATTTTATTCACCAACATTCTTTTGTATGTTATTTTGCTTAACATCTAACCTTGAATGAAAGCACTTATGAACTTGAAAGTATGTTCTCTATGTCCTAAGGCAGCTACAGCACTATTTAGGTTTTTGGCTCATGGTGCTCTCCCAATGTCCACATATGCACCTGTTCCAGGTCACAACTTCCCATGTTCGGCATGAAAGTCTGAAGGGGGAATGTTACGAGTGAGTGTGCTTACAATTCTTCTCTTGATTAGGAGCTCTGCATTATCAAGGGTCCTGATTGCAGGGAAGTTTGTAAGCACATTCACCCAAATGCACGTAGAATCCTGCTTCAAATGGTGCTAAATGGTGGGCCTGAAATGGATGTATATATTGGGGGGTGGGTTATTATGTGACCCCTCCCTAGTTTAAGCCCTATTTAACCTGAATAGGGCTTATGGGAACAGGTACCTCCAGGTGATCTATATATGAGTCTTCTGCTCTGGCAATTTAGTTTAAATCCAGAATTATGGGATGCAGTACAAGGGCAGGGTGGGAGGGAGGAAGAAATCATTTTAAAATGGATTTAGGTAACCTTCCACTTAATGGACAGCACTGCCTTGTGAAGTTCTAGGTGACCAAGCTAATAGGCATTAGGTAAAACCACTGCACAGAAAGTAACAGTGGGAGGCCAATTACAAACTCCTTTCTGAGACTGAAACTCCAAAAGCCATTTATTTCCTTAATGAGCTGTATATGTACCATATATATCTGTTTGATATTTTCTGCAAACTGTGCAATGACTATACTTAAACAAGTTACTCTCCATTTATATAAGCATGCAGATAAAAAGCTTGTATCATCCATGTACGGTAGCAGCTGGTGAACGATCAAGTTGGCAAATACCTGTGGGACAGTTTATCCCAGCTCTAGAATAGTTTATCCCAGCTCTAGGACAGTTTATCCCAGCTCTAGAAAGGAAAAGAACAGATAAGATTAATTTACTTTGCATGTTTGGATGTTTTAGGTTTGATTGTAATCTCTGTTTTACTCAGATCCTTCACACTTATTTGTAGGTGATATAATGATGAATGTATGGTAACAATTTGTTTCAAACAAATGCATGAAATCATCAGGATTTCTAAAGTGCTTAAAAGGCACTATTTCTAAAACAAAACATACGTATGTTATCTAAAACTTTAAAAGTTGAAATCAGGGAGACTAAGGCTGCAGTTGTAATCACATTTACTTGGGATTAAGTCCCAATGAGTATAGTAGGCCTTACTTCCAAGCAAACATGCACAGTATTGGGCTGTAAAAAGATAATCAGTTCTAACTTTTTCCCAACCAATTCTGCACTAGGTGGTGCGTGACAGGTGGCTGATACAATGACACATGCAAATTATGGCTTTAGAAAAAATGATGTTTTTTTCTTACTCAAATAAAAAACTAATGCCTCAAATCTATCATTTTATTTTTATTGCTGATAACAAAACATTGCTCTGGTAGGGTCCAAGAGCCCTCCTTTGCCATCTCTCTGATTACAGTCCTGAAGCTTGGGCTATTCAATGAAAGATATAGATCGTCCAGTGCTTTTTTTCTAGAAAAAAGGTGCTTTACTCAGCCTACGAGGGCTCTCGGACCCTGCCAGAGCATTGCACCTGCCATCCTAAGTTGGGCAGAAGCTTCCCAGGCTTTGAGAAGGTGTGAAGGGGTTTGACAGGATCCTGCAGCCCTCCTGCCTCCTTCCCAAAACTGGGCAAGCTTTAGGAAGGAGGTGGAAGGGCTCTCAGACCATGCCAGAACATCCGTGCCTCCCTCCCTAAGCCAGGCAGAAGCTTTCTGGGCTTTGGGAGAAAGGTGCAAGGCTCTGAGGGCGATGGAGGTGCTGGTACTGCATATCAGTGCACACCACAAGACAAAAAGCACTGAGTTTGTCTGTATATTTTTATGAGTATCTGAGAAACAGGTTAGCATGGTGAATTTCCTTCTGAATAAAATGTGTGCGATTAGGAATACAGATACAGTTAAAAAAACAACCCACAAAGGGCAAATGCTCAAGGCAAAACTGAAGGCAAAGTTGGATTCACTTGACTAGATAGCAATCAAAAAGCCATCCAGCACTGAGATAGCTGTTAGAATTCCTGCTCCATGACCTAAACACATGATCTCTGAAAATGTAGCTTCTCTATTTCTAAATAGCCTGTTATGGTGATATCTAAAAATTAATTTGCAAGATTCAGACCTGATAAAGAAAGATGAGGCATTCTGGTTTTACTCACTCCTGCAAAGGACTGAGCTACTTATTCATGTCCATTAAAATCATTTTATAAATATGAAGTGAGCTGTTCTCTATCACTTCTGTAACAAGCATATAAGGGCAAAATATAAAAAGAAACACAAAGCACTGTGGATGCATTTTGAGCTCTCTCTCTGAGTATGTGTGCCCACAGTATTCCAGCAAAGCAAATGTTAGAATATCATCCTGCTACTCCTTGCTGGTTTATGCTTTAACTACTGCTTCCTCCACCTGTTGGGGAATGAAGCAGCCCACAGCCAGTTGACTGAGGTGGGAGCATTATACTGTTTGCTTCCATCACAGGCATCCAGCTGCAAGCACTTTCTTTTTCAGGAAGATGTGGCGGTGGTAGTGAGAGGGGCAGATGATTAAGCAGGGAAAGGAACCACACCACAGTGGGGTACCAGAGATGGAAGCAATGCAACCTCCTCTTGCGTCAGGCAACAAGCCATAGACAGCATCTATCAACGGGAGGAGGAAGGGACCGTGACAGCAGCAGCCAGAACATTCAGCGGGAAGAAGATAATATATAATCATAGATTTGTAGAGCTGGAAGGGTCATTTAGTACAACCCCCTGCAAGGCAAGAATCTCAACTAAACAGTTCTTGGTTTCAATGGCAGATCTTCCTTTGTTATGTCTCTGCATGGTTGTTAATTCAGCCTTGGAAATAAATCCACAAAAGTCATCAGTCTGCTAAGAGGTTAGCACTGTGCATTTTCAAATGAATTTGCATAGGAAGGGGCTTTTCTTCTCTCATGGCTAGAACAGAAACAAAGTGGACTGACCTAGAAGGGCTCTCTCATGAGTTCCATCCATCCTCCACCAGCTTGCTCACTGGCCAACATGGAATTCTTAGGCAGATAATTTGTTAAAGCCATGGTTCCCTTGATTCTATGAAGATCAGATTATATTGATGACTTGAAGAATACTTATTAGAGTTGTCAGTTAAGGAAACCAAGACAGAAAAATGAGAAAGCATCAACTTTAGACTGTAAGTCTAAGTGAAGCTTAGCAAGGTTTGAAGGAATAAGTAGCAGCCAGGTGAGGAGACTGAAGGAACCAGGACAGATTGGAACAATGTACATTTTGTACTTCACAACCTGTAATTAAGATTAAGTAACATAATTATGCAACTGAAAAATCTAAAGGATTCGAACAGCCCAACACATTTGATGAGTTATAATGCAAGAAAATTTGCAAAATTAGATGATCAGGTGATTTTTAGATGAAAGTTGTAATTATTGGATTAATGTCATAATTGTCTGATTTTAATTAAACCCTGCTTGTAAGTACATCCATTCATTCTGATGCAATTTCTGGCAGATGTAACACAGAAAACAACTGCTTACACCCTTGAATACATTAACAGATGTTACACCATCTGATATTTAATACAGAACCTATAGTAATAAATCTTCCCTGTTCAATATTTCTATTATTAAAAGAAGCCACACCTGAGTGGTGAACACAATAACCTGCCCCAGCTTGGAACAAGAGATGCTATCTCTCTTGTATTTAAAAGGAATTTATCTTATCCCATATACCGTATTTTTTGCTCTATAAGACTCACTTTTTCCCTCCTAAAAAGTAAGGGGAAATGTGGGTGTGTCTTATGGAACGAATGCAGGCTGCGCAGCTATCCCAGGAGCCAGAACAGCAAGAGGGATCGCTGCTTTCGCTGCGCAGCAAGCCCTCTTGCTGTTCTGGCTTCTGGGATTCAGAATATTTTTTTCTTGTTTTCCTCCTCCAAAAACTAGGTGCGTTTTATGGTCTGGTGAGTCTTATAGAGCGAAAAATACGGTATATCATGTAGTATCTCCTGAATCTTGCTCTTTTAGATCCATTTATCCACTGTGTCTTTTGCTACTATTTTCAGCTGTGGGGCAGGAGGTTCTTATTCTTCCGCTACAACACATTGATCACAGCTAACTTTTTTATGCATTAGATAAAAAAAAACCCCAGCCCTACCATTAGATTGAGACAACCAACCATAGCTGTCAACATTTTCCTTTTTTTAAGGGAAATTCCCTTATTCCAAATAGGATTCTTCGCAAAAGGGAAAAGTTGACAGCTATACAACCAACCCAGGCAGGAGGTGCCATGGGTGTGAGTAGCCCCCACAACCACTCCCCAGGGTCCTCCCCCCCCCACCATTCCTATCCTACTGAGCCAGCAACCCACCAGTAGTGATGCTTGCTTGTTGCTGGACTGGGCAAGTGAGATGTTTCCCAACATATCAGAGACAGCAATGATGGGAAATACCCATAATCATGTTGGTTTCTGCTCTCTTCACTGTGCAGCGAAGTGCTTGTCACGAGACAGGTGTTTACATTCCACAGTCTGTGCTGTTGGAGTTTCTCACGGGAAAGGAGACTGGATGTGACGTACACTGGTTTCCTGTTTTTCACTGTTCACACAGTGCTTCTCTCCGTGCTTTAGAGGAGAGAGGATGCTTTCTCTGCTCCGGCAGAGGCAAGATGTTTTTCTGTAATCTACCAGCTTTGAAACGTAAATAAAGCAATATAGAGTATGTGCACGTATTCCTCATCATTCCGCTGTGCACGGGACACTGCAAACACAACATTTTGGTTATGGGCCCAGAAAAACGCAATCAATCTTGGGAATGGGCTCCGGTAATCGGAACAGCGGCAGAGGGACGGATCGGACGCTATCTCTGCGCGTCAAGATGATTGATGAGGTATGTGCTACTGCTCCGGGCAGCCTGCCAGCATCTAATTAATGGCTTTATGGCTGGACTTTGCAATTTTATGTCCATTTGCTGGGCACAGGCAAAGGATCAAAGGCTCAAGTTCCTATGCTGGGGAAATCGAAAGTAACTTTTAAAAGTGCTTTTGGGCTAAAGCAGCTGCAGCAGTGACGCAGCATGATTTAAAGCAGCAGAGATGACGCAGAAGGCTAATGCCAGAGTCATGATGGCCCTTCAGGATGCTTGTGGGATTCCTAAGCTCAATAAGAAAAACTATGCGGACTGGGTTCTCTATGCAGAGGCTATTCTGCGGAAAGAGGGTCTGTTTGAAGTTATTACAGACACCCCCCCAGCTCCAATTACAGATGCATGGGAAGCTAAAGATTCCAAAGCAAGGGGAACTCTTACATTGATAGTATCCCCAGAAGAGCTCTGTCTATTGCGTGATAAGACCTCAGCCAGAGAAATTTGGGACGCTTTGAGAGAGGCTCACTTGAGGACAGAAGCTGGATCTACTATGTTTTACTTTAACAAGCTGCATAATATGGCTCTTGCTGAAGGTGGAGATGTGCGTACACATCTGATGGAGATGCAGAATCTGAGACATGAGCTGCAACAGAGAGGACTCAACTTTCCAGAGGCTGTGTATTCCTTCATGATACTACAATCTTTGGGTTCAGGTTGGGAGTCTGTTGCGACTCAGATTGCTGTACAGCCTACTGCTCAGCTGACAGTGGATTATGTTACTGCCGTGATTCTGAATGAAGCAGATCGCCGGGGTGCTGGCTGCATGGGAAAGGGGGAGTCTTCACAGACGTCATCCCAGAGTGCAGTGGAACCACCAGATGGCGCCAAAGCTTTGAAGGCAGTGAAATGCTACTCGTGTGGACGTCTAGGCCATATGAAGAGGGAATGCAAATATCCCAGGGCCAAAACAGAGCAGCGCAGCGAAAGCTCATCGCGTGGAAAAGGCCAAGGCAAAAGCAGAGGTCCAGTGTCCAGGACAACGCAGCCCAAAGCAATGGTCTCACGCTTCACTCCAAAAGTTGCAGAGGTCCAGAAGACGTCTAGATCTTTTTTCGTTGTTGATTCGGCTGCAACCCATCACATGTGCAACGATAAGCGACTGTTCGTGTCTTTTACACCGCAGGAAGGTGCGATTCACCAGGCGGATGACCACACAATCCCCAGTAAAGGCTACGGAACTGTTGTTCTTCACAGTTTGGACTTATCGATACAGAATGTACTTTATGTGCCAGATGCCAAACATAATCTGTTCAGCGTTGGACAGCTGAATGAGCAGAAAATTGACGTTTCCTTTAAGAACAAAAGGTGCATCATCACAAAGAAAAATGATTATGTATTGTATGCTGAATATGTTGATCGTTTATATGTTTTGTATTATGATGATGTTGTGCAGGATGACACTTGTTGCATTGCAGGTTCTAACAAAAGTTTGCATGCAGAATGTATTCACGATTTTCATCGAAAATTTGGTCATTTGAATTTTGAGGCAGTATCTAAAATGCCTGCCTTGGTTGAAGGTATGACTATTAAACCCTGCAGGTACCACATGAAGTGCAAGGCATGCGCAGCAAACAAGGTAAAAATGGCTGCGAAAGGTAAGGTGTCTAGTAGGCAAGCTACAGAACCATACCAGGTTGTTCATGCTGATTTGGTTGGACCACTAGCGCCCTCTTTGGGTGGGAACAGGTACTTCATGGTTCTCATTGATGCATTTTCCAGGTATATTTATGTGTACAATCTCAAGCAGAAATCAGAGGCTTTTCCTAGGTTCAAGGAATTCTGTGCTTGGTTGGAAAATGTGCGTGGTAAGAAGATAAAAATTCTTTTCACTGATCGGGGGGGGGGGAATTCACTTCTCAGCAGTTTGAAGCTTTTCTGTCTGAGAAAGGAATTCAACACGATTTGTCTAGTCCTCGCTCGCCATGGCAGAATGGACTTTGCGAGAGGGCAAATCAAACATTGCTTCAAGGGTTAAAAACCTTGCTGCATGATGCCAATCTTCCAGAGAGTTATTGGGCCGAATCTCTCTCGTGTTTTGTTTACAGTTATAATCGCAGGTTATCTTCAGCGATTGGTTGTACCCCCTATGAGAAGATGTTTGGCAAAAAGCCATACATCAAACACATGAAAATTTTTGGTTCTGACATGTGGGTTCACTCACCACAAAACTCCGAGTTAGACAAGCGTGGTTTGCATGGTATCTTTCTAGGTTATGAGAAAGGTTCTTACAGAATAAGGATGACTGACTCTAAGACCATTAAGCTCACAAGAAGTGTTGAGTACAATGCCAAGTGGGGGGAGAATGTGGGAATTTTCCAATGTTACCCTGATGACAGTGATGAGACTGAGGATAGTCAAAAGCAACCACAGCAACCCACACCCACTGATGAAAGTTCTGATTCTGAGTCTGAAACTGAATCGGGTGATTCAGAGGATTTCAAGAGTGCGAAAGCTTCTATGCGACCCTCTGAAAGCTCTGATCAAGAATTGGAAGAACCATTGTTCACAATAGGTCACTTTTCTCCTAAGAAGGAAGAGGAGAGTGTTGAAGACTTAAGGCTAATTCGCAGGTCACAAAGAGCCACAAAAGGTAGACCTCCAAAGAGATTTGCTGATGAGTTTGCCAAGATAGCAGTAACAGCTGTTAAAAGCTCCAAGAAGGTATTTGAACCTTCAAGTTTCCAAGAAATCCAGGATTTAGATTCAAAGGAAGCTGAGCCATGGTTAAATGCCATGAAGACTGAGCTTGATTCCTTGGAAAGGAACAAAACATGGGAACTTGTTCCAGTAGTTCCAGGAATGAAACTGCTTGGAAGCAAATGGGTCTTCAAAGCGAAGACTGATCAAAATGGCAAGGTAGTCAGACACAAAGACAGATTGGTAGCCAGAGGTTTTGCACAGGTACCAGGTGAAGACTATCACGAGACCTACTCACCCACAGTGAGGTATGAGAGCATTAGGCTTATGCTCAAGCTAGCTGCAGAAGAGAATCTACACATTAGTCACCATGATGTGAATACAGCTTTTCTGTACGGATCTCTAGATGAATCACTTTATATGCTTCCACCTGATGGCGTACAGGTAAAACAGGGATTTGTTTGTGCTCTGAAAAAATCCCTTTATGGTCTCAAACAAAGTGCACGGTGTTGGCACACAAAACTCACTGAAGTATTGTTTTCTCTAGGTTTTCAGCAAGGGAAAGCTGATCCATGTGTATTTGTCAAAGAGGAGGGGCAAAAGAAACTGTATTGTTTGTTTTATGTTGATAATTTATTATTCTTTTGGAAAGATGTCACAATGTACAATAACGCCCTAGCTCAACTGAAAGAACACTTTGACATGAAAGATCTTGGTGAGGTAAACAACTACCTATCTCTGGAAATAGAGAGAGATCAAGATGGTAACATTCTAGTACACCAGTCACGGAAAATTGCTGATGTGTTAAGCAAACTAAACCTGATGGATGCTAACCCTGTAGACACACCGATGACAACAGGTTATCAGGTAGATGACACTGAAGAAGCATTTTCTGACACTACACTGTACAGAAGTGTGCTAGGCAAGCTAAACTTCATTGCCAGATGTTCAAGACCAGACATTGCTGTTAGCTGTAATTTGCTAAGCAGACAAGTCAACAATCCTACTGTTAAGGATTGGAAAGCTCTGAAACGCATAGCGCGCTATTTGAAAGGCACTATGCATTACAGACTGAGATTTAACAATCAGAAGTCTGGTGGTCTTGAGATATTTGCAGATGCAAGTTTTGGAAGTGACACTACAGACAGGAAAAGCACGTCTGGAGTTTGCTACATGTACAATCAGGGTCTATTTGATTGGTCATGCAAGAAGCAAACAACAGTTAGCTTAAGTACTTGTGAAGCTGAACTGAATGCACTGTCTTATTCACTCAAAGATTGTGAATGGTTGTTACAATTGTGCAAAGACATGAAAATTCCTGTCAAATGTCCAATCCAGGTTTACCAGGACAACAAAGCATGTTTGGCTTTGCTGAATTCTGAAGGTTGTAAGCAAAGCACGAAGCACTTGCAATTGAAATTGCAACATGCTAGGGAACGTATTCAGAAGGGACTCGTAACGGTGTCCTATATGCCAGGTAATGAAATTCCTGCTGATGTATTGTCCAAGATTGTATCAAGGGATCAACACTGTACCTATGTGCAGAAGTTGGGTCTGTACTGATATTGTACGAACACGCTGCCCAGTGATGTTCACAGAAAGGGGGAGGATGTTGGTTTCTGCTCTCTTCACTGTGCAGCGAAGTGCTTGTCACGAGACAGGTGTTTACATTCCACAGTCTGTGCTGTTGGAGTTTCTCACGGGAAAGGAGACTGGATGTGACGTACACTGGTTTCCTGTTTTTCACTGTTCACACAGTGCTTCTCTCCGTGCTTTAGAGGAGAGAGGATGCTTTCTCTGCTCCGGCAGAGGCAAGATGTTTTTCTGTAATCTACCAGCTTTGAAACGTAAATAAAGCAATATAGAGTATGTGCACGTATTCCTCATCATTCCGCTGTGCACAGGACACTGCAAACACAACAAATCATAGGAGCCAACTCCTTGGGGTCGATGTCCCTTTGCTCCTCGCAATAAAATATTGGGGGGGCTGCCCCACGTTGATGGACATTGGCATTCAAATGGTATGCATGTGCCACATATTATGATCAATTATGCAGGGCGGGGCTTACCTGCCCCTCCCCAATATTTTATTCAAGTTGGCACCCCTACCCCTAATCAGGTGAGCAGGCATTCCAGCAGGCATCACATATGTATTGCTCTGCTCACATGATATATGTTGGTGGTGGTAGCAGCTATGGTGCTGCTGTTGCTTTACAGCATTTGAGTGGGAAGTGAAAAGACACCAGGTGGAGCAGTGAGCAAGCAGCACCAAAGTGTTGGAGGAAAGAGCTGCATGTGCCCCACATACTGCCCTGCACTCCCTATTGTAGCCTGCTGTCTTGTAGTGCAGTAAAACACGCACCTTGTTAGTTCATAATAAAGTAAGATTGAACTGCCTATCAATTGGTTTCTGCATGTAGAATGCAGAGGGCACTATCTTTAGCAGTTGCCTTGGGTTGGTCCTGATTAGGTGATCAAAGTAAAAAAAATCTAATTAAAATATTTTAATCATGAACCAATCTATGAATATGTGAATTTTAACACATATAGTAGCTCTGTTGATTACAGCGTGCTGCTGATAATGCCATGGTTGAAGGTTTGGTCCCCATAAGGCACATCTGAATGTTCCTGCATTGCAGGGAGTTGGACTAGATGTTCCTAAGGGTCCCTTGCAACTCTGTGAATTTATGATTCAAGTCTATGATTCAAGGTATGCTATATTTATCATAGAACTATGCTATATTTAGGGACGCAGGTAGCGCTGTGGGTTAAAGCCTCAGCGCCTAGGGCTTGCCGATCAAAAGGTCGGCGGTTCGAATCCCTGCGGCGGGGTGCGCTCCCGCTGCTCGGTCCCAGCGCCTGCCAACCTAGCAGTTCGAAAGCACCTCCGGGTGCAAGTAGATAAATAGGGACCGCTTACCAGCGGGAAGGTAAACGGCGTTTCCGTGTGCGGCTCTGGCTCGCCAGAGCAGCGATGTCACGCTGGCCACGTGACCCGGAAGTGTCTCCGGACAGCGCTGGCCCCTGGCCTCTTAAGTGAGATGGGCGCACAACCCCAGAGTCTGTCAAGACTGGCCCGTACGGGCAGGGGTACCTTTACCTTTACCTTATGCTATATTTATCCTAATAGCAGAATTTGGTGAAAATAAAGTTCTGCTGGATCTGGATTTGACATTAATAAACTAAATCTAGCTCAATATTCAAATAATGGATCAATGCCACTTCTAAATGGAATTATGACTCAGTTTTTTACATAAGAACAAACAAAGGTCCACCTGCACACTGTCTTCAAATTCTGATATTTCCAAGAGTGTAATTTAATGAAAGGACATGCATAGATACAGTACCTAAACCAGGACAGCAGGCACTAGTCTACACAATTCCATGTTTTACAAGGCATACAGAAATGAAATATATATCTTTTCATGCAAAGCAGCAAATTTATTTGTTTGTTTCACATTTGCATGAAGTACATAACTTGTTTCTTTTTTAAAAAATGATGACCCCTCAGTGGTGCAATGGGTCAGTGCATCTGGCTGTTAACAAGAAAGTTGGTGGTTCAAGTCCACCCAGGGACGGGTGTGGGCAGGGTTTCTATATTGCAGGGGGTTGGACTAGATAACCCTCAGGTCCTTTCCAACTCTGCAATTCTATGATTCTATGAAAATGGATATCATAGTTAATTACATTCCTCAGTTAACATAATCCAACATTCTTCAATAACCACACCCTCAGGATTAGTAAAATTCATACTTATGTAACTGTTCTCACTATCCTATGCAAATATATACTTCTTTAAAATAACCTGGAACATTCTCACATAAGTTACACTTAAAAATAAAACAAAAATTCCACCCCTTTACTACTTGTGCACAAACTAAAAGGTAATTTAGTTATTAATTGCCATTCACTGATATTCTTAAAATACCACTATCCTAGTCTGAATCCCAGGAATCCTTGTTTGAAGAAAGCTCTTGTTTTTGAAATTATCATTTGGCTATCTGACTGGATGCATTTTACATTCTACCTCAGGAGATTGGGAATGTAAGCAGACAACACAGGATAAATAATTTATTCTATGTAACTGACAAACGGAAAATCATAAGTCCTTTATATTTTTTCTCTACTTTTTTCTTCTTCTTATACAGTGGTACCTTGGGTTACATACGCTTCAGGTTACACACTCCACTAACCAAGAAATAGTGCTTCAGGTTAAGAACTTTGCTTCAGGATAAGAACAGAAATCAGGCTCCAGCAGCACGGCGGCAGCAGGAGGCCCCATTAGCTAAAGTGGTGCTTCAGGTTAAGAACAGTTTCAAGTTAAGTACGGACCTCCGGAATGAATTAAGTACTTAACCTGAGGTACCACTGTATACGTCTCTTCTTTTTTCTTCTCTCTCCCTCTCTTTACTATGGTGTCCTCTGCTCTGGGCTGTTACTGGGGTTCAGGATTACACACACTTGAAGATTATGGATGGGTGGAAGGACCCTGGATAAGAGCCAGGGAAAGGAAGACCTCCCAGGCTGAGTGACTGGAAGAAGACAGGAAAGCTCCCAGGTGAGAGCTGGGAGGGTCCACTATTTTTTGCGTGAGATAAGGGTTAAGAGCAATGATTTTTTTCCTAGATAAATAGGTGCTGGTACTCACCATGAAGATATTACAATAAGTGCCACACAACTAAAAAAGAGGTGCTGGTACTGTGTACCCTTGCACACCCCCTGAAAAAAGCACTGGTTAAGAGTCAGGACTCTGCATTTTCTTTTCTCTTTGTTTTTATCTAGGTTCATTCCTTTTGTTTTATTGTATCACAAAAAAAGTTTTAATAAAATCTTACGGGGGAAAAGAAAGAAAACTATGTTCCTGTTTCTTCAGAACCAAATATTTGTATATCATTTACTTATTTATTTAAAAGGGAGGATATGCTGGGTTTACTCCTGCCCAGAACTTAACGGTAGCTAGACTGATATGGACTGATATGGATATGGACTGATATGGATATAGACTGCCCAGAACTTACCGGTAGCTAGACTGAGTCTACCGGTAGCTAGACTGATATGAAAGTTTTAAGAAAATGTGGTATTTAGAGCACATTTCCACTGCAGTGTGGTAAAGGTAAGAGAGAGGTTAGTAGCTCAGGCCTTGCCAAAAACCTCTGAGATTTTGCCACCCCATATAGATTCAGGAGCTTGATAAAGAAGCCCTGTTCACAAGACATACTGTTATTTGTGAAATAGTGACGTGTGGTGTTGGGAGAGGGATTGCACCGGCTGCCTGTGCCCCCAACACCATTGATCTCACAAACCCTTTCCTTCCTTTGTATTCGTTAACTGAACTTGAGGAGGCAAGGATTGCAAGGCACACCTTCAGTGAACCTTAATTGCCATTTTTATAGCAAACCCTACCTGAACCGTTTGACTGAAGACTATGTTTCCAAATAAGGGACCTAAAAAAAGCACATTGAAATCCCAGGGGTGGGTGGTTGTATGCTTAGGACCTTAAGCGACTTTTGTTTTCAGTTTGGGGTGTTATGTGAAGGAGAGAGTAGGCAGTCATTTAGCACGGTTATATGGGCGGAAGGGCCACACACACCATTAATTTTACCATGCATCTGAATGAGTAAAAGAAGCAACTGGCATATCCTGGTCAACGGGAGGCCTTTATTACAGGACCAACTGTAATCTTATACTAGATGAGCAAGCCCCACTTAACTCAGAGCGGCTTACTTCTGAGTAGCCACACGCCCTTTGCCAGTATTCAAACACTTACAGTCAGCCCCAGAGGGTGACTTGTGACGCCTCTGTGAAGTGTTTGCACAACTAATTGTAACGCGTGTGTGTATTTGTCACCTCCTGGCAAGCAGCTCCTCTTCGTCCCCGTCGCTCTCAGGGACAGAACCCTCCACTATCGTCTCATCGCTGTCGGTCTCGCAGGTGCCGCCTCCCTCCGACATGGCTGCTACTTACGCCCGTCACCCCCCCCCCAACTCCCTCTCAGGGACTTTTGCTCTTTGCCCGAAGCCAATTCCCCCTCCTTGCAAACGACCACAGGGCCCCCGGCCCAACCGAAAGCCGCCTTCTCCTCAGGCAACACTTCCGCCCCTCGAGACTCTCTGAGGGGAGGCCCGGTGCATTTCGGGGGTCGTAGTCCTCCGCGCAAGATCCTGGTCCCTGACTAAGGCAAGGAGCGTGTATCGTGCGGGCATTGGGGGGGGGCGGTGAGGGTGTCAAGCGAAAGGGCATCCGAAACCACGTATTTATTTAGTTACTTTACGTGTCGTTGTTGCTGTTTTCCAGAGCACCTTACAGGAGGAAAGGACTTGGGATGGTGATGATGATGATTTTATACCCCATTCATCTGGCTGAGTTTGCCCAGTCACTCTGCTCGGCTCCCAAAAGACTATTAAAAACACGATAAAGAGGTAGCTGTGCAAGGCGGCCGCTTATAACGAAAACAAATAAATTACAAACGAGTAAGAGATGAGAAAGTGCTACCCATTAGCTGGGCAGAACACGGGGACGATTGCCAACCGAGAGACATCACTTGGCAAGATTTCTGAATCTTAACTTCCGCTGCTGAAATACAATTAAAAAGGTATGCATTTAATAGGGAGTTAAATGCGTTCAGGGACACAGGGCTGATTTGCAGGTAAACTGGATGTAGGCCAGTACCTTGTATTTTAATTTCAAAAAAATCACTTCCACACTTTCCTTTTCATCTTCTGTTCCCTGCGCATCAAACGTTGCTACAGTTTTGGAGCATAGCTTCTGTTCCTTGAACAGCTACATGACCTAAACAGGCAAAGCCTTTCCCCCCACATCCCTCTTATTTATGCCCTGAAATCATTCCCCTGCTCAGTTTCTGCATAAAAGCACAGAAGCTTTTTTATTCATAACTTTGCTGTAGCTACGGCAAACTGGTTATGTGAAGAAATGGTTTATGAATCATAAGTCATCTCTTCATGTGCCATGCATTTTTTTGAGAAAATGCAGTCAACAGCTTATATTTGCCGTAGCTGATTCACGCCACTGGTTTACCACACCTCAATTCAGTATGGGTGGATTACTGAAAAATAAAGCCTGAAACAGATTGTGTGCATTGGCCTAATGTCAGATTTTATTGCTAGAATCTGGATGCATAACAAAATACTTTAGCAATCATCATTTGTATTATTTGTAAAATATTTTATTTTCTTCAGTATAAAAAACAAATATACATGCAAACTTGCAGAAAAGTCCTTGCCTGGTAACCACACATGGACTTCCCTAGTATACTGTATGCAGATTGTGAACTTCAGCTTCCCTCAGGTTAACTCAGGGCTTTCTTTTTCCTACATTTGTTCCAGCTATATATATAAATTAAAATAAAACCAGTTCTACACCTATAATCATCTCCCTGCCTTTAGATACTCTAGAGCACTTGGAAGGCAGAAACTTAGAAGGTGGAGCCTTTAGTGGCATGGAAATTAGACTAATTTTCTGTCTGCCAAACAACTATCAAACTGTTGTTTGTTGTTTAGTCGTGTCCTACTCTTCGTGGACCAGAGCACGCCAGGCACTCCTGTCTTACACAGCCTCCCGCAGTTTGGTCAAACTCATGCTGGTAGCTTCGAGAACACTGTCCAACTATCTCGTCCTCTGTCGTCCCCTTCTCCTTGTGCCCTCCATCTTTCCCAACATCAGGGTTTTTTCCAGGGAGTCTTCTCTTCTCACAAGGTGGCCAAAGTATTGGAGCCTCAGCTTCAGGATCTGTCCTTCCAGTGAGCACTCAGGGCTGATTTCCTTAAGAATGGATAGGTTTGATCTTCTTTCAGTCCATGGGACTCTCAAGAGTCTCCTCCAGCACACCCTGCCAAACCAAAAAAAATCTCAAAACCAAAACGTTGGCAAAATGTTGAGCTCCATTTGAAATATTAGTTCTGTCCTAAGTATTTCTTCATATGGTTGAAATGATTTCAACTCTAGCAGCACAGTTCAAGTTTTCTCAAAATACTCTGTGACAGAGAACATATAATCAAATCCCACAGGTGCAATGCAATTTCTGTCGGGTTGTTTTTTTTTAAAATTAACCATATTTAAGTATGACCACTGTGGCCAGAGGAAATAGCTTCTCTGACTGCCTTTCACCACCCAGGCTAGAGGGTTTTACCCTGTTTCTGTATCTTCAGATCTGCCTTTTATTGTGCTTTGTTGAACTACTTTGAGTGTAATGTATATGGAAAAGTGGCATACAACTACTAACCAAGCTGCAGTCTTAAGCACACTTACCTGGGAGTCAGTCCCTTGAATTCAATAGGACTTATTTCTGTGACAGACATGACTAGGATTGCACTATTATTTATTTCCTTAAACAAAGCCCAAGTAACTACCATTTTGAGGTCACAGGGTAGGTTACAACAATTTTACAATGCAGTAGTAAAATCAGTTAACACTGTTGGTAACTACTCTGTTTTTCTATAGGTGCTATATAATTATAATAATTGCTATTTGATTACAATTCTATTTCATTACCATGTTATTATTATATTTATATGTCACAATAGTGACACAGCAGATGTGTGAATAATTTGCAGTATGTGTGTACTACAGAATGGCTTGCTGAAAAATATTAGGGAGGCATTGACCCCCTCACTATGTAGTATACTATAGTGGCATGTTCTGAAATGACAACCCTCATAGCCACATCCTTCTGAGTCTACATAACAAAAATGAAGTTTTGACCAATGTAGACTATGGTTTCAATACTAAGCCACCTTTTCTCTCCCCTGACCCCCAGCCTAAGACTGCATGCAAAAGGTTGCTTAATATTGTGTAACATTTTGATCAGAATGAAGGCATTTTGGAATTTCTCAAAATAAAAGTAGCAGCACCTTTTTCTGCTTAGCTTACAGGTATTTGGTGGGTTTCTCTCTGAGAAAAACTTGCTTATTTGACATGCAAAATATTGGCACAAAGCACCCCAGGAAATCAGTGTCAGTTCTTCATCCCTGCTCCACTGCACTGCTGTATAAAAACTTCAAGCTGCAAATGATAAAGGAAACAACTGACACAGAGGGCAGCTATATCAGAGGCATAGTGGGGGGCGGCACTTAACAAGGGGCCTACAGAGCACTCTCCTGGGAGTGATGTGGTGGCTCAGGCATCTACAGGCTCTGAGTCTGCGCTGTTTGAAAGAGCAGTGTGGGGTTTGCATCCACCCGTTGCCTCCCTCTCAGCCGCCCTACAGCTGATGCGGAGGTGGCAGTTGGACTCCCTGAAGGCTGTATGCTGCTCGAAAAAGCAACGCGGAACTGCAGGGTGCCAGAGCGGAACGCGGCTCGGACACTGGGATTCTAGCATGCCCTGCCCCGCCCTGTGGGCACCTCACCCTGCGGCGCCTCACCCCACCCCCACGGGCACCCTGCCCCACCCCCATGCACACCCTGCACCCCAGGTGCCCAAGCCACTAGCTACACAAGTACAGTGGTACCTCGGGTTACAAATGCTTCGGGTTACAAATGCTTCAGGTTACAGACTCCGCTAACCCGGTAGTAGTACCTCGGGTTAAGAACTTTACTTCAGGATGAGAACAGAAATCGTGTGGCAGTGGGAGGCTAAAGTGGTTAAGAACAGTTTCAGGTTAAGAACGGAGCTCTGAAACAAAGTAAGTTCTTAACCAGAGGTACCACTGTATTACAAGTGAAATTAGGTCCACTTCCCATGTCCCCAACTAATATTTGTGGTCCTTAATAGCAAATGCCCCTCTGTCTTTCACATCTGTTTTCAATAATGATCAGATCTGTTGTGTGTAACTAGAGAAGTATGCTTGAAAGTGATTGGCCGAGAGAAGGGCTGTAGCTCAGTGGGTAGAGCATTTGCTTTGCCTGCAGAAAGCCCCGGGTTCAATTCCTGACAGCATCTCCAGGTGGGGGCTGGGGAAGAGAGTCCCTGCATGAAAGCTTGGGGAGCCATCGCTGCCAGTTAGTGTAGAGTCTAGACGATACTGAGCAAGACGGACCCAATGGTCTGATTCAGTATAAGGCAGCTCCCTATGCTCCTGCTTGAAAGATAGTATCCAACAGAGTTAGAACAGATGTAAGTTAGTCATTTCCATTATTGTTTTTATTAATGGGTGTATTCTGAGAGTATGTTGTCACCCTGGGCTCCCTTGGGAGGAAGGGCAAGACACGTACGCACTAGAATTTGAAACACACAGGACTCATTTTCCCACAGGCTGCTTTGGTACATGGTGCTTCGCAATTGTACATACCTTCATATGATAATGTTGCCTGAAGTAAGAGTTACCTATCTGCGCAGTCTATTAATTAGTCCATTAATTAGTGTGTCCATGCCCCCTAAGCACTGGCGGAAACACACATGCGCGCGCGCACAGTTCCTCGCTTTTAAAAAGTATTTTTTCACACATTTTTTTTTAATATACTGGAAGTCTGGTAGGAATATAGTGGCAGTCTGGTAGGAGATGAGGAATGGTACAGCTCTGCAGCATCACTTGGTGACCTATAGGACACTCTCTGTGGCAACATCAAACCCTTGAGAAGCGCACTCTCAGCACAAAATGGATTAAAACAGCCCCTGCAGAATGCACTTTGGATGACATAGGAATGATGTCATGTGTACAGCACCCACAAAAGTGTTTGTATCCAGCACTGAATGCAAATGATCACACAGTGTATACACACCCAAGCATTGGATACATCCCAATTTAGCTAGATTTAAAGAGCAAAACATCAACCCAGCCAATGCTTTCTTCCCTTAGCAAGTGTGCTTGGGATCAAATTTCAGTTAGGACAAGGGCAGGGTTACACACCTGATTTGACATGGGTTAATCCTAATGTGGCATGGGCTCTTCTGTACAGGTTATTTAATTTTTAAAGCTATGCAGTGACAAACTTAAGCAAGTCTTGAAAGATATGTGGAAGGTGGAGTTGTAGAACTACAAAGCATGCTCGTGTGTGTATGTGTGTACACACACACACAGTGCTTTTTTCTAAAAAAATGTTTAAGGGTACTCTCATTTTCCTACTCACATTGAAATACTGCCCCTCAATGAGGCCAAACTTAGATTCACATAATGTTTAGGGGTATGCGTACCCTTGCGTCCCCCCCCAGGAAAAAAAGCAGTATGTGTGTGTGTTCATTTAAACAGCCTTAAAATATCAATGACTTCCCTTCTCTTTCCATGGTTCAGTTTGCATAGCATAAATCCCTGCATATTTTATATAAACTAAACCACTCTGTATTCCATTATTACATCCATCAAAACTTACTTACACTGTTGAATTTAACTGAATGCTGCCAACGTTTTCAAGTGTACACAATTTCCCCCCATATATTCAATAAACATTTTAAAATCTTCTTTAAATGTATGTTCTTCTTGTTCTCCTGTTTTATATGTTAGGTCCGCAAGCTGCGCATATTCCATCAGTTTAAGTTGCCATTCACCTTTAGTTGAGACCTTGCTCGTTTTCCATTTTTGGGCTAACAAAACACGGGCCGCAGTAGTGGCATACATAAATAACCTTTTCTGACACCTGGGAATTTCCATCTGAATTATCCCCAACAAAAAGGACTCTGTTTTTTGTTGTTGTTTTTTGAAAAAGTGCTTTTAAACATTTTTCCCCAGTTCATTATAAATTATTTCCCAGTACTCTTTTACCCTTTTACAAAGCATGTTCCCACCAGCCTCCAATGCTCACCTGTGTGGGCTGACATATCCTTGCCACCCTAGTTACAGCAGCAGAACTTGTAAGTGGACCTTTGTGACTCAAGCACTGAGGAAAGACATTTGTAAGGGCTTCTGCAAAGACACTGATCTGCACTCTTATTGCTGTTAGTAATGGCTGTTTGTGTAAAGATCCATTTTCTCAGAGTTCCCATCAACAAGCTCTCCCTTGTTTGCTTTAGAGGCAGGAGTGGAGAACTTTGGACTCCCGTTTCCAATGGCCAGTGGTAATGGAGTTGCAGTCTACCGACACATGGACGGCCCCTGTTCTAGAGACATCATTGTGCCTAGTGCTTTCTAAACACAAGCGGCCATGCCCTGAGGGGTCAACACAGGGAGCAAAATGGAGCTAGAGTGCACAAGGAAATAAAATGTGAAATGCGAACACCTTGATATGAGATAGGTGTTTCCAGAGTGTGGCAACTGTATGGCTATCTGCCACGATTGGCTGTAGAATTGAGGCCTCTGCCTGCGGGCTTGGAAATTCAAAATGAGTAGGGGGTGCGGGACAGAGCCCACGGGTCTCCCTCCCTTCCCCCAGACCCGAGGTCCAAGCCTGAGGTGGGCATGTAAGCATGTTCACAAGCTTCCCTTTGAGCAGGAACTTTGATTGCCTTGTGTTCCTGATCAGGGGAGGCTTGTAATCGTGTTCAGGTGAACAGACTTACAACTCCCTCTTCAGACCTTTCTACTTATTTTTAATATTACATTTGTATACTGACCTTCATCCGTACATCTCAGGGCAGTTCACAAACCAATAAGATGAGTCTGGCATGCATAGCCTCACATCATCACGGTGCCCCCCCCCCCCCATTTAACACCTGAAGAGGTCTTTAGTCAGTATCCTGTTATTCTCTTTTGAAGCTATGGGGACAGTGAGGAAGAAGATGGGGTTAGTCGTCAGATGCTTCAACTGGAATTTTAAAATGCAAACAACCTCTTGCTAACGTAACATTATGGCAATTTTGGGGGTAGGAGGCCCTTCTGAGCAGACAGGATTTTTGCAGGTTCACACCAGTGGTGTCACACCAATATAACTTCCAGATGGCCTGTTTAACAAGCATTCATTGGAGCGATTAGATGGTACTGACTCTTTAATTAGCATTTTTATTTATTATTGTGAAGATTAGATGTCTTTGTGTGAAGCAAATGTTCTCCCACACTTTCCAGTGCATTTCCTCCACCACTTTCCTTATTGCAAAAGGTCTGATGGGTGGAGATGGGACAGGTGTGTTCTGCAAGAGCTCCAAGTCAGCTTTAATTGTGCAGCCTGAATTTACCACACCAAGAGCCTTTGTGTTCCATCAGTGCAAAGAGATTTAGCGGTGATTTGGTCTTTGTCCACCAGGTGTAACTGTAGGATAGCATTGCAAGGTGAGTCCAACATCAGATGCTTGATGTAAAGAAACCGAGAAAAATAGCATTAACCTAAGAAAGAACTGGCCATAGGGCACCAGCAACAATTATTATTATTGTAGGTGTATGCAGCAATAAGGCATGGATGTAATTAAAGTATGTTGTAGTAGACCTCCTCTCACTTCAGAAATTGTTTAGCAATGCTCCTCCATTATTGCCACCACACAAGCGTTGCTTAACTCCAACTTACTTCCTGCTGCAACTGATGTTTAAGGGAATTCATGTGGATGACAGGCATACTTTGTTCAGTGACTATACCTGGAACTCAACTCAACTAATACAGAAAATGAGGAAGTTTAATTTTGCCCTGGTGTATCCTGGTACTTGCATTTATTCCCCACAAAGTCCACTGCTTACAAATGCCTCTCCACTACTTACAATCATGTGTTTGACAAATTGGGCTCTAGTACACCAAGCCTTATGCTATAATAAAATGAGCTGGTTTTTAAAGTGCCACAAGGCTTTTGTTTTTTTACTGCAACGGACTGATAAACTACCCTTCTAGAAATGGATAGACATGAGGGAAGGAGTCAGAATGGATGGCCTGAGGGAAGATTGCAGTTGTCTTGGCAAGAGATCATCAGCGAGCCAATGGGCAACATGTTTTGCAATGTGTAAAGAGGATATGGGGCATGACTGAATACCGGGAACAAAGGAGACAGTAATAGCAGGTAATCAAGAGATCAATGGCAAACAACAGTGGACACCTTTGGTACAGTTGGGTATGTTGATTACAATATTTATCTTCTGCAAATTATAGGGTTGTTGCTGCTTCTTCTTCTTAAGCATTCAGTCGGTAAAGATAAAGGACCCCTGGACAGTTAAGTCCAGTCAAAGGCAACTATGGAGGTGCGGCACTCATCTCGCTTTTAGGCCAAGGGAGCCAGCATCTGTCCACAGACAGCTTTCCAGGTCATGTGGCCAGCATGACAAAACCACTTCTGGCACAACGGAAGACCAGGGACCAGGGAACTGTAAATGCTTTCCTTTGTACAGTGGTACCTCGAGTTACAGACACTTCAGGTTACAGACACTTCAGGTTACAGACTCCGCTAACCCAGAAATAGTATCTCAGGTTAAGAACTTTGCTTCAGGATGAGAACAGAAATTGTCCGGTGGTGCAGCAGCAGTGGGAGGCCCCATTAGCTAAAGTGGTGCTTCAGGTTAAGAACAGTTTTTTTTTTCTTTTTTTAAAAATAATTTTTATTAAATTTTCCATTTTAACAATCCAATCAAATCACATTAAATATTCCAAATTATACAAATACATATTATATAGTCCAAATATTCTGCCAAATTATAAATTTTTATTGGGACTTCCCATGCTTCAAGTTCAGTGGGGCTCTGATCATCTTATATCTCTACTGCCTTGAGTTTCCAATAGTTCCTTTAAATCTTCCTGTTGTTACCCTCCCTTCCTTCTTTCATGGCCTCTGAGTTGTTTCCACAGGCAAGTTGAAGTAAACAATGATATGCTTCTGTGTGAAATTAGTATGCTTGACTCTCCCACTATTGCAGCTGGTAAGCAATAGTTTGCAGTATATCCTCACACGCTGGCGTTTATGCCAATTCAATCCAAAAGTCCATTTTGCCACTGGCAGACGCCATCTTCTCTCACAGACCAATTGCATCAAACATTAGCCTTTCCATTAGCCTTGATTTGCCAAGTCAGACTTGAAATGCAGATATATTAACAAATTAAGAGCTCATCTCCCCCTATAACTATTTATCTCTGCAGCCCGGTCTTTCCAAAGTTTTTTGAAGTCCTTCCAGAGGCTAGCGAGATCTGGCTCCTTTCTAATATCCATATTTGGAGAGACTTTTATCTTCTTCCAAGCGTTTCAAAAAACCAAAAGCCTTGGTTATATAGTATTGTTATTTTCACAGTTTATTTTTCCCCATCTCACTTGCTATAAATAATGTAAACGGTTCTTCTGGGGGGGAGGTTGTCAAGTATTGTAATAAATCGTGGTTAAAAAAACCCTTTACCCCCCCTCCTTTTCCATTCCGTTCCAATGTACCGGCGTAGATGTTATTCTTAGATGTTATTCTTTCTTCCTCTCCGTCGCTCTTGGCACCTCAGTGGCTGGCTTAATTGGCAGATTATTTTTCCCCTCTTCGCTTGAAACATGTCCAAAACTTATATCCAATTTTTCATCTTAAGAAATGGAACTTGGGGACAGTGTCCAGGAGATCCGAGCTCCCTCAGGGGCTTTCCATCCAGTGCCCCCACCCCCTCCTTCTTTACGAACTTGGGGGTGGTTTATTGGGCATCTGTGGATGAGACTGCATCTTCCCTTACACCGGGAAGAATGTGGGAGGCTGATTACTCCCATCTCAGCCTCTAAATTGCCTCATGGGAGCTGGAGAGATGGTATTGTCGGCCATCTTCCGTGGAACCCCAAGAACAAGAACAGGTTAAGAACGGACCTCCAGAACGAATTAAGTTCTTAACCCGAGGTACCACTGTACTGCGAAGGAGTACATGTGAAAGACTATACAGTCGTACCTTGGTTTTTGAACTGCTTAGTTCTCAAACATTTTGGCTCCCGAACAAAGCAAACCCAAAGTGACTGTTCCAGTTTGCGAACTATTTTTGGAAGCTGAACGTCTGACAGGGCTTCCTCGGCATCTGATTGGCTGCAGGAGCTTCCTGTAGCCAATCAGAAGCTGCGCTTTGGTTTCCGAACGTTTTGGAAGTTGAACGGACTTCCAGAACGGATTCCGTTCCACTTCCAAGGTACAACTGTTATTTGATTTGACAGGGGCATGCCTGAATCTCAGGTTCTACCTAAGACCACACCTTTTCTGTGAAATATCTATGATGTCTTGATGATGCATCCTGAGATGTATTATGGGAAACTTTAAAATAATGATGTAACCATTGTTCGGGGCTTCTGGCTGCTTCGTCTTTGTGGTAGTGGGAAGTCTTGTTGCAACAATAAAGATCAGGCCTAGAGGCCACTTTTTTGCTTCTATCTCCTGGCTGAAGTCTCTTGCTTGTGACCCCCCCCCCCATCTGAACCTATGGGAGCCAAGG